>NC_054839.1:47062153-48312153 GCF_018345385.1 Vulpes lagopus
AGTACTGCCTACAGAAACAGAGGATTAAATATATGACCTTCCCTATTTATGTTAGACTTCAAGGTCGGATAACTTGAGGCCGTGTCTACCTTATTGCGAAGTACATCCTCAAAGACCAGCCTTGCCCCTCGGCATACGTCTGGTTCTTACCAATATTTGTCCAGTGGATTAATCGACACATTCCTTGACCTGCTTTCTCTTTCCTCTCTCTCTCTCTCTTTTTTTTTTCTTTTTTAATTTTTATCTAACTTCCAGGAGCCCATTTTTAAAACAATCAAATACGCTGCTTCCTCAGTACCTTCTCTCTAAATTGATAGAGGTTGCTGGAAATCATTCCAAAAAAGTATCGTTTGGGTCACCACCAATTCTTGGTCTTTAACCTCCACTGGAAAACCTTTGCAATGTCACCCAGTGTACTTTGTTCCCACATAGGTTATTAGTATTCACTATTTTCTTTCCCACTAGCCCTTTAGATTCCCAATAGCCCTCATTCTCAAGAGATGACTTCTCCATCTTCTTCATAGGATAAGATAGACCTCAAATATCTGAGCTCATCGGTATCTCAACCATCACCATAAATGCTTTTTTGGTTCTATAGCATGTAAATCCATTCTCTCATGTTATGATTCCGAAACAAAAGAAAACAAACAAACAAACAAAAAGCAAAGAAACACCACCCAGGCAATGTTACCCTATCCCATTTTTTCCCCTGCCCGTCTAATATTTTGTCATAGAAAAACTTCTCAAAATAATTGCTAAATCTATGTGATTTTTTTTTTTTTGGATATGTGATTCATTTATTTCTCATTTACTCCCTGGCCTTTGAGAGTACTCTTCTTAGCCTTCCAGTGAAATTCCAGTCAAGGAGAATTTTTAAACTTTATTTTGACCTCTCAGATGTCTTTGACACCATTGATAGAGGACTTTTTGTCTTAAAACACTTTTCATCTTAGACTTCTGTGACTGAATACATTACTGCTTGTCTTCCAGCTCTCTTGATGTCTCACGTTAGTCCTTTATATGTGTCTCTTCCCTTACATTTGTACTTGGCTTTCTCTTATCACTTGATGTACTTAGTGTAAGCATTTGTATCCAGTCATGTCTTCATCTACTTGTATGTTGGTCATCTCCAAGCTCACCTTGAACTACAGGCAAATATCCTTTGCCCCCAAACAGATTCATTCAGGTGTCTCACAAGCACCTTTTCCCAAAATGTTAAAAAACAAACTTATCTCTTCATTCTGAATCTGAATATCTTTGTCTCTGGCTATTTTCAATTGATACCAGTGCCCATATCAAAAATCAGGGGTAATCTTGTGTGTTTTTTATTTCTTTCATCCAGCCAAAAAGTCATCATGTTGAATCTACCTGCAAACTATTGCTTGAGTTATGATTCTGTCTTTTAATATCCTCACTATTGCTACCTTAATTTAAGCCCTCACCCTGTCTTGTTTGGATTCCTGTAACAGCCTCCTGGCTGGATAGCTTCCTTCTAGTTTTACTTTCCTCTAATCCATTATTTACACTGCTGCCAGAGTGAGCTTTCTAAAATGCAAATCTAATCATGTCTTTTTCTTGCTTCGAAATCTTATAATGACTCCCATAGCTTTCATGATAAAGTCCAAACTCCTTAGCATGGCATATCAAGTATTTTATGACCTAGCATCTGTTTCCTTCTCCACTTGTACTTCTTTTTATATTCTGTATTTCTGATATTGAGCAAAAAGCCCTTCACAAATAGAGTCCTGCCCACTCTGGCCTTTGGGTGTATATGACTTGATATTTCCCAAACTTTCCATTTCTGAGGTGATGACTTTCACTCATCTTTCAGAACCCAGTTCAGAAGATACCTCATACAGGAAGGCAAAGTGTCTTGATTCTAGTCTACTTTAGAATATTCACTCTCTGGCCTTTCATTATATAATACCTAGCATGGCATTAAATCACATTTTATTTCTGGGAATGTGTTTTCCTTACTTGAATATGTTATGGAGGATATATATTGTGGTTTATGTTTCTCTTATATTCAGTGAATGTTTAGTGAAGAAATAGAAGAATGGAAAACTAAAGGTAGGCATGGTGGCTGTATTTACATATCTATCAGGGAGCCATAGGAGACATTTTATTTTATCTTATTTTATTTTATATATTTCATTTTAAAACATTTTTTTATTAATAAGAGACACACAGAGAGAGACAGAGACACAGGCAGAGAGAGAAGCAGGCTCCTTGCAGGGAGGGAGCCTGAGGTTGGACTTGATCCCAGGACCTCAGGATCATACCCTGAGCCAAAGGCAGATGCTCAACCACTGAGCCACCCAGGTGTCCCTGTAGGAGGCATTTTATATTCTAGCTCTGGCAGTTACTAGTCCTGGGACCTTAGTTACTCAATCTCTTGAAGCTCCAGTTATTTCATAGGGATAACCCACAGTTCTTACTACATAATGGAAGGTAAAATGAAGTAATTTAGAGAAGACACATATTTCAGTTACAAAAATGCTATCTTATATTGTCCTTACTGTCAAGTGGTCATTTGGATGGATATGTTTGACCACAGAGAAGTAGATTAATGATTGGCATGTACAAAGAGACATATTTTTCCTGACATAAGGAAAAACTTAGTAAAAATGTCAAATGCCTTAGAATCAAGTAACTGTCTTATGCAACTAATATGAATGTACAGGAAGGAAGGGTCGCAGCTTAGTATCACAGTGTATTAAGAATTAGACAAAGATTTTAGCTGACAGAATATTTAATGTGATTCAAAAAGTGAGATGACTACTAGAAAAGTAATCTGAATTATAACTTAAAGGGAATGTATATACAAAAAGCAATTGTGATTCACTTTACACCATGCTTGTTAAACTCTACATAGAGTTTGCAATCAATTCTCATTGTTTAAATGAGAAGAAAAAAAAACACAAGGATGGTGACAATTATAAAAATCAGTGAAATGAAGCATAATGAAGGGAAACTAAGAGAGTTCATTGTAGACAGAGGAAGTCTACAGGTGGATATTAAAGCTGTTTTCAAACTCTACAATGTGTATAATGTGTATGTAACCTTAGAGGATTGGGTTTCACTTCTGGCTTATTGATTTCTAAGCAATGTGAACCTGAAGAGGTATCCAAAATCTTTGAATATATGTTTTCTCATTTGTAAAGAGGCAATATAATAACTCCCTCTGGAGTTATTGGGGAGATGAAATTGGATCATTTTATACAAAGTTATTCGCTTGGTGACTGACGTTTAAGGGGTGAATAAAGGATAGAAATTATTTTTAACAAGAAGTTTAAGCTTTCTCCTGTTGAACCATAAAGTTGTAATTAAAAGAGAAGTACCAGCTTAACACAGGTACTATTTCCCAATTGCTAGAGAGGATGGCCGGTCTGAGTTTCTTGTTTTTGGATCTCAAAAATCACATCTTTAGGGAAGCCCTCTTTAAAATATTAGTTATTTGTACTTATTTTTCATAGCATATTAACTAAGTTACAGTTTTATATCTATAAGGTATGTCCTCCTGTGTAAGTATATTCCATAAGAGAAAGAATCAGTCCTACCTTATTTTGCTATTATATTCCCCGAATCTAACACTTGAATGTTTAAAACAGGTTATATACTATTTCTTGAAGTAGTGAGCAAAGAGTGTATGAAGAAATTAATGTAGTCATATTCAAATAATATTTTTTGAATTAATGAATGAAGGTCAGTGTCAAAGCTATTGTAGAGAGGATTTAAAAATTTGAGAGTGGTTAGACAAATTACTTGCTCAATTCCTTCTAACATCAAGATTCAGTTAATCTTGAGTGAGCTCCTTTCCTTAGAAATTTCCAATAAGAGTTGTTGTATATCCATCAGAAATCATTTAGAAAAAATCCTTCACTACTTAAAAGGTTGGATTAAGTGCTCTTTAAGCTCCCTTCCAATGCTAAGATCCAGTGAGTTATTTCATGATTACATTTAGCCATGAATTGAAAAAAGGCTGTATGCAAAATGTAAGAATAACTACTATCAAGGAGTACACATGTTCACTCGTTTATATTAGGATCTAGAATAAGTGACCTGATTGTTTTTAGTTCTTACACACAATAATTATTGAAACACCCTTTGCTTTGTGCAGCATGGTTTCTAAGTAAGTAAACCACCTAAGTAAGTTACCATTTCACAAATAATAAATTAAACCTACTAAAAAATTCACATAATGTCACAAGTGGGAAGTAGCTGAAGCTGTTTGCTTTCCCACTTAGAGTTACTTCATCTATTTTCTATCTTATCTAGAGAGTGGGTAATATTGCAGAACAAGCTTAGTATAGCTGTTGATTCAAACTCCTTAGCCACACTACAATTCTGCAATAATCCCATAAATAGATGATATTTGTTCCCAATGCCTTCAATCTCCACTGCCAAACTTCCGCCCTCATGCCTCAGGACAATGGTATTTCTAAAAAGATGACTTCATGCTATCAAGAAAGATCACACATGCTGTTTCCTTAAATCCAGTGTACTGTATGTCTAGCCTCAAAATCTGTGTTGCTCCCAAGTTTAGTTTCCTACCCTAGGAACAAGTAGTTGAGGATAATTCCATTTAATATCTGGAGGGTATCAGATGTATGGATTCATAACCAAAAATTAAATTCTAGGCAAATCTGATGAGATTTGATCATGATTCTCTCTTCTGATACCGTCTTCCCCACAAAAGGCAAAATAAGCATGCTTGTATTTAAATATTGTGTGCTTTCTGGTTTTAAGTCAGAAAATTCATAAAAATTTTAACATGATTTTTTTTCCCATGCCAACAGGAAAATGTGAAACATAATAGAATACAATATCCCAGTTTCTTCCTGATTAGGATTCTCTGGAGTGTGTTGTGTGTGTGTGTGTGTGTGTGTGTGTGTGTGTGTGTGTGTATTTCATTCTTTTGAAAATGACAATGATGCCTGTTAATTTCAGGATTTTTTTTTTTTTGCAATGTATTACAACTTGGGGTTTGCTTTTAGGTTTCTCTCATGAGATGGCGAGGGGATTGGAGGAAGCATTTGACTGATATGTTTAATGTATAGCACCTGCATTTGCTTATGTCGGATAACAACAGGAGCTTTCCTAAAGGTAGTTGGTAAATGTCCCGTATCGGGAAAGCTCCACCATAAGCATTTTGCAATTTAATTCCACATGCTACTCTATTCCGTATGTGCTTTATTACTCTCTCAAGGAGTTCAATACCAGACATGAATTCTCTGCAAAAGGCTAACCAGTAAGGAAAATAAAACTGACAAACAAAGGCACTGAAGCATTAAACAATCAGAAGAGTTTAGAGTCTTCTTTTAGTGTTATTTGTAAACGACTTCAATTTTTCCCTATCCAGCTTCCTCTGGCATTTGTGTCTTTCTTATACAGTCATTGTCACAAAATTCTTGCTTATAATGCTCTTTATACATCCAAGATGACTTTGACTGATACGAAAAAAAGAAAAAAAAGGAAACATGTCCTTTAATAGATTTTTGTTATAGTTACTACCAGGGAGGAGAAAATCACCAGAGATAGAATTAGACCACAAGCAGTGTAGAATATAAATTTGTAGGTGACTTGGTACATAAAATATGTGATTCATATTTTATAATTCACTGCCTAATAATAAATGTCTTTTATTGTTATTAAAAGGGGGCATATTTAAATCATACTTCCTTCTGATCCATTTACCCACTTGACCACTCAGAAGGAGAATCAGAAGGCAGATTGCCACAGTACTTCTCTATTATGACCTGGAGGTGGCATAAGCAATTGACCCTCTTGAATGTAAGAGGCACAGCAGCACATTTTGTGAATTCTTTCTTTCTTGTATTATTGGTTCAGCATTTCTCTGCAAAGTTCAATGAGGTTCATTAGCTTATCTGAAGAGAATGGGACCAGTACTTTTGAGACAGCTTCTCTCTGTGACTTTTCTAATTAAACTCCTTCCATCAGATGAAGAGCTGCCCTTTTTACTTGACAAACATTTGTTCTAATTTGGCCTTGCTTGATTTTTCAGTGCTTTTACGTCCCTCTCCCCCTCTCTATACCCACTAGCATCTGTTAGTCAGAAGATCGCTCTGGCTGACATTTACTCTGAATGTGCTTGCTTATTAAAATATTTCAATGTTAGACAAGCTTATCAGTTGAAAAATACAATATAGTTTCAGAGCACTCGTGCAACTCATCTTAAAGAAAGATTTTGTCGTACAGATGCATCTTCCTGTTTCTTATGAGATAAGATTGAAGCTACTCAGAGACATAGGGAGTCTATGGGAAGCGGAGACATGCATGTTTTGTAGTACAAGCTCAAACCTCTGCCCTAATTTGCCCTTAGGTGTAAGAATTAGATGTTGCATGGGTAAGCAAGGAGCCAACTGATGATTAAAAGGAATATAGCATAAAGCAGTAGGACTGGCCTTGTCTGAAAGTGATGGTCAGTTGTCAACGCTAGCATCTGTCTCACTTCAGAAGGCAACTGTAGAAGCTGACAAGTTTAAAAACATTCAAATTCCAAGCATTTCTCGCAGGCTTTGAAAACGCTAGCAGAAGTTCCCAGATATCTGGCTGATGGGTGACTAATCCTTCAGGAAGACTCTTCTTCATAGACACGATGATATGTGAGGTTAAGTGCTCACTGGGAGCAAGTAAACAGTCCAGGCTTTGAATGTTCACCCAGGACTTGAGAAAGGCACGCTCTGTCAGTGACAAGCCTTGCTACATTCAGTTTATTCTCTATTTTCTTTAGCAGTATCCAGTGCTATTAGCTTGCCAGCCATGTAGTCTGTAAGTAATAGGTTGCAATAGCAGCTGAAATTGACAAGTGCTTAGCCCAGAGCATGGATTGAATGTAATTCATAGGGTTCCCGAGTTAATTTCCAATACCTATTTCATCAAGGCAGACTGATAGATGGCTGCCAGCATCTTTTGGCCTTATCTGTAAATCCCTATGTCTTTTACGGCCATCATTTGGTTTTTTATACATTCCATCCCTTGCATTTGCTCATCTCCATTTCCATAACTTCAAATGGAGCTTCTCTCTAGGCACATCAGTCATTTAGGTTAGAGGCCCTTGCAGCTAAACGCAAGACCTTCAAATGTTATTGAAGTGTATTTTTCCATGTGGCCCTGTTTAAAGTGATGTTTCTTTAGGGACTTCAGGGTGAAATATGAAGTTATCTGGGAGAGTAAATCTGAGATGTTGGACAGATGGTGAAGCGTCAGTGCATCCACAGAAATGCATTTCATTTTTATACAGGGGACGCTCTCAATCAATTTTGGCTTGAGAAAACAGTTGCTTGTATTGCATCAGTGCCTTTTTTTTTTCTTTAACAGATCAATAGTGAAGCTTGCAATTTCCCAATAGATTTTAAATAAATTTGTTAATTAAATACATGTGGAAAAATGAATTTCAAAATGGAAACTTTCTTGAAAATTAAGACTTTATTGAAAATGGAACAAGGGTTACCACTAAAAGAGCAAATGGAATGACTGTTGGCAAGACATAAAACTCTCTTACTCTATAGGATGGAAAGTTTCATTTCTCACCTACAGGATGCTTTGGGAACATCTCTTTACTACAGTTCTTATTTAAACTTTGTAAAATAGCTTTTTTCCATTGACGGTCCAAACATCCATTTATACCACATACATTTAACAGCCTTCTAAATAACCCATCTCAACCCAGCTCAGTCCTTCTCTGTGGTCTTGAGTCCTACTTCAGCTGTCACTGCCCTGAGATCACTCTGGCTTCATCTAGCATTCAGAAAAAAAAAAAAAAACAGTTGGAATATTGTATATTTTATCTATTGTGAAACCACTATTTGAAAAATTCCAAATGAGAATCTGACAGTATATTGATGTGTATCATCCATTCACGGGTGATGTCCCAGACTATGTCTTCTACACTATAGTTATGATTTACCATTTTACAGTGCTAAGTAGATTATGCTTAAACTAATTTCTTTGGTCCCTAATATGAAATTTAATCAGACTTGGAAAAACATACTAAAGAAAAGTAAACTAAATCATGTGAATTGCTCAAAGGTGCACTCATATCTTCAAAATTATAGACTTTCCAGAATTAGATGGGGATTGTCCCAAATTACTTTTTAAAATTTATTTATAGAATGAATGACTGGTTGTTCAGCACTGCTGGAATTCCAGTGAAATGTGTCTACTAGGGGAAAAATTGTTTGAATGATGATACTGAGTGTAGAGAGGGGATACTTAATGATACAGATGCTAGAACAGGGATTGGCATTTTTTTTTCTGTATAAGGACAGATAGAACACGTTTTCAATTTTGTTGAGTTATATGGTCTCTGCTATAGGTACTCAAGTCTGCAGTTTATGGTGCAAAAACAGCAATCAAAAACAAACAAACAAACAAACAAACAAACAAACAAACAAACAAAGTGGGCATGGTGCCTTTCCAATAAAACTTTATAAAAACAAGTAGAGGAAGCTATGGTCTGAACATTTGTGTTCTTCCAAAATTTATATGTTGAAATTTGAATACCCAGTGTGATAGTATGAGAAGGTTGGGATATGCTTAGGTCATGAGGGTAGAGGCTCCATGTTGGGATTAATGTTCTTTTTTTTTAAGATTTTATTTATTTTTTCATGAGTGACACACTGAGATAGGCAGAGACATAGGCAGAGAGAAGAGCAGACTCTGTGCGGGGAGCCTGATGAGGGACTGGATCCCAGGATCCCGGGATCATGACCTGAGCCAAAAGCAGATGCTCAACCACTGAGTCATCCAGGTGCCCCAGGGGATTAGTGTTCTTAAAAAAGAAATCCCACATTGCTCCCTAACCCTGTGAGGACACAACGAGGTAGACAGTTTGTAATCTGGAATAGGTCTTCACTAGACACCAGCATAACAAACATGCTGGTGCCATGATCTTGGACTTCCCTTCCCAGCTTCCAGAACTGTGAGAAATAAATTTCTGTTGTTTATAAACCACCCAGCCTGAAACAATGCTTGGCAGTATTTTATGACAGCATCCAAAACAGACTAACATCATGGATTTGTTACTCCTTTCCTACCCTCCTACTCTGGAGTACAGTTTTAGAGTCATGTAGACCTGCAGTTGAATCCTAACTCTCCCATTTACTGATTATGTGACTCAGGGGAGTTACTTAATCCTTCTACTTATCAGCTTCTTCCTCTGTAATGTGAGGATAAGAATAACACCCAGTGGCAGGGGGTGAGGCAACTGGGTGGCTTAGTCAGTAAAGCTTCCAACTCTTGATTTCAGCTCTGATCATGATCTCAGGGTTATGGGATGGAGCCCTGCTTCTCACTCTGTGCCAAGCATGGAGCCTGCTTAGGGTTCTCTCCCCCTATCTCTCCCTCTGCCCCTCTCCCTGCTTGTCCCTGCTCTCTCTCTCTCTCTCTAAAATAAATAAATAAAATCCTACAAATAAGAATAACATCAAGTATAAGGTTAAATGAAACAGTGTCTTAAAGTCTATAATATGTTGTTAGTGCTTAATAAATGCACATTATCAATGCTAGAAGACAGCGATGGCCATCTACTTCGGGTTCCAGAAAAGGAGGAATGGTTCAGAAGGACTCATGTAGAGGAGACCAAGTGGATTTGCCAAGCATGGTTCAGTGAGATAAAAGATATTCACAAAATTTAGCATCCTCGATTGAATGTTTTTAGAATTCTTTACTGAGACAAGAGTGGGACTCAAAATTGATGAGGAAAGAATACAGTAAATTTGACTCATTCAGAGTAATTGAGGTGGAACCC
Organism: Vulpes lagopus; assembly: GCF_018345385.1. NCBI lineage: Eukaryota > Metazoa > Chordata > Mammalia > Carnivora > Canidae > Vulpes > Vulpes lagopus. The sequence goes on from NC_054839.1 coordinate 47,071,926, forward strand.
CTTCTGGATCATTGAAAAGTTTGAATTATATAATGCTTTTTATAGAAAGCAGTTTTGTTGTTTTCAAGTACATACAGTAATTGGCAAAACATTCAAGAAAGTATTGCCAAGTAGACTTCCTGCTGGCATGTTTAAGTGAAAAACTGAGACTCATTTAAAATTAGCATAGTATTATGTGTGTGTATGAAAATGGCCCAAATAAAGTTCTTGAAAACAGTTTGTTTGTTTTTTCAGGTGGGTTAGATATTTTCTTTAATTTATTATTTTGAACAAACAAAACCAGGCAGTTTTTAGCCATTGTACTTTCTCAATAAGATTCTTTTCTCTACATCCGCACATTCAACTTTCTTTGACTTAAAGTAATGATTACACTGTGTCCTTGGAATACCAGCATTTCTCTGACCCTTCTCGTCTCGTTGGCACCTGGAATTCCCTCCCTCACGTAATTCAAAATAGACTGGCATACCAAATTATTTGGAATGAAGAGCTAATTCAGTCTATAGTATGAGTGTTCTTAATAAAAATCACACATGCACATAAGGTATTATGTTAGGGATTTAACTGAGAGTATATGTAAAATATTACATGAATACTTATAAATAGCCATTCTTGTCACTGCTCTTTCCATGTTGTAATTTCTTTCTACGGGTATTCAATTTTAGATTGAATTATTCTAGGAGAAATGTCCCCTTCTTCTAGGTGAAATGACCAGATTAGATGCTATAATCTTTCCTTTAAAAGTCCTAAACAAATGGAAGCTTCTGTCCCATTTATCATTTATTCATTTAGTCAGTAAAATTTTGCTGAGTCACTCTTGTGCCACTATTTGGAGGGATACTGACAATACAAGGATGACTCTGCCATTTTATTCTCAGTGGGGTCTTTCCTTGGAGACATTGTAAGTCTCCAGGAGCCCTCTGTGGTTCCTGTAACTTGAAGCTTGGAATATTCTTAATAGCCTTTGTTTAATAGTCTCTACAGTATTTGTCTCTAGTTTGCTCACTACATACCATGAAAAATGAGACTCTAGTTTAACTAGTTCTTGTGTAAGGATGAAACAACCCTTCTGGTAGCCACTTACAACAGGAAGTAAGCCAGTTTCTTTCAAACTTTGACTCTATAATATTTGACTATTAATTTTCTCCTTAATAAACTTCCTTCTCAATTTATTCTTCTTGAGATCTTAGCAACTGGTTTCTTTTTTTGCCTCTGCATTTCAAAATATTCCAATTGTAATTTAAAAATCTAATTTTAGAGTATACTATGTTGCATCTCATTCTGTATTTCTCTCTTATGGTGGCCATATTTTACTTAATGTATGCCTGCTTAAGCAAGCAGTTTTTTTGACCCAGCTTTGAGATGCTAACCCTGTATTCATGGTTATGAATTGCTATATCAACTTCATAAGGAGGCTCATTACTCGAATACATATTCATAGATTAATACAGCTGTTGGTCTAGAAATTGCCTTTCGGATAGTTATTTTAGAGGAAAACTTGTTCAGTTAGGATTTCAGGTTATGATGAATATGAATATCACCTCCAACTGACTTCACCAAGAAAGACAAAATTTGTTGCTTCATATGACTAAAAGTAGCCCAGTTGATATAGTGGCACATTATAAAATGGCAAACAATCAGGTATGAATGTCTACATTGGTCAAATGAAGTCTTCAGGACGGTTTTTCTGTCCCCTTCCCTGGCTTGGCTTTCCTCCCTAATTTGGTTGTATTTTCATGCTGCACATAGTAATGAAATGATTCCACAGGGTTCCATTTTATTCCCTCTTGGTTCAAGGGTGGAGGAAGAGAACAGGCACTTCCTCAAGATACCCTAACAAAAACCCTGGTTTAACAACAAATGGGCCTCATGTGGCCATTTTTAACTGATCTCTGTTGCTAAAGTAAAGGAATGAACTGACTGACCTAAGCCTAGGCTGCCTTCCATCCAGAACACGCAAATTGAGAACTGGAGATAGTTGTTGCAAATGGAGATTGTGGGCTCTTACTAGAAAAATGTATGGTATGTGAATGGATGCTGACCATTAGCTCCCAAACAGTAAATGTCCACTGACCCATCCACCCCAAAAATTAACGCTAAATTTAGCAATTATTTCATGTCCTAGTAGCCGAACATAATAACCAAGTCGCTTTAGCCAATCACCTAACCTCTCTAAACTTTTTCTCCCTATTTGAAATCTGATTAAAGACATTTGTGTGAGAACATTGTTTTAAGTAATAAATGTAATAATGTGCATGAAAAAAGAATGTACCATATGTTTACATTTGTCATTAGTAGTACTAGAGGTGGTACTAGTTGTGCCAAAATGATTGGAATAATTAATTTCCATAAATCAAGAGAAGACCAAAGTAGCAATGTTTCACTGGAAGTATAGATAAGAGGCAGAGCAGTACTGGGAAATTCAACATTTAAACTGATGGGAGGTTTAGGTCTAAAAGAATAGTTTTAGTTTGAAAGACATTGACACTTATGGAAAAAAAGTATGAGGTAAAATCAGAATAAACTGATAAGAAAGGACACGGCAGTGTCATTTGTTATAACTTTTGGTAATTGCTTATTTTCAGAAGAATGCAAACAAAATTGTAAGAGGGAAAGTATTTTACTAGGCAGACTTCCTAATTTATCTTTTAAGACCTAATTCAAGTGTTTCTTCCTTTCTACAGCTTTCGGCCGTGTCTGTAGCAAGAACTTATTCTTTGCTCTATTTTTTCATATCTGGCTGTCTATCCATCTATCTATCATCTATCTATCATTAGGCGGTTTCAGTTACCATAATAGGATACCACATTTGGGGTGGCTTAAACAACAGAAATCTATTTTTTCTAAGTTCTGGAGGCTAGAAGTCCAAGATCAGGTGCTATAGGTGTTGGTTTCTGGTTAAGTCTCTCTCCCTGGCTTGCAAATAGCCGCCTAATTGCTGCGTCCTCACATGCCTTTCTTTACTCTGTGTATGAGGAAAGAGAGATCTTTGGTGTCTCTTCCTATTCTGTAAGGACACCAGCCCTATCACACTTGTGACCTCATTTAAGCTTAATTGCCTCTTGAAATACCCTTTCTCCATATGAAGTCACATTGGACTTAGGCTTCAGCATACAAATTTTGCACACCGGTGGGTGGGCTAATTCAGTACATGCCACTATTATCTCTTTTCTCATTGTAATACTTGAGTACATTGTAATTGATTACCTTTTTCTATTTATTTTCTTTGAGGGCACTAATCTTGTCTAATTCTCTTTATGCTTTTAACTTGTATTTCCTGGTTTGTTGTGGTGCTCAAAAAAAATTGTTGGTTTCTTGATTTAAATTGATAATAGGTAAGAGGCTAGCAACAGGAATTCTTTCACTTTTGCTTTCTTGGGAAAGAACCAATATTGGCCTCACTGCCACATCTGACCACTGTTCCCTGTTATAAGGTTCCTTCAGTATCTCATTCAATAAACTTGATGGATTATAATATTTCCCCTGGGAAATGACAAACTTTCTTCCATTAAAGTTTGAAAAATATTTAAAAATATGACCTGTAATTTAGTCTCTTTCTGGCATAATTCTTCACATTTTGTAGGAGGTAGCAAAGAGTGTGGTTGTAAATAAAAATATACAATAAATGCATTTAATAAACTTATTTCAAATATCATAAACACACACACACACACACACACACACACACACAAACACACACGTTTCAACCTGACTAGAATTATTCAAACAAGAATTCCAAATTAAAGGCATCAGCTTTAAATAAATGCAGTTAGGAAGCATCAAAGTAGTAAACACATTCTCATAATCTTTTAAGCAATTGGTAATTCGGAATTTATACATTCATCAAGTATACTACTAATTGCTTTTCACATTGTGGATTGCTTTTTTTGTTCAGAAGTACATTTACAGACTCTTTTTCCCCAATGCTGGAAATATTTTGAATTTTTTACAAGGAAGAAATGCAAGTACTTAAAAACCTATACTAATATTTGGTTTGTAACCTTGAGTTAAGTCACTGGATATTCTAACCTTTCAGACTTCTCATTTTGAAATGTTACGATAGTACTTGTAGCCAATTTTTAAATATACATATCAAGAATAATCTGGAGGTTAATCACATTAAAAATTTGCAATTACTTGGTGTTTCTTGGGGTTGGAGGCCATATAAATATAGCTGTCATTCTTTTCCTAGGACTTGACCAAATTTCTTTTAAAAGCAAAAGGTTTTCATCTTGTTTTCCTGAAACATGACCTATGTTAGCAGTCACGATGCTTTATAGCATTGATGCAGCTGCCTACTGAACCATTTAAAGCACCTTTCGATCTGGAAACTTTGATTACATTTTATGATCACTCTCCTAAGGTCAAGGAATTTGATTTGCATCCATCAGACAAGTAGAAAGAGGAAAGACTTTCTGAAGCATTAGCACCAGCTTACTTTAGGTGAATCCTTCCCAATATTTTCTTCATACACATTCAGCTTTTCATAGTTACTTTGAATGTAGATATTTTGTGCTTTTAAGCTCCTATTTTTAGGACCTAAAAACACAAAATCATGAGCTTTGTAGAACCTGGAATGAAGGTGGAATTTCAATTTGTGGAATTTCAATTTATTAGGTGGTTTTAGGTCCCGGAGACCCATTGCCATTTTGAAAGGTTCCAGAAAGCAGAACTACTTATTTGATAAAAAACCAAGTAACCACACATCAGACAATCATTTTGTAAAGGGCAGGGAGCTTGGTGGAGCCAACATAATTCAGGCTGCAGATGCTGCACTAACTTTCTCCTGGGATTTGAACAATCAGCTCTGGAGCTGCCATTTCAGAAGCTGTCTACTAAGCCACATGTGGGAAAACTTCAAACAAATTAAGTCTTGGAAACATTTAACCCTAATGCTTGTCACCAACTTTATTAGACTTGTATAGAGAAATATTAGTTATCTGAGGACTACCACAGGGATAAAAAAAAAAAAAAAAATGGAGTGCTGTAAAAGCTAGACTTTGCAACCTGACAAAGAAACCGACAAACGATAGGGAGAAGGCAGCTATTTGTTGCCCAGGACAATAGGAAAAAAGATACTCATTTGACTTGATGCAACTCTGTGTCACAGTGTGCCAAGAGGAAAGAGTGTCAGAAAACCTAAATTTTATTGAATGGTTTATGTAGGTTCTTTGGAAGATCCCCTTAAGTTTCACTACAGAACTACTGAGATTTTTCTGTTTTGTCAGAATACCATTACCACCTCATGTGGCATCTAAAACATTTTTCAAAAGCAATTTCGTTTGCAGTATTTATGCTGCAGACTTCTGTATTTAATAAAGATGTCTCAGTAAATTTCAAGGCATTTCCCAACCCTTCATTTTTGTTGGCTTATTCTACAGTTAATTGGTAATCAATCTCTGTCAAGATTAGCAATTTGATCTATCTTAATGGAGTAACGAGTTCAGTTGGGAAGTGATAAAAACTCATTTCATTTTAATATGACCTACACTGCACGTATCGAATGGGTTAGCACAGACATTCTGTTTGTTTCTGTGTTATAGGAAAAGAGATGTCCAGATTTATCATAAATGTACCAATTCCACAGTTACATATAAAAAACACAGTAGATTGTGTCTGATTATGTATTAATTACAAATCATGGGTCAAATATTTTTTTAGTGCCTAGCACTATGCTATGATGTAGTAATTGTTTGGAATTTTAACAAATGAAAAAGGTTGTGTTTACTTGTCTTTAAATCACTAGTCATTCAGTTCAAAAGTCCCCATGGAGAAATAAATGAGTTAACTCTTTGAGATTGGTAACACAGCCAAAACAACTTGAGAGTCTGGTTGTGTATTTTAACTAGCTGACATGGCACCGTGTGTAACCCCTAAGATGTAATTAAACATGTTTCCTTTCTCCATATTACAACTAAATTGATTTCATTACAGGAACCAGAGCTTCTTCGTTTAGCATGAGACAAAAGTGTTGAAGTAATGGTCAAAGGGATATAAACATAGCCCAAATGTTGGTGTAAAAATATAAGAAAGGAATGATAATTAAGAAAAGTTTGTCTCTGGGGATCCCTGGGTGGCGCAGCGGTTTAGCGCCTGCCTTTGGCCCAGGGCGCGATCCTGGAGACCTGGGATCGAATCCCATGTCGGGCTCCTGGTGCATGGAGCCTGCTTCTCCCTCTGCCTATGTCTCTGCCTCTCTCTCTCTCTCTCTCTCTCTCTCTCTCTCTCTCTCTGTGACTATCATAAATAAATAAAAAAAAAAAGATTAAAAAAAAAATAGTTTGTCTCTGACCCAGTTGATCCAAAATCAGAGTAGTGGTAGGCAAAGGACATGAAGAAACACATTGGTATGAAATATTCATCCAGTACTATAGCAAACCCTATTGTGACATGTTGTTAGTTGAAATACCAGAGATTTAAAAAGCATAAATCTAATAAAACTAGCCTGTGGATGCCATGTATAATCTAATGACTTCTGTGTGTGTGTGTGTGTGTGTGTGTGCTTCAGAGCCAAGAATAACTATATCCAGTGATTTATGTAGTGCCAGAGTTTATGGTTGTACTTTTGTTTTCATGTTATACTCTTGGTAATTACTGTGATGCATTTAATGTTGAGTACATGATCGGGAATATAATCTCTACTGGAATTGACTTATTTCTTTAGAAAATATAATGTTAGTTAAATTGTTAAATTTAAATGACTCTAAGGAAGAGACAGGGTTCCAGGAAAGATTTTATAGTTTGGTTATACCTGGTGTGTGTGTGTGTGTGTGTGTGTGTGTGTGTGTGTGTGTGTGACAGTGAAAGAGAGAGAGAGAGAGAGAAAGAGAGAGAGAGTTTGTGTCTGTGTTCATGTGTTTGTATTCATATCATATGAGATTGATAGCAGCCAATAATCCCAAGTGTTTGCACATGTATAATTTCAGAATATTTAGGAACAAATAAAGCAACCAAATTAAATTACCTTCTGTCAGAACAGCCAATATGCAAGACTGAAGACTTTGAGTTTTGAATTAACTATATTAAAATAATAGGTCCAGTCCTGTGACTTTCTTCACTTTCAGCTTCATAGGCTGGCATAGCAAACTGATGACACAAATGGTTAAAATTAATTAAAATGGTTAAATTTACAATTTTTTCTTTCAGTTCATGCATCTGTATCTGTGTGTTTATTACATATAAATCATCAATAAATTGTCAAATTGTTGAATTCTGGTATACAGGGACTCCTTTAAGTGCATAAGGTTCAGGTGACTATTGTCTAAATGTATATTGAGTTTAAAGACTATTTTATGTTCTTGAAATACTTCATATGAAAACCAGTTTTTCTTCCTCTTACCTATTTCAGAAAAACAAGTAATTTATTTTCTGAAGCTTTTACATCTTATAACTTAAAATTATTTTATTTTAAATTACATATGAAAGTATGTGGCATATTACATAAATTCATTTTTTTGTTGTTTTTTTATTTGACTTTTCTATTTTACTTACTGTATTTAGGTATCATCAATAAGTAAATTATCCTCCTCACTTAGCTCATTCATAAATAAAAATTAGTTCTGATTTATTTTTTTATTCATATCTACCTTGTTTTTGTCAGCAAATCTTATTAATGTTGTTTGGAACATTTTTCCTCTCCTTTCCTATCATTTTCATTATAAAAATAAATAGCTAAACTCTAACCAACTACAACAGTTGTATTATTTTTTCCACATTCTTTTGAAATAATTATACAGAAGTCTTTATAACTTTAACTCTGCATTAGGTAGGGTTCTCCAGAGAAACAGAACCTTTATGCAGGCTGAGAATTCCCACAATCTACTGTCTCCAGACTGGAGACCCAGGAGGGCCAGTGGTGTAATTCAGTCCAAGTGTGAATGTTTGAGAACCAGGGGTCAATGGTTTAAATTTGTTTGAGGGCCAGAGAAGGTAAGAGGAAACGTCCCAGCTCACTAAGTAAGGAAGGAGAAACAGAATCATTTCTCCCTTCTTCCACATTTTGTTCTGTTCAGAACCACATGAGGGAGGTCAATCTACTTTACTGGGCCACTGATTCAAACAGTAATCTCATCCAGAAATACCTTCAAGGAGAACATCCAGAAACAATATTTAATCTGGGCATCCATGGCCCACCAAAGATGATACCTAAAATTAACCATCATAACCCTGCATCTTCTTTTTAAAGATTTTCCTAGCTTTCCCCTTACGCATGGATTCTTTTTCTTTTTCCTCTCATGCTTCTTGTCAAATAGCCTACTTCATGATCCATAAATTATAGGACTTGTATGTGTGTGTGTGTGTGTGTGTGTGTGTGTGTGTGTGTGAAGTGTTTCATACCTTAAATACAGGTTGATGACTTCTCTCTCTCTCTCTCTCTCAAATCAGAGAGAGATTTGAGAGAGAGCGGCAGGTGGGAGAAAAAAGGAAAATATTTTTCTTTTAATTTAAGCAGCTGCAGTTAGTCTTTAGATTCTCTAGGCTAGCCTATCTAAGGCTATTTTCCTATCTCCCCTGTCCTACCTCAGTAAGGCACCCATTCACTCAATCAATAATCATACATCAGGTTCTTCCTGTGTGCTACACTGTGGTATCCAGTGGAAATACCAGTGGTATTTGGGATCCAGTGGTAAAAACACTTATATTCCTTATAATATTGGAGCTTTCATTTTTATGAGGGAAGTATTTGGTTATTTGGATAATAGGTATCAGACAATAACTACCTCTTAAAAAATTCTAAAGATAATTTGAGATTATGATAAATGCTTTGATGAAAATACGGAAGTTAATATATGGAGTGCTCCTTCAGAATGTATGTCTAGGTAGGGAAACTTCTCTGGGGAGCTGAATTTGAGTTGATATATAGGAATATGCAAGAAGGAAGAAGTCTGAGAGAACAATTATAGGGAGAGAACATAGTGAAGCAAAAGCTTTAAGGTGGGGATAACTTTTGAGATTTAGATGGCCTGCGAATTATGGGATATTAGTAAGAATGAGAGAGAGGTTTCAAATCATATCAGAAATGGGCAGAGTCCAATTGTGCAAAACCTTGTAGGCCGTGGTTACAATTCTGAATTTTACTGTAGTGCAATGGTGTGCAAGGAGTGATAACTGAGTGCATGTTTCCAAAAATTATGTTGCCTACTTCTTTAAGGAAAGAGCTCTATCTGGTAGTAAGTCAGAGAAACCTATTAGGCATCTACTTCATTAGTCTAAGCAATGGAAAGAGCTAGCACCAGGCAAACAGTGTCACCTCACTTTTCCTATATTATATAAAAAGAAATAGAAAGAGAGATGGAGAGGGTGGTAACAAGACGTTTCTTCCTCAAATAGAGTAAGTATGTGGTGTACTTTGTGTTTTATTACTTTCACATAAGATAAACAGAAATTTTAAAGAAAGAAATAGCATCAATCTTGCAAATATTCAGCCACTATTTATAGCCACTTACTAGTCAATTGATTTTATTCTGAAGCACGAACAAAGCATCCTTTGGCCAAGAAAGTAACTATATTCACAGGCTTTTCTAGAGAAACCTCTGTTTGGCATATTCTATCTTGCCATCAAAATCTAGTAATACAATGTTCATATATATCCTTTGAGGTTGTGATATAATTATTTTTTTCAAACCAGGATTCTGTAGTTGAGGTCAAAGAATGATTAATCCAGTCCTCCTTGAGTAATTGTGGCTGCCAAGAAGTTGAAAGACAATTATGTGGCCTCTGTGTTAGATGTGTATAGAACCTCACAGCCCTCCTGTTCAATGGTCAACATAATCCTAGAAGCAGCTGAGTAATTCACCTGTACTCTACTAATGATTAAATTTTCTCAGTTTAAGACATTTTTTTTTTTTTTTTTTTGCCTGACAGACTCAATATATCTATTATTTCTTAACTAATGGGCCGGGGATTAGGCTAAGTATGTCTGTATATGTCATTTCACTTAATTCTCAAAATAGTCCTGTGATATAAATATTACTAGTACAGTTTAAAAAAATAATAAAGAGGGATCCCTGGGTGGCGCAGCGGTTTGGCGCCTGCCTTTGGCCCAGGGCGCGATCCTGGAGACCCGGGATCGAATCCCACGTCGGGCTCCCGGTGCATGGAGCCGGCTTCTCCCTCTGCCTGTGTCTCTGCCTCTCTCTCTCTGTGTGACTGTCATAAATAAATAAAAATTAAAAAAAATAATAAAGAAAGAAATGAACTTAAATAGAAGGAGAAGAAAATTACTTGCCCAAGGTGGCAGACTGTAAATTGCACAGTTTAGGATTAAAATCTAGATTCTCCTGCTTAAGTGGAGAACCTCCTGTGTAAGAGGTAGCCCATCCTCTTAAATAATGTATTATCTTCTTATGCCATCTAAAAAACCCTATTTCAATTATATTATGTAATTGTGCATATGTATGCAGGTGTATATACATATATATCATATTTAAATAATCTATAGATTTATATATAAATAAATAAAAACCTTTGAAATTCATATGTGAATTCAAACATTGAAACTATTTGTTATTTTAGAAATCTTAAAATTTTCTTCACATAGACTTCTAGGATAGTTGTCAAAAATTAAATTTAAGTAAGCTTAATAATTTAAGCTATATTAGGTAAAATTAAATGTGAATAGAATTTATGATAGTTATTCATGCTTTACTATTGGATCATTTTGCATCTCAAATATTCCCTTCGGTGTGCCTTACCCCACTTTGAGAATTCTTCCCTACAAAATTGTGTGTATATATTCTGTCATTGGTTCCATAGAATTTAGTCTTTAATACATCCAGTTAGTTGACTGACCATTAAAAATTTAGAAAACTATATGAATCAGAAAACTGAATTCAAATCACAGTGGAACACTTCTATTACCTGGACATAGAAAACAAAAACTAAATCCTGCATCATAGGCTTTGAGTGGTTATGAGGTGGAGACCAAAGCCCATTCTGGGAACTGATGAGTCATTCCTTAAGCATTGCGTTCTCCAATTATGACCTCTGCAGTCCTCTGCAAATGCTTCCTAGCCCACCACTGCATATGACACACAAAGCCCCTTCCTCTTTCTTTGTGTCCGACCTTATACAAGTCAAAGTCCTTTTTCTGTGTGTGTTTACTTTCATCCACATTCAGATGAAAAATAGGAAGTTAAAGTGAAATGCCCCTTTGCAGCTACACTAGCTCCCATGAGGCAGACATCTTTCTGGCAATTTTCATCCAATGGGTAATGTTGATAAAGTACAATATAAAGCAATAAAGGGGACTTTCTCTAGGCATCTCTGTGAGCAATATTTCTTTTAAAAATCATTCACTTCCTGCACTTCTAAGAGGAAAGACAAAGTTTCTCCCTAAGACAGGTGAGCAAGTTAATGAGGACTAAGGCAGTAGCTGAAGAGGAAGATGGACAATCTGACACCTGATGGTTTTGTCTTGCTGTAATCTCAAGTTTGTACTAGCCCATTGGGAAATTAGAAGGAAATAGCAATAAACCACTACTTGCTGACAAAGCAGACTGCTTTGTGAAGGCATTCCAACCTATTGACAAATACATGGCAAAATGTTTAATTTATCAGAGTAAATGGTAGTTCATTTTCCATTCTAGGGTCAGTCTGATTATTTGTCTAGATCTAAAGATGCACAGCCATATCAAAGTTAGGAAACTGCAAAGGCAATCAGAGTTTATAAGTGATGATTACATAGCTCATATCAATATCTGAAACTATACAATATTTTACACATTATAAAACATATAATTTCATTATATTTCATTCATTTATATATATATTTTTTTCATAATTAAAACTCAGACTGCAAGTCATATAACTTCACTTGCAGAGAGCAGGGATAGCAATGAGAATTTAGGAGTGACACAGATGTTTGAGCATATACAATGATTTTCTTTGCCTATTCTTACTTTTCCTCAGGTTGAAGCACAACTTCAAGCTTAGGTCCATCTCAAGAAAAGTATTAAAATAAGTTTACTCGGCCATTCTTCCTCTTGTGTTCCCTCAGTGCCATAATTCTAAAATATTTAGCTGATTTGAATAAAAGAAAGACAAGGAAGCAGTTAGTTATCAATTGCAACTGTGTAACACCTCTATCTTCCTTTCAAATATTCTGCTTTATGAATATATCTGAATCCAAGAGAATTCAATTATAGCATGTTCTGAGAGTAGAATGTCTCCTGGTATGTTAAGAGCCTCTTCCTCTTTCTGCCCAGTTCTCTGGATTGCATGAGGTCAACAAGAGTATCTCATTTTTCTTAATAATAATCCTAGGTTCTTCTAAATTTTCATATAGTTATTTGAATAGAGGTATCCTTTCTAACTCTCAGTTATAGAAAAATATTTGCTTTCTGCATGTTTAATCTTACGAAGTTAAATAAACACTTCAGTTAACTATTTTACAGACCAGTGTATTTTCACTTTGTCTCCCCACAATGTGTGCATTTATCTATCAAATGCATATACATATATTTCACTTTGAATGTGTCATGTAATACTATTATTAGTATTCTGGAAATACTAAGATGAATAGGAAATCTGCTGATGAGGAACTTAAAATCCAGTAGGGAAGTTGGACATGGAAATATGGATTGAAAATATGAGGTTTTGGGGGGTACAAACATTTTATTTATAATCTTGGAGATGTCAGAAAAGTTTGTAGAGAAAAGGTTATGTTCAACCTAAGGGTTAGATGATGAATAACTGTTCACTAGGCAATTTGGGGATAGAGTGTGAGTGTGTGTGTGTGCATGTGTGTGTTGGGATTAGTTGTCAGGTATACAGACAGTAACTGAGGAATGAAAACAAATTCAGCCACAAGTTCCTGAAACCGTCTCTCATAATAGGAGAACCATAAGGGATCTGCCAGGGGCAAAGAGAAGGATGTGATGAAAGAGGAATCTGGAGTTACAAGGTAGGGGCTAGATCAAGGAAAGCCTCACGTATCATACCAAGTTTTTGTTTATCCTCTGGTAAACAGGGAGCCTTTAAAAGGTTTTAATCAGGAGTAAACGTGATTAGATTTGCATTTTAGAAAAATCAATCTGGCAGTAAAAGCCAGATGTGTTGTGCAAGACTGGAAGCAAAACCTATTTAAGAGCTTATTACTATAAATCAGGCTGTGGCTAGGGTCCACACCAGGGTAAAAGCAGTAGGAATTAGAGAAGAGAGATCAGATGCAGAAGGAGGTACAATTGAGAGAACCTGACAATTGATTTGTTTGTGAAACAGTAGGAATGGCAGACATAACTAAGGAGTTAATTATGTTCTATCCATTGAATTTATGGACTTGAAGATAGGGTTGGACTTATGATGGAAATTTGGAAACCAAACATCTAGTATAAATAATTGGAGACATGAAAGTGGTTGAGATTACAGGAGGTCTTTTTGAGTAGAGAAAGAAGAAACTCGTAGATGAAAATTCTGGGAAGAAAAACAGATGCATAAAGGACAAGCAGAGAAATTGGAGCCAACAGAGAAGACTGAGAAAGAATGGTTGGTAAAAACAGAAGGGATCTTAGAAAGAACGGTGCCATTAACAGCAATGGAGAAAAGGGTTTCAGAAAGTAGCTAACAGTATCAAAGGCATTATAGTGGTCAAGTAAGAGGAGGAACACAAGGGTCCTTTGAATTTGGTTATTGTAGGCTGTTATCACTCTGAAAGTAGAGTCAAAGAAGTAAAGATATGGTCTTCTAATAGCAATGGAGGGACATAATGAACACAAGGTTTGTAGCATATTTTACTGGAGTGATTTAGTGGGAATTGGATAATATAATTATAATTTTTAGGAAAAGATGTGGAAACAGAGCAGTATGTGGTGACGATGTAAAACAATGGCACTTAAAAATATTTACTAAGAAAAGAAATAAGTTGAGAGGAGAGGTTAAGCAAATACTATCTACTAGAGATCATAGAGTGCCTAAAAATAGAGCAGTAGATTATTTTGATATTTTGCTTGTCTTTGTTGATTCCGGTTCTAATGAAAAACATGTAGATGAGAAGTAAATTTGAGATTGTGGATCTTTTTCTCCCTCCCCCTAAATGAAATAATAAAGAAAATATTCTGGTTTAAACACAGCAATTGCTTTAAAATATTTGTATTGCAATTGCATAAATAATAATACAGAAGTCATGAATGGAACTTTTTTGGGGAAATTTCTAAAACTCATTGCTTTGTATGTATGATGTCACTTTATCTCCCCACAATGTGTGCATTTATCTCTCAAATGCATATACATGTATTTCACTTTGAATGTGTCATGTCATTTCATGTTCTGGCCCTTTATTGCTTGAAGGGATAGTCTAAAACCAACTACAGTCTGAAAAAGCATAAATATTTAACAACCTTTATTATAAGATTATAGAACCATTGGTCTCCTTACTAGACTATGTGCACATTGAGTTATTTTTCCCTAAAAGTAATTCAATCCTTGCTCTTTAATTCCATCCCCTTGGTGAGCAATAATACCCATTTGCAAAATTCCTCATTGGAGATTGTACGAAGAGGGCAAACTGTGGCAGTGGAACTTCGAAAGATAATTGACCCATGTGAGGATTAAACCTATGACCTTGGCTTCATTAACATTTGCCCCAAACAACCTTGCTAAGCAGCCTGAGGCACCAAAGCTAATATAGTATTGGTGCATGACAAACAATTTCAAATAAGAACATGCAGACTTATCACAAGTCTAAAATAAGACTTTCAAACTTAAAAAAAAATGAAATCTAGAATTTAGCTTTTCTTCTCCAATAATTACAAGAGTTTTTGGGAGTTTGTTTGTAAATATTACCTGAAGTCATTTCTGGTTTTAAATCAGCACATGTAGGGGCCCCTGGTTGGTTCAGTGTTTGAGCATCTGCCTTGGGCTCAGGGTGTGATCCCGGAATCCTGGGATTGAGTCCTACATCTGGCTCTGCATGGACCCTGCTTCTCCTTCTTCTATGTCTCTGCCTCTCTCTCTCTCTCAGTCTCTGTGTGTGTCTCTCATGAATAAATAAGTAAAATCTTTAACAAAAATCAGCATATGTATAAAGCATTTGAAAACTCATGATAAGGATGATAATAATTTCATTAAGTTCATAACATATGCAAATATGAGTAAAAAATGGTATTAAAAATTGGACAGGACAATTGTTATAGATACAGCTGTGATGTGCAAAGAGATAAGAAATTGTCATTCATTCCATCCTTACAAGAAGAAACAACAACAACAAAAAAAGCTGAATGAAGTGTAAATCAGCAGCCTTTCTTGGGCCCACCAGGGAAATGAAGTTGAAGTGCACATCTCCATTTTAAATCTGAAGTAAAAGGTGAACCCATGGTTACAGAGAAAGCCTTTCTTAAAGCAAAAGCCACTAGAGCCATAAAATAGTAGGAACACTAAAGTAGTATTTAACAAATTGTTGGAGGCTGTGTTGAGCTAGCATGGGAATCAAATTCCTGAAGGCTGCAATTTTATAGGAGCCGTATATTCTTGTGGGGTTTACCTCCAGGAGCCCTAGAAAGTTCCCACAGTGAAGATCAGGGAAGACCCCCTCTTGGCTCTGGCAGTGGAAAGGAAAAGGAAACATTGTGAAATAACCCTGAGTGTTTTCCATAAGAAGAGCCTATTCTCCAGAGGAAAATATTTTAATAGAGCCTTATCCCATCTGGGGCAGTTCCTGCCAAACCAATCTCTCTCAGCCTTGCAGTCTTACCTAAGAGTGGGGAAGAAATTGTACCAATGGAGAAACACATGTCCAGAAACATACAACACCCCAAAACTGATTTAATCATAAGATTAAAGAATACTCACAATCAGCTCTCAATCTTACGACCACACCAACTGGACTCCACTGTAATAACAAAGGGTTATGGATGATAAAGCTGCAAGAATTAGACATTCCTTGAGGAGAGGAGTATTTAGGAAACCCCAAAATTGAGAAAACAGACCAAAAAAACAAACGACAACAACAAAAAAATCCAACCAGAAATAGAGGAAATTTGACACTTTTAGAACACACAGCCATAGCAATCATTAACCACAGTCCAATTCCTAGACAGATTAAATAAGTCCTCACACCCTAATTAACTCAGTCCCTATTACCCTACATACCATGTCCAGCTTTCAATAAAGGATCACAAGCTATGGCAGAAAGGCAAGGAAAAAAAAAATACTTCTAAAAGCAATTCAGGCAATAGAACCAGACTTGTATATGACACTAATGTTTACATTTTTAATAAGTATGATTAATATGTAAAGGGCTCTAATGGAAAATGTAAACAACATATGAGAACAGATAAGCAATATATGCAGAAAGATAAAATTTCTAAGAATCACAAGGATATACTAGATATCAAAAACACTAACAGGGGGATGCCTGGGTGGCTCAGTAGTTTAGCGCCTGCCTTTGGCCCTGAGGTGTGATCCTGGAGTCCCAGGATTAAGTCCCATTTTGGGCTCCCTGCATGGAGCCTGCTTCTCCCTCTGCCTATGTCTCTGTCTGTCTGTCTCTCTCTGTCTCTCATGAATAAATAAAAAAATATCTTAAAAATAAAAAGCACTAACAGGAATGAAGAATGCTTCTGATGGGCTTATGGATCTAGTAGAGGAAAGAACCACTGAGCTTAAATATAAGACAGTAGAAATTTTCCAAACTGAAATACAAAGGCAGTAAAGGGGAGAAAAAGAAATGAACATGCAAGAGTGGTGGGCTAGTTTCAGAGTTGTAACATATTTGTATTTGGAATACCAGACAGAAGAAGAAAGATAGAAAGAACAGAAGAAATATTTGAAGTAATATTATTTGAGAACTTTTCAAAACTAATGACAGACATCAAAACACAGAACTAGGAAGCTCAGGGAACACAGACCAAGATAAATTCCAGAAAAGGAAATAATCAACAAACAAACAAAAAACCCAACATCATCTAGTTGTAGACTATTCTAAACTGCAGAAAACCAAAATGGAAAAGGAAATCTTGAAATCTTAAAAGAAAACAGAGAGAAAAACTCTAGTCCCTATAAATTAACAAGGATAAGAAGAATAGGGAATTTCTCATATAAAAAAAAACATGCAAATAAGAAAAAAGTAGAATAAAACATTAAATTTGGAAAGAAAAACAACCCCACTAACCTGATTTTATATCCACTGAAATTATATTTCAAAAGTGAAGGAGAATACATTCTGGACAAAAACTGAGAGAATTCATCGTCACCAAACCTGTGTCTTAAGTCTGGTTGCTATAACAAAATATACACTTGGTGCTTAAGCAACAGAAATTTATTTCTCACAGATCTGGAAGTCCAAGATCAAGATGCCAAGAAGGTTGGTGTCAGGTAGAGCTCTCTTCTTGGATTGTAGGTAGCCACCTTCTGGCTGTGTGACAGAGAGAAAGACTTCTGGTCTCTTCTTCTTCCTATAAGGGCTCTAGTCCCATTATAAGGGCCTCATCCTCAGGGCTTCATCTAAACTTAATTATCTCTCAAAAGCTCTACCTCATATATATCATAGTGAGAGATAAGTCTAACATTTGAATTTAGGGAGGATACATTCAGCTCGTATCACTTTATTTACAAAAATGCTTAAATAAATTCTTCAAGGACGAGAAAAATGATATAGGTAAAAAAACTTGCATTTATATAAAGAAAATAAGAGTGTTTAGTGGAAACAAATAAAGGAAAAATAAGATATTTTATTTTTCTTACTGTTGATTAAAAGATAACTGTTTAATAGTAGTGATAATATATTGGGCAATATAGCATATATGCTGAGTAAAATTAATCAGAGCTATGCCATAAGGGAAGGAAAGAAGGAAATAGAAAATCTGCTTTAGGTAGCTTCAGTAGACCTGAAGTGATACAATATTATTTGAAGATGTACTTAGATTGGTTAAAATGTTTATTAGAAGCTCTAGATCAGCCACTAATTGTAAAAATAAGAATAGAATTGATGTTAAGAGAAGAGATAAAATAGAACCATAAATAATGTTTAATTGGAAACCCAAGAAGGCAGAAAAAGAGAAGAAAAAAATGAAAAGTAAAGAACAAGTGAAATAGATATAAAAGAGTTACAAATATGGTAGATATTAATTTATTTATCTAATAATCACTTTAAATGTTCATGGTGCAAATGTACCAATTAAAATACAGAAAATGCCAGAGTGGGTTAAAAAAAAAAAGACAACTATATCTTGTCTGCAATAATTCCACATTAAATATAAAGACATGGATAGGCTAACAATAAAGAGACAAGGAAAGATATACCATACTATGACTAATCAAAGCAAGACTGGAATAATATTAATTTTAAACAAAACTATCTTAAAAACAAGGAAAACTATCAAGGATAAAGTAAAACATTATATATATATCATTATATATATTATATATATATATATAAAACATTTCATTATATAATGAAAAGGGGTCAATTCTCAAGGAAGACATAATAATCTTACAATGTGGGATTTTAGAGCATCAAAAGATGTGAAGCAAAGCACAGAAGTAAAAGGAGAAACAGACACACCGCTATTAGAGTTGTAGACTTTAACATTCCTCTTTCAGTAATTGATTGATCAAGCAGGTAGAAAAATCAAAAAGATATCAATGACCTCAATAACATAATCAGTCATCTTGATCTAATTGACATATATAGATTACTCCAAGAACATCAGAATACACATTCTTCTTAAGTTCATGTTATGCCAATTCTGTGTCCCCATTTAATAACTTAGATGAAATAGACCAATTTGCTGAGACATAGAGTACCAGAAGTAACACAAGGGTAAACTAATAATCTGAGTAGAGCCATATCTATTAAAGGATAAATTGAGTCAATATTTTTTTTTACTAGTTTTCACATTTTATTTATTTTTTTAATTAATTAATTAATTTATTTATTCATGATAGTCACAGAGAGAGAGAGAGAGAGAGAGGCAGAGACACAGGCAGAGGGAGAAGCAGGCTCCATGCACTGGGAGCCCAATGCGGGATTTGATCCCGGGTCTCCAGGATCGCGCCCCGGGCCAAAGGCAGGCGCCAAACCGCTGTGCCACCCAGGGATCCCTTGAGTCAATATTTAATAATGTTCCAAGACTCAGAGCTTTTCCTGGTGAATCCTACCAATATTTGTGGAAGAAATGATACTAATTCTGTAACAGTATTTTCCAGAAAATAGAAACAGAGGCACACTTCTTAACTTTTTCTACAAGTCCAGAATTATTCTTATTACAACACCAAATAAGACATTGCGAGAAAGAAAAACTACAGACCAATACGTCTCCTACACATAGTTGCAGAAATCCTCAAGAAATATTAGCAAATCAAATCCAACAATGAGTGGAAATTTCATTTACTATGATAAAATGGAACTTATCCCAGATTTATAAGACTGTTTTTACACTTGAAAAACAATCTAATCCACTCTATGAACAGGTGAAAGATGAAAAATTATGCAACATCGAATGATAGAGAAAAAGCTTTAGGCAATGTCAACACCCATTACAATAAAGTTTCAGAAAACTAGGAGTGCTTCAACTTGATAAACAGCATCTACAGAAAATCTACAACTAACATGATGCTTAATGATGAGAAACTGAATGTTCTTTCCTACTATGGGGAACAGGGCCAGGATTTCCTTTCTCAATGCTCATATTTGATCCACATCATGTTGGAAGTTCTAGCTAGTACAAGCTAGTACAATAAGACTGGAAAAATAAAGAAAATGTATACTTAGTGAGAAAAAAAAAGAAAACCATTGTTGTTTGCAGATGACAAGATTGTCTACAAAAATCCCAGAGAATCCCAAAAACTTCTTGGAACTAGTAAATGAGAATAATAAAATTACAGGGCAGAAAGTAAAAGCATAAGTCAAATGTTTTCCCATACAAAAACAATGAATGGTTGGAATTTGAAATTTTAAAAATACTGTTTTACAATAATGCCATAAAGATGAAATACTGAAGTATAAGTATAGCATATTCAGGTTTTGCATGTGAAAAACTACAAAACTCTGATGAAAGAAATCAAAGCTTTTGTCATCATATATCTTCTTTGCTAACATGTCCCTTTAAATCTCTCTCTCTCTCTGTATGTGTGTGTATATATATATATATATATATATTCTCTTACTGCTGAGTAGTAAGTTTTTTTTTTTAAGTAAGTTTTTTTGTTTTTGTTTTGGGTTTTTTTGGGGGTAAATTTTCCTTAGAAGTTGTTTTTTTTTTTTTTTTTTTTTTTTTTTTTTTTTTTTTTTTTTTTTTTTACCAGATACATGTTTTGCAAATATTTATTTCCAGTCCGTGCTTGTCTACATTTTTCTAACAGTATTTTTCTCAGAGCAGTTTTTAATTTTAATAAAGTCTAACATCAATGTTCTCTTTCACTGATTGTTCTTAAAGTGTTGTACCCAAAAATATCACCAAATCCGAGGTTATCCACATTTTCTCTTACGTTTTCTTCTAGATTTATATTTATGCATTTTACATTAGGCCTCTGGCTCCTTTTGAGTTAATTTTTGTGAAAGGTATAACATCTATGGTTACGGAGTTTTTTTCCTTGCATGTGGATGTCCAGTCATTCCAGCGTTTTATTTATTGAAAAGTTTATCCTTCTCATCCCTTCTTTATTGAATTGTCTTTGCTCTTCTGACAAAGATCAGTATTTGTGTGGGTCTATTTCTGGGCTACCTGTTCTATTGAACTACATGTCTATTCTTTTGCCAATACCACGATGTCTTGATTACTCATGCTTATGGAAAATTGTGAAATCAGTTTAGTCGTATTCAGGTCTTAGAGAAGGAGGAGAGCATAAGTATAGCTATTAAAAGGTAGCACAATGGTGCTTTATGGAATGAAATATTCTGTATGTTGATTGCTAGAGAGGTTACATGAATCTTTACATGTGATAACATTTTGCAGAGCTATAAACTATAAATTGAATTGTTCAATGTCCACTTCTGGTCTTGATTTTGTACTACAGTTACTCAAGCTGTTATATTGGGAGAAACTGAGTGAAGGGTACATGAAACCTCTCTCTACATTTTTTATAACCTCCTATGAATCTATATTTAAAAATTAAAAGAAATTAAGTAGGATTTTTTACTATGAATTTTTTTACTATGAATATTAATCTTAGGACCTAAACATTAGCTTGGCCTATTGCAATCTTACACTAAGCTTTGAATGTATAAAATTAAAAAAAAAATCTATAATGTGAAAAATTCTTCCAGTGAATGTCAAAAAAAAGAGTAGGTAAATATCACCTATTTGTTTAGGTTGTACTTCTTCTATACCATTAGGATCCTTGTTGAGAGGGTATCATTCTGTGGGGGATGCAGAATTCAGTAGATTCATATTTCTATATAGTACTATATGTCTTTCAAAGCCTTCTTACCTTATATTGTGTGTACATTACCAGGGTCATGAGATTTTGTTTTATTTTATTTATTTTTTTTTGTTTTAGGAAAGTGATATTATATTAATTTTTCAAATTAGAACATTTAATCTCACAGATTAAACATTACATCCAATACCACATGATAAATTATTGATAAAATAAGGGATAGAAGCTGTTTACCTGGTCGTATTTAATGCAAAATGTATGTTTAGCTATTGCACGTTTGATACTTCTCAGGAACACATGAAATATTATAATCAAAAGCACAGGCTTTTTTTTTTTTTTTTTTTGCCTCAAGCTGCTGTTGCACAAAATGTTGGGCAATGCAGTGAGTAGTAAATGTAGCCCTTCTTTGAGGAGATTGAACAATGCAAATCACTAATATGAAAGCATATGTTAAGTAAGTCCATGGGAGACACATGGAAAGAATTTTTAACTGAATGCTTTATGACTATCTAGAAAATAAAATTGTGAGCACAAGGAAATATTATGACCACTCTAAGAACAATGCGTGCCAAATTTAAATTACTAACTTTCTAATGAATGATGGTCAGAATACATTAGAATATCATTGCTCAGTGTGTGGTGTTATTACTTTAGGAGGGATATTAAAATTACGGCAAAACTAAACAATACTAGCCTGGATAGTGGAGAGGATGATGAGAGAGTCTTAGGAGAAGCAACTGAAAGGATTCAATTTGTTAACTTGTATTTAAAGATAATACTTAAGGAAGCATTACAAATTTTTTTTGACAGAATCATTATCTTTTTAACAGAAAGGAGAACAAAGTTGTGCTCTACATTGCACAATTAGCCCAAATAAAGATATATAGTTCGGGTTATAATAAGAAAGTTTTTTTAATTTTAAAAACTGGGCAAAAATTTAAAAGTAGAACTATCTTGTTAAGTGGAGTTCATATTATTGGGACTGTTAGAACAGAAGTTGTCGAGACATTTCTCAAGGTTGTGGCATATAGTTTCTTATCTTTTAAAGACATTAACAAAATGATTTCTAAATCTTTCAAGTCTAATAATAAGTATCTTTCTTGGAAATAAAATACATATAAAACACAGGCACAAACGTGTAATTCGAACTAATAAAAAAATTAAGCAGACTAACTACTGAGCTGAACAAAGTGAGAATAGCTACCTGTTGGGGAATAGGAGGCACAGCTTGGTGTAGGTGTGTTTTAAAACTGTTTTTGACAATATCTTATGGAGACTCTGGTGACTACAATTGAAGAGGGTATTCCTGAGTCTTTACTTGGAAAAGATATGGAGGCTGCTGTGGAATTAGTTAATAAAGAGAAAATTTTTTAAAAAAAATTAAGAAATAAAGAGAAAATTAAACTATAATATCGAAGAGTAAGGGAAGGGACAGACATTAAGATATATCCACTAAATTCATTCCTTTTTCTCTTCTATAGAGAATGGTAATAAAAGTTGGTGTCAACTCCTTGGGGCAGTTTGGTGGTTAGGTCACAGGAGCTTTAAAGTGGTAACAGAGATTACTTCGAAGCATGAGGAGAATTTGTGTGTCTTTTTCTTCTTCATACTTTTAAAATAGTTTTCACATTCCTTACCCCGTGGGTATACTATTTTATATTCTAAATGAAAATGCCAAAATATTTTGAAAAAAATATATAGAAATGAGGAGATTAAATTTATAGTACAAATTCTTCTATTGGTGAAAGCCAAGCACTTTGCTCGTCTTGAAGTCACCCATAAGTAGATCACGAAGCAGGGATCGCTCAATCATGACTCATCTGAAAAGAAAACATTTTGTTAATATGATGAACACTGTTGAGCTCTCACCAATGCTTGGGCCCATTTTATAGCTTGAACTGAGAAGAAAATGTGGAAGTAGCATTTGGCCAGTCGACATTAATAAGTGCCTGTTGACCCCCACTGAAGACTATATAGTTAGTGGCTGATCCAAGTGATGGAAGAAGCTGTGTGCAGTCTCCATGCTGCTAGATGGAAAACCAACACTCTGTGTGCTCAAGTCACTTAGCAGCTTCTTACCTTATCAGTTAAAAATAATGCTCCAGAACATTTCCAGTTCCATCTCTCTCTTTTTTTTTTTTTTTTTTGCAGGGGTGGGGCTGGGGAGAGGTCCCCACTTTTACTCCAATATACTTCCTGTTGTCTTTCCTGTCTTACTCTTGCTCTTCTCCAAGTGTTCCTTTTGCTCTCTCTCCATATCTAATTCTCTGCTCTTCTTTTTTAAGAAAAAGTGCTTCTGGAAAGCACTAATGCATAGAAAAATCACTTTGAATATGCTGTCTCTGATTCCTAATAAGGTATACTTTTGTTCATTTTAATAATGGCTATAGAACATGTTGTTGATCTTTCTAGGACATCTGATCTTCCACCGATCTCCAACATCGCTGTTGTTCACCCCATTAGCTAAGTGGGTGTGCCTTTACCCTCATTGCTCCTTGAACACCTGTCCTAAAGCTGTGCATTTGTTCCATGGGCATTGCCTTCTGAGATAAAGAAGGACAATTCTTTAGTAAGATGTAAACTGTTGGTTTTAAAGAGAAAAGAGTTTAAGTTTCTAGCTTTTTCTCCTCCTCCTCCAATTATCACAATACCCATCACCACCACACAGTACCACCAGGAAAGAAAAGTGTTAATTGGATCGATCAAAGGACACTAATTAGACGGCTTTTTGTTGCCGTGTATCATTAGCTGCAGCGGCAGTCTATATTGGGGAATAGGTGGCTTTTTCTCTCTGGAATTTTTTAATAAATGCAAAAGTGATAAAGTAGCTTGGGCTCCTCCCTCTCATTTCTCAAAAACTTTCTTTCATCTTACTCCCGACATCTGTCTCTTTGTCTGTTTCATCTCTTTCTCAGCCAGGAGTCTAGAGAAATGTGACATAGCTGGTCCCCTGGTCTATGTGAGCGGTCAGGGTAGGTCACCTTGAAGGTCACTACCGTGTGCATTGTCCCACTTCTAAAAAATCGTCAGGTTTGAGGACTAGACACTTTTCCCTTACGTATCAAGGCACTGTCTTTGCTGACCTCTCTTACTTGGTGAGGGTTAATATGATCTTGGGTTGCCTATCCTTGCTACTGGAAGCTGACAGCTTGAGTTTGTATGTGGAAGGTGAAAGGACGGGTAATTCTGCTGCCGTGCTTCTGGACTTGAGGCCACCTTGTGTTTAAATAAAGAGAAATATCTATTTTTCCCCAGTGTAGCTCATTGAATTTACATACTTGGGTTCGGAGGCGAGGCCTAATAGTAACCTACCTCCTTTGCGAACAGCAATAAGGGATGACTTATTGGTACAAGAGAGGATTCAGGTTTCTCTGTTTCCTCTGGCCAAAATCCACCTGGATACCATTCTGTTAATGTCTAAGACAAAAATCTATGCTCCCTTCATTTTCTTCCCCATACCCTCACTAAAGTCTCCACACTGTAACTTCTGTTATATTTGAATTAACTGGGGGTGGGGCGGGGTGGGGAGGATAAAAGAAATTTTCTTTAAGAACAAGGATTTGTATCCTCTGATATATTATAAATATTACAATAAACCTGAAACTTCAGCTAACCAAAATTGTTACACCCTCAGCTTTTTAGGGAAAAAAACTCGAATGACCCAAAAAAAGAAATAATAAACTAGGTTGATATCAGAGCTTTGGTAAAAATGCAATTTCCAGAGTTTTACTTATACTCACTAGAGTTTCAGTCTGATCTATGCCCATAAAATGAGGATTGATGTTTAGAATGATGTCCCTGAGGCATTGCGGATTCTGAATCATGAAAGATTCAATTACCTTCAATAAACTGAACTTAACTATCTCAGGAAAGGTGATGAATACAAATTAGAAATATCATCAACAAGCAATGCTGAAACACAGAAGTTTTTTGATTAAGTATCAGGTAACTAGCATTTCTGATTTATTAGAAATTCCGTTCTCTAAGCATCTCAGAAAACTGAAATTTACTGTACACTTTTTGTTGTGGCTCCGCTCGCTGTGGTACAGAACCTATAATATCTGGGTTGCCTAGATTACCCTAGATAATAAATAACCACCCAAAGGCCCCAGATATTTTGAATTAATCCTGTTCCATCTCCTTTGCCACATTATCTTTTGTTTGGACTCCTGAGTTGGCCTTTTAAAATGGGTCTTCTTTCTTCTATTGTCTTTCCCCCATACTAACCGCCTGCACCACAGACATTATTTTTTTAATGAATTAACTTCCTTCTAATTTATTTTAGAAGAGTCTACAAGACATGGTGTGATGTGATTTTTATCTTCTTATTCAAGTGCATATAATGCCACTGTCTCCCTTCTCACTATGGTACTGACAAACAGGCTCAGTATTCTCCTGAAAGTATCCTTCAAAGCAAATCTAGAAATGAATCTTAGTACATATGAGGATTTAATATATAATCATGTTTCCAGTCAGTGGCAATAGGATTCATTATTCAATAAATGGTCCTCACACAAATGGAGAGGCATCTGGAGAAAAGTAAGATTTAGGCTCTATCCTATATTATGCACAATGTAAATTCCAGATAAATTAAATATTTAAATGTAAAACTCATAATTATAATGCTACAAATGTTAAAAAAAAACTATAAGCATAAAAATAATAGTTATAATAATAAAGGAAAATCTAGTTGATTAAATATATAATTAGGTAGGAAACTCCTGAAACTCGTATTCATATATAAGAATTAAATTTGCATGAAGTTCCCATAAATTAAGTCATTAGAGAAACAACACATATAGGGTACATACTGCCTATGGAGCATAGAAAATATAAGAAGTATTTAATGGGATCCCTGGGTGGCTCAGGGGTTTAGCATCTGCCTTCTGCCCAGGGTGTGATCCTGGAGTCCCAGGATTGAATCCCACATGGGGCTTCTTGGATGGAACCTGCTTTTCCCTCTGCTTCTCTCTCTCTGTGTGTCTCATGAATAAATAAATAAAATCTTAAAAAATAACAAGTATTTAAAGATTGATAAGAAAGGAATGAACAACTTGAAAGAAAAAGAATGAAGAAAAGGATATTAATAGGCGTGTCACAGAAGGACAAATCCAAATTAGCAGCAAGCTTGAAGAGTTGCTCAAACTTAGTGGTAACCAGGGAGTAAAATCAAAGCAGTCTTCAAGTACCACTTTTACTTATCCAACAGGCAAAGATTTAAGTATAAAGGGCCCATCCCAGTCCTTGTCAGGGACGGAGGTGAGGGAGTGCTCCCATTCATTGCTGCTGGAATTGTGAGCTGTTGTAGCCATCTTAGAAATCTATATGATAACAACTACTAATAAAAAAATAAAACACGATTGACTAAACAATCAGGTAAAAGGTACCCCCCACACACAACAAGGAGCTTTAAATCAGCCTTAAAATATGTGCTTAAGTGCACATTTATGTGATTTCAGAATTGTTTATAGTGACAAAAACCTAGACAAGAAATATATATGCATTTATATCTGATGGTAGGAACAGAAAAAAAAATATGGAAGAAAACATACATTAACAAGACAAGTTATGGGGACACCTGGGTGGCTCCGTGGTATAGCATCTGCCTTTGACTCAGGTCAAATTCCAGGGTCTTGGGATCGAATCCCACATCAGGCTTCCCGCACTGAACCTGCTTCTCTTTCTGCCTAATGTCTCTGCCTCTCTCTCTGTGTCTCTCATGAATAAATAAATAAAATCTTAAAACAAACCAAGACAAGTTACGCTAAAGACAAGCAATAGCAGAAAGAGAAAAAGGCACAAATTTTAAAATGGAACAAAAAAGACCAATTTTAAAATGATTCACACTTATGTGAAAGGGCAAGAAGACTTTTTTTTAATAAACTAAATTTATTCAGAATCAAAAGAAAAATTTCTGGAAGTAGTTTTAAAAATTTATTTTAGGGGCACCTGGGTGGTTCAGTCAGTTAATTTTCCGACTCCTGGTTTTAGCTCAGGTCATGATAGAGGGATCCTGAGATCAAGCCCCACATCCCTCTCTGTGCTCATTGATGAGTTGGCTTGTCCCTCTCCTTCCCCACCACTCTCTTAAATAAATAAATAAATAAATAAATAAATAAATAAATAAATAAATAAATAAAATATTTTAAAAAATGTATTTGAAAAATATTGTAAGCGACAGCCTGGGTGGCTCAGCAGTTTAGCACCACCTTCAGCTGATCCTGGAGACCCGGGATCGAGTCCCACATCAGGCTCCCTACATGGAGCCTGCTTCTCTGCCTGTGTCTCTGCGTCTCTCTCTCTTTCACAGTGTCTCTCATGAATAAATAAATAAAATCTTTTTCTAAAAAAAAAACATTATCATTATTATCCACTCATACATGTAAAATAGATGCATTTTATGTAATTTTTTTCTTGAGAAAGTTGATTTTAAAAGAAACAAAATTCACCCCTTACATAATTTTTGCCACATGGAACTTTTTTCCTTGGCACTCTATAGCTTGGAACACTCCTTTTTGCTTTGCATGGCTGGCTTCCTTCCTTACAAATACCCTTTTTCGAAGTGTCACACCATCCCTTTTTGTTTTTCTTTTTCTTAGCATTTAACACAAAAATCATCTACATAGTCATTGCTCCGTCCCTTTCTCCACCATGAATGTGAGTTTGGTGAACTTAGTCTCTGTCTTACTCACCTCACAATGCCATTTCAGAGCACCACAACTGCACAAAGTAGTTGCTCAGGGAATATTTGTCCTATTAAAAAGTCAAACTTTTTCATCCCTTTTTGCATCTACAGATCTCTTAGGACTCATTCAACTAAACAACACTTTATGTGACAGGATATAGAAGTCACTTTGACAGAGAGAGAGCAGAATTTATTAAGTTCATAATCCATCCCAACCACTGGGCTAGTACTTACAAATTGTGTCTAATTTACTATCTCCCGTGATCCATATCATGATCCCCATACTGTGATAACAAAATAGGATAAAGTAATTTCACCAAGTGAATTATTGAAGGCTGGAGACAAAAATTGGAATAATGTGTCTTTGCTTTTCTGGTCTACCTGGAAACAGAAGAGAGGAAGGAGACGGAAATTATAATTTATCTGCTCCTGCTCTGTGTCATGCACCTTACTCAGTGTTCACATGCACTGACTCATTTAATACACACAGAAAACCTTTTAATATTTATTTTTAGTTTAAAAATGAGATCACTGATGATAACTGAAGTTAAGTAATCTGCCTAACACCACAGTCATAGTGGTCGACAGAGTAAGGACTGCAACACATCATATCCACATCAAATGTTCTGTGTAATGTGATGCCCTTCTTTCTTTACTTTTATTAAAGATTTATTTACTTATTTAAGAGAGAGGGAGACACCACAAGTGGGAAGAGCAGACGGAGAAGAAGAGAGAGACTGTCAAGCAGACTCCACAGTGAATGCACAGCCTAATTCAGGGTTCAGTCTCAGGACCTGAGATCAGGACCTGAGCCAAACCAAGACTTGGATGCTTAACCAACTGAGCCACCCAGGCACCCCATGTGCCACCTGTTTTTAAATCTTATAATCTACCTTGACTTTAAAAGTTCATGAAAGTCAGGACGCCTATGTAGCTCAGTTGTTAAGCATCTGCCTTCCACTCAGGGCATGATCCCAGGATCCTGGGATCGAGTCCTGCATCAGGCTCCCCACAGGGACCCTGCTTCTCCCTCTGCCTGTGTCTCTCATGAATAACCAAATATAAATAAATAAATAAATAAATAAATAATAAATAAACAAACATGAAAATCATTATCTTGAGTCTAAACTTCTTTGAAGTATTATTACCCTTAGTACAAGACTAAGACATTTCAAGAGTCTGTAGATTATTTTTCACCTGCTCTAAGCCTCAGCTTCAGTTTCCTCATTGTTAAATATTGATAATAATATTATCTACTGTATAAAATTGTTTTGAGGATTATTAGTTAGAGCTATTAGAATCATTTTTATGTTGAAGTGCTCAATAAATGCTAATAAATGCTAAGATTCTATTCTTAGAACTATTTTATGATACCTGAAACTCAAATATTTAAGTGACCTGTATAGAACACAAAATAAAAAATAATAATTATTTTGAAAACCATGTTGGAAAAGGACTTAAATTTCTTGTATCTTACTATAAATTCTGTGCTCTTTTCTACTACCACACACAGAGGTACCCACTGGAGAAAATGCATTACTTGATTAGCATATGTAGTATTTGGATGGTTAAAAATGAGTTTTGTCTCTGTTCAGATTGTAGCCTCCAATCTCCCTTTTATTTTACTAGTGAAGGAAAAAATCAAAGAGAAGAGCTGATTCTGTGTTTTACAGTATTTTGGGGGTTAAAAAAGTGAAAGCTCCTAATAGTGAGTGTGTCATGCCCTGGAATATTTCACTATTATCAAATCTGTCAGAGCTCATTCTGCTTCACAAAGGTCACTGGTGTAGAGTCTGTGTTTGTAGTGATTGACAATTGTAGGTATTAAGAACCTGGGGTTATGTACCTCTCTGATCAGGGTTGCTGTAAACAAGTGTTGACAATCTGGGCCGTTTGACAGTGTGCAGGCAAAGGGTCAAGGCGAGCATCTGGGCCTTAATTACTTGTGTTCACCAAACTTCAAATGACATTTGATACTCATTTTTATTCAGTCAAAGATCCAAAATATGTTTTCCTTAAAGAAAAAAAAAAAAAAACTTTTAATGGCAGGCTGTGTTTACTAAAACCAAGACACATTGCATTTCCTCTATTTTACCAACTCACAGAGTTAATATTGTTCCTTCAACATTACAGAAGCTTTTTATAAAATGACTAATGTTGAATTTGTCTTGGATGGATCTGATGTTTGAGAAACAATAAGAATATTATTAAAATGTGATACAAGTTCTGTATTCATAAGAGCATTACACAATCAGCTGGTGTTGATTGATTTAAAACTTGAGAACACTTCATTTACTTCACTTTCTCTAAATCCAGCTTTATTTCAAAATATTAATTGTCAATTAAAAATAGACTAACTTGTAAATCATCTTGGACATGTTTATTGATTTAAATATACCAATTGCCCGGGTTCTCACTCTCCTTGATCTTTCCAAATTTTTCTGTAAAAGAGATCAGAGAGAAGAGATATGGAATGTTGGAAAGATCATATATTTTCTATTGTTCTTAGTTGGTCCCTTTTTAGAGTTCATGGTAATGCAGAGAAGTTAGAACTTTCTCTGGTTTGTGGAGTCTTTGGAAGCCAAACCTAATGAGGTTTGCTAATATCTTGAAAACAGGCAGTGTAAAACATCACTCTCAGCAGTCCTTTTACTGATACCATAATAATATACATTTTGTAGTGTAGTAGACTATATATGGCCTCTGAAAGACCTACAGGCTTCAAATGATATCTACATCCTAATCTCTAGAACCTGTTATCTTGCAAGGGACATTGCACATGTGATTAAGAGAATGAGGTGGGGAGATTATCCTGAAGTATCCCTCCAGGCCCAGTATAATCACAAAAGTTCTTAGAAGAGGGAAGTAGGAGGACCAAAGTTAGACAAAGAATAGATACAAATGAGAAATTATCAATTCTAATGAGACATTTTGGAGATGGGAGAGAAGACCATGAACCAAGTAATGTGGGCCAACTCTAATGCTGGAAAAGGCAAGAAAACAAATTTCTCTCTGGAAGCCTCCAGAAGAAACAGCCCTTCTGATTCCTTGATTTTTTTGACCCAAGAACTGGAATTAAAAAATAATTTCCTTTGCTAAAGCCACTAAGTTCGTGATAATTTGTCACAGCAGCAATAGCAAATGAATACACCTGACATGTAATAAAAGTATTGTCACAAAATATGTGAATTCTGAATCTACCAGTGGGCCATCCTTCCCATTATGAATGTTTCTCACTTGGGGGAATTTATCTCTTTCATGTAAGTTTTTGAAGGCCTATAAGATCATGACTATATATGAGTAAACATGCTTTTCATGGCAAGCAATAGAAAACTCAAGCTCATTAGATCTACAGTGAAAATGAATTGGGGAAAAAAAAAAAAAAGTCCAAATCTAGGGCTGAGGCTAAAACAGGGCTGCTCTGAGCTACTTTCCAGCAGAGATTCACAGGTTACACAGCAAGAGTATTCAAGTGAGCATGAATTGAGCTCTGATAACTCTCAGTTTCTGTCCCTCATATCAAAATGTTAAAACTCCTGATTGACCCAGGTTGGACCAGATATGCTCCCTTTGGGTCTATTAGTCATGGTCAAGAAAACAGCCCATAGAGAAACAATATGATGGCTGGAGGTTTTCTCCTTTGCGTGCAAGCTATTTCCAGAGAAGGGGGATCCATGTGACCTGAACAGTGACCCTGAGAGCTAACTGCTCATGGAGCTTATAATACCATGGATATTGTTAAATACATTTATTTCTTTCCCAAGGCACAGATTGCAAAGGAAAGGCAAACAATCCCAAATTTAGCTCAATTGTAAAAGGGAGAAATGCAAATTATGACCTGGTAGATAAATTAGACAACACTGAATATTATCACAAAACACTACCTAAGAAATCTATGTGTCCGGGGATCCTTGGGTGGCTCAGTGGTTTGGCACCTGCCCTTGGCCCAGGGCCCGATCCTGGAGTCCCGGGATCAAGTCCCACGTCAGGCTCCCTGCATGGAGCCTGCTTCTCCCTCCTCCTGTGTCTCTGCCTCTCTCTCTCTCTCCTTCTCTCTGTGCCTATCATAAATAAATAAATAACTAAATCTTAAAAAAAAAAAAGAAAGAAATCTATATGTCCAAAAAGATTATCTCTATTACATTCCTGTTTTCCTTTAAAAAAAAATGAAAAGCCAAACCTGGCACACTAGAGGACAACCTGGGTTAGAATTCTCTCTCCACTGTTAACCAGCTGTGTGACTTTGGGCAAGTCACTCCATCAATGCCCCAGTTTCTTAATATATAAAATGAGGATCATAATACTACAAAACATTGTTAGAACTTGAAGCTATATGTGAAAGTGCCTGCTACTTAGCAAGCATTTGATAAACATTAGATTTATTTTCCCTTTCTTCAGTATAAACTACAGCAAGCCCAAATGTGTAGATAGTAAGAAAGCATACATGCTGAATAAAAAGAATGATAGAGTTTTCTCAAAAGACTAATCTGTTCTTAAATTTTTCTGTTTTTGGTACAAATCTCATTCCCTTTCCTGAAATATATTTAAAGTCATAAATAATTTATACTTAGGAATATATATATATATATAAATATATGTATATATATATATATATATACATATATTTATCTGTGGGGTTTCCTGTTTTTAAAAATCACGTTGGTGTTTAGTAACCTATTTAAATATGCCCTTTATAGTTACTTTCTTGCTCTTTCATGTTTCTAAGGAAACTTAATTTACACAAACACTTGAAAAGCACAGCATCTACGATGGAAACCCTGGAGAAATGCATTGAAAACAAGGCGGGTGAAGAAGAGATGATGGAAAGTGACAGAGAGAGGTGTAGGATGTTAGGTAGGGCTGGTATTCTCGGCAGAGTCAGTTTGGGTAATCATACAGATTATCCCAAGAGGTTAACTTGGTGGGAAGTGCCTGAGCCCAGGAGGGGCAGTGCAGTGCAGTGGTTATGGACAGTCTCTGGAGTCAGGCTGCCTGGTTGCAAATCTCTGATGCAGCCTTCTTGCTGGATGATCTTGAACAAGCTTATTAATCTCCTGGTATCTCTGTTTCCTCTTCGGAGAAAGATCATAATTCCTTCTTTGTAGATTTATTTATGCAGATTAAAAGACTGAATATTCTAGGCACTTAGAACATACATAGCATATGGATGCATTGCATAAGCACTTGCTTTAAAAAGTAACATTTTTAAAAAAATGTTGATATTTAGGGTTGTAATTATCATTAAGATGCATCCTACTAAAGTAATTTAGCATTCTCAAGTCTATTTTAAGCAACTAATAATCCTACTATAACCTGCATATAAAAAATATATATGATTCTGGATTCATTTCTTTTTTTCCCTATGGCCAGCCCAATCTTTGCAGAATAGCAGATGTGCATTTTGTACTTCCTTGAACTGAATTCAGAATATTTGAATCACCAATCAAGGGGAGCATATGAACTAGCAATTAAAAATCTCACCGACTTCAAACACCTACAAAATACTAGTTTCCTCACACATAAACAGAAAGCAGTCTAACTTCCTTGTAAGGTTTGGATGAGGATTTTTATAATGTCTGTAAAAGACCTGGCACTCTCTTCAGTTGTGGTACTAGAAATCCTGTAGGATGGAGTAAGGCTAGAGGATGGTAGATGCATTCTAATTAAATGAATAAGAGAGAAACTCAAAACTCTCAAATGATGCAACCAGTTTTATGATCTGTATGTAGTATACATCTTTGGAAATAGAAAATATGGGGGGGGGTGATCTTGAGATTGTTTATATGCTAATTGAACAAAGTTCAAAGAAACTCACAAACTGCTTAACAAACACATATGATCTGGAGTGTTAGGCATGTTTTGATGTGCTCTATTTTTGTCAGTGGATTCTTCAATTAAGTCTTTTCCCCATGATCAGAGACCTTTTCAGTCTTTGTTGCTGCCCTGAAGACCAAATATACCGTGTAATACCAAATGAAAATTAATCATACTTCATTTGTGGAAATGAGCTCAGTGAGAAATGTATGGGCCTACCTCCACACCATGTGTGTCTAACTAGTACACTCACTTACCCTGAAACAGACTCTGAAATAAATGTGAAAATTACCTTAAGTCACTAAATCAAAAGTAATTAAAGATAAGTAGGAATAAACTTAAGGGCAAGATAATTTTTATAATGGAAACCAAGTTAAATATAAAGAACACTTGATATTCTTGCATATTGTATCATACAGTGAGTAAAACATATAGATGGCATTGTGAATAATTAAATAATATTTTTTTTACCTTCTGTTCATGTGATTCTATAAAAGCAGATACATTTTATCTTCAAACAGAATGTCAGAAAAAACATCTTACTGTTTCCTTTTAAAGAAACAAACCTAGTTTTCAAGTCTCAAGCAAGTTATATTCATGTTTAACAAGTATTAATAAACTTAATTCTCAAGGTTCTCAGCAGTGAGCAAACCAGTTGATTAGTGATAGAAGGTAATACAAATTAACTTAAGTATCCCCATAGCAATTCCAACATACAAATACTTTTGGCATATATGTAATCCATACCATTGTTCCCATTTTTTAAGTTAGTTCTTATAAAAAAGACATTTAATTTTAATGTAAATATTTATAAATTAATTAAATATAAACACTGATACCATATTTTTTTTGTAATAGTCATTCAAAGTTTAGGAGATACTTGGAGGTGGTTGGGTGATATTTTTTTGAGTGGGCTACTTTAGGAAATCAGTCTCCTTTCCAATAATTAAAATTTACTCTCCAATTTTGATAAATTCAACCTAAATGATACATAGACAACTAAAACCAGTTTATGTTCTCCTCTTTCTTGTTTCCATTTTTTCTTTCCCTAGTTATTCTTTTCCTCTCTCTTTCCTTCCTTTTTCTCCTTCTTTCCTTTTTCTCTTCCTTCTTTTCTCTCCTTTTCTTTTCTTCCATTCCTCCTTCAGTTCTTCCCTTTTTTCCTCCACTAAATGTCTACTATATGCAAGCATTGTTCAAGGGCCCAAGTATATATAATTATTAATACATAGTTCTTTGCTTTGATGAGTTCAATATCATACACAAATGATAATGTTAATTAATTGAATTTAAATAAAAACAAACAAAAATGAATACATAATAATTAATAAAAGACAAAACAAAACACCCAAAACCCTTGGCTTTTCATTTCAACCATATTCTGAGTATAAAGTAATAACATAACTAAAAATAGTATACATCTCAACCTAATAAATGGGGAAAATATTTGCAAGTCATATTTCCAATAAGGGGTTACAATCCAAAATGTATATAATAAAACTCATACAACTTGGGGCACCTGGATGGCTTAGTTGTTTAAACATATAACTCTTGATTTCAGCTCAGGTAGTGATCTCAGGGTGGTGAGATCAAGCAGCCTGCTTAAGATTCTTTATCTCCCTCCCCTACTGCTTATTCTCCCCCACTTGCATGCTCTCTCTCTCTAAAACAAAACAAAATAAAACAATCCAATTAAAAAATGAGCAGATGATTTGAATAGACTATTTTCCAAAGAAGCCCAAAAAGGATATAAAAAGATACTTAGCCTCATTTATTATCAGGGAAATGCAGATCAAAACCACAGAGAGGTATCACCTCACATCTGTTAGAATTATCAATTTGATTGATAATTATCAATTGTTATCAATTATCAATAATTATCAATTATCAATGGCTATTATCAAAAAGACAAAGACTAGCCCATGTTATCAAGAATGTGGAGAAAAGGAACCCTTGTGCCCTGTTGGCGGGAATGTAAATTGATGCAGCCACTTTGGAAAACAGTGTGGAATTCCCTCAAAAAAACTAAAAATAGAAATGCCAAATGATCCAACAATTCCACTTCTAGGTACTTGGATCTGAAGAAAACAAGAACACTAATTCAAAAAGACAAATGCATCTCTATATTTGTTTCATCGTTATTTACAATAGCCAAAAAGCCATAAAAAAGGAAATCTTCTCACTTGCAAATGAATGGATCTTGAGTATATCATGCTAAGTAATAAGTTAGACAAATAAAGACAAATACCATATGCTTTAAGCTATATGTGGAGTCTAAAAAAAGAACAAAACAAATGAACAGACAAAACAAAATACAATGTAAAATTCATAGATACAGAGAACATAGTGGTGGTTGCCAGAGGGGAGGAGGCGAGAGGGCAGGTAAAATGGGTGAAGGGAGTCAAGAGATAGAAACTTTCAGTTATAAAATATACAAGTAATTAGGATGTAATGTACAGCATGATGATCATTATCAGTAATACTGTAGACATAGTTGCAAGTTGCTAAAGAGTAAATTTTTAAATTTCTTATCAAAGGCAAATAATTTTATAACTTTGTCAGGGACCAATGATAACCAGACTTACAGTGGTCATCATTTTATGGTGTATACAAATGTCAAGTTATTATAAACCTGAAACCAATATAATGTTATATGTCAGTTATACCTCAATAAGAAAACAAGAGAGAGAGAAAGACATGGACAGTACTCTTTTTTTGTCTTCTAAATAATAAAAATTCATTTAGTTCACCTTAATAAGAATGGTCAGAAAAATCAAGCTTAAATCAGAATGTCTCCCTTTCTGTCATGCTTCTGGAGTAAAGGGGAAAAAGAAAAAAGTTTCTTTCTTTATTTATATACCTAATTCAAAAAAGCAAAAAAACAAAAAACAAAAAACAAAAAAAACAAAAAAACCAGAAAGGGCTTCTGTATGGCTGTAGGTTCTATTAACAAGGTATGATTTTTAAAAAATTTTCTCATCTAATTAATATTCATTTTTGACGAGTGGAAATCAGCTTACTTATTTTAGGTAAAAATAAAGGGCACTGCTATTTGTAACTAATTGCTAATTGAGCAATTACTTTATCATGTGGCACTGGTAAAAACCATTACTTGAGGTTTTCAGCAACTTCTGATTTTAACTTAATAATCATTTGAATCGAAATTATTTAGTAAATTAAGCATTTCTTTACCAGGCGCTCTTTATACTTCAAGTAATTTCTAATTATGCTACCTAATGAAGTAATTATATCATTAGTTAGAAATTTGTCAGAGTAGTAAGTCGTTTTTAAAAGAATAATAAAATGTGGTGCTGTTGTTTCCATAAAAAGTAACCGAAGAGATATAAGCCATAACAAATACATGCCCAAATGTGTGTCTACTCTTAGCCCGTGGAGATGCAATTCAAAAGAATCTTGCCCCGCCCCCTCCAACATTTGTCTAGTACTGATTCACGGTAGATTAACCAGAAGGTTAAATGGGATCAAATACTCAGTCCTCTACTTTACTCTCATTTTCAATTTCCCATCCCTGCACTGCAAGTACCTTGTAGAATCAGAGTTAGAATTGACTGGCCTAGGCACATGGCTTGACCTGTCAGTTCTTCTACCCAGAACCCTTGGGAATCGTTCAACCACTGGTGCAAGGGATCAGAAGCCTGCCAGTGTTCATCACACCTGACTTTAGTGCAGAGGAAGCTATTGCCAGTTTGCTAAAGCTCTTCCTAATTATTAAAACTCTCCAGCAAATAGAAATATACCATGGCAAACTGCACTTATGAAGCACTGAACAAAAGACATCT
This sequence comes from Vulpes lagopus, assembly GCF_018345385.1. Taxonomy (NCBI): domain Eukaryota; kingdom Metazoa; phylum Chordata; class Mammalia; order Carnivora; family Canidae; genus Vulpes; species Vulpes lagopus. Next base: position 47,109,537 of record NC_054839.1, read on the forward strand.
AAAAATGGAGAGAAATTTCAACCAATTTACTCTGCTAAAGAAAACGTTGTATTAGTCTGCACAGAAAATTGGCTATTGGTACTCCCTCGAGTCCCTGTCCTATAAACACTGCCAGTTCGTTTAGCTCATCAGCCAAAGCTGAATTAGAAGCCACCATCATTTCTGCTCTCACTTGTGCTTTTTCCAATATCATTATTACATAGCAGTGCTTCTGCTAGGAGGTTCACTCCACTTGGCAAAGGGGTTCTTAGATTGTGCATACTCATTAGCTAAACTGACTCATTTTGTAAATTTAGACGTGGTTTTGTCTCTGGACTCATGTCTTCTATTCTTTAATGGAATAAAAGGTATATACGAACATTTTCTGTTAAAATTTCTAGAATAGAATAGAGTAGAATAGAACAGACCATTCATGATATTTCAAAAATATGCTCAAATTTCTACTTCTATTAAGAAAAATCTTTAGTTCCCCAAATTGATAGCGCCTAGCTAATATTATGCAGATCATCTCTAAAATGTAAAGAAAACACAGAATCATGTTATGTTCTCAATAATTTTTCCAGTTAAGGTAAAGAGATCCAGAGGAGACATATAATAATATCCTATTGACTGAGCACCATACCATATAAAGAGTAAAGTTTTAGTGCTTCCATATCTGTGATATACGTTAAGAACAAGGCTTTAAGAAGTATTCAACTAGCAAAGTAAGACCATAAGCACTGAAGTTTGATAAGCTATCCCACTGAAGAGACCTCCAATTGCTTCTGTAAAATTATAATTTGTTTGATAAGCTATCCTACTGAAGAGACCTTCAGATTGCTTCTAAAAAATTATAATTTGTACTGATGCTTTTTAGCCACTTGTGATTTTATATTTAAAATCATTTAATTCAAATGGTTATGTTCCGTTATTTGGTTATTTTTGGTAGTAAGATCCAGCTTCCATTTTTTATTTGGCTTTACTATATTTAAGTTAATTAATTATTTCAAAATTATATGCTGATATGCCTAAGCTACTCCATGCACTGCATATATTCTGATTTACAAATAGAACAGATTTCTCTTCTCATTCTAATGAATATAAACAATCAGGAATATAAATACATATAGGTACATATTTTTTAAAAGAAATCATAGTTGGAACATAATAGTAAATGATGACCCCCCCCAAATTAAAGATATTTTCATTTTGTGTTTTGGAAGAGCCACTCCAACAGTCCCCAGATAAGTCCCCAGATATGGCATAGGCTCATCTCTGTGGTAACTTCAGAGAGGTCTTTTCATCATTAGCTGTCTTCTTTTTCTTTCTATTATGATTTTTTTTCTTTTTTACTGCTGCACCACAGCAATACTGAAAAAAAAACAAAAAACAAAACTGGAACTGCTCTTAACTCTGGAGCAGAGATAAAGGAAAGGCTGCCACTTTGCTCCTCAGACTCCCTACTCAATCTGCCAATTTGCAGAAGTGGGTTACCAGTTTCATTGCTAATGATGAGATCAGAAGATGCTGTAGCTGCTCTCTCCAGCAAGCAATAGCTATACCCTGTCAAGGACATGATTTTCTTGAATTTTTCTAAAGTATCAAGCTGTTAGTACTACTGCTAAATGCCAATATCAGAGAAGAAGTTTTAAAAACTGTAGGGTGCATTCTTCTCCACTACCCAAAAGAAAGCAGTTCCACCCATCTACAATTAAGAAGAAAAATACAGCACTTTGCAAGTTTGTAAAAATACACAAATGATTTGATTGAGTTGTTCAATTGATGATATCCAAAGGGAGCACTTGCTTTTCACAAACATTTGTCAGGTTTTTGTTTTTGTTTTTTCATTTGTCAATTTTTAAGTTTATTTCTTCCATGCTTTCCAAGAATCCCTTTAGTGACCACCAGTTCAGAAAAAAAGAAAAAAATTATGAGGCGCCTGGGTGGCTCAGTCAGTTGAGAGACTGCTCAGGCTGTGGTCCTGGGGTACTGGGATAGGACCCCACACCCCAGGGTCCTGCTCCCTCCCTCCCGCTTGTTCTCTCTCTCTCTCTCTCTCTGTATCTCTCAAATAAATAAATAAAATCTTTAAAAAATAATAGAAATTGGCTTTGTTTCTTTACAATATCTTTTGTTTTTTCAGCTTTATTGGGATATAATTGACAAATAAAATTGTAATTTTTTAAAGATTTTTTATTTTATTTATTCATGAGAGACAGAGAGAGGCAGAGACACAGGTAGAGAGAGAAGCAGGCTCCTTTCAGGGCGCCTGACGTGGGACTCGATCCTGGGTCTCCAGGATCAGGCCCTGGGCTGAAGGCAGTGCTAAACCACTGAGCCATCCAGGCTGCCCTAAAATTGTACTTATTAAAAGTGTACATTGGGTTGATTTGATACACATACACATGCTGAAAGATTCCCACCATAGAGTTAACGCATCCATTCCCTCACTATTTACCTCATATGCTTGTTTATGTGTGTGAGAACACTGAAGTTCCACTATCTTAGCAAATTTTAATAATAAAATACAATTGTCATCAACTGTTGTCACCATGCTACATATTAGATCTTCAGACTCACTCATCTTATGGCTGAACATTTATACACTTTTTCCAAAGTCTCTATTTTCCCGACCCCCCTAGTCCCTGCCAACAACCATTCTACTCTCTTTCTATAAGTTTGACTTTTTAGAGAAATTTTAGATGCCACATATAAATGATACCAGATGATATTTGAGTTTCTCTGCTGGCTTATTTTCACTTAGTCTAGTGCCTTCCAGTTTCATCCATGTTGCCTCAAATGACAAGTTTTCTTTCCTTTTTAAGGCTGAATAAAATGCTGTGTGTGTATGTGTACCACATTTTCTTTATCCATTCTTCCATCAGTATAAACCTAGATTGTTTCTATGTCTGGGCTATTGTGAATAACGCTGCAATGAATCCAGATGTGCAGATATATTTTTGAGATCCCAATCTCATTCTTTTTGGATGTATACCCAGAAGTGGGATCATATGGTAGTTATATATTTTTTGTTTTGAGGAAGCTCTGCAATATTATCCATAGTGGCTGCATCAGTTTACACTCACAACAATAGTGTACAATGGTTCTTTTTCCTCAATATGCTCACCAACATTTATAATCACTTCTCTTTTTGGTAATAGCTATTCTAACAGGTGTGGGGTGATAGCCTATTGTGGTTGTGATTTGTATTTCCCCGATGTTTAGTGATACTGAGCACCTTTTCATGTACCTGTTGACCATTTGTAGGTCTTCTTGGGAAAAATGTCTTTTCAGTTCCTCTGCTGTATACTGTGCTCATTTAGGTACACTCCGAACACAGAGAGCTGTTCTACCTGAGAGAAATGCAGAAGCTAGCTGAATGACTCCTACACATGGGGACCCTGAGAAAATATCCACATTGAAGCCAGTAGAAAAGGCTGAGACATACTCTTCCCATAAACCTCACCTCTGGCACAGTGCCATACAATATAGTGAGAGAGAACCCCAAACCCAGCTTCTCCTGAGAATTCATTTATTTTTAAAGGCATCAGTAAGAGATAACAATGAATCTGAATCCCTCAGGTTTTGTTTTGTTTTGCTTTGTTTTATCCACCTGCCTCCTGGACAACTCATCTCTATTTGAAAACAACAGGCAAATCACACTCAGTAGATCTAAAACATAACTCCTAAAATTCCTCTCTTTGTGAATGATTCCACCACCCACACAATCCTCATCTCCCACCAGACATTTGTTACCCATCTTAGATTCTTCTGTCTCTCCCAATCCATATCTAGACGATCATTATATTTTCATTATTTCATCAACATATTTCCTAATTCCCATAACCTTTGCTAAAACTGTGGGCTAGGACTTCAACATCTCTTGCCTGGACCTTTTTTCTGGAGTTCTATCTGGTTTTCCTATTGATAAACCGTGCTCTTGAGGACACACCAGGTGCTGAGGATCCAATAACAAATAAAGCTGTCTTTGCCATCAAGGAGCCACAGCCTGAGAAGCAGTGACTGCTGGAGGAAGGAAAGAGGTCACAATAATATAAACATGTAATCATCTAGTAGAGTGAGAAGTGTCATTTAGATTAAATACAAAGGATGCATTCACCGTTCAAGAGAGGGTTACATAAACCTGCCTATTCTTGATAATTCCTGTTTGCATTCATGAGGGGAAAGAGAGAACACTCTACTTTAAATTGAATTCTCTAATAGTTTCCCCATTGCTTAAACCTCAAATTCACACTGCCTGTACCTTCCTGAAAGAAGGAGGGCTGCACATCTGTTCTGAGTATGGACTTGGATGGCAGGGTCCTGTGTTGCATATTCCAGCTTTGAAGCTCTCCAGATGTGTGTCTTTAAACAAAGTACTTAACCTCTCTGTTTTTTTTCCGGTATAAAATGAAGTGAACAATGTGGCCTCATGGTGTTAATGACAAATAAGCATTTTCATATATATGAAGTTTTTAGAACAAGGTTGTATTCGGGATTGATCTTAGTATCACCACCACCAATCTTTAAAGAGAAATGAACACTTCTGACTTAATAGATTACAAAATAATAATCGAACAATATTCAATGGATTAGAACCTATATTCCTTCCTGATTTGGTTTAACTGTCAAATGCCTACTCATCTTTCTAGACCGAAACTAATTATCATTGGAATTTAGCTTTAGAGACTAGAATCAGATTGATCATTGGTTTGATTCTGAGATATAATACACACTAGATATGTGGTTCTGGGTAATTTACTTATCTGTTACCTTATCTCCGTAGATAATATTATCCTAGATCATATAGGATTATAGGAAACAAGATAATTTGACAAAGATATTGGCCCAGTGTAGCCCCTCAGTATTTCTATTAATACAAAAGTAGGCAGACTTTGTTGACGTTTCTATCATATCTATCTTCGCTGCGTTACTATGTTTAATCAGTAAGTTGTTATTCACCAAGTGAATCACTAAGCATTTGTTTGCTTTGCCACTTTTATACATACAAGCTCCTTTTGGATGAATATTTTTTTCTCTTATTTCATCTTCAAAGCTTAGCTCGTCTTTGCACATAGTAGGCAGTCGGTAAGTACTTGCTGAATAAATGAAGACATGCATATGTAAAAATATAGGATAATGTACATTTTTTTATTGTTCCTCTGCTATTTCTTTGTAAAAGCTGTCCATTTTTATCATTAGCCATATATTGATAAGATTTAACAGTCTCTAGAACCTGATAGAGTTTGAAACCTTACTTCTATAAGGAGCATAGAAGTTACCTCACATGTTTTTTCATGTAATAAAGGAAATAAGAATTTGATTTGTGTGTGTTGGGGTGAGGGGAGAAATACCTGTAAGATAAAGGAGAGGAGCAAATGGGGAAGAAAAAAAATCTTGGTTGATATCATGGCAATAATGGGACTTTGGAGAAAAATAAATATTTTCTAATTAGGAAAATTTTGAGGGTGAGTGCTGTTGCTGCTGTGATGTTAAACTAATTTGAATAAGTTCTAAATATGAAGTCATGGAATCCTCTGTGGAAAAAGATGCTGGTAGAATGCAATAAAGGGGCCAAAGTGTGCATATAGCTTAGTTCCTGAGCCCTACATGGTAGATCATCATAGATGACCAATCAGCTGGCCTCTCAGTTAAGAGGAGAATCAGTCACAGGAAAGATAATGATTTCATGGCTCTTCCTGGGGAACTTGCCCAGGTAGAAAGAGGATGGTGAATACTAATGCCTTAACAATCTCTACAAGGGATAAGGATCCACTGTCTTCTGGTAGTTGATGGCCCCTCAGCAGGTAGCCCTGATAAATTCTTTGTTATTTAAGGAAACATCATTAAAAAGGTCATAAGAAAGGAACTGTTACTTCCAGGACCAAATGACCTTTGTACATAATTAGAGAGTCAATTTATGTATCAAAACCTGAAGTTTGTAAGTCTTTACCTTATTGAGATTCTTAATAATTTCTCCTAACCCCTCTCTTCAGTGGGGCTTAAACACCATTATTTTATTAACAAATATTGACACTTACTGAGAGATAGGAAGGAGACCTAGAAAAGTGGCAGATAACCTAAATAAGTGAACCTAGAATTATTTTTAGCTGTAAATAATTACACAGTTATTTTTAAAAGTGATGATCCATGTTTAGATAACTAAGATTTAATCTTTCTATTTCTCTTATTAAAAATTAGGAGTTGGGATGCCTGGCTGGCTCAGTCAGTAGAATATGCTACTCTCCATCTCCATCTTGTGAGCTCAAGCCCCACATTGGATGTGGAGATTACTTTAAAAAATAAAATCTTAAAAAAAAATAGGAATTATTCTTTTAACATAAAGATTATTACAATTACAATGGCTATTTTAAACTGCGATAAAAATAGTTTCTACTTAGTATTTCCATTTTTACTTTTTCTATTTTAGTTGGAAAAAAATCCACAAAAGATTAATTAATTGAATTGCTCATTTTGATGATTGGGTAAGCAACCAATTAGACTTGAAGGAGTTTATAAATAATGGTTAAGGAAAATATATTCCTTACCAATTAGGAGAAAAGAAAGATCAAAGTTTAAGAATTTGAACATTGTGGGCTTAAAGTGTAAGTTGTGACATCTAAAATAAAAGGAGAAAGGTGGAGGGAAAGAATAGAATTGAAATCCATTCATGTCTATTGCCCACAATGGCCCAGTCACTTCCAAGTAATTGGGGAATTGTGTAGACTCCTAAGGATTCAGTGTTCTTAAAGATTTACAATGTTTGATAGCCCTTCCCTTTTCTTTTCTTAACCACACCTTCATTCTTACTTATATCACACCTATTTATGTAGAAGTAACTGTCAGTGAGTTGTTTAGGCATGAGGGATTTATTACTTTGCTTAATTGCAAATGTTAATGCCAACTGAAGACTAGAAAAACAAAATAAATATGAATTAAAAAGAGAAAGCAACACATTGGAGTTATGTTTTATATTAATATATTTATATTAATATATTTATACACCTATTTATTTTTAAATTAATGTATTTATGTACTTTTTTATTTTTAAAAAAATCACCATTATTTAAAAAGACCATCATTCTCATGGTCTATCTCATGTTTTAGGTTTTTATCAAGGTTTCCTTAAATTAGTCCTTTCTTTTGGACAGTTAAGTTATTCTCAATTTTTAATTTTCATTCATCTCACTTTTATAAATGCTTATATCATACAAGGTTTTACTAATTTGGGGATTTCAAAATTTTACCAGGGTAATTTATAACATCAAGGATAATGTTTAAGACTATGAACATTATGTTATTTCTTTCACATTGCCAAATGTTTCCCCAACGGTTTATGTGAATCATATTTTTAAAAGAAATGCATGTGAACATGCTTTAAATACACTGGATTTAAATATATTTTTGTAGCATATATTGTTTAGTTAAGATATTTTAATTATGCAGTTTTTGGTAGCAAGAAAAGTGTATTGTGAAAAGAAAAAAATATTTCCAAAGCATTATAGAATTAGGGAAATTCGAAATAATAACTTGCTTTCATTCTATTTAGAAATTACTTAAAGATGATTAATGAGTCTTTGATTACCCAAGATACCACAAAATCCTGAGATTTTATTTATATTTTCAGTTAAGGACTGAAAATACATTTTTATTTGTTACTTTATTATTAGACATTTGCAAAGGAAATACTATTTATTAACTAAAATATTTACTTAAACAGAATCTATCATTCTGAGTAAACATTGATTTCTTTTTGCAACAGAAACTGATTATAATTTCAAAGTTTCTTCAGATCCTAAATGTTTATTGTTGGTAAATACATTGCCACACTCCAATTACATAGGAAGGGAAGCAAAGCTGTGTATAAGAATATCAATTGTGAAATTGGGAGAAAATTAAAGAATATCTGTCATAACTAAAGTTAGTGATCAACAACTGTTAATAAAATCAGTTTGCTGAAAATTAGGGTAGAGAGGAAAATTATTTAAAAAAGCAAACAAACCTCATTACAAGGTAAATAAAGATATTTCTATCCTAAAAGTTAGCATCTGGCAAAGATGACATGAGATTTTTACTCCCAACTATCTGTGGTTGCCACAGCATTAGTTCCAAACATCATGCCGATGTAAGCCACTTACAGTCAAAAATCAATTTATTTAAGGGGTCTCTGGAACGAATCCAAATTCAATTTGAAAATTAAAGAGTGCATGGTCATGGCAACACTAGACAACTGAAGGGTGGCGGAAGGAATAGCAGTGTTACATTGATTGTCTGACCCCTATTGAAAAGGCAATGTGCAAGTCATAATTCTACAAGGTACAAACATTGATCTCTAGGAAAAAGTTCTTAAAGGCAAAGTAAAAGCATGCGATGTAACACGTTGTGTTTCTTTTTCTCTTGCTGCTCCTTCTCCGTAAGCAGGTCAATAATGATGACAATTTTCTTAGGAAATAGAGACTCAGTCCTTCCTGGTGACTGGACTCTTCAAAATAAGAATTCAAGGCAATGAAACATATTCAGCTGAAAACTGTCCAGAAGAAAAATATCAACTATTTTCATAACATATAAAATGTGTTTTTCTTTTTGTATAGAGCTTAGTACATAGACCGTAATGTATGATAGCATTTCTATAAGCAAAACATTAAATATATCTATCGAGCTGTTTATGTATTTATCTTCATGTGTGTTGGTGAATGAATATATGTATGTGCATGTATATTTGTCTATATTTACATTCATCAACATGTTATTAGTGGTTGTCTCTAGCTTGGAAAATTATATATAAAATATATATATCTTACATTACATGTAATATATTTGTGTATACACACATACTTCAGTTCTCCAGTGTGTTAAAATGTGCACATATTTTCTTCTATACATGCATATAACATGTATATAACATAGGTTTTAAAGATAGCAGCAATGGCCACAATAGCCAAACTGTGGAAGGAGCCTCGGTGTCCATCGAAAGATGATGGATAAAGAAGATGTGGTTTATGTATACAATGGAATATTCCTCAGCCATTAGAAATGACAAATACCCACCATTTGCTTCAATGTGGATGGAACTGGAGGGTATTATGCTGAGTGAAGTAAGTCAATCGGAGAAGGACAAACATTATATGGTCTCATTCATTTGGGGAATATAAATAATAGTGAAAGGGAATATAAGGGAAGGGAGAAGAAATGTGTGGGAAATATCAGAAAGGGAGATAGAACATAAAGACTCCTAACTCTGGGAAACGAACTAGGGGTGGGGGAAGGGGAGGAGGGCGGGGGGTGGGGGTGGGGGTGAATGGGTGACGGGCACTGGGGGTTATTCTGTATGTTGGTAAATTGAACACCAATAAAAAATAAATTTAAAAAAATCAAAATAAAAAAAAGAATGAGATGTGTGTATAATAATGATTTTCTTAAATCTGTTTCTTTAGATTAATATTAAAATACACAAACCTATCCCTACCCTAAGGCTTTACCTTTAAACAATGACCTAAGAAAATAATTTTCCTTGAGTACTTGATACTTTTCTTGAGTACTCAAGAAAGCTCAGTAAAAACTCAATGAGATAGTTAAGATTGCATGATTCCAAAAAGGAAACCCCCAATCAGTGTTGGCACTTTACAGCTTGTATTCCAAATATAACAACCAAATTCTCCTATACCATCATTGTACAAGAAAACAAGATCTTAATTTAGTTGTCCTAGAAACTGGAATCTTGGTATGAAATTAGAGGCTATATATTAATCAAGAAAAGGTAAAAATCTAACAGAAAAGGTAGGACGAATTGAATGATTACATAGAAAATCAGGCTACTAATCAAAATCTTGAATTCCATTTATGTGGTGTTTTTCCTTCTAACTAAGGTTATGCTTTAAAGGTAACCCCCATAGTGGTTCACGATTGAACCATAGATATTGAGATGAGGATTATTTGTTGATCTACTCATAAATTGTGTGTATATGTGTGTGTTTGTGTGTGTTTGTATTTCAAATCAATGGAAAAAAACTCTTTTTCATTTATATTTCTGTGCTTGCTACCTAACAGAATACCTGGGAAATAAGTGAAATAAATTTTAAAGCTTAAAGTTTCTCAAAAAGGAAATTTCTTAAAATAGCTTTCTTATTCATTTGCCATAGTACCTGCCAGTCTATCATTAGAGATTCATTACTTTGGAATTGATGTTACCCTCTTCAGATAGATTCTTTTGATAAAATACAACCGAAGTAATGGGGTAACCTATTTTTGACTAATCATATAATGGGAACTGGATTTTCAGAGATTTTAGTATTTATTATAGTACTATAATATGATAAAAATATTGGAATTAGTGTAGAATTACAGAAAAGTAGAAGAAAGGATTCTAGTTTACAATTTTGCATAAAGCCAACTTTATATATTTGGGTTTAATTAAGAAGACACTTTAAATAATTTTCCCACTAAAAAATAAATAAATAAATAAATAAATAAATAAATAAATAAATAAATAAATTTTCCACTGTTTTCTGATGGTATTTAGTGAAATCTGTCACTGTTGGTTTTTAACTTTCTGGGGAGAAGATGAAATGTGCCTGAAACTTTGCACCATAATTATATTATATCACAATTGTTCACTTCCCTACCATTAGAAACTTATACTATCTCTTTTCCTATTTATATTCTTAATTATTCATTTCTTATCTTTTGGCACATAATTCATCTTCTTGGATAATTCTCCCACCAAGTTAACAGGTATTTATCCTTAGTTATTCACCAGCTCTGCCTTTCTGAGTTATTTTTTCAGCTACTCTCACGTGCATAAAAAGTATACATAGCAAATGACAATTCAATAGTACTTGAGAATATTGTCTTTATATATCTCATATGAACAGTAACAGGTAAAATGGTGGACTTTCTTGGAAACATTATCCTTGTTAATATAGTACCAATATTTCAAATGTCAGTAGAAGAATCATTACACATTTTCTTCAGGCTTTTGAGAACACCACATCAATAGACCATTTTCTCTCTGAGAATAGAACTCTATCATGACATTGTCCTATTGTCTCATTATACATGCCACTGCTGTGCTTCCATCTGTTGGATCTTAATATAAAGTCAGTGGGAACCATAAGAGATTCAACAATTTTATAGGAACATATAGGTGATAAATGAGTTTAGAGATAAAAAAAATAATATGGGAATACCTAGAAAATATCTAGATTAAAATGATATTTATGTATTTACTTACTTACTTAATTAATTAATTAATTAATTAATTTTGAGAGAGAGAGGGAGAGGAAGAGAATCTTAAGCAGGGTCCATGCTCAGCGCAGAACCCGACATGGGGCTGGATCACACAAACCTGAGATCATGACCTGAGAGGAGATCAAGAGTCAGATGCTTAACCCACTGAGACACCTGAATGTCCCCAGATGAAAAGTGATTTTATAAACTGACCTGGTAGTTAAAACTTTGCTCAAGTATTAGCTATGTCCAAAACTGAGCTAACTTGCAATTTGTTAGTTATGAGTCAAACATCTTTTCTTGTTCACTTGTATATTCTCTTCTAAAATGGATCATTCACACTCCCTGAACAAACATAGACTTAAGTATATAACTTATTTTCTACTGCATCAAAAAGTTCTTGTATTTAAAGAGAATAGAGAATTTCTACATGAATTAATGTCAGTCCAGAAAAAAAAAGCAGAATATTCAAAACCATCTGCATCATTCAGGCAAAAAATATGAGATGGTTAAGAAAATGAAGTTCAGTGTCAAATTGCACTTTTAGGATTGATACTAATTATTTCAACATTGAAATATGTTTTCTACATGTGCATTACTTATAAAACTAATAACTATAGAACACTTTTGGTGTTATAAGAAAACTCAAGCTACTTTGTTCAGCCAGGAAATATGCATAACAAATCCTTTGCTCTGGGTATGGAGTAGAGAAGGAATTCCCAGTTCATTATTCTATCAATTCTCCAATCTTATTATTTCTTATTCTTCTCAGTAGTTTCCAATTTAGGTTATATATATTTTTCTGCCTTTTCTTTATATGCTTTCTCTTTGTTCTCTCCGTGTGCGAATTTGTGAAGTGCCCTCAAGGTACATATCCACCTTTAGATATTCAATTCAATTTCATTATGTTTGTAGATTTCACTCTAGAAATAATAAAGTCTGCCGCATGTGGTGGAACAATAAACTTTTCACCTTCTGGTGCACTCAGAGGCATGAATGTGACAATTCCTCTTTCACCTGCCTTAAGCAGCTACAGTTTTCAATTCCAAGGTACCCAATTTAAATTCTAAATGCTGCAGAGTGGAGAGGTGGGGTTACCCTGATAAAAACTATGCACGAAGTATCTATATTTGGAAATGACAAAAAATGCAGTTGTGTTATTGTGGTGGTGGTGGGGGGGATGCTCCAGGTAAAAGTATATTTACTATTTCATACTTTCCCTTCACAACATGCAAATATTTTCTTTCTATAGATACCATACCCAGCCAAATGGCAGGGTATTGGCACTTGAACTGAAAACTTTCTGGAAGACAAACATCCCTTCTGAGTACTTCAGACAGAAAGTAACAACAAGACTTAACATATGTGATTGCCAAAAGTGACCAATTTTTCTTTACATATGGAGACAATGAGAAGGTATACATGTATTCTCTATTGTAAGTGTCATTTATTAAAAACTGCTAATAATCACATGGAGTGCTTTGTAAGCTCCAGTGGTAAAATGAGGTTAATAACAGGGAATTATGGAGTCAGTCTACTCACTTGCTAATGGGAGGAGAGAAACATATAGGCTTTTGTTAACGAGTATATAATATGCACCAAAATAAAGTTGTATGCATACACAATGAGAACAAATGGAAGTATATAATTGTTTTTGACAAGCATGAACTTCACACAGAAATGACAGTTCTGTAGTAAAGCACAATAGTATGCATGAAAGGTGGAGGAATGAGAGGGACAATTCTGGTAAGGGGAAGTGGTACAGAGTGACAGGACAACTCTTGTGGAGGAGTTCTACTTTGGTACTGTCAGATTTCTTTGGTATCCCCTTATTCCCTCTAAGTGAGGCTAGTTGGTAGATAAAAGTATCAGAATAGAAGGAATGGGGTGGGGAGGGGGGATAATGTCATGGCATTTTAACAGAATTTTCTTTTATTGCAATCCCTAGAGGACTATAAAGAGCTCGGACTAGAAAATATTTTGGATTGATGACAAGCAGATTTTAATGTAATTTTTTTCAAATAGCTCCTGGTTCCTCTTTGATTATATACATGTGTGTGTTTGTGTGTGTAAAAGAATATATAATATTGCATATAACCTATATTAAAATATATTTTATACAGATGCAGGGGAAGCTTTAACCATACCCTGAGTCTAGATAGGTTCAAAAAGGAAGTCGGTTGTACTCTGTTCTTCCTTGGTTTCCTATCCTTTGGGCCAGAACTCATCTGGCAAACGAGAAAAATTTGCAGCACACATAACAGCAAGGAAAATAAATATGCTAATCTTGGTAGAGATACATTTCTTTGATTTTTGTTTTCCTCTAAAGAGAAATCAGTGAAAGTGTAGGAAAAGAATTTTGACTATGATTTGGGGAAAAGAAACAAAAAATTCTTCCTTTACACAGAAGCTTAGTCCCCATTCTTAAATCCTTCTTTTTTCCAGAGTCAGAGTCTAGCAGTTGGATATTGAATCCAATTCTGCAGTTCTTATGTGTCTACTATATCTATTTATGTGGAATTGTAATTGTTTGTTCATAACAATGCCATGAATCCTGAAATAAAATGAAACTAGACCAAAAGAATTTGGCTCAAACAAGCTATCTCAGAATCCCATCATTTCAAGCATTTTTCAGAGTAATGTTCATACATAGAGCAACTGGAAAAAAAAGGTCACTTCCTATACCACATACCTGTGTTGCTGATCCAAATGCGCAGCATAACTTTCTTAGTGCTTAAAGGAAAACAATATACAGCACCGTGTGCATGGGAAACACATTTAGGAGTTGGTTTCTTTTATTTTTTTGTTACTCCATAGCCTTCCTTCCCATCTTACGTATTAGTTTAGGGTGAGGCTGATGGATAATACTTCTTTAGCTATATGTTGATTTAATCTATATTACTGATTAATAACATTATGACATACAACTAAATTCTTTTTTTTTTTAAGATTTTGTTTATTTATTCATGAGAGACAGAGAGAGAGGCAGAGACATAGGCCGAGGGAGAAGCAAGCTATTCACAGGGAGCCTGAATCAGAACTTGATCCTGGAAACCCCAGGATCACACCCTGAGCCAAAGACAGACGCTCAACCTCCGAGCCACCCAGGCATCCCAACTAAATTCTATCTTAGATCATTCACAACATCTTGGTCGCTGATTAATGAAATAAATCTGTAATAAAGCTTTGGACAGCACATGCTATATATATCATCATACAGCTTAAACGTTAAGCACAACAATTTATTTTAAGCATTGAATAAATAAAAGTAGGTTATATACTAACTCTACCTCCTAGACTATATAATATTGTTAACAACATCTAACTACAAGAAAAGAGTGCAGTGGGGATAAACTATAGAGGATAACAAGAAACCATGGTGAATTTCTCACCAGCATAAATAATAATTAGAAAGAAAAATTTCATTCATTGGCATTTATAATGTTGATATTTTCAGCAGGAGTCCACAAGTATTTCTTTTAAAAAGCCCCTCATTTTGGCAAGGTATTAGAATTATAGGAAAGTTGTGAAGATTTTAGAGAGATTTTCTGTATACTTCTCACCCGAATTTAATTTTCTCTGACATTATCAACTTCTAGTACCGAGGTTCATTTGTCAAAAAATAAGAAACAAATGTTGATATATTATTCTTACCTAACCTTCGGAATTTATTCCAGTTTCACCAGTTTTTCCATCAATGTCCTCTTTCTGTCACGGAATCCAGCACAGGACACCACACTGCATTTAATCATCATGTCTTTAGCACCACTGGTCTGTGAGAGTTTTCCACCTTTCCTTTTCTTTTTAATGACTTTGACCCTTTTGAACAATAGTGGTCAAATATTTTGCAGAATATCCCTCATGTTTGGTCTGTCTGAGTTTGTTTTGTCATTCAGCCAGGGTTTTCAAGTTTTAGAAATCATGTCAGAGATGAAGTGCTCTGTTCATCCCATCACACCATATCATGGCATCCACATGACATCACTAATGACATAACTTTGATCACTTGGCTAAGATTTCTTCATTGCAAAGGCACTATTTTCCTCTTTCATACACTATTATTTGAGAGTCACTAAGTCCCACCAATATTTAACAAGGGGCTGCAGGGTGGATGTCTAAGCTCCATTTCTTTGAGGAATGAATGTCTACATGTTATCTGGAATTGTTCTATGAGAAAAACTTGTCTGTTGTTCCTTATTTATTTATGTATCATCTATTTATTATTGATTTATATCAACATGAATTTGTGGAAATTTATTTTATATTTTGATTTATAAACCAATAGTATATTATTTTTTTTTTTTTTTTTTTTTTTTTTTTTTTCCAATAGTATATTATTGATTTGTCACTCAAATTGTCTCACCTTTGGCCACTAGGAATTTTCTCTTCCTTGTCCCTTAGATATGTATTTATTCTTTTTTTTTTCCTGAACATTTCTTTACATTCCAGTGCTACAATTGCTCCAGAATCATTTTATATTCTTTGTCTGAGCCCCAGAATCAGCCATTTCTCCATGTACTCTTGATTCCTTTGGTCAATACATATTTAATAATCAAGTTATTCTAAAACTTATCAAAATATAAAGGTATTTCTAAATATATCCAAATGAACACATATCACCTTGTATTTATGTGGCAGTGACACACAGGTAGTTTAAGTAACCATTATCTGAAAGTGGTTGCCTCAGCTATGTTTATAGATTTATTCTAAATATTTGTACCTCTTTATGTCTGTCTCAGCCCCTATGAACTGATACAATGGCTTTACTCTGCAGTTCTAAACTTAGGTTTCTTTTTGAATCTAATATTGTGCATCATTTTACTTTCTAAACATAGCTCTCTCAGGTGGCATATTGAGAAGACATTACTTCTGTAAATATTTTTGTTTCTATAACCTTTTAGAACAAACACCCAATAAAGGCATATAAAATCATTTTATGATTAATGCATGTTCTGTGGCTTCAATCTTTTATGGCAGAGATGAAAGTCCTGCCTCATGATTGGATGCCAATATTTATTATGACTCAGGCTATTTCTCTTACATTTTGTTTTAATATCATGCAACAGGAAGTCCAATACAATGTATGTAGATAATTCATATTGATTAGCTAGAAGACAGTTCAGTGAACAGCCTCACACTCTAGAAATTAATGTCCACACTAATATTTAAATTTTTCTTTCTGATGAAAAGAATAGAGTAACTGTACTACATTATTAAACTTACATTTCACGAAATATCAAGAATCCTTTCTGTCAATATTACTAAACCTCTGAGTGGATATACCTTATGTCTAACTCCTAGAAACTGGTATTTCTTTATGTATTTTTATGTCCATAGAAATGATAACATATTTTAGAAATGATCAAGATAATATTATTATGATTATATGTGAATACCAAATAGATTTTAGCCATTATAAACTCATTTAAAATCTACTAAATCCACCATATGGAAATAAGATGAAAACATACATCCATCTCACACAAGATATAATATATACCTGAAATAACTACTATCTGATTCCATGTCCAAAAGTACGCATATAGCTTTCAATCAAGTGCATTAATTTCCATATGTGACAGTGCAAATATTGGCTTGTAGCATTTGAAAATAACACATTTTTATACAATAGCAAAAACATACTTGGAAAAAATTCCTCGGAAGAAAAATGCATACTGTCATATAATTCCGTAAGTAGTTTGGGAGGTACGGGCCCATGAATTCTTGAACCTAATCCACTGGCTCCAGTTGAAGAACCCCTGGTATTGGTGTTCCTTTTCTCCTTCTGAGACTCACATAAGCACCACCAGTACAAGTTTTTTTCTGATGACCAATGTCCTCAAACATGTGTGAGTACATGAAGCCTTGGGAATTTATCTATGATACTCAACAAATTCAAACTAGAGAAGACTGTCTCCATACTAGCTCTCAGAGCCTTTCGAAAACTAGAAAGAACCTTATAATTTACGTGGCTTCACAATTGCTGGGCTGCTAAGAGTCTCCAGTATAGTTTTGTCTTGGTATTTTTGTCTGTGAAACTGGGATTCCATTTGTTTCTCAATAAAGGATGTTTTCTATATGCAGTATAGAGTAAACCTGAACAGGACCTCTCCCTGGCCAAAATTTCTCAGAATTGGCTTATTTTCGATTAGATGGTATAATACAGAGATGTGAAAGAGACAGGACGACATAGTAATAGGCCAGGCCTTCTGTACAGTCCATTGTCTTTTCCCTATCTGATATATGAAACTTGCCTAAATAATTTGATTCCCCTTCGAAGGCATATAAATGGCATTTATTTTTTTAATGTTGTCTGTTTTCCTCTACATTCAGTTGGGAAGATAATAACAACAAAAGCCAACCTATGGCCAATTAAGACAAAAAGACCTCTGTGTAACATCCTGAGCAGATTAGCTGATTTGTAGCGAATTCTATAAAATAAGCATCCAGTACATGTGGTATGTGATCTCTGCTGATGACAGGCCATGGTTTAGAAAGAAAGTTTTCCTTCTCTGTCCCCTAGTACAAACTCTAGAGAATAGAATTAATGGAGCTAATAAGCCTCAATCACTGTTAGTAGGACAAGCACTCCTCGGGTCTAGGATTGAAAGCTCGTTCCTAGGCAACCAGTCCCAGTTGTAAAGTAAGTAGTATCCTTGGGATAAAGTTCACTTGTCCAGAGAACGGTACCCACAAAGTCTGTGGTGTATATCTGTGTGTGTTTGTGTTTCAGAATAATGAAGATACATTGGAACCACTTTCACTTCTCCAACAAAATGGTTTGTAAATATTCTCATCATTTGAGTTGCCTTAACAGTCTGTATTTTACTGTTACCTAAAACAATTGGGAAAACAAAGTTAAATATAAAAGTAAAAAGATTTTTTTTTAAAGGAGAAAGAGAATAATTAGGATTTTCAAACCAGGCATACTTTCAAGGTAGGAAATGTAAGAAATAGAGTCTGAACAAGAAAAACATTTCAAGACTTAGAGAATAGGTACCATTTTAGGAGGAAGAAAACCCGAGTGAACCTAGAACTCCTTTCAAACTTCAGTTCACCCCAGGGAAGTGGTGGGTGAAGTAAAATCCCTGGCCTCCTACCAGGATTCCCATTGTGGAGTTTAATTTCCATATGAAAGGATCCTTTGTGCTCTGACTTCAAGTATTGGGTGAACACACTCTTTATGTCATTCTTAATATTAGCTGACATGTTCTTCATGTACCTAACAGATGTGGCATTAACGGAAACCTTGATTGAACTGTAAATGATCTTTATAGCTTTCTACTCCACAAGTTATAACTGATGCAAAAACTCCATAAGATGTGAGCACTTAATTTGCAATAGCCTCTTCCACAGAAAATTCTAGAATAAAAACGGCAACAGAAGCTTTAGGCACACAAAAAGGGAATACATGGCCTGCAGATCAGAGGGTAAAATGGACTTTGAAGTTAAAGTTGGTCATCTTGAACAATGTCATATTGAATTACCACTTTTATCCCTTTTCCTGAGACATAAGCATTGGAAAAGATATAAATGTCTATTTCAGAACATTCTTATGGACGAGGTGGTCAAAGTGTTTATATATCTCATAAAATAGTATGAGAGATTTGATTTGAAATATGTTATGCACACATATAATATAAAATAAAGAGAATAGGCTTTGCTTTCATAATTAAACTTATTTAAAAGTTTTCTCCAATAGTAACCATCATGGGCATATTTTAACAGAATACTTCTCAGCATAAGTTACAGGCAGATGATTCATTTCTTATAACCACATTTTGAAATGTACATACATTTTCTTTACCGAACCAGTAAACAAGTTAAATTCCTCCCCTCCCCCACACACACCAAAGAAATTCTTGACTAGTTGCATCTGCTTTTATTTCCTTGTCATTAACTTCTGACAATTTCCCAAGTTAAGAGTAAGCTGTGTACAGACTTTCATCAAAAGCTGGACAGGTTTCTTTCTTAACTGCACAGAGACTCAACAGGGTTTTTCTATTATTAAGCAACTCTTGGAGGATATTAATGAGTGCAAGTGTTTAACAGATGTCATCAAACAAAGTGACCAGAAAGCAAGAAACAATAGAAATGACGAAAGGGAAACAGCCAAGGACAACACTTACTTAGACAAATGAGGAGGCTGAAAGTCACAGCCAGGAAACAGATGAGTAGGCAGAGAAAGAAACAAATGAGCAATAATACAAAACACTCATGCCACAGAGGCATGTGTGAGATAATGGAGGCCAGCTGTATATTTTGAAAATGCAACAAGAGAAGAATCTAATACAAAACTTTGAAATAGCTTTCAAAATGATTACTGTAAGCACAAAGATCAGAAATAGATTCATTATCATCATCATCACCAATAGCAAACAGTTATGGAAGACACTGGCCACTGTGCTGGTTGGGTTTTAAGATGCACTTCTCTCACTTCCTTCAACCAAAATAATATGGTCTAGCCTCAAAAACAGCAGTGAATTGTATTCTAATTTAATATGCTTAGCAGGGAAGCAAGAGCAGCTCCTAACTCAGCCTGAAAAAGAAACAAAAGTCTAATTTCACAAGAAGTGACTACGTGTATTTGAAAGTACTTTTGTGAAACTCAAGAGGAAATGGACTCTCCATCATTAGAAGCGTATAATTATCAACTGAATGAATCCTTGGCAGAGAAGTCAGAGAGATTTAAAAATAATAATGTTAATAATATTAATGATGGCTTCCATTTTCAAATTTCAAGCATTGTGATTATTGCAGCTGAGTTTTAAGTGTCTTACAATCTGGAGAGTCTAACATTGTATGTGAGGAATGTTTGTCACTGTTTTATAAATATCACCAAGTGACAAGCATTATGAAAGATCAGTTACATACATTTTATCGTTTACTATTTACAGCACCCAGGTAGATATTTTTTTTATTTCCATTTCCCTAAAAAAAAAGAAACAGAGGTTCAGAGAAATAAAATTATTTGTTTAAATACATACAATAGTCATTATCAGAGCCAGATATTCTCTGATCCCTTTAGAGTAAATGTAGCAATGGCACAGTGTTGGGCCCTCTATGGATGTTTGTCTTTTTAGCTCTTGTCATTATTCTTCATAATGGTGAACCTTCAGAGTTTTGCGATGCTTTTAATTTCTTTACAATTTTATATCATTAGTTCAAATTGGTATCAGGAACTCAAGTTTACCTGTGCATATTACTTGTTGGAAATTCCCATTCAATTTACAGTCTGCACACTTCTGTCTTCTTCCTTGAATTATTAGTATTCTGGCTAAATTTAATCACATCTCTTTTAATTGGCTGAGTTCTCCCAGCCACCCAATATGATTTTCTGGAAAGGATGTGTTTGTACAATTACTTTCTCACAGACTGGAATATTTACTTTTTACAGTTCTTTCAGTTAACATCTGTACACGAGCATTATTGTTCCTTCCATATTCATTTTATTTCTATTGCTCTATTACTGAGAGAGAGAGAGAGAGAGAGAGAGAAATACGGTGCAATATATGTGAGTTTTGGAAAATGACTTCAATCATTGCTATATACCAGGAAATTCTTTTTAAAGGTTTAACACGATAGGATCAGAGGGTGCAAGTGAAATGATTACCTCATTTGGGATTATCTGGTGAGAACCGTGGACTATTTTGTAGGACCCTCTTATTCTGTAATCTTTAATGGCAAAATCTTGTTTATCAAGAAGAACTCTGTGAGCAGCTGCAAACAATTTGCCTTTATTGATTTTACTGCTAAGTCTGAGTGACTGCTTCACCCTGGCTCCAAACAGCCTTGTCGGGACCACGCCTCCTCTTCTCAGAGCTTCCAGTCTGTTGCACTCCAAGTCATTCACCTCCTCTCCATCTGAAGGCTAGTGACCAATTAATTACTCACTTCCTTTACCAGGAGACATCTTTGCCTGCAACTGCAATGGGTAGAATGTTAGCATTATTTAGGCTTGGGTTTTAATGTAAAATGACCTGAAATCTTTTTTTTTTTTTTTTTTAATTCAAGTTAGTTAACAGAAAATGACTGGAATTCTTAAACAAGACTGTGAGGCAGAGGGAAAAAGAGGGACAGGGAGGGAGAGCTTACAGATTGAAAACATTTTTAAGAGATATAGTAACCAGTTTCAAAGTGTGAATATTATTTATACCAGACTCTAAAACAGATGAAAAAATTGAAAAAAAGTTTTGAGACAGAAATCTGAACATTGACTACATATTTGACATTACGAAATTATTATTACAGTGTTTCAGCTGTGAGATGGTATGTAGAGTCTGTTATTTTTTAAGAGTTCTAATCTTTTAGAGATATTTCTGAAATATTTGTGGTTTAAATGATAGGGTGACTGAAGTTTATTTCCTAATAACCTATTCCTGGGAAGAGAAAAGTTAGAAGGTTGGATAAAACCACAATGTTGGGGTGCCTGGGTGGCTCAGTTGATAACCTTCCAACTCTTGAATTTGGCTGAGGTCATGACCTCAGGGTCCTGGAATCTGGGCTAGTGTTGGGCTCTGGCTCAGCAGGGAGCCTGTTTGAGATTCTCTCTCTCTCTTTGCCCCTCGCCCTACTCACATGTCTGCTCTCTCCAGGCCACCCTCTGTCTCTAAAATAAAGTAAATCTTAAAAAAAAAAAACAAAAAACAAAAAACACAAAGTCATTTATTATATTTTCTCTATCTTTGAATGGTTCCTTAAACTTTCAACATTTAAAAGTTACTAAAATACAAATCCAGTAGCTTTGCAGTCTATTTAGTAACGATATAGAAATACTAATGATGATAATTGCTGGCATTGTTGAATTTTAAGCATGTGCTATACTAAGTAGGTTGCATACATTATTTTGTTTAACCCTAAAACAGCCCTGTGAGGCATATATCAATATCCTCATTTTACAAATGTTGAAATTATAGTTTAAATAATTTAAATAAGTTTCCCTGAGTTACTTACCTGATGAGTGGAAGAGCCAGAGTTCTATTCTGCTTTCTATCAATTCTGTATTTAAGGTATGTAGTCCTTCATCACTGTTTAGATCCTCCTTTATTTGACTTCTACTTTATACTGAACAGTAACATATTTTCAAGGAGACATTTTATGAACTGGTTTTCTTCTAGCATACCTTGGTCAATAATTGAGGCTTCAGTTTCAAAATGTATAGAGCTCAAGTTTGCTGGTTTTCAGTTATTCATTACTAAAGATTTTTGTATTATAGCTCACAACTGAAGAATTTTCGCAAATTTTGCCATTTCTTATAAATGATTACATTTCCTGATGTGAACTGATAGGACTATTTCCAGTTGATAATTCCTTAGCATTTTTTATTAAAGAAAAACACAACTCAGCAAAACAAATCACATTGATTCACTATTGAATTGCTTTCATAATAGAAAATTCTACTGTGCTTATTTACAGAAGTCATCAAGCTCTTCTGGGCCTCAGTTTTCTGATCAAAGCAAGAAGGAAATTGACTTTTAAAAGACTCCATGCATAATGATGTTCTATGGAAAAAAATATCTCCTTGATGTTCTTCAGACTTTCTAAGACACTAACACACCAAGAATTTCACACTTGCTATTTCTTTTGTCTGAATTGTTCATACCTCAGAATTCTGTATAATCCATATATTCATATCTCTTTTTTCCTTCAAGTCTCTATTCAGACATTCTGTTATCAAAGAGGGCATATTTGAATACTCTATAAAAATAGTGCATATTTTCCCCGTCTCCTTCTGCTGCTTTATTTTTGTTTTTAGCACTAACACTTGTCAAAGCAGAAATTGCATTGAACATTGTTAAACTGGCAAGAAAGACTTGTTTTCAATGCTATTGCAGTAGTGGAGAAGCCAGAGCTCAGGCTGAAGTCAGTGCCTCTGAAACAAAAGGCGGGCAGGTTATTAAGCCCTGGAGTAAGGGTGCGATCTTTGCCATCTGTGTTGGCTAATTGGCCTTACCCGAAGGAAAAGTAAACTTTCTCGTATCTTCACAGCATGAGGCAGTTTCACAACTTGGAGCAAGATGCCCTCCAAAGTAAGGCTCCTACCTTCCCACAGAAACTGGTAGATAGGAGTTCTATCTTTCTTGATGTTTACCTTTTTAAGTGTAGCTCCCGAGTCTCTGAGAAAGACATTCTGAGTTGTAAAGTTGACGTGAGACTTTTTTTAAAGCTCTACATCTCAAAGAGGCAAAGAAAAAATTTACAAGTGTTCTAAAGTAAATGCTCTAAGCAAAGGGAGGTGAGGGTGGATAGGTGGCTAGAATCAAGCAGAAACCTGCCTAAAATTTAGTCAAGCTGTGTGAACTTTCTCGGTCAACTCTCACATTGAGAAGTCCAAGGAAAGAATCAGTGGACTTTTCTACTTTTAACATTTTCAGTAAGGGTGTACTACGAAAGTACTGTAGCCCTTTGCAACATATCTTGGAGGCAGGAGAGCTGCTAGTATTTCTTTATTATTGTTCACACTTCTACATAAAAATTCAAATTTTGGATATTCTGAAAAAGTCATATGCATTAAACTGTTGTAACACTAAGGCCTGAATGACTCCATATTTGAAAAATCTTATCTCTATTTATGAAGCAATTGTAATAGATTACCAGATATACAGTGAAAAGAAGTATTCTTGGTTCCTGTTAAGTAGTGAAAAGTTTTAACTCAAGTCTGAGATAAACGTTCCCTAAAATGAATCATTTCCATCAGATAGTTCATACTTTAGCTTTTTGCTTTTGTCATTTTTTTTTTGAATTGTTAAAATTTCATTGTCAGGTTTTATTCATTTTCAGGTAATTCTTTCCTCTAGGTAACTGGATTGTTTTGTCTTCTTTATCTGTTTAAAAACATACTTCTTTTTACCATCTTAACTCCAAGGTTTTTCATACAATGGCTACTATATATTTGATAGTCCTATTTTTCTCTCCAATTACCCAATAGGTTTTATTATTCATTAACATCAGCAAACCAGAATTTTGTTTTATATTTTGCATTTATTTAGAAAAGTCTTTGCTAGTGAAGCACGTTTTTGGATTGTTATGTCTTTCAAAGAATACACCCCAATAATATAAGAGGGGAAGGTACATTTATAAGCATTCACTACATTCTAACTCTCTAAGGAGTTAGTCGTCATTTCATGTTATTTTTCTTTAATTCCCACAAAACCCCTCAGTGGTCAGATGGTCAAGTACACCTAGCTAGTAATTGTTAAAGATAGAAATGAAACCTCTTCACTAAAGCTACTATTTTTTTTTTTTCTGCTACAACTCGTTACTGGTTAGTCATATTCCTTATGATAACATATTGACTTTACTGTAGTCACTTATATTACTCAAGTATTTATAAGTGATTATATGACCTAGACTGCAGAAAATATTTTATATGTATATAATTATACCTCTGGGAAGTGTTAGAAAATAGAAACTTTAACTAATGGTTAAAGTGTATTGATTAGAGAAGTAAACACATTGATTATCCCCATAAAGTATATATAATTTAATTAGGAAAACATGCTAACCAGCTATATAATATGTTAATTAAGTATTGAACAGAAGGAAATTGTATGAATATATCTTTTGTGAAATAGTCTAGTACATTAATTTGTACTAATTTTTGCCAAATCGCAGATTTTGTACAAGCTGTGGAGACATCCCTTCTCCTGGTTCACGATAATGACCTTTACCTAGAAACATAGAAGATGTTTCCATCTATGACCAAATCATATCAAAGGAATTAGTGTAAGTTCAAGTTTTGATCAAGAATTAAAGGTGGAGAAGAGGGAGTGATTTTCCTTTGATGAATCATAGCTGGAGAGAACAGGGAGAACTTGTAAGAGAGAAAAGAGATAAAAATTACTATGACATGCTCTTTGAGATTATGAGCATGATGTTACCCAAAGAACCTGACATTTTAGAAGTCTTTTAATTAGAAATCTAGATATCCCAGCAATTATTTTCAAACTTCACATTATGATTTTGAAGTATGTGTTGAGCTTTATGTGTCACCAACACTTTGGCTTGAAAGCCTAGACCTTAACCTAAGTGAATACTAGCCATCTGCAAAACTAAAAGTAGCTCCTGACTGGGTGGAATGGATAAGACAATTATTTCTGTGCTATTAAAGATTCCTTTTTGAGAAGTATCATGGGCTATGAACCTGAGATGCTGCTATCGAAGTGACAGAATGAAGGTGGCAATGAAAAAAAAAACACATATTTTCAAGAAACAATGGCAAGGATACTGCAATATATTAAGAATCTCTGTGTACATCATCTTACAATAAGAACTTGTATTAGGCAAGGTCTAATAGTAATCAACGGGCCTCATAACTTAAAAAATAAACCAAATGCTATTAGGATATAATAGATGGGGATTTTAAGCTAATTGATGACAATGTGATTTTTGAAAAAAACAATTATCAATCATTTGCTTTTATGACTAAGAATAGGTGAGGGATCTAGGAATGCCCCCAAAAATTTCCCACCAAATGAAAGTCTCATGTTAGGTTACACCTACAAAAACACCTTCTGCTGCTTGGGCACGTCATATAATCCTTTTTTGTAAGGTTGGTGATGTTTAAGAAAAGTGTCTTTTAGGTTCTCCAACAATGCACCAAGGTTCATTGGAAGCAGATATAATGATATTCTAGCTGTTAACACCAACTGTCTACTTAGTGAGAATTAAGAGACTAATGTAATTAGTCTGCTGTAATTTGGCAGAACCTGGACCTGAACTCAAGTTTTAAAGTGGAGCCCAGAGTGCTACCCTAAAGAGCATCAGTTGACTGTGCTCACCAGATTCTTAGATGACAATCATCCCGTGGTAGCAGCGTCTATAAAATATGTCTAGCTAATTTACAAATTTGAAAGCTGCTCATTTTATTAATGGAAAGCTATTTCTAGCGTTTTTATGCTAATTAATTAGCTCCTCATGAAGATATAGTTTGGTAGGGTCAGTTGAAGCAAGTGTAGTAGTGGTTTCTAGAGTGCGGATGCCTGATTAATGTTTTTCAAATGTTAACTAACTATCCCTTGAGTGTTGATTCTACATTAGAATACTTCAAAATAAACCAACCTCCTCTGAGACATGTAGATTAAAGTAAATATGCACTTAACACATAAATATCAAATTGTGTTGAAAATTTTTAAATTAATTATAGGCAATCTAATGGGTCGTATATATGTTAGAGCATACAAGTAGGTAGTTCAGTTGGAGTCATGAGTAATGAAGCAGGAATTCTACTGCCAGAGCTATTACCCTTTCATTTCCACTATGAGGTTGTGACGTCTGTTCACATTATTTCACCCAACGAGGGTGTCAGGACTGGAAGGCGGTGTTCACGGCCATATATTTCAAAAGCAGACAAGGCCACTGCTCTGTTAACAGTGACTAGGGAAGAGACCAGATAAGAAGGTAAATCAGTGCTTAGTCAAATTCCTACCGTCAAGTGGTTTCCCCCCAATATTTCTTATTCAAAAACAAGATCTATATATGCTGACTTTTTTTGTCTCTGCCTCTGGACTATAAGAAAAAGGGGAGAACATCAGCATTATAATATTTTCCTGGATGGTGCTATAAATGCACTGTATGAAATGGACATTTGAAAAGGGTAATTGAAGCAAGGTAAATAATATCTGTAGTATTGAAAGAAAACATGACAACTGGGAGAAGTGTAGAATTGTGAGAAGGCCTCTATTTCTTTCTTTCTTTCTTTCTTTCTTTCTTTCTTTCTTTTTTTTTAGATTTTGTTTATTTATTTGACAGAGAAAGAGAGCGCTAGAGTGAGTACACTGAGAGAGGGACAGAGGGAGAGGGAGAAGCAGACTCCTTGCTGAGGAGGGAGCCCAATGTGGGGCTTGATCCTAGGACCCTGAGATCATGACCTGAGCCAAAGAGATGTTTAACTGGCTGAGCCACCCAGGTGCCCTAGACCTCTATTTCTTAAGTCAAGAGACCTGGCTGCAAATCCCAGATTTGTCATATGCTAACTGCACAAACTTGAACATGTTGTTCAACACACCATGGAAGTAGTTTGTCCATAAAATGCTCTCATATGTGAGAGTGACATCCTCTCATAGATCACACAGAGACTTTATTAAATAAGACAACACTTACCTAACTGAAAGCAAAGGGCCTAACATAGCAACCACACAATGCTAGTTTTTGTTGCTATTGTTGGTGTTACTAACAGCAATCATTAGGGTGTTCACTTCATCAGTCTGGTTTCTACTTTCATTAGTGGTGGAGTATAAATACAACTTAATTATTCTAAATCATTTTAGTACTGCCTGAGTAATCAAAGGTTTCTACCAATTACATATCTGTGTTTCCAGATTTTTTCAGGTAAAATTCTGAAAAATGATTAAATGATTTTGCCAATGCTCCTTTGCTAATAAAACTCATTATAATAGTAAGGAATTGGGGATAGAGAATTTTTTTAAAAGAATTTATTTATTTATTTATTTATTTATTTATTTATTTATTTATTTATTTATTTATGAGAGACAGACAGTGAGAGAGCATGAGTGGGGAGGAGAGGGAGAATCAGGCTTCCTGTTGAGCAGGGAGCCCTATGTAGGGCTTGATCCCAGAACGCTGGGATCATGACCTCAGCTGAAGGCATATGCTTAACCAACTGAGCCACCCAGGCCCCCAGAGGGTGGAGAATTAAATCAAAGTGACAGGATGGGGCATCTGGATGGCTCAGGTGGTTAAGCGTCTGTTTTCCATTCAGATCGTGATCTCAGGGTTCTGGGATCAAGCCCCACATTGTGGGCTCTTTGCTCAGCAGGGAGTCTGCTTCTTCCTCTCCCTCTCCCAATGCCCCTCTCCCCCTTCTTATACTCTCTCTCAGGTAAGGAAATTAATCTTTTTTAAAAAATTTAAAAATAAATCAAGGTGACAAGAAAATAGTAGTAATTATTATTATGGATCATGGAAATTATAGTACTTTTTTCTTTCAAAAGAAAAAAATATTAACTTAAAAAAAATCTGGTTCTCATACAGTGCATCAGGTGTGTTTATTCACTGTTACTGCATTATCTTTATTTGTTGGCTGATGTTGAAATGGGACAGATTATTGCATGTAGGTATTTTTACTTGTCCAAAAATTCGATCGAACTGTACTGCGAGACAGACTGCAGTAAAGAAAACAAAAATATGCTGTTGGTTCACCTGTTCTAAATGATGCTTAGCATCATTCGTAAACTATTATGGGTAGAAAAGATGGTGAGAAGTGAATAGTGAATAAGTGCTTGTGAGAGTTGAATGAATAGAGTGGTGACATGAAAAATTATAAAAATTGAGAACTGTTTAAATGTCATTCTGCCTTAGCCATAGCCAATAGACTAGAAAAATTCTAATGGACCATTCATATATTACGTTTCCTGAGTTAAAAGTGGAGGAAACACAGCCAACATTTATATGATTTCCTACGTTGCCTTCAGAATCAATCTATTTGTTAAGAGATATCCAAAGAGAGAGGCAGACATAGAGCCAAATATATGGGAATTTGTGATGTATGTTGCACCAAAGAGATTATAATATACCATTCATACCCTGCCAATATAATTAATATAATATAATATAATATAATATAATATAATATAATATAACAAAGATACATTGTGTTATTAAAATTTAGGTTTGAAAAGATATCTAGAAGTAATTTCTCCTTATTATGTAAGTGTATAGAGAAGTGTTGTGGTCTCCCTCTGATTTTAAGGAAGTGATTGTCACATTGAGGAAACACTGGCCGGTAAGCTCAGGGAGACATGTCAGAATCACCTTCCCAGTTACAAACTATCACCCACTACATCCTAATATATCTAACTTAATGTATTAATCAGTGGAAATCATTGTTTTATGAGCCATGCTACTGCCTTGGACAAATTGGATCGAGAGCAATAACAAAAATGTGATAATAATAATGGCTGGATAATTCAGTTCCCGTAATCATGACCAAAGAATTTCAAGATATTATGATTTAGCTTTGTTTATTATCTGTTTTTATCTGATATAAAAAGAATTTCTCTTTTTTATGATAATTGTCCATAAGCAAACATCACTTAACATTCTTCTAAATTTAAATCTATTGTTCAATCTCCTAGTTACTTCAAGCAACTCAACTATGAAGATACCAAAGGTGGTAAGTGGGGAATTGAAGACTCCAAGGAATTAATGTACCCCAGAGTAAGCACAAGGGCCCTGAATTGGGGAGCTTATAGCCTATTTGGAAGAAAACTAAGCCACATTGTTAAGTTGGATGAAATATGGAAAACATGATAGTTTTACTATTTTTTCCTCTCATAACTTGCTGAGAGTATTGCTACCTTTATTATTTAAAAGGTGAAACCATCAGTTGTGTGACACCAAAGGGGTAACTGTTCATGTGGTGTTTCAGCTTGGGCTGTGATAAGAACCAATAACTTGTTTTGACAAAGCCTACTACCACAAGTTATCTTGCCACATCCATATGCTGAGAGACAGAGATCATTAGAATCCAGGGAGCAATGAGTGAGAGGATGGAAGTTTCCTTGAGGTAAACCAGTAGGAATGGACAAGACACATTTGCGATAAAATTGACTTTCCAATTTTAGGTAAATTTCATCACTGTGATGGTTAATTTTATGTGTTAACTTGGCCAGGTTATACTACCTAGTTATATCACCTAATCCCAATCTAAAGATTACTGTAAAGGCATTCTGTAGATGTGATTAACATTTACCATTAGTTGACTTAAAATAAAGGAAATTATCCATGATGAAATGTGACCAAAAATTAATTGATTAAGAATTCATTCAAGATATTAGGGAAAGGAAATCAACCTTAAGGACAAAAGGAAGGAATTGATACAGTAAATAACAAAAATTTTAAAATTAAAGAAAAAATGTTAGAACTTATAGATAATTTCAAGGGAAGTCTCTGAAAAAAAATATAACAACAATAAAATACATTACTAGGCATCTAATCAATAGCAAAAATGTTTTTAAAAAGACAAACATTGAAGTTTGGGAATGAAATTGACAAATAGCTACAAATACAAAGAATTCTAACATAATTTTGTTTTTAATTCTATTCCAAAAGACCTGAAAACCTGAAATAAATAAAGTTCTAGAGTATATAAAATAAGAAACACCTTTAAAAGTTTTTATATAAAGCAAGTTTAGCACTATATATACACTCCAAAACATATAAATATATAATGTACCATATAAGGAAGAAACCAAAACAATTTAATCATAATCATGAAAAATTCTAAATAGCATGTCAACAAATAGAATTCAATAATAAATTTAAAAGTTAATTAAATTTTTAATAAATTAAATTTTTAATTAAAAAATTTAATTAATTAAATTTTTAATAAATTAAAAGAATTAAAGAATAAGAAGAATTACCCTAGATATTCAGATATTTCAATGTCAAGAAGTCCAAATAATTAAAAGGAAAAAAGTCACATAAGTAAACAACAGCTTATGCAATACTAATAATGTTAATACCTAAAAAGGTGTATGTCACAAAATGTAGAACTAGTTAAAAATAATACCAGTGTACTTAGGTCAAGAATGAAAAAAGATGTGTGAGCATTATTAAAATTTCTCTGCAAGTATATGTCAATGCATTATCGTGAAATATAAAAATGAGTTAGATTTTGTTTTAAAAGATGGAAAATAATCATTTTTGAGTGACCAGGGTCTATACACAAGAAAGCCAAAATAATCTAAATATTACTACATTTGTTATTGTTTGGTTATTGAAGTTAATACATTTTAAATCCAATTAATTGTGATGTGAAATTATAAAATTTTTATATATTAGTCAATAAGTAATAATAGTAGCTAACACACAATGGGTTGTTACCATGAACTATTAACCATTAAAAGATTTTTTACATATATGAAATTTAATCCTGAAAATGACCTTAAAATTATGCTCATTAAAAGATGAGGAAATAAAAGAGAAAATTTATTATTAATAAAGTTAGTAAAAATGTTCAGGATTTATGAGAAAAAATAAATATACAATGTTTCAAATCAAAATCTCAGAACAATTGTCTGTATATATAGAAAAAAAATAAAATGAAACTATATTTCTATTTGTGTTACTAAAATAAATTCTGCATGGAAAAATAAATTAGAAAAAAAAGAAGCACATTTGGTCTGTCATCAGGAGTAGCCATCAGCATATTTTTTTTTTAAATAAACATGAAGTAGAATCAAACTTTTAAAATAAGACACAAACAGCCAAAAGCAATAAAGAAAAAGACTGATGATAAAGTTGAGTCTTATAATTTAAAATTTCTACAGGGCAAATAGTTTGTAAGCCATATCAAAAGATAAACAGGGAAAGATGTATGCAGCACAAATGATGGACAAAAGCCTAATTCCCTTATTATAAAAGAGTATTTATAAATCAATAAAAAAATTGACAAAAGTGATCAAAATGCAAGAGAAAAACAAGCACAGCAGGAAGATGCAGTTCACTGTAATAAATAAATCCAAAGATAAATGGCTTTTAAACATATGAAAACATAATCTTGTGCATAATTAAATGCAAATTAAACAAATAATGAGATACCATTTTTCGCTTTCCACATTGGCACAGATCAAAAATATGTGTTAATATTGGGTAGGTGAAGGTATGAGGAACAAGCCATTTCAAACACTGTTAGAGTGGAAATAGGTGAAAACTCAGGGGAAGTAATGCAGATTTGAAAAATCAAACACACACACACATACACACACACACACACACACTTACCTGGGAATTACATTTCTAAGAATGGATTTTGCAGGCATGTATGTTAAGATGCATATATGCATATGTAATCTATAGCATTGTCTTAGATAATAAAATGCTGGAAAAAAATAAATTCTAGCAGTAACAGATTGGTTTAATAGTTAGAGGCATTCATTGAAAGAATATGTAGCTATTAAAAAGACAGAGGCAATAGATTTACATATACATTGAAAAATTATCTTGAAGATATATTTTTACATATGATGATGAGTTATACATCTGGAAAAAAGGGGCGTATCTCCTTGTATATGCTATGCTTCTGTGACTATACAAAAAGGATACGTGTACACACAAGCAAACACATATACATGCATATTTATATTACTTGTATGAACATTGTATATTCTGAGAGAATGCAAATGAATCAATGTTAGTGGTTGCCTTTGAGAATGAGGCTTAGAGTGCTGATGGGTGGGGGTAGGAGAAATACTGACCTTTTGCAAAGCATTCCATTTTGCATTGTTTAGTGCTTTATCATGTTTTTACTCTTTTGCCATGAATTTCATTACTATTTCAATGAAACAGATGTAAGTAAAGAATAGTGAGCAATTTTGAGCAGAAATTGGAGGATGGAAAACACTGCAATTTATGAACCAATCTCACTATCCTTTTTGGTAGTGAATGTTAAACCTTTCTCCATGGCTTTGATAAGAGAAGTTTTAAATCTTTTGCTTTCTCATAGAAATATTATTTTAGAGCAAAGAGATCATGGGCTTTGAAGTGCAACACTCAGTGTACGAATCACAGTTCTGTAGGAATTGTGTGATCTCAGAAAATAGTATGTAACTCCCATTCTCACTGCATCCTATTTGGTTATCTAAAATAAAGTCTTAATTTCTTTTAAAAAGTATATGTGAAATGAAATGAATTAAGTTCTGTAAAGTTCTTAGTACCTTGTGAAATTCTGAACAATTCTCCATGGTTCATGGATATCAACAATCCTTGAATCACATGAATATCCCTTTCTTTGCTGTTCACATCCTTTTTTTCTCCAACCTGGTGTTAATAGAACAAACAATATAGGCTTTTTATTGGGTTCAATCAACCCAGAAAAGAGTTAATTCTACTTCCCTAAAATGTGGTCAGCTACTATAGTCCTAATTATTTCCTTCCATGGACACAGGGGAAAAGAAACTACAAAAAATCACATCTAAATAGGCCAATGTTTGTCAATATAATTTCCTCATTTTTCATACCAAATGTTGGAAACATATTTCTTTTCACGAAAGCCTCTCTTCTATAGTCATTTATCCTTTTAAACAGTAACTTGCTTTATTTTACTTTGCTGTAAAATACCTGAGTTAACCCATTACCTACTGACACTTCTTGCTACTATTTTAGAAACTAGCCTCTGGGGATCCCTGGGTGGCCATCGGTTTGGCGCCTGCCTTTGGCCCAGGGCGCGATCCTGGAGACCCGGGATCGAATCCCACATCAGGCTCCCGGCGCATGGAGCCTGCTTCTCCCTCCGCCTGTGTCTCTGCCTCTCTCTTTCTCTCTGTATGACTATCATAAATAAATAAAATTAAAAAAAAAAAAAAGAAACTAGCCTCTGAACAAATAAAGCTAAATTTAACAGGAAGACATGATGTTGGAAAGGTAGCTAATTTATAGCAGGGCAAATTAGACCATGTAAAGGAGTGATATCTAAATTTTGGAACAAAACCCCCCATTACCAATATTTGTGCCGTTACTAACAAAATTGAGGTGGTGGTTTAGCACCTGCATTGCAAAGAGGACATAGTAATTTTAAATATGAAAAAGCCCAATATGATTCTCCAGTTTAATATAAGGGCATGAAATGATGCTGTCTCTACAGGTGGCATTAAACAATATTTTAGCCAGACCCATAGTGGTAGATTCTCTGATCCCTGAGCACTCTAAACAATACATGGCTATTAGGGAATTGGCTGGATGTTTATTAAGAAAGTGGTGGGTAGATGATAGTGAAATAATGACAAATGATGAATGATACTAGTATACCCAATTGAAGTCTGTAGAAATCAAGATTCAAGTACTTTTGAGCCGATTGACACAAATCAAATTTCTGAATCCCATCCTCAACGTTTTACATTCAGAAGATTGCTAATTTGCTAAATTCTTGGTTGCTAATTAGGAAACAGATTGCTCCCAAACCAGGTTTTGAGAAGCATTGTTCTGAATGGGTACTTTTACAATTTCTTTTTTTTTTTTTTACTTTTTTTTTTAACTTTTACAATTTCTAAATATCTATTCATTTTACTCATCATGTCTGTGTGTGTGTGTGTGTGTGTGTGTGTTTGTGTGTTTAACAGACATTCATTGTGTAATTGTAATTCAAAACATTATGCTGGGATAGATAATTATGAGCAGTAATAGAGTCCCTGTCCCCAGAGAGTTTCTATTCAAGAAAAGAGCTAATCTTATAGATGAGAAAGTACAAAACAGGGAGACAACGGTAAGCACAGTAAAGCACAAGACCAGTAAGAGAAGTATCTGGGAGGAGACCAACTGCAGATGAGGTCAAAAGTAAAAAGAGGTTAAACCTGAACTGCTATTTAAGAAAGGTTCAAATTACACCAGGTGTAGTTGGAGAGCCAAAGCCATTCTAGAAAGAATGGCATTAGCAAAAACACACAGACTGAATGGGACCCATTGTGTTTTGTGTTTATGTTTGCCTCTACCTCCACCTGGATGGCTGCCTGCTACTGCTGTGTGTGTGGCATGGACTTCTCA
The DNA here is from genome assembly GCF_018345385.1 of Vulpes lagopus. Classification (NCBI taxonomy): domain Eukaryota; kingdom Metazoa; phylum Chordata; class Mammalia; order Carnivora; family Canidae; genus Vulpes; species Vulpes lagopus. The sequence goes on from NC_054839.1 coordinate 47,144,241, forward strand.
AATGAGAAGTCCTGGCCCTGCCTTCAGGTTGATTACTATCTCTCTAGGTCAGTGTCTCATTACTGACTCAGGGCTACGTTTCTATTTCTAAACGTCATCAGTTGTATCCATCTAACTTATATTCACGTTTGATGTGTTTTTAAACACCAAGGCCAGGATCATTAATGTGATTTTAGTATAGGTGCTACCGAAGCAAGCACTGGGAATGTGATTTTGTAGACAGAACAGAAGTGTTTGAAGAAGAGGGAGGGGAAGAAATACAATCTAATTATTTTTTAGCTATAGTTGCTAACATGATCAATTTATTATTTTAAAGGTTTATTTATTTGAGAGAGAGAGAGAGAGAGAGAGAGAGCATGCGCACAAGGGAGAGGGGCAGAGGGAAAGGGGGAGAGAAACTCAAGCACATTCCCCCACTGAGTGTAGAGCCGGTCATGACACGGGGCTCATGCTCAGGACCCTAAGATCAGACCTGAGCTGAAACCAAGAGTCCGGCATCTAATAGAGTGTGCCACCCAGATGCCACTATTTTAAAATATAACTGGGGTGTCATGTGGGAGACCATGGATCTATTGAGTAATATGTGTGTTAACAAACTATACAAAAAAAATTATTCTTAAATTTATTATTTAAAATATTTTATATTTCCTACTATTTTATTTAAATTAATATTTGAATAGAATCCTTTCGATCTATTATTTTACGTTTCTGTATATATGTGAATTTAATAGTTAACCTCCTTTTCTCATTGACTTCTTTTCTGTGAACTTATTCAGAAAGTTCATTCGACTAACAAATGACATTAGTCTTCACCATTCAGTCCAACTCACATTTTCAGGTAGACTTTGGTGACATGGGTACGTGCTCATTGAACGAGTCACTGCCTTTACATTTCCTTTTTCATTGCATATGCTATGCTGTACAGAAACATAATAATCCATTTAAACACATCTACAAGAATATTTAGGTTGTTTCAGTGTCATCGTTAACTTTGTAGCGACCTGCACATGTCTTTTCATTCTGAATACTCTACAGATTTCAAGTAGGGGTAAGAAAATGCATTTTACAGTGGCCAAACCAAGAGCTTTTCTGCATAGGTTGGTTCTGAATTTTGAGCTAAGTATGGGACTCCACGAGGTTCATTTATATTTATTCATATAGTATTTAAAGCCCATATTGGAAATGCAAGTGTTTGCTGAATATTAATAGCTGTAGGAAACTCAAGCTAAACAACATAAATTATGTTTTCTGTAAATTATGTTTGAAATTAAGTTAAAATAACCTGTTGAAATAATAGTAGTAAGATATAGAGAAACTCATTTTTAGGAAAAAAAAAAAGCTCTTTTCCTAACCTGAAATGTTTCCAAGTTTCTTCCAAGAACATTCCAATATTAATTCTAACTTTTCTTCTTTGAGAATAAAAGTGACTTCATATAATTTACTCTTGTATTCCATTGGTGCACTCACATTTTTAATGCTAAAATTCCCTTTTCTATACTACTTCACTATATTTCCCTCTTACAGATTTCATTTTTAGATGTCTGAATATATCTAGTTTGCAAGTAGATTGTATGGAGTCTCAATATTCAATTTATATGTAATAATAGCACCATTTGTATCAAATGTCATTTTATTTTGTGGACTCTTTTCTTTTCTTCATTTTTGACAGACACAATGAAAATCAATTCCATTTCAGAGGTCTGGTCATTTTGAAGTATATCTTTTATTTTTATTTCTATAATGTCACCAATGCCTGTTCAGTAATGCTTTAAATAGTCTAGATTTTAGACATTTGCCTTAAGTCAGATATTCGATGATAGTCTGCTGCTGTCATAATCTTGGACTTTAATTTTAAGCTCTTTGATTTTACAACTTTTTAAAAAGTGTAAACTATAAACCTCCTTTTTCTTTGCTTATTATTATATTAACTTGTACCGATAGATGTGCTACAGCATTTTACCACTTGGTATCTTTTTTCTATTTTGAAGAGTCATTCACCACCCAAACATCTAAGCAACACGCATTTTTGAACACCTTCCAAATGTAGAGTATAATCTGTCTCTGTTGATTGGGTGGACATACAGGGAGGACACACTCTACAAATTGAATTGAGCTGTCCCTGTCTCTTGGAAATAGAGATTGTCATTATCGATTCATATTATTTTCTTCCTAACTGGCATTACTCCTTTGTCTTGAGTCAATTTAAATACCCTAAAATTGAAAACCCTCTCTGACATTATCATTTAAGTATATAGACAGATGCTTTACAGGAAGGTTACAAAGAGAATAGGAAGAGCTAACTTTTGGAGGAAGTTGTAGAACTTCTACAACTTCCTCCTTATGCATTCTGTATCTTCTGAGAAAGAAGTTATGACAAAAGAGCATGAAGTTGTTTGAAATTCTCAGTTAGGTTTGCCTCACTGTCATTGCAAAGGAGTGTGAAACTTTATCCTGTTTTAGAGAATCTCTTGACTACTGTATGAAAATAATCCAGGATTCAAAGGGAAACTTATTTACATTTTAAGTAGATCTGTTTAGATTGAGAATGAGATACCATTTTTAACATTGTTCCCAACAGAAAAATATGCCTAAATTCAAAAAACTCAATGTGATACCTACTGCAAGGCATGACAAGAAGTATGAACATAGAATTAGGGATCTTTACACATGAATCATGCTCAGGAATCAGGCATTTCTAACAGATAGTAGAATATTTCAAGTACCTCTCTCAAAGCTGATAAAAAATATAAAGACTATGCCCACTAAAGAGGATGGTAGTCATTAAACTGACTTAAATGAGATGAAAAAGTGAATCTACATTTATATTTTATAAATAATATATTTAGGAGAAACTAATTCTGGAAGTCTTTACACTTAAGCTGAAAGGAAGATGTGCTGATTTAATTCAATATCAGTTCTTTTAGAACTGTCTAAAGAGAAAATGATAAAAGTACACTCTGGTATTTTAACCTACAGTGACAAAAGGTGTAAACTAACTGAAAACAAAGTTCTTATTCTTTTCTTCCTTCTAGCCTCTCAAAGTGGTCAAAAGAGCATAGTTCAACATCAGTGTGAAAACAAGAAACCTCTGTATGTTAGTTTATAACTTATGAAGTTATTTTGAACATAATCTCTTGATTTATCAAAAAAAAACTTCTGTAAGACTATGGGGGGGTCATTATTATTCTCACTTTAAAGGTAAGAAAATGGAATTATGATAAATTACATAACTTGACTAAGATTAGAGGTTAGTAATAAGTAGAATTAGAATTCACTTTAAGCCTTCAGAGATCATCACATCACCCTGATTTATCTAGAAAAATAGAAAAATGAGATTTCTTAAAACCCCTTGATTAAACGGTTTAGGAACATAGATTTCTGTCTCTATATAGCCTCATTAAGATTAATCAAGTCTCATTTCACCATGTCCTTGCTATGGGAAATAGTCTGTCTCATGGGTTAACACTGAGAACTTGTGTGAAAAAGGGATGTCTCCTTTATACTTTATATAATAATAAATCAGCTCTCTCTGGGGTTTGTAAAATTTGAAATGTAGTACTCCCAATGTGACAAGGTTTTATCTAGTGAGGAAAGAGAGCATCTGTAATTTTCTGAAGTGTTTATTCTCCAGTCTCTAAATATTGCCAGTTAAAATTGCCAGTGAGAAAAGGGGAATTTTTGTTTTTTTATTGGCATACCTTGTGTGTTCTAAGCCAACATGCTTTTTTGTTGCTGTTACTGTTGTCACAGATAGATAATGAGTGAATAGATGAATAGAGGGCTAAGAATAGAGGAGTAAGAGTAAACAGCCCCAAATTTTATGACTTTACTTTGCAAAGGCTAGTCTGCCTCTTGCCTTCTCTAAGTTTGACTTTTGAATTCTTGGCTATTTTCTAAATGAGGATTTGGCTTATTTATATCTAATGCTAGCAATACAGTAGCCTTAGCTCACCAAATTGCTAGACAAGACAAGGTATGATCTTCTTTGGCTCACGTTAATGGATGGCTTGACTGAAGCCATCACTACTGTGACCTTAGTGACCACTTCAATAAGCCTCTGGAAGACAGAGCTTCCATTGTTCCTTCAAAAATTTCCTTGGCCAGAGCAACTGCTTGCATTCAAAATAGCATGTCCTATTAATTGGATGTTTCTCAAAGTTCCCTCTATTACAGAAAGAGTGAAATTTCTTTTATTGGTAGGTTATTGGCTTAAACTGCATTTGCATAAATGAGGGCTGGCTCTATAAAATACCTAACATGCCTTTTTTGTTGTTGTTGTGTGTTTTTTTTTAAGATTTTATTTATTTATTCGTGAGAGATACAGACACACACACACACACACACACACACACACACACACACAGGCAGAGAGAGAAGCAGGCTCCATGCAGGAAGCCCAATGCACAAGGGACTCCGGGATCACACCCTGAGCTAAAGGCAGACACTCAACCACTGAGCCACCCAGGCATCCCCCTAACATGCCTTTGGATAAAGCCATGTGGATGTTTTCAAAATTTTCTTTGCTGATTTAGAAATAGCATATTATCCAATTAAAGAAGGGTGCAAAACATGGCCCGTAGACAATTTGCCCATCTCAGGTGGCATATACTTTGCTCAGACTTTATTATTAAGAAAGGAAAACCCAAGAGAAAAGGAGACCACGGGGTGAACTACTCAGTAATCTCGTCATGCACCTTCTTCCACACATTCATTAAAGCACCAGATTTTTTAAAACTGAGCACGTAGATTGCTACTCACTGGTAGATATTGGTTGGTGAATGAGAATCGTCACGGTATCTGACCGACGTGGTTTAAACAATTAAAAAATCCGGTAAGCTAAACTATTATGGATAAAGCAGAAGTTAGTGGATTCAACCACATGCTCATGATCATTTGTATCTTTTTTTCACTTTATGGTATCAGAGCCTTTGGAAATAATTTCTGTAACATTTGGTGAGAGTGCTGAATTCTGCAGAAGAGATGTTGTAACCTCTGAAATTAAAAATGGTTGTGCAATGTCTCCTGCAGTATTTAGGGCGAATTTGTGTTTAGAATGCTGATTATAAAATGATTTTGTGGTATTTTCTTCATCTCTAAAAGCTCCTGGTAATACCAGATATCATCTGATGGATAATTTGCCTGTATGTTCTGCTATTTTTTTCCTTTGTTTCCCATAACTTTATAAATAAGACATGAAAACAAGAATTTATATCATTCAAGAACTCCCTCAACTTGCTGGTGATCTCAGTGGTTCCATCTTACTGATCTCTTTCTTTTCTTTCCTCTCAGTTGAGCAAAAATTCTTAATGCCATTAATTACATGAAATTATACATATAAAAATAAAAAAGAAATTATACATATATACATCTCAATTGTGTGTGTATTCATATAATCCAGGGCTCATATAAACATTGGTATTGCCAACCCCCAAATGAACCCAAAATAATCAATTGACCTCTAGTGTAGACAAAATCAGAGATGATATTCAAGTATTTAATAATTGGTACAGCAGAACAATCATAATGGTTTTCTGCAAACAATAAGCAGTATGGCTTCCCTGGTGTTTAATAGCTGACCATCATCCTAGGACACAACCAAGGAACAATTAAATTTAACGAATTTGTAAACAATATTCTATAAGTAATTAATGGTATTTATGTAACATCACTAAAACATCAATTAACTTTAGATTGGGTATAAAATGCAAAGCATTAGTGATCCTTAGCTGTGTGTAGTGTACCAGAGAGGATGAAGGTAGTATGTAGGCAAATGAGGATTAGACTGGAACTTAAGTACCTGAATTCTAGTACCTTCTCTTCACTACTTGTCATGGGGATGTCAGCATATAATTTACCCACTGTGGATTTGGATTCTTTAATGAAACTGAAGTGGTGCAGGTATGAATGTAGTGGAATCTCAGATATGAATCTTTCTTGTTCACTAATTGAAAAATCTGCATAAAGGGGGAAAAAGTCAAGCTTTCGATGAAGCAATAAGACAGAATTCTAAATGCCAACATAAAGCGAAGAGCTTATTAATAGTCAAAGACATGCAGGAAGCTGTGGTGCTAGAGCACCTTGTGTTGTAAATGGCAGGGTGTTTTAGAATGGAGCACTGAAGGGTCAAGCAGCAGCAGATTCCAGAGAGAGCTTATAAAAAAACAATATGTTCTCAAAGATCAGTTACCCATCCTGAATTGCAAAAGTCGGAGGACTGAGATAGGAAGGAATAGATCATGTAAAGTCCTCACCCAGGAAAGGTAGAGAGTGGAGGCATATCGAGCAAAGTTCCAGTGAAGGAGATTGGGTGAGGGTCCTGGGGTAGCAAATCTCAGCAGTTCTAGCAAAATTACATTACTCAAGTTTGCATAATTTGTCTTGAAATCTGGGAAAGATCAGTTACAATGGTAAGTGGGATGCCAGGGTTCATAGGTAAGGACAGAAGAGTTCCTGAACATAGCTGTCTTCAAAGAGGCAAAATGAAAGCCTACAGAAAGAGACACCAAATTCTAATAAAACATTTGGACATCCAAGTGACAAAAGAGGCAGGCTTTGAGTTAGGAAACCTAAAAGACAAGCTTGACTGCCATCATCCCCCCTCTCCATCAGCCAACTCAAAGAGATCCAGGACAACAATGTGATAATAAAAATTGTGCATTGAGCAGTAAAACAAAGAGAGGAAAAATATTTAGTAAATACGTGTTGCAGATTAAAAGGGAATTTTAACAAAGGATTCAGCCATGAATTATACATATAAAAGAATAACACAGAACTCAAATATAAGAGCTCAGGGAAGATATGGCCTAAAAATGAGAAAAAAGCATATTTGGACTGGTGAAATTAAGGAAGGAAATGAAGGAAGCAGTCTTAGAATTGCAGATGAAATTGAGTTACATAAGAAAGAAGATGATGTGAAACACAATAAGGAATATGGAAGATAGAAATGAAGAAATGAAGAATCAACTCTTTCCCCTAACAGAATACCCACAACCAATCAAGGAGGTAAGGAAAAGTTAGAAAATGACAGATTTAGAAGATAGTCAAATGAGAATGTTTCACACCAATGGAACAGAATAGATATTTCAAAATATAATAATGACAGGAAGCCTTGAATCTACAGATTGAAAGTTGTACTGTGTACTAGGGGAAATGAAATACAGCGGCTAATATTAAGATATAACCTAGTAAAGTTTTTGGGGTTTTAAAATAAACATTTGGCAGTAAGGCAAATGTAAAAGGAAAGGAGAGAGATTGAGAGAGAGAGAGAGAAAAAATTTTCCTCAGCCGACTATATGCTATTATTCAACTCCAGAAGACACTGGGCTTAAAATATTCTTCTTAAGAAGATAAAGGTTGAGCCAAAGATACTATATCCAACCAAGATCTTTCAATTATAAAAGCTACAGACAAATAGTTTTTCCCAAGAATCTCTTGAGGAATCGAATAGAGAATGAATACCTCCTGCCAAGAGTTGGTGTTTGAAAATTTAGCCAAAGCCATAAGCTTCAAATATAGTGAATAATAAGACTCAGTTTTGAAGGAAAATGTAGACCAGATTGGAAATAGAATACAAACATAATTAAATATCCAAAAATATTCAGAAGGGGATGAGGGGAAAAGTGGAGGACTTATAAATTATGTATTACAGCGACGAGTCAAACATTATGACATATACTTGACAAATCAATTAGTAGAAATAGAAATGTATTTAGTTGTACAAAAACTAAACATTAAAAAAAAAAGGATATACCATAGGCCAAATCTGCCAATAGAAGGTGAGAGAAGAGGGGCAATGGACAAACTAAATCATATTATTTTGCAGCTTGAAACTAACTGTTACTCTATATAGAAATATAGAACAAAGTATCTTAGAAAAGCCTAATTTAAATATAATCTCTGAGACAATCATTCAAATTTTATAAATATTATTTAAAAAACAGCAAACTTAGAGGGAAAAAGAGACTAACAACATGCATTAATAGAGAAAAAAACTTTATGAAGATGGGTAAACATAAAATAATTTGCTAAAATTAAGATCAAATGTATTCTTCCCACCAATACATGCAAATGACTATAACCAATTTGTTAAAGGAAATAAGAAAAGACTAATTGTATTATAAAGCAAACCCCAAATCTATGACACATAAAAGTGATTCACCTAAAACAATATTATTTAAATCTTGAAAAGAAAGATTGAGCAAAGTTGTTCAAAGTATATGCTTTCAGTTAAAAAGCAGTAGAGGTGACAAAGATACTTCATAACATATAACAAAGGTAATCATGAAAATATATACATTAAATAACAAAGCAGCAACGTGGCCCAATAAGAAACACAGAGACAAAAAGGAAAATTGACAAAAAACATAAAGCTTTAATAAATTTTTCTAATTTCAAAATGAAGTGCGACAAAACAGAGTACATAAAACCCTAATAATGTAATTTATAAAGATACCTGATTGGTCTATATTAACTTCAGTATCCAGTAAATCAGGAATGCACTTTCTTTTTTTAAATCCCCTGGGATATATAATATAATTTTAATATTTTATATATGTGTGTGTAGGTGTGCACGTGTGTGTGGAGGGAGAACTCATTGTAAGGAATTGTCTCACACAGCCGTGGAAGTTGGTAAGTACAAATGCTGCAGGGTAGACAGGCTGGCTGTAGGCCTGGGATGAGCTGATGTTGCAACTAGAGTCCAAAGGCAGTCTAATCCAGAGGTCCCTCTCCCTTGAGGGTTGTCTGTCCATCTCTTTTCTCTTAAGTCCGTCAAGTGATTTGGTGAGGCCCACCCATATTATGGAGGGAATCTTAAAGTCTGACTTAAATGTTAATCTTTTTTTTTTTTTTAAATTTATTTATGATAGTCACAGAGAGAGAGAGAGAGGCAGAGACATAGGCAGAGGGAGAAGCAGGCTCCATGCACCGGGAGCCCGACGTGGGATTTGATCCCGGGTCTCCAGGATCGCGCCCTGGGCCAAAGGCAGGCGCTAAACTGCTGCGCTACCCAGGGATCCCCTTAAATGTTAATCTTATCTAAACAAATACCTCACACCAGCATCTAGACTGTGTGTCACCAAATATTTGTGTACTCTGGCCTAGTCAAGTTGACACAAAATTAACCATGACGTAACATATATGCATTTATGGGTATATATGTGTGTGTGTGTAGTATAATGGTATATGTGTATATTATAATGGATATACATATTATATAGAATATGTATTTATCCATGCTACAAATTTTTAGTAAAATCATTTACTGATGTTATACCATTCCATAAAAATAGGTACCTCAGAGTATATTGGCATACCTAAGACTTTATGACATTGACTCCTATTGTCCCCAGTATATTTCCCCCCTTCATCCTTTTAGTATAGAGCCATTGCAACACCTCATTTTTAAAAGTACATGGCTACTCACTTTAAAAACTAGATTTTCCAGCATCCTTTGTAGCTAGATATCTCCAGGCGATTAAGTTTTGCCAGTGGGATACAAATGGAAATGATGTCTGCACCTTCAAATCTGTTTCTTTAAAAATGCAAGTTCTTAGTACTCGGACTTTATACTTTCCTCAGGCTTGATGCCAGAAGTGGTAGGAACCCAACTTTGACCATCTAGAGAAAAAAGAGACATATGAGGATGGCAGAGAAAGAAAATGGAAAGAACCTGGGTCTCTGAAATCTGTGACTATAGTAAAGAGATTAGAAGCTCTTTATTACAGTTGCGTAGTCTTCATTCTAATAATAAACAATAAAATGTTTACCAAAATTTCCATACTACAAGAATTGTGATGCGTCTACATCATAACATTTTTCTTCATTTTTTTCACATTTAAGAACCTTTATTTATAAGTTGGTTTGGGGAAAAGATTGTACCAGTTTATATGAACCCCCCGTTTGTGATACTGTGATTATCACTGAAACCTGATTCCTCGAGCCTTCTTTATGATGTAAGAAAGATTACAGACATATTCTCTCTGTGATCATTCTTTTCACATATTCTGTACACCCAACTTTTTGCCTTAAATCTTGTAATTATTTAAAATACAGGAAATATCCCGGAACTTGAAAGGACTAGGGGAAAAAAAAAACTGCACTTGGTTTGCCTTTGGGGTCTAAAGAAAGAAAATAATCATCTTCATTACATGGTACTTTTCATCTTTAACCTGACTTTCAATAATTAAAGCCTCTAATTATATTAATTAAAAAGAGTACTTGAAGATTAATGATATGGGCAGGGGGGAGTATTAAGGGGATTTGGGATTTTGCTTTGACTTCAAATATGACTTACTGTCCACCCAGTTCAAATTCCCCTTTCATGAGCTGCTCTGATTACACAGTGTTCATGCCATGGCAGATGAAGGGAAGCTGAAAGCCCATTTTGGAGCTTTTATCTTCAGCCCTGCACCCACCCCCCTCACCCTGTGTTACTTGGACATATAGTCAATTGGACAATCAATCACTTGTTGTGAAAATGCCATGCTGATGAAATATAATTTAACCATGTTTTTACTTCGTTGTCATGAATATTTTCCATAAGTTTTTAGAGGCAAAGATTTTTGACAGCCACTTCCTCACCAATTTAACAGTGACTCAAGTGGTAAAGATGAATCCCAAACATGTGCCGATAACAGCACCTTTTAGCTGACTGTTTAGGAACTTCAAACCCGCTTTCCCTTGGCTTGCGTGGTTCTCTTGAGGAACGCAGCGGGTTTCCAGACATTTGCTCAGGCCCAAACTGTCATGACAGAGGCAATTAATGTGGTAATGAGAGTTTGGCATCCAAAATGTTATTTCCTGCAGGGCTTGTCACATATTTCAGAGAACATTAGAAGCAAACAAAATTCTGCTTTGTCCCTTCCCATCCCCAAACAGTTGGACCTTGAAAATCTCATACATTAGAGGCAGACCAGGGAAAGATTGACAAAGCAGGGCAGAGGGGAGTGCTTGAAATGTCCAAATATAAAGGCTGGCTGATGAAAATTGTAGGAATACTGAGAAAAGAGGCAAAAAGAATGCTAAACATAATATTTTCCTATAGGGCCAACTTTTACAAACTAACGTTTATTTTTAATGCAGATAACTCCAAATTTCAACATGTGTTTATGGGAGATGGATCTTCCTCCTGAGTTTGTCCGTCTCACCTTTTCTGTACACCTGAACTTGCACAGTCATATTGAAGAACACGGCAAAGGTCTGAGCACTAATCTCTGGCAAGCTTAAATATCAGCCACAAACTCACAATTTTGTGGTCATATAATAACTCTATAACTGAACTTGATTTAAAGTGTTCAAATTATGAGGTAGAAAAGTTTCAGAGAGCTCTCTCGTTTGAAATTTCCTGAAACAAAGCCACAGAAGACAGTATTGTCCTTTGATGGAATCTAAGTGCTATGTTTAATAACTATTCTGTAAAACAAATAACAATAAGCTGATCAATGCGCCACACCTTTTAATGAATAAATTAACTAAAGATTGGAGATGAAAATCAGAAAAAAAAAAGCAATAATGCTTTTGGGGAGTGCCTTGGCTTGTTCAGGCCATTTTTGTCCTATTTTATCTCTTGAGATATTTTGTAATGAAGCCTGGAATGTCCATGTCAGATCAAATACTCTAAGGTTTTATGACTTAAAGATTTTAACACACTCTTCAAGAGTGGATAATCATTTGAAGGTGGTTTTCCATTAGGTGTGAAGCCCTGTAACTTCGGGGATAGCCACATGTGCATTTATAGATTGCTTTCAGGAGAGTGGTGCTTTGTGAGTGAATCTTTGTAACTGCGCTGCAATCTCAGTGCAGATGGCAACTATCTGTCCAATGTTTCTAAACCCATGGCTTGTCACTAGCTCTACTGCCTGGAAAATATGACATAATGCAGCTGTCTATCGCCTCCATTGGCATTAGACCATGAATCATTGTCTGAATCGTGGTCTCTTGCATAAAAGACAGCATACTTTTATCCATACCTGTGGCCTGGACAACAGTTCACTAACTTTTGCTCTCCATATCCCTCAGTCTCTTGAACATACAGACCTGTACTGCTCTACCATGTAAAAATAAGTATTTCTATTCTGTTCATAAGAAAAGCAGATAACTGAGATGTCGAAAGGGATAGATTTTTTAAAAAGGCAGAAATTATAAGATGGGATAACATAGTGATAGTATTTGGTAATCAACTGCTGCCTAAAAGCCCCCCCCCCCCCCAAATAGTGCCTTGAAAAATAGCACCTAGTTCAAGATTTCTTGTGTGGTGACAATCAGATCTTGGCTGTGGCTGGAATCATCATGTGTCTGGTAAACAGTAGTGACTATGGACTGGAAATATCAAACAGCTGGGGATAAAGCGGCTGGCACTCCTTGGTTATCTCTAGCTCTTTGTGGTTTCTACAGCATGGTGGCTTCAGGGACTTCTCACATGGGTATAGAGTCCAAATATGTGTGTCCCAAAAGAGAGAAAGAGAGAGAGAGAGAGAGCAGATGGGAACTTTACCACAATGTGTGACAAGGCACACAGTAACTCCTGCTACATTCCATTTGTTAGAAGTTTTTAAGGCCGGTCTATGTTTATTTTTTTTAAGATTTTATTTATTTATTCATGAGAGACACACACACACAGAGAGAGAGAGAGAGAGTGAGGCAGAGACACAGGCAGAGGGAGAAGCAGGTTCCCCACAGGGAATCCGATGTGGGACTCGATCCTGGGACTCCGGGAGCATGCCCTGAGCCAAAGGCAGACGCTCAACAGCTGAGCCACCCAGGCATCCCTGCCAGTGTGTTTAATAGGCAGATTAAACTTGATCTTCTGGTGGGAGGGCTGTCAAAGAATTAGTGGACATGTTTTTAAAACCACCTTAAGTAGAAACATCATTTTCCCTTATTTCTGATATTAATAATCACAATAATTGTAACATCAGTGATGTTATCTATAATGTTCAGGTGCTTAATATATGCCAGGCATATTGAGGATATCACCTGCAGTAGATCGTCTGAGCCAGCTACTCCATTATCCTCAGTTGAGAGACAAAGTCTGAAATTTAGAGAGGTTTCATAATGTGCCATGATCCTACTGCTAGTAAGGGGTAAGAAATGATCTCTGCCTACACCTTCATACCCAAATGACGCTCTTTTCAGCAGTACGCTCTACCCACGGCATCAAATTACATGTCCTTGTAACTTGATTTCTACACAGTATTGATGCATGAGGGCAAGTACTCTATATGGCTTTGCTCGTTGTTTTGGTTAGATCATTTTATGTCTTGCTAACTTACAAGTCAAATATGTTAGATAAAAGCGCTGTTATAGATATGAGAGATGTGTTCATTGCTGCTCATGAATTCATTACATGCTCTCGGAGAAAGCATTGGATAGTAAAAGAAATTAACTTGTAAACCCCCTATTAATTTATGTTGACACAGAGTAAAACTGAAAATAAGGAGGTATTTGTGGCTGATGGGTAACACCTTGAAAAAAACTGCTGAGTGGTTCCCTCTTAATGGGAACATCGTGAAGTATTGTATGACAGATGACAGTATTGTCCACTATTATCACTTCTTCTTCAGCAGGAGTTATTTTAAAAAAGCCTCTGAGCCAAGTTGCTTAAATCATCAATAATATTTATGTAAACATCTGCCACAGTTGAACCAAATACATCACTATGGGGAAGTATGGCAACCAACTCAGGGCACACAGTATATTGACTGGGCATTAATGTCTTTTGCATAATAATATAAGAATCAAAATGCATATGCCAGTTCAATCCTAGAGATTTGAAACTGTGTACATGCATATGAAGATTATTCACTATTTTAATGACTTATGCACTAAGAAAGGACCAGTTATTACACTTAAGCAATTCCTAAGTATTCTTGATTTTACTTTTGTGATTTTTTTACCTTCAACTATTCAAATCTCAACAAAAGTTTGTAAATCTAATAATGAAGAATTATTCATAGTTAACTTTATACATACTTAAGGGATTTGAAAAGGTGAATCCTTTTAAAAAACATACACAATCTAGCCTGTTTGTATTAACTACTTTATATTTCTCACATGTTCTAATCTGTAAGGATGATCACATTCACTCTTAGATTTGAAAAGTACCTGCATCTTTACTCATTGATGTTTAAAGATCAAATGTTAGGTTTTAATTATTAAAACATGAGTTTTGAAAAAGTAGATTGACTTCTGGTATGCATGAGGGATTTTAAGCTAAGAATTCAATATATAAAATCAGTTTATGCTACTCAGCGTGTGTGATTCTTTGGGCAAGTCTCTAAATCACTTAGTGGTTCGATTTCACATTTAAAGACTGGACTATTAGGGATTGTATTTCAAATGTACTTTTCCCTAGAATGCCTTATACATGATATGCATGATTATCTTTGAATCCTGGAGGAGGAAGGAACATCATGACTGTAAATTGGGAAATGAGACATGCTCAGTGTATGTGACTTATCACAGAGCTGGTTAATGAGACATTTCCGGCATACCATACCTCCCCACCAAAATATGTCTACTGACTTTTAATCTGAATTTCTTTCATTAAACCATTTACATTAATAGAAATAAGAAGCACAGGAGCATGAATTGTGTCTCAGCTCAAGATTAGCCCCTTTTCTGTCAAATATTCCAAGTGGTAAACTAAAGATAGAGGTATTTTTGGCTCATAAGCTCATAAATGTTACATAGAAGCCTCCTTTACATCCATCCCTCTCTCATACCAAAAGAGACTTAGGACAAAAAGGAATTCTTTTACAGGAGTCTGAGGTTAGAATTATATTACCAGGCACTGAAATCACATGGATGAAATGCCTAAAACTCTTCTTAATTCTTGGATATTCCACCATAGATAACCATTTGTTAAAACATCTTAAAACCATCTTAGATTCTCCACAAACTCAGGGTGAATGTACTATTTCATCCTTTCCCCTCCTCCACCCCAGTTACTCTCTGTGCACTAACATGTCTTAATATCAGAAACTTCATTCTTTGCAAGTGGTACTCCCCCACTCCAAAATTATCCATAAACTCAAAGATCTTATTTATTCTACCAGAAGTGTATCTTGTATCCAATGTCCAATTGTCTCCCTCTTCAGCGTTACCACTATGATCTAAACAACCATCACTTTTCTCTTGAAACAGCATCTTAAATAATTTCCCTCAAGTTCCTCTTGTCTCTTCAACACAAAGTACCCAGAGACAGTTACAAAACATGAATCAGATCGTCTGTTTCCCCCGCTAAGAACTTTCCATGACACATAAAATTCAAAATCTTCATCTTTCTTATTATGGGCACAAACATAACATGACCTTTGCCTTCCTCTGTTACTTCATCCCCTTCCACTCTCTGCTGATAAACTGTGAGTCAGTGACACTAACCTTCTTTCTGTTCCTCCAATGCACCAATATTGTTCATGCCTTCAGAACCTCTGAGTTGAGTATTTGTTCTTCCTAAAACCCTAGGCCTCAAGATGCAAATGTGGCTTCTTTATATAATTCAATATAAAGTGCACATCTTCCACCTCCACCCCCCTAGTCATTTTTCACCATATCAACTAATTTTATTATTAACTATAACAGATATTATTAAGGAAAATTACTTTTTCCTCTCATTTATTTATTCCATTATTACTTCTGTTTCTTATCATTAGAATCATTAAGTTGCCAAGAGCCAGTTTTCTGGATTCCTAGAATATAGAAAAGTATCTAGCACAAATGTAGGGTCTTGATAAATGTTTGACAAATATATTTGTAATGCAAATTATAAATAAATGCTAGGTATAGAATGCCTGATAGAAACCCACCTCCTTCACTAATGTTGTTTGATGCTCTCAGTTAGGGTGACTGTGGAAGACCAGAATGGTAGATCAAGGACTCCTGACCAAGGCAGATGGCAAGAAAAAACCTACAAGTCCTCAAAAGGGAATATGTAGGGAGAGTAAATATCAGGGCTGCTGGCATTACAGGAGGAACTCTTTTTTTTTTTTTTTAAGATTCATTTATTTTATTTGAGAGAGAGAAAGAGATAGTGAGAGAGAGCAAGAGCAGAGAGGAAAGGGAGAAGCAGGCACCCTGCTGAGCAGGAAGTCCCATGTAGAGCTCGATCCCAGGACCCTGAGATCTTGACCTGAGCCAAAGGCAGATGCTTAATCCACTGAGCCAGACAGGCGCCCCTAGGAGGAATGCCTTGAAACTCATGAAAGATACTTGATCTTCATCTAGGACCAGGCCATGTGGCTAGGCAGTTGGATTTTGGCTGTGAGAGCATGCACTGGCTAGAGTTTTCACTTTGTGTCTTGATTAGAGCTTCACCACAAAAGTCTGCTTTGATAGGCACTCTGAAGTATCATATTGTTTCACCTTATTCATTCTTCAAGCACTCCCAGAGCATGAGAGTGTATTTTATTTATTTCATTTATTTTTGTTTTGTTAAAAGTTAAATTGTAGTTATTTAACATATAGTGTAATATTGGTTTCAAGAGTAGATTTTAGCGATTCATCACTTTCATGTTAAACCCAGTGCTCATCACAATGAGTGCCCTCCTTAATACCAAACAGTGCATATGATTTTGACGATTGCATTTAATCTTTCACGTGGGTTGTTTGCATCAGATGTGGCTGATGTCTTCAGCTCTCTTTTCCTTTCCCGCATCTCCACTAAGCAAATCTATCCTTTGACTTTTTGGCTTAACCTCTCTGACTTTTGCACATGTAAATATAGTTCTAAGTGACTTAAAACAACCAATAGCAGTAATAATAACAATAGTGATAATAACCAACATTTATTGAGTGTTTAATATATGCCTGGCAATAATGTTGAGCATTAAGCCTTATGAAGTGATACTATTGTCCCATTTTTGTAAATGGAGAATTTTTTTTCATTCTTCCTACATATTTCCTTCAAGAAAAAAAAATTATATCATGCCTTATATTATCCTTACATACAGACAGCTCATGTTTCTACCAACTTGAGTCCCATGTATCCAATTGCCATTTTGAGATCTCTTATTAAAAGTCCCAAAGGGACCTCCCACCATGTCTTTCGGGATTCCCTATTGTGGGAAATGGCACCACCCACTTGTCTAGTCATCCTTGACACACACTCTTCCCACACTTCACCCTTAATACATCTAATCTATCACCTCTTCCCTTTATGTTTCTATATGTTTCTGCATTTGATCTCTCATATCCATCTAATTTTACCAAGCATTATTTTTCTCAGTTCCCAACTCCAAACTGTTCTCCCCATGTCATTATGTAGTCCTCCCCATAGTCATTATGTAGTAGTCCTCCTCTACTTCAGCTGGTTTATGCATATCAGAAAAAGTAATTTTTTTTATTGTAAACTGTACCATGTCATTTTATAGCTTAGAACTCTTTAATAGGTTCTCAGGGTTCTTGGAATAAAGGAAAAACTCCCTTTATGGAGCCCAAAGGCCCATCTCTTTCTTGAGCCTCATCTTATATCATGGTGCTCATCACTCTTTATATTGCACCACATTAGCCTTCTTCGTAGTTAACATGGTTCCTCATAATCCAAAAAATTTTGTACATGCTATTCTCTTTCTTTAGAACTTTTTCCCCCTCTCTATTTTTAGCTTTATAATTGCTTGTTTGATTATTTGATTATTGACAATCCCTCTCCATTTCTTCAGTCTTCATGAAAAATTAAGATAATGGATAAAAAGTCAAAATACTTGAGAGTCTGTGGATCTACATGATAAAAAGGTATGCCATGTGTTTCATCATACCCTCATACCCGCCCCCCACCAATGAACTATATCATCTGCCATTCATGATCTTGAGCGGCCACTCTCCTTGGATTTGTAATAAGTACATTGTATTAGGAGTAATGTTAAGTTCTAAGCCTAACATATAAGAACACCTGGAAGCTTTTCCTTTTGTACCTTTTTTTTTTCCTCTTATACTTTTGTCCATAGGGGAAGACATCCACCATGTAAGAAATGCTGATATCCTGAGACCATAACTTTGCAAATCTACTCTAGCCCCATGGTTAGATTCCATGGAGGAAAACCAAGACTCCTGCCTATAGAGCTCCAGCAGAGCTGTAATACATCAGCCAGCATGAACTTCTCAGATCCCTGAATGAAGCCATTTTTGGAAGTAGATCTTCCTTTGCCAATGACACATAGAGCACAGAACAACTTTCTCTTCCAAATGATGACCAAATTAGAAAAAAAATGTGTGCACATAAATGTCTGCTGTTTTAAGATACTAAAGTTTGGAATGGTACCTCATATAGTATTAGATAACAAAATGAAGAGTAGGAATCAGTAGTCAAAAGCTCAAAAGATGTATCCTAAAGTTGAAGTGGATAATGGAATCCGAACCCATTCTGGCCAACATGGGAGAGAGGTGTCCTTTTTAAAAGTTTACTTTGTAAGAGGAAGAGACTGGAACATCTGTGAGACTGGTGAGAGAGAACTAAAGAAATTTTTTTTTTTTTTGGGGTAAGAACTAAAGAAATTTTTAAAACAAGTCTGCTAACTTTAACAATATATAACCTTTTGAGCAATTTTCTATAGAAGATGAAATAAAGGATTAAAATATTTTCATTGTAGTCTTTCAAAATTATTTCAAGCCAGGAGTAGACAATGAAGAAAGAGCTATAAGTTATTCCCAATAGAAATATCAATGGTGATGTTCCATTTCTAAAAAAGCTATATTTAAAACAAAGGATAGGTACAGAGTTATAGAATCAGCACTTAATGCAGTTTATGCATACATTTTATGGTGTTTTTAAAATTAATTTATTTAAATCGAGTAATTATATTTCTGAAAATATTGGTTTAAATTGGACTAGTGAAGTTAAAATAGTTATGAATAGCTATAGATTTCAGATCATAAACTCAATTATGCACAAAATACAACTCTATTTTCTGCATCTGAAATTAAGTTTCTATTGTGAACCTACTTTCTTTGGGATGGGAGAGTTCAGGGTCTACCTTATTCCTTATGTTGAGTTATGTTGGGGTTCCTTAGATAATCATTTAGTGGAATTTTATGGAAATTGCTGACAATTGGCCCCTGTGTTACTCTGTCCTACATCTGCTCATCCTTGTTCTTCATAGGATTTTGGATTTCATTACATAGAGGTGGGTGCTAAGTAACCCTGCCATGAATGAGAGTCCTCTTCTTGCCTTGCAATAGTCTGGCATAGATGGCTTTGCTTACAAATAAGGCAAAATATTCTGTGTGCCTTGTAATACTCTGAAGCACATGAAGACTTTACAAGGCTGCTTCAAGTCTTTTGACCAGACCATTATGCAGACTTTTATTTTATTTATCTATCTATTTATTTATTTTGCATTTTCATCATCCTGACTGTGTGAAAATTAAGAGGGATCTTTATCTTCCAAGGTGCTTCTCTCTGCTACATGTTCCCAAAGCCAGCCTGAACTTTCTAATTAGTAGTCATCATATTGAACCTCTGTCTGGAACAAATATGGACAAGGAATAAGATCTCAGAGACTAAACCACTCAAATGTCTTATCTTCCCTTTCCTGATTCTCCATTCCTTATTCTTTACTGAGTCAAGAGTATTTTATCTGGTCTTGATTGTGGTAACCTGACATTTTGTATGCTTTTGCAGGTTTTTAATTTATAGCATTAACTTTGTGTGCTAAGCCCTTCTGAGCTTATATTTTTTGAAATCCAGAACCCCAGATTATTATAATACAAAAGCTTTGGGTGAATGGGAGGAATAGCAAGGGACAAAAAGAAATACTGGAGACCACAGCTCTCAATTAATAGTTTGTTATTATCCTACCATAATACTTTATGTACTTTCCCATCCACTTGTGATAGGGTTTAAATGCTTTAGTGCTCTTCTTACTAAAATTTGTTCTCTATGAAGGATCTGAGCTATAAGTCACTGAAAATACTCTATTAATAAAGATGGATATTGAAGCTTAAAGAAAGACTCTTAATATTAGAATATAAAGAATCATTCTGACAAAAAGCTACATTCTGTGGAGCCAGATAGAATTGTCTTCAGATCCTGATTCTTCCATTTCATTAGCTGTGTAACTTTCAGCACACCGTATAAATTCTTTGAGTTCATTGTTTTATCTGGGAAAAAAAAAAGGAATAATCATACCACCCTCTTCTTAACACCGTTGCAGGGATAAATATAAAATATACCTGAGAAATCTGTCATACTGACATGAGCATAGTAAGCTCCCAAGGCATATTATCCATTGTGCTTATTGCATTGAGAGATAAATGAAGGCACCTCATGAAGAGTTTTCATTTACAAGATGTGTGTATTGCCTCTACAGAGCTCTGCTAGGCAGGGGTGAAGAGAATTAGTTCCCTTTACATTACACCGGAATGTAGCCACTTATGAGTAGAATCATTGCATGCTTCGTCTTCTATCTACCCTTCTGGGAGACAAGAAAACAACATTTCCAATTAAAGCACACCAGGAATGTTATAAACCAAATGTAATCACCAATGTTGGAACTGTATCAGGAAACCAAGAAGAAAAGAGGAAAAAAATTCAAGATTCTATTACAGAGGAACCATAAGAAGATACTAATTTAATTTATTTTAATTCAATTAAAAATCATCTTTACCTATTACATATCAAGCACCTTGATGTATTCTATAATGCATAAATAATAGAATAAGCATGCATCCTGTTCAGAGCCCTTGCTGTCTTTTGGAGAAATAACACATATTCATAAAAATAAAAAATAATAATATTAATCAGTAGCTTTATAGAGCTCACCATGTACAAAATGCTATCGTAGCTTGTTTTATTTAAACTTCACAAGATGCCTATTAAATAGGATTTTTTTTTTCATTTTTCATTTAAGGAATGTGAGGCACTAAGTGCTTAAGTAACTGGCTCAGGTCATACACCCAGGAAGTGACAAAAAGTGAGATTGGAGCCGAGGCATTCTAAACCCAGAGCATTGTTCTTCACCCGGATACTGTGCTGTTAATTTTATAATTGATCTAAACAAAAACTAAAACCAAATGTATAATGCATAATATGTTTGTAGTATTTAATACAGACAAGGAAAATTCCCTATCCCGATGGGAATTGCAAGAAGGGCACTGAAACACATTTCCATCTGAGGAGGGCTTTGAAATATGGATGTGAATACTGGTTAGAAATCTCAGTAAGAGTATTTTAGGTAGGGAAGAGAATAGGTGAGCAAGGTTATGGAAAAGGGAAATTGTAGAGCATGTCAGGAGATAAATGAGGCTTCCACTTTAGGAAAAGTCTGAGTTCAACAGGGGACATAAAAGATGATTTTGCAGATAGAAATGGGAACCATAAAAGACCCATGTCTGAAGATCTGTTTTCTGTAGCTAATGGGTGGCGGATTGAGGACCAAAACAGAGGATGTGTCAAATATAGAATAAAGATAATTGCCTAAATCTCTACTTCCTTACACTTTACCTATTATTTCTTCCCGAGACAGAGAAATTATTTTTTTAAAGTAATAACATGTGTTTTAAAGTAGCAGAACTGCTTCTTCACATGAAATATCTATAGAAATATCATGAAACTATATATAAAGGTAGAACTATCCTATTTGAAAGAAGAAATAGGGTAAGGAGACATAAATTTGCCCATCTGGCTAATCCTCTTCTTTCTGGCCCTCTTCTTCTATAGAGCTCTATACAACACAACTGAAAAGCATAATACCTAACCTGTGACCAGGATACTTCCAAGAAGCATCTGCATATATAATAGTTTTACTCTGCTTATCCCTTCTTGTATCCGTTTTGTCCTCTTTTCCCTTCTGCTTCATCTACGTCATTATCTTTTATTCTTCTACTCTTGAACTGGTCACTATGGACTACAGGCACTTAATTACGATCATAGGTAAAAACTATTTGGGAAAGTCCCTGACTTAGTGGCCTCTCAGCATTGGCTGTTGATGCACCATATAAAGTAAAAATGGTATTAAATTAGCAGAGATGTTGAATTTTTTTCCTATAATCTGCCCAGTTCTTCCACTGTATAGGTGCCATTTCAGCATTAATATTTCCTGGCTTACAGAACATGGAGCCAATGATGTCAGTGAAGCCCAAATGTTCTGATTCCCCCTAGATCAAATTTGTATAGACAGAATGGGGTTGTCAGATTAAATTAGAGCTTCTAGAACTGATTTTATTTGGCCACTCCATGTAAAAGTGATCTTAATAACATTTATTCATTCATTAAACTTAGGTTTGTTGGAGGCTCACCTTGAGTATAAATTTGTGCAAGTCATGAGAGTATATTTTTGGTGTCTCCTAACCTGCAGAATCTCTTCTTGGAAATCTTATGTATCTTATATACATATTGGGGATAAAAAGATCACAGTACTTCGATATCAGTCACTATTGCTAACTGCAGCAATTTTAAAGATCCAGATAGAATTCATGTGCATGATATGGCAACAGCAATTCCTATCTATTCTGAACATAGACCGTGGTAAACTGCATTGACAGGCTTCCCTCATTTGGTTTATTTTTCTGGGATGCATAAAGATGTGGCCTGGATACTGACTGATCTAATAGTGATGCTGTATAAAATACCTGCAATTTCTAAACACTTTATAGTGACTAGAATTCCACATAATCATTGAACTCTGTTAATATTAAGTACTTTATGTAGAATCATTCAATATTACTATAAATATTTAGACATCAAAGAAAGAATATAAAGTCAGTAAATTGACTTTTCACATTTTTCAATCAGAAAATAATTTTCCAATCTCTATATTCTGTAGAAGAATACAATTTAAAAATTATAATAATCTTTGAACCAAGATGAGTGGGTAATTAGAACATTCATGTTTTCTAAGACAGAAAAGAACTATTTCTGCACAACGAAATTACATAATTGTGTGATCTTTGAGAGGCATAACAGGTTGTTTTTAAATGGATTGTTGTCATTCCAAATTTTTATTGGGATTGATTCAAGTAAGAGCTTCTTCATACTATAAAATCAGGAGGAGGAACAGAATCTATTCTTATATTTATATTAAAAGATACATCATCAGTCACTTCAAACATGAAGGTATATGGTTATTCTATAAATAAAGTAAGATTTCCAATGTATCTGATGAATATTCATGTTAATCAACCTTTTCTATTTTCCCTTATTGTTTTGTATCTATTGACCTTGAATAAAATAAGAGAACAGAGCTACCTTATTTCCTCATTATTCTATTGAATACAAAATACTGTCATAAGAACTATCATATAAAAAATTATTTCTTTTTCCATTCAGTTACCAAGCAATGGGCTAAATCTTACGTTAGGAATGAAAAAAAAAAACAACACCAGATATTATTAATATAATCCACAAAGATAAGAGATCATATCAAATATCTATGAGTTAGCAGTTCACAGTGAGAATTGAAATTGTTGAATCAACCCACAAATTGGCCATGCAATTTAGCAGATAGATTCAATGGACACATTAAGGTACTATTGGGTGCTCCTTTGCCTCAGAAGGTGGACATAAACTGTTTATTGTATATGGAATTGACTTGAATAAGAGACGCTGGTAGCCTCTTCTAGAGTAATTTCACATAAAAAATGTACTTTATAAAACAAAAGATGTTGCCCACTGGGCCTGTCACATATTGCTATTTCCTTCTTGGCTTCATTACCAGAATTTCATACTACTATTTCTTGTCTATTTTTCAAAGTTCTTTAAAATAGCTAATGTTTCATATGGCATTTCCAAAAAGGCTTTAATAAAGTCTATGGATTTATTTTGTACACATAAGTATGGGTTATTCAGAATAATTAAGTTCTGATGCTGTCTTTTTCTAAGTCTGTGGTCTTGGGTAAATCAGTGACACATTCAAGGCCCCTGTTTTCTTTTCTCTTAAAGTTTCTGAATAGCAGAGAAAACAATCATTGGGGGGGAAAAAAAAACATTGGAATGAGAAGGCAAGCTAGGAACAGGAGAAACTATTTACAAATAATATATCAGAGAATGAGTTAATTTCCAAAATATTTAAGAAACTCCTGCAACTCAATAGCAAACAAAACAGAAACAAATAATCATCCAATTAAAAAATGAGATAACTGGGAAGCCTGGGTGGCTCAGCAGTTGAGGTCTGCCTTTGGCTCAGGGCGTGATCCCTGGGTCTGGGGACTGAGTCCCACATTGGGCTCCCTGTAAGGAGCCTGATTCTCCCTCTGCCTATGTCTCTGCCTCTCTCTGTGTATCTCTCATGAATAAATAAACTATTTAAAAAAATGAGATGAAGACTTGAAAAGGCACTTATCCAAAGAAGATGTACGTATGGCCAGTGAAAAAATGCTCAACATTACTAATCATCAGAGAAATAAAAATCAAAGCCACAATGAGATACCATCTCAAACCTGTTAGAATGACTATTATAAAAAACAAATCAAAACAAAACAACCTGGAGGAGAGCATGTGTCGGTGAGGATATGGGGTAATTGGAACATTTGTACACTGTTGGTGAGACTGCAAAATAGTGCAATTGGATGTGGAAAACAATATGGAGATTTTCCTCAAAAAATTAAAAAAAAAAAAAAAGACACCTGGATAGCTCAGTCAGTTAAGAATCCCACTCTTGATTTTAGTTTAGGTCATGATCTCAGGGTTGTGAGATGGAGCCCAGGTTGGGCTCTGCAATGGGTGTGGAGCCTGTTTTTAGATTATCTCTGTCTTTTTCCCTGGGCCCCTTCCTGCCCCACTCAAGTGTACTATAAACAAACAAACAAATTTTAAAAAGTGGTTTTAAAAATATGGGACACCTGGGTGGCTCAGCAGTTGGGCATCTGCCTGTTGGCTCGGGTTGTGGATCCCAGGTTCCGAGATGGAGTCCCATGTCGGGCTCCTGCAGAGGAGCCTGCTTCCCCTCTGCCTATGTCTCTGCCCTCTTCTCTCTATCTAGGCTCTCATGAATAAATAAAATCTTAAAATATAATAAATAACTAAAATGTTAAAAATAAAAATAAACTGAGACTCTTAAAAAATTAAGAAAACAGGACTACCAAGATGGTTCAGCAAAGCCCTAACCAAATGTATAATGCATAATATGTTTGTAGTATTTAATACAGACAAGGAAAATTCCCTATCCCGATGGGAATTGCAAGAAGGGCACTGAAACACATTTCCATCTGAGGAGGGCTTTGAAATATGGATGTGAATACTGGTTAGAAATCTCAGTAAGAGTATTTTAGGTAGGGAAGAGAATAGGTGAGCAAGGTTATGGAAAAGGGAAATTGTAGAGCATGTCAGGAGATAAATGAGGCTTCCACTTTAGGAAAAGTCTGAGTTCAACAGGGGACATAAAAGATGATTTTGCAGATAGAAATGGGAACCATAAAAGACCCATGTCTGAAGATCTGTTTTCTGTAGCTAATGGGTGGCGGATTGAGGACCAAAACAGAGGATGTGTCAAATATAGAATAAAGATAATTGCCTAAATCTCTACTTCCTTACACTTTACCTATTATTTCTTCCCGAGACAGAGAAATTATTTTTTTAAAGTAATAACATGTGTTTTAAAGTAGCAGAACTGCTTCTTCACATGAAATATCTATAGAAATATCATGAAACTATATATAAAGGTAGAACTATCCTATTTGAAAGAAGAAATAGGGTAAGGAGACATAAATTTGCCCATCTGGCTAATCCTCTTCTTTCTGGCCCTCTTCTTCTATAGAGCTCTATACAACACAACTGAAAAGCATAATACCTAACCTGTGACCAGGATACTTCCAAGAAGCATCTGCATATATAATAGTTTTACTCTGCTTATCCCTTCTTGTATCCGTTTTGTCCTCTTTTCCCTTCTGCTTCATCTACGTCATTATCTTTTATTCTTCTACTCTTGAACTGGTCACTATGGACTACAGGCACTTAATTACGATCATAGGTAAAAACTATTTGGGAAAGTCCCTGACTTAGTGGCCTCTCAGCATTGGCTGTTGATGCACCATATAAAGTAAAAATGGTATTAAATTAGCAGAGATGTTGAATTTTTTTCCTATAATCTGCCCAGTTCTTCCACTGTATAGGTGCCATTTCAGCATTAATATTTCCTGGCTTACAGAACATGGAGCCAATGATGTCAGTGAAGCCCAAATGTTCTGATTCCCCCTAGATCAAATTTGTATAGACAGAATGGGGTTGTCAGATTAAATTAGAGCTTCTAGAACTGATTTTATTTGGCCACTCCATGTAAAAGTGATCTTAATAACATTTATTCATTCATTAAACTTAGGTTTGTTGGAGGCTCACCTTGAGTATAAATTTGTGCAAGTCATGAGAGTATATTTTTGGTGTCTCCTAACCTGCAGAATCTCTTCTTGGAAATCTTATGTATCTTATATACATATTGGGGATAAAAAGATCACAGTACTTCGATATCAGTCACTATTGCTAACTGCAGCAATTTTAAAGATCCAGATAGAATTCATGTGCATGATATGGCAACAGCAATTCCTATCTATTCTGAACATAGACCGTGGTAAACTGCATTGACAGGCTTCCCTCATTTGGTTTATTTTTCTGGGATGCATAAAGATGTGGCCTGGATACTGACTGATCTAATAGTGATGCTGTATAAAATACCTGCAATTTCTAAACACTTTATAGTGACTAGAATTCCACATAATCATTGAACTCTGTTAATATTAAGTACTTTATGTAGAATCATTCAATATTACTATAAATATTTAGACATCAAAGAAAGAATATAAAGTCAGTAAATTGACTTTTCACATTTTTCAATCAGAAAATAATTTTCCAATCTCTATATTCTGTAGAAGAATACAATTTAAAAATTATAATAATCTTTGAACCAAGATGAGTGGGTAATTAGAACATTCATGTTTTCTAAGACAGAAAAGAACTATTTCTGCACAACGAAATTACATAATTGTGTGATCTTTGAGAGGCATAACAGGTTGTTTTTAAATGGATTGTTGTCATTCCAAATTTTTATTGGGATTGATTCAAGTAAGAGCTTCTTCATACTATAAAATCAGGAGGAGGAACAGAATCTATTCTTATATTTATATTAAAAGATACATCATCAGTCACTTCAAACATGAAGGTATATGGTTATTCTATAAATAAAGTAAGATTTCCAATGTATCTGATGAATATTCATGTTAATCAACCTTTTCTATTTTCCCTTATTGTTTTGTATCTATTGACCTTGAATAAAATAAGAGAACAGAGCTACCTTATTTCCTCATTATTCTATTGAATACAAAATACTGTCATAAGAACTATCATATAAAAAATTATTTCTTTTTCCATTCAGTTACCAAGCAATGGGCTAAATCTTACGTTAGGAATGAAAAAAAAAAACAACACCAGATATTATTAATATAATCCACAAAGATAAGAGATCATATCAAATATCTATGAGTTAGCAGTTCACAGTGAGAATTGAAATTGTTGAATCAACCCACAAATTGGCCATGCAATTTAGCAGATAGATTCAATGGACACATTAAGGTACTATTGGGTGCTCCTTTGCCTCAGAAGGTGGACATAAACTGTTTATTGTATATGGAATTGACTTGAATAAGAGACGCTGGTAGCCTCTTCTAGAGTAATTTCACATAAAAAATGTACTTTATAAAACAAAAGATGTTGCCCACTGGGCCTGTCACATATTGCTATTTCCTTCTTGGCTTCATTACCAGAATTTCATACTACTATTTCTTGTCTATTTTTCAAAGTTCTTTAAAATAGCTAATGTTTCATATGGCATTTCCAAAAAGGCTTTAATAAAGTCTATGGATTTATTTTGTACACATAAGTATGGGTTATTCAGAATAATTAAGTTCTGATGCTGTCTTTTTCTAAGTCTGTGGTCTTGGGTAAATCAGTGACACATTCAAGGCCCCTGTTTTCTTTTCTCTTAAAGTTTCTGAATAGCAGAGAAAACAATCATTGGGGGGGAAAAAAAAACATTGGAATGAGAAGGCAAGCTAGGAACAGGAGAAACTATTTACAAATAATATATCAGAGAATGAGTTAATTTCCAAAATATTTAAGAAACTCCTGCAACTCAATAGCAAACAAAACAGAAACAAATAATCATCCAATTAAAAAATGAGATAACTGGGAAGCCTGGGTGGCTCAGCAGTTGAGGTCTGCCTTTGGCTCAGGGCGTGATCCCTGGGTCTGGGGACTGAGTCCCACATTGGGCTCCCTGTAAGGAGCCTGATTCTCCCTCTGCCTATGTCTCTGCCTCTCTCTGTGTATCTCTCATGAATAAATAAACTATTTAAAAAAATGAGATGAAGACTTGAAAAGGCACTTATCCAAAGAAGATGTACGTATGGCCAGTGAAAAAATGCTCAACATTACTAATCATCAGAGAAATAAAAATCAAAGCCACAATGAGATACCATCTCAAACCTGTTAGAATGACTATTATAAAAAACAAATCAAAACAAAACAACCTGGAGGAGAGCATGTGTCGGTGAGGATATGGGGTAATTGGAACATTTGTACACTGTTGGTGAGACTGCAAAATAGTGCAATTGGATGTGGAAAACAATATGGAGATTTTCCTCAAAAAATTAAAAAAAAAAAAAAAAGACACCTGGATAGCTCAGTCAGTTAAGAATCCCACTCTTGATTTTAGTTTAGGTCATGATCTCAGGGTTGTGAGATGGAGCCCAGGTTGGGCTCTGCAATGGGTGTGGAGCCTGTTTTTAGATTATCTCTGTCTTTTTCCCTGGGCCCCTTCCTGCCCCACTCAAGTGTACTATAAACAAACAAACAAATATTAAAAATTTAAAAATATGGAACACCTGGGTGGCTCAGCAGTTGGGCATCTGCCTTTGGCTCGGGTTGTGATCCCAGGATCCGAGATGGAGTCCCATGTCGGGCTCCTGCAGAGAGCCTGCTTCCCCTCTGCCTATGTCTCTGCCTCTTTCTCTCTCTCTGTCTCTCATGAATAAATAAAATCTTAAAAATAAATAAATAACTAAAAGGTTAAAAATAAAAATAAACTGAACTCTTAAAAAATTAAAAACAGGACTACCATATGGTTCAGCAATCCCCCTCCTGGATATTTATGAAAAAGATTTTAAATCAGGATCTCAAAATATTTCAGTGTTCATTGTAGCACTACCACAATAGTCAAGATGTGTGAGCAGCCTAAATGTCTAATAATGGATGAACAAATAAAATGTGGTTTATATATACATTGTATTCACGATTCAGCCTTAAAAAGGAAGGAGAGGGATCCCTGGGTGGCGCAGCGGTTTGGCGCCTGTCTTTGGCCCAGGGCGCGATCCTGGAGACCCGGGATCGAATCCCACATCGGGCTCCCAGTGCATGGAGCCTGCTTCTCCCTCTGCCTGTGTCTCTGCCTCTCTCTCTCTCTCTGTGACTATCATAAATAAAATAAAAAAAAAAATTAAAAAAAATAAAAAAAAATAAAAAGAAAGGAGATCTTGCAGTATGTGATAACATGGATAAACCTTGAGGACAATTACAGAAGGACAAATATTGCATGATTGCATTTATATCCTATATCTAAAATAGTGACTCTCACAGAATCTGAAAGCAGAATGTTGATTTTCAGGAGCCGGAGGAAGGGAGAAATGAGGAGCTGCTAATCAACAGGCATAAAATCTTGATTATGCAAGACAAGTAGGTTCTAGAGATCTACTGAACAATAGTGTGCCTGTAGTTAACAGTATTGTAATACACACTCAAAACTGTGTTGAGAGGATAGATCTCATTTTAAGTGTTATTTTCACAATAAAATAAAATTTAAGCAAATTAATAAATAGAAATGCTGATAATGCACTTGCAAGCTGATTTATGAGATTATGAGGTACTTCAATTTAAAAAAAAATAAGCATTGGGCAAATCATAAAACACTAGGATGTTTTGAAATTTTTTTTTAAGATTTCGTTTATTTATTCATGAGAGACACAGAGACACAAGCAGAGGGAGAAGCAGGCTCCATGCAGGGAGCCTGATATGGGACTCAATCCTGGGTCTCCAGGATCACAACCTGGGCCAAAGGTGGCACTGAGCCACCCAGGCTGCCCAAGTTTTGAACTTCTCCTTGACAGTATCACTCTGTTGCCAGAAACCTGAGCTTTGTTCTCAGACAAACCTGAGTTGGAATTCTAGGCTCTGTGTATTAAGAAATATGACAAATTACTCTGAACCTCAGTTTCTTTTTTTTTTTTAAGATTGATTGATTGATCTATTTATGAGAGAAAGATTGATTGATTTATCTATTTATGAGAGAAAGAGCATGACTGAGCAGGGGGTGGAGCAAAGAGGGACAAGCAGAGCCCACTGTAGAGCTCCATCTCATGACTCTGAGCTCATAACCTGAATGGAAACCAAGAGTCAAGCACTTTACTGACTGAGCCATCGAGGGGCCCTTGAACCTCAGTTTCCTCATCTATAAATGAGAGAAGTAACATTTATCTCACTGAGCTGTTCTGACAGTTAAGCAATAATGCGCGCAAAGCTTTTAGCAAAACTAAAGAGTTGTAAAAGTTCTCAAAAAATGGTAATTTTTGCTTCTTTGATTATACTAGTCTCATCATCGTTAATTTTACCATTAAGGTCAGAATTAACCAAGGTGATATTTTTGAAATGTCAAGTGGAAAATTTTTAAAAATCCCAATTTTATTGAACTTATACTTCTCATTAGAGGAAAAAAATAGTATATTGTTGAGGGGGATTTAAAAATTTTATGTTCAAGTGAAAATCATTTGAGCCCTGCTGGGCACCCAGCTGGTGGAGCTCAGGTGAGGATTCTCTGAATACTTCAAATGCACCTTGCCTGCATTTTCTCCTTTTGTGTTACTGTTTGAATTGTCTTTTATTGGTGGCCCATAAACTATTTATAAAATATCATGTTGGTTTTTATGCTAGACTGTTAAAAACCCTCATTTTATGACTAGGGTATTATTAGAAAATAAGAGCTGACAAAATAAGTTTTGGTGTTTTCCAGATGCTGGTTGTTCAGGGAGCAGCACCTGTTGCTCTGTTGCTAAGAAAATGGAAAGCCTTGATTAATAGCGTGGTGGGGAGGGTGGTGCTTTCAAGTACTGATGGCAGGATTCATATCTGTAGTGCTCGATAAAAAATAAAGATCACTGGATTAAACCCCCCTTGAGAACAAGCAGTTTGAAATTTGAGATGAGGATAATCACAGGCTTATCTTTCTGGGTGCTTATTAAAGAAGATACATGATTATACCTAACTGGAAGAAGACTTAGAAATTTGATCCAATGTAAAAAAAGAGCTCAATTCCTCTCTACATATAAATGCAAGAAAATAAAACTTATTTCTTATCTTGTCTTATTTTATTTTATTTTATTTTTATTTTTTGACCCCCTCACCCACTTCTCCGATGCTCCCCCCACTTGTGGCAACAATCTGTTCTCTGTATCCATGAGTTTGTGTCTTTTGCTTTTTGGTTTTTAGGGTGGATTTTTTGCTGTTGTTTTTTTTTTTTTTTTGCCATTTGTTTTGTACAAATAGTTATACCTCATTTTATGGGACTTCATAGATACTGCATTATTTATTATTATTATTATTATTATTATTATTATTATTATTTACTACTTAAAGGTTTAGGGCAACTCTGTGTAAAGCCAAGTCTATACGTGCCATTTTTCCAATAGTATTTTCTCACTTTGTGTCTCTATGTCACACATTGGTAACTCTTTTTTTTTTTTTTTAAGATTTTATTTATGTATTCATGACAGAGAGAGAGGCAGAGACACAGGCAGAGGGAGAAGCAGGCTCCATGCAGGGAGCCCAATGTGGGACTCAATCCCAGGTCTCCAGGATCACACCCCAAGCCAAAGGCGGCGCTAAACCTCTGAGCCACCGGGGATGTGCACATATTGGTAACTCTTAAAATATTCCAAACTTTCTCATGACTACTATTACATTTGTTGTTTTGATTAGTGATCTTTGATGTTACTTTGATATTATATGTGTTTTACTGACCAGCTGTCACCATGTCTCTCCCTCTCCCTGGGTTTCTCTATTCCCTGAGACACAAAAATATTGAACTTGGGCCACTAAGTACTCCTATAACGGCCTCTAAGTCTTCAAGTGAAAGGAAGAGTTGGGTGTCTCTAACTTTAAATCAAAACCTGGAAATCATTAAGCTTAGTGAGAAATTCATGACAAAAGCCAAGATAGGTTGAATGTTAGATCTCTTGCACCAGACAGCCAAGGTGTGAATGCAAAAGAAAAGTTCTTAAAGGAAGTCAAACGTACTACTCTGGTGAACATAAATGTTAAGATAGCAAAGCAGTCTTCTTCCTGACATAGAGAAAGTTTTAGTGGCTTGGATAGAAAAAACCAGCCACAATATTCACTTAAGCCAAAGCCTCATCTAGAGCAAGGCCCTAATTCTCTTTCATCATATGAAGACTGAGAGAGGTGAGGAAGCAGAAGGAAAATTTGAAACCAGCACATGTTGGTTCATGAGGTTTAAGGAAAGAAACCATTTCCAAGTGTTAAAGCATCTGGTCACCCAAGAGTTCTGATTCAGATGTACAGCAAAATTAATGTTATTTTCATGCCTACTAACACAACGTCTGTTCTGCAGCCCATGGATCGAGGAACAATTTGTACTTTCAAGTTGCTTTGGCTAGTCGTGGTTTTTTGTTGTACATTACAAGTTCTAGGATTATTTCTTCTATTTCTTTGAAAAATGCTTTCAGAATTTTGATGTGGATTGCGTTCAATCTGCAGATTGCTTTGGGTAGTATGGACATTTTAGCAATATTGATTTTTCTAAACTATAGGATGGAATATTTTTCCATTTGTGTCTTCTTCCATTTCTTTTATAATGTCTTGTAGTTTTTGATATATTGGACTTTCACTTCCTTGATTAAATTTATTCTTACATTTTTTACTCTTTTTGATGCAATTGTAAGTGGGATTGTTTTCTTTATTTTTCTTTCTAATAATTTGTTATGAGTGTTTAGAAGTGCAAAAGATTTTTTTTAATAGTAACATTCTTTTTTTTTTTTAAGATTTTATTTATTTATTCATGAGAGACAGAGAGAGAGAGAGAGAGAGAGAGAGGCAGAGACAGAGGCAGAGGGAAAAGCAGGCTCCATGCAGGAAGCCAGATGTGGGACTTGATTCCAGGTCTCCAGGGTCATGCCCTGGGTTGAGGTGGCGCTAAACTGCTGAGCCACCCAGAGCCGGCCCAAAAGATTTTTGTGTATTGGTTTTGTATCCTGCAACTTTACCAACTTTATTTATTAGTCCTAAATGTGTTTTAATGGAATTTTTATTTATGGCAAAATGCCATCTTCATATAACAGTTTTATTTCTTTCTTTCCAATATGGATGCCTTTCCTTTCTTTTCCTTGCTTAATTGCTATAGCTAGAATTTTCAATGCTGTGTTGAATAAAAATGGAAAGAATTAACATCCTTGTCTTATTCCTGACCTTAGAGGAACGACTTTTAGCTTTCTAGTGGTGAATATGATGTTACCTGTGGGCTTCTCATATAGAGCCTTCGTTATGTTGAGGTATATTTGCTTTATTGAAGGTTTTTATTATAAGTCTAAGTTGAATTGTGTCAAGTGCTTTTTCAGCATCTTTTGAGATAATCGTGATTTTCAACCTTCATTTGGTTAACATGGGGTATCACATTGACTGATTTGTAGATGTTGAACCATCCTTGCATCCTTGGAATAAATCTCAGTTGATCATTATGTATGACCCTTTAATGTATTGTTGAATTTGGTTTGCTAATATCTTGCTGAGGCTGTTTGCACCTATGGTCATTAGAGATACTGACCTGTAATTTTCTATCTTGTGGCATTCTTGTCTGGTTTGGGTATCAGGATAATATAAAACTTATTTTATTTTGTTCACTTTATCCCTCTTCCTATCTCTTTCTTCTTCTCAAATTCTGATTCAATTTGAAGTTATGATTACTAAAGGCACTATCACTATTTGGTAATGCAACTCAAGGAGAAAGGGAAATAGGAACTCTTGAAAAAAATGTCGATGCATAAAAAAGTGCAAACAGAAGTTTGGTCTTCAGTGTATCTTCTTAAAAATATTATCTCTGATACGAGCACAACACTTCATCACTCTCTAGATTTAGTGCTTATAGTGCTGCCCATCTTCATCCTAACCTGAACAGACAAGCCTGTGCAAGACTATGGCTAATCCAGATAGTGGAGTTTTCTCTGGCATCAACAACAGAATCTTTACCCGGGCAACGTGAGTGTAGAAGACCAATTTTCTGTACTACTTTGAGACCCTGGGAAAGTAAGTTGATTAAAAAAAAAAAAAAGTCAATTCTGAATTCCAACTCCAAAATAGGTTTTCTGTATTTTAGACTATATCCTTGACCTAGAAGTGTGACTTGCATATATTTTGTAACTTCTGTATGGGGACAGGATAATAGGAATAACAATTGATCATAATAAAGAGAATACAAATTTGTCTTTAGCCTTGGAAAATTTTCTCTTTTGGAGAAGTATTTCATGAGATATATTGTCTGTATTTATATTTAAACAATGTATATTATATGATAACAGAGATCCCTAAATTCTCCAAGTCAGACTGAGCTCCATTATCACCATTTTCCCTTGAGACTTCAAGAGACCCAGACACAGGTTATATACCACATTGTTGTAATTTAGTCCTTGGCCCAAAAGGCTATTTATGATTTTTTTCCTCAATGAAATATTTTATTTATATTCCAACATTTTCCATAAGATTTCACTTTTTAAAGGGATTTGTTTTGAAAATTAAAATAATGCCAAACTATAGAAAATCATTCCAACTTATCGATCTAATATGGTGGTTACAAGATGAATATTAAATTTAATAACAATTATACAATAAATAAAAAATAATTTAGCAACTTTAACACAAGGGGAAAAGAAGAAAGTACCATACCTTGGATGTTTATAAAGCTTGAGCCAGGAATTCTGATAGGTACTTTGTGAATACTTTATATTTAAGTCGAAATGATAAATAATGTCAACAACATATTATATACACATGGAAACAAAAATGTAAGGTTAAGCATATGATGAATTATAAAGATAGGTTTCAAATCCAGAACAGGCCTAAATCCATTGCTTTTTATACCAGCATCACTTACCTTTCTAGAAAATATAAATGTGAACAAAAATACAGCTGACACTAAACTCAATAAACAAACTCAAAGCGGTATTTCTTTATAAAAATTAGTTCAATTTTACTTCTGATATCTTATTGATGACAAACTTGTATTTCTCCTTGAACACATAATGATATTAGTCATTATTTTACCAATTATTTTTTATATTCTATTGTTCCTAATAGGAACTATGTGATTCTGGCACTGGTCTATCTAGTTCTGTCTTGAAGTTTCTTTGGGAAAATTCTATGACTGAAAAATTTATTAAGCCAATGTGTTCATAGATTTTTTTTTCCCTTGAGTAATTTTGAAATAGTAGACAACCTGTTGGGATAGCAGAATTTAAAGACTATCAGATTTTGAAGTTCAAAAATAATAGATATAAATAAAATGAAACATTAGTTTATGAAAGAATATTTAGGCCACATGTCAAAGATGACGATTTCACTAGAGAATTAATATTGTGTACTGAATGAAGATTCAGGATAGTAACTTAACTTTTCATTGTGTCCATTTATTGAGACTATCCATAAAATATGCTGCTATTGAACATGCCTCTTAAAAACAAATTTTATTTAATTACATTTGTAATATTTTAGTGAACTATATCACATTTATCTCTGTTATCAGAACTAAGAAACAACCACGCTCATTTATTACCTACTTTTTAATTTGTTTCCCACACAGGAGCTTTCAAGTATTCTTAGAGACATAGTGCATGCTCTGTTCTTTTTTTTTTTTTTTTTCACTTAAAAGTCTTTCTAATCTACTACATCCACAATATGTGTTTGAACTTTTAATTATTACAAAGAAAAGATCTCAAGTAAAATTTTAGGCATATTTGCATCTTAGCTGCTAGAGAATCTTTTGCCATGAGGTCTAACTAACCTCTAATAACCTATTGAAAGTAAACCAATTTAACATTTATTAGAGTGCTAGCTGAATTTTGGATAATCTTCCGATATACGTTCTGTATTTTTAAAATTTATTCAAAGTTAAAATACTTATTGTTTGCTGTATGTAAAGCACTAGAGATAACATGGTTAGCAAATTGGGATATCCCCCCCATGCTTAGAGTTTAGAGTCTAGTGAAACACAGACACAAAACAATGGCAAGACTGAATAATTATAAACCTTAATAAGTGTATAGAAGCTCTGAGAATATTAACCAATGAAACATGACAATATGGCATGCCAGAAAAATATTCTATGAAAAAAGTAAAATTTTTACTCAATGTCAAATGATAAGTAAGGATTTAGGAATATTTATAGCCTGAGTAAGATTTCCATTCTGTGTATGATGGGCCACGTTTTGAAAAGGAAACTCTTTTCCCAAGAATGACCAGAAACACTGGTTAAAATATCAAAACAAAACAAGCAAAACAAATTCAGAAGAAACAAAGCAACATCACCAAAAAAAAAAAAATCATTTGAAAGGTTTCAGGGAGCTATTAAAGCAGCTAGATCTTGAGGAACCATGATTATAGAGAGATGAGACAATGCATTGAGGTGAAATATATTTGATTTATAAAGAGTGTGAGGATCCTAAAAAAGTTTTCTGAAGTAGTACTTTCAGTAGCAATGCATAAAGAGTGCTATGAAGCAAAGTTTGGATTTCAGGAGAAGGATGGACCTTTATATATATCCTAAGATTTCAGAAAAGAACTGAAAGACTAGGGCAGCTCCAGTGGCTCAGCAGTTTAGTGCCGCCTTCGGCCCAGGGTGTGATCCTGGAGACCAGGGATCGAGTCTCACATCAGTCTCCCTATACAGAGCCTTCTTCTCCTTCTGCCTGTGTCTCTGCCTCTCTCTCTCTCTCTCTGTGTGTGTGTGTCTCTCATGAATAAATAAATAAAATTAAAAAGAAAAAAAGAACTGAAAGACTAATCCCTAGGAGCCTAGGAGTAAGGCATTAAAAAACAAAACAAAACACACACACACACACACACACACACACACACACACACACAAAACACTAGATAAGATCTAATGTCCAATCACCACAGTCTGAGGTAGGATTTAGATACAAAGTGATTTGCCCTTAATCTGTCAAAGACAAAATTAAATTCTCCTTGAAGAAGACACCATTATATAGAACATTCATGATTTTTATACAGAATTTATAGCAGTCAACAATTATCAAGAAACAAAGCCAAGAGGAAACAGACAACTAAAATTGGCCCAAAGGTGATTTAGCCAGCAAAGGTATCAGGCACTGTCTTTCAATTAATTGTGATAAATATGCTTAAGAAAACAGATAACAAGATAAATTCACTACAGATCAGCAATTGAGAATAATAAAACATAAATTCTAAAATTAAACAATATAAAAATTATCATTAGGATTACAGTAAATGGGGTTAGTATTAGACACAGCTATTGAAAGCTTTAATAAACTGGAAGATGTCGGCATTAAATACCTGTATTATACCAAGGAGATACAAATAGGTAAAAATAATATAGAAAAGGGACATAGAACAAGAATGTGACAAAAACTTGTATCAAAATAAATATATGAAGATCTTCTATAAATATATGTGAATAACAAAAAATACAAAATTGGACAAAACCCAGATGACAAGGAATATGAGTATTTTTATGTTTCAGGAGGTTATGGCTTTCTGAGCAAAGAAAACTACAAGTTGGGCTAAAGCACAGGTTTTGAAAATGAAAAGATGACAGGATGGTGAGAGCTCAGGAGATTTAACTGCCTAGAGGTCATGTATTTACATTTTAGATTAGGATAAAACTAGAAGCCTCAGAGTCATTGCTTGTTTTGTGTCTCTCTCTTAATATAAATAAACATGTATTTACATTCCAAAATAAAAATCCAGGCACTTCCCTAAAGAGGAGGTATTTACATTAGATACATTAAATTTGTTTCATTTTTCAGAAGAAGAAGGTAGCAGCTAGACAGCATACACAAAAGCTACAGGAGTTCCCTAACTTCAAATGCCCTTTTTGTGACCAAAGAAATGACTTAGATATTGAAGAGAATAGTAGCACTCCCTTGTTCACTGCAGCACTATTCATAATAGCCAAGATATAGAACCAACCGAAATGTCCATTGACAGAAGAATGGATAATGAAAATGTGATATATACATAGAATCAAACACTATTCAGCCATAAAGAGGAAAGACATTATGCAAAATACAACGATGTGGGTGGACCCTGAGGACATCATGCTAGGTGAAATAAGCCAAAGACAAAAAGACAAATACCATGTGATCCCACTTCTATGGCATATCTAAAATAACCAGATTAATAAAATTAAAGACTTGAAACATGGTTACAAAGAGCTGGGTAGGAAGGAGATAATGGGGGTGATTAATCAACAGGAATAACATTTCCATTAAGTAGGATGAATAAGCACCTGCGATCTGCTTTACAACATTGTACCAATAGTCAACAAATGTATTGTATACTTAACAGTTGTTAAGATGATAGATCTCATGTTATCTATCCTTATTACATGAAAGTGAAATAAATAAATAAAATCTCTTTTGCAAAGAAAAAAAAAATATCCCATTCTCCAGTTTGACATATAAGCAGTCCTGCCTATCTACCTCTCATTGCTAGGAATAAAGAACAGGGCATGGAGTACTAATGTAGCCATTGCTGTAATAATAATCTATCTCTCCTTCTGAAACCTCTTGTTTACTTTCAGAATAATATGAATACACTTAGATATTAAAAAACTTCAGAAAAGCTATTTATAAAAGAAGATGCCCAAATGGTCAATAAAAGTTTTGAAAATGTCATCAATTTCATTAATCATGCAGAAATGCAACTTGAAACTATAGTAAGAGATCTTTACACAACCACCAACATAATTAAAATGAAAAAGACTGATATGTGAGGTGAGGTTGTGGAATAAATAAAACATTTGAAAACTTCTAATAGATGTCTGAATTAAGAATTTGAAAAGTTGTTTTTCAGTACCTAAGAAAGTTAGTTGCACTTTGGTGCATCTTATGATGCTTAGTATTCCCAACAAAAAAATACATGTACAAATGGTCATTTCAGGACTACTGGCATATCCAAAATAGTCTCGAATCAACAAACTGCAGTACCTTTATATACCAAATAAAATGCCAATAAATACACAGCAAAAATATAAAATATATAAAAATATAAATATAAAATATATAAAATATATAAAAATGATCACTAAAGCATCATTCACTTATAATCCTCCCCGAGTGGAAATAACTCAAATATCCATAAAAAATACACTAAGTAAATACTGGTGTAATCAATCAATGGAAAATCATATAATAAAGAAATGATAGATTACTACATGAGTAATCTCACACAATTATGTGGTTGTAATAATGATGATAATGTTGAACATAATGCTAATCAAAAGAAGCCAGAAACAAGATGATAGCTTTTTTTTAATGATCCTATTTATATGAATTTCAGACATAAGCAATGATGAAAGAAGTCAGAATAGTACTTACTAAAAAAAAAAAAAAAAAAAAGAATGGTACTTACCTTTAGTGAGCAGAGGAATAGTTACTGTAAAAGAGTAAAAAGGTGCTTGTAACCTTCTGTTTATTAACTTGATTACATTGATGTGTTTCTTTTGTGAAAATGTATACATTTGAGCACTTAGGATTTATGTGTTTAGCATGTTCATTATACTTCACTTTCAAAAACAGTTTAAGATGAGTATAATTTAGAATACCAAAATCTTGCATTTTCATTAAAAATAGTTTAATAAGATGTTACGTTTATATTGTTTTGCTTCATTTTTATTGTAAAGAAATTAAATTTCCCAGCTTTCTAACTTTTAATAGGTTTTAGCATATAAAATATTAGAACTACTATATTCCAAAAATGAACTGCTTCCTTTCAATGTTTTATTAATTTGTAGCCAGTTTATGCCAATTTGACCTTTAATATACGTCATGTGGAGAAAATAAAGGGCTTGTCCATTGTTTTTTGGAAGGAGAGAAAGATTCAGTAAGGCAAACAGTTTGTTGGATTATAATCTCATGCTTATCCCTAGAGTTTTACTATCATAGAGTTTTGGTTTTGTTGCATATCCGCTTTTTGAGAATATAAAGTCACAGAAAAATCACATCTCTTTTGGGATGTTAAAATCAAATGTCAAAAGATGGATTCAAAGTCTGTAACTAGATTACCC
Organism: Vulpes lagopus; assembly: GCF_018345385.1. Taxonomy (NCBI): domain Eukaryota; kingdom Metazoa; phylum Chordata; class Mammalia; order Carnivora; family Canidae; genus Vulpes; species Vulpes lagopus. Next base: position 47,184,539 of record NC_054839.1, read on the forward strand.
AAATGAGTTGCATGCATATGAGAGATACTTTTCTTATATTAACTCTGTTGCCTGGTCTTAAATCTCTCATCTAGTAATATAGAACCATAATTCTAACCCAGTGTGTCTAGGTCTGAAGCCCATATAGATATCACTGTGTTCCCTCTGAACTCATTTAATTTTCACTGTGAAACTTGCCAATTCCAAATATGAAAAACTTCATCTATGAGATTTACAAAAACATAACTTTGTAAAAGGATATATTGTAACTCTTATTAATTTATATTAAAGTGAATAAATAGGAACAGCTTCTACTCATAGCAAATGACATCCTAAAAGGTGTTACATAATATTTGGGGACAATATCACTGAAGATGTCCTACATACCACGTCCCAGTCATACAAGAATGCCAGCAAAACAAAAAGGGTTTAACCCCCTCACTTTTCTTAAGCAGTATATGCATGCTAACCTAGGACCTTTTACCCTAAGATATATGCATATCAGCATGAAAGAGAATGAATAACAGATATTCCCTGCTTGAGGCATTTTATGTAGCTCTTTTTGATATGTATATCTTCCTAAATCCATTAGAGAGTAACTCATTTCAACATGGTCAAGGTTATGATTGGTTTTCGTGAAGATAAGGCAGGGTTTGTAATTAAATTTCACCAGGGACCAACCATCTTACCCTAGGGAAAGACATTCCTGCCTTAAGAATATAATAAAAGGGTCAAATCACAAATTCCTTCTTGCTAGAATGATGAACAAAGTTTCCTTAATGGAGCATGGCTGAGGTCATTTTCTTTTGGAAACATCACCAATCTCTCAGCAATATCAGTGCCTGTTCCCAGAATCCTTTGAGTCATTGAAGTTTCTGATGCTATGACAAAGATTTAAAAGTAGAGCAAATAGTAATAAGTGGCTATTATTTAGATTTGTCCTTGTAAAGGGATAAAAATGTCATGCAAATACCACTGACCATACTCTGTCTCCTAATCTTTGGACCTTCCAGTTTACCATGATTAAACTTTAACCCAGTCAGGCTGCTAAAACAGAATATCATACATAGACTGAGTGCCTTATAAACAACACACATCTATAGCTCATACTTTGAAGGCTGGGAAGTCAAAGAACATGGTGAAAATTCCTGTCTGGTGAGAATATCCTGGTTCATAGGCAATCAGTCATCTTTTTTCTGTAACCTCATATGGTAGAAAGGGGAAAAGGATCTTTCTGGAGCCTCTTTTATAAAGGCATTAATCCCATAAATGAGAGCTCTGACCTTATGATTTAATCACCTCCCAGAGGCCCCCACCCATTATATCCATTAATATCATCACCTGGGGAATTAGAATTTCAACATATGCATTTGAGAAGAGGTAGAGCCACAGGCCCTGACACAACAGGAGAGCCATTCTTCCAATTACCAAGTGTTATGGATTGAGCAATGACCCCCCCCCAAAAAGGACATACTCAAGTCTTGTCAACACCTGTAAATATGAGTTTATTTAGAAAAAAAGTATTTACTAATGTAATCAAGTCATTTAGAAATAGGGTCTTTACAAATGTAATCAAGTTAAGGTAAGGTTATACTCTACCGAAGTGAGCCTAATCCAGTACAACTGGTGTCATCATAAGAAAGTGAGAAAAGAGACACAGACACATACAGGGAAGATGGCCAATGTGATGAAAGAAGCAGAAATAGAAGTGATGTAGCCAAGGAACACCGAAGATTAATGGCCATTACCAGAAGCTAGGAAGACACAGGGAAGGATTCTAGCCAAAGTCTCAGAGGGAGTATATCCATGCTGACAACTTAATTTCAGACTTCTAGACTCCAGAACTTTGAGACAATACATTTCTGTTGTGTTAAGCCACCTACTTGGTGGTATTTTGTTAGGATCATCCTAGGAAACCAATACAGCAAACAGCACAAATCATTGGTATGGATAGACATCATACAGGGAGCAACCCATGCCTTGGGTGTGATACATGAAACACTCTTTAAATACTGCTATGAGCTGAAACTGGGGGAAATGTACATATAGCAATTGGTCTCTGTAATAAATTAAGGTTCTTGGCTCAGCAGGAGTAAATCCAAAAAAAGCATGTGAAAACTTATGGGAAAACACCCAGGATGGGTAAGTTTTCCTCCACTAACTAAGGTCTTTCATCTATTCCTTAGATTAATATGGAAGAACTAAAAATTAATAACAAATTCTTATTTTTTTACATCATCTACAGTTACTGCATTTGTAAATTCCTTAGTTATTTGTATGGTAAAACCTGTATTATTCTCCTTCCAATTTATGGGTTTAGTCATTGTCCACACCCCCCAAAGAAAACCAATATGGCTTTATTACAGCATTTTAAGGAATAGAATCTTTTCAATTATTAAAAAGAAAGGATGCCTACATGGTTGTGTAGTCAATCTGACTGTTGCCAAGACTCTGTAGTCCACAATGTGGGTTAAGTGATGTAGCTAGTAGTCTGTAGGGAATATTTCTTCAGAAAGCTAATTTTGTTTGTATTCCAATACTCCATATTATACTAAATTAATTTTGACTCCAGAAAGAGTAAAGTCCAAATTCACATGTGCAACATGCATAAAATGAACCCGTAAGATTAAATGGGCAAAATAGAATTCTGTGGTACCCCATATACATATTGTAAATTGAACTCAGTTAATATGGAGAATTTGAAGAAATCTTCATATTTTTAAATGTTCACATTTTTCTAAATATATACGACATTTACTAATTTAAAATGGCATATTACTCATTCATTGGCATGATTAGGTCTATATCATGTAAAAATAGGTTATGAGTAGATGTGACTATTAATCTATTACTAAATGTCAGTTGCAAATTAGAAAATGAAGAGATATTTGCCCTTCTGTATTTTTGACTTATAGTTAATATAAACAAATTGTGCAATTTCTTAAGAAACTGTGGTAATGGGTGCCAAATAAACACACAAGTTGCATACAACTATTGCAAATTTCAAATAAACCTTATCGAACCATTTACAGTAAAACTGAGCAATTTGGGGCAGCCCGGGTGGCTCACTGGTTTAACACCTGCCTTCAGTACAGGGTGTGATCTTGGAGACTTGGGATCAAGTCCCATGTCGGGCTCCCTGCATGGAGCCTGCTTTTCCCTCTGCCTGTGTCTCTGCCTCTCTCTCTCTGTGCTTCTCATTAATGAATAAATAAATAAAATCTTAAAAAAAACCAGCAATTTTATACGATACATCATGTGAACCTTAAATTATATATACCATTTTTTATTTGAACATATCGAGCATCTCTAATTAAAAATACTCTAAAATAGGGGTGCCTGTGTAGCTCAGTCACTTCGCACCTGACTCTTGATTTTGGCTCAGGTCATAATCTCAGGGTCATGATATCAAGCCCCATGTGGGCTCCAACTGGATATGAGGTCTACATAAGATTCTGTCTCTCCCTCTCCTCTGCCCCTTCCCTCCACTTGCATGCTCGTTCTCTCTCTCTCTAAACAAAACAAAACAAAAATTTAAAAAAAACCCTCTAAAATATAATGCATAAGAAATATCATAGACAATACATTGTTGTTAATGTAATGAGTTATTATTAAAGCTAAGATATAAATGTATCATCATAAAGATTTAAACATCACCCAAAAAACTTTCATTAAAGATATCTATCATATACAGTATACATATGTAAGTATATTAATTAATTTTGAACAATTTTTTTATTAGAGTCATAGGTTTGGAAGACAAATGCACCAGTCTTCTTTAAAGTTAATGTTGGAGTACGAAAATACGTAAGCTTTTACCATTGATTATTTTCCTATTTTCTGCTTCCCTAATCTATTTGGCTCATAAGCAAAATCATCATCAAAGAACTACTGAGTACCCCTAAGGACTAAGGAATATACTAGGTGTTTGATCATTGAAAACTATAAAGAATATGCTTAGTTACTGTTGATTGAAACACTGAGTGGTCCATTAGGCAGAAATGAGTAACTCATCCATCAGAGACATCCATGGTAAATGATTACTCTGACAGTTCATATGTTGAATATGAGACCACTCATGAGTGTGTATGCACTGGATGATGGGATACTAACTTTTAAGTCTGTTCTTAAGTAAAAGTATGCAACTCTATCTTGAGTCACCTGTCATGCTATACATAGCGTAGACTATAAATAATTCTGATCAAATCACTGTAGCCATAGAAAAATATCTCAAGTATTTTGATCTATAACATGATCACTACAACTTGATACAACATGGGTAATATTGAATTTGAATTGTTACATAAAGGAAGAATATAAAGAAATTAGTAATATTCACAATATTTGAAAATTTTAATTTGCAACTTAATGAATAACTATATAGATATGACACCATAATATACCTACTAAGTTACCAAATCTGTGTAACTCAAAAGCAAGTAAGTGGATGCTTAGTTACTTTAGTAAGTGAGGTATCATCTGAAAATAAAAGGGCTGGACTCTATATGGTTTTTAGGAATTCTGCAGCTCAAAATTATTTTTGCATTCATAACCCTATTTAATAATATTAAATATAAATATTTTATAGTAGTACTAAATGATTTATAATAATATAAAAATACTCCAATAAATCCTAAAAATGGATACTACATACTTAAATATGAATAAGTACTAGATAAATACTAAAAATGAATAATTTATGTTGTTTCACACATACACCACAATGGAAACTACATCTGAACCAATTAGCAATAGTGATGATTTTAAAGGTATTATGACAGCAATGATGACCCATGGGTCTCCTCCATGTGTGAAAGGGTCATGAGAATAGCGATCAGTGTAACATACATTAGTTGGAAAATCAAATATGTTGAAAAAATGGAAGAAGAAGTGAATGAGTAAGAGAATGACTACATAACCAAAACAATAAATGTCATGTAGTAAAATACATAAGTACTTACATGTGATTGGCATTTATGAAACAAAAAAAAATTCATCTGTAGTTATTTTGTAGGGAGTACAATAATTAGCAATTCCATTTGTATCTCCGTATCAGGACAAAATATTAAATACACTTACATTGAATTTATTTACATATCTTCATATCATCTCTCTATATAAGCCTCTGGTTTATATATATTTAAGATATATATGTCTTAAATATATCTTAAATATATATAAATATATTATATATTTATATATTATATATATAATATATAAAAATGCAACACATTTTTTATATCATCAGTATCTTTTCTATAGCAGTATCAACATGAATTCTATCCAACTGCATCACTTTTTAGATATAAGAATGGCAATGATTGGCATTGAATATAGCTGTCCTCTGGAAAAAAAAATGTTAAGTAGTCATAAATGATTAATGGCTACACAAGGAGAGGAAAATGAGGAAACACAGTGAAACACACCAGAAAAGAAAAATGCTGAATAAAATGTTTACAGCCATTGCCCAAAAGCAAAGCAAATTTTTGTTCCATAGTGTTAAAAATAAGGTAACTCAGATGCAAAATGTTGAGTAATAGAAGCAAGAAAATGGAATTCAAGAAGTGCTAGATTTTAAATGAGTAGTTTCTTTCAGAAAAGTCCCTTAATGTCTATGCAAAATAGAGGGATCTACAGGGCTCCCATCCCTCTTTTCATAATCTTTCAGCATTAGCAAAGGCATCTTCACACATGAAGGCAAGGATGGGAATGTAAGAAAAAAATCTTGACTATAAAAGTCTCTAAATAGCGGAATTAAGCACAGATTCACTGTTTACTCACCCTGAAAAAGGTTCTCTAGGGAAAGATAAATGATCAGGAATGATTCAGTATCCCAGAAGAAAATTCAATAATAAGCATATCAGCTCTTCAGAGGTATTCCAGAAGTTAGATCTTGAATCCGCCATTTAGTGTGTTTACTGAAAACTTAGAAAAAATTATGAAGAAATTCAAAATGGTCGTTACATTAAAATATAGAACATATAAACAAGTGAAGGTAGAAACAGAAAGTTTCTTTGTTTATTTTTTAAAGAAATGGAAAGGAAGAGATGATTACAACTTCCAAACGTTTACGAAGCTTATCTTACTATAGTAACAAGTAATTGTCTATTTCTATCAAGGGAAATGAAAAGGAAGCATAAATACAATATATGTTATAATTAACTTATTAAACCTTTAAAATAATTTCCTCACAGTGAAGGCTTTAAAGCATTAATAAGTGACTTGTATTGAAAAGTATTACATGTCTCATTCAAAAATACTTGTAATACATATACATTTTCTTCTTCCAAGTATGGACGTAATTCTTCCCAAAACAGGGTAGGTAGTAGGTCTACTGTATCACTATAGATCCTTTCTAAAATGATGTTTTTTAAAAAATAAATAAATAAAATAAAATAAAATTATGTTTTATAATCTTAATTCCCCTTTTATTAATTAACTACCCTGAATTAGCTACAATTAGCTGAATGTATTTATTGTTTTACTTATAAAACAATGAACATTGCATTGCTACATTATATATATTTTTGGGAGACATCTCAATTCTTTAATGGAACAGGAAGCAGTATCTGAAGAGTATTGACTCATTCAGGGCACCAAGGAATGGAGTAGTATTAAAATGAACCAATAGAAACCATCCATACATTTTATATTTTAATTTGCAATTCTAAAGTTCTTTATTTTAAGAGGCTAGGTTTTAAGATAGATTATAGAAAAGAAATACTTGTGAATAATCAGATTTAAATACTAATCATAGGAATTTAAGGTTAATTTAGATTTTAAAATGAGCAACTCTTGGTCTCTGATCCCATAGTAATGCTCAAACAACACACTTGGAGGGAGTTTTTGGGAAGTGTGCTTTGATAGCATTGTGGAGAAGGAAGGAAACACAGAGCCCTTTTCACATCAGTGTTATTGACTTGCATGTTAACTGAGCCCAGTGAGAGCTCTACTCCAAAACCATCAATCAAAGAAGGGTATACAAATCATCTAGATTCTTACTAAATGAAAAGAAGATGTGATATGATTTAAAAGATCAGAGTGGAGATGTGTAAGCAAGATTCCTAAGATTAATCATCCAAAGTAAACTTTATTATTTAAGAACTGTTGGACTATAAAGAAGCTGTTTTTTTGCCAACAATGTGGATCAGATTTATATGGTCTCATAAATATTGACAGCATTATGTTAGTCATGCATTTTGATTTCATTTTCTTACTGAGAATCCTATAGAAACAAGGATTATATAAACATATTTAGGATGGATGCACCCAGAGGTTGAAATGATGGGACCAGTGACTCTATGACTATTAAGTTGTTTTCATGCTGTTAAATATTTTGCATAACAGTGGGGCACTGGGGTACCAAGGACTATTTCAGTATCTATTATTGCAGCTCTATTTTTCCCCCTATTTTGTACACCGATTAAAATTAATAGTTCTGATTCTTTCCCTCATGTTTTGTAAAGATAAGTGTAATGCATCAAAATGTTAAGTGCACTTTTTCCCCAGAATTCTAACTAACATCTAAAGCTGAAGACAATAGGTATTAAATACCCACCCATTCCAAAGTATGTCTTTTGAATAAATCTATATGTTCATTTACTAAAAGGCAGCAAAACTGGTCAACCAACTCCATTCCAAACAAGTTAGATAGTAGATTACTAGAAAAGTGAAAGAGATAATTTCAAGTGAATTTTTAGAGTAGGGACAGGGATTTCCTCCTAGACCATGAGACTGACATCTTACTACCTGTCAGGATTTCGACTACCCTGTGGCATTGCAGCATTTTTGAGGTTTTGCACCAATCTTTAGAACAGATCAATGGTCATGATGAGGATTGGCACACATGTGGACATAGAGACCAATGCCTGCTCTTCTTTACCAGAAGGCTGAAGGCAGAAGTCTGGCCAGTGCAACCAAGAAAGGAATGCTATAGGGAGATAACAGAAATGTTCCCATCTGCCAAGGCAAGGATGCATGCGCTCTTGTGGGGCCATTGGAGCCCAGCAGCCCATCCTAAAGATGTATCCATGGACAGGGGTGCAAGAGTACCTGGCTCTGGGGTTCCCAAACAGACCAAGTTCAGCCACTCACCACTGGCATAAGCCAAAGGCAAATAAATAAGTAGTGGTGAAACAAGAAAGGAATTTATTTCAGTTAGTTCAATACCAAGAAGGCAGCAGACTAGTGTCTCAAAGACTGTGTCCCAAGTACTAAAATACTTCTAAGTTTATATAAGGAAAATGTGAGGCAAAGGTGGATAAGTATGTGCAGGTAGGCAGTGCAGGTCAAATGGATCTTTGTCTTGGAGTCAATCACGGACTCCATCTTGTTGTCTCAAGGCAATCCTTATTGCTTGAGGGGGTAGTTTGGGTTCAGAGGATGCTTTGCACTCAGGGTCTTTATTTCTGAGCCAAGAGACAAGCTGGAAAGAAGAACCCAACTAGAAAGTTTGCGGTCAAAATGGAAGCAACGAAAGTCCTCTCTCAGAGACTCCTTTTGACTGTGGTAAGGTTACATTTAAGGAATTAAGTATTTCTGTTGTCAATGTGTAGAAAGAACAATAGGCAGAAAAGAGCAGAGTTAGTAATATTCCTGAGTCTACTAAAAAATAAACTAAAAAAGATAACTATATGTCCTGTTTTACTAGAGACAGTCTTGGTGTACAGCATTGTCGCAACATCTGTCCCTTTGCTGTCCTTTTTGACTCATAAGAGTATACTTATTTGTGACTAAGGTGCTCAGAGTATACTTCTTAATCAATTTATAGAAAGAAGAGAAGCAAAACAAAACTTTTAAAGCAGTCATGAAAATCCATGTACAAAAAAATTGGCTTAATGAGTTTTTTTAAACTTTATTTTGTTGGTGCTTTTAAAAGTTTCATTGTATAAATCAATTAACCTTTTGAAGGGTAGACATGTATTTGCTTCTTCTGTGCACGATGTATTTTCACATAGTTTGCAAGTCCTCTGAGAGTGAGAGCCATGTCTAAGCCTCTTTAGGATCTCTCTCAACATACTTACATTTTCTAAATAAATATTAAGTGAATGAGTGAAGTTGAATGAAGAGTGAGTCCAAATTCTGTTAGAAATGTATGAATAAGTCTGGAGAAAAATCAGTCTCAGTTTCAGAAGAGTTGTCCATGTCCAAGCAATTACTTGCATCACAATTAAATATAAGAGTTGTGACATTATTCTAGAAATATGTTTACAAAGTCATAGCTGAAATTACTGATGTCTCTAAAAATAGAGCAAATACTGACATAATTCACTTTTCAGCTTAGTCTTTTTTGTAGAAACATCTTTGTTGTAACCAAAACTGAGATGATTGGCCTGACCTGAGAGAAATAGGTTTTTATGCTGTATTTATCAAACTAAATTTTATTTTATTTATAATTTATTTTTTTCAAACTAAATTTTAAATACAAAATTAAAAAAAAATAAGCAAGTGGATATAAGGCAATGGAAAATAACCATAAAAAGACATGGGGAGGTCATAGACTGTCTTCCTCTGAAAAGATGAGGTAAAAAAGAGTTAAAAAGGAACATTTTAAGGGAAGTAAATGCTGCTATTTCAGTGTCTTTTAACCACTGGAATTGTTTAACAGGAGGGAAATACTAATTAAGATTTCACTGCCGCCAAGCAATATTTACTGTAGTTGAACTGGATGAGTTTTATAGCGGCTCAATCTCATTTCCTTGTTAAGATCTTCATACCGAAACCCAGGCTTCTCAGATTTAATCAGATGCAGCTCCCTCTCCTCCCCCTCTCCCCAGTAGAGAAGAAACACATTTGGTACTCCACGACCTCAAGAGATTATTAATCTATAAAAATGTTCTTGCCCTCCCACAACCTCCCAGCCTATGACAATAATTATGATGGCTGCTGCAGAGTTGTATTGCTGTTAAAAATGGCAATAATAATGGTGGAATTAAATCCTCTTTCCTTATGTATAAATGCAACACTTATTTCCATGCTATTTGGATAGGATCCATTCTTTTCCAGCAGACATGGCTATGCATCATTCTTAAATATACTGTAAATCTTCTAATAATTAATAACTGCTAGAGTGCAGTTCCTTAAAAAATGAATTTATATGAATTATGAATCACCTGTAACTGAATTCATTTTTCGCTTTCCTCAGCTGTAAAGCCAAAATGAAAGGGAGCTGTTGTCAAGTATATATATCATTAAAAAATGTTTTTCTCTTTAAAATATTTTGGTTGTTTAGGGTGGCTTTATTTTTTTATTGGATTAATTCGTCAGAACCATCATTGGACTGCTATTTTCAAGACAGTTTATTTTGTTATGTTTGGTTTTTGAGACATAGTTCTGTGTCCTAAATGCAAATTGCTTTTTTTGTGAAATTAGTGCAGTTTCTTTAGGAAAAAACAAAATTTTTAAAAATCAAAATAAATAAATATCCTATACATTACTATCATTAAATTTTTATAGTATATCCAGCTACAGTACTTGCTATATGTATATCTATATATCTGCATTACAATATAGATACAGGTATATTGGTGGAATCATTTTTATTTTTAACTTGATTGTTTTTACTTCAAAAATCCATCCTTCACTTTACTCTAAATTGAAAGGTGTATGCTACCCCACTGTTACTTAAGGACTTCAGACTATTTCATTGAATAGGTAATTTATGTAACCCAAATCATAATTCATTATTCTATAATTTTATCTACTCAAAAGGGGACTAGTGATATACCGAATAGTACATTTTTGTACACTTTCTAACTTAGATACTCTTACATTGTTATTTATCCTTTATTATTGTTTTTCCATTCCTGTACCCCTCTATATATTAGCTGCAATTTTCATCTTGTCACAGAAGTTGCGCTTCAAAAAGGGTTAGCAGCTTGTCCAAAGCCACATAGCTAGTAAGCCGTAGAACAAGACTTGCTGTTATCTGCTCTCCAAATTAGGAGGTAGGCTCTGGCACTGTGGGTAGCGTTTAGAAATTGACAAAATTCCAAGTGAGTAATTGAGGTATGAGCTTTAGATGAAAAAGCAAAAGTGCTGGGAAAGTTACTCTAAATTTACCAAGAATCTGTAAGTTGGCTTCCCTCTTGCTCAATCTTATAATGGAAGAAATTTTCTGTGAGTAGTTAACTGTTAAGCTTAATTCTCAGGTGAGTGTAGAATCCCTGATATATTATTTTAAAACTGTAAGATTCACTTGTTATTATCTACCCAATTTCTCATTAAATTTATTTTTACAAATAAGGAACAACCAGGAGCTAAGACTGAAAGTTTTAAATGATGTTCCCAAGATATCCCAGATAATTCGTGTACAAGTGCATAAATAGTGTGGAATTTCTATTACAATACTTGCAATCTACAAGAGAAAAACACGGAGAAGAAGAAAGGGAGAAAAAAACCCAGTTTACTCTGTGTAGTTAGCTCAGCAACTTGAAGATACATGCTGTATGACTTAGTGGTCATTTGAATCAGGAGAGTTGGTCTCAGTTGTAGTTTTATCTTCTTCACAAAAAAAGGAGTGTAGAATTCTGGGAAGAAAGGAAGGGGCAAGGTGTGGTTCTGTGTGAGATACTGTTTCAAACAACAGTTACTAGAATACTTAATACCTTTATGAGCTTTTTAAATTCAGAAATAATGGTCCTTTATCTGAAAAATAATTTTACTCTTTGCTTGCTTATCCCCAAATCTTGAATGTGATGACTTGATTTTTTCCTATATTAACTATGTCATGTGTTACAGACTATTAACATTCAACTGTCAGTTAACCTTAATTGAAATCTCACACCCTTTTTGTACCAGGATGTTGTACCGTAGAGGAGGAGTCAGAGAGAAGGACAATCTAACCCCTACTTCACAATTTAGCAGCAAGTGGATCAAATGCTTCTAATCAAAACCAATTGTGGTAGTATAGTAGCAGTTTTCAGCTTTTTTAAAACTTGATTGTATCAAGTTATATATATAAATGGCTAAAATGGTAAATTTTATGTTATGTGTTTTTTACCATAAGAAAAAAAACCATAACTAATATACCTCATAAACACAGATGCATACCAAGATAAAGCAAATGGAGTCCAATGACATATGAAAAGGATTTTAACAAGGGAAAGTGTGGCATTTTGACAGATGACAAGTGCCACCCCGCTCTGTCAGGGTCTCCACAAGAAGAACCCCTCCAGGACAAGTAAGGGACTGCTGCCCTGGGCGGCAGCACTGCAGGGGGCCTCGGAGACCACCCTGGAGACAGCAGCCACTCCACCCAGACAACAGGAAGGCTCCTCTGCCTGACTCAGCCCTGGCCAAGAGTGACTCCAGGGATGCATGATTCTAGATTCTATATATATGCATGATTATATATATATATATATATAGAGAGAGAGAGAGAGAGAGAGAGAGAGAGAATACCTTTGCAGGTACTGTATTAACAACAGAATGCTTCCAACTAAAAGTATCCAAACTGGGATGTCTGAGTGGCTTGGTTGGTTGAGCATCTGCCTTCAGCTCAGGTCATGATCTTGGGGTCCTGGAATTGAGCTCCACTTCGGGCTCCCTGCTCAGTGGAGGGTCTACTTCTCCCTCTGACTCTCCCTGTGTTCTCTCTCTCTCTCTCTCTCTCTCTCTCTCAAATAAGTAAATAGAATCTTTAAAATAAAATAAAATGTATCCAGATATGTATATTGGGAACCAGAAAAAGATGTCAATATAGGAAGACAGCATTCTAGGCTTCAACCAGATGTTGAGGGTGAAGGCCCCAGGCACAGTGGACAGCAGCAGCTGCACATTGGAGAGGATGCACCTGCAACCCTGTGGCCTGAGGCTAGGCTGAAAGGCGTGCCCAGGGAGCAGCCAAGGCCTGACAGTGGCCCATTGCCATACCACAGAAAGGTCAGTGGATTTCCCCAATAGACCATCTTGGAGAACGGACACAACTTTGCTTGGGGGCTTGCCTTACTTAACACAAAGAATGCAGCCCCAGAGGAAGAGAATTTAGTTCAGTTTTGTCAGGGAAAAACTTTTTAGTGATAAACGGAGAAAGAACTCACAGCTTTTAAGGAACTACTTCTAAAACAAGGTCAGATAGAAGGATCAAGCTTCATCAAACAAGTAAGAAATATCCAGCAAGGAACTTCCTGAAGTAGTGGATATAACTGAAACTAAAACCCAGAAAGTTAGCTTAAAGTTCGGATACAAAAAGAAATCTAACATACAGAGAACATGAAGTATTGGTAACCAGTGGGTTTATTACAAAATGAATGATTAGCAGTATTTTCAGACTCTCAAAAGAAACCTAGCCTTTCTCTGTGCATCGTTAAATACTTATCTGGAACAAAATTCATTGTCTTTTTGATTTTTTGTTCATTTCAGATACTTACACTAGATTTTAACCGTAAAAGTCAATCATAAGATTTTAGGTGTACATATTAAAGGCAGTATAAGTAACGGTTCCTGTTACTGAACTGCCCTAGAATTTTTGATGCATTCACAGTTATGTCACTGACTAAAATAATTAATCACATAGTAACCATGTCTGAATTGGAATACAAATAATCTACCACATAAAAGCAAGGGCTGGCCGAAATGATCAGTTAATCTGTTGGAGTGTGGTCCAGATCTGAAGTCATGATACCTATAAAATTGTCCAATTTCTGTGCTTTTAATTTAACATAACTTTGACATCTAAACAGCCATGCAGAAGAGAATGATAAGTGAGGAAAGTACAGCATAATTGCCGAACTATGTCTCAAGCACTAGGAAATCTTTCGAACTGAGGTGGGGAAGAATGTAGAGATATATCAAGAATGAGTCACAGACAGCAAGCAGATCAGAGACAGAAATAACGTTAAGATTTCCTTCTAAGCCTCATTTTATGGAGAAGGGAATAGATACCCAGAAAAGATAGATGTTTTGTCTGTAATGTTAAACTGCGTCAACGTGCCTGACCTAGGACAGACCCTACATCATGGTGGCTTTTCCTTCTTTCATGGGTTAAATTGTGTTCCCCAAATGATATATTGAATTCCTAACCCCCAGTATCTCAGTATATGACCTTATTTGGAAATAAGGTCTTTGCAGATGTAATTGAGTTAAGATGAGGTCATATTGGAATAGTGTGGGTTCTGATTGAACATAACTGGTGTCCTTATGAGAAGAGGAGACTCTGGCACACAGACAATCATGGGAGAAGTCCACGTGACAATAGAAGCAGAGATTAAAGTCTTGCAGAAGCAGAGTTGAGTTTAGTTAAGCTAAAGACCACAGAGATTGCCAACAAACCAAGAGAAGCGCAGCAAAGGAAAGGAACAATCCTCCTCTACAGATTTCAGAGGGAGCATGACCCTATAGACACCTTGATTCTGGACTGCTGGCCTCCAGATCCATGAGACTACATTTCTGCAGTTTTAAGGCACACAACTGTTACAGCAGCCCTAGGAAACAAACACACCTGCATTCTAAATATTCATCTCATCAAGTTAAAGGAGGATGCAAAATTTACAAATCATTCAACAGTATTTAATCTTATTAGCTGTGGACTTTCAGAATATAATTGTAACATGAATATAGCCAGTAATATTAGAACCCTTGATAACTTTGAGCCCGATGAATGAAGTTAATGAGTGATAACAAGCAGAGTTAAAAAGACCTTACTGCCAGTTTCAAGAAAATGTAAAATTCTTCCCCACTTACTCTAAAATATCATTATTTCTTCATTTGTAGCACTGGTTCTTCTATTTGTACTTCTTGAGTTCCTGTCCACCCTTATATTTGAGTGACTGGATATGATGTATATGAAAGATGGTCAGGATTGCATGTATGATTGGGCTCTTGACAACTGTAGCAAGGTCCATTTATATCAGGGTAATTTTAGGTTTGTATATTTATTGTGACACTACTGTGGCCAAAGGGCAGTGAATTTTCTTGAGGAAAACATGTCCCTTTCCAATTTATATAACAATAGTAATAATAGCTCACCGGAGCAGAGATGGTTTTATTTCGGTTTTGATTTAGACCTTAGGCAGAACTGGAAAGAAAACACAGACAAAAGGGAGCCTACAAAGTACGTTGAAAATCTGTTTACAAAATCTGTTCACTTCCATCAGCCAATGTTCACCTATTTTCTTTGACTTAGACCAATTCGAGATTTGTCTAAGTTTTGATCCTCCACAGATTGCTCAGGGTCTGAAGGGAAAAATATGGATGAAATATACATTGCTTTAGTTCAAAGAGCTTTAAAAGAAAAAGAAAGACTTAAGACAACATCATTAACTCTGAGCTACAAAATAATAAAAGAGAAATGTTCCTGTTTAAAACTGCAAATCCCTAAGACAGCAGATAGTCCTGGATCCCACCTTATTGGGAAAACGTTAATATGTGACTTTGTAACAATCTTGATGAATTAAATATCACTCATCTTCTTGCCATGTTAACTGAGTATTTTAGATTGTATTCATTTTTGTCGAAATCTATACAAAATACACCTTTATAGAAACTTGAGAATCTTCGATTAACTTTAATTGGGTGGAAAGATAAGAGTACCCTGAGGCAATTCAGGAAATATGTTAAAAACATAAACCAGTTATAAATGGCACATAAATGATTTGTTAAAGGAGGAAATGTTTATGGTCAGATTTTTAAAGAAGGTCTAAACTAATTTATAAACCAAAGTTTAGAGAAAGCAAATAAG
The DNA here is from genome assembly GCF_018345385.1 of Vulpes lagopus. NCBI lineage: Eukaryota > Metazoa > Chordata > Mammalia > Carnivora > Canidae > Vulpes > Vulpes lagopus. The sequence goes on from NC_054839.1 coordinate 47,200,197, forward strand.
AGCATAGGTTTGTCTCCTACCTTTAACTTCAGTCATAAGAACATAAAATACAACGTTTAACAGCAAAGACTTAAGCATGGGCAGATTTGCTCTATCACTCACTAGCTGACCTTGAGCAAACTTTCTCTACCTCAGTTTGTTCCTAGGTATATTTAATCTGTCTTGTAGAATCTGTGTAGAAAAAGTGAGATGATACACATAAAGTGTTAGAGTACAAAGCCTATCTTACAGTCGCCCTTAAAATTGTTTGTACTTATTATTTTATATTATAATGAAAAAAAAAAAAAGAGCTATGTAGGCAGAGCACCAGATCATTAAATCCTCTAAGTTTGAGACAAGATATTGACCCACTTTAATGATTTTCACGCTCCCATTTTAAAAATTATTAAAATTAACTATTGTTATACCATGTAGTAGCCATATAGCAGCAGGCACTTTTTAAAAATATTCAACATAAATTAACTCCTTGACTATAGCTATCCCATGAATTAGCCATAATTACTATGCTTGTTTTATAAATGTGAAACTGAGACTCAGAGAGGCTTAGAAACTTGCCTCAGGATACACAGCAGAGCTGAATGTTGATGCTAAGGAAGTCTGGCTTTGAAATCTGTGGTCAAAACCTGAAGCTTCACTCCGGTCATTAATATGTCCATTAATCTGTGGATTGCTGTGGCATGTAGCTCATTCATTCATTTTATGTAGAGGTTCATATAAAGTTTAATTCCATACTTACATTCTTCTCTCTTAATAGCTAATGTGCTGTGTCTTTATGGTATTTAACCAATGTAAATCAGATAGTTTGACCTTCAGTTAACTCAAAGGAAATATTTGTTCACAAATCTGACTTTTAGCTTCACTCTAAAAGCCCTTTTATTCACGGGAAGAGAGCTAAAAGAAAACAAGGGAGTATGGCAGCGATGCTTACACAAGGAAGCCCTTATAGTTTAAATGTCTATGCTTCTAACAAAGCAAGAAGCCAGCGATTATAATTCACAAAAGAAAGTTGGTTGGCACCTGGAATTCATAATAAATCTCAGGGTCAGACCACAGGCTCACAGAGGGAAAAATTATATAGAAAGGAGGAAGAACTTTTTTTTCACCATATCATTTCCTGCCTAGAGAGCTTTCCTAAGAGATTTATGCAGAGTCATATCTATAGCAAAAAGTAAAGGATGCTCTGTCCTTAGAATCAAAGCGAAAGAAAAAATGAAGAATAGAATAGCAACAATAAGCTCTATCTTCTTATAGTCTTGTATGAAAAGGAAGTGAAAGTGTCTCTGATGCTCCCATTAAATGCAGTAAACTGTTTTAGGTAAAGGATTATATTGAAACCACTTCAACAGGCTTAAATACTAGTCTCAATTTCATTAAACCTTCAGTAGGTTTAAATGTGTTCACATTTTTCAGCTTTATATTCAAAATTTTTCAAATAAGTACATTGATAGGAGTCTTTTACTTGGTGTGTTTTGTTGCAATCATCCAAAATAAATTCAATTTTCTTAAAAAAAAACTGAACTTGTTGAAAATATTAATTGAATAGCCAGTTTTAACACAATTGTTTACTCCCCAGATTTTAAAATATCACTATATTTTTCTTTTACATGTAATGCATGTCCATTGTAAAAATTCAAACAGCATTTAACAGTATAAAGAAATATTAACTGAATTCTTGTCACTCATAAGTAAACCCTATTAACATGTTCACATATTATACGTCGTCATTATTTGTCATTATAAAATTATATTCTTCTAATATAGAAATAATTACATATTTTAGGCTTAATAATATATAATAATTATGTTAGTACCACAAGGATTGTTTTTTTAAGATTTATTTATTTATTTGAGAGAGAAAGAGAGAGAGTGCACACCTATGTGGGGAGGAAGGGCAGAGGGAGAAGGAAAGTGAGTCTTAGGCAGACTCTGCACCTGAGCCTGATGTAGGGCTCAATCTCATGACCCCTAAGATCATGACATGACCTTAAACCAAGAGGCAGCACTTAACAGACTGTGCCACCCACAGGTGCTCCAGTACCACAAGTTTTTAAAGCAATTGCATGTTGAACTGGTTTTCAAGTTTTTCCTGTTATAAACAAAGCTGCAAATATTATACATATTATATTTTTCCACACTTTTTCAATTGCTTCTTTTGGATACATGCTTGTAATAGTTGAATAACATAAATAATGTATTAAAGAACATTCATGTTTTAAACTTTTTAATACATAGTTTCAAATTATATTCTGAAAATGAATTAACATACATTTCCCCCAGTAATATATGTAAACATCCTTTTTCAAATATCCTTATCGACACTGAACATAGCCAAGGGAAAGCTCTCCTGCCCATTATTTATGTCCATTTAAAAGAATTTTCCATAAATATTTTGGACTCTAGACTAAACCTTTACTCCATCCTACATGGAAGCAAATTAATAGTTTGATGTTAACAATCATTGTCCATCTTTATGGAGAGAAGCTAACGTGGGGGGTGGGGGAAGGGGATTTGTTCTCCCTTGATGGTTTGTACTGTCAATTGGTTAAACTAGCATTGTAGTTCCCAGAATCCCCTTGCCTGGGTGATTCCAGGTTAGGTTTTTCAACAGAAAACTTATGTGAGATTTGAAAGCTACCGCCAGAATCCATTATTTTTTTCAATATCATGCTTTTTTTAATTTCAAGTTTTTATTTAAATTCTAGTTAGTTAATATATGGTTAAAATTGGTTTCAGGTGTAGAAGTTAGTGATTTATCATTTACATTTAATGCGCAGTGCTCATCACATAATACTTAATACTCTTCATTCATTTGGCCCATCCGCCACTAACATCCCTCCAACACATCCTCAGTTTTTTCTCTAGAGTTAAGGGTCTCTTATGGTTTGCTTTTCTCTCTCTCTCTCTCTCTCTCTCTCTCTCTCTCTCTCTCTCTTTCTCCTTCCCTTCCCTTATGTTCATCTCTTTTAGTTCTTTAATTCCACATATGAGTGATGTCATATGGTATTTGTCTTTCTCTGACTTACTTTGTTTAGCAATATATACTCTAGCTCCATCCAAGTCCTTACAAATGGCAAGATTTCATTCTTTTTGATAATGCATTCAAAGACAATGACAGTGATCACCAATGTTCTGCGAGGGCTCAGTGTGCTCTTACTTTTCTCTATTTCATGACCAGATATTCTTCCAAGCTGCTGGCTCTGTTAATCGAGAGAGTCACAACACTCTTCACAAGACACTTGACTGCAAACCACAGAAGAAAGAACTCCCATAGATTTCTTTACCAACATCTCTTAATGGTCCCCCATTATTGTTTACACATGCTTGGTTTCTCAGATCAACTTGTGACTTCTCTGATAATCCAACTCTCCCTTTCACATATTCATCTCCTCAGCTGGTCCCCAGGTTAAGTAATGATTAATTCCTATAATAAATCCTTTATCTGATAGTTCACCTAAAAATTCTCTTCCGTTCATAAACCCTGCCTGCTTATCCTTCCATGGGCTGTCCCAAAGACTGGGCTGGATGAAGGCATTGGCTGTGGAGTTAGCAAAGCCATTTTTATCCTCATATAACATATGTTCCTCAGCTAATCCTTTATGTTTGTTCTCTGTGAACTTTTAAAACCTGTCAATTGGTATAGAATATAGGCAAGAAAATAGGTGCTATCAACCAGTCTCTTTTTAACTACCTCAAGAGGTTCTATAGTTCTTTTTTCATTTTACTAATTTAATGAGCAGAATCAAGCACCATGACTTTTAAACTTATCTAAATATTAATGAAATTAGATATTGTCTTCATTTGTTTATTTACCATTTGCAATGTGATTTAAGTGTTGACTCATGCATTGTAGCCAGTGTTTGACTTCTTAATTTTTGTTTTGATTTGACAATTACCTATGCTAAATATTTGTCACTATGTTTTATAAATCTTTTTACTATTTTATATTAAATATGTAGAAAACAAATAGTAAAGTAGTAGACATAAAAACCCTTTGCACCTCACAGAGTACTATTGAGAAAATGAAAATACAAGCTATTGACTGGCAAAGCATATTTGCAAATCATATATCTGACAAAGACCTTGTAGCCAGAATATTTTTAAAATATTATCATTCAATAATAAAAAACAACAACCAGTTTCACCAAAAAAAAAGCAACAAATATGGGGATCCCTAGGTGGCTCAGCAGTTTAGTGCCTGCCTTTGGCCCAGGGCATGATCCTGGAGTCCTGGGATCGAGTCCCACATCAGGCTCCCTGCATGGAGCCTGCTTCTCCCTCTGCCTGTGTCTCTGCCTCTCTCTCTCTCTCTCTCTCTCTCTCTCTCTCTCTGTGTGTGTGTGTGTCTCATGAATAAATAAAATCTTTAAAAAATCGGCAAAGATATATGAATCATCAATAAAGACATAATATGATACTTTAATATCATTGGACATTAGGGACAGATACATTCAAATCAAAATAAGAGATACTATTGCCCCAACCCCCTAGAATTGCTACACTAAAAGAGACAAACAATAACAAATATTGGTGAGAATGTGGGGATTTTAGAATCTCATATACTGCTGGCAGAAATACAAAATAAAGCACCCAATTTGGGAAAAGATTTGACAATTTCTTTAAAAAATCAGAGAAATGAAATATGTTCACGAAAGACATGGATCTGATCTTCATAGCAACATTATTACAATAGCCAAAAAAGTGTGAACAATCCAAATTTCCATCAATAGGTAAATGGAGCAAACCATAAGGGACATATGCACACAATTGAATACTAGTTATCAATACAAAAGTACTAAGTATTGATACATACTATAATACAGATGAATTTAAAGGCATCGTGCCAAGTGAAGGAGGCCAGATGCCAGAAACCATATATTACGTGATGACATTTTTATGAGATATCCACAAAAAGCAAACCTATAAAAGCAGAAAGAAAATTAGTACTTGTCTGAAACTGGAGAAGAGAATTATAACTGCAAATAGGCATGATGGACCTTTTTTTGAGATCATGGAAATGTTCCAAAATTACGTTGTGTTGGTGTTTGCACAACTCTGTAAATTTACTAAAAATCATTTAATAGTACACTTAAAATGAATGAATTTTATGGTATGGAAATAATACCTAAATAAAGCTATTAAAAATAGACAGACCAAAAATTTAGTTAGTATTATCCCTTTTGGGATGATAGCTGTAAACATAATTGACTTTTACCTATGAAATAGGGGCTTTTCAAATGATTAGCTGATTTGTCCAGGAATGTTAAAAGAGGACAGTCCAGCAAAACAATCTTGCTAAACCATTGGGTACTTAATTCCCAGAGAACACGAAATCTTGAGAAAGTAAATCATTATAACGTGCTAAAATATTTCACTTTGCTTTTCATGTATTTTAAGATAAATTATGAAACATTAAATAACTTTAGTAAAATTTGTGTATTTAAACAAAGAGAACTTTATTAAAGTGAATTTCAACATTTTAAAAACTGAAGCCAAAAAAAAAAAAAAAAAAAAAAAACTGAAGCCATGGCTCTTCTTTTACATCAGTGTGAAAAAAAAATGAGAGTACACGATTATTTTGCATAAAGCTTTCCTGATGCACTGCAAAAATAAAGTACCAAATTTAAACTTTCTTGGAAACTTCCTTTTTGGATGGAAAAGTTCTGTAGTACACATTGGAAGTCTTAAGTATGACCAGAAATTCTAAGAACTTGTGTCTTTGGGGATATAAGCACCATTTACCTGTCTTGCTTCAGATCATTTCATGAGAGAGATCCAGAAAGAAAACAAGCAAGTCAAACGAAGGAATAGAAGATGAAGAAACCTGAGACAGAGGATCAAAGTATTTCTTGATTTATATATTTATTTTTAACCAAGGATGGTCTTTGAAAAATCACAGAAGAATGATTCAAAACAACTGTCTGTATGGAAACTGAATAACAGAAGATAGAGGAATAAATTGAAAATAATAAAAAATAAATGCAGTTATAGTAGGCACTCAGTATTTCAGTATCTGTGCTGCACAGTTTTCTGTTGTTTTCTCAGTTTTTCTTTTTCTTTGTGTAGTTTCTACTGTATAAAGAGTTAATTTATATCCATATTCCTCTGTTCTCTTATTCAAGTTCATTCTTACCTTTCTCTCTCATTCAAAAAATAACAAAATTTCTACTGTGGATTTTTGTCTGTTTGTGTGTGTGTGTGTGTGTGTGTGTGTGTGTGTGTGTGTATTCTTAAGGTACTTTTATGGGCATTAGTTTGACCTGATCTTCACAATTAGATATGATAAGTGATCAGATATAATTATTCTCATTTTCTACACACACACACACACACACACACACACACGCATGCATGCACGCACGAGGTAATGTATGTGGTAATGTCACAGAGCTGACAATTTGTGAAGTTAAAAGTTAAAACCAGGTCTTAAGGTAGGACTTAAAGTTCAGTAAGTTTTGTTTTGTTTCATTATTAGGATATTACCTTCACAAACAGTACAACTTTATCTTGATTTCAAAAACAGAATCGAATGATTAGGCCACCCAATTGGCCTGAGAACAAATTCAACTGTGACTTTCAATGAAACATCATTTATAGGGTCCTTAAATGGCTCAGGTGGCTAAGTTGCTGACTCTTTTTTTTTCTTTTAAGATTTTATTTATTTATTCATGAGAGATACACAGAGCGGGAGAGGCAGAGACACAGGCAGAGGGAGAAGCAGGCTCCATGCAGGGAGCCCGACGTGGGACTCAATCCCGGGACTCCAGGATCAGGCCCTGGGCCCAAGGTGGCGCTAAATCACTGAGCCACCAGGGCTGCCCAAGTTGCTGACTCTTAATTTTGGCCCAGGTCATTATCCCAGGGTCATGGGGTCGAGCCCCATGTCAAGCCCCATGACAGGCTCCACGCTTAGAGAGGAATCTTCTTGAGATTCTCTTCATCTCCCTCTCCCTCTGCTCCTCCCCCTGCTCATGCATTTCCTCTCTCTTTAAAGCAGAAAAATCTTAACAAAACAAAAAAAAAAAAAAAGAAGAAGCGTAACTGAGTATCATTTTTAGAAAATGAAATAATTGTTTTATTCTGAAACCCTCAGCTGTTTCTAATATAAAGCATATAGAGATCTACTACTGAATGACTAAGATTTAAGGCATCAGGTATTTTATCCAAAAAAATCCTTATTTTTCTATATATTGAATACACGCAAGAAAAATATGTGTTTAAATAAATGTCCAAATTTGTGGTACATTCACCATTCTACAAATTAGCATTACAAATAGAATTCTACAACTTTTCACATCTAAAAAAATTTTTAAAAAGAAAAAATATTTTATTTTGAAGATGAAATACAAACATTAAGTATTTATTAAATATTAAGTCCATATCCTTAACCCCAACCCCACTGCCAAAGTAAAACATACCAACATGTGGCCTTGAAACGATATACTTTCCCTCACTTCTTGTGGCTGATTCATTGCCTAAACTTTGAAACAAAAGAGGACATTACCACTCTGTGTTGTTGTTACAAAACTCAAACCAGAAGAGTCATACTGAATAGCATAGCTGATTTATTTAAAGAGAAACATATTAGATATCGAGAAAGTGCCATAAGTATCATTATAAACTTTAAGAGGATATTTTTCCTTACAGGGATGAATTTCAACAGTCAGACTGAAACTACTGTCAAGGTTAAATCTTTTATTTTCAATGATTCCAATTATTTTGACTACCAAATGCTTTAATTATCTCAAGAAAGCAATTAATAAGCTCCATTCAACAAATCAAAAATCCCCATCAGTTTCTGCAGCATTCAAATCGTCTTTTTTTATATCATAAATGAGCCCTCTCCATAGACTATTTTTTTCACTTCTTTTCATTTTTAACCTTAAATGTCAAGTGGATGAACATTGTGCCTTAGGTCAGTGGGTTTCCAGTCTAGGTTAGCTTTCCTCTTTCAGCTGCATTGTCTGAGCTCACAAGTATGTGGAAAATAAATTTACAGTTATCTTAACTATGAAATGTACAAAGAAAATAATATTTTATTCTTTTGAAATGGAATGTTCTTTTCCAAACATTCCTCTTAACCCTCATAGGAACCGATTTCTAGCATCAGCTTTGTCATTTACAAGTTCGAAGATGATGGAAGAGTCTTTCAATCATTTATAAAATGAGAATTTTCAATTAAGTCTTATTCTACCTCGAAAGCATTTAATAATAAATAATTATTTTGAGGCAAATGCATTCTGAATAGAGTGGTGCTGATGACATACAAAAATCTTGACAAATTCCCTGAAGAACTATCACCTATAGTTTCAAATTTCCATGAAACCCTTTTTAATCCTGATTTTCTTATAAATGAAGTTTGTATTATAATAAAAAAATTTTAAAACTATCATATCATTTATATCTGAGTTTCCTTTTATGTTTTCATTAATACGTTGGAAAAGATGTTTTAACCTTGGAGGAGACCTTGCTAGGTGAAGAAAGAAAAAGCAAAAAAAGGATTAGACTGAGGATATCAAAAACAAACTTCTCTTCTTATATCATTTTGGTACAGATTACCACATTCCTCAACTAGCAATTCTTAACATTTCATTTTCAAAATACAGAGGGACATTAGAATATAGCAAAACAGATTATGATATATCATGTTAGAAAATCAACTAAAAATTCAGGCCATGAGTATTATTTCTTAATTTTTTCCTTCAGTAGTTAGTTGTGACTTTCAATGTATTGTTTTATTCTTCATGAACTACAAAGAAAAGTAGTACATGCAGTGAAGCATAAGGTTTGGTTTCCTCTGTCATTATCTATGCTTTGCATACAACAAATGTTATTAAGAGTCATAAAACTATATAGCCATGGTATTGGGCTCAGTGACCTCCCATGATAGTGAATTCAACAGATTGACTTTATGGAGCATAGAGCAAAATCTTTTCTTTCTTTTTTTTTCCCCTTTCAAATTTATGAGTTAGCATTCTACTCGAACTCATCTACCTTGCTTAAATTCAGATCTATTGATTTGCTATTTACCACGGGCCATAAGAAAACTTAGTGGTCATACTATAACATTCTGAGGCCAGAATTTGATTCAGATGTAACTGGAAATAATTCACTAAATGGTGGAAAAACAAATACCTAATACTTCTTAAAAATTGGAAATGGGAAAAAAATTAGAAATGGGAGATGCAGATATACTAAATTGAATCCTTTCTTATCCAGGCACACGTGTTCCTCACAATAGGAAAAAAATATTATTTTCCTTTCATATTATTGTAGTAACCTGAGTGAGAAAGAGTATTGAATGGGGAAACTCTCAGCTAAATACCTATAACTTAATAGACTGCTTTCATGTCCTGAGGCTTTTGGTAACAACACATATTTAGCTGGGAAGGATATAAGTTAAGTGATGTTTAGTAAACTATTTGTATCTTTGAAAGTTGAGAAAGACCCTCAAGAGAATGCTAGTCATCTTCTCTAAACTGCATCTAGAGCAGAGGTACTCACTACTGTATCATGAATGTTTGTGAGATGTATCACAGGGACTATATTATAAATAATAAACAACTAAAGTATGAGAATGTTTAAGTTGACTAAAATGACACCAAATTCATGAGTGTCCCTATAGTGTTTTACTCACTTGCTTTTAGATATTCCAACTCCACAGGGAACAGTGAAACTTCATTTCTGTAGCTTTTTAAAAAATCCTTGTATATACTATTTTATGTCACTCCTGAATATTTGAAATTAACTTTTTACACATGTTAAGTCTTGTGGGATTTGGCTTGCATACGAATTAGAACTAAGCCAAATAACCTTCTGATATTGGCCATAGCAGCAAGTGGCCTTACTTTACAGATCGCTAAACTGGTATGACGACCAAAACTATCATATTAACTTGTCACCTTCATTTACTTTCTCTACTACTCAATTCTTTATCTGTGAAACAAACAGGCTGGTAATTGAGTGTGTACTCTATGCTTGTACTTTCAAGATTTTTGAAATAGGTTTAAAGAAATTAGGATGAGATTGATGTATGAATCGTTGTAACAGAGAAAATGAGAGTCCCCTGACCGTTCATTTTCTGGCAATACAATCTACTGCAGTTAGAGAAAGAAGCTGTGTACAATACATGGAGCTCCTGGTTGTAACAATATTAATAACTCTTAACAGTAGTGGAATAACAGTTCCCAGCGCCAAGCATTTCTTCTTAGATCACTCAAAGAGACTTAAAAAGATGAATAAAGAATATCTGCACGTTTCTCTTCTGAAACCAATTTTTTTTTGCCAACTTTGAAGGCATTAGATTGCCATTCCATGGGTCATTTGGAAGAAGGTTGCCCAAAATGTAAGCATATTGACTCTATAGAAGTAGAGAAATGAGGTCTACATTAATTTCATTGTAACCATCACCTGAATTTGCTGATAAAGCTATTTCCTAAAGAAATTCTCAAGCTCCTATATAACTTCCCTATAAAAATTCCTTGTTGGACTATATTTCCAATGCAATTTAATATGGTTACATTTATTTATAAAGAGAGCTTAATTTGGGCAGCCCGAGTGGCTCAGTGGTCAGTGCTCAGGGTGTGATCCTAGAGACCTGGGATCGAGTCCTACTCAGGCTCCCTGCATGGAGCCTGCTTCTCCCTCTGCCTGTGTCTCTGCCTCTCTCTCTCTCTGTGTGTCTCTCATGAATAAATAAATAAAATCTTAAAAACAAGAGAGAGATAGAGCTTAATTTGGAAATTCAATTTGGAAATTCTACATATTGGGTTTTTCTCATTATTTTATTTCAAATAAAAACTATTAATTCACCATTAAAAACTCTATTTCATATTTTATTGGATGAAATAGAATTCTGCATTTATGAGTAGCATGTTAAATGACAGCTTATATATTTCCAAACACAGAATCAATTATTTTATTTTTAAGTAATCTCTACACCCAATGTGGGGCTTGAACTCAAAACCCCAAGATCAAAAATCACATGCTCCAAAACAACTGAGCCAGCTAAATGCCCCACAGAATCAATTATATAATGTTCAGTGACATCGCACTTTGTATATAATAACACATGGAAGTCTTATATCCAGCTAATGTTGATTAATCATTTTCACATAAGAATCTCCTCCTGACATGGCAAGAGATAACATCTCTGCAAAAACAGTTATATTAGATATTTCATTAGACTTTGGATACAGAACACACGGCACACATTTCTGAATCTAGAAACCATGATAATAAAGGTCAATAGTAGAAAACAGAAATCCTTGAGACTGCATTCCATTTTAAAGCTTAAGGTGGTTATAATGTTTTGTTACCAGTTGCTACAAGTGAATGTAAAATTTGGTGTTGAGTTTCCTAGTTGTCAAAGAGAAAAAAAGAACAGAGGGGGAAAAAAAAAAAGAATACCAATTCATGAAGGAAAACAATTATTTTCTCTTTCTTCCTCTCTTCCTGAAAGGTATGTATTTAGGAATTTTGAACAACAGCCTTTCTCATACCATCCTAAGATAAAATTCAAAGACAAAACATTGCAGGTGAACTTAAGAGAAAGTAGTTCTTTGAGAAGCTACATTGATATGATACAATCATGTATATAGATTGTGGCTATTTTACTTCATACAATACTAGGATTTAGTCTGTCCTTTAAATGATATTTTTAAGATATAATTTCTTTCCAAATAGCATTCAGTAGGAGCCAATAGCAGATTGAGAATGATTCTTGAGCCAGTCCGGAAAAGCTGACTCTCTATTATTTGTTAAGATCAAATTCATGAGCATTGGATGCCAGATAAGAAGAGTAAGATAGAAAAATAAATTAGTTTACCAGGCGAGAGAAGGTGACCAGAGGTAAGAGGAAGACGGAGAAAAAGATGAAGCTATTTTAAATACAGGAAATAGAGTAACCAGACAAGAGGAAAAGGACCAGGAAAAATGCAGGTGTTGGCAAGTTAGGGCAAGAATGTGAAATAGTCCTGTTTTAGGTATGTTACTGTGCTCTAATTGCCATTTATAAAATTAACAGCAAGAAGCTGGAAGGGCAGACTAATGTGGCAGCCAAGATTAATGCTGATTAATCGTTTTGTATGAAAATCTCCTCTTAACATGGCAGGAGATAACATCTCTGCAAAACAACTAAATTGGATATTTCATCAGCTCTGTTTAGTGATTAACTTGCTCGTCTTAGGACTGCACATGGATATTTCATTAAGTCTCAAAATTGTTGCTTTCTGTTGGGTCCTTATTGTTAGAAGTAATAAATGCTATTTTTGATGCTGTTATATTATCTTTCCAATTACCAAGGAGAAATAAAAACAAATGAAAAATGATAATTTGCCACTTGTGGACCATTAAACACAGACTATACATGTATTCTGCAGTTCAGGACAGCAGCCGAGGCCATTGTGGGCTAGTTTTCTTTTAGAAAATTGCCTATTTTTTTTTGTTTCCCCTCACAGGCTTTGTGATACAGGTCATTCTAGTGTTCTTGATTTTACTTTTCAATAAAACCTTCCTGTTATTTCTTAATGTACCTTGTGCTTCTCACTGTCATTTATTTTCACCTGCCTCACAATGTAAAATTTAAAAAGAAAAGATAAAATAATAGTTATACAGATGTTTACTTTTGGAAAAATGAGATTATAGGGTTTTAGAGTTTGAGGCTATTTATTTATTTTTGGCCTTTGATAGTTCAGCAAACTTGTATGCGGGCCTACCTTGTGCCGGAAACTGTGGATATAAAAAGTGGACATGTCACAAGCTCTCCCACTGAACATTTATTTAGTAGGAAATGTGAACAGGTAAAATATGATTTCTGAGATACAGGGCCAGTCCTTGGTGTGGACAATGGAAATAAAACACAGACATAGAGAAATTAGGGCTAGAAGAGGCCCGAGAGGTGATCTAGTTCCCTCTTTGTAAATGGGAAGTCTGAAGAGCACGGAAATTAGTGATTTTCCCAAACCATATAGGGTGGTTATAATAGAGCCAGCTGTTGATAGTAGAAGAATTTTTTTTTTAAGACAGAGCCAGTACTCTCTACCACAACACACAACCATTTGACTCAGATGTTGGAAAATTAATTTGACTCTTTAGGGTTCAAGTTAACCCTTGGTATTTTCACTTTCATACCCTGCCCCACTCAGACACATTCCTTTATTTAATATTTACCTTTCCTTTCCTTTAGTGTACAGGAAACCATTGGACTGAGAGGAACTCTGAATATCTATAAAACACCAAGGAATCATCTTGAAAAATCAACTGATCCTTATGAGTTACTTCTTGATAATTTAAGTTTAAATTAATCAGAAAAGTAGAGGTGGAGGGCCAGATTGGCATTCTCCTCTGCAAACACCTCATTTCATCAGTGTGCAGAGTTCCAACTAATTGCAATGAGAACTCCATGTACAGAAGCATGAATAGGGTGCAAGATGCATGTTAATTTTGTAGAGCATTTCCCCCAGTTACACTTTTTAAAAAAAAATTAAAGGGGGAAGTATGTGGTTAAATAGTTCAAGGCATTCAAAGAACACCAAATGTAGTTGGGTTCCCTAATTAATATGTGTTTTACAGAGAGGAACGCTTGTAAGTTTGAAAGCATTGGGGAGTTTGATGTTATTTTTGAAATAAATTTTTAATTAAATTTTCCTTAATTGAGCATACTGAAATTCCAGTAAAGGATGCCTATAAAGTACTCCTTGGGGTGTGGAGGAGATCCACAGAGGTGTGGAGAAATATGTGAATTGGGCTGAGTATCTCATTAATTCTCACGACACCCTGGGAAGAAGATAGGAAGCATAATGTGCAAGCCACAATTCACCAAAGTAAAATGACCTTGGAGGGAATATGAAAACCTTTGATGTCTGGGGACTAAAAGAAGCTTAAGATGATTTCTTCCCACCAACCTACTTCCTCTCCTTATGTTCCACCTGCAAATTAGCCAGAATTCTAAGAATGTTAAGTTCCTATGCCCTGGGCATATATGGCAGAAGCAGATTTTTAAATAAAGGCAGGTAAAATACATCTTGTTTTTTGTTCCTATCATAGTAAACAATTCAACTTAGTGTTTATTACTATGTACAAGATATTGAGTGTGCCATGTGGGAAGAGTGAAATTAGTATGACTGCATTTCTTCCAGTCTCTCTCCATCAACATGTCACACCTCCTATCATTCCAAAACTATGCAAAACCGTAAGGATTTCCGATACCTTCTCAATGTGACCCAAGCCCTGAGAATTTCCAATACTTTCTCAATGTGATTTCCAATAAGACACATATCATGAATGGGTGAGTTTTCACATAAGGTCAAGGTCTGCTCAGCACCATGCTACATGTTAAGGTGAATATAGGAGACGCAGAAAATTACTTTGTCTGCAGAGCACTTGTGATAAAACAAAAAGAAACAAGAGGTTTAATGAATAGTTACAGACTACAGGAATTTGGAGAAGAGGTAAATCTGTGTTCATGTAAATCATATGACCTTTGTGAACAAGATAGGATTGGTACATAGTGTTTAGATTCTTAAACCGGTCTCAACCCCCCAGTCAACTATTATGAGACGTGAACCCAATTTTCTTAAACTTTTATTCTTGGGTTGTCACCCAAGTAACAGCCACAAAATCTGACATAGTCACTCCAGATGTCAAGTTAAAATGAAAATCACTGGAATCAGGTTTAATGGAGATTTAGCAATGCAAATAGGAAAATTTCCATTTGCCTTCTAAACTTCTAGTAATTTGTGTGAGACTCAGGGTCCCTGTCAACCTAGAACAGAAAGTTTAAAAAAATCATGACTTCCATGTTCTTTCTAATCAATGAATATCATAAAGAGAAATTAACAGTAATATATAGTCCTCAAATACACATAATGTGATTTTTTTTTCCCTAACCTAAAAACTTCTTGAGGATAGCTTCAGTCTCATTTGTTATTTTGTCTGGGAATCTTCCCTGCTTTTTGACACATAGGTTGCCAGTGAATAGTAAATACTTGTGGGTGGATAAATAAATGTATTTTTGTCTCAATAATATTAATAAATTACCTGCTATAACAACACTTTTTATGTGTGTGAACTATGTAGGATAACCAGCTTTAAGCCAACATATTAAAAATATAAGAATATTTTTATTTACAAAATAAAATTTAATGAAAGTATCTGTCTTTAAAGTTTAGAGTATTTATCTAATATACTTAGAAGTAAAACTTGATTTACCCAAGTGCTATATACGTAGTTTTCTGTCCGTATATCCATCACATAAAGTAAGGTGTCGGTACTGAACTAGTCAATGTAATAAACATTTGATTTATTAATTGCATTATAACTGTGCATATTACAGCAAGCATGTTTTTAATAAATAGCATTCATGTAGTTTCATTTAAAATGCAATAAAAATATTTTATGCTGAAATTCAGTTCCAAACTTCCAAAAAGGCACAATGCTATTTTCTTCACTAATTTACATCCTATTTGTCTTTTCTTTTCCCCATTTTCTTCTATTTGACCTATAGGTTATAATCTTCCTATTCAAGAAAACCTCTAAAATCCATTCTTAAATTCATAGATAACCTTTAATAAAACACTCGGAAATTTAGGAATGTATTTTTCTTTCTTCTTTGTATTATGTTTTATTAAGTAGATTCTTGTCCAAGTGTCTAGATACTGCATGTAGGAAACATTATATGAATAGATATGGATAGAGTCTGTTTTCAGAACTTGAAAAGTGTAACTATTAATCTAAAATAATAACATCACTATTATTTATATAGCACCATACCAAGCAAACCATTAATGAAGCAATTTGGGAAAAAAAAAAAAAGGCAGAGGATAGGTAAGTCCAAAAGAGATGTCCACAAGATAAAGAAAATAACATTTTGCAAAATACCACATAAAATAACATTTCAAAAGTCCCAGAATATATTATGTGGTTGCTCAGACTGATATTTCTAGTTTTCTTACCTCATGGAAATTTTATGGGAATAATAGTATGCAATTTTGACATGTTTAAAATTTATAAGAGATATCAAAGAGTTGTGACATTCATTGCCTTTTTTTATTAGAGCAGATAAAAATGGACTATAGGTTATGACATTTCCTCTCAATGAAAATTCTAAAAATCGCTTTTAAGTGTACAGATAACTTTCACTATCATATCATACTGGTTCTTTGGAGAGAATCACTCTCCTTTTCTCTCTACTTTTCTCATATAACACACTTGTCAAGGTGTCTAGGGAATACATGTTACAGCATTATACTGATAGATACAGCTAGGTGGGTGTTCTTCACCATTAGATATAATAAATTCCAAACTAAAATAAGGACAAGTATCATTATAACCAAAACCTTTTTTTTTTTTAATTTCCAATGGCTAATTTATTTTAAGATGTTCAAGACAGACATAGAATAATAATCTTTTTCACTGAAGTCTTTTATTTGGAACCAAGTTGATCAATTTATTAAAGCTAAATGATGGAGGAAAGATGAAAGGGATACTTGAAATGCAAGAGAGAAATTTTAGATCACAAATAAGACATTGCTATATTATCTACTGGAGTTGGAAATGAGTAAAACCAAGAAAGAAGAACAAATTGTACCATAAAATGAATGATAAAGAGGGCAGCCTGGGTGGCTCAGTGGTTTAGTGCCTGCCTTTGGCCCCGGGGTGTGATCCTGGGGTCCCAGGATCAAGTTCCACGTCGGGCTCTCTGCATGGAGCCTGCTTCTCCCTCTGCTTCTCTCTCTCTCGTTCTGTCTCTCATGAATGAGTAAATTTGAAAATCTTAAAAAATGAATGATAAAGAGTAAATATAGAGAAATAAAAAGAGCATGAGACTCATGTAAATATAAGAATAATATTTTGAAACTCTCATCAATCACACCATACAAAGTCTGAGTGATACTTTTGGGCCTAGAAATAAGGAAATACCCAGGCCAAAAAAAAAAAAAATTCCATCCAGTTATCTCATAGTAACAAGTACAGCACTTCATTTGGCCAAACCTAGAATAAACGTATATAAACGCCTCCAAAACCCTCTGGAGCAATTAAAAGTAAGAATATAAAGTAATGAAGATATGTCTAAGGCAAGTATTCTGCTTTCATTACTTTGAATTACTATAAGGAATGGAAGTTATAAATGTAAATATTTTACTTTTACAAAGTAGGAATGTTCTATATCAAGGTATAGAAGAGATTTTAAAAAAAGAAAAGAAAAAGGATTTGGACAATTGTCTAAGCATCAGGATTAGAACTTCTAGTACATTGTTGAATAAAAGTGACTGCGGTAGGCATTCTTGTTGCTGATCTTAAGAGGAAAACATTCATTCTTTCTCCATTAAGTATGATGTTAGCTGTGGGCGTTCTGGAGAATATTCCTTATCAGATTGAGGATGTTTCGTTCTCCTTTCTGATTATTAAGTGTTTTAATAATGGATGGGGGTTAGATTTTGTCAAATGCTTTTCATGCCTATGTTGAAATGATCATGTAATTTTTATTTACATGGTATGCTACAATAATTGATTTGCATCTGTTGAACTCTACAAATTTCTGCATTTGTGAGGTAATCTCACTTGGTCATATTTTATAATCCTTCTCATATATTTCTGGATTTGGTTTGTTAATACTTCGTTGAGGCTTTTTGTGTCCATACTCACTGGGGACATCCTATAGTTTTCCTTTGTTTGGATGTCTTTATCTAATTTTACATCAGGTATAATTTAGTGGATAATCGATGATTGGTCAGATTTCCCTTCATGCCTTCCCTTATGATAAAGGTTACTGACCTTCTGTCTTACTGAGATTCAGAACTTTCTCTTGGAGAGACAGTTTTCAGTTTGTTCCGTGGTTCTGGTTAACTGCTAGATTTCTGAAATGTTGATTTTAGTTATCTCTCCCACATTATTACTGTTTTAGAGGGTAAGTGAGTTTACTAAAGTATTTAGCTGCCACTTTAGAAGTCAGTCTCCTCTATGCATCTTTCTCTATGTCATAGTTGGTGCTATCGCTCTTTAGAATTGTTAAAACCTGCCCATATTGTTCCTTTCTTCTAATGTGCTGCTTCAAGTTTACTTCAGGCCCAAAGTCTACACCATCTGGCATTAAAGCATATATAAAATAAAAATAAGTAACACTCTCTGAGCCATTGTAACAGATAGAAACCACAGATTTTCACAGCTCACTATATATTTCTCTTTCATTTCTCTCTGCTAAACTCTAGTTCCTTTATGATCAGATTCACATTTCTTCATCTTTCTGAAATGTCTTTCTTCCAATCAGAGTGAATTTATCCTCTATCCACATTTTGCTCAAATATCTACTCTAATACCTCTACCATTGTACTGTGTTTATTGGCATCTTTACCCTTCTCCATGCACCCATTTTCTCATTCTACAGTTAGAATATACAGTCTTTCAGGGAACAGGCAAGTTTCACCAGGTTTTGCTCAAATTTGGGGAATTTTCAGCCATCGATTTTTTACATACTTTCTCTAGGTCCCCAATATACACATACTTATCTTCTCCTTCTGGAACTCTGATGACACAAAATGTTAAATCGTGTATTATATTTCACCATGTCTCTGAGGCTTTGTTTATTATTTTTCAGTTTATTTTCTCTCTGTCCATTTAAGTCAGGTAATTTAAAAAAATATATTTTATTTATTTTTTTTAGAGAGAAGGGGTATGTGGGAGGGGAGGGGCAGAGGGAGAGAATCTTAAGCAGACTCCACACTTGAGGGTAGACCCAGATGTGGGATTGATCCATGACCCTGAGATCATGACCTGAGCTGAAACCAGGAGTCAGGGGCTTAGCCGAGCGAGCCACCCAGGCACCGCTAAATTGAGTAATTTTTATTGTGCTCTTCAAGTTCACTGACTTTCCTCTTTCTTCTCCATCCTGTTATTGAGCCCATCCATTGAGTTATTTTAATTTCAGATATTGTAAATTCTAGTTCTAAAATGGCCATTTGATTCATCTTTACATATTCTTTTTCTTTTTTTTGCTGAGGTTTTCTATCTTTCCGTTTATTTCAAACATATTCAACATATTCACTGAAGCATCCTCATGAGTACTTAAAATTCTAGTCATATAGTTCTCACATCTACATCATCTTGGTATTGGTGTCTGTTGTCTTTTTGTCATTCCATTTGCAATCTTCCCGGTTCACGATACAATGAGTTATATTCAATTGAAACCTGGCCATTTTCAGTATTTTAAGACTGGATCTCATTTAAGTTTTGTGTTTTAGCTGGCTTCCTCCAGTACTACTCTGGTGGGTGAAGGGGGCAGACATGCTACCATATTCCTGCCAAGTGGGGTGGTAGGGTAGGTGCGCCACTCAGCCTCCTTTGACACCTAGGAGTGAAGAGCTCTTCCTGACTATAGGGCTGGATGGGAATTCAGGCTCCTGACAGAGCATCTGCTGATACAATCCTGGCTAAGAGGGAGAGGGACACATTCTTACTACTTCCCACTGTACTCCACTAACAGCAAGGGTGGAAGTCGTTCTAACTCCCTCCTCACTCTTCTCTGACACCACCCTGGTGGGTGAATTGGATCACCTGGCTATAGGCTGGCAAAGATGGAAGTCTAAGCTCATGATGTGGTAAGCTGGGGTGGGGCTGCAATTTGGTCAGCAGTATTTAACTGGAGTGAAGCTATCATCAAAAGGTTTTCTGTCTTGCTGGGCTGCCTCCTTCACAGTCTTTTGGCCACAAAGAACAGGCTTTTCTTGAGAACTTTTATTGACCTCTGTTGACATTTCCAGATGCCAGTTTCTCTAGGATCCAGTCTGGGATATACAAAGTGAAAAGAAAACCTAAGGAACTCACCACCATCCTGCCTCTGGTTCAAGCTCCTTTAATTGGTCTGACATTCTCTCCAGCTTCCAGGGTCATCTTAATTTTGCTTTCTGTATAATATCTATGGTTTTACTTAGTATGAGGAATAGAGGAAGGCATGTTTACTCCATCTTACTCGATGGTGAAGTTGTCTCAAGTATTTCCCTAACATTTTAGTGATTCTCAGATAGTAAATATTTGAGAAATAGTTGTTAACTGAATGACTTAATGTTAGAACTTTATGTCTATTATCTTGGAAGCCCTAGACTCAGTCTGATTCACTTCTGTTTCAGGAACATTTGAGATTTTTAGAAAACAGCATTCCTGATTAAGGGAGGTATTACTAAAATTTTGAAAGTTTTATAATTTCTGTCATAATATTTTATTCAAATACATGTGTTTGATTTGAAAAAGGAGCAAAAATTTTCCCTCCCTCTCTCTCAATCTCTCTCTTTCGCTCTTTTTTTTTTTTTTTTTTTTTTTTTTTTGGTGGTGGTAGTGTTGCCATCATTTGCATTTGAAAATCCTCTAAAACACTTTAGTCCTTAAACTTGTTATTCTTTGTTGAGCTGATTTATAGCTTCTAAATAATTTAGAGAATGTAATTTGTAATTAAGAACATTCTCACTCACATATGCAAATACTAATGACTACTTGTTATGATCTTGCTATTTTTAATAACATTAGTGCTGCTGGGCTGAAATTTCTTAAAGATCAGACTAATTTTAATAGCTCAGTGTTCTTTTTATAATTGTCTAAATCACTTATTTTATTTGCGATTCATGGCCATTGGTTATTTTCTTTAATATTTTGATGCTTATAGAATATGACATAAATACCTTGTCACTTGTGATGCAATGAACAATTGTCGTTTAGAAGCTTTGTAGTCCCATGAACTAAAAATGGAATTATTTAAAAGGATTGTTCAGTGGAAGTGCTTTGACAGGTAGGACCTTGATGATGGCATTATTCCATCCCTCAGCTTCTGTAACTAGTTTTAGACTAATTTGAACTTTTCAAATGCTATTCTGGGTGTCTCCATTGAATAAATCAATTAAACCAAGTTCAGTTCAGGTAACATTACTTTCAACAAAAGTTATTTGTCAGAAAATCATGAAGTTACAGTGGTAATACTGAAATTAAACCAATAAAAAGGGCAATTATGTGTATTCAGATGATTTCAAGAACAAATAAACATTGTTGCAGGAGGGGATGTCTCTGTCATCATTAATGATACAGTGAAGGGTACGGTAACAAGTGGAATAACAGCCATTTCTCACCCTATAAACTGAGAAATAGAAGCACAAACATTATTACTTTTCTATCAGTGGCATAATAATCCACTTATTTTTTTAAAAAAATATGCAATAGATGTTAGAGGGTCTGGTCCTATATCGATAACTTATAGGTAATCCTAAAGATCTTACTATTCCAATTTATAGAATAAGAGCTAAAACTCAGAAAAGTTAAAATAAGTTTTCTCTGTCACAGTGATAGTAAATGTTTCATCTAGGCCCTGTCTCTCAAATTCCAGGATTTGTGTTTCTTTCATTATTCATCCTTGTGTATTACATCTTAAAATTCAGAATCCTCTGTGTTGGTAATCATACTTTATTTTTCTCTCAAATTCTGTATCATGATCTTCTGTAAATGAATTTAGAGCTCTAATCCCTCTACTAGCCAAAGGATATACTATATTTTATCATATCTAAGATGCATCCACTGTAATATACACAGTTTGTAATGTGCCCTCAAGAAAGAAAATGCTCTGCCATTTAATTTCTATACACCATCAATTGTGGTAAATAGTCAGATTCCATGAATATTAACATGTAAATATATGTGTCTTAGAGGCAATAAAATACAACTGTTTTCTGTTTGGTGCCTGGCCTTAACAGAGCACTGTTTATTTTTGCAAACTTCTAGTAGGGAGAGAGGAAGAAGACGGCAAGAGAAATTGTCTGAGGAGATTCTCTAACGGAAAGAGATATTCAACCATAATTTTTAAAGTAGTATTTTGATATGATTATCTTGAAAATAATGATAAAAATAGTTTACAGGAAGCAGTGCCACCTGAAGACTGTAAGACTTATGGAGATGTTCAAAGCATGACAATTTCTTTCCCATGATCCAATCCGCCTAACCAATGATTACTCTTACATATATCACCAAATCTTTACTCTTGAATCATTCCCCTACTGCTAAGTTCCAGCCACACCTAGCTACCCTTTTCATTAATTCCCATGTCTTTTGGGGGTACTGACACCCTTTCTGACTTTAATTTAAACATATAATCGTACAATAAAATTTCCTATTTGAGTGGAAGAATATGAATTCCTTCTCCACATCTGAATTCTTGTTTAATGATGTATCAATGAAATTTTTTCTTATTTAAAAATGAAACTAGGATAATGTTATGAGAATTTTTATGCACTTTCTTGGTCTATCTGCAGTATGTCCAGACAGCCCAGAGCTAGCCAAACAGAGCTGCTATGTGTTGAAACTGCTGTGGTGTTCTGGTGGCAAAGTCCAGACTATGGATTATAAATATGTAATCACTGTCCATTCATAGAGTTGATGGAACTAAATAAAGTGTTTTCTATTTTTTAAGACCAGAATCATCTTAATATGCTCAGTTACCATTTAGTTAATGTAAAGAAATAATGCTTTGGATGATCTAGAATGAGGAAGAAGATTAAGAAGGTAAGATTTGAATGTAGGCTTGTCTGACTTTGGATCCTACATTCTTAAACACTATATGATATTCTTTCTTGTTGTCAAGATCTCCAACTTCTGTTATGTAGGGATTAATGAGTGTCCTAGGACATTGGGAAGTCAAGACGGTCAACATAAGGTTGTATTCAGGACTTAGCATCTTTGAAGCAGCAATATGCTGTCTTCTTATTTCGACTCAAAAAGGCATTCAGAAAGCAGCAGATGGAAAGCTATTCCCCAACAGTGGTAAGAAGAAGAAATAACAAGCTTGCTCAGCATGGGCTATGTGATATCCTCACTAAAATGTCAGATGATAGTATGAAGATACTGGCAGGGATCCTGAGATGTCCCTAGCTTTGGACAAAGAAGTATTAGGGGTCTCTCACTGTGGATTCTTCTCTCCTCAAGCTCACCACTGGCCCAGCATTGGTGCCCCTTTTTCAGGCTTCATCCTCCTCTAAGGGCAATTTCTCACCCCTCTTCTCAATCTAGCCTGAGGCAGGGTCAACTGGCTTTCCTTGAATTAGCTTCCAAGCTCTTCCTATGACCTTGTTCATTTCAGCTCCTTTCGTGATTTATTTTTGATGCACAAAAGACCCTTGTGAAAGTCCAATAGCTGAGCACTACCTCTCTTTCTCCCGAAATTATAACAATCTCAATTTTTCTAGATTCAATGTGGATTCTCCTATTTGATCAAGAGAAGGTTCATAAGCAGGGGGATATGACAAATAGTGAAAGACACAGAACACTCTTTTAGTAATGATCTTTCTACTTTCTCATTACTGAATTTTTGAGTTTCCAAAATTATCTTCGATCCCATCTAGGTGTTTTGTGCCCTATTCCTTCCAAGATGGAATGTATAAATAAGATTTTCACCTGAATCTGACTGAGAATATGTAATTCTATTTCTCCCGAGTCCTAATAATGATAAAAGGTCCTATATCCTTGGAGACATTCAGATTTTTGGCAATCCTATGGCATATTCTCTACCTCAGAGGGTTCAGAAAAAAGATTCTTAGCCCCAAGGCAAACATCCTATATGACATCTCTTTCCCTCTGGACCAGTTGTCTTTGTATTCCAGTCTACAAGTTAGAATCCTAGCACCAGGGCAGCCCTGGGGGCTCAGGGGTTTTGTGCCGCCTTCAGCCCGGGGCCTGATCCTGGAGACCGGGGATCCAGTCCCACGTCGGGCTCCCTATATGAAGCCTGTTTCTCCCTCTGCCTGTGTCTCTGTCTCTCTCTCTCTCTTTCTCTCTCATGAATAAATAAATAAAATCTAAAAAAAAAAAAAATTCCTAGCACCATACATCTCTATGACCCATCCATACTTGGTCAAAGCCCCTTGTTCCTGCAGCACTCATACCTCCTATCTCATCCATAATTAATAGTTTATCAAACTCTTCCTGCAGTTTCACTGGGGGCTTTTGGATTGTTCAGTATATAAGACGGTTCATTTTTATAGTCGCAGCAACCATAGATTTCAAATAAAAGCCTGGGGCATATGAGGACAGATTTGATTTAAGGATATGACTGCATATTTTGAAATCATGGACTATATTTGATTGTCTGGTTGATTGGTCTCATATTATTTTGCCACCTGTAAAGTGTTGTTTTCTTCCACCACTCATAGATAGCACTGTATCCCCCTCACTGTTTTCTCCTGTTTATCTCCCACTTACTTGTTAGATCCCCTTACATGATCTATTCCAAGTTTAGTTTCTCTAAAAAGCCACTGAGTGTTGGACCTGCCCTCCCCTTCCATAACACTCTGTGTTATTGTTTTCTGCCTCTGTCCTGAGGCTGGAGTGATCATTTCCTATTTGTTATTTACTACATTGCTGAGTGTACCATTAGCACTCAATAAATTAAAATAATAATGATACAGCTCATCACCATAATTATCTTTATTCCCCTAGGCAGATCCAGCAGGGAATGAGACAATTCAGAAGATGCTCTGTTTTCTATAAATGCCCTCTAGAATGTCTGAGGACATTCTGTAAATGCCCTCTAGAATATCTATAACTCCATTCATTTTTTTTATCATAGTAATAACAGAATGGTGATTATTGAAGAAACACTCTTTGAGGCTTACAAGAAAATAAGATAACATGGTCTGGTTTCCCTTTCCAAACTCCTGAAACAACTATTGTCTTTATTACTTACTTACATGACATGTCCTATTACTCTTTCATTTTACTTACAAATAAATAATTATCCCTTTAAGGGAAGGAATAGGTTTGATCCCACTTCATATACCAATGACTATCATTAGCAGATTCCAGGTAAATAATTAACTGCAAATTATGGATAAAAATAATGATACATTTGAGGCTTATTAATTCATTTACATGGAAAACCTTTTCCAGTCATGAGATCTGATAAACTGTGAGCTCCTAGTAGTTTGTAAGCTCCTCCATGACACATTTTCTTAATCATCTATATATCCACAGTAAATAACCCACAGCAAATAACCCATGAAATGACGCAAAATGTACACAATGAAATGTTTGAATTAAAAGCAATCTAGTGTAAATTGAAATTTTCATTGCAGCGTTGAAGTGGCATGTGCATTTTGTATCATTTGTCCTACTCCTTGGATTCTATTCTGATAGAAAGACCATACTCAACTTTAAATCTCATGCCATTCAATTAACTTACTAGCTGTGCTTCCTGATACCGATGTTATCACTATCAGTGATGGGTCTGGCCTATTGTGAATAATTTGCACTTGGCCTATTGATATATTTTCTATCTCAAGCTGTGCTGCAGTTTTGAGTCATTGTAATACCTATATGAAGAACCTTTCTTACATCTTAGCTTAAAAAGTAGCTTGATCCATCTAATTCTTGGAATGTTCACCCTTGTATATTGAGCCACTGACTTTCCATAACCATATGCGATAGACTAACATCTTTCTCAGGCACATGAAATGCTAACATCTCACATCCTGACCAAAGCACTTATCCCTTCCATCTCATGCCCTCAGTTCAGTAATACTTGCTCTTCAGCCTCTTAAAAATCTCCAAATTCTTGATCTTTTCCTTCTTATAAGGCTAAACACCGTCTGGCTTTATTCCCCTATCTTGAGTGTCACAGAAGATGGCTGTAGAACTGGTTAATTACTTTAAAACATGTTTTTGTTTCTCTTTTATCCAAAATACCTAATCCTAGAATTATTTATCTCTTCTTCAGCTTCTCTGGTATATCTATTTCTTGAAAGTGGTTAGCTTTGTGAATGGCTAATATATAAATTGATGTTTCTAATCTCTGATTGAACTTTAATGTTGCTTATCAATTGTTTTTCTTGCTTATTATCTATAATCTTCTTTTCTGAAGTTTCTCAACTTTCTTACAATGTTTAGCCAACCTCTTGCTTTTCCCTCTCAAAAATTTGCTTTGACTCTTCTATATCAAAAAAATGTAAAATCTGTGTTGCAATCCTGTCACACACTGGAAAGTCCTCACCTACGTGCTTGTCTCTGTCACACCCAACTAGAATTCTTGCCTCCCAAGCTTAGGAAATAAGACTGCCACACTTTTCCCTTGACCCTACACAATCTCATCTCCTAGAGCTTGTTTCATAGTTTAGCTCTTCACCAATATCTTACATATTCAAATTTTGATTTTCTTATGCCAAGAACTGCTTTTTAACTTCTACACAGAAATACGAGAAAATAAAATTTCTTGTAGCTATGGGCTCAACTGATTTTCTTCTCTTTCGGTTCCATTTCTGGAAAGAATAGTGATGAATCAGTTCACTTATGTCTATCCACTAACACACCATTATTGAAAATCTTCCTTATGTCAGGCTTTATGCTATGCCTGAGGATTCTATGAATAATGAGATGGAACTGGCCCTGCTTTCATGTCATTTTAAGCTCTATTTGTTTATCTCCCATTCAGTCTTACAACTACTGTGATCATGATTCTACTCCAACAACTACACTGAATCAACTCAATTCTTCACCTCTTTATTCAAAGCTAGTAGACTTTCCAGTATTTGTCTTATCTGTATCTTTGGTATTTTATGATACTAACTTCTCAACTTTTAACTGCCTACACTTTAAATTTATAGAACCCAAAATTTATCTTGTTCTACTTGATTCTTGCTACTAAGTGTCTTTTTAGGACTCCTCTTTTTCAGCTCACAACTATGAACATGGTATTCTTCAGGTTTCTGGTACTATCCTCATCCTCCCTCTCTTCTCATTAAAATTTCAACTATTAACTAAGAATCCTATATTGAAATTGTGATAGGTAAAGATACTCATGGGTATTTATGGATCACCTCAAATTCTAAAAGCCTTTAAGCAAACTGATGATATTTTCTCATCTTCGTGATGTCCGTTGGTGTTAGTGCTTTCCTAGTTAACATGCCTTGTTTATTTTTATTTTTAATTATGCTTTGTGTGTTGCATCCTCTCTGCCCTTAGCATGAATAGTCCAAAGATTTATTTGAGTTATTTCCTCATTGGTCTAGCTTTGTCAACAAGCTGTCTTAGCTAAAACTCATATTTGATCACATCAGAATATTAAAGATTTTCAATAGTTACACATGACTTACATGTTTTTTAAGATTTTATTTATTTATTCATGAAAGACAGAGAGGTAGAGACATGGGCAGACGGAGGAGAAGCAGAATCCATGCAAGGAGCCTGATGTGGGACTTGATTTCAGAACTCCAGGATCATGTCCTGAGCTGAAGGCAGGCGTTCAACTGCTGAGCCACTCAGGCCTCCCGGCACATGACTTACATTTTAAGTAGCAAACTTCTAGCATGATAGAAAATACCTATACTACCTAACCCCCTAAATTATGCATATCTTTATAATTTTAGTTCTCAGTACACCTTGCCTCCTCTTTATTCTTTAGTATTTTTATTTAGTAGTTTCCAATGTTTTCTATCTCTCCTTCCTCTGGTGGTGTGTATGTGTGTGTGTGTGTAATTAAATTTTGTGTTGGAAATCTCCTTTGCTTTGCTGTTTTGATTTTTGTTTTGTTCTGGTTTTGGTTTTTGTTTTTTGACCATGGTAACGCTTTTCGTATCTTAAATACTTGGAAAAAAATTGTGTGTGTGTGAAGAGGATTTTTCTGACCCCTAGACTGGACAAGACAGTTCTATTCTCTGTTTTCATAGTGCCACATGCATAAACCTATCATAGGATATATCACAGACTCTTCTGGTTGATCAATATTTATAGTTTTCCTCTGTTGGAGTGCGAATTACATAAAGGTTAGGATAATGTTTTATTGATTTCCTAGGATCTAGAGTAGTACTTTGTATATGTGACCAATGAGTATTTTTTTTACTTGAATTATAGAAGTGGAAAATGTTTGACACTTTGCTTAATATTCTTATAATATAAATGAGTCTAGACATACATACTTAATCTAATATACCTTATCTAAGGCCATGCTTCTTATCATTTCTTCTAAATAAATTTCTAAGTGTAATCTAGGGAAAAAATAAAATATGAGAAATGTTATAAACCTTGATATTGAATAGTGGCATATAAATACAATATGCTCTCTCTATTGGCATTCCTCTGAATTCGAATGGAAATCAGGTAAGATACACTATGACATTTGAACTTACTCTACGGGAAATATGTCCTTCACTCAATTGTTCCTGGAAAAAAACTTTAATATCATCCTGAGTAAAATTTAAAGAAATTTCTATGACTATTTTAACATACACTGTACTTATTGCTTGCAGTAATTATTGTATTATGATCAAATTAAGTGACTTTTCAGTTCTTTACCACTCTAATTTTCAGTGATTCTGTGAAGCCAAAAAAACTTCTGTCACTTTGCTCTGATTGCATGATTTATACAGCCTGATTAATAAATTAAAATCATTCATTTTTACTTCCTGATAACATGGATGTCATAAACATGAAATTACTGATTCAGAAGAGAGTATTACATCATTTAATTTTAATTTTATTTCAGGAAAAAGACTTATGTAGGAAAGCATTAATGTTCTCTATAACAAGAACATTTAAACAAGTTATATAGTCTTATTAACTCACAAAAGGACAAATGAAAAATGTTAATAGCCTAGAAAATCCACCACAAGAATAATATCTTGAATTTAAAATTTCTATCTGCAGTGAATTTTTGTGGCCAAGTTACAAAACACTCAATCTAGGGGTTTATAATGGAAATGCAAAAAGACCTTTAAATATAAGAGCAGGAAGAGATACTGCTATAATACAAAAAGAATCCTTTTCCAACAAAAGACTGAATATATAAATCATTGTTATGAAAAATACCTTTCTTCTTAGTTATATTCAATCTGCAAATCATAGACTCATTCTTGCTAGCAAAAAATGTCTTGGATTTGATTTTAATGTTGATTTTTTTTCATGCTTCTCCTCATTTTACATCTGTTCTGACTCTTCCTTTCAATCATTTCCTTTGTGATTGCTTAGCTTCATGCTTCCTATATTTTGTTAGACTAAAATGTAATATACTCAAGGTTTGTATTGGCAGGCCCATGCAGCTAGTCAGCTCTGAAGCTAGCTTTCATCTCAAATGGGCAAGGCAGGGGAGGGTGGTAGAAAGGAAAAGCAGACAGCAGAAAATGGAGGCAAAAGGAAAGAAAAGCCCCATTTATATTTCTGAAGTGGCTAATATTCCTTGTTGCACAAGTTTTCCTAGTAGAGAATCCCTCTCTTCGGATAAGTACTAGCAGCTGTGCCATCTGCAGAGCAAGATACCTGTTTCAAAACACGCAGCTCGGATTATTTTTAATGGTGTGATATCTGTCTCTTGTTTACTTATATTCGGTAAAGTATCCTCAGGTCTGTTGGCTTCATTAGCTCCTATTTCCTCTGTTTTTGGCTCACCTTGTGTTCTGCTGTCCACAAGTAACTAATGGGCTTTGGGGAGACATCTGGTCAGAAAATCTCTTCTATTAGAAGCTCTTTAGATTGTGCCAAGTTGTTTGGTCATCACATTAGCCAATAAAAAAAAAAAAGGATTAGGTTTTACTCTACAGTTTTATTTTTTTAATATAACAGGTCCAATAATAAAGGTATAATAAATGATTTTGTATGCATAGACAGGAAAGACTTTATTTTTATTCCTCTCATTAAAAACCTTGAATTTCCAGGGATTGCCTGAGCGATAGAATACCAAATTCTACCTGTTTATGTGAGCAGTAATTATATATTCTGGGTGGCAGAAAGCACTCGGCAGGACTCTGAGGAAGTCTGTTAGTCATTTCATCATTTTATGCAGCATTGATCTTGCTGACTGCACAGAGAACTAATAGAACAAGTTAATGGAGTTTCTTCTGTCACAAATGCTGCCAGTTAAAGAAGATGATTGCCATGTATGGAAAACCAGGCTCTCTAACTTCTTCCTAAAGATGTATAGAAATATTAAATCTGTTATCTGCCATAGAGGAAATACATAAATATTGCCTTCCTAATAGGAGTACAGGTTGACTTCAGTATTTCAAAGTAGAAATTGCAGAAGTTTTTGCAAATCTATGGTTGCAAAACCTACAGTGAAATATAGCTGCTTGTGTTTTTATTAATGAATTGTGCAACATCAACATGATAGCTTTTTTTTTTTCCAGAAAGTTAAATTATCTTAAACAGAGATATGAGAAACTCGTATTTGATGAGGCGAATTTAAACCAAATTGTGCTATTTAATAAGTAACTTGCAGCTTTGGATTGATGTTGATAAAGATGTAAAAACCAAATGTTGTTTCCCAAGCTGCAAAATTACATGTTATTCATGCTAAAATATGAAGCTGATTATAAGATTCAATGGTAATCAGACTGAATTAATAGAAATCCTTTAACAAACCTTCATTTTCTCAATAGCCTGACAATTCAAGTAAATAAAAAATGAGAGGATGTACCAGTTCAGAAAATAAATTTAGTGCCTTACTTAGTGCCTAAAATATTTCTCCAACTGATCAATAAAAGTACCTAATTAAAGTATTCTTTTATGGACATGCAGGTTTCTGAAAGAATATGAATTCCCCCTCACATGGGTCTAATGATTATTTGAAGCTAATCAAGAATGAAAGATATATGTGCTGTTTTGTTGTCAGCATAGAATAAAAAGACTGTGATTTGTACAGTATATCACTATTTTAATTTAACATTTCCTTAAATAATGCTAGAGTTTTGGGCTTTCTTCCAGAAAGCCAAACAAACAAACAAACAAAAACAAAACAAAACAAAACAAAAAAACAAAAACCAAACCTATAGAAATTAGTTCTTGGAGATCCAGTTGAGTTCACAAAAAATTTTAGGTGTGTGTTTTCTACCAAGCATTTTCTGCATGCTCCTCTGTTCAAATCTTGGCCAGTTTAATAAATAAATAAATAAATAAATAAATAAATAAATAAATAAATAAATAACTGACTACACACAGTCTAAATATGTTTTTTTCTTTTTTATTCATAAATGATAGAAATGTACTCCTTTAAAAATAAAGTTTATACATCGTAATACATGTACAACTTTAAAGATTGAAATGGATCCTTTATAAAATTTGTTCCTGAAAACGCAACCTTAAAACTGGTTCTACTAAGATTTTGAAACAGTAATCATTGAAAAGAAGAAGGTAATTTCATGACCACAATTTTGGTGTTCTCTTACAACAACCTTCAGCATCCTAATTTGTGGGTCATTCTTCTCCTGTCTCCAATTCAGTATAGATTAAATTTTAGATTCATCAATTTAGAGACCAACATTTTAATAATTCATCCTTTAAATGAGGCATACATTAAGAACAATGATAATGGATTTGCATTTGGATAATATGTAACCTATTAATACAGTTAAAAGGTAAACAGCTCACTTCCGCTTCCGGATATGAGATAGCATTCTATCAGAATAATCACCCTAAGAAAAACAACTGCAAATGCAAGATCTTTCATAAAGTTATTCTTCAAACAGTATTGGAAAGCAGCCAAAATTGCCAGGAATTAAGGAGCCAAGGAATTAAAGATCCCAGAGAGAAAGGAAGCATATTGAAGTCCGTTTTACATTATTCATTGCTTTTCTCCTGAAGGTATTTGTTGATTACTATGCTAAATAGTATGAGAGGATAAGAAAGTAAGCAGAGAACAATAGCTAAGTGACTGAAGAGGTGAGTCCAGCGCTCCTGAGTCTCACAGAGATGGGTGTTAAATTTTGGAATTCAGCATTTACGAGGGAAAAAGATACTAGTAAATATCTCAGGGTTTCAGTTGAAATCTCTGAAATGCTCTGTTCTAGAATTAGAGTAAGGAAATAGAGCAGTATTCTCCAAAATTCAAATTTAGCTGTAAATAATCTCATCACCTAATTTCTCTAATTTCCTTTCAGAAATCAAATTATTTATGATGCAAAATGACATCATTGAGCTCCTCAAAAAAAGAATTTTAATAAATAGAATCTGAATTCAAACAAATATTAACAAACATGCCAGGAGATAGGAACAAATAATTGACAATTCAGAGAAAAAGTGATAAGGAATATTGAAATATTGAAACAGAGATAATCATGATATTGAAGTTATCAGACACAGATTTGGAAATTACTATATAGTTCAGGAAAATAAGTGAACAGGAGAATTTTACTAAAGAATTTTACTAAGGATTTGAACTCTATGAAAAATAACTAAATACAAATTCTCAAGTTGTAAAGATATTATAACTGAAATTAAGAACTAAAACTGATTTTAAATTATATGAGAATAAAACACATTAGAGGAAGTATTGAATGGAAAGATAAAGTAGTAGAGAATGTGCAGCATATGCACTGAGGTCAAAAGAGGACATGATGAGAGAGTCTTATAATTTAAATAATGGATTGGTCAGTAGATGAAGAAAAGGGGATGGGAGAATTTTGGGGAGAGACCAGACAATAATTTTCCAAAATTAATGGAAAGATACTAATCCATAGAGAATGATACTTGACAAACCTCAAAACCTTTGCATACAAGGAAAACCAAAGATAGAAAATCTTGAAAGTAGACAGAAGGAAAAAGAAAACAAACACAGTACTTTTATTTATTTTATTTATTTTTTCAAACACAGTACTTTTAAAGGAGCAACAATAAAGCTGGCAGCTGACAGTATTAAACAGAAGAAAAGTAAATGACATATTTAGAGTGCGAATATAATTTTTTTAAAATCCCAATACTCAGATAAAGTATATCAACAAAATGTATAGGGAATAAACACAATTTCAGAAAAGCAAAAACTTCTCATTGTCTGATTTTTCACAGACAAGATTCTTAGAGATTGCTTTAAGCATAAGGAAAATAACATAAGATGGAGGCACACTAAAGCAGGAAAGACAAAGAAGAGTACTTAAAGAATTAATATTTGTTCCAATATATAAACCTATTTTTAAATTTAAAAATTATAGAAACTTTTCAAACTAAAGCCCAGAGAGAAAAATTATGAAACAATAGTAATATATAGTGGGGTTTCTATTATGTGTGAAATTAAAATATATGATAATAATCACACAAAATGTGAATAAATGATGATAGTGTTTTATTATTTTTTTAAGATTTTATTTATTTATTCATGAGAGACACACAGAGAGATCAGCAGAGACACAAGCAGAGGGAGAAGCAGGCTCCATGCAGGGAGCCCAACGAGAGACTGGATGCCAGGACTCCAGGATCACGCTCTGGGCCTAAGGCAGGTGCCAAACCACTGAGCCACCCAGGGGGTGTCCTGATGATAGTGTTTTAAACTCTTTACATTACATGGGAAGTGGTGGAACTAACTGATAATAGACTCCAAAAGTCATTGCAATTTGCTTTCATCTCTAAGGTAGCTAACACAATGATGAACAAAGTAAAGTAAATGGCCTAATAATACAGGCATATGGTAATAGAATATATGTGATGTACTTCTCTTTCACCATACATTTTAGCCATATCAGATTAGCCTTATAGGCATAAACAACTACAAAATATATGAAACTACTATTACTTTTGTTAGAAAAAAATATTAAAGTGTACTCCCTGAGAGAGAGAAAAGACATGAACTTTACATTTAATTTTGCTTTTTTTCCTGGATGAGCCTTCCAGAGCATAATTCAGAAAAGGGAAACCCAAGTGGATTCAGATAATTTCATGAGATACAAGATTAGATTTGGAGAAGCTGAGGTGTTTAGAATTTGGGGGGCTAAGTACTTAGATAATGGAGCTATGCAGAAAAAGAGCGGCAGAAGAATGCATAAGGATTCCCTTGAATCTTTGACTGATTGATAAATTTGATATGTATAGACTGACAATTCTTAGGTCAGCTGAAGAACGACTGCCAATTAATGGAATAACAGGATTTATAAACCATATAATTTCTGGACCTCTCACTAAGCAGAAAGACAGAGTTCTGATCAGCCCAAGTGGGAAAAAACATTTAGTAGAGACCCCAGAATGACCATATCTTATAAGCAGGGATAAACTACATTTAAAAAAGAGGTTACGCTAGAGCCAGCTTAATAAAAATTTAAAGAACAGAAAATAATCATGCTAATTCACAAGAAAATTAATTGCCATCCAGACAAAAGCTCAATACCTTATTAAAAAATATAACAGAAAGCAAAGAATCAAAACCATGAGCACAATGTCCACCACCCAAAGAATGATTAATAGACAGGTGAAGCGATAATGAAATAAGATCTGCAACCAAGAGAATAATCTATCAATAAAAACATACCTAAAAGTGTTAGACAAGCATGTTGGTAGACCTACAAAAAACATTTAAGAACCTAAAGAAAATCAGGCATAATGAAGGGAAAAATGGAAATATAAAAAAGGAACAAACTTGAATATATAGATTTTAAAAGGTAAATTATTTTATATTAATGGTCTTGTGAAAAAATAAGTACTACAGAGGAAAGATTAATTGACTTGAAATCATAGGAATAAAAAGTCTTCAAACTGAAGCATAGAGAGAAAGAAGGCTGAAAATAAATGAACAGAGACTTAGTGGTCTGTAAATTTTATCAAATAATAGGAGCCCAAAAGAGAATAGGGGTTAGGTGTGAAAATCTTCAGTATAATAAGTAAAATATTCCAGATCTGATGAAAGCTAGTACTGCCTAGATTAGAGTCTCAACAATACTCAAGGATAATATATACAAAGGAAACCATGCCAAAGCATATCACAAAGCAATCTCTCCAAACCAAAAAACATGATGAGGAAAATGTTTAAAGCATCCAGAATACATACACTGTATGCAGGGGCACAAAGATAAAAGTGATCACTGATTTCATCAGCAGAAATAATATGTATCAGAAGGGATGAAATGACACCTTAAAGTGCTGAAAGAAAAACAACAGAATTTTGTATGAAGAAAATATCTGTATAAAAGAAAAATGTCATTTACATAAAAACATGAAAAATGAAGGCAAATTAAAGATCTTCACACAGAAGTTGAAAAAAATCACAACAAAATTTTCACAAGAAATATAAAACTAAATTCTTCAAAACAATACTAAAAGGAAACTTATCTATACAAGGAATTCAAAGTGTGAAGATGGCATATACATGAGTATTCTTTTAAAGGAAAACTGAGTTTTTAAGGTAAAAACAATAGTAAAGTAGTGAGGAGTCTACAGCATAAATATTTTTAAAAATCTAAAATGATAGATAAATGAGGAGTATAGTGTATAGATCTTATACAAAGATGTATAAGATGTTTTCAAGATAGACTGATAAGTAAAAAAAAAATGCATAAATTAGGAGTCTTAGAGAAACCAACTAAAAATAAAGCAAAATAAGTAGGGACTATACAAACAAATGAGATAAAATAGAATATTAAAATAATCCAGTAAAATTCAGGAAAGGAGAAAAAAAAAAGAACCAGAAAAGTTGAAACAAATGGTACATAAAACCCAAACAAAACAGATGATTGATGGAAAATGATCTTTCTTAAAAAATTTTATTTATTTATTCATGAGATAGAGAGAGAGAGAGAGAGGCAGAGACACATGCAGAGGGAGAAGAAGGCTCCCTGACATGGGACTCGATCCCAGGTCTACAGGATCACACCCTGGGCTGGAGGTGACGCTAGACCACTAAGCCACCCGGCTGCCCCAGGAAAATGATCTTTTGTTCACCTTTGCACTTGAATAAGTGGAAGGAAGACACACATCAACTAAGGACCAAAGTTATCAGACTGATTTTGTTTTTAAAAAGAGATAATTAGGGGATCCCTGGGTGGCGCAGCAGTTTGGCGCCTGTCTTTGGCCCAGGGCGCGATCCTGGAGACCCGGGATCGAATCCCACATCGGGCTCCCGGTGCATGGAGCCTGCTTCTCCCTCTGCCTGTGTCTCTGCCTCTCTCTCTCCCTCTCTCTCTGTGACTATCATAAATAAATAAAAATAAATAAATAAATAAAAAAATAAAAAAAGTTTAAAAAAAATAAAAATAAAATAAAAAGAGATAATTATATTTTATTTTTAAGAAATTAACCTTTCCTGAGGCACCTGGAAGGTTCAGTCAGTTAAACATCCAACTCTTGATCTTAGCTCAAGTCTTGATCTCACAGTTGTGAGTTCAAGCCACTACTTAGGAAAAAGAAAAAAAAAAAAAAAGAAAATTAAATAATGAAATAAAAAAAAAAGAAATTAAGCTTTTGTAACTATATATAGTAACAGATTGTTTTTTAAGATTTTATTTATTTATTCATGAGAGACAGAGAGAGAGACAGAGACATAGGCAGAGAGAGAAGCAGGCTCCTCACAGGCAGTTCAATGCAGAACTCAATCCCCAGACCGGGATCACATCCTGAGCCAAAGGTAGATGCTCAACTGCTGACCCAGCAGCATCACCAGCCAGGTGTTCCATACAGTAACAAATGTTAACTGGCCTTATTGTAATGATCACTTTGCAATAAATACAAATATAAAATTAATACATTGTACACCCGAAACTAATATAATGTTATGTTAATTATATCTCAATACTTAAGGGAAAAAAAGAAATTAAATACAGAGAAATACACAAAGTGAGTAGATGGGGAAAAGCATAAAATGCCCATAATAAGTGTAAGAAAACTGGTGTGGCTACTCTATTATTAAGCAACGTACTCTTAATAGGAAAGAGTTATGATTGAGAGACATTGATGAGTCATTTCCTTATAAAGACACAGTTTTCTATGTGTATATAATAACACAGCTTCAAAATGCATCACTCAAAAGTTGAGAACTAAGGTAAGACATGGACACATCCACAACTGTAATCAGAGATTTCAAACTTCTCTCTGAGGAATCTATTTTAAAATAGTCAGGATAGGAGTGTGACATAAGACACTGAAACAATACTGTCAATTGATTTTACCTGACTGATATCTATGGAAATTATAGAAAAATATCCATCATGAACATAGATGGAAAAGTCCTTAATAAAATGTTAGCAAATCAAATCCCTCTCAGTATTTTATAAAAATGATAGAATATCAGCACCCAGTTGAGTTTGTCCTAAATATTCAAGAATTTGAAGATCAATGTAGTTCACCACGTAAATAAGAAAAATGAAAGAAAAAAAGATAATCTCAGTAGATGCAGAAAAACCATTTGACAAAATTCAAAAGCCATTCACAAAAGTCTTAACAAACTAGGAATTGATAGGATTTTCTTCCATATGGTGAAGATCATCTATGAATACATCTTCAGTAACATAATACCTAATGTTGAAATACTGAACGATTTCTCCTTAAAATTGAGACATGGCAAGAGTGTCTATTTTCACTATTTCTTTCAACATTTTTCCTGGTCAGTTTAATAAGATAAGAAAAAAAAAAACAACATAGTAACAATAATTACTTGAAAGTAAAAATTAATATTTACTTTAGGATGACAGTATTGTATAATTAGAAAATCTTTAAAAATAAGAAAAACACATAATTAAAATTTTTCAAAATATCACAGGACACAAGATTTATGTAAAAATCTGTTGCATTCATTATATTCATATTATATTCTTTCATATAAGCAACCAAATTTGAAAAAATAAAAATTTTAAATGTACCAAGGATAGAAAATATTTGAGGTAGATTAATAAAATATGTATAAAATCTGTAGAGTGAAAAAGTATACTATATTGTTGGGGGAAGCCTTTAAAACCTTAAATAAATAGAAAAGCCATATTCCTGCATTAAAATACTTGATATTGTTACCATGTCAAGTCTCCCAAATTGATCTCCATAGAATCAAAGCAACCCTATCAAATTCCAGTAGACTTCCCCATATAGTTTGGCAAACTAATAGTCAAAATTACATGAAAAACAAATTACTTAAAACATACAAAATTATTTTTTAAAAGTATATTGAAAATTATACTATGTATTTTAAGATTGACTGTATAGTTACAGTAACGAAGATAATAAGCAGCTACCTTACAGGCAAAATTATAAGTTAATGGAACAGAAAAAAATTGCCAAAAATTTAGACTTGCCAATATTTAGAAAAAATATATGAGGGCACCTGGGTATCTCAGTTGATTGAGCATCCAACTCTTCATTTCCATTCAGGTTATAATCTCAGGGTTATGAGATCAAGCTTCATGTCGGGCTCCACGCTCATTGCAGTTTACTTGTGCCTCCCCCTTCTCTCCTGCTCTTCCCCCTGTGTGCACTCTCTCTTTCTCTCTCTCCATCTCTAAAATAAGTAAGTAAAAAAAGAAAATAAAAACATATG
The DNA here is from genome assembly GCF_018345385.1 of Vulpes lagopus. Lineage (NCBI taxonomy): Eukaryota > Metazoa > Chordata > Mammalia > Carnivora > Canidae > Vulpes > Vulpes lagopus. The sequence goes on from NC_054839.1 coordinate 47,238,418, forward strand.
TTTGAAAAAAAAACATACAAACATATGTTTGATTTTTATATATTTATAATTACTTGTATATTGAAATTATAAATATATACTTATTTATATGTATAATTGTTGAATTATATATATATATATTTAATATTATATATATATATTTGATTTTCAACAGAAATGCCAGGTAAATTATATGCAAAATAATGGTAGAACAATTGAATTTGTGTGTTAAAAATTCTTACTTCTCACTCTATACAAAATCAAAGTTGATATTGAACATTGACTGTGTATAAAAGCCAAAGAATAAAATTTCTAGAAGAAAATATAAGAAGCTACCTTCTTAAATATGGAGTTGACAAAGACCTCATAACAAGAAAAAAATATCAATAACAAAATCAGAAGGCTCCATTAAGAAAAAAAGCAAAAGAAACATACTAGAAAAAAATTATACACACATTCATGTTTATGTACACATTTATGTATATATATATGTGTATTATACATATACACATCTATATATATTTATTTCATTTTTAAGCTTTTTGAAGTTATTTCACCTGGTTTGTTAGATTCAAAGAAGAGATCTGAATTTCTGACCAGCACTAAATATGTACTACTCGTATGGCTTAATACTGGCCATTTTGCCGTATTTGTGTTGGATATGAACCATAGCATCAGTTCTTCCTTGTCAGTTTTGACCCAATACATCACTAAATACAATTGATGATAATTTGGAAATTAATTTTTTTTGCTTTATTTATTTAAGTAATCTCTGCACCAAATATGAGGCTCAAACACATGATCCTGAAGAGTGTCATGCTCTTCAGACTGAGCCAGCCAGCTACTCCAGATTGAAAACTTTTTTTTGAAGTAAATTTGTTGTTTCTGGATTTAATCTAAGGATAGTAATATAAATAAAGTAACAGTTATAAAAATAAAATAACAATTATAAAACGAATGGATATATACTGTTTATTCTTCAAAAAGTTTATAGTTTTACATAGTACTGGGTATATACTTTACATGTTTCCAGAGGGTGGATTAGAATCCAGAAGATGAGAAATTCCCAAAAATACTGAGAGTGAGGAAGCTAAAATTCTTAGCATATTTTAAGATAGGATATCACCGAATAATATTTATGCTCTTTTCTTTAAAAAAAAAAACAAAAACAAAACAAAAACAAAAAACAAAGAGTGCATTCGTGGTAACAAGGAACGACATCAGATTAGAGGAGAAGGAGGGGGTTTCTCAATCTGTTATACATACTTACAGGTATTTATTGTGATGTCTTTTTATTATTTTTTCAAGATTTCATTTATTTATTCCAGAGAGAGAGTGTATGTGTGCAGGAGGACAGTAGGGGGAGGAGTAGATGCCATATTGAGTCAGGAGCCCTATGGGGGGGATGGAGAGCTCTATCCCAGGACTCTAAGATCAAGACCTGAGCCAAAGGCCGACTCTTAACTGAGCCACCCAGGTGCCCCTATTGTGGTGTCTTTAAATAAAGTCTTACCTCACAGAATAAAAGGGAGAGGAGAGAAAACAGTGTAGAGAAAATATAATGCTGCATTTCACTGGATGGGATTTTACTTTATTTAATTTTTTTGCAACTATTATTTTTATGGTCAAATGAATTTTCTTACACAAAACCTAATCATCCTCTACACTGGTGGCTTTCAGAAGAGGTAAGTAATACTCTGTGATGGTCATTGCCAAGGAGAATTGTTGTCTAACTCTTTAAAATGTGAATATCACCAAGCAGCAGGGCCAGTTTTCACCCATAAAGGAAATTGATTGGCCTTTCTTTATTTGCATAGTTCCATATTTGAAGGGTAAATTTATCTGCATATGAAAAGCCTCATAGAAGTTTATGCTGAATAACCCAGCAAGAATAGCACATTTTTCTTATATAATTTTTTTAAGTTCTTAAAGATATTACAGCTATATTGACATTTTAAAAGTAATTTAATTTTTGGAAATAAGTAAGTGCCATCTACTTCTAATATATTACAATCCTCAAGTTATTTTATTTATTTTTTCCTCAGGTTAAACCGCCTTAGGTATTTTAACTTGAAAAGCATGTAAATGTCCCCCACCAATTTTTTTTTAAAATAAATCTGTGTTTTTATAAAAATTCTTTTCAGATATATTGTTTTGAACCAGGAGACACTTTCACACCTTTATACTGATGTATCAGACTTTGTATTGCTACTGTTAATATAATTGTTGTGGGTGTGTGAAAGTGTGACTTTGGCTTTCTACAGAACTGCAGTATGATCCATCATAAATGATTTGTTGGTTTATCTCATCTCTCAATGCTGCTAGAGAGAATTACATCTCTATGCAAGTAGTGTAAAGTCACTACAAGTTTGCTGAAGCTAGTGTCTCTCCATTATTCTCTGCTTTACTGTTAATTTAATACAGAGGAAAAGGAAGATGAGGCCACAGAAAAATATTTTCCAGGGATCTGTACTCTTCCTTAAATGCTTCTTAAAAAATTGTTCCTAAGGAAATTGTCTTGTCTTTTTTTACTATAATGAAGAACAGAGTTTAAGTTCTTGCTACAAGTTGTTACTGTGATTGATGGAAATAGTGGAACAGATATTTATATTAAAGAGATAAATATCTTTAATATACATAAAATATACAAGATCGAAACTATATAAAGACAATTGTAGAAAGGTAAGGATTATATATGGACCATCATACTACCCATTTTTAGTCTTCTCAGATAGTGAGATCTTTATTCTTCTATGGCTAATGTTAACCCTGCCATGAGGGACGCAGTTTTTTGTTTTGTTTTGTTTTTTGTTTTTAGTTATCTGGTGGCCTTTGTGGAGTTTAGTCAGGAGTAGTAAAGCATGAGTCAGCTGTACCAAGCACAGAAGAAACATTTCTCTCATACTATGTACACTCATGTCTTATCAGTTTATCAGGTAGCAAACCAGGAACTGCAAATTCCAAAGCAAACTGAGTAATCTTGTATCATGTGGCATTTCTAGGCATCCCTAAATTCTATTCCAGGTTGCTTCTTTTTTTATTTTATTTTATTTTATTTTATTTTATTTTATTTTATTTTATTTTATTTTAATTAAATTAAATTTTATTTTATTTTATTTATTTATTCATGAGAGAGAGAGAGAGAGAGAGAGAGAGAGAGAGAGAGGTAGAGACACAGGCAGAGGGAGAAGCAGGCTCCATGCAGGGAGCCCGACATAGGACTCGATCCAGGGTCTCCAGGATCAGGCCCTGGGCTGAAGGCAAGCGCTAAACCGCTGAGCCACCCAGGTTGCTTCTATGCTTCAGGACATCCATACCCACTTTCAGAGAAGTCGTTACTGACTCCTAGATATTTTGTTGTCCCTTCAAACTAAGATCTCAAAAGAGAGAAGCAAAATATTCTTGGCATTTTCTTTTGATTTAATTTTAAAGACTCACAATTGAAATGACTTATTTCAACAGAGGTATGAGTATTAAAAAAAAAGGGTTTTAAAAGCCACTTTTCAAAATTCGGATTCAATCCAGATAAAGAAAATCTGTATACCACATTTCATCAAATGTAATATACTCTTGAGTGTAGGGACATGTCATTTTTTAAAAGATTTTATTGATTTATGTGAGAGAGATGGAAAGAGAAAGAATGTGAGTGGTGGGCAGGGAGGAGCAGAGGGAGAGAGAGAAACAGACTCCCTGCTGAGCAGATAACCCTACAAGGGATTCAATCCAAGAACTGTGAGACCATGACCTAAGTCCAAGGCAGACACTTAACTCACTGAGTCACCCAGGTGCCCCAGGACATGTCATTATTTTAATACTACTAGGAAATAAAGAATAATACTGACAGGCTGTGGCAGGCTGTATGATATCTTGCTATCAGAGATATTAACCTAAAAAAAAAAATGGATCTTTGAATTGAAGGGGGAAAAAGTGTCTCTGTAAGAAATAACTTAAAAAAAAAAATGAAAGCTCTTTTCTTGTAGTTCATTAAAACATGATAATAGTAATTAGGATAACAATATTCTGTGTACTATTAATATGACACTTACCAACTAAATAGGTAACAGAATTAGTACTTACAGCATGCAAAACAGTACACTAAGAAAGATTTAGGAAATGAATTAATATTTTGAGAAAATGTTTTACAGAATCCTACAGTCCAAGGGTTGGACATTTTACCATTTCATGATGTTTTCCTACTATTCACAACACACTTTGCTGGGGTCCAATACAAGTTCAGTGTTATATCTCTGCCAAAGCTATAAATTAATTGATAAATATAGTATAAGACAAATGAAAATCAAGGTATCATCTTGACTATGGAACAAATAATGGTAGGAAGTGGCTTATATGTAAGAGTTGAACGGTCTTCCACATAGTCATCCCTCAAGTTAGACATACTTGTTCAACCAGTAATGACCGACTGACCGGGACAGAGCTGCTACTGGACCAGCAAAAAGAGTTTAATTCAGGTTGCCTCTCAAGAGGAAAGAGAAAATAAAAGACTGAGCTGTACATGACCAGTTTCTTCTTCCAAACTTGCTAATCACATAAATAAATTACTCCACTTTCTCAGGAAGAAGTTAGTGGAGGGATGAAGAAGTGTCAAGAGTGTTACACTAATGGACACATCTCTACCTGAAAGGGAACAGGGGCAGAGAGGAAAAGTGCGGATTCCCACCCTAACAGTTCAGCCAGAGTTTGTCTACACATAATCATATGCATGGGAAAGGAGACTCTATTTTTTTTAATTGGAGTTCAATTTGCCACCATATAGCATAATACCCAGTGCTCATCCCACCAAGTGCCCCCCTCAGTGCCCATCACCCAGTCACCCCATCCCCCCGCCCACCTCCCCTTCCACTCCTCCTATTCGTTTCCCCAGAGTTAGGTGTCTTTAATGTTTTGTCTTCCTCACTGATATTTTCACTCATTTTCTCTCCTTTCCCCTTTATTCCCTTTCACTATTTTTTATATCCTCCAAATGATGAGACCATATAATGCTTGTCCTTCTCCGATTGACTTATTTCACTCAGCATAATACCCTCCAGTTCCATCCACACTGAAGCAAATGGTGGGTATTTGTCGTTTCTAATGGCTGAGGAATATTCCATTGTATACATAGACCACATCTTCTTTATCCATTCATCTTTCGTTGGACACTGAGGCGAAAGGAGACTCTATTAACCCTTCCTGGGTTAAAATACCCAAAAGACCTATCAGCAGAGTGACTTAGACTCATGAACCCCAAAAGTTCTAGCTTATGCTTGACTTAGTAGAATGCACAGAGCCCAGGCTAACCTTGGCTTTATGCTGGAATGGTGCAACTCTGGTCATCTGAAGAATAGAGAATCTTGAGAAAGGAGGGGAAAGGATAGTGCATACTTTCTATTTGTCAGTAGGGGTAGGTGGTGAGGGGAAAGGTGGTGATGGGTGGGAGAATGTGCGTAGGAAGAGACTTTTAGGCCCTCATACAAATAGTGACGCATCTTAAATTTAGATTTGGCTCCAGTATCTGTAGAAAACTTTGAGTTAAAACAGAAAAACAGCCTCCTATTTTGTTCTTTTTTCAGAACGGACTTTTGGAAAGCACACCTTTAAAAACTTTTATGAATGTGCAGATACGAGTAATTTGTAATCTGAATATGAATCATTCTGTGCAACTGATAATTAGAACATTTTGGAAAATGGCTAAACACTATTTTAAGCTAAGACAGTACAATAGAATTTAGAAATGGAAGAAATATGCTGATATTTTTAAAGACAAAAATTAAGGCATTTTTCTTTAAATAATATATAATCATTATAGGAACATAGGAAAATACAGAGACTAGTAAAAATTTCATAGAATATCTGACCTCCTAGAAATTTGCCTTATCAACATCTGCCAACCATAATTTCATATAATCTGATCTTTCTTATAAATACATGCAAATAGTAGGAGAGATTGATGATACTCTATGAGAAGTGAACTACACCTATGCATGTTATTTAATTAAGAAGTGTTCATTTCAATAAAATATAACAATTACCACCACAGAAGTATAAGTGAAGGAATTACTGAATTTAACTTAAATATATATTCATACACATACACACACACTACAAAATATGGTGCTTACAAAATGTCCCTTTAAATTAAGAAAAGTGAAAATGGTGCCAGTATCACATGTATCTCTCTTATTTAAAGTTTTTATTTAAATTCTGATTAGTTAACATACTGTGTGACATTAGTTTCAGGTGTATGATATAGTGATTCAACACTTCCATACATCACTACACCCATTGCTCATCACAAGTGCCCTCAATTCCCATCACCTATTTCACCTATCCCCCCACCCACCTCCATTCAGGTAACCATCAGTTGGTTCTCTACAGTTAAGAGTCTGGTTCTTGATTTGCTTCTCTCTTTTTTCCCCTTTGCTTGTTTATTTTGTTTCTTAAAGTCCATGTATGAGTGAAATCATCATGTGTCTTTTAACTGTATATTTCAAATTAGACTACCATTACTGACTCATTGCTTTAAAAACATAAGGAAATAATCACAACCACATGTACTCTTTCTCCTTTTTAAATTTACATTATATCCTATTAAATATAATTCCAATCATTTTTTTAAAGATTTCATTTATTTATTCATGAGAGACAGAGACAGAGAGAGAGACAGAGAGAGGCAGAGACACAGGCAGAGGGAGAAGCAGACCCCATGCGGGGAGCCTGACCTGGGACTTGATCCCTGGTCTCCAGGATCAGGCCCTGGGCTGAAGGTGGCGCTAAACCACTGAGTCACTGGGGCTGCCCTAGTTCCAATCATTTTTAACTGTATTTTGTAATTTTGCTTTAGTGGGTCATTTTATGAGTCACTGAAACACAACCTCTCCATTCCTGAATCATTTTATTTGGATAATCTCTTTAGTGGCTGCATTATTTGGTTATTTTTCATTTCCCTTACTGGAAACCTTGCTTCCTTCAATATCCTCCTTTCATGCATCCCTTTTTATTCCTTGTGTATGTGAATCTCGAAAAATTTTTCTTTTCTTTTCTTTTTTTTTTCTTTCTGAGCAGAAGCGACCAATACTTTTTCACCGCCAAACTGTGGAGATGTATCTTCAGTACCTTCCATTGCTGATTATTTTATGAAAGAATTTAAGGTCATTCTGAATTTCTGCCCCATGTTCCTGACTTTTTTTCTTACAATTTCTTGAAATTCTATAGCTTGACCAGAATAGTCTTAATTATTTTATTATATTTCTCTTCCTCAGGGAATAACTTTTCATTTTAATTAGAAAACTTTGAAAACAAAATTTCAGAGAAGAGGTATGCTTTAGACACACAGTTTATTTTAAGTTTGCTCAGTAAGGCTCACTGATGATGCATTTCCTCAATCTCCACCTTTCTGTCCTGCCTTACAGCTTGCATCACCATGGTATCCCTACATATTTGTGATCTCCTCATGTTGATCCACTGTCTCCCTGCTGCTTTGTTCAGTCACATTTGCTCTACTTTTGTGGCATTAAATGCTACTTTCATCCCTCTAGTACCTTCAGTTCTAACTTCTAGTTTTCCTCTCAGCATTTCCAGATTGATTTTATCTCCTTCCTTTGTCTTATAATCACTTCCTTGAACTTCTAGTTCTCTTATCTGGACAATGAGCTTGTTTTGAAAGGTCATATTTTTGTAATTTTTTTGAGACTAAGGAGTAGTATTTGTTTGAACGCTCCCGCTAGAACTCGCCTTGTACTTTCTAATAATTTATTACTGTTCTTCAAGGGCCTTTTCCTTAAGATCCTTTTCTCATTTTTCACTATGTGTATATGTCCTGTTCATGATTTATTTTTAGAGGAGACAGTGAATTGATGAAGAAGAGAATGGGAAATGAGAGACAAAGAATGAATCGGCCTGGGCCAGACAGTAGCACTGATTTGGGCTCGTGGTTTTAGAGACTTTCTCACCAATGCTGTTTTCTTTGCTTTTTCTCCTCAACAATATGGGTACAATTCGTTTTTGTGGTGAGGGTATAAATGTGGCTCCCACTACTGCTCCTTTGAGCCTGTGCCCTAGCGGTCGAATTCTGTTGGGTTCTTTCAGCTGCAAGGCTGGATTATAGGAAAATAAAAAGTTTGAACACACACTTTTCTTTTAGATTCTGTTTTTCTGCTTTGCCAAGGCGATCTGCTTGATCATTAGCAATGAGATTCAAACCCAAGTCTGCTTGACTCATGTCACAAGGTTTTTAAATTGTTCTACACCATCATTTTACTATAGACTCCAAAATTCTTCGAAAGTAAATCACATAACAAACCTCAATTAACTAAAATATTTGGGGAATGGCATATTGTGGTAAATTATCTTTCATTTCAAGTGAGACAACAGGAAACCCTTTGATTTCAAAATGTATTATTGAAAACTCCTTTAAAATGTATTAGTCAACTTCCTTGACCTTTATAGTACATTATGCAAAAGGTAATTGATTCTTCTCTAGATGATTGAAGGTTGTTTAGGATCTCAATGTTAATATTATAGGGTGGCGTTTTCAACATTGTATACAATAGATGTGGGTGACTGTGATCAAATATTAAAATATATTCTGCATTCTAAAAGCTTGCAATGAAATACCATTAATTTGCAACATCTTTTTGGAAATGAGCTGTTTTCTATAGAAATAGAGGAGCAAAATGTTCATATATATGAATCCATAAAAAATAGCAATTTTATATGAGACTATGTTATATAATTTTCATATATTATTTGCAAATGTATATATTATATATTTACATAATTTATAATATACACATATAATATATAAACTATGTAATGCATATAAAATTACATACATCATTTACTATTGCATATTTATAATTTTATTTAAATTATCATTTATCAGTGTTTTAATGTAATTTATTTTCTCCTGTTGTATTTTAAAGTAACAAAACTAGACACTGCAAGAACAAAAAGCTGGATCAATGTTGAGAGTCAAACAAAAGTCTTATAAATATTAGGTAAATAGATATGATCAACTGAAAACAAGGGACATATCTTCTACGCCACATAGTATAAGTAGCACATTCTATGAAATACCTAAAATACGTTTGCACAAAGAATTATAAGGTTCCTTTTTGACATAAGGACTCTGGATAAACTGTGAAAATGAACCAGTTATATTGTAGGTTTCTTTTTTACAGATAAACATTAAGAAATTTCTGAAAATTGGACTCAATTTCTCATTTTCCTTCTCATGTTTGGCAACTTGTAAACAACTTAAATGCACTCCTGATAAACTGTAGTTTGCTTCTATTTTGACAGTATTTCAACTGGTGGCTTTCACATCCTAGTCCTTGATAAGAAGTTTTCATTATCATATACATTTTGGGTTATTTGATAGCTGAGAGGGAAAAAAAAGGACTAGCAAAAATATCTGAAAACTCCTCGTGCTCTTATCTTTCAAAAGGAAAGCATGTGCTGAGTAGATGAATTAAAAGGAGATAGGGAAGCCCAGACTGCCGTTTAACAGAAGTCATTGATCTTTACAAATTAGACTGACAACAGAGATCCATTAAAGTCTACAGCATAATGAAAAAAATTCCTTTCCTTTGGCTTTTCTTTTATCTCCACTCTTCCTAATTCTGATTCGTCTCTTCCATACTCTCCTGTCCTTCAAAAGAGACGCTAAATGCTGATGAGGTAATGGCCGTTAGAAACCTCTTTCAATCTCATTTGAGAAATGACTCTGATTCCAAACATTAATTTTTGCTACCTATCTGAATAACAATAAGCTTGCTGTATCATTGATTATGCGGTGGAGAAGAATCAAGACAGGAAAAGAGGGGGCTGCTCATTTTAATATGGCAGTGCCAGCTCCATGAAATCCATTATGACTTAAAACAGGACACCCACGGCCATTTCTTACAGCACTTACCACAAAACTTACAGCATTTATCACTTTCTGCATTTAATTGTTTTTATTTGTTGACTTATATTTAGCTCTTCTTTAAAAGTAAGCTTCGCATGCATAGTAACCAGGTCATCCCAGGCTTCCTCAACTCAGACAAGTTCGAGCCCCACTACCATCCAATCAATCATTTGAGACATATTTTTGGGATGCCTGCAAGAAAGCAAGAACACTTACTGTTGTGTGCTGTTAGATAAATGGGTTTCTTAGAGAAGTAAGTAATAAAAATGAACTAATGAATGTGACATAAGCTACAAAATGGAGAAAAGGCCTGTAGTGCACATGTGCTTCTTCATTCTCCAGTCTCTACAGACAAAGGAGGAAATCATGCTATCCCTGTGTTCCTCAAATATTTTTTTTCATGTATTTATAGCACTTACCTGATTGTGTTGTAATCCCTCCTGTCTTCAAAGCAAAACCACAAGGCTTCTCAGTGCCTATTTTAGTACTTGCTATGAGTAGATGGTCGGTTGTATATGTGTCCCTGTGAGTGTGTGTAGGTGTATATGCACATGTATTTTTTTTTTTTTTTACATGGGAGGCAATAATAAGATAAAAACTATTTTGGAAATACAGCATAGTGAGTCATGGAATCTGCTTCTCACCTGCCTGACCTTATCACAAAACCAGAAATCTAGTTCCAAGAAGCAGAAGCAGAGCTTCTGTTTGTGGCTCTGTAGCTGTTACCATACTTATCACCTTCTATACAGTATGTCATATATATAAAGTCATGCAGGGAGGTAGTATCACACCACATAAAAGCATTTGAGTCAGTATGTCCTTTGTTTGCCTGTTGCCTCCTTCTTTATAAGCTATAACAATTTGAAGAATACATTTAACTTCTCTGATTTCGGCTTTCTCTACACGTTAATGAAATTATAAAGCCTACTCCTAAATGTGCTAAGTGAGTCTTTATCAGAAAATATACATTAAATAGTTTGTATAATATTTAGCATACAACAAGTACTGGCTTCTGCAGCTGCCAGCCTGGTCTGTGTAGAGACTGCAATTCAGGGGTGAGAAATATTTTCTTGACCTTGCAATTATAGGAGGGAAGATCTGTGGTAATTATATAAGCCGTCTTATAATAGTAGAAGTCCAGTACTTATTGTTCCCTTTACTTCTCTTGCCTGCTTCTCACTCTCAAACCAAAGGGACTAAGAAGTTGGGTTAGCAATATGAGGGAGAAACAGTAGGGAAAGACATCAACCAGTTCCCATCTCGCATAAGATTTCCTACCTAGAACAGACCCTAGTAAGGGGAGAATGAGAAAATTAAATTGGACAGAAAGTGCAATTTCCAAAGAGGACAGCTTCTTTATTGACTTAACATGGTAATAGAACTCTTTATTACTTATGTGGGAATGGAAAGTTAGGGGCTGGTCTGTGTTATCATCCAGAGGCAGGAGGAGAATGTCAACCCTGAGTAAACAGAAGGGGAAATAACTCACTTGATGATTACATCTAATGAGTTCTGCTTATACAATGTACTGTTTAAACCCTCCATTGTGTTCACCAAAGTAAATCATGGACTACCCTTTGGATTATTTATTTTAAAAATTATATATTATGGCTGCCAATCTTCATGGTCATGCCAAGAGTTGGATAAATACAGCTAGATTTCCTTTCCACTGCAATTTCAGAATACTTGGAAGTAAAACATATGCTGCATTTTTATATCCACTGGTAGTAACTAAACTGATATTTTACCAGAATGGATATGTAGTGGTTTTATTAGTTTCAACTCCCCTTCACTATCTGGTTAGAATTTCTGGAAAACATTACTTTTATATAACTATTTGAGGTATGTATTTTTTTTTAACATAATGTTAGGTATAAAATACACACAATGCCTGTTTTATCCTCATTCCAAGTACATTCTTTTTAGAAACTGAGAGTCAATTTTATACTAGTGGTTGTATGGTGTCTTCCCATTGAGATATCTTCTCATTCCACAGAGGGTATAAGAATTGGACCTGTTATTTTTAGGAACAGATAAAACATTTCTCCAAGGTAATGGGACACCATGAGGTGTGCTCTTGCATATTACTTCCTTCGCTAATTAAACGGAATGTGAGACCGAAAGTAAGTTGACATTGTTAAAGTAAATGACCCAAAGCTTTAGTAATGAAGACACATCTAGGCTGAAGTTTATTGTTTTAATTTTAATCTTGAGCAATTTCAGCCCTACAGAGGAGGTGGCCTAAGTGTCCTGCAGTGTACCATTTCCATTGTATGACAGTGCAGCCCACTGACTCTGTAAGAACAAAACTATCTGTAATAAGTTGTATTTTGGAATGAAGTGGTTTATTTATATGCAAGGTGAATTGATATTGGACATTTATTAAATCTAGTTTTTAACAGGCTGTCATAAGTGGGGTTCTTCGGAGGGCAGAGATATCGGGAGACTAAAAGTTGCTTAAATTATGCTCCATAAAAATATAGATGAGGCTCGGATGCCTTTGGATTAAATATTCATTACTGAATATTTACATAATGCATGTGAAAGTGCTTTTAAAATAAAAACTCTCTTTATATAAATGGAAACTATGGCCAGATTCTCCCACATTATGCCCTGTAGAGTATTTCAAAGCATTCTCTGGGGGCCTTAGGGAGGAGAATGCCTTCTATCACTTGTACAAAGGAAGGAAAGGCTGATTGTTCCACACTGTCCAAACCTACCCTACTTAAATTGTTTTGGCAATCTAGACATTCAACCTTTATTCAACCTTTAGTGAAGTACCTATTTTCTGTGGTTTAGAAATCTATGATTTTAAAAAAGAGAAATATGTTTTTGTGAACTACCATCCCCTGTTGAAAAGCGTTATAAGCTCAATAAGGCCTCTCAATAAATTATGCAGGATCACTTGACTATAATAAAAAAGCATAGAGAAACATGGTTTTATATTCCACCTCCACGATTTACTAGTTGTATGATCTTGGACAAGTAATTTTAACTCCATGCTTTATCGTTCTTCATCAGTTCCTCTGATAGTCTAATGTCTACTCTGAAGGATGACTGAGAAATTAAAAGAGATAGTGCAACCAGCATTCCCATGATCTGACTCATTTAAAGGGTCAAAAAATGATTCATTTCCTCCTACAAAAATAAATGATTGTTTCCATATCAAAAGCAGCTCTGTTACCTGTGTTAATATATGGAAATCTCTATGCAAATAAATAAAAAAATCATGCAAACGTATTTTTCACACATAATTCTGTGATCTATTTTGATATTTTGTGTCTAATATTTCACTCTAGAATTTAGACATGAAAGAGGGATGTTAGGAATTGGATTGTTTAACTCTATCATTTTATAGAAGAACACACTCAGACAGAGATGACAAATACAATTATAAATATAATCCACCTAATTAGTGGTATAATTGGGGATGAAGATCAAATCTCCTTTTTTCTTCCTGTTCTGTGAATTTATAGTACTTCAAATAAAATGATCAAACTTATGTTCAAAATGAAGATCTCAATTTGAAGTAGTTGAAAAAAATCCCTGTCTTCACTAACTACTGTGCTATTATTTTCTGAAAATTTCATTCTGGGGGTGTGCATTATAATTGCTTATATTTGCCCAAAGCACCATATGGGGATATAATTCTCAAATAATTCCAGTCAAAATTTTGAATTAGGTAAGTCTAAGCTTTCAGCTACTTAGGACAGTTGTGGATTTAAAAAACAAAACAAAACAAAACAAACATTACTACCTGAGACCTAGCATAGTGATCAGATCACTTTACCTTATAACAGATTGCATTATTTGCTTCGTGTGTTATAGGAAGAGCAGGGATGAAGACTGCTTTTGTGGCTGAGTACATAGGTCCATTTTAACTTAATAGCTTAGTTTATAACTTCCCTATAGGAAAAAAGTAATTAAATACTTTGTTGTAAAAAAGTCCTTCTATTGTGACTCATATGCAGGTAAAACTAGCAGATAAAAGTGAGCAGAGCTGCTGATAATGACATAAGTAATGATAAAGTAAGAAAAGCTAGTAATAATTCCATAAGAACTGGAAATTGAGATTTACTTTGGAAAATTCACATAGGTCATCTTGTATGGAAAGAGGCTCATTTCCCATTACCGTCTATCTGTGCTTCTCTCACTTATTTTCTGCCTTGCACTGGAGTTATTTGTATACATCTTATCTGTTTGATTATACCATTTAGAGCTTGGGAACCAAATCCCTTTATGTCATATTTTTATTTATTTATTTATTTTTTTATTTTTTATTTTATTTTATTTTTTTTTATTTTTTTATGTCATATTTTTATAATTAACAAGCATCTAACCTATTATTCTCTGAATTAGGCATATACCAGTTATGGGTTAAATGAATTAATACATTTGTGTTTTGACAATATGAAATTATATTTCATATAATGGAAAGGGGAAATAATCACAAAGTAGCTGCAATTCTTAAAGGAAATGTTCTCATATTCTGTTCAATAGAAGTGGTAAATTATAAAAATTTATCCAGAGTTCTCAAACTAAAAAGAAATGAGTGTTTGTGATAGTGGTTTAAAATATACTCAGTTTAAAATACCTATGTGATAACTCTATAATTTACTTGAATTATTTCCAATGAGATTTTCATAAATAGTATATGAGCTGAATATTAAAAAAAAATGTCAAGTTCTTTTGTATGTGTCTAAATTTTATTATATGATTTCTAACCTTGCCTACAGATAGCAAACACTGGTAGCTACCTTGGCCGTATCTATTTCCTCATCTTTCTTTTTAGAAGAATCTTAACCTTGTTTAAGAATTCACCTTTGGACACTGGTTGGCTCAGTCGATTATACCTTCAACTCTTGGTTTCTGCTCAGGTATGATCTCAGGTTGTGAGATCGAGCCCTTTATTGGGTTCCACACTCAGCTGGAGTCTGCTTGCAATCCTCTCCGCCCCCGTCTACTCCTCCTGCTTGTGTTTTCCCTTTCCCTCTTTCTCTCAAAAATAAATAAACCTTAAAAAAAAAAAAAAGAGTTGACCTTGTCCCCATGTCCTCCAAGAGACTCTATAAAAGCTGCCTTAACACATAGCTCCAGGGAGAGGTCCTGATTTGATGCCTTATTTTATCACAGTTTACCATCACTCTCACCTATAATTGGTTAGAATATCTGATTGAGCCAATTAGTACATGATTCCCAATGTCCTCCCTGAGAGTTATCAGTCCATTAGGGAGATTTTTTTCTGTCTTCTCTTACACATTTTCTCTGTATTCCCTCCTTCTCTCCTTCTTCCTCTCATTTTCTTTCTCTCTTTCTTTCCCTCGCTTGCTCCCTCCATCCCTTCCTTCTTTCCCTCTCATCCTCCAGGCTCCTTCTTCTCCCTCTCCTCCACTTCCCTATTTCCACCCCTTATTCCCTCCTGCTGACTATGTAAAAGGAAGCAAGTAGCCTGGGAGCTTTGCAAATACCAATTACCGCCTTAACCCTACAAAGAGAAGTGATCCTACCTGAAACTGGATGCTGAAAGTGACAGAGCTGAGAGATGGAAAGAATCTGGGTCTGTCGTGTCACCCTTGAGACACTGCAGAGACTAACTGAATCCACACTCCATATGGACTTCTACTTTCTTAAAATGATAAATGTACTTATAGTATAAGCAAGTTTGTTTCAATATTTCTGCAAACTAATTTTGATGCATGCCTTAACCTCAATCCTCCACAACATTTTAAAACTTCTTTCCTTGCCCACTTATTTTTTCTATACTTGCCGTTATTATTCTTATGTAGAGAAACATGTCTAGCTTTATGATACTAAATGATTACCATTAAATACTGACAATAGCAAAGGAAAATAGTACAAACTCCAATGAAATACGAACAGCTAAAAGGCCGATTTTATAATGTGCATTTGTAGCAGCCATTTGAGTGAGTCTACATAATGGTTTTAAAGGACTTTCAATAATGTTTCCTGCAGCTGTGCAGACTTTTAACTTTTAACTCTTCATTTAAAAAATACATCTAAATATAAATCAAGCACTATACACTTCCAATTTAGCTGTTTGAATGGAAAGAGAAAGTTGAAAGCTGGAGCAGTCATGAGTAAGTGCTATAGAAAGCTGTAGTCGACAGTTGCAATTTAAAACCAATCAAGTGGGCAGGAGAAGGGGAACACAGAACCTGAAAATAACTGGGAAGCTTAGAAATAGTTTTAAAGCAGTAGCTACCCTAATAATGATTATGGTTAATTAGCGATCCAAGGGTCCCACCCCCTCAGCAAGTAGTTAGAGAACAACAGTTCAGTTTCCACTGGTATTAATCACCTG
Source organism: Vulpes lagopus (assembly GCF_018345385.1). Lineage (NCBI taxonomy): Eukaryota > Metazoa > Chordata > Mammalia > Carnivora > Canidae > Vulpes > Vulpes lagopus. The sequence continues at coordinate 47,254,626 of NC_054839.1, forward strand.
AGTTGATCTTTCTTAGTGCAGGGTGCTCAGCCTGGTCAAAGTGCAGAAGGTGACAGCTCCATAGTTACAGGCATCCATACTCCAAGTTCTTGGAGTCGGGCACAAGACTGCATACAAAGATCTTTTAATGCGATGGCACATGCAACATGAAAAGTGGCGTTGTGGTGCCCTCTCAAGAGTGTTCATTCCTGGGGGTCTGTAACGAGAATATGCCAACATGCTACCTTTTACACTTTTACCCTTGGCCATTCATTAAGTCTTGAAGAAGAAGGAAAAAAGCCATTTTAGACCTAAAATAATCCTTTCTTCTTTGGCACTGTGAAAGAAAGTAGACTCCCTTTGTTGTCCTTTCAGTTATACTTCCTTGTAAAAATATGGGAAAATCATTTAAAGCCATGTTTTGCCCTCTGAAGAGAGAGGACATTACCCTACACAGCTTACCTACACTTTAGAGTTTATGAAAACACAATTAGATGCAGAAATCCTTTCCGAATAGAAAAGTATTACACAGACACTTAAGAGTTGGAGTCATTCTTATGATCAGATTATCAATTCCAAGCTAGAAAGAAACCGGGAGGTATTTTGCATCATTGGAACTTATTGTATGTCAGGGGAATGATCACAGCTTTTAGGGGCCATAAAAATTTCCCTCAAAACTCCAAACCCCAAACCTGAAAGTGACAGTGGATAGCTAACAATAATAGGGAGGTAGCTTACATATTTTTCCTTGAAAAATCTTTTTACATATATTTATTCTCAGTAATGTTTACAGATTTTTTTTTTTCTGAGATGCCTTGATAGAAAGTATCAAGGGATGACTTGTTCTTTGTGCTTTAAACCTGGATCTCTACCAGCCTTTTTTCTCTCTCCTCCCTGAGAATGGATGCAGAGGTGGTTAAGTGTGAAATAGAACCTTAGATGCTTTGGAAACACTCAGGCCAGAAGGTACGAAGGAACTTAGGCCAACTGTAGCAACTGTACCAGGTAAAGGCAAGATGGGGAGGCAATGAGAGAGCAAGATGCAGTTGTTACAAGGACTGCTTTCCTGATCCTGAGCTTTGTTTTCTTGCTTTTCTTTTCTATTCTCGTTGCTTAAAAAATGCATAGAAGCACCTCGTTCTTTTTCACCTTTTCTATTACAAAGGTAATGCATGTTCACTATTTCTGAATGAATATTTGAAAGATATAGTGAAATACAAAGAAAAATAATTCGAGCATACATCCCAGATATAGAAGAAACAACTGTTAATGTATTGCAGTGTATGGTTCATATATAAATGGAGAACACAAAATATCCCTCGGACAGATTATCTTTTCCCAAAATGATAGGACAGTATTTCTTGTCCTGTATGCCCCTCCAGAAACTTGCCATTTCCAGTCCAAAGACAGAATTTATCTCCCCTCTTCTTGAACCTGTTTGGGACTGTGGACTGCCTCCACCAATCGGGAATGATGAGATGGATGCCATGTGCCTTCAGGCATCAGGTCATAAATGGTGATATAACTCTTCCTGGCTCCACCTTAGGATGTTTGCCCTCTCAGTCAGGCACCATGGGGAGACCAGCTGGGGGAGCCCAGAGAGACTACAGGGAGAAGCCTCTTAGAGAGGCCTGTATGGAGAAAAACAGATCCTCAGTTAGTAAAAGTCACTGGACATTTGAGCAAGTGAGCCCTCAGGTGATTACAGCCCCAACCTTCATATCTGCCAGCTGAGGCCTAAATATCATGAGGGAGAGAGAAATGGCCCTTGCTTACCCTGACTGAATTGCTGACTTACAGAAATTATGAGTATTAAAAGTTTTCAATTTTTGAAAATCCATTGTGATTTGTTATGCAGCCTTAGATAACTGACACATATACAGTATCATACCAATTTTACCATCTTTTATTATGTGCATTCTTTTAGAAACCTTTCTAAACCATGACCATGTTTTGATTGGTCAAACATTAATGAGCACAAAATATTTGGGGTCAAGTATTTTTGGAAATGTTATGAAGACTTCAACAATATAGAGGGCAAGTATAAGATTCTTCTGTACTTCAAATACCAACTTTCTTGGAACTTTAGCAATTAAGGGGAAGAAATGCATTAAAATTTATATTTAGCTCTTTTTCTAGAGTTGGAATAAACTATCTTTTATTTTTCTGGTTCTTAAAGTAATAAGTAGTGTTTCAGATAGAAAGGTATAAACTTCTAGTTGTAAGACAAATAAATACTAGGGATATAATGTACAATGTGATGACTAAAGTTAAGTGATATCTAGGAAAGTTTTTAAGAGGATAGACTCCAAAAGTTCTCATCATCAGGATAATTTTTCTCTTTTCTGTTTATTGTTTCAATGAGGTAATTTTTTTCTCTTTTCTTCTTATCATACCTGAATCTATCACTGTAACCATTTTGCAGTATATCTAAATCAAACCATCTTAATGTACACCTTAAACTTACAGGCCAATTTCTCAATAAAAGTTAGTGGGAAAGTGAATAAAAAAATAGAAGAGATACCTAGATGCTAGGCAGAGGAGAAATAAAATAAAGAGTTATGAATGATGAGGATAGGAGAGCAAGAAGAGAATAATCATGGAGGAGAGGAAAAGGACATAGAGATTCAGTAGATTTCAAGCCGGTTATGCTAGAGGAAGACAGGTGAAGGTGTTTAACACACCAACCTCTGATTTTCCTTTAAAATTTGGAGGTATTGAACTAGGTCCATAACTCTGCAATGACCAGATGTTCAGCTGACCAACTCTTTATCAGGTAGCCACAGCAACCTGCCAGGGAGAAAATTATTCTCAAGGCTGGGTGTCATTGTCCCATTGAGCTTGAAATCCCTGGGTTAGTGGAATGAATCCAAGAGTCAAATGTAACCTATAGATGGAAGTCCATTGTCTCTGATTTAACATTAAGAGCCATCCTAGGTCAATCATGAGTCAATGCTGCAGGCAATGTTATTTTCTATCATTTAATTATAATGTACTTGTCACAGAACAGACTTAACACTTGTTAAAAATAAGCAAATGGAAGATTAATTTCTTTCAATCATAACATAAATCCAATGATAGACTTTTCCAGCAACATGTCTGTTTCACTGTAAAACAATTTAGAGGACTGTTTTAGAGCACAGGCACTGCCATCAGAACACCCATGCTGATATCTTGTCTCTACTGCTCACTGAGTGACATTTGTCAAGTTCCTGAACTGTGGAGACTTACTTCACCTGTAAAATGAAAAGAATTATAGAATCTCCATTATAAGTTTGTTTGGGAGATTTAATGAGAGACTGTATGCCATTTACTTAAAAAATTCTTAGTGCAAAATAAGTATTGAATAATGTGAGCTCCCATTAATAACTGTTTCCTTCCCCCCCGCCCCCCCTTCAATTTAAGCAGACTAGTGCCTGCTTTTAGCTACATATCCTATGTTTTTTAGGTTGTGCATAGTGGTCATTTGAAATATTCATTCTTTTGTGGAGTTATAAATTATTGCTTTGAAAACAAGATGATTAAATAGCAATACTATTACTACTACTACTACTAACAATAATAATATTTTAAAGTAGGAAATCATTTCAAACACTTCGTAACATTAAATAACCTCAATACAATTACCCATATTTGGCAAACAAAATTTACACAATGAAACATACTAAGTTAAGAGAAAGAAAGTAATGCTTTCGTTTGAGGAATCCCTCAAGATTATAGACCCAATTGGGCAAAGTGCCGATTACAAGTGCCAGAAAGTGCATCTTTTCTGGCCACCATTATCTCCTGTTGGAACTTCACAATTAAGGGTATTATTGATGGGAAAGAGGCTGAAACTTGTACATACCAGAGTATTTCTCTGTTAATCATTTTAAGAGCACAAAATGAAGTTAACCTACAAGGGCATGCATATAGAATAGCATATAATGTCTGGATTAAAATGATTATAATGAATACCTATCAATTTAATAATGATTAGCTGCTTGCTACATTGTATGTTCCACAAATGTTTCAAGGGCAAAAAGGAATGAAGATGCTAAAATGAAATCCTCTACAAATGGTATTTCAAACTTGCAGATTTTATTTTTGTTCTAAAAGTAATATAGAGAGAGCTTTTAGGCAAAGCATTTGCAAGTACTGGTCTTGGGGTGATGGTAGGGAGGCTGATAATCTAACATTAAAAAAGACAACCCCTGTCCTTAAAGAAACTTATAATTTAGTGTGGGAGATAATCACGTAAGATATAACATTAGGGAGTGAATGAAGGGGAGTTGGACAAAAGTGTTGAGTTATATATAAAAATACCCAGCTGATGGAGCTTAAATGAAACCTTTAACTAAAATTTCTCCAGGTAAGCTGTAACACCAAAGTTGTTAAAGCTTTTCTGAATAGCATTCCATTTTTAAATTGAAAATAATTCTGGGTGAACAATTTTTAAATTCTATACTTAAGATGCTATAAGCATTTCAATGATTATAAATCAGAAAAAAAAAGCACAAGTTGGAATTAATATAGCATTTGCACTTTTCTCCTTGTGTCACTTTTGGTGAAATATAAGGCAATATCAGAATTTTTAAAATTAATTTTTCAAAGATTTGCCACTCATTAGATCTGCATTTCTTCTCTGTAAGACTTTGTCTAACATGTTGGAAGCCTAAAAGGAAATTATTAGAAATTAGAAATGAAATGACTTTTTTTAAGGCCATAGTACTTGACTATGAATATAAATGAAAAGCATATTTTGTTAAAACAGTCAGAACAAAAATTATACAAAAGTGGTCGGTGATTACAAAAAGCTGTGTCACGAATACATATTTTTGTAGAAGCTAAGTACTCTGACATTATATAAATCAAACCTTCAATTAGTGTTAGGGCTTTATAAGATGTGGTCCAAAGTGCTCCATGCCCGTCACTTTACCAGTTGATATAAGCAGAAGAATAGAAATTCACAGGAAAAAAAAAATTATTGAAGCTGGAGACATTTTAGGAGTCACAGAACTCAGAAGGATTGTCCTGGACTTGTCCTTATTTCTTCATGAGCAATGCTCCCCAAGTCAGGAAAGTGGGCCTCCAAGGCAGTCCCTCATGGACTTTGAGATGTCTTTTTTTTTTTTTAAGATTTTATTTATTTATTTGAGAGAACATGAGTGTGGGAAGGGGCAGAGGGAGAGGGAGAAGGAGACTCCTTGCTGAGCAGGGAGATTGATGTGGGGCTGCATCCCAGGACCCTGGGATCATGACCTGAGCCAAAGGCAGTCACTTGACTGAGACCCTGAGATGTCTTTCTTAGGCAGTATAGCAGATGTCATTGGGATCTTCTCCATATTACCACTTACACCACAGTGAGGGTTTACTCACTGGATTTCCAACTGTCAGAACCTTAACTGCTTCGCCCGAGAGCCACTTACACAGCAGGCAAAAGTGCCTGGGAATTACTACACCCTTACATGAATAGCACTCAGCAACGACTAACAGGAGTTGGTGTATAAATATCCTGGCTTCTATGCCTCTTGGGTCTAATAAATCTGAGGTATGGGTTTTACACTGACTCCCAGAGCTGACCTGGTGGGACGAAGGCTCACTGCCCTGAGTGGCAGCTGGCTTGTAAAACCCTATTTCTGAGCTGTTTACTCTTCACTGTGTCACATCCCACTGCCATACTTTCACCTTCTTAACAGCCTAGTTGGGCAAAGTCCCTGTGTGAGAGCTGCTAACAATGTAATTCAAACTGAAAAAGAGGGAGCAAAGTGACCGGTTTACCTTCATCTGATTTAAGAAAAGGGAAATAAATTCCCAAGAGAAGGCAGAATTCTGAGAGAAAGGCAACCATAAGACAGGCCCTCATGACCCCTGTATTTATTGTGATGAAGATAAGTCAATTTCCTGTCAACCAAAAACTGTGGTCCACGGAAGTGAGCTGGTTTGAATAATCTTGGCAAGGCTCAACCCAAAGGGATGGTTCTCCAACCATCAGGTAGGAGAAAGATGAATAAACATGTTGAAATGTATAGACAATTAAAGTGAATTGATTGGATTTGCCTTTTAAAACTGAGTGAGAACACGATCTCTCAGTTCTTATAATGGCTCCTGGACAAGTCTAAGATTTATCCAGAGGTTAGTAAGAGTAAGGAAGGGAGATCTGATACAACATGGTTTTAGGCAGTGATGGGAAGCAAACAAAACACTTCACGTTCGCCCTCTATCTAATTCAGACTGTTGAATAAACCAACTGGTGAGACATGGCACGAATTTCCTTCCCAACCTCCCCTTTACCCATGCAAGACATTGCTGACGAAACAGATCACTAGGCTCACAATGGTGCTCCAAGTGCCTCTCAATAGCAGGGTCTGGGAGTCCCTATCAGTCAGACTTGACATGTAAATCACAACCCTTTATGAATCTTTGACCTTTTGGGAGAAATCTTAATTCCGTAGCCTCATATTTAAGGCTTTTGTCATCTATCTCCACACTAACTTTCTAGTCTTGTGCTCTATCAAACTCCTCCACACATATTGAAATTAAGCCATAATATGTTCGAGATCCTCAAATAGTTATTGACTCACAATCTCCTGATTCAGAATGCCTTTGTCATTTTTTTTTTTTCTTGGAAAAGCTCTATACACAACCTTCACTGGAATTCAAATGCCACTCCCCCTCTTAACTACTTTCTCAGAATTGTTTTCTCTTTTTATTTCATTGAACTTAAATTAATTTTTAAAATTCTATTATAAAACTTAACTCATTTCACCCCATGTTTGTCTTTCTTATGCATTGTCATTTGCTGAAGGAAACAATTATATTGTACTCACTGCTCATCCCCATGGTACCTGGCGCAACCTTTACAGATTTTATCAAATCAAATTAAATTGATGTAACAGATAATTGGTTTTACTTGTCATTTGGACCTCTCCAATATCTCTCCTGTCACAAGATATGTTTCTCTACTCTTGTCCTGCCTAGTTTTATGCTTTTGTATTTATACAAGAAACTAAGTATGGTGTTGGTTGACCCAAAGCACACCAAGCATAGAAATAATTAAATTGTCAGAAATTAGTGGAGATATTCAGTATTTCTGGATTAGAAACTGAAGTTTGCTCAGCTAGGTTTATGACTTCTAACATCACACACACAGGAGACTTAACTATATGTTAGTCCCCCGTATGTGCACTTTTGCTTTCGCTGGTTTCAGGTACCCACAGTTAATTGTGTGATCTAGTAGCTGATGATCCTCCTGAGGATGAATTGTCAGAAAGTCAATAGTAGCCTAACGCTATGTCACAATGCCTGTGTCATTCACCTCACTTCAAATCATCACCTGGGCATTTTATCATCCCACATCATCACAAGAAGAAGGGTGAGTACAGTTTAATAAGATATTTTTGAGACCGAGAAAGACACATTCACATAACATTTATTATAATATATTATTTTTTCTATTTTATTACTAGTTGTTAATATCTTACTTATGCTTAATTTGTAAATTAAACTTTATCCTAGGTATGTCTGTATAGGAAAAGTATAATATATATGAATCAGGCATCCACGGGGGAGTCTTAAAACTTACCCCTGCAGATAAGAAGGGACTATTGTATGTTGAAAAAACATTTTGAAATACACTCTCAAGAGCAAAGTTTCTCTGATTTGTTCTGTTAGTACTTAGGTTTATTTTGGCTTAGATTTAAGAAACTTTATTTGAAGCCTTGCATAATCATTAAGCTCCAAGAATCACCTATATTGTGTTTTGTTAGCAAGTCTGTGCTCACTAGGCCCTTTATTTTCCTCTGGGTGTCACGTCTCTCACATGTTCTAAGATCTAAGGCAAATCAAAACACTGCTCTGGGCGCCTTAGTGGCTCAGTTGATTGGATGTCTGACTCTTGATTTTGGTTCAAGTCATGATCTTTGGGTCATAGGATGGAGCCCTGCATCTGGCTCCATGTGGAGCCTGCTTGGGATTCTCTATCTTCCTTTCACTCTACCCCTACATACCCCCTCCTGCTTGTAGGCTCTCTCTCTCCAAAAACAAACACAAAAACACTTCTCAAAGACTCAAATTCCTTCATATATAAACTGGGAGCTATAATCATTCCTACCAACCTACCTCCTTGTTGTAAAGAGTTACTATGGGAATTGAGAGAGAAAGTAACACACACACACACACGCTTTCAAAAGTATATTTTTATATAATATTGTGCTCTGTAGTATTACTCTAAAGCAATTCAAATTCTAATCCTTAGAAGTTTTGATCTAACTGAAGACATGATTAATCCATGAAATTTTCAGAGATTACACCTGGCCACAGGGATGGGGGCAGTACATCAAATAAAATATTTCTTAATCACTTGGATGAGAAGATCTTTGGAAAACAATTAGAAATGCCACCAAATTGCAGGCTACTAGACTAATATTTTGCGGATCATAAATTCTCTTAGAAGGCTTTAGGCAAACTTAATTAGATTTAAGAAACCCTTCTCTGCTTAGATTAGTTGATGCTTTAATTAGGTGGACACAAAATAAAAAACGTGGTTTTATTAGATTTATCAAATTATTGCCTGAAATATTTCTCCCCTTTGACACCTTAAAAAGAAGCCTTGTGCGGAAGGTTTAACACATCCAAGGAGACTGGGCAAATCTTTACACTACTGGAGTCTTGAAGCACTTCTTACTTCAAAATACCTTTTTTTTTTCCTTTCAAACGTTATCTTCAATTATGCTGAAGATGCTCACTTGCTATTGCAAATAATCTGAACTTGTTCATTTAGTGAGTCTAAGGGGAAATGTGTAGCCTGGACAAAGGTGAAAAGCGTGGAGATGGGTAGAGGTGAAATTATGTGAGACATATTTGAGAGATAAAAATCAGTACAGCCTGGAGTTACATTCAAATAAAAGATGTCAAGGGCGACTTTGAGATACTCAGCTACACAACAAGAAGGGTGATGATGGCAGTTCACTGAGTTGGAAAACAGGAGAATTACAAGGATGGGAGATGCACCAGCATCAAGAGAGATAATGTATTTTTTTAGAGTATTTTTTTATATCTAGCCTAAGGTATCTAAATCCCACAGTTGGAAAATCATTCATATATATTAAAATTAATCTATCTCTTTTTTTCTAATATGACCCCTTCTGAAAAGCAAATACCACAGGGTGACCTTAATATCTTAGAGTGTATGGATGAATTTATCAAATTATTATCCTATGGAATAAGAGTGTACAGTGCTTGTGAGAAATAAGAAAAGAACAACAGAGTGGAGAGAAGATATCCAAAGAAAAACATCTACCCACTTCTTAATATTGACCAAAACTGACTCTAGTGAAGCTATGAGAATTGGGTAACTTTCACATTTCTTAAAGTTGGACATGTCAGAATTAATTTTTTTTTCAGGAATTTAACAGCTTTTCAAGGTGTGTGATTGAAAATCCTTTACCTTAGATTTCCTTTCTGGTCTACATACCACAAATCTTCTTCATTACGTTCAAACATTCAAACAATCAAGTGGAGCTAGTCATTAGCAAATTAACTGAGCCTTCTAAAGTGTGTATTTCAAGCTTATGCTCATGATTTTGAATGAGAACTGATTATGTTCTCACATCTGTCACTCACATCATCAACTGTGGAATGTCAAGACCCACTTGCACATGGTGTATATATATATGAGAGTTCAGGGGTGAACTGTTTATCTGAGCTAAATGCTGTTGTCAAGATCCATTGACACCCATCAGCTGATTCCTTTATTCTTGGTAGGAGTTCATTTGTTTTTTTCCGGGTATTTTGACAAAGTTATTTTCTACATGAGGTGATTATTCATTCCTGAATTCAGATGTTAAAGAGTTTATTTATTTGAGAAAGGCAGGAGAATTAAGATATCTTAATGCCTATGTGAAACATATGTGCACAAAAGTACTATAAGAAAACATAGATGAAAAATGCTAGTGAGATGAGCAAGTTTTATAAATGAATTATTCTAAGACAGACATAATTAAAGTAAAAGTCAAAGTAAAAATTTTTAGTAATATGAAAATACCATAAATTAAATTGAAAGATACAAACTGGCATTTAAAACTACATCTAAATGGTTTTATTACACCTAAGCATTTTGTTCTCTCCCATATGACACTAGGAATTAGGAATACTTTCAGTTTTCTTTAAAAATATATTAAAATGCCATTTTATTTGAAGTTTCTTTATTTTGTTTATCAGTGATTTATTGAATTTTTGCTGTTTCCATGCCATTTGCACATTCTCTTTCATAAATCTCTTATTTGTGTCTATTACTTACTGATTTTTCTGGGCCTTTTATTTATGAAAACAACTCTTTAACTGTCAGTATATCTGAAGTTTGTTTCTGCTCCCCACTGCCCCCTGCCCCTCCAGTATATTATTTTGCTGTGGACTGTGTTCATGGGATTTCTATCAGATACAGTTTTTTTCCTTAATGAGGACACATTTGCCAAACTTCCTTTTTTTTAATTTTTTAAATTTATTTATGATAGTCACACAGAGAGAGAGAGAGAGAGGCAGAGACACAGGCAGAGGGAGAAGCAGGCTCCGTGCACCGGGAGCCCGACGTGGGATTCGATCCCGGGTCTCCAGGATCGCGCCCTGGGCCAAAGGCAGGCGCCAAACTGCTGCACCACCCAGGGTTCCCGCCAAACTTCCTTTCTAAGAAGATATGATAAGCTTTGAACTCTAGACATTGAAAATACTTAGAAATATTTTAAAACCATGTGACTATTAATTTGAGAACCTCTACATTCTATATTAGTATACCTATCTTATCCTTTATGTGATGGTTGAAACTATTTCTTTGCCCTGTTGGGGAAGGCATTTACCAGCCATGGCATCTTTTATTCAGTGAAGTAATTTGTTGAACTTCCACTCATTTAGTCTCCTCTGATGGCCTCAGCCATCACCCAACCCAGGCAATTTCCTGTTGTTCCCACTGTATGCTCAATTTAAATTTTAAGCAAGGTTATCAGGCACAATTCAGATCATAGCTTAACCATACTGCTCTCATTTTGCCCATGTCCTTGGCATTTTTTACTTACAAGGAATTAGAGCCCTGCACATTTTGTACATGATGTTCTAGTCTTCCTTGCTCTGTCATTCTTATGACTCTTAATATCATTACACTGCAAGTATGCCTTTTTTTTTCTTTTTTTGGTAATTTCCAGATGATTTCCTCTAAATTACCAAGAATCAAATATCATGTCCATTTTTGGCTTCAAAAATGGATTAGAGTTAGCTAAAATTATGTGAGTAAAGCACATAGCACAAAAAAACTATGAGGATGCTATTTGTATGTACAATCATTCTGATTGAATTTTGCAATGAGATTCCTATACAGAGAACGAACAAGAAGAGAATGACCTATCCTTTACACAAAAGGAAGATAAGGGCCCACATACTCTTAAGACAAAGCTAAAAGACATTTTACAAAGTAGAATTTGAAATATGTTGTGGACCCAAATGTATTTGGAAGGAGTTCCTCTTTCTGAACCCTATTTTTTTCTTCTCATTCATATCTTCCTTCACTAGTCCCAGTTTCATTGACTTACCTTGGGTAATTAATCTTGAATACATTTTTCTTGGGTCACTTTCTTTTTTAAAGATTTATTTACTTATTCATGAGAGACACAGAAAGATAGAGAGAGAGGCAGAGACACAGGCAGAGGGAGAAGCAGGATCCATGCAGGGAGCCTGACTTGGGACTTGATCCTGGCTCTCCAGGATCAGGCCCTGGGCTGAAGGCGGTGCTAAACCGCTGAGCCACCTGGGCTGCCTGGTCAATTTTATCATCCAACAATCTCTTTCCAAAGCTCTTCTTCATAGCCCATATTAACCTAATCAGAATGTTTCATGTAGCAATTTTTTTCCATTTCAATATTCATTAATCAACTTTTGCAAATATGTTGGAAACCACTCTTGAGGGACAAAATCCATAACAAAAACAAACAAATTAGTTATTCCCTAATAAATGGCTACAAGGGTTTCTTTGAGGCAGAAGAGTGAACTCTAGAGATAAGAACTATTAGCAATGGTAACTGCAAAGCCTACAGATTTACTCTAATTTCGTGGTCACAGGTTAGGAACACCTGAAGAAGTTTTGAACACACTCATTTCCTTGGTCTCATCCCAGAGCGTTTACATGAAGATAGGTTCTGGGCATCTGTATCTTTAAAAAGTACCTAAATAATTTTAATGTGCAATCAAGTTATAGAACCAATGACTATTAATTATATAAATAACTAAGCAGTTTAGGGGAACCAATGAAATAGATATTCTTTGAGAGTTTCAGTGTTTACTCACACATTTACTTCCTGATTCTAAAATGTAGATATTCAGTCATAGGTCATTTCTTCACAGAAGTCTTCAGGAAATGAAAGAAAAAAACTTTAGAGGAAAATATGTGAAATAATGCAATTAGATAATTCATTAAATATTTGAAGTGAATGTAACCTATTTAAAGTTAAAGCTCAAAATAATTAATATTTACCACTTTGTAATAATGGAAAATTAACACTATGCCCTTACTAATAATGCTTTCAAACTTTTCTAATTCTACATTTTTTTTTCTAATTCTAAATTAAATGCATTTATATTATATTCTGTTGTCCCCCAATTTCTTTAAAATAATTTTCAATGATTCTTGGCAAAATTTTATTATATTTTCTAAAGAAAAGGCAGAGGAATATAGAAAAAGAAAATTATGAAATAGCAATCTTTAATACTTTAAAGAAACTACTTTGAAGTTTGAGTACAGTTATTAAAAATTTATGTACATAAATGTACACATCATAGGACTGCAGACTTACATATGAATATCTATACCTATATCTGTATATCTATGTTTAATTCCTTTCTAAAATGCATCAATGAAATCTTTTATATAAGCATCATCCTCAAAATTCCTCAAATTTATGAGCATATTAATTTTTATATTATACTCAGAAATCGAATTATCCCATTGTTGATCATTCAAAGATGCCTGCACAGAAAGGCATAACATTCTAGAGAAAAGCAGTAGTAGCTTTTAGCTTTCCTCTAAATCCACATGGAGTCACCTTTAGCCAGTTAATCCTTTGACACATTTGGAGGAAATATGTTATAGTCAAAAACCTTACACTATTGCAGAAACACAAATAGGAAATTCCAATTTATTTACCCTACCACACGACAAAATTAGCGACCTCTAAAAGTGACTATACTTTGGAGATTCTTACTGACCACATCTTTATGCCATTCCACCCCTACTTCACTTTTTCCTTACATATCTGGTCTCCAGAAGCATGTGTCTCAGACCCCAAAGATCATTCATGCATTTGTAAATATTTCCCTAGTAAGTATTTTGAAAGGGAATGAGAAGAAAAATCACTTGTTGAACTTCTACGAATGGGGAAAACTCAAAAGAATTCAAATAGTAACTTTCTTTTTGTTTTTAATTTAAATTCAGTTAGTTAACATAGAAGTATTACTGGTTTCAGAAGTAGAGTTTTGGTGATCGATCAGTCTTACATAACAACACCCAGTGCTCATTACAACACGTGCCGCCTTAAAGTCCGTCACCCAGTTACCCCATCCACCTCACCTCTCCCCTCCAGCAACCCTCGGTTCGTTTCCTGTAATTAAGAGTCTCTTATGGTTTATCTCCCTCTCTGATTTCCTCTTGTTTTATTTTTCTTCTCTTCCCCTATGATCCTTTGTTTTGTTTCTTAAATTCCACACATGAGTAAGATCATATGATAACTATCTTTCTCTGATTGACTTATTTTGCTTAGCATAATATCCCCTAGTTCCATCCACGTTGTTGCAAATGAGAAGATTTCATTTTCTTGATGGCTAAGTAGTATTTTCATTATACTCACATCTCACATCTTTATCCATTCATCTGTCGACGGATTATCTAGGCTCTTTCCATAGTTTGGCTATTGTGGATATTGCTCTATGAATATTGAGGTGAAATAGTACTATAATGCTACATTCAAACTTGTTTCTGGATGATATATTGTGTAGTCCCATGGCTTTTCAGTACACTTTTTGGTATGAAACACCCACATTCAGTTTGAGAAAGCCTAGTCTGAGCTAATTTCAAGATTTTACTTTTTTATCTAATGTAAAGTATTTCCCATCACTGGAAAGGGCCCAATGTAATATTCTTCAGATTGGCAGTACAAAAGTTTTCTTTTCATATTCTCTATGGTTGTGGCAAGGGGTGATTAGATCTTATTTGACTGGTGCTAGCCTCTAGTTTGTTAAGTGGTCACTGGCTCACCCCTTTCCCATTTAATGTGGCCATTCTGTGGGCATTTTGGAGATTTCCTTTCCCTCCAATTCTGAGGAACACAATCTATATCATTCCTTGGGGAAAGGGGGAACTATCTGCCCCCTTGACTTCTGTTCTAACCAACTCTAGACTCAGATTCACTGGGTGGTTACACAATATGGATTTTGGATTAGTCAGAGTTCTCCAGAAAAATAGAAACAATAGCACATTCTCTCTCCATATACATATATATGTATGTATTGTATATATGTATATATATGCTATTGCTTCTATTTATCTCTCTATATATATCTATAATATCTCTATTATCTATCTATCTATCTATCTATCTATCATCTATCTATCTATCTATATATTAGAGAGGGAGAGAGAATGGAAAACAGAGAGAGAGAAACTGGCTGATTATAAAGAACTGGCTTATGTTCTGATGGAGGCTGACAAATCCCAGGATCTACTGTATATAAGCCAGAGACACAGGAAAGCTGGTGGTGTATAGGTTTCAGTTCAAATCAAAAAGCCTGGGAACCAGTAGCACCAGGGGTATAAGTCCCAGTCCAAAGTCAGATGAAGAACAATGTCTCAGATAAGCCAGTCTGGCAGGAAGAGAGAATTCAACCCTCCTCTACCTTTTTGTTCTAATCAGTCCTTCAGGAGATTGGGTGATGCCTACCTACAATAGGGTGGACTTCTTTGCTCAGTCTGCCAATTCAAGTACTAATGTCTTCCAGAAACACCCTCACAGACACACCCAGAAACGTTTAACTAGAAATCTGGGCATCCTATGACCCAATTCAGATCTATGCAGCTACCTCTTGAGCTAACTCACAGGAAGAAACATCACACCTGGAAGCTGCTGTTCCAGATCTTTCTCTTTAGTCTGTTATTACAAGTTGCTCTAGCCTGTCCTTCCCATTTATATATATATATATATATTTAATGTAGAGGCAAACACCTGTCTCTGTGCCCTCTTGATAAAATTCAGATGATACCATTCAAATTATCCCAACAAATTTTACCATACGCTCTGTGTTAATGCTGTGGGAATTCTCTGCCTTCAGTGCCCATGGTTTTTGGCACTGAAAAAGAGGTAGACCAGATGAAGAATGGTGGGCAGCAAAGCAAAGTTTATTAGTTTATTGAGCAATAGTACAAAGCTGCTGGACAGAGAGAGGACCTGAGATGGTTACCTGTGGAGTTTCTAACTTTAGGGGTTTTTATGAGCTCTTTTGAGAAACTATGTTAAAGCAATCAGAGTGTGCTGAGTCATGTCAATCAGGGCTTTGATCACATATCTGTCTATTAGGTTAATGTCTCTGTGCTGATGGTCCTTTTTGCTGAGGGCTTATGTCTTAACAAACAGCCCCTTGCCCCATGGTAGGGACAAATGCCTTGTGGTTAATTGTCTTATTTTGAGATTTGCAGAAGTCATTTCTACAAAGGCTATGAAGCGGAATGCTAGTGTGCTCCTGTCTAAGCTGCAAAACAAGATGATAGTGCTGTTTTGTTTTAGCTGTCCTGACTCCATATTTTTTGGGGGAATCCTGGCTCTCACTACATAACTGTCCAACCAACTCCTGACACTAGTCTGTGGAAGCACTTGGGCCTATACAGCCCAGTCCTATACTTACAGTAGAATTGGAAATTAACTGAGACAGAAAAACTCTTTCTGGAGAATGATGAATCACGTGATCATTTTGGTCAGATCCTGAATAGGTGAGTCAGCCAGCCTTATCTGCTGTGAATACTTCTTGCTTAATTACTTGTTTTCGTTTGCTTTTTTTTTTTTTCATTTTTTTAAACACTGCATTCTCATTAAGACTCTGAAATGGTAGGAACGATTTAGGATTATCTCTATAATAAATATAAGTACTTAAAAATAAAGTCCAATTTATAATAAATAATTATTTTAGTGACATTGTGTTTTATATCACTAAAATTTGAAAATTGACTTATTGGAAGCCAAAGAGCTTAAATCATTGAACAGATATCAATATAAATATGGTGTTTTATGAGTACACAATCATATTTATAGAGAGATGCATTTATAATCCAAATGCAAACTGAGTCCTGGTCTGTGTGCACTTCATAATAACACACAGAGAACCAGTCCACTTGGTATTTTCCATAGACAGCACAAAATCATTTCTATTTTTGTTTGTTTGTTTTTGAGGAGTGAGAAGTTCACACAATAGAATTGGTAGTATTTCACACATAGGCACAAAACCTTCACTCCTTTTTTTTCTGTCCGGTCTTCTCTCTCCCCTGTGACTTCTCACAGCTCTATGTCAAATCCTTACTCCTTCAGTGGGAACTCTGCAATAGTTTTGGTTTCTGTTTCTGTTTCCAGGATTGAGCAGGCCTGTGAAATTTTTAAAGCAAGCTTTATTAAGGTCCCAGCAGCAAACCAGAAGGCCATCACTTTCAGTATTAATTCTTCTTAAAAAGGGGCATTAGTGGTATTGATAACATATATATTTTTATAAAATAAAAATGTAATAGGAATTTACATTTTTATCAGAACTTATTTTTCTAACTTAAGAACCAAGTTATTTGTTTAGAGGAAGGTATCAATTCATCAAACAAATCATTTTGAAAGACATCTAAATAATTATTATTCCAATCCCAATTGCTCCCTTGAGGTAAATTTTAACACTTGCCTCAAAAATTAAAAGTTATAACAAGACAAGAAGTTATGTAGGAGGAAGACCTTATATTGATTATACCAATATGAGAATATGTTCTATAAATGTGAACTAAGTTTTCTTGACAGAGGTATAAAATATTAGAAAAGAAATTGTATAACATTCTATAACTGAAAGTAATAAACCTTATCAGCAAAACCTAAGACTTGTTTGGAGAAGGGAAAGAAAAGATGCTGAAAAAGTGAAACTGTTCTAAGATTTCATCTAACTGAGGGCAAGGGGGGCAGAGGGGGGAAGCAGAGTGGGATTAGCATCTTGGTGAGAGAAATCAGTTTTGCATAGTAGTCATCTTGGAACTCTAGCTATATGAACTTGACTATTTTTTTTTTTAAATACAGTTCATGTAAGACCTTAATGGACTGCCCATCTATCTCTGTACTAGGCACTGCGCATTGATCAGTGACTGCCAAACATTCCCTAAGGATTAAATTATTCTGGTTTTGTCCATAACCATGATACCAAATCCATTAGTAGCATTTTTATTTCTTCTGGGAATTAGGTGTTGCTACTGGCCTCTATTACTTCAAGATTTCAGTATCCACATTATAATGAGAAAACTGTTCAGGAGCTGGCCTTAACTTGTACCCCAGGTCCCCAGAGGACCATCATTTGGGACCTTTCATAACCATGCTCTTCTCACTGATGTATGTACCAATGTCTTGGTGAAAGGCATTCTCAAGTTCTTGAATAAGGGATGAGTAAACAGGTTATGTAAAAGTGATCCACTTAAGCATTTCTAAGTATTTAGAGTCCTTCTTTAGATTATAACACAAAGTTCTGAGCATCTCAATTCCATTTAATTTAGAACACCATTGGGATCCCTGGGTGGCACAGCGGTTTAGCGCCTGCCTTTAGCCCAGGGCACGATCCTGGAGACCTGGGATCGAGTCCCACGTCGGGCTCCCGGTGCATGGAGCCTGTTTCTCCCTCTGCCTGTGTCTCTGCCTCTCTCTCTCTCTCTCTGTGACTATAATAAATAAATAAAAATTAAAAAAAATGTTTTAATTTAGAACACCATTGATAATATGTGCCAGTTATCAAAGTCAGCAGAAATTAGAACCACTCATAGCTACTCAAGATCATTCATTGAATCCAAAGACTCTTAAGTGAAAACATAGTAGAAAGTTTAGACCAATCTACAGTTGTGCTTTTCTCTCCCTATTTCTGCTCTAGTTATATTCATTCCTATATATTTTCCAAAGTCAAGACAGATATTAAATAAAGAAATACTTAAGATTCTATTTGATGTATAAGTCTTGTTCTTGGGTTTGATTGTGTAATTGGATCTCAGGAGCTAAAAGAAATGAGTACTAGAGAAGGGGTGTATGAGAACTTAATTTTCCTTGGAAGACACCATAGGGAAAGTTATTACAGGAATTTTCAGAAAATGAAGCAACTTTGAGTGATAGGAGAGGGTAGGAGGCCCAAAAAAAGTATAGAATCCTTTGAGTCTCCTACATCTTCTTACTTTCCCCATTGCAATTTTGTGCTTCAATTTCTTATAAAATCTCCTTAATTTTCATATTGAGACCTCATGGAATCCTGAGTTCAAGCACTGGAAATCAGCAATCCAAAGGTTCTACTATGTGTGTGATTTTTAGTTATATTATCTCTATAACTGAATGATACAAATATATTATTTTAAGGAAGTCTGGCTTTGCTGAAACCACAAATCTGAATCTAAACTTAATATGTCTTTTAAATGACTCAGCACTATTTGAAATATCTGGTCAACCTAGTGGTCCATATATATTTCTTGTATCCTTCACAGCGGTCTCTGTTAGCAACCAAAATTTTGATTTCAATAAGCAAAGTGGAAATTTTCTGGATGGCCATTGTAGTCAAGGACTGCTAAGCCCACATTCCAGTACTGTCTCAATCAGTTTGGGCTGTTATAACAAAATACCTTGACTGGATATCTTATAAACATTAGAAATTCACTTCTCACAGTTCTGGAAGCTGGAAGTCTGAGATTCAAGATCATGTTGCCAACATGTTCAGGTAAAGGCCCTTTTCTGGGCCTTTGTTATAACCTCATAGGGAAGAAGAATCTAGGCATCTCTTCTAGGGCCTCTTTATAAGGGCAGTAATCCTATTCAGGAGGGCTTCACATTCATGACCTAATCACTTCCCAAAGGCCTTAGCTCCTGATATTATCACATTAGGCCTTAAGATTTTGACATACAAATTTTGGGACATCACACTCACTCAAACCATAGTAATACTGTATACTTATTGCCTCTAGTCCAAACCAGTTGAGAAAATCAATCCCAAATTCCCATTTCCTTCAGGGTTATTTGCACCTTTTCTTATTATGTCACAGAATTGTGAGGTATGAGCCTCAAAACACCTTCTGGCCGGTTTAAACAAGAAATAAATTTGTTTAAGAATAACAAATAGTACATCTCTAGAAAAAATGAAGAGTCAGAGTACAAGGATACATAACCAGGAAACATGTCAGCAACTGAAAGGTCTTTCAAATTAAAAACTACACTGTCACTGCCTCTAAGCATCTATGAAATTCTAGGACTGTATTGCAGACCGTTTCTGTCACACTTGAAAAAACTGAGCACCATAACCCTTTTAAGACCAGTCACCATATAAGAAGCCTTTGTTCATTTTTGTTGTTGTTCATTACTTGATTTGCAATACCAAGATATGGAAACAACCTAAATGTCTATCGATGATTGAATGGATAGAAGATGTGATGTGTGTGTGTATGTGTGTGTGTGTGTGTGTGTGTATACCTTTGAACCGTGAAAAACATGGGGATTAGGGGTACTGATTCCCTCACAGTCAAAAACTTGTGTATAACTTTTGACTTCTCCAAAACTTTACCAATAGCGTATATCAACCAGAAGCCTTACCAATAACATAGATAGTTGATTAATACATATTTTGTATATACATTACATACTGTATTCTTATAAAAAAGTAAGCTAGAGCTTTATTATAAGCCATTACTCATACTACTTCTGTTTAGTTGATTTCAAGTTACCAGGGTGGTTTCTAGATGCAAGGGACGAAGGTGAAAAGAAAACTCCTTAAATATTATTAACCCTGTTTACAGAAAAATACAGCAAATGTTATTTTAATCAGAAAAATCCTAAAACCAGATAAGTTAAACATAAGGAACAGGGCAGAGATAAGCATTTTTGTCATTATACTTTAATTTTTTTTTAATTATTTAAATTCAATTTAGATAACATATACTTTATTATTGGTTTCAGGGGTATAATTTAGTGAATATTAAGTTGTATACAATACCCTATGCTCATCTCATCAAGTGCCCTCCTCAATGTCCATCACCCAGTTATCCCATCCCCCTACCTACTTCCCCTCTAGCATCCCTCAGTTTGCTTCTCATAGCCAAAAGTCTTTTATGGTTTGCCCCATCTCTGTTTTCCTTTCACTCATTTTTCCTTCTCTTCCCCTATGTTTATCTGTTTTGTTTCTTAAATTCCACATATGAGTGGAATCATATGGCAGTATACCTTAATGAAATTTTAATGACATAATGAAATTATTAGAATTTCATTTGATATATCAAGTTCCAGTTTGATTTCAAAAAGAATCAAATTTAATAAGGGAAGTACATGAAAGACAATATAAACATTGGAAAACATGAAATTTTTGTTTTGGTTTTAATTGTGGTTATCATGATCATATACCTAGAAAACACAGAAAACATCAGTAAAAATGGCTACAATTAATAATCGAATGTTTTGAAATAGACATGGATAAAGGATCATTTTATTGAAATAGACATGGATACAGGATCATTTTATAAAATTTTGTTTGTATAAATATAGATGGAAAGGTATTTTGATGAGATCTCAGATGGAAATGGAAACTTGTTAAAAGACAATGGAGATCTTTGCTGAACTGTGTTCCTGTTCAAGTGTTTTGTGGAAGATAGAAGTTGCTAGTGATGAAATTTGATATGTAATTGAGGAGGGTTCTTAGCAAAGTGTTGAAAGAGTAGCTTGGGTTTCTCTTAACTGCTTATAGCACAAGGTGAGAAGAAAGAAATGAAGAGATTAAGTAAAAAAGAAATTAAGAAGTGGAACTTAAAGATTTGGGAAATTCTCAGTCCATCACATTGCAAAAAAATAAGAAAGTGTTTTTGGAAGGAGATGCCAAGGTTATGGCTGGGCAATCATTTGATAAAGAGATTCATATATGTGTAAAATGTGGACCTAATCAGCCATACCAGCAGAAACACTGCTGGTTTTATGGAAGGAGATGGACACTAGGTAAAATGAAGGAAGACCATCAAAATTATTGAATCCTCCAGGACCAGACCATAGGTCCATTTGACTGTAAATGTGCACTATTTTTCAAGACATAGGAAGAATGAAAGAATGACCTGGAGAAGTAATTCAGAGATTATCAGAACTACCTCCATGATTTCAAATAGGTGGCAACCCGTTGGTTTCAGCAGTAGCCTCCAAGACTTAAGGGTGGGGTTTTCCAGGGATCTTCAGGGCATGAAGCATCACATCAGAGTCTGAGAGGGGAGCATAACTCCCCTCCACTCCTCACCCTCCCACCTGCTTATTCTCCTATCCCTGTCTTCCACCAAACCCTGTGCAGCGCATGACCACTGCCCAACAGAGGTAGGACTGCCACTCCATAAGTCAGGAAGACAAAACATGAAACCAAAGAGGATTTTTCTCAAGCCTCAAGAGCTAAAGATATTTTCTTTGCTTGGTTTTAGACTTTCTTGGGACCCCATCACCCCTTTTTTTCTTCTAATTTCTCTCTTATGAATGTCTATTCTATGCCGGTCCCATCATTGTGGTTGGGACATACCTCAGGATGAGCCATACCTTCAGTCTCAGTCATATCTGATTTAAATGATGTTTAGAAACTTTGGAATTAAGAGAGAGAGAGAGAGTGAGAGTGAGAGAGATCACAGAGAGAGAGGAAAAGAAGCAGACTCACCCAATGAGGCCGATAACCCAATGGGGCCATCCTCAGATCATGACCCAAGTTGAAGATAGATGCTTAACTAAATGAGCCACCCAGACACTCCTGGAATTTAGACTTTAGAGTTGATGCTGAAATGAGTTAAGACTTATGGGCTATTGAGATGGTATGAATGTATTTTGCATGTGAGAAGAGCATGAATTTAGGGGTAACAGGAGCAGGAGCAGAATGCTATGAAGTACCATGTGAAGAAAGTGAAAAGATAGGCATCTGCAAGCCAGGAAGAGGACTCTCACCAGTCCCTGATTCTATCAGCATCTTGATCTTGGACTTCCCAGCCTGTAAAACTGGGAAATATAAATGCTATTGTCTAAAACTTCCAATCTATAGCATTTTGTTACACAGACAAAACAGAATAATACACTGGGAAACTTATAAGTTATCAAAAAATTTTTAGAATTAATTAATTCTAAAATTTTAACAAATCATATACCAAAGTATACCAAAGAGACAATAGATGCTTAATTTATTTGGAAAAACCAATTGAAGGCATATAATAATATATTACTCAAAACTTTTATGATATGAGGAGAAGGGGATAAATCAACCAACCAAATACTATAAATGGGGGAAAACATAAAACAGTCATTTTCAGGAAAACAAATTCAGGGTGTCAAAAACAGAAGAGAGAAAAAGACAGGAGCCACAATAAAGGGAGGTGGGACAGAAAGGAAAGAAAAAGAGAGCGAGAAGGAAAGTTAAAACACATTAGTGATAATGAGAATGCAAATTAAAGCAACAATGTAATGACATAATACATACCAGACTCAAATGTTTATGAAAAACGGTATCATTCACTGTGAGTGGAAATGTTGAGAAAACAGTACTCTCTCTGATTCTTGAAAGAAAAATGAATTATTGTAGCCTTTATGGAAAGCAATTTGGAAACATTTAACAGAATTACAAATGCACCTACCCTTTGATCCAGCGAGCCAACTTATGCAAATCTATTCCATAGATAGGAAGTTATTTCACTCCAGTGAGGTCTTACCATTAGTGTCTATTGCTGTGGCCGTTGCTCACACACAAGACTTGCTAAATACTTGGATATCACTCAAAATAAAAACACCAAAGCCTAAGGGTATATGTACAATGATGTTTATTGCAGCATGATTGATAATGGCAGGAAAATAAAAAGAGAAATCACGTGAACCCCCATCTGCAGGAGAACAGTTAATGAATCAGGGTATGCATAAAATGTAGCATACTACATCGACATTAACAGGAATGAGTTATAGATATAGAGGTAGGAAAATTTACGTATGGATTTTTTTTGCCTGAGAAAAGCGAGACCCTGACATATATGGATGTTATGATAATGGATGCTTTTAAAGGAAGCAGTCCCTAAATAAAACATTAAATATATGTGTAGATCTGTTTAGTTGTGTGTATGTGCTTGTGAATGTGCACATGTGAGAGAAAGGGGGTCAGAG
Organism: Vulpes lagopus; assembly: GCF_018345385.1. Lineage (NCBI taxonomy): Eukaryota > Metazoa > Chordata > Mammalia > Carnivora > Canidae > Vulpes > Vulpes lagopus. The sequence goes on from NC_054839.1 coordinate 47,278,016, forward strand.
AGAAAAAGTGGGGTAGAGAATATTATATGACCACAGAGAAATAATTCAGATGAATATATGTAGTAAATAGCAGCATGGACTATGGGAGTAGCAAACTGAAAGGGAAAATGTATCAAAAGATTGAACTAAAAGAGTCAGTATGGTAATAATCACATATATGCATTCATGCAAGATTATAAATATGTATTTGGGTGAGTATTTTTTTTAGATAAAGAGCTATCTTTCAGAGTGGAGAAGCTAATTTCTATATACTATTTTTACTAAGCAAATAGGTAATGAACTGGAGATAACAGATGAAAACAATTTTTAGCAAAAAGTTTGGCAAAGGCAAAAGATTGGGAATAGTGACTTCAGGGAGTGTGAAGTTCAACAAAAGTCATTTATACTATAGGGGTGATTTGGTGTTATGTTTTTTAGAAAGATATAAAATTGATTTGGCAGAAAGGGTAAGGGTAATGCTACAAAAGGTAGAAGGAACAATATTTATCCACACAGGCATACACACAGAGGAGAAATGGCTTTTGGGATACTTTTAGTAAGCTAAAAGGTAGTCATTCCTTTCTACTAGAGATGAAAGTAAAAAAAGAGAAAAAGTGAAAATGAGGAAATGTATATGGGCGAATAGAGAACAGTAAGGTAGGGGCAGTTGCTATTCTATTGCAAGATTTTCTGCTGTTTCCTTCAAAGCAAAGCCTGAATGGGAGTGATTTTGTTTTGTTTTGTTTTCATTGTCCAGGGATGAAGGTACTGGTGAGATAGGCACATTAGAGATATTGATGAGCAACTATGCTTCTTTAACTTTGATCTCAGCCTTTGACTGCCTGTTTGACTGACCCTGTGTGGGAGCATTGCGGGGGCGGGTGGGGGGAGAGAGAGAGAGAACTAGGATAACTCCTCCTTATCATCATGTAACCTAGCATTACAATGCCAGTGACTAAAACAAAGCCTGCCAGTGTTCAAACTTACTGTAATATTTGAATATTCATTTCAAATATAGATTTCAGTTACAGGAAAAAAACCCTCCCAGTCTACATTATGTATTGAAATTCTATCAGTCAATTGAAACCTAGATGCATATTTATTACTAAAGCAGTAAAATGTTGCAGTAATTAATTGTGACTTCAATCACTGATAATTCTATCTATCAAACATGTTAATAATAAACTCAAAAAATTGAAAATAAAAAAATAGGCTGACAATTCATATAAATATTAGGAAAGAGCGCATTAGCTCAATAACTTTGGGAAGGGCATGTGATTCTTTTCGAAGCTAGAATATTAATTGGATAATATAATTTTGTCAATGTGGGAATTGCTGTGTGAGTATTACTACCATTAAAGAAAATAGCCTTTCCTTAAATCAGATACTATGAAAGAGAAAGGGCATTTTGCCACTTTGATGATAATATTACCATGAGCTGTACTCTGTCTGGGTTGAACGAACCAAAAACATAATGTGTTTCACAACTGTCCTCCTGTGAAAGGATGCATTTATTTAGCACTGTAAATATTCAGTATAGGAAAGACAGAGGCAATCCAGTAGCCAATTGATCTAAAAATCTGTTGTATCTCCATTATATCAAAATTTTCAAAAAATAATCAACTATAATGGTAATAACAGAATATTAATTATTGTTATCTTTTGTATAACACCACATTTATTCTTTGGTCTCTGAGTTCTTTGTGTGATGCTATTTGTCTTCTGCTTGGGTTTCATATGAAGATTAATTTTGACCCTCATCCATTCATCACTCAACCAAAATGTACATCTCTAGGTTCATTTATGCTTTAAATATCAACAATGAAATTAGGCAAACTAGCACTGGGTAGAAGTGTTATCCACTTTTTCTTTCTTGAAATTCCTTCCATTTATGGGAGGAAGAATTAAGATTAAGAAATTAAGGGAAAGGAGTCAAAAGTAACAAGAGGGTGGATGGGATTTTGTGAAGGGAAGAATCTGCAAGAGCTATTCCAAGGAATGCAGAATATGTCAACAAATACCGATGAAAGGATGTCTGCTAACCCAAAACAAGTAAACACACTTAACCATATCTAGCTGGTATTTTTATGTATGCTTTCCCTGTGAACTTGTAATCAGCAAATAACCAAAAATAATTATTTCATTTATTTATGAGGATATCTGCTTATCTGTTTTTGTAAGGTTACAGAAGCATGTAAGAAAAGAAAGGTGTAAACTGTCATTATAGATTTGTAGTCGGGTAATCCTGGAAGATAATAGGTAATGCAGAGGGGAGTAGATGATAAAGCAGGATAAATATAAGAAAATAGTTATTAAGAAAAGAGAAAAATTAAGTGCTGCCTGCATACAAAACCCCAGAGAAAACATAGATCTACATTTATGGCACATGCAGAAAGCGGGTAAGGTGTAGTTGCCATAAAGATTTTCACTGGGGAAATGTGTGACTGTCTATGTTTCCTATGTTCATTAATTCCCATCCATTTATATTTTGTTTACTGTCATCACTACTTTAGATACACAGTGTGAGGGTACATTGCATTCGTTTGCTAAAAAATGTAGCACCTGTCACAGTTTGACTTCTACGGTTGCTTTTTATTCCAACATGGATACACGATAATTGTGGTAATCTTTATTCATTTAAGTAAGAATATATCTCTGTATATTAATTTTTGTAAGTAACATAGTTGCTTTTATATAACTTATATTGCATTTTAATTATATATTTCTCTGTGTCCTACTGTGATATTTAGAATTTAAAATGAATATGCTCTTAGTCTACCCTACCAATGCACAGGTCCTAACATCTCCGTTTTGCGTTCATATTCTTGAGATTTTTCAGCTTCATTCAAAGTTCCAAATGTTGCATAATTGCATGACCTCCATTATTCTGGTGGGATATCTGATTATCCCATACACGTTGTGGGCCTGTGGTAGAAAGCAAGCAGTAGTTTGTTTGGACAATAGATTCTCAAAATTACATCTTAGCAAACTAGTAAGGAGATTTCAAACAGTTGCCCTGAGTATAAATGAATAAATATATTTATTATAATGAACATGTTTTACTGTGTTTCACAATGTGCTTTCAACTTCTTTTGTCATTTGACCTTTCGTGAAAGTTAAGGAAGATAGCTTTAATTATTCATTTAGTTCTTCAGCAAATCAATGTGCTATTTCCTATAGGCTCAAGGACAAGTATGATATGGACTCTGATCTCCATGAATGACACTCAACTAGGGAAATAATAATAGTAATAATAATAATAATTTGTAATAACTGTTGGCAGACTATAAGAATATATTGTGATAAGCTTAAGCTTGCAAGAGATCTAGGACTCCAGGAAGAATTATGGAAGAAGGTGATAGTTTTGGCAAATACTGTTGATATCTGCTGAGTGAACAAGGGAGAAAGAAATGTGTTCTAACCAGATGGAAGTGCATGTACAAAAGCATTGATCAGAAAAATGTTTTGAGACGTCCCATGCAGAGAATGGAATTGGTATTGTTATTGAAAATGTAGTTCATTAAACTGGGAACTGGCAGGAGTGAGACCGTGAAGACTCCTGTATGTTCAGGTAAGAGAGTTAGAACTTCAGAACACTTTATAGGCTGAATCCTTCTTCAAAACTCTAAACATATTTTTAAAAAAATAATCTAAGGAATAGATAAAATATTTAAATTATGAGTATCAGATGAAGCTTATCCATATAGCCATACTACATTTTAATCAGATAAAGTATATTAAAATTTAAAAGTTACTTTGCTTCCAATTTGGTTGAACTCCCTTCCCTCCACCCCTTGATTAGTTTGCTTGAATATGGGATTAACTAAAGAGTAATTCATCTGGACCAGAACTTCAGACTTAATCCCTCTTAATCCTTTAAAATGGAAACACTATATTTTTTCATATTGAAGACTATAAGTTTACTTTAATCTAGTGACACTTTGAAAAAAAGTTACTATTCTGCATGTTTTAATCAAATAGTCACTGTCAAATTATTTCTTCTCTCATGAAAGCTAGTGAAGTTCCATTGTAGTGTTTTTAAAGGACTCAAAGATATGGGTAAGATAAATATTCATGAAAACCATAGGTGCCAACATGAAGAAATTCTATAAAATATCTCAATTTACTAGCCATTAGAATTTTAATATATTTATTATAGAATGAACATTAGCATGTGTTGCATCGACATTTTGCTTCAATTTTCTCAAATCATCTTGGTTTTATTAAGAACTAGGATGCTGCCCAGTAATCTTTGTGGACTAATAAGGATGATAGTTTTTAGCACAGCTTTAAGTATAAAAATAATGTTGCCATCTACTCTAATTAAGATGTCCTGTAATGGGTGAGAAGATAGAAATTGCCTTGTTAAAAACAACAACAAAAACAAAGAAACTTATTCTAAAATTTCTTTCTCCCTCCCATTAGTAGAAAAGTACAGGTATGATTAGGCTTTTATGTTCATAATGAAATTAGATATAATGTAGAAAAATAAAATTATACATTAAAAATAATTGGAAGCAAAGGAAAATAGAACGTGCAGTTCTTCTCACACAAAAAATGTTTAGATCAATTGTTTAGAATCTAATTTAATTATCTTATAAAATGAGTCAAGTGGGATACCAAGTTTTAATCTAATGCTGAGCAAGGCCTTTAGAGTTGCTGTTATACAATTGTTTTGACTTTTATTTCCCAGAGATGGAAACTATCTTGACCCTGATACAATCCCTTGTAATTGGATCATTTCGTATATAATTCTACTTCTTTCTTTTTCCATTACATTCATCATATTCTCATCTAACATGATGATATTGAACATATGAGTTCTAGATGAAAGAAATAAATATATATTATGTTTCAGCTGATATTATGAAAATAAATTTCTGAGCTTTTCTCCAGCTATTAATGTTTACAAGTTAGCATCAGCATGCAGTTCCATTGGATTATTACAAAAAAAAAAAAAAAAATCTAAAGTGTTTGCCCAGAAACTGGTTGGCCATGTCCCAGGTAGCAAATGTACCAAAAGAGAGTTTTTACCATCTTAGAAGAAGTGAAAGTCTTCAGAAAATTTCCAGTTTATCCCACAGTAGCAAAATATTCTTAATTAGTTTGAACATTTTGATTTGAATATTTTTGGTTAGTGGCACAATATCTCTTATGTTTCATGCAATGATATTCAGCCTGATTTTCAATCCATCCATATACTTCAATCTGCATAACTACCATATATTGCTTCACTGTGCCATTTTTTTTCCCTAAAACTTACATTCTGTATAAGTACTTTCCCTCAATTCCCAAAGCTTAATTAGGCGCAGATTACTTCTTGCCTGCTTGTCTTGGCTTTTTTATTATTGGAATCTTTCTTTTTCTTCTGCACTCACTCTTAATCTTGCCCTCAATTCCTCCAGTAACATATCTGTTTTAATAAGCTTACCTCTATCCTATGCCTTTTCTTGCCTTAATATGTGATAACATTAGGCTATCTATAGTCAGATAAAGACCAGACTCTTTGCTTTAATACCATTTGTTCAACTGCTTTGGGCTACGTATTGACAGAGAGAAGATTGTAGATCTTGAGGTTCAAGGCAAGTGAGTGAAATAATGTAAAAATGGCTCATTGCTTTGACCCTGACTCATCAAACAGCTGAAGAGGGCATTAGAAAAATTAAAATTAATGAGCATTTTCTTGTTTCCCTACAAAGACACCTGAAAAGTCCCCAACTGTTATGTATTACAAGCAAAATCTTCAAAGCTATATTTCTGGCTGCTTAGCGGGAGGCTGAATGTTTAATAGTGAGGTTAAGGATAAGTTAAAGAATTTTTGTGATGGTTGACATCTGTGAAGTCCTATGGGTCACTATATTCTTTAAATCGAACATCCATACAGCAGTTGGTGAAGTTTCACTCCCTTGGGGGTAACTCAGAAGTGACTGTAAGAGAGTCTCATACATCATTTATACCAGGTCTGAAGCCTCAGGAGGTTCTATTGGTCCACATTCTTGTCCCAGCGATCAGATCCAGGTGAGGCAGTCACCCCGCTGACACCCTGACCTGACCCAACCCTCTCAGCAGCTCCCTTGTCACCCAGCCTACACATGGCTGGAAAAAATTAGAGAGAACACTGACCATAGTGACCTGGCAGGAGTGCTGCAGGGCAAAGGCCATACTAAAATCCGAATGCAACTGCAAGATATGAATAAATTAGAAAGGGTTCAGAGGACAGACGCAAAAATGATGAAGCACTTTAAAAACAGACTTATGTAGAAAGACTAAAGGGATTTAAATTATTTAGCCTTGAGGAGCGAAGGCTGAGGATAAATAGAATAATAATCTTCAAATAGTGTGAAGCAACTGTTCTTCGTTTAGCTCCACTGCAATCAAGAGTACATAATTTAACATCAGGGATAAATTAGAAAATCTAGAAAGATTTCCTCCCTTGGAAAGAAGCACCTGACTACTACAAACGCTTTAAATGTGATCTTTTGTATCACAAAAAATATCTGGCAAATTGAATGAAAATACCATCTCCATACGTCTATCCCAGTAACATACTATAGAAGTTGAAACAGATTAAGTCTGGTTCTCCAAAGCTTAAATGCATGGTTACGCCGGGAAGCATAGACCTCCCAAACACTGGCCTTATCACAAGTGGGTACAAAATGCCAGGGTGCATTAATTTACGAATCTTAAAGTTTATTATGCAGTTAGAAAAATGGACCAAAGGGCAGCCCGGATGGCTTGGCGGTTTGGCGCCGCCTTTGGCCCCGGGCCTGATCCTGGAGACCCGGGTTCGAGTTCTGCATCAGGCTCCTTGCATGAAGCCTGCTTCTCCCTCTTCCTGTGTCTCGGCCTCTTTCTTTCTCTGTGCCTCCCATGAATAAATAAATAAAATCTTAAAACAAAAAAAAAAAAAAAAGAAAAACAAAAGTGGACCAAGCTTGGAAACAGTAATCAGATGACTATTTTTAACTAGTTATTAAAGAAGTATTTTATTAAAGTTATTTATTAAAGAAGATATTTTAAAAATAGAAAATGAATTTTAAAAGGCTTGCCACGATTAGTATTTTTAATTACATAAAAACATATTTGGGAACTAAGTTATTTAAATGTGTAGAACGCTAAGGAAGCAACATCTGAAGTGCAGGTGAGACCTACAATCTGCTCTCATTTGGGGGAACATATGCTTTTGGGTGGACTTAGTGTTATCAAGGCTAATGGCTCCTTGTTATTACTCTTTGTTCCAGCTTTGCTTTTCACTCCTAACTTGTAGGACAGCTTAAATGGTTGACTTGTTTAAAGTGCTGAATTACTCATGTGGTAGCTATTACCAATACAAACTGTCTACAGGATACACAGACAGCTATTGTGTCCCAGCTGATGTTACAATACTAAATGGGACCTGATTACTGTACATTGCTTTTCAATGCTGTTAATTTGCATGTTTGAATAAGTCTGTTGGGACTCCATTTTGCAGCTATTGCTTCGCGTACGCTGCTTGGGATCGCTTTGGGAAACAGTATGTGATTGGCTTTTTCTATTCATCAGAATAGAGGGCTTGGAGCTGCTGACACCATGGCCATTATGTATTGCACCTATGGGTTTTGTGGCCCATTACCTATGGGATTGCTGCAGTTGCTTTTTCTTTCTTTTTTCCCTTTAGTCCTTGGTTTCTGCTTATTATTGGATATTCCTAAATGTGGAAGCCGCCATGAGTGTATGATTGCTAATTGGGAAACACACAAGGAATTTAAGAAAAAAATATTCATTGGGTGGGTTGATAGATTTCTAGAGGTGATTTTATAAATGTTAGTGGGAATGAATGTCTCTTTTCTTAAAACCTAGGTAAGCAAGTATTTTGGGTTGTTTCAATATCGTGACTACTCAATCCATTTAGAGTTATAAGAATTTAATAAGTTAGTGGCTGCAAAAAATTTTTAAACTTTGTGTCATTTGGTAGTCAATTAAACAAAAAATTGATAGTTTATTTGGCAACACCCAAACTTATTTCATATGAAGTTCAGTATGCATTTAATGTGGCACGATGTACATTAAATGTCCAGGTAAAACCAGCATCTAGTGTTTTCTGTGCTAGAGAACTTACCTGGATCTCACACATATGTGAGAGATTTGATAATGTTTGTGAACAGATAGTTCAATACCTTGGCCATACTGTTGTTTTTGAACATAATATAATCTTTTAATATTTTTTCAAATTTTTTTCAATCAGACTTGCTTTGATTTTTCTGTCAGAATGATAATTGGCAAGATGAATTTAACTTCTATGACATTCTTTGCCATATTCTGATGCAAAGTAAGATTGTGTCTGGGCTCATTGAAAAGGAGTTAGATTGGTGTTACAGGTGCCAAAAGAGGGAGTCCAGTGCTCAAAATTCATTATTTCATGTATTTGGTCTTGAACTTGTAAAAAATACTGATTTTGCCTTTTTTTCCCCTTTCAATTAGTCATTAACCATTTCAGTTAGAGAAAGCAATAATTATGAGCACAGGGGGTTTGTTGGAGAAGAGAGAGTAAGTTGCCTGAGAAAATATCTATATTTATGTATAAAACTTCTAAAATAATATATTTTTAAAGATTTTATTTATTTATTCATGAGAGACACACACAGAGAGAGAGGCAGAGACACAGGCAGAGGGAGAAGCAGGCTCCTCGCAGGGAGCCCGATGTGGGACTCAATCCTGGGACCCCAGGAACATGCCCTGGGCTGAAGGCAGGTGCTAAACCCCTGAGCCACCCAGGGATCTCCAACATCTAAAAAAATTTAATAGTTAAGAGGGATTTTGAGAGGATGAGTTAAGTTGAAAGATCTCTGTAGGGCCATTTAAGTTGACCTCTGCTTGTCTTGTGGGCTTTATCAGGATTGAAGACATGATCTAAAGGAATGCTTTGTACTTTTATGTATATTTGGCCATGTAGCAGTAACAAAAATTAATAATGAATTGTACGATACAATAGCAAAATGAGTGAAGACTAGGTCATCTGACTATGAAAGCAGTTATTTGCTTTGAAAATATTTGTATTAGGAGAGAAGAAATAATGATATAAGATAGAATGCTTATTTAATTAGAGTTTTTGGGTACACACACACACACCATTTACTGTAACTGATTACATTTTCAAGCAGTGCTTTCTAATTGTGATCATATTAAAACAAGTTTCTAAGTGCCACCTACAGAAATAATTTGTTGTTGGATAGGACATAAAAATCTGTATTTCTTCAAAACTAGTGAATTTTGATGGTCAACCAAGTTTGTATATCTCTAGTCTAGGGGATTAGTTTCAATATAGCTGCATAGTAGGGTTGCTGAATTCAATAATCCCTGTATTTCATAGATAAACCACATAGAATTAGGAGGAAAATGGAAAGAGTAATAACAAAAGCAGCAGAAATGCAGTTTGTTCATTCCTACCAAGGGAAAATTTGTGCTGTTTAAGAACACTTCAGATATAAGGAAGTAATCAGACCAAGGCAAGTCAGCCTGGCCTGCAGGGTCAGGCATCAAGGAAGTGACCAGAAGCCATAGCACATATGAGAAGATCTGAAGCAAGACCCATCACTACCAGTGTACACATATAGTGTCTCTGATGACTCCATTGACTTGCAACTTTCAATCACTACGTTGATCAAATAGATTCAAACATTCCATAAACATAAGCACCAATTTTATTCACACTATACACATGTAGCAATGTGGAAACTAAGGAAACTGTATATTAGCATCTGGGCATAAATTTGAAGGAATGCCTTTTTAAAAAATAAATGAACAACTTTTTTGAGAATATCTTCCTATTTCTTTTTCAAAATACTACTTTTAAAATTTAATCAGAGGATAACTTTTATGTTAACATTTTATAATCTATTTAAAACTAAGAATATTTAGGAACTCAAAACTAATATATTTTTCACTCTCATTAGAAAAAACAAAAAAGAAGTTACTGTGGCCGAGTTCAAAAAGGGTGTTGCCTGTGTTCTCCTCTAGGATTTTGATGGAATCTTGTCTCACATTTAGATCTTTCATCCATTTTGACTTTATCTTTGTGTATGGTGTAAGAGAGTGGTCCAGTTTCATTCTTCTGCATGTGGATGTCCAATTTTCCCAGCACCATTTATTGAAGAGACTGTCTTTCTTCCAGTGGAGAGTCTTTCCTCCTTTATCGAATATTAGTTGACCATAAAGTTGAGGGTCCACTTCTGGATTCTTTATTCTGTTCCATTGATCTATGTGTCTGTTTTTGTGCCAGTACCACTCTGTCTTGATGACCACAGCTTTGTAGTACAACCTGAAATCTGGCATTGTGATGCCCCCAGCTATGGTTTTCTTTTTTAAAATTCCCCTGGCTATTTGGGGTCTTTTCTGATTCCACACAAATCTTAAAATATTTTGTTCTAACTCTATGAAGAAAGTCCATGGTATTTTGATAGGGATTGCATTAAACGTGTAAATTGCCCTGGGTAACGTTGACATTTTCACACTATTAATTCTTCCAATCCATGAACATGGAATATTTTTCCATCTCTTTGTGTCTTCCTCAATTTCTTTCAGAAGTCAAAAGAAACAAAAGCAAAAATGAACTATTGGGACTTCGTCAAGATAAGAAGCTTTTACACAGCAAAGGATACAGTCAACAAAACTAAAAGACAACCTACAGAATGGGGGAAGATATTTGCAAATGACGTATCAGATAAAGGGCTCCTTTCCAAGATCTATAAAGAACTTATTAAACTCAACACCAAAGAAACAAACAATCCAATCACGAAATGGGCAAAAGACATGAACAGAAATCTCACAGAGGAAGACATAGACATGGCCAACATGCACATGAGAAAATGCTCTGCATCACTTGCCATCAGGAAAATACAAATCAAAACCACAATGAGATACCACCTCACACCAGTGAGAATGGGGAAAATTAACAAGGCAGGAAACAACACATGCTGGAGAGGATGCGGAGAAAAGGGAACCCTCTTGCACTGTTGGTGGGAATGTGAACTGGTGCAGCCACTCTGGAAAACTGTGTGGAGGTTCCTCAGAGTTAAAAATAGACCTGCCCTACGACCCAGCAATTGCACTGCTGGGGATTTACCCCAAAGATGCAGATGCAATGAAACGCCGGGACACCTGCACCCCGATGTTTACCGCAGCGATGTCCACAATAGCCAAACTGTGGAAGGAGCCTCGGTGTCCATCGAAAGATGAATGGATAAAGAAGATGTGGTTTATGTATACAATGGAATATTCCTCAGCCATTAGAAATGACAAATACCCACCATTTGCTTCAACGAGGATGGAACTGGAGGGTATTATGCTGAGTGCAGTAAGTCAATCGGAGAAGGACAAACATATAGTCTCATTCGTTTGGGGAATATAAACAATAGTGAAAGGGAATAGAAGGGAAGGGAGAAGAAATGGGTAGGAAATATCAGAAAGGGAGACAGAACATGAAGACTCCTAACTCTGGGAGACGAACTAGGGGCGGTGGAAGGGGAGGAGGGCGGGGGGGGGGTGGAGGTGAATGGGTGATGGGCACTGAGGGGGGCATTTGACGGGGTGAGCCCTGGGCATTATTCTGTATGTTGGCAAATTGAACACCAATAAAAAGAAATTTATTATTTTAAAAAAAGAAAACACAAAAAATAAGTCAAAAATTAATGGTAACATACCTTTGTAATAAATATTATGTAGCAATGTATAGTGAAAATAATAGTGAAGATATATTATTTTCTGAAAATGTAATATTATATGCTTTTAAATAGTAGATTTTATTGTTAGAGCAGTTTTAAAGAAAAGCTTCAATAGTAAAAACAGAGTTCTAATATCCTTCCTGTCTCACTGCCTACAATTTCTGCTGTTTTTAATGCTTTGCACTAGTATAGTTTATATTTTACAATTGATTAACTAATACTGATTATTATTAACTGAAGTCCATAGTTTAAGTGAGCATTCATTCTTGTGTTGTACATTCTATAGGCTTTAATATGTAATACTGCATTTTTGCCATTAATGTTTTCATGTATTTCTGTACTGGAGGAAATCTGAGAAGAAGAAGTAAAATCAGATAGTACTCTCAGGGATGAAATTTCTTGTGTTATTGGAGAAATGTTTATCTCACTATGTATGCTGAAAAGCCAAACTATCCATCATATTACTCAAATTCTTATAAAATGATGTTTAAATTATTTTAAAAAGTCACTTTTTAAAATTTCTCATGGTGTTCCATTGAAGCACCTGTCTAAGGACCTGTACTTTATTGATCAATCAAAAAAGTAAGTCAAGGATGCTAGGGTGTCTCAGTGGTAAGCACCTGCCTTTGGCTCAAGCTGTGATCCCAGAGTCTCAGGATCAAGTCCCACATCAGGCTCCCTGCATGGAGCCTACTTCTCTCTCTGCCTATGTCTCTGCCTCTCTCTCTCTCTGTATCTCTCATGAATAAATAATAAAATCTTTAAAAAAAAAGTAAGTCAAAGTTCTTTTTTTTTTTTTTCAAATAAAAGTACATTCCTTTTAAAAAGTTATGGCAGGAAAAAGACCAATGTACTGATAATATTAGAAGTCATTGTGCAGCTTAACCTCATCTATTTCCAAATATGTTAAAATCACCAATATATTTTCTTCAAGATTTATCATAGCAGTACATTAAAATATAATATTTAATTTTCTGGTATGCAATATACATTAAAAAGAATCATCCAAGGAAAATTAACATTTTCTTTTTTCAAGGAAATTAATTTCTGGGACCAGCAAATTACATTAAGTTATTCCAAATATTTGTATTGTTTTCACATTATGCTATTTTCATGGGGTCATCACACACATTCTAATTTTAGGTATAAAACTGATACCTTGTTAACTTATTGTGTACCCCTCGCTGAAATCCCCCTTAATATTACAGTCCAGTAATTTAGCATTTCATGGACATTTTTGTTTTAGTTTTCTGTTGAGGCACCTTGAACAAATCAGTTATTCCTGAATAATAATTTTATGAAAATGCTTTTCTGAATCCCCTACTGCAATTGTTTTTCAGTTTTAGCATTCTTCCTGTTTGCCACTCACACTAAGACCATGACTCTAATCATATGACTCAAAGTGAAATTTGAATTAGAATTTCAGATCTAACGTGATGCATGGTCTTACAAAGAGAGCAGAAATTACATATGAAGTTAGCTTTGCTTGTTATGTGGGTTTCAGAATCTCACTAGAGGATTCTAGTTCTTCCTGCAAACAACTGACAGTGGGAACCAAACAGAAGATATTGCACTGTGTGTTAGCTTATATATAATAAGATACATATACCATTATAGTTGTAATATCCCTATATATATTGTTACTTGAATCTTCTACTTTGGCAAGTCCCCTCACATTCTTTATTTTCTTTGTACTTCTTGTAATTTATTTTACTAAATAAATTAAAAAGGAAAGAAAGAAAGAAGAAAGAAAGAAAGAAAGAAAGAAAGAAAGAAAGAAAGAAAGAAAGAAAAAAACCTGCTGTGTTCCTTTAGGTTTTCAACACAGCGTAATCATTTCTCAAATAAACCTCAATAGTTTCTATTTTGCCACTGTACAAAATTAGCTTTTGCTAAACTAGCATGACAAATATTTTGGGTGCTTCTGAACTATTTGTAGAAATATTAACACGCACTCACAAAAATGCAATTGTAAATGTTACCAAGACTGTTGATTCTATGTGTGGTTGTCAGCTGTGTAATGGTATTACCATTGATTAGTTACAGTTTCAACAGATTACATGATATTCTTCACTGTAGACAAGTTTTTCTAGTAAACAAGGCCATACAAAAATATTTAAGATGAATTATTCACTATTTAGTATCTCTTTGTACTCACTGTGAAGCACAGTGAATTATATAGTAGGTGGCATTTGCCAGTAACACAATCTGTCAGAGAAAAGCACCAAGAATATGACACATAGGTATGCTGAGTAATCGATTTAAATGTTGAAACCAGTTCTTTAGTACCTAAAGTATATGTTGAAAATAATGTAGGAACTTTTCGGACAGAGCTGGGTATATTTAAAATAATATCAAAGTAATCCAAGGGTTAAGCAGCTAGTTATCAATAAAACAGAGATGACTTCAGGGGACTAGGCTAGTCTAGTCTAAAACAGAGGGCTAGTCTCTCTAAAATATATGAGGTGTTGGAGACAACAGATATTTACAGTTGTGGGAAAGCTGTATTGCTTCTCACATTTCTCCCTCGTTTTGATTGCCTTTTTGACAAATCTCTTTTAGCAGTCACTCCTGGAACAGAGAAGTTTATGACAAACCAATTAAAGAATATGTAAAATAGAATTCACAGTAGTGTAACTCCTTCCTATAAACAGTACAAAAGAAAATGTAACACAGGACCACTGAAGGTAGGCTGGGGTGGGATGATGGATAACTCAGAGTGAACCATTATTTGACCTTTCTGCAGAAGGGAAGGATTACCACAAAGAGCATCAGGATTGCTGGATAATACTGGTAATTTAAAACAATAAAGTTGGAAATGAATGCATTACAGAGATGAGCGTAAGTCGAATATATTGATAATACGGACAAATAGATGACAATACATGTAAAATGGCTGGTTACCTTAAATGTACATCAGAGTGCTTTTTATGTTACAAAAATAGCCTGTCCTTGATACCATCTTGACCCTTTCCCTGATTAGAGTTCCTTATTTGCAATAGCATTCATTTTATCTTTTTTTCTTTCAATTTCATTGAAATGAGCCATCTTGCATTCCTGAAGTAAGTGAAGAGGTGGAAAAAATAGAACCCAGATATATGTTTGCAGATGGACACTTGTGAGAAGCTATGGTATGGTTTTACTATAAAATCTTAAGTTTATTTTCAGTGATTGACATTTGTGTGTTTATGTTCTCTTTTCACGTTCCTTACCCTCAGGAATTGCCCATAATCTAAGAAGCAACTAAAACTCTGACAAAAATACTATTCTCTTTTTTTCTGACTCATTTTTTTATAAAAATATTTTGTGATTAATAAGGTATACTTAATTTTAAAATAAATAATAAATAAATATTATTTATATGTATCTCTATCCCCACGTACACATATACACATACTAGTTTTGTGCACAAGGATATTAAGTTATTGAGATAAAGAAATGTCACTAGAAATATGACATATATAAGATTCAGAATGATCAAAAATAAGTTTTACAGCCTGCTTCTTCCTCTGCCTATGTCTCTGCCTCTCTCTGTGTGTCTCTCATGAATAAATAAATAAATAAAATCTTTAAAAAATAAGATAAGTTTTAGAGGTTTATATAAATAAAATATTCAATACTACGATGCACATCCTAAAAATGTCTTTATATTAGATGTGAACAAAGGGTGTTTCAAGTATAAGAACCCCAAATTAAGGGATGTCCAACATGATTTCAAGCAATTGTTTGAAAAGTTAATAGTGCAGTCAACCTGTTGTTTGGTTTAGTTGATAAAAAAGTAGATTGACATTTTTTGTTTGTTTGTTCAATTGACTGCATCAACTCATTGTTTATATCATATTGATGAAACAATGAGTCACATTGATGCCATTAATCATATTCAACCATGAAACAATGGATTCTCTATTCACAGTGACTCTGGGAATGGAGTGATCATCAACTCGCCAGATCAATTTCATGTCAAATGAATATGACAAGACTGTTGAATGTATTAGATGGCTAATGCCATTCCTGATTATTCCAGTTTTATAGATAATATTAGAAGGAAAGATGATGGTAGGAGATGAGTACAGAGCTGATTCTCATGTTAAAACACTGAAAACAATTTTAATAGTTTATTTCACACACATAATTAGTTATATAAAGTAGAAACAGTAATAGAAATTTGTAATATTGAATTTTTTCTTGCATGTACACAGAAGTAAACTAGGATAGGATTTATGTAAACAAGAGATAGTATATGATGCTGAATTTAACACCCATGTGAATTTGAATGAGTAATTTCACCTCTTTAGCCTTAGTTTTATTTGCATAGGGAAAATGTAATGGAGCAAGAAACTTGCCTCCCATAGTTACTTTGGTGATTCAATGAATCAAAGTATATGAAATCACTTAATTAATTATAAAGCAGAGCATAAATGTGATGATGATGATTATGTCTGGTTAAATTGATACAGATATAGCTCTATAGTCTTATTGAAAAGAGTGAGAGCTTAATATTCTAAGAGATTTGTTAAAGCTGCAGAAAAGTGCAGAGATGGATGAAATGAGAAAGCTTGGCAACCTATGTTAGAAAATTGTTGTGTATTTGAAACAATGTTGGAACAACTACTTGGCAATAAAGGTGCCGTAGTCTATTAGGCAAATAGCCTAATAGAGGATTCAGATACAATGAAATTAATGGGATTTTATGGAAATTAAGAATTCAGACTTCTGAAAAGTCTGAGCATTCATAAACATGACTTCTGTATTGTTGCTTCGTGTTTCATGATGAACAAATGAAAAGCCTCATTTGTAAAAAAAAAATATGTTGCCTTATTTTAAAGCTTTTTTTTTTTTTTTTTTAAATTTTTATTTATTTTTGATAGTCACAGAGAGAGAGAGAGGCAGAGACATAGGCAGAGGGAGAAGCAGGCTCCATGCACCGGGAGCCCGACGTGGGATTCGATCCCGGGTCTCCAGGATCGCGCCCTTGGGCCAAAGGCAGGCGCTAAACCGCTGCGCCACCCAGGGATCCCATGTTGCCTTATTTTAATGTAGGAGTATATTTGAATTTATCAATAGAAATGTATACCTATGTTTGTTTCTTCTGGTCTTTATCTTTTTTTGTAAATTCAATTTTACTTTTCATGGTCATCTATTTAGATAAATCCCAGTTGTATTTCACCTCCTCCCAAATGAAAAGCATTTTTATATATCAGAACATAGTGTCCTTTTTTTTTAATTATTTGCTAATCATCTTCTTTGAAAAATAGAATCATGTCCTTAGATATTTCATATACAAGTGCATCTATCCATTAGAATCTGTGAATGTTGAATGTCACTTAAAATTGTATATGAAACAGATGAATGAGATAAAAAAAAAAGATTATTGAGAAAACTGGAGGAACCTGGAGAATGATATAATTGTCATGGCTATATTCCTTGAAAGCCATAGTTACTACCCTTATTGAATTTATACACTATATTGGGAGATACACACATAATTTTATTCTTCATTTGAATAAAAATTTTAAGAGTAGGGTACCTGGGGGCCTCAGTGGTTGAATGTCTGACTTTTGCTCACGTTGTGATCTCGGGGTCCTGGGAGCTTCTCCCTATGTCTATGTTCCTGCTTCTCTCTCTGTGTCTCTCGTGAATAATTAAATAAAATCGTAAAAAAACCCAAAAACTTTAAGAGTATTTAGAGTCAAATATTTTATATATATAAATATATACATATTTTATATATATAAATATATTTTATATTATATTATAATCAGTTATCTGACATATGAAAATCATATGTGTCTTGGTGATGATAAGGAAAAGTGGGTTCTTTCATAGGTTGACCATAGAAATTTAAATTTCAGGAAACGTGAACATTTCAGGAGGGCAATTTGGCACTGTGTACCAGAAACCTTTCAAAATATTTTCCTTTGATCAGCTGTATACTTTCAGGAATTTATCCTAAAGAAATTATCAAGAAAACATATAAAGACTTTATAAATGGATAGATAGATAGATAATAGATAGATAGATAGATAGATGATAGATAGATAGATAGATAGATAGATAGATAGATAGATAGATGATATATTACTTGAAGCTTTATATCTGAGCAAGAAGTTTGGAAACTACAAAAATATCCAATAATAAGGGACCAGCTCAATAAACTATTGTGTCCATTAGTAGAATGTATCCATGCAGCACTTAATATTTGTGTTTCTGTGTATGTCTCAAGTGTGTGAGGCCATATGAGGTGTAGAGAGAGAGAGAGAGAGGGATAAATATTCATGATATTTTTTAAGTGAAAGAAGCAGATTAAAAATATATATTGTAATGAATTTTCAATTTGTAAATCATCATCCTAATGATCTGAGTTTACTGGCTACACTAAGCTTTTTATAAGAGGGTTCCTGCTAATTTACTACATTAAATATTTATTAACTATTGACATTTTAATGTTTAAAAATCAGCCATAATTCTGTCATTGTGAGATATCTAGTTTTAATATTTTGGTATTTAATTTTGCAGGTATTTACTAGGTGTATGAAAATATATAGGTAATATCCTATTTATTCACATTTTGCAGCTGATACACTATATTAAAAGTGAATCTGTTTTCAAATACCAGCATAATTCGATGTGAATATCAGACTTTAAGTACAAACAGAAATGCAAATGTCAGGATCCCTGTACTTTAAAAGCAGGTGGTGTTTATTACCTCGTGCTTTTTAAACGTCTTTCTATCTTTACTAACAACAAGGTGGGTGGAACTGCAAGCTGCTATATATTTAACACTACTCTTTAACTTTAAAGAGCTTATAATATGTATTTTTTTTTTCATGACTAATCCCTAAGGTGATTCACTCTCAACTGCATAAAAACATTCAGTCTTATTTTGAGGAGAAAAAAAGCTGCTAGTTTAATCAAGATTATATTGTTGGCAGGGACCCAAAAGCCAAAAACAGATTTTTGTTTTATTTTCAAAAGAAGACATTGGCAGGATGACAATTTAACAAGTATGCAGCTGTAGGTGTAGTAACACCACCTTTAAAGCCATGTCTTCATAGAGCAATTGACTTAACTAGTTTGATTCAAACCACTTAGATAAGGGAAGCAGCTATATTCTACATGCAGATAAGGAAATATTATTTAAATTATTATTGGTAGGTTCATATGGATAATAATAGCTGTTAGATGCTATGTAATTTACATAATCAGCTATATTTAGACATGTACCTTTGTTGTTTTTTTTTTTTTTTTTTAGACATGTACCTTTGAACACATTTTCTTAACATTAGCACTATCGGCATTTTGGGCAAGATACTTTGATGTTGGGAGTGCGGTCCTGGCCCATGCGTTGTAAAATATTTAGCAGCATTTTTGGCCTCTACCTTCCCAGTTATGACCATCAAAAATGTCTCCAAATATTGCCAAATGTCCCTTCAGGGGGCAAAATCACTCTCACCTGAGAACCACTGCCTTAGAATATATCATCAAATTCTCCTTTTATCATTCTATGAGACTATCAAATAAGAAGGAATCAAGGCCTTTTCTATATTTAAGAAAGAGATGTCCTCTCCATATTCTTAAGTGGCACGAGACCTTAGAGCTGTGGTATCTAGCACAAAAAAAAAAATCTTTGCCAGATCACAAACACAAAGGTTCTGAGTTAATGCTTAGTCTAACCTCCAAGCTATCACCCAAGTATTTCTTCGCTAGGCTCTTTCCTCTTTGCCTTAGTACTAGTTACCCTTGGGGTAGTTCTTGTTTCTGGACAAGACCTAGATATGTAGAATCCTCAGGGTTGATAAGTAACATTATCTCAAACTAACATGACTACTAACAACATATGATTTTACTAACTGTCCACATACAATTCAATGGATTCATTAGCTACTTTATGAAAAATGTCTCTCTTTTTCCACTTTTATTTAATCTCTTGTCCATATTTTCTCAATATATTAACTTTGATTTAACCTGCATGTCACATTTTTCACACTTTTGACATCTTCATGAAAATCACCTCTAAGTCAGCTACTGAAAATAAAGTGAAAATACATTTGTTGAAAATAAAAAATATCCAATAATCTATCCACTGCACTAAATAACAACTCTATATATTGGTGGTTTTGCGAAGGTAAGATGATTTTCATCACTCATTTGCTTGATAAATATGTTCATTGATGTCTATTATTTGCCAAGCATCATCGTAAGCACAAAGTGATAAACAATACCTTCTCTGTGCTTGAGAACTTGCACTGAGAAGACAGAAAATAAGGAAGGAAATAATGTTTATAGTGATAATAGATTACGAGTAACCACAGGATCTTATATGTGAGCACTTGAGAGCGACAATTCAGACAGTACTGAAAATTTCTTAGATGAATAAACTTTTCCTTTCTCTAAAACTCTGTATTCAGATTTGAATCCTCCAACATAAAAACAGCAGATTAATTTCTTTCCCACATCCTGGACTTCATAAACACTATAAAAGACAACTCACAACTCACGGTTTCTTGGGAAAGTTTTACTCATGTAAGTGGGTTAAGTCCCACTTTTCCTGGATTTTTGTTTTTGTATCTCATTTGTGTTTTTAGATGGTAGCTATTGTGAATATAATTTTCACGAGATACTTCAGCAAATAAATATATTTTCCTCCCAGGAAATATTGCATCTCCATTGGAATAGTCCGTGTTACATTATCATTAGTCTTTTATGACATCCATTAAGGTTCGTTTGTGAAAACTATTTCCTGGGCAATTTTAATAAGTATTTTCCTATTCAGTCAGGTTGCTTGCCTGGGATTTTTCCAAACCATGGTGTCTGGTCCAAGAAGAGCACTAAGTCCACACAAAATTGTTAGAATAATAGACAATTAGATTGAGAAAAAAGGTATTTGGAAAGACATGCACAGTAATAAGAACCTCTCTAGGTCAAGAAAGTAATGTTTTTCAATTTTTGCTACTGTATATCATCTAAGTTTTAACTAATGAAGCTAAAAATTGCAAGTCTTAAAATCTGTCAGAGAAATTGAATATCTGTGCTGAGTGTCTCAAATCTGCCTCAACAATACAATATGAACTCTCTTTTCTATCTTAGAATATGTCGCAGTACTTTTGGGGATGAGAGCATAGCTAAATTCCTCTTTTTCATGATTGTTTTTATTTTATTGGATTCATTGTGGATTTTTTTTTTGTTTGCTTTGTTAGTTGTTCTTTTGTGTATTGTTGTTGAATATTGCTGAGGATGATTTAGAGCTGTACTCTGGTACCAACATAGTAAGAATGCCTAGTCCCAGAGAGAGATAACAAATTTGGATTGTCTAGTGCTACATATGTTAGTATACCAAAGATATATAAAAATAAAAATAATATCCTAAGATGAACCCTCAGAGGAAAACACCAGAGGGGCCTTGAAACAACCTATAGAATGATGTCATTTTTTATATATATGTCTAGATGGTGAGAGTATGTTTATAAAATCTTTGATGAAAGCCTTCTCCTGGAAGCAAGACTTCAGGCTTTACTTTGGGGAATTATAACCTGAGTCTTAAGAGAAGTCGAATCTGCCAGATTTTTCCAAATCAAACTAGATTTTGTGTTGACTGTCCGACTCCTAAAGCTCCTAGAAAGCCTTAACTTCTAGAAGCTAAAAGCCATATTTTATAATTTCTTCCCAGTGAAGAAATTTCCTTATTATAAGTCTGATAAGACACTGTATTTGATTTGATGTTCTGATAATACACAATTACATTTTTATTTTTTTCAAGTCCGTGCTGGTTTGGCTTCCACTTGATAATTCACTTATTAATGACTAGAAAACACGAAACATTCTTATAAGTGGGAGAAGAAATTTAAGAGAGAGCCATGCAGAAATTTCCAAAAATGGGGGCTCCTGGGTGGCTCAGTGGTTGAGCATCTGACTTCAACTCAGGTCCTGATCCTTAGGGTCCTGGGAATGAGTCTCGCATCAGGTGCCTCGCAGGGAGCCAGCTTCTCCCTCTGCTTAAGCCTCTGCCTCCCTCTCTCTCTCTCTCTCTCTCTGTGCTCTCATGAATATAAAAATAAAATTAAAAAAAAGAAAAAGAAAAGAAAGAAACTTCCAAAACCATGCAGACACATAATATTTTCAAAAAGACTTATTGGCTTTGAATAGACCAATTCTCCTTCAGATGTTCTTTCAATTTATAAAGAGAATTGCAAAATAATCTATAACCAGTGTGAGGGTGTCTGAGAAGTCATGGAAAATGGGAGAGATGCCAGAAAGTTGAAACTGATCAGATTTGAAGGTGAATTTCAGAATTGACTGCCATAAATGTGTTTATGGCAAAAAGCAATGATTCATTATTAAGGAAAAAGAGTGAACACAGCTTCCTCCTTTTGTCATATTGCTGAACCAGAACTGAGGGAAAATCTGATGAACATATTATTTGTAGATGTAAGCAATACTTCAACAGAGTGATACAGGATATTCTTTTGAAGGTGAGGCTGTGATTACATGAGATAAGCTTGTAAATGATACTGCATTTTGAGGACGGCTGGGTGGCTCAAGTGGTTGAGCATCTGCCTTCAGCTCAGAGCATGATCCTGGAGACCCAGGATTGAGTCCCACATTGGGCTCCCTTCATGGAGCCTGCTTCTCCCTCTGCCTGTGTCTCTGCCTCTCTCTGTGTGTCTCTCATGAATAAATAAATAAAATCTTAAAAAAACATTGTGCATTTTGCACTATGAATTAATGTCATGTGGGAGGTCTGGTTTATTGCCATGTCATAGTGCCATACTTGGATCTGTCTCAAGAACTTCATTTATAGCTTGGATGATTATATACAATGTATGATTATCAAATATGCAAGTAACATGGTGTTATGAAGGAAAGGGAATACATTAGGATGGGAGTCAAAAAAGGTCTCAATAATCTTGTAAAAATACATAAGAAGGAGTAAAAAAGTGCTTTAGCTGTGTACAAAAGAGCAGTTGTACCAATTCAGGATCATTGCTGTTGTGGTTTTAAAATTATATGCACAAATTCTTC
The DNA here is from genome assembly GCF_018345385.1 of Vulpes lagopus. Lineage (NCBI taxonomy): Eukaryota > Metazoa > Chordata > Mammalia > Carnivora > Canidae > Vulpes > Vulpes lagopus. The sequence continues at coordinate 47,300,713 of NC_054839.1, forward strand.
TATACTCTTTCATTAAAGTAGAGCTCAATCCCTCTCCTCTTGAATGCTGGCTAGACTTAACGACTACCTCTAATGAGTATAATACAGCAGTGATGGTATGCCACTTCTGTTACTAGTTGTTTTTGTTTTTTAAGATTTTATTTGTTTATTCATGAGAGATACAGAGATAAAGAGGCAGAGGCATAGACAGAGGGGGAAACAGGCTCGATGCAGGAAGCCTGACATGGGACTCGATCCCAGGTCTCCAGGATCACACCCTGGGCTGAAGGAGGCGCTAAACTGCTGACCCATCCAGGTAGCCCTGTTATTAGATTTTTATTTTTTATTTTTTTGTATTTTTAAATTTTTATTTATTTATTTATTTATTTATTTATATTTATTTATTTATTTCTGTTATTAGTTTTTTAAAAGGATTGTAGCTTTCATCTTGGGTGTTGCTTCTATCTTCAATCACATGCTCTGGAGAAAGCCAGCTGCCATGCCATAAGGCAGTCTGTGGAAAGGCCCACATTAACAAGGAATGAAAGGCCCTAACCAGCAGTCTGGGGGAAGCTGACACCTGCCAAAAATCATAGGTCCACAGCTGTACTGCATGGGCCTACAGCTATAGTGCAGCCTCATAAGACATCCTGGTATGAGACTATTCAGGTAAGCCACTACTACATACCTGACCTCCAGAAATTGTGTGATATAATAGATGTTTTGTAATTGTATAACCTCATTTATAATGTATGTTGTTGATTTTGGTTGCTTAGTTTTGGGGGCAATTCAAAACACTGTAATAGATTACTAATATAGTAGCCATGGTACTTAGCAGCAGGATGTATGGATTATAAAATAGAGCCATAAGCACATATTTTTAAAAGATTTTATTTATTCATTCATGAAAGACACATAGAGAGAGGGGCAGAAACATAGGCAGAGGGAGAAGTAAGCTCCATGCAGGAAGCCTGATGTGGCACTTGATCCCGGGACTCCAGGATCATACTCTGAGCCAAAGGCAGATGCTCACCCACTGAGCCACCCAGGCATCCTGAGACATAGGCATCTTGAAATTAATGTATCCTTAGAACAATTTGGTAGGCGAAGGCTACACAGAATGATAGTTATACCTTACCCGGTGTTCAGCCCTGAAGGCCAAACTGAAAAAAGGAAAGGGTTATCTGGGTAAGTGTAACTGGAAGGATTTTGGAATGTTTAGCCTTGTGAAGTCTGGTAAAAAGTGTAGAACTGTTAATTGTTTTAAAAATGTGAAAAAGCAATATTTTTTTCAACTTCCATAACTATTCAGAGAGTAGCTGCATCAGTTAGAGATGCTCATACGTATGCTGAATGAGAATATGCTACCAACATATCTGGATTAGATAGTTCACAAAATCACTTTCAGAATTTAGATTCCATGATGTAATCTGTATACCATGGGTTTTCTTGATTCTGGCTGTATATTGGCAATATCTATGGAGGGCAAAAAATACAAGTAAGTGTACAGGTTGACCATAGACTTATTGAGGCACAACATCTGGTGATAGGGCCTGGTTATCTGTACTTTTTTAAACTCCTTTGACTCTACTGTATAGTTGGGATTAAAAAAAATTATACATTCATTAATTTTGTGGCTTTGTAATTTACAGATGCAATATTTTATACATCTCATCGTGGAAATGACAGACCTTCACTGTCAAATGTAGCCCTACATATTTAGCCAACAGAAGCTAATGAAAAAGTTGCCTAATTTGAATGAAGTTGTTAGTCTAAGTGCTTTACTAGGTGGCCATCAAATTCATTAAGAAATGGCCATCCAAGCCAAGAAATGATTTTTAGAAGTGTATTTGTTAGCCAGTTAAAAAATAAATTCAGGAGGTGGGCCAAGATAACAATAATAATAAAAATGATAGCAGATTTTTATTGAGCAGTTACCATGTGATCAATAATGTACCAGGTATTGAATATATAATTACTCATGTAATTATACGGTAGAATTCTTATGCACTAGATATTCTTATTAGGTTCATTATTCTATTCATTATATGTCACATAATGATATCATTATATTCATTATTATATTTCTTGCATTTATATTTATTCGCTTTTTCAAATATTAAAAAATTCACTTATATACAAACTATGTGTTTATATATACATATTAAAATAGATACATCTATTTGAAAGAAATATTAGGACGTTTGTCCAAGGGCATTCAAACAGTGATTGGGCAAGCAGCTCCTCGGATCCAGGCATTCCAGGCCTCAGAGCTCTCACTCTTGGACATTACATTTGAGTTATTTATGAGTGACAGGGCAATATAATTCATGTAAAAATTTCCTGGCTTTTTCTTCATCCCACCTGCCAAAGACAAGCCTGTATTTGTCCAGTAATTTTCTCTGCACTTTTACTTCCTTAAGAAGTTCTACTCATTTCTAAAAGAGCAGCTGGGTCCATTTAAGGAACAAAAGAAGGAAAGGGTAACGGGTGGCAAAGACAGGATAAGGAGCCCATGTCTAGAAAGTGAGCACTCCTGAGTAGCTTTGGGGTGTAAAGATCTTGGGAAGAAAGAGGAGAGCTGTTACAGAGTGTTCCAGGAGATCATAAATGAGGCCCTCTTTGATGGAAAGAGTTCCAGTATACTGTGTATCCAAGTGATTTTACATCTCCGTCTCTCCTTCTCCTGAGAGTAGGCTTCTAGAAAATGTCTTGTTACCTTTCACTCTGCCGAAGACTCAGAGAATGTCTATCAGATGGGGTCTTGACTCATGTTGCCAGTGTGTTTAGAACAATATAGTGACCACTGGATCACTGAATCATTAAATATTTTAGGGATGCTGCCTAGACAAGGTGGAGGGAAAAAAAGTAAAGAAAATCATATACACTTAGGCTAGAGAAAACAAGGAAAGAAAAATTCTCATTTAGCATATCATTATCATATTAATGCCATTTTCAACAGCAGTTAAGTCCCCAATTTCAAAGTGTGAAAATTCAATTTTTAATGGATTGCACTTCAGCATAAAAACTGATTTTTAGTTTTGCCCTTTCTTACATGAAAGAAAAATCAAAACAGCAACAACAACAACAAAAAAACAAAAAACAAAAACTCTAAACCTAATTTTAAAATGTAGGATTGAAGTCAGCTTTCATAGGAGTTCATTATTTATTAACTTGTGAACACGGTATTGCTATTGTTATTTGATTATTGCACATTTATATAGCACTTTTTTTCTATTCCTAGACTAAATTAGCACATATTTTACAAGTATTTATTAGCTCTCCTGAGAATTGAATGAGTCACTTTAAATTGCAAAGAATAAATCAGAAGCATTTATGGCTATTATATCACTGGATGGTAGTGCTATTCTTATTATCATGAGTAGTAATGATTCACAGAGCATTACGCATACTTCCATCTCAAAATAAGAGCTTATAATCATGTATAATCATCAAGAAATAGCCAATGCCTCTTCAAAACCAGCTTTAGAAATAGCTGTGCCTGGAAGATTCATTTGGAGCTTATGTGACTGGCAGGACTCCTGAAATACAAGCCTCATCACTTGTAGGGATTGGTGACAGGCTCCCATGAACTGAATTCACAGAATCTGATGGTCAATTCCAATTCTACTTAGGTTGTGTAGATATGGATGTAAAGTGATGTTAGGTCATTGTGGCTGACACGAAGCATAAAAAAGCAGAGTCTTCAAGGAGTTATTCTCAATTGAAAGTGACATACAATAATAAGAAAACAATTCTAGGCAAACAAAGAGTAGCAAAAAGAAACATGAAAGAAGAGAAAAAAGAAAAAAAAAAGAAAGAATAATGACTGGGGGTAGGGGACAGCCTTATTCTGGGGGTGGGAAGGGCTGGAAAACTTTCCTACAATTACCAACCAGTTAAGATATGAATCTATCCAGTTCTGGACTACCCAGATAAATATTTTAGCAGTCACAGCCTAAATGCATAATAAATTATGTTTGTTAGTTCATTGTATTCATTAAAAATACATTAAAATTAAAACAACAGTTAAGACATACACATTTTCACATTTTGCAAGACACCAAGAATTAGGGAAAGATGTGAATTTGGAACTTGTCGCAGGCATGCAAACGGATGCACATTTTCTCCAGAAAGTCTTGGGTTCATGAAACCATGTCCATATGTTTAGTTTTAAAATTTAGTTCCCTTAGTCTGACAAAGAATATTTATGTCCCATCTGGGCATGAGAAATAGTGTCTGGAAGATTATTGTTTACAAACTAGAGTAGAGGCATTCCTAGGATATTTTAGAGTTTTGTAGATATGACACCATATTTTTTTTTTTTGAATCCAGGATTTTAGGGCACTTCAGTTAATAGGTACAGTGTCCCTACAGGGTCAGACTCTGTGAGGTTGATGCCAGTTGTCAATGCTCTATTCCCTCTAAGAGTTTTTCAAACTTTGATCTTCTAGATCAGAAACATACCTGGACCTGACAAATCGCCCTAAGAAACTGAAAGTGTTTGTCCTACTGTTAAGTTTTCCTCAGCAATTCTGGGGTTCAAACTAACATGTCCATTGTCTTTCTTTTTCCAGACCACTTTCTGCTTGGGATTTCTAGTTAGAAGTGAGTCATGATTACAGCTTATTAAGCTTCTCCTTTTGGGCGACTACACTGTTAGCTTAATTGTAACACAGCCTTTCTAAGATGAAAACAGGATTTTTAGCAACACTGTTTTACTTTTAAATACTGATTAACTAAAATTGGTGATAATGGCTTTTTATGAAATTGAACTTACCAATATAACATGTGAAAAATTTATCTCATTATAGTACCCTCATCCAGTTTGGTTTGTTGTTGTTTAATCTAGCAGGAAGGCAAAATTATTTGGCTCACTGCCATTTTTTTAAATTAAGTTTTTAATTTTAATTCCAATATAGTTAACATACAGTGTTGGATTAGTTTCAAGTGTATGCCACTCGTTTTTATTCTATTTTCTACTGGTCCTGTTTCTGTGTTACCTCACGTCTCCCCCTACCTTCTCAGGAAACCTCTGAACCTACTATTTCTCTCTGTCTCAGTATCCTGTTGAGCCTATTTTAGCCACTATCCTAATGTTTGTTTAAATACCTTCAGAGAAAGAGCCAAAAATAGTGTTTGACCAAATACCTGGGTTCCATGGTCTAGATAAGTTGTCACATAAACTGTCACGATTTCGTTTCTCACTATTTTGATAATTATGTCTATTTGAATAACTGTGAGTTGAAGAACAATATCAAGAGCTGATGGCAAAGCAAACAAACATAAAAAAATGATTGTCTAGAGCATCGTCTAAAATCCAATTACAGTGCAGAATTTTCTTTTTTTACTGTTAACAAAATAATGTGGGGATATAGTGTAGGAATAATAACCACAGAGGTTAAAGAGTATGCTTTAAGCCACATGCATGAGACAAACATGATAGTAAGAGGTGAAAATAGGAAAAGCACTAACACCTTATTTGAATTTTTTCTCAACTATAAAAATGATGCGGTAAAAAAGAGGAAGTCTCAAATCCTTTCCTTTCCTTTCAAGTCTTTATTCAAATATATTTTCCATCTTGCCTGCCCTGAATATCTATCTAAGATTCGAACTCATCCCCTTCCTCGCCACATAGTATTCCTCATCCGCACCTCCCTACCATGCTTTTTCCTTTCTCCCTAGCACTTGTTATCTCTTGACATACTGCATAATTCATTTACCTGCGTATTGTTTACTGTCCGTCTTCCTTCCATTATGAAGGAAGTTCAAAGAAGGCAGGTATCATTGCACATTTCCTTCTCTGACATAGCTCTTGCGCCTAGAACAGTGTCTGGTACATAAAATATGTTCAAGAAATACTTGTTGAATAAATGACTTTATGCATTCTATAGACAATAGCCATCCAATCGTGTCATGTCACTTTCTACCCTTCTAGTTGCAAAAGTGGAAATCCCATTTCCCCTCATGACTTAGAGAGTCCTACACAAATCAGTTTCACCTTCGTCCGCATTTCGTCTCATTCTGCTCTTTCCTCTCCAACTAGGCTGATTTTCTTTCTGCTTTTCACATATGCCAAATTTGCTCTTGCCTGAGGGCATTTGTTCTAGCTGGCCCTACTGCCCAGATCCCTTTCCAACTAATCTTTGCCAACATGGCTTTGTTATTTAGATCTTGGCAGAAATGTCACCTTTTTAGCAAAACCTTTTCTGGCTACCCAATCTAAAAAAAGCCACCCTGTTACTTGACATAACTGTGTCCTATTTTAATTATTGACATACTATTTATAATTAAGTGATTTTTTTTACAGTCTATGTGTTTTACTTTCTGTCTGTCTTGCATTAGCATGCCAGCCTGTCAAGCACAAGGATTTAATCTTTTTTTTTTTCTTTTTTATGTCCCCAATGCCTTGAGTAGTGTCTGACACATAGTAGGTGCTCAATAAATATTTATGAAATATATTAATAGACCTGACATTAAAGTCTTTAACACACTGACTCTGTCAATATAGTCTCACTTTTTAATTAACTATATTAATTAGGTAAATTTACACAGAATTTTAAGTGACAGCTCTTTGCCAAGAATTATGGGAATATAAACAAATCTAAGTGACATATTTTTGGAAGCAGCAACTCCTAAATTCTGGCCACCCTGATCTGCTCAGAGATATGAAGTATTGTACAATCCAATAAACAAAAGATAAAACCATTTCCTGGGGTCTGTCTTTTTAATGTGAAATCAAAAGGAGTATAAACCACTTTAACATGACAACATATTTCAGAAGTGAAGAAACAGGTTTTATGTTTTCCAACTTTTCTCCCCACCCATGTTCCCTCCTCATCAGAATTCACCTCCTGATGTGGACCATGATTTTTATATTTCCCTATGTCCAGCTATCTAAAATTAGGTCTCAGAATTTTCAGTCCTCCTCTCTGCATTGTTCAGACTGCCTCCCAATCCAGGACCAGTTATTTTTCAGCTAGAAAGCTTTTAAAGAGTAGTCATACAATGTGCCAGAAATCCTACATACCAAAAGTGCTAAATGTAGGCATGGAATGCTTTTAATATAGGGCAGGAATTTTAGAGGATCAAAAAGCTAGCTATACAACACATGTGGATAGTTACATAAGTATCATAGATAAATAGAAAATAAAAAAAGTCATAGGACAATGTTATAGTCTTTTTGCATGGGTAGAACACAGGTTGAAGTATTTAGTAAATTATTCATAAACCAGGTGCAGTCTCGGTTTTCAAAAATGGGTAGGATTTATAACAATTTCTATGGCAGAGTAAATGATAAATATTTTCTGAATGCAAGGAGATTAGAAAGAAAATATATTAAATTGATGTTGAATGACAGTTGAAGGAATTTGGATATTTGATATATTCAATGAATGAAAATGGAATGCTTTCTTTTTATTATTATTATTATTTTTTTTTAATGGAATGCTTTCTAAATAAGGAAGTAACATGAAACTGAATCCACCACAATTGTGAAAGTTACCTGCTACATAATAGCTGATATTTGAAAGGTGCATTAATTAATTGTTAATTGAATATATGTTTGTTTGAGAAAAACTATGTCCCTAAAGAGATCCTGGCTTTTATAGAAAAACAAAAAAGAAGAAAAAAAAAAGATAAAAGACTCAAAGACCCTTATATCCAATTCCCACTGAGACAAGTTTTGGACAGCTAGCAATCCAACCAAAAGAAGCAAATGCCCTCATAACATAAACAAACCTTATGATCTTCTACAAATATGGTATCTTTTTCGGTCATTTTTTTCAAGACACAACTGATAATATTAATGCTTTTTACCTTAAACTTGACTGTGCTTTCGATCTCTTATAATAGAATATGAATTTCTAATAATTAGAATTACCCATCCTGACCTTTTGTAAAGCAAACAAACACCCATTTTAGTGTCACCACCAAAAATTTAATTTTCTCTCATAATTTTAAAGAACTTTGGTGTAAGGCTTTTGGTATGTTTTAATAAAGGATGGCCTAACCATTTATCAAAGGTTATACCAAAGTTAGAGATAATGATTAACATTCAGTTGGTGTTCTCTGAAGTTAGCTATAGTTCACTTTTTTCTCTTTGCACCCAAATGTATTGCTTTGTTTTATTTACTCAAGAAAAGTCTATGTGAAACTCTTAAATTTAGATGCTATTAATGGATATAGAATTTTACATGCTAGATCCATAGAAATGTAAAAATAGGGGTGCCAGTGTGGCTCAGCGGTTGAGCACCTGCCTTGGGCCCAGGGTGTGATCCTGGGGTCCCAGGATCGAGTCCCACGTCGGGCTCCCTGCATGGAGCCTGCTTCTCCCTCTGCCTGTGTCTCTGCCCCCTTCTCTCTCTGTGTGTCTCTCATGAATAAATAAATAAAATCTTAAAAAATAGAAATGTAAAAATAAACTGTAGAAATGTAATAGGGCTCATAAAAGATGAGTTATTTAAAAAATGCATAGTCCTTCACTCCTTCTTCCTTAAGAGGCTACCCAGAAAAGTGGGTACAAGGGGATTTCATGGCTCTGATTCATTTGGAATTCTAAGAACTAGGACTGGATATGAGAATTAGGCTGTGTGTGGCAAAGCTGTAGAGAATGAGAAAAGGTGTACTTGGGAATTAAGGATTATTGAAACATTTGTTTTATAAGAACAGGAAAGGATCCCTAACTAGATTGAAACATCTTGACACGAACTGGATGACCGCACAACACTGGTGCCATATTCAAGAGAGATTTCGGATACAATTTTCAAAGAACAAAGACTTGTTTAGATTGCCTATCAATTCATCCATCAGAGGGAAGAGACTGTTAGGTGACTCAGCTGTTCATTTTCATACCCATCTCCCTCCATTCATTCATTCCATAAATATTTATTCAAAGCCTTTGCAGTGTGCTCAACAAAGCATAAAGGAATTAATGGGAAGACAGAGAACATGATAAGTAGAATATAATATATTGCTTGTAATAAGGATTAAAAAAATTAAAGCAACAAGGGAAATATAAAACGTAAAGGGTTTGAGGAACTTTGAAATTTTAGATAGGTGGTCAGGGAAGTCTCAAATGAAAGAGAAATTTCTGTTTTGACCTGAAGGAAGCAAAGGATGAGCTAGCCATGATCTTTTAAGAAAACATGAGAACCATCTGCCCTCCCAGACTTGAATTTACAAGCTGAATCCAGCTTGTAAATTCAGCTGAAAACAGCTGAATCTGTTCACAAAACAGGTTTGATTCTTTAATGCATTTGTGTGTCTTGATATGCTATTGCCTGGAGTCATTTCCGTGCATGTCACATGTATATCTTTCACAATCTACCAGTTTTGGATAGTCATCAGGTCACTCTCTAGCTGTCGTTTTGGATTTTAGATTTCTTGAGGTCATAGTCTCATTCACTTTTCACCAACAAAATCATGATGGCCAGTGCTTTACACACAAGTATTTGCATGTAAATTATTTAAACATGCAGGTGGTGTCAACCTTAGAGTTCATGCGATAGAGAAATCACCTAGTAATCTTGCACGTAATTGGAAAAAATTCTGAGAGGCAAAGAAAACATAAAATAAAAGCAGAATTTTATGATTTACTGGAGGCATGGAAGATCAAATACACATAAGTATGGTATAAGTATCAATAATACTGCTTGAGCACCTGCTAGACACTAAGTACCATGAGTTATAGACAGCAAAGTGGAGAAGATATCGTTCTTACTCATGCTAAGCTCACAGTATGATATAAATAAAAGACACACACAACCAGAATAGATCAAGCAATACAAGGTTAAATGCTGAAATTATGTGCTGAGTAAGGAAAGTTGTGAATTCCTTTGGCCACATATGGCTCCCTGGAGCTATTTACTTCTCAAGGCAGGTGAGAGTTCTTTCTTTGGCTATCCAATTTCTTAGCCTAGATATTACATTATGTCCCGCTCCTGTGTTACGATTTATTAATAACTAAAACCTATCCTTCAGGAAACTTTGACACCTGCATAAACAACTAGACTCTGCTTCATATTTATTGAAGCAAGCTTGAAAGTTTAGGTGCAGCAATATGTGAACTAGTTATTTTATCTTTTCAGTTAAGTTAATTATATGTATCCTTACCTTTCAAAATATTATTTATTAGCTTCTTCAGGTACAATAGTGTTCCAGAAGTCAATATATCAAAGAGTTGTATATTCTCTAACTATTCTTCTCTGATTTAGTTAGAGGCCGTCACATATTGTAATGCTACTTCAGGATAACAGGATGCGGTTCTCTTCCATTAGAAACAAAAGCAATTACTCAAAGAGAGGCACAGTGTCTTCATTTCGCCTCTGTTCTGTTAGCCAAATTAGAGTTCCACCTTTATGAGAAACGGCTGGTCTCAAAATTGCCAGCTGATTGCAGTTGCCCAGAGATTCACCTCATTTCTGAAGTTAAACCTGTTTGATTATGCCGTAATTGTAATTTATGTATTTTTATGAATTTCAATTATTTCAAGACTATAAGAATATGGCTCATATGTTTTGAAGGAGATATCAGGCTGTTCATTCTCTGGTGAACTCTAAGAGAAAATTCCCTACTCTTTGCCTCCAGCTCTGCTTCTCCCACTCAATCTTTGTTGTCAAATAGTATGTTTTTCGACTTTTGTTTTCAACCATGCATCCCTGTTTTTAGAACACTTTCATATTGAAAATTCAGCCTTTGGTTCTGAACCAGAAAAAAATCATGTACTTCCTTGAGTAGTTTTGTGCCTCTCTTATATGCAGTGTGCCATTGTAGACTCGTAAGATGCAACTGATCACTCTTGAAATTATTTCTTTCATGTCTTTCTCTGACAATGACTCCTTGAAGGAAGTGACCATGTGACCATGTCTTCCTCCTTACTCTGTACAATAGGATGAATGAATGAAGCTTTTGGGTCATCTTTAGCACTACCTTTTTTTTTTTTTGCTTTTCACTGTTATTGTCCTGCCAATCCTTTTGGCTTCTCCCAAGATGCCATTACTCCCTCTATTCTACAGCTTTTCCAAAGCCATTAGTGTCATGAAAGCCTGGTCGGAACAAGAGTTGTCTTTGTCCATGCTTTCTTTTTTTCCTTTGTATGAATGGAAAACAAAATCTTTTTTTTTTTATAAAAAAATAATAAAGAACATGAGGTTTGCCTTTGAAATGTTATATATCACATTTATCCACCCTTCTATCCTTTTCATATGTTGAAAATCTTTTAATAGGAATGTTTCCCCTGCCATTTCTGCTTTCTTTTCCCCCATCTAATTTTCCATTTTTCTCTGTTCTGTTTCTTTCCCTTTCTCTTTCTTTTTCTCCTTCTCCATGCTGACCTAAACCTGCTTGTTTATAGGCTCTTAGACCCTGTATAGCCTATATAGCTAAAAGTAGCCATGTGAATATAGTTCAGTTCTCTGATGTTTATGGACCAACAACAGAGCTGACTATTCTACATTCCCTCATGTTGGCTGAACCTCAGTAACTAAAATACTCATTTGCTTTCAGAATAGGTTTCAGGTCCTTTGTTGGGATTTTTGCCTAGGAACTAGCTATTCTTCATTCTATCCCAGTCATTGGCATTAGTCATGCTCCAAAACAGAAGGATCAGTAAGAACCATAGTAGTGCTATTCAAATAATTGTGGGCATACCCTTCCAATTCTTTCTATAACATCCTATCTTCCAATTGTTATGGATATCAATATCAACACAAGTCTAGGTTCAGCATACTCTTTTATCTGGAGATTTAGGCAAACTGTTGACACTCCTTGGAAGCAATCTGTGAAGGCATAATAGAAGCCCATTTCCAGCTTTCCTGTAAGCTCTGCTGAATTCTGTCACCCTATACAGAGGCCTTCTTCCATGATAAAAACATAATAATTGCAGATATTTTAAGTTTTATGTTATTTCAATAAAAATAATCTACCTCTCCTCAAAGAAATTTCTGATCAAAGCAGTAATGAAAAAGAACAAAAAATCTCCTGCTTTTGTAAGAGCTAAAAATAGGAAAAAGGAATGAGTGGGCCAATAGAGTCAGGTTCATGGCATGGTGGTAGGAAATGCCCTTATTAGGATATACTACATTCTGGCCAGGAAAAAGCTGTTTGCTAATTCAAGATTCTTGTCCTTTACTGTACTCCGGAATGGTTAAAACACTTTTCCAACAGTGACATATATTCTTCATCTTGGAGATATAACAAAATGAAAAGAGAAAGCAAAAAACCTAATTTGATATTATAAATTATTATTTTTTTTGCAAACTGTTTACTAGTATGGGACATTACAATGGGGTAAAATGATGCAGTAAAGAGTCTAAATTAATTTTATTATAAATTTGATTGAATAATAATTATAAACACCATAACTGCATGATCAGGCTTCTAGTTTATACAGTATCATGGATATATATATGCTCATATAAATTAATTAGAAATATAATCACTTCTGAATCATTTATCAAGCTGTGATTATAACTAGTAGCATCTCTACATTATCTTTCCAAGTGTTTGTCTTATTTTGCTCTTCTCATTTGTAAAATTTAATTGATAAAATTATAAAAGATAAGTCAGTATCTGGGACAATATCTGGTTTATCAATCCCACTACTACAAGAAAGGGATAATCGCATTACCATATTCTAAAAATTGTCTTAAAGTGACATGGTGGGTTTGAACAAAGCAGTATTCAAGGGAGGGGATAATTACTTTTTTATATCTACTTTAATCATAGAAATTTAAGGAGAAAAAGTAACAAATATGGAGAAAGGACGCTTGATAAAATTTAGAATAGAACATTTCCTGAGATTTTATAACCTCCTTAGACTTATGAAAAAAGCACTGTCACCATTCAGTTCTTTGTTAGCTAATCCTAACTACTCATTCTCTGATTGTTGTCATTTAAGGCAGTCGACTTTTAGAATTTGTTGTAAGCTGGAGATTGGAATAAGAAATTCCTAAAAGAAGTAATATTTGGAAGAATTTTCAAAAAAGAAAAAGATGATATATCCAGTAGAATAAAAAGTTCTAATATACCCTGACAAATGCTCAGAAGCAGAGAAGCACAAGTATTTCACATAAGCATTAGAGTTAAAATGAGAAATGAGACTAAGCAGGTAGTCAGAGATCGATTATGAAAACATCTAGAACTATAGTCAAGGATATTGGATTTTATCTTGAAGTCTACCTTGTAGTATTTTAACCTGAAATTTATTGAAGTATTTTAGTGAAAAAAAAATGCATGCTTACGTTTCTATTTTGGGCAGGGTCATCTGTCAGGATATCAGGGGATGGGATAGATGGAGAAGGTAAGTAGGCCGCTACTTCTGTGCTGCCAGTGGCAGCAAACATGGCTCTAGACCTGAAAGGTGGCAATGGAAGCAGGGAGAAATATCTGAAGTATGGGATGAGAGGACCCTGGATTAAAACAAAGGGCGTAGAGAATTTTTTCCAAGAGATGCATTGAATAACAGGTTTTCTAGTTGCCATGCACTGGGCTGGAGAAAAAAGGAATAGATAAGTTTGGAGAGAAAAAGAGGTATTATGAATTCAGCTCTAGAGAGTTCAGGTTTTCTAACTGTAATTCTGTAACTGCAAGTTAATTCTCTACTTAAACATTAATTATACAAATACCATATGTTTACAAAATGCTTCCTGCAGCTGCCTCTTAATGCTTGGGGAATACTGTATTTCTCTGCTGGTCTGGTGAAAGGCTGCCTTTTTAGTCTTTAGCAAAAAGAGAACAGCATCTAGACAAACTGCTCCCCTAGAGGATCTCCATTACTGCTCAAAAAAAAAACTCTCTTATGTTGTCATTTTCTGTTTTCCTATAGTGTAGTAGGTAAGAATACAAGGCTTGTATTCACTTTGACTTGGTTCATAATCCCTTGGTTTAGAGCTAGAAGCCTAGTGGCCTATGCCAAGTCTTATTTACTCTTTACTAAAGTTTGTTCATTGACTAAAATAAGTAAAATGAAAAAAAAAGTTCCTACCTCATAAAATCAGTTTAATATGTAGAGTGAGTTCTCAACAAATGTTAGGTATTATAAATGTCAATATCTGTGGTTGAAAGCTTCTATTCCTGGGATTTTTAAATCTATCTATTTAGTGTAACTTTACATTCTTGGATAAATTAAGAACTTCTGACTAGCTTGCTAAATTGTAAGATCAGATGAAATCAATTGTTAATTTTTGAGAGTGAATCCTAAGGTATGATTCTAGAGTAAAGAAAAGATTCAAACAGTAAGTGATAAGTATTGAAGAAGTCGATCTCTGTTACCCATGAGGATGGTTACAAGTTTAGGATTTTAAACTTCTAGAAATTCTGCTCAGGTGAATGTAGGGAATAAATTAGTAGATGATCTGTCTACAAATTTCATATATGGTTGTTTGCTGCTGGAAAACTACTGTACATCAACCCTGGAGGTAAGATCATTGTTTCTAAAACAATAGTTCTCAACTGTGCGCATGCATCAGAATCAGATTCTGATTTCACTGGTCTGAGGTGTGACCTGGGCATTGAGATTTCCAAGTAACCCCAGAAATTCTAATGGCAGCCATCTTCAAGAACAGTTGCTCTAACATGATTATTTCACATTCTCTCCCCCTGAATTCCTGTTATACAGTTTTACTGTTCGTTACAAAAACAGAGAATACAGGGCTTCATTCGCTTTTAAAAATTGTTTATATTATTCATTTTCCAAATAATGGCAACATATACATCCTGAGTCATGAGATAAGTTTATAGTGCTTTACTCAAATTGGGACTGAGAGTTAGAAAGCAACAGAAAAGATCTAAGGTATGCTAAACCTGCTATTTTAATTAAAACAAAATTCTAAGTCATTGATATAACTTCCAAATTATAGATAAATTTATTACTTTCATTAAATTCCACAAGCTAATGTCAAGTTTATATTTTACACCTCCTTCCAAGTCACACTAAGATCCTTGAGAATCTTCTCCCCTTGAACAACTATCTTAGCTCTCTTGTTGTTTTTTTTTTTTTTTAATATATTTTACACATCCTTCCAAGTCACACTAAGATCCTTGAAAATCTCCTTTCCTTGAACAACTATCTAAGCTCTCTTGTTTTTCCAGATATTCTAGGGTTATAGTTTTTGTATACGTATTAATCTTTAAATCATGATCATTAGAAGAGATTGACACTGCAGAAAGTGTTTACCTCAGGTAGATATGAAAAGTGTATTTAACAGGAAAGGAAAAAGAAACACAGTATAAAACATAGAAGAATATCCTATGGCATATTGTTGAAGCATTTAAAATAGCTGGAATTGATAATATACAATGTAGTTTGTGAATATGTGCCTATGGAATTATGGAGATAAAATAATGTAGGTTTGCATTTATTTAACAAGTTTTTACTATCAACTGTAGATTAAAAATCTATTTCAAGCCCTGAGAGGTAAGATTAGGTTAAGATATACTGCCTATTTACTTATCTATGAAGAAGATAAATTATGTGCCCCAAAGACATTGTAATTACTTCTCTTGTTTCAAACATTTTTGTGTCACACTTTAGTCCAAAAATAGTTTAAGGTATCTGATGTAAGCAGATGAGTGGTCCACCCTGTACCTCCCCTCACCCTGAGATGTCCACTTTCTTATCCCCAGAATCTATAAATACGTGGTGTTACAAGGAAAAGGGCACTTAGGCTCCATGTGGAATTAAGGTTGGTAATCAGCTGGCCTTGAAATGGGGAGATTCTAGAATTGCATTATCCAAAAAGGTCTAATGTAATCAATCACAGGGGTCCAAGAAAGTGACTGAGGGAGGCAAGAGAGCCAGAGGCAGAGAGATAAGGGCTATTGCTGGCTATCGCTGGCTCTGAAAACAGAAGGGAACTACCTGCCAGGGAATGAGGATGGGGGCAGCGTTTTGAAGCTGCCAGAGCCTTCAGAAAGGAATGCTCCACAGCTGACCTCTTGTCATTAGCCCAGTGAGACCCATTTCAGACTTCTGACCTCTGGAATGGTAAGATAATACATTTGTGTTGTTTCAAGCCACCAAGTGCGTGCTAATTAGTTACAGCAGCAATCGGAAATCAGCACAGATGATTAGAGTAGTTTAAGAAATGTACCTAGATGAAAAAAATATATATATTGGAAATATGGAGCAAATATGACATAGAGGGGAACAAAAGTAAAACAGTAATATGGTGCCTGGAATAGGGTTAACACAGCAGTGGTAACTTAAAAATTCTAAGAAATCGATGTAAATAAGGGAATATGTTCAGCTACAACACTTAAATGCCTATATGGGAAACACAAAAGGACAAGTCAGGCCATAAATATATGTTGTAAAATTGTCATAGACAAGTGTTTTCCCACAATGTATTTGGTGAAATGCCAGTTCCATCAGATGCTTTTGTCCAATATTTGTTTCCTGATCAAAGCTCCATTTTATCTAAGGCTGCTTGAAACATTTTTGATAAGAAATTTTTTCAGTATATTTTTTCCAGGGTTTCCAAAGTTATTAGACTTTTATCATTAATACTTATATCTTAAAGAAGTATTATGTTGTTGTATCATGCACTGTATTTTAGGAATATAGGAATACTATATTTTGGGTATATGGGAATCATACAGGATGATTAGTAATTCATAATAATTAGTGTTATGTTACCCAGATGAAAGAATACTTCCTGGTGCCCTCAGAGAAGTCTTTATAGCATAAACATCAGGGCTGAGGCCTGATGAGATTTGGGGCATGGATGGAGCATACAGGATGCCATTTTAAAAAATGGATCTGTGTGAGCAGGAATATCAATATGGGAAAGGGCAATGTGTTACCGGGACACTAAGTTGACTTGATTAGGGGAATCGAGAGACTTATAGAAGCAGATGAGTTGGAAATAAAGTGTGCAACCACACCTGGAGGAAATCTGAATATGACAATAAGGAGTCTGAAAATTATTCTGTTGATACAGGGGTTGGGAAATTGATGTTTGAGCACAGAAGCAAATTGCCCAAATCCTTGCCTTAAAAAGACTAGCCTGACATTTCTATGCAGGTTGATGGGTTTAGAATTGAGAGAACCTAGAGGCGGGAAATCTTCTAAACAATCTTTTCAAGGTATGAAATAAGAGGCTTTTAACTAGGGTACAGGCAGAGGAAATAAGTAGCATTTTTGCGAGATATTATAAAAGAATAAAAATAATCAAAACATTTTTAATTAATTGGGTGAAAACCAGCTATTAAAGAGGAAGATTTGGCACGAAACTCCATGTGCATAGATTACCACCGAGAGTACATACATGCATGCAACACTTCTTCTCAGTCCACAAAATGATCCATAATTTTTCATTATTTCATCCAATCAGTATACTTACTCGTTAATTTATTCATGTAACAAATATTTCTTGAATTTATTGTGTTCCCCATATTATGATGAGCCTTGGGATACAATAAGGGACATGATTATATGTGTACTTATTCTCTTCAGAAAAGGAATTTCCCAGTTATTCAGTCTCACAATGTGTTTCAATCTAGAAAGGCAGTAACTTTGTGAGGGGCAGGGCAAAAGTTGCAGTATCTATCCCTCTTTTTAGCTTTCTTTGCGTCTTCATTTTTCTCTTTAATTAATTCATTTCTTAAGGTAATAACTCTTAAATACCTGCTACTTGCCGTAAAAGTGTGGATGATGCTGGCGCACTGTATGCATGTTTGTGTGGGTGGGGGTGTTGTGCATATGTGTGCTGCATGGGCATCGCTTCTGTGATGCATTCATATGGTTTGTGAGAGTAGTAGTATGTGTGAGAGAATGAGCGTGTGGGCTGTGTGTGCACAGCCTGGAGATGAAGGTCTGTGCTGTCCGCCGATATGCTTGTTATGAGCCCCTAAGACTCTGCTAATGCCATGGATCAGTGAAGCAAATCCTTTTGTTTGTTTGTGTGTTTGTTTGCAAATTACTAGTTGTCACATGGTTTCTCTTCCCCTGCAATGGTTGTTTTCCCAAATAAATGCATAGTAAAGAAAAGGAGAATATTCGACATTTAATAAATCATCTTTATAGTGGAAATTTTGTGGCCTTTGTGTTCTCCACTCCTGAGGAATAGAAATATGATTAACATTCCCAGCTGAACCAGCATGTGGTGTAAGGGCTGTTTAGATCACTAGCTTCTTTTTTATATATATATATATATATAAATTTATTTTTTATTGGTGTTCAATTTACCAACATACAGAATAACACCCAGTGCTCATCCCGTCAAGTGCCCCTCTCAGTGCCCATCACCTATTCACCCCACCCCCCAGCCTCCTCCCCCTCCACCACCCCTAGTTCATTTCCCAGAGTTAGGAGTCTTTATGTTCTGTCTCCCTTCCTGATATTTCCTTTCCTCTGAAGGATCTTATAGAAAATACATGGAGAGACACTAAAATACGTCCTTTTCCATTGTATTTGTAGTTCACTAATATACAATACCTTAAGTATCACTGGTGAAAAATAATGTCATTATAATGTATTATATTTTCTAAATGCTCATAATTTATTTTTTATTTTAAATATTATTTTTTAGTGCAGTTTTAGGTTCACAGTAAAATTGTGAAGATTCAGAGATTTCCTACATACCCTGACTCCACACATGCATAGCCTTCCCACTGTCAGCATCCCCTACCAGAGTACGACACTTGCTCCAGCTGATGGACCTACATGGACACATCGTAATCACCCAGAGTCCATTGTTCACATTAGGGTTCACTGTTGATGCCATATATTTTATGATTTGGGGCAGATGTATAATGATATCTATCTACCATTATATTATCATGCAGAGTATTTTCACTGCCCTACAATCCATGGGCTCTGCTTATTCACACCTCCCTCTTTACCTCAATTCCTGGCAAATATCGATCTTTTCACTATCTCTGTAGTTTTGCCTTCTCTAGAATGTCACCTAGTTCAAACTGGACATGCTTACCTTTTTATGGAGTACTTGAATTTTGGATCCTTAACATTAAGAGAATAATTTTTTCTTTGTTTATAATTAGATCAACTACTATATTTGTTTATAACATAAAAAAAAACAGGGGTCATTTTGGGAGATTTACTTTGAGTATTTTTCCATCTAAAGTATGGATGAATATTACAACATCTAAAAGCCCATTTTAATTGGTATTGACTATTTATGATTCAAATTCAAGACTATTATAACTTTTTTCTTTTCATTTAATATTTTCCACTTGTTATATCAGCATTTCTATTGGTAGTGAAAAAATATTTAACAAGGACTATCCATTTATTTTCCATAACTCTCATGGCTGATTCAGTCTCTACTTTCTACATGACTATTCCGTTAATCTACCAAATGTACACCCTGTCTCAGACCCAGAATGGGGTTATGGCAGCAATGTTTTCAGAAGAACTGTCAAAGAAACTGCTCTGATTCTTATTTTTGCTAGGTTGGGAAATTAATGTGAATTGTTATTTTTTTAATCCAATATCAACCCTAGAATACAAAGGAAATATTGACTTTTTAGGAATTAATTTTATTGCGATTAAATTTATATCTACTAAACTGTAAACATTTAATTGTACAGTTTGATGTCTATTTATAAAAATGTAAAAATTATTGTTACCCTAACCACGATATGAGATATTTCTATAGAAAATTCCCTCATAGGGCCACCTGGGTGGCTTAGTGGTTGAGCGTCTGCCTTTGGCTCATGTTATGATCCTGGGGTCTAGGGATCAAATCCCACATCAGGCTCCCTGTGTGGAGCCTGCTTCTCCCTTGACCTATGTCTGCCTCTCTTCTCTCTGTATCTCTCATGAATAAATAAAATCTTTTAAAAAATTATCTCACAGTCCCTTATAGGCAATCCACACACCCTCTCTTACCCATGATCCAGGCAACCACTGATAATGATTTCTGTCATAACTATAGATTTGTTTTGCCTGTTGTAGAACTTCAGTCTGTAAAATCACATATTTATCTTGTGATCTGGCTTTTCTTCACTCAGCATGCTTCAGGGATTCATCAGCCACTTCTTTGGTTTTGGTGATATTATTTCCTTGAACTAATATCATAAAATAGGTTTATCAATAAACTTGTTGATGAACATTATTTTGTTTCCAGTTTTTAACTCCTGGTATAGACATGCATTTTTCTGTTTTTGTTCAATTAATTAGGAATGAAATTGCAGGGTTATACTGTAAGCATACATTGAAATTTATTTTAAAACATAAGAAATGGCTGAATTGTTTTCAAAAGTGATGGTTTCATTTTATAATACCACCAATTGCTCCACATCCTAACCAACATTTGGGTTTGTTAATATTGTCAGAAAAAATGTCATTTTTTCTTTATTTATTGTAGCCATTCTAACTGGTGTGGAGTAGTATCTTGTTATTTTCACTGGCAATTCTGGATGACTAATGACGTTGATTGTCTTCATGAGCATGTTGGCCACTTGTATATTTTCTTTTGTGAATATCAATTCCTGTTTTCTCAGCCAATTTGTATCTGTCCTTATACCAATATTACATTGTTTTTATTAGTGAAACCTTATAATAATTCTGAAAGCAGGTGTCAATCCTTAGCTATTCCATTGCAAACAAGTGCTAAAGAGAGTATTTCCCATATTTTTGTTTTCTTATCATTAGAAGCTCTGAGTATTAATAGGAGAATATATTTTCTACTTTCAGCATCTATGATCCCCTTTGATCCTGAATTGTGGACAATAATATCCATAGTTGTTGCTACTAATAGTAAAAATAATTATTATTTCATATATATCAAGCGCTACGTATTTTAAATATACTAAACAATTTCACCCTTATGCAAGGCTTATCAGTTTGATGCTATTAATATTCCCATACCACAGATGGGATCATTGAGGCCAAGAAAAATTAAATAAATTATTCAAGGTTGTAGATCAAATAAATAGTGACAACAGGAATTGAAGACTAAGCAATTTGATGACAACATCCAAGCTCTTGTAGCAACTAATAACTAAAGTTATAACCTTAAAATTCTGGTTGGGTGCATCAGTTCAATTTGTTAGAGAAAAACATAAATGTTAGAATAATGAACACATTGTATGTGTAATGAGGTCAGTTTTTTTATGTGTGTACTTTTTATTGAGTCCTTCAGAGTCATTTAAGAAGCTCTAATTTTTGACTTAAGCTCAATCCACAGCCTGGATAATGAGAACCATTTATTTATCTGCACATGCAACCACCAAATTTATCAAGATATTTATGAATTAGATAAAAAAAGAAACAGATATGTTCCATTTACTGCAATTAAATGGTTAAAATTTTGGTTGAGACTGTAAATATGAATTATTTGAGAGTTAAGTTTAGTGAAAATTTAGAGTAAATGATTATGTACTATTGATTTGTAACTTCTGAGTATGTTTATACAACATGATTTTAAGGAATGCAAATTATAAAACAGGATTTCAAATCATGAGTAGAGAAAATGCTTCATTCCAAAGAGAATCTTAAGAATAGCAAAATCCAATTACCAAGTTGCATTGACTAGTATCTGCAAGTTCTCCATGCTGCCAACACGGCTTTTCTCTTCCATGAAATGACATATCCCACTTACTGAATTCAAGCTTTCCAGACTTCATGAACATAACAATATCATGTTTTAAAATATGTCCATGGCATTCCCATCTGCATGCGGACCCTACCAAATCTCATAAATTATTTAGTTAAGTGTGAGCAGATGACAAACTTGTTCAAATATTTGTTCAAGGATATTGTTTAACTTGCTTAAAAATGCTATATTGGCAGCTTCACAGTTACGCTATGTTAATATTCAACAATGTGGTCTTATCTAATGCCCTGAATAAGGATGGAAAGAAATGCAAATAAGAATTAATAACTTAAGAAATAATGTCAATGAATTTGATGTAAAAATCACAAGAATTTTTTAGTGTGTTTGCTTAACTACTAACTGCATTACATAAACAAATGTACACATGTACATGTAGCATATAGATGTATACATGTACATAGACTTAAGTATATGTATATATGGCATATATATATGTATATAAACATATAGAATGGGAAAAAATCATACATGTGTATGATTATGATTTGAAAATACTTGATCAAAGTTAAATTTTCTTACTGAAGAAATTCCTCTTGGCTTATAAAATGCTAATCGAGTTGTGAAATTAAGAGAATCTAAGATCTCCAATTTGTTTTAAAGTTGTATTTTTTTCAAATATTTATCTTTACACGTGGTTCATAACCTGAGCAAAACTTAAAATTCAATATAATTAAATTGTGATGCACTGGAAAGGATTTCATAAACTATAAACCTGGAGAGGAAGGCAGCTCGGGGAACAAAAAAATCAAATCCCCTTGTTTAACTGCTCAGGTCACTGAGAATCAAGGTACAATAAGAATTGCCCCAATCACACAGGGATAGCAGAACCAAATTTGCAAGTAATTGTATAACCTGTGTAATCTAGGACATGAACTGACAAGTTCTACGTTCAGTGCATTAGTGCTTTTCTGTTAAACATCTTTCGTAGTTTGCTTATTAATTATGCATATTAATCGCCTGCCCATAACTTGACCAAATGTTCCCAGATGCAGGAACGGAGCCTTTTACTTCCTTTGCATTCCTCTGAGACTGAGTTGATCCCAGCCACTGGAAAAGCACTCAGTAAGAACTTGCACACTGATGTTGGAAGCATGTCAGAACAAGCTGAGCAAAGAGGGTCTGAGCGGTGATTTGCAATGCTGAGTTAGGGCAGCAGCAGTGGCCACAGCGGTGGGACCCAGAGCAGAGGAGGGCTCTCGCAAGAGGTCCCACCACCAGCCTGAGTCTTATTCCCTGGGGCCACGATTGTGTCACGTCTACCATTCTTTCATGCTCTGGTTTAGCAACAACTTGACTTACTTCTAAGAGTGGGATTCCTTGTGCCAATATTTGAAATCTGTTCTCAGCCATTCATCCTCCAAAGTGCACCTAGATATTGACTCAGGGATTTCCAGTGGCTGGATGGGACTGTGCACTCTTCTCGTTACACAAAGAAAACCTCATCAAGGGAAGAGTGAATGAATGCAAAGTTGTATGCACTGTAATATGCTCTGCTGATCAGTTGGACCCTGGAACTGCAGGTAGAAATGCCGTACAGCTTATTTGAAGAGCAAACACCTTGCATTCCAATTATTTGTCTTTGTGTTCTGTGTAATATTTAATTACCTCACTTGCATTTGCTGTTGTCTCCGACGTCTTCAGCACTTTATCATTCACAGTCCACATTCTGATAGGACAAGTTGACAAGGTACATAAGAAATGAGCTTATTTTTTTTTATTTTACTCACATTTTTTATTATGCATGCATTTATGACTTGTATTTATTTTGAATTATTATTTCAGTTGCTGAGAGTCTCCAGGCCTCACCAGCCCATGGGTACAAATGAAGTCAATTTAATAAAATATCACTTTCTCATAAGCCCCCACAAGATAGTATCTCAGATTCACATATAAGGTTTCTTTTTTGTTTTGTTTTTTTTTTTAAGATTTTATTTATTTATTCATGAGAGACACAGAGAGGCAGAAACACAGGTAGAGGGAGAAGAAGGCACCCCTCAAGGATCCCAAAGTGGGACTCGATACCAGACCCCACAATCATGGCCTGAGTGTGATGCTCAGATGCTCAAACACTGAGCCACCCAGGCGTCCCTGTAAGGTTCCTTTTCTGCCTGGAATGTCTATGTGTATTATGGCTCATCCACTTTCTTTCATCCCTCTTAGTCACTTATGCTGCCGACTCCCATTGGCTACTCCAGGCTTCCTCTTGATGCTTTCTCTGCCTGGGTTGCATGGCCACCCTGGAGCTACCCTGTCTACTGAGCTCTTTTCCAAACTTCACATGGGCTGTCACTGTAGCTGTGTCTAGCACTGTCACTCACACCCTGGGTAGGACGGCTGCTGACATGGCCTCTGCCACCCATGATCAACATAGATCATCATTTGTTGCCTCTCGTTTCTGTAATCCCTGCCGTGGGTGAAAAAAAAAAAATGTCTTTCCATTATACCACTAGCTTAAGACAAAGATTCTCTCTCTCTTTTAGTCAGTCTGCCCTGAGTCCTCCTCTCAACTAGGCTTCATCCTTGGGTACCAGTGTCTGTCCTTGCAGAGTCTAGATTTAACAAGAATCCTACTAAATCAGTTTAGAGGGAATACTCCCACTCCTGATAGATACCTGAAAAATTCCTTACCCTCCTCCCTATTATCCTGTTGATCTCTAGTCACTCTGGTCTGCCTTGAGCAAGAATCCCATTAAGTCAATTTAGCAAGAATCTCCCTAACCTTGTCTCCTCTCAGTAATTTTCTATCCATTGACTTGTTGGCTATACATCCTTATTTTTCCTTTTTGTATTCAAAGTTGAGCTCAATTTCTCTCTTGTTGTGATAGACTTGACACCTATCACAGTAGTCCTGACTTCAGTCTTCCTTAACATTTGAACATGTGTCAGAAATTTTTCTGTAACAGTAGCACCCTCCGGTAGGTTTACTATGGTGATAGGGTGGTAGCTTTTTTAAGCACAGACCTTTCCTGAACAGGGCACCCCAGTTAAATTCCATGGTCTAGGCGGAAACCAGAAAGTGACCCAGAGAGATCACCAGATCCTGAGCATATTTTGAATAATTCACGCAGCAATGGTAGTACTCCTGATATGAATTTCATAATAAGCTTATTAGTAGGTTATATTTATCAATTCATATCTCTGCTACTGGCACTAAGTATCTACAAATTTCCAGAAGTAATTTCCTTCCAGTTTAGATAAATCTCTAAGATGAAACTCTAAAATAAGACAGAGAGATAATGAGAAGTGTATTATATCTGCAGTATTGAACCAAACTTTCTTACTAATGAATGCATACACACACACACCCCCACACAAATATATATATATGATTCTATAGACAAAATATCCCTATATATAAATATAAATATAAAAATATATATATCATATATATATGATTCTATAGACTAAAGCAGTGTTGCATGCAAACACATTCAAATATATGTATATATATTTATATATGATTTATATATTTTTGTGTGTACATGCAGTCTTTCTGGACTTGTATACATATGTGATGCTTGCTTTACTGTATTCACTTTCATTTCAGGAAGGGTCTTCCAAATAAACATTATTCAAAGCAGTAAAACATTTAAAATTACATTAAGGTAGAATCAGGTATTTTTGCAGTCATAATAGAGCAGGAAAGCAGCATGAAGTGAACAAAGGGCTGCACAGCAGGAAATTTATGCTAGTGAAGAAGCAATTCACACCTGTTAACTACTGTGAATAGAATGAGACACAACACCAGGCTTTCCATTGAAGCACAATGCTTAGTTGTTTTGGTTTTCTTTTTTGTGGCATTTTAAACTTTTTTTTTTTTTTTTTGCAAAAATAATTTGTGAATTAAATGATGCAGTCTGGGGTGCCTGGGTGGCTCAGTGGGTTGGGCATCTGCTTTTGGCTCAGGTCCATCCCAGGGTCCAGCTTTTTGCTCAGTGGAAGCCTACTCCTCCCCTCTCTCTGCCACTCCTCCTGCTTGTGCTCTCTTGCTCTCTCGCTGTCAAATAAATAAATACAATCTTAAAAAAAATAATAAATGATGCAGTCTGTAGAATAATATAAAATTATGCCTAAACAAGGAAAATGTGGCAAGAAGAAATATAGTCACAGAATACTGGACAAAATATACCATCAAATTCCAAGAAGAAAGGAAAGGAAAAAATAATGAACAAATTGGTCTAGGAAAAAAACAAACAAACAAACAAGCGAATGTGCAGAGCCATATATTTCTTGCTTTTATTGTAATGGAATTTGATAATACTGAGTTAATGGTTAGATAAGATAGACCCAGTCCTCAGAATCTAGAAAAATGTATAGCTAAAAATAAGACTTACCATGTTTATTTAATCAGTGAAAAAAGTCCTGGAACTCAATGAGGAAAATATTTGGTCTAATGATATTTTATCTGTAGTGTTGAACCACAGCTCCTCATGAATGGATGCACAGTGAAACGCAGGAAAACAGAAAGCTTTGAACTCTGAGCATCATCTATCCTATGTGCCTCTTATTACTGTCACTTGGCTATTTCATATTACTCAGTCCAGCTCCTTGCATGAATATTTAAAACCGAGAACAGTCATTGTTCACAGAGGAAAGACTCAAGGGTTACAAGAGCAAAGTAGAATGGAACTATATAAACAATGAAGTGAGACCAAGAGCTTTAGAACATACTTAACCAGGTTCAGGGTTTTTTTTTTTTTTTTTTGGAAACACAGTATATAGTCAGCACTATTTTTCCTGCTATTATTTATGAAATTTTGCGTTGTGCCGTGTATTTCCTGATTACATGGGCACTGCCCTTTGCTCAGGAAGTGTCGTCATGAGAAAAATACTTATCACATGGGAAGACATGGAGGTAAGAAGTTTCTCCTCCTCTGACAAACCTTTTGAATCTCTGAGATGGCTGATTCCTCCTCTCTTTCCTTAAAACAAGCCAGGCCTAGAGAAACCAAATTTCAGTATAATAGTTTTCTGGATGATATTCTTAACTCTTTAGGATATCCGTATATACTAGGGTAGCTTGTTCTTTCTAAAAGACCATATCATCATCTTATAAACTTACCTTCTCTCTTATATCTGAGAAAATCTGAACCCTCAAGTAAGCATTCAAGGGTGACATTAGCAGAGACTACTACTCTACTTTTCTACATAATCCCCTTCCTGGAGTTTCCTCCCTACTGTCTTCTTCATGTTGTACCAGCATCTATTCTGCTTCCTCCTTGCTTTCCCCATCCTGCACTGTGACATTGGACATTTCCACCCTGAAATGATTTCTCTCCTAAAGGACATCTATTTTATTTTCCAAATTGAATATCTACTCTTGCTGTGAAACTCTAAATTTAACTACTTTTGATGAACCTCAATACTATGACAGGAATGAAGGAAAACAAAAGCACTGTGAAGATCAATCTCAGAACCAGTATGTGTTTTCAACTTTTTTATTTTCTTCAAAATTTTATTTAAATTCTAGTCAGATAACATATAGTTGCAGGAGTAGAATGTAGTGATTCATCACTTACATATAACACCTAGCGCTCAACACAAGTGCCCTCCTTAATACCCATCACCATTTAGCACAACCCCTACCCACCTCCTCTCCATCAACCCTCGGTTTGTTCTGTATAGTTAGAGTCTCTTGTGATTTGCTTCCTTCTCTCTCTCTCTCTCTCTCTCTCTCTCTCTTTCTCTCCCTTCCTCCATGTTAATCTGTTTTGTTTCTGAAATCCCACATACAAGTGAAATCATACGGTATTGGTCTTTCTCTGACTTATTTCACTTAACATAATATGCTCTAGTTTCATCCACGTTGTTGCAAATAGCAAGATCTCATTCTTTTGAGTGGCTGAGTAATATAGCATTATATATAATGTGTAATGTATCCTCTTCAGCACCATTTGTTGAAGAAACTGTCATTTTTCCATTGGATATTTTTCCCTGCTTTGTCAAATTTCAATGGACCATATTGTTGTGTGTCCATTTCTAGGTTTTCAACTTTAAAGTGTGTGTATGTGTTTTTTTTTTTTGAATCTCTACATGGAATTGCATTACTTCCATGATAGCCTCTATGTTATTAAATAATTGGAATATAGAATAAAAACACAGGATGGAATTATAGATTTTATAAAAACTCACCTTCATATAATTTCAAGGCAAGACACTTGATTGCTTTTTTTTAATTTTTAAATTTTTATTTATTTATGATAGTCACAGAGAGAGAGGCAGAGACACAGGCAGAGGGAGAAGCGGGCTCCATGCACCAGGAGCCCGGTGTGGGATTCGATCCCGGGTCTCCAGGATCACGCCCTGGGCCAAAGACAGGCGCCAAACCGCTGCGCCACCCAGGGATCCCCTGTTTTGCAAACATTTTGGTTGCTAATGGTAATGACTTAATAGATACTGTTCTAGCTTTAAATGAAAAATAACTATAAGTGGATAAGAAAGAGGGTAGGAAAGTGTCAGACATACAGGAAACTGATACTGACATCAGTGATTGTAATGATGGTGATGGTGGTGCTCAGAAACATTTTTAACTGGCTGATTTTGACTATTGCTTTAATAAGCAGTTGAGAATGCCTATAAGCCAATAGGAAGGCAGACAACAGTGGATAAGAGCTATCAACAAAATTATGAAAAGTAAATAGTACTTACTGAAGAAGTAATGTTTAAGGAAAAAATGAAAAGCCAGAGAAAGCTGTAGAGAATTATAGATATTGTAACCTTTGCCCTGTCACCAAATCAACTTACAAATTTAAAGCGATATTTCCTTCTGAAGGTGGGATTGAAAAGCGGAACTGAAAACAGAAAAATGTTTTAACTATCTTTTTAGGAGCCCTGGATCATTCTCTTTCTCATCTTTAAAGTCAATATAATCTGTCAGTCCTGGAAAGGTAAAAGATGAAGCAAGCACTCACCGTCTTAAGAATATTTAGAGAAAGTGATCTGGGGAGGCTCTGGACCAGGGAATACATTAAGAGCAAGACGACTGAGTAAGGACACCTCCACTTCTTTTAACCCCTTAGCTTGTAGAACACTTCTTGCCACAAATGTATAACCTGTGGAACAGGAATGAATATATTTGTATATGGTAAGTGATGTAGACATTAGTACTGTGGAGGTGGGGATAAGGGTTGTCCCCCAATGAAACATTCCACTGGGGGGGCCCACTAGTGAATGTGCTCCAGTGCTGACCAAGAAATGCTGATTCTGAGAAATTGGAAAAAATATGAAAAATTTTTTTCAAAGTTGGAAAAAAAAGTCCCTATAGGAAAGACATGTACCATAGCAAAGAAAAAGAAGAGGAAAAAAATAAATTAAAATGAAGGAAGCAGAGATAATGTCAAGGGAAGCAACCTTTAGAAAGAGAAGTACTCAAGGTATTGAAAGAAGATCCATTTCTGAATAAAATATAGAAAAGTGTGAGAGAACATTGTCCTAACTCTAAGCAAAAACAGAAGTCGAGTGGTTCACAGTATCATATCTTTTCTCAAGCCCATCTGAGGTTGGTTGCAAGACAATCAGGTGCAATTAAATTTCAGAGTGACAAACACTCAGAAAGAGAAAGGACACATTTCACCTTTGTCAGAGTATGGGGGAAAGTGGTGATTTCCATTACAAGGGAGTAAGGAGAGGTCAGCTACAATTTTGACAATTTTCTCATGTCTGGGGCCTAATGTGACAGATAAACAGGGAACCTCAAATCCAGGGGGTATTACGCTTACTTGCAAACTTTTATCTCCCTGCTATAGACTCACAAGAAAGGTTGGGAGCTGGGCAGGAGAGAGAGCTACACTGCAGGGAGGGCTTTTAGGAAATGATCAGCTGCTGTTGGGTCAGGGCATAAAACACACTTTCCAAGACCCTTCCCTCCTAAGAAGCAAGAACCTTAAACCACTGGAGTAGTGACAGGACTTTTTCCCACCTGAAGGCAGGCGCAGGCAAAAATCCACTGCTCCTGGATGAAGAGGTGGCGGCGCCAAATGGCCTCCACCATGGGGAAGGGACAAGATATCCTTGTCCAAGGATATCACATGGAGCAAAGAAGCGAACTGCAACTGTGGGTAGCGGAGGGAGGAGAGTTTGGGCAGAGCCTGGGTGGAAGGAGCAGTTTGCAGATAAAACCACACCTTTGTTGGCCAGACTCACTGGGTTTAATGATGACTGTAATGGAGAATTCAAAAGGCCTCCAGCATTTCTGGCTTAACACCAAGTAACAGGAATAGCAACGCCAAACAAAGGGCAGGACTTGGAGAGACACCCCTTAGACCTGGGGTGACTGCTAAACGATCAGCTGTCCTCTTCCTGAGCTTTGGAAACTACAGAAAATGAATGAACTCTTTTGTTCCATTTTCTCAGGGATCTCTGCCTTGTACTACCTGCTGTTGAATATTTGAAAACACTTTTCCTTACATTTGTCTAATTATCGTTCATGGTGAGGGGTAAATACTTCCCAGTACTTCCATTATGGCCAGGAGTGGAAATCACATTAATGTTGCTTTTTCTATGTAATTACCTTTAGGGCGGGGGTAGGAGGGGGGTTGGTGGTAGGAGGCACTCAGTTTGGTACCAAACTGCAAGTATAGGTCAATATGTTACAGAAAGAAACATGCCTGGAGCCAGAGAGGATCCTAAAAGAAGAGCAAAAATCATTTAGAAGTGTGGGGCTTCTCATGGGATGCAGAATTTAAGGCACTTCCAAGCGACCTGAAGGGCAGGATTAAATTCATCTTGGATTAAGTGGCTAGCTAGCTATCATCTTTTTATCTTTCTGTCTGTCTGTCTATCCATGCAACTATCTCTCTTTTTCACCTTTCTGTGTATATATGTGTACAGCATTTTACAAAGTGACAAGCATATGGTAAGTGCTCTAGAAGTGAAGATAATGTTATTACACAGATAACTAGGGAAAAGTTCAAATAACAAAAATAACAAGACAAAAAATCGAAGTATAATATAAAAGCATGTTTAAGTTGACTTATGTAATAGGTAATACATGCAAACCTGGGCTCTAAATGTATATAACATGTAATTCAAATACTACTCTTCATTTTTTCCCCATATATATCAAATAAAAGTATAACTTTTAGCCTGAAATTAAGTAAATGACTGTAAATCCCTCTCTGTCTCTCTCTCTCTCTCTCTCACTCTCTCTTTCTGGTATATTGATACAGTCAAGGTTTGAATTGTTGGACTGCTATTTAAGAACCTAATCCAGGAGCAAGTACCTATTTAAAATGTAATTTATTAAGTCGATTAAGAGTACCTGCTGATCCTATTTCTAGCACAGTTCTAAAGGCAGCCAAGGTGATGTGAACTAAATCCAGGGCCAGTGTTATGGACTCGTGACCTGTATATAGTCACCTAGAACCCCATACCAGGGTTAAGGCTGTACTGTTGCCGTCTTGAAATTCTTAATAAATTTTGAACAAGGAATTTCACATTTTCATTTTGCATGGGGCCCTGCAAATTATGTAAACGATCCTTACTGAATCTTGGAGGAATTCCGTTTGTGAAGGCTTAAGATGCTGAATTCACTAAAGCAAGAAGTCATTGCTACTTATTCTAGAAATGGGTAATGTTTCTTCGATAGTGTGTCATTTTGCTTCAGCGGTTGGAGCACTGATTCTCATGACTAATTAGCTGTCAAAAATGGTAGATTAAATAAATATCCTGACTGATCTGAGTTCGATATTTCCCTGTACTGGTCATGCTAAAATTTGGTGGTAAACTTGTGGAACTTTGCTGAAATACTCCGCCTGTACTCCAAAACAGATGTTGTTAATTTATATTTTAAAGCGAGGCTTTTCCATTTGCACAGACTAAAAAAAAAAAAAAAATGTTAATTGCACAATTTATGTGGAAAGTTTTATTGCCACTGTCCATTAGATGCAGGGATGTTGACAGTACACAAGTATCAATCTGGGGCTTGTTACAGGATGAATACAAACAGAGACTAAATGTAATTTAATCACACCATGAAGATTCTCCACTAAAGCTAAAGAAGATAGATGGCCAAGTATAAATATCTGGAATGGTAGCCAATTGAGATGAATGGAAAACTCTTTTTTTCTGTAGTAGCAGAAATTAAATTCTATTTTGTGTGTACACATTCTTTTATAGTAACTTTTTATTCTCTTTTCCTTATTCTCTTTGTTTCATGATTTTCAATTTTCTTCACTTACATGGAATTGGAAAAGACCAATTTTCTTTTAGGTAGAGTTCCACAAGAGTAATTAAGTATGTTTCATAATTGAAGATGATTTTTCTAGGGATCTATGCCCAAATCTCCTATTTATGTTTTTTTTTATTTTGATGGGAAGGTGACAGAGATGTTTACATGCAATATTCTGATCATCTTTGCATACTTAACAATCTTATTTAATCATTTCAATAACCCAATCCTAAATAATTTTATGTATAATCCTACACATGTCTGAAGGTTTATCTGATGCTTTTTTTCTGGCATCAACTGATAATTTGCCTATTTTATTAGCTGATATCTACTGAGTGCTCAATCTATCCCTATATTGTCTATATGGACATGGTTCATTATGATGTTGGTATTCTCAACAGTTTAGAAATGACTAAAATAAAGCTTGAGTAGACAGCCTTACAGTTATATACAGGAGAATTTTAATCAACTCTTTAATTTTGCAGGAGAATTTTAATCAACTCTTCAATTTTGCAGAGTAGCAGTAGCAAAATGAAGAATAGAACTTGGGTCTGTCTGACTTCAAGTCCTGCTCTTTCTACTCTAATATGAAAGTACAAATTGTTGGTCCACAATGAGATAATTGGAAAGCTACTGGACTGAAGCCTCAAAATTGATCAGGTGTGATATTTAGAGTCAGTAGAAATGAAAGAGAGTCATGAGTATGCACCATATGCAGTTCTTGGAGACAAAGTATTTGCAGTTCTTGGAGACAAAGTACTTCTAAAGTAATATATCTTTTTATGAAACTATTTACAATTGGATATGTGTGGTACATAAGAAGTGTTTGTTAATAGATCTATCATCTATCTAATCAATCACATAAGTATAATTGTTGTAAATGTATGTCCTCAGAGTAATGATATAGTTAATTTTATTTTTTTAAAGATTTTTATTTATTTATTCATGAGATATACACACAGAGAGAGAGAGAGAGAAAAAGAGAGGGAGGGAGAATGAGGCTCCATGCAGGGAGCCCAACGTGGGACTCGATCCCAGGCCTCCAGGATCACACCCTGGGCTGAAGGTGGTGCTAAACCGCTGAGCCACCCGGGCTGCCCCAATGATATAGTTAAAACAATGTAGCACAATCTGATGTTATCTGATAGCCATAAGTAACTAATTTGGGTATTTCTCAACACCCAATTTTACCCTCAATAACCAGCAGTTCTAGGAATGCTTGATAAAACTGAGACCATGCTGCAATTATCCTCTTGGTTGGAGCCTCTAGAATCAAACTTTTTCATCACGTGCAAGTTACTTGAGCAAGTAACTTAATCTAAGGCTAGGTCTTCTTATCTGAAAAATGGGTTTTCTAATGGTAACTACAATGGTAACTACCTCTTAGGAGTTTTGTAAGAACAAAAAAATGAGGGCAGCCCAGGTGGCCCAGCAGTTTAGCACCGCCTTCAGCCCAGGGCGTGATCCTGGAGGCCTGGGATCAAGTCCCACATCGAGGTCCCTGCAAGGAGCCTGCTTCTCCCTCTGCTTGTCTCTGCCTCTCTCTCTCTCTCTCTCTGTGTCTCTCATGAATAAATAAACAAAATATTTAAAAAAAAGAACAAAAAATTATCTAATGCATGTAAAGAGCATTCTCTAGAACATGGATACAGTCAATATATGGTAGATAGTATAATCAAAACAAGCTTTGAATTCCTAAAATTTCTATTCCTATTCTGTATTCAGACAATTTAACCAAAAAAGAGTTAGAATATATTCCAATTACTTGATCGTTCTAAATCACCTGAAACAATCATAATAAATATAGTTGAGCCACAAAAGTACATATATCAAAATTAAGTGGAGTGGTGGAATGTCTAGGTACTCTTTATGGTTAAATCATTTAGCTTGGATAGAGTAGTCTGTGAACGCAAGAGAATATGGAACATAACAATATCTTTTCTGTAGCAGTGAAAAACTTGATTATACATATGTCTCATAGGGCTAATATAATTTATGTACATTTTTCTGTATGTCCTCTTTTCTGCCAAGGACATTCTCAGATTGGTATGGAAGTAAGACTTCTGTATCAGTTAAGCTTAGCCATTTTTTTTTTTTAGCCATTTTTTTTTAACATTTTATTTATTTATTTGAAAGAGAGAGCATGAATGGAAAGGAGGGGCAGAGGGAGAGGGACAAGCAGACTCCTCAGTGGGTAGGGAGCATGACTCAGGGCTCAATCCCAGGACGCTGGGATCATGACCCAAGCAGAAGGCAGACGCTCAACCGAGACCCTCAGAAACCCCCTAGCATAGCTATTCTTAAATTATATGACATATTTACATGATATTCTGAATTTCTTCTGCAAAATTACTAAAATATAGCATTTTAACAGAATCCCTACTCGGTTCTTTATTCCTTTTAAAGTCTCTAACAATTCTTTGATACCAGCTTCTTTTCTAAAAAAAAATTATTTTTTTAAAGAAAAAATGAATTATTCATAGAATAATTGTTTTTTTTTTGGTTTAATTACTTGTAATACTGAAAATGTATTATAATGTGTAATTATATTTTTCCAACATAATTACTAAGTATAATGACAATGTATAATTCTTTATGAGACTACATGAAGAAAATTGCATTGCTCATGCATAATATTATAATAGTTAAACTTTGTTATTCCAGAGAATTATTACAACTTGTTTTTTTTTAAATAGACCATCTGATCATTTCCCAGAATAAAAAATAAAATAAAATGCTTTTTCTCTTTAGGGTGAGTGAGATAGCACTTTGAAAAGGAAAATCTGTAGAATCCCAATATCATAATGTACTTCAAACTCATGTGTTTTATTGATACTTTAATATAATTTTTACCCAGCAAAATTTCATTTGCATTGAAAGGCATGATACAAAATGTTTTGGTGAGTAAAACTTTCTGTACAAATCAACTATGTTAAGTGAAAATAAAATAACATATCCAATTATATGCTGCCAGGACCAAACTACATGTTGGTGTTATGTAAGGACTCCAAGGAAGCAATATCTCCTATTTTGGGTCATTGAATTTTCTTCACGAAGTGATTGTTCTAGTGAATTCAACTATACAAAATTAAGTATCACCCTCCAGTCCTATCTCACGAGTAGTTAACAAAATAGGAAATCTGAGTCATTCTAATATCAGTGAAGTTTATAATTAAGCAACAGCTATTCTCCCTCTAAGATCCAAAAGACCATCATATCAATAGTTCTTTCAAACTATTCTAAATTCAAATTTTCCATATAGCAGTTTTAAAAAGAAAGAAAGAAGCTTTTTTGGCAAGGTATGTTCCAATTACATTTATTCAACAGCAAAACTTTCATATTTATGATTCAACTATGTCTAAAGATAAATTATCTTAAAATGTTTTATCTCATTTTTTCTACATAATAAAAGTACAAATTCAAATTTATCTCAAGAAAATAATTTTGGGTTAATAGACATCTTACTAGCATCAATTCTTTCACACATGTGTGCCAGAGAACCACAAAATTCTTGTCAGGGACACTGTCCAGGGTTATATCGAAGATGCAGTTGTTGTTGCTATTTTTTTTTCTTTTTCTTTGTCAAAAGAGAAAAAAAGCGTCTCATTTCAGAGGTATTAAAAGTACACGGTTAGAAGTAGGTCTGTTTAAATGGTTTGGAAGGAATCTAAATCGCACCATGCATGAAAAACACAGAACACAGAAATAATGTAAGAACATCCGTCTTCTTTTAGGCAGATGTATCCCCAGATTTATCTGAATGCCAAACTTGAGCATTTGAGGGGAATGGCGTAGTTTTATTTGGATCCTTTGATTTGGGGTTCAGTTTTTCTGTTAGCGTGTAATGACAAAATATCTAATAGGTGATGGGTTTTGGTTTGTGAAGAATGCAGTAACAGTACCACTGAAATTTCTCTTCAACTTTTGTCTTTTACCTGTGATTTTGATTTATTTGAAATAATATACAAACACTGTTGCAAAACTGAATGAGAAACTTCATGAAGGACTGGCTGGAGACTGCACCATGGTATTTAGTAATGGACACTAATTCAGAAAAGTGGTTAAATCTTCTTATAAAGGTCAAAAGCTGCTATTAGAGCCAAGTATTTTCATAAATAAGTGAATAAAATAACTGTTTCTAAATTTGAGGTGAAATTAATGTCAATTACTGAAAAAAATACTGTGATTACACTGGTCAGCACAGAAATAAAAAAAAAAAAACTCTAGAGAAAACAGATTTGGAGAGAGATTTTGTTAAATGAAGAAATTAATAATTAATCAGGTTTATATCTCAAGAATATTTGAGATTTAAGGCTAAATATAACATCATGGAATATTATAATTTGATGATGCTGTAGCTAACATGTGTAGATAACAAATTAATCTACATTAAATATATATCTATAAATCTGAATTACACAGTTGCAATGGCTACCCTGATGAAAATAATTGAGTAAATGCAAAGTCAAGATTTTGTTTAGCCTCTGTAAAATGTGATCAAGTGTCACATTAGACATTTAAGAAGTGTGCCAGTGAAAGAACTCCCTGGAAGTCTGCCTGGTGACAGATTAGAAAGGATCAAGGTTAATGGAGTAGTTGGAAATGATACTTACATATGATGCATGTTGCAAATGAAAGTTATATAATAGAAAAATTATGTTAAAAAGTAGATGGGAGGCAACCCAGGTGGCTTAACAGTTTAGCGCCGCTTTCAGCCCAGGGCTTGATCCTGGAGAACAGGGATCGAGTCCCACGTCAGGCTCCCTACATGGAGCCTGCTTCTCCCTCTGCCTGTGTCTCTGCCTCTCTGTCTCTGTGTGTCTCTCATGAATAAATAAATAAATCTTAAAAAAAAAAAAAAAAAGAAGCAGCAGATGGGAAAAAAAGGCCTCACGCAGTCACCAGAGTCTAAAATTTCCATGTAAGAAGCAGGGCATAGCATATCTAATAATGTACCTATAGAATTCACAAAATTGTGTCCTCTTGGTACATTGAAGATGTCATTCATGTTTTCCAAAGTAGGAATGTAAAGCTAAGTATTTGGGAATTAATAGAATTTGTTTTAAAAATCATATTTTAGGGTGCCTGGGTGGCTCAGTAGGTTAAGCCTCTGCCTTCAACTCAGGTCATGATCCCAGGATCATGGGATCAAGCACCTTGCCCCCCCCTCATTAGAGCCCATCAGCAGGAGAGCTGGCTTGTCCCTCCCCCATTGCTCCTCCCCTGCTCATAGTCTCTCTCTCTCTGTCTCTGTCTCTCTGTCTCTGTCTCTTTTTCTCTCAGTCTCTCTCTTTCTCACTCTCTCTACTTCTGACTCCTCCGTATACCACCTCTATCACTTCATATGTCATAAAGTAGCAGTGGATTTTTCAGTGAGCTATTTGAAATCTAACATATTTGGAGAATCTGCTAGTAATAGAAACTGCCTGAATATCCATTAAGCTTATAAAGATATTTTAATTAAAATACAATTGATAAAAATGTGATATATTATTCAAAGCAGAACTATGAATTGCAGGTACTGAAAAATTGAAAACATAGCAAAAATTAGAAATAAAATTATATTTGCAATAAGTACTGCAGTAGGTATTTTGAAATTGCTTATCTCTGTTAACTCCACAGCATATGGATTAAAGTTTGAAAGCAAGTGACATTTTAGAACTTTCTTTAATGAATTTTTCATCCAAATGACATTGGTGAGCCTTGAGGAATATCTGACTCTATTATAATTAAAGTTTAGTAAGAGTAAGAAAAGTGACTATTGAAAATGATAAAATTATGCGTTCCTGTGTCTTCAGGATATTTTGCTCCTTTAAGAAACTGCACTTTGTTGCTATAGTTTGATTCAATGTGATTTTTACATGCAACAAATTTTTACTGGAAAATATACACCAGAAGACACCTGAGTAATGGACTTACTTATAGTCGGTTGAAAAATATACTTTAATCATTTTATATCCCAAGTTGAATTTCACTATGAACAATTAATTGTTTTTAACCTTTAAGATAGCATTAGGAAGAAACATTCTCAGTGTTTATTGTAATGTTTCCATTATTTTCAAAATATAACTTGGTGTACACACATAGTACATATACACACTGTTTGACAGGGATATCCACAAGGGAATTTCATTGAATTACATGTGGTGATTCTTAGTGAACAGAATAGCATCAAAGAATGGATAGTAAATTGAAATTTCTTAGAATTCCAAATTGATTAATGGTGGCTGTTTTAAAGTGAGCTTATCCAAGGAAAGTACCACTATTTCTGGCTATGACTTGGATAGCTGAGATACTATTTTTCACTTCAAATAGGAAGTTAATGCTTTAATAAAACTAAAGAAAACAAAACCTTAATGTAGTTCCAGGAGATGGAGAAAATGATCTTAATGATCCTCTTTTCACATTTAATTGCAATTGAATCACTTCATTGTTGTCTTTGAGTTTTATTTTGTTTCTGGGCAGAACCATCTTCTATGGTACAAACAACTTGCAATGGAAAGCTGGTCTTGTCCACCCACATCTTCACCGAGTAGAATCCCTCTGAAACACTAAAGCAGTGTCCACTTGAATGCTTTCTGCTCTTCTTGTTCCTAAAGATCTGTCAAAAGTGTCACACCATAGCCCAATTCTTGGACTAAGCCCATGGACCAAAGTGAAAGTCCTCAATAGTCAGTGAGACCAGGAATATGGATAAAATTGTTTTCTAGTAGGGGAGGTTTGAAAGAGGATTTAACTCCTTGATGTACCATGAGTATTAAGTTGGAACTTCTTTACTCAATATGCTTCCTATTTCATGGCTGGTTCTTGGTCAGGCCTGCTAGTCAACCAAAACACATGAGAAAGGCCAACCAGCCCCACTTTGATGGGTGGAGCATTTGTCTGCCACTTAAGTATCTTGACTACCAGATCTGCAGAGTCAACCTGGATTTCTGGCATTTCCGACTTTGACCCCATTTTCCTAGTTGTAGAAAACCTCAGCCCTAAAATCCAAAGCATTTGAGTGAAGATATGTTTTTATTCCTTTCTTGCTTCCAATCTGTTTCCTCAAACCAGGACTAATTTTTAATATGATATTAATGACCTCAGGTATTCTTTACCTAGAATGTAGACTTACCCATAAAGAAGAAAATAGAAAGTATATAAACTTTGTCATCTTCATAATGGCGGTGATGCATCTTTGTGAATCTCTTAGAAATTAATGGATTATATTTTTCCAGAAAGAGAAGACAAGACCATTATAACACAGTATTCCATGTATTTGCAGCACAGGGACAGCTGCAGGAAGAAGAAAATCTGTGTTTGCATATTGACCTCTCTAGGTTTTTGATGCAAGAGTAGCTTTTATAAACTGGAGACATTATGAAATGATGTTCCTGTTTTTCATTCATTTAACTCTATATTCAGGAAGAGAATAAAAGAAGTTCGTGATTGTTCATATCCTCTTAATACCTTTAAGAGCCTATAATTAACACCATTTTTGTTCAAAAAGAAGTCAGGGATTTTACTGTTAGTTTCTGTCTAAGAGCTTTAAATTAAAATACGCTAAGTATTTCATTAAGTAGAATAATGCCGGAAAATTAATAAGTGTGATGGAGCAAACATCTATTTGGAGAGTTTCTGGATTATTTATGTCACTGACTACTGTGGTTTTTCCCTTCACCTACTTGGTCAGCCTCCTTGCCTCTCAGAAGTGGTATAAGTTAAAAAAATAAATAAATAAAAGAGCATAAAAAGTGCTGCCAGAGAGTTTTGTACACTAAGTATACCAAAATACATTTTTCAGAATTCCAGCTTTGCTAAGATCAAGACAACTTGTGTAGAGAAACAAAATGAAAATTAAAAAAAATAGAAAAGTAAACAAAATATTTTCCAGATCGGGAGGGGCTTTTTTTTTTTACTATTATATATTATAGCATATTATAGTATAATATATATTATAATATATATTATTGCAAATTTCCTAATGATGATTTTTAAACCCACTGATATAATCTATTTCCTCAACGCCACTGGCTTCACCTTAATAGATATGGAAATTCTTTGCCTTTTTACTGTGAATAATGAATAATTTTGTTTATTTTATATATTTCTGCATGTGGCACTGTTACATTTTCTTGTTCTTGCTCATTTTATGTTACCATATAGGAAAGATTGCATGACAAGCAGAGACATCAGTAGATTTTATTTTATTTTATTTTTTTTTAGATTTTAAATATTAAATAAATTAAATATTTTATTTTTTTTTTAACAATGCAGAATGTAAGTATGACTAGATCAAACAACTAGATATAAGAGGCTTTAAGTCTTGTTAAAGGCTCCTAACAAATCACTAAGGAGATTTAAACAAAAACTTAAAATGCTTATGGGATCTTGAGAGAAAGTAGGTGGCTATCTCTTAAAAGATTATTTACTACAATGGTAATTTCATATTAAAGGAGTTATTACTTACTCGTGTAAAGACAATTAAATTCCCACACTGTCATGTGATAAAGAAAACTAGAAAAAAAGAACATTGAAAATCATCCAAGCTCTTGCTGTCTAGAAGTAAGCATCATTGAAAACAAAGACTAAGTTCTAACAAGCTCTCTGTATTTATTCACACAAAGCAAACTTGAAGTCATACTTAAAGCCTAAGAAATAATTTTACTTTAATAAGACAAATTAAATGAGTCTTACTTGTTATTTTTTTCCAATTGATGTTCATTCCTAAGTTATACTTTTAAGTTTAAGAAGTATTATTTAAAACAAGCATATACACAAAGAGTTTGGAATGCTATGCTCTTTGCTCTTAAACCTTTTAAGAATATCCATAGAGTATGTATTTGCCTCTTTTTCCCTACATCTTTTATATTCAATAAGTTCATTTTTGCTTTTATTGTTCTCAGTTTTCTTTCGTGATTTCCTTTGGCCTTTCCACCAAGTCTTTGATATGTTTACAGAAATGTTTATTGTATTCTGTAAATCACTTCTTTGTTATGTTTCCAGACCTGATTATTTATTCTCCTTAATGAAATAAACATTTCTATAATGTACTGATATTTTTATTAGTATTTACCCTTGAGGTTAGCCTCGCTTTGAGTCTCCTTTATGCCCATCTGATTCTTGAAACATGTGTCTCCTTTTTGTGCTTTTTAAAAAGAAGGACTATGTTGGCTGCAATTTACTTGGTTGTATGGAGAATTATTTATTTGAGATCTAGGATGGAGGTTTGGCCAGTAATCTGGAGGCCCTAGCCTTTCTAATTCCTGCCTGTTATCCTTCCTTCTCCGTGAGTGTACATGTATCTATAGATGTATCTAGCTGTCACCTTAGTTTTCCAAACGTCTGTCCTTGGGTCACTGACCTTCCATTTAGTATCTATCTGGCAGGCACTGCATTCCCTCCTTCTACCCCCTTGGCAGTGTCCTAGGGCACAGAAGCTTTATCACAGAATCAGGGCAATTGACTTGAGATCTGGAGAAATACTTGCAGTCCTTCGAAAGTCTCCCTCATGATACAAGTTTTGCAGATTTAACAGATTTGTTTTATAATTTTCTATATCTATGTTTGATTAAAATTAAGTTTTTTTCTCACTTTTTTCCTTTTTCTTTTTTTTGAAGATCAAGAGTGGATTTATAAAGCTTGTACTAGAAGAGTCCCTAGCAATCAAATTCACAATATTATAGATATTTAAAATCAGGCATGTAGAAATCATACACTATTAAAACAGTCCTCTCTATGAAGCGATTTAACAGGGATATTAATAGCCAGTGCATAATGCAGAAAGCTTATTGCTCTTATTATTCTTTTAGCCAACTTAGAATAATTTCCTTCTTTTATTAGGTAAATACTAATTGAGCATCCCTATTGGGCACATACTAAACTAGCTGCTGTGTAAGTCACAAAAATGAATGAGGCAGAGGCCCTGAACTCTAGGGGTTTAAAATGTCACTGTAGTGAAATTATTGGTATGTATACGTCTATTGCTAGAAAATGCTATGGCTTGGGCTTAAGAAGAAAGAATTTTTATCACAAATGGTTTGGCTTATGGCTTTAGCTTAAGGAAAAGAGAAAACTTATATTCACAAATGGTGTTGCTGGTGACACAGATAGAAAACAGAGTAAATCAGGATGGAATGGTAACTTCAGAAAACAGTAAAGGCATAACGATGAGATATTTATATGTACTAGAAATGTGTTCAGTGTAT
The DNA here is from genome assembly GCF_018345385.1 of Vulpes lagopus. Taxonomy (NCBI): domain Eukaryota; kingdom Metazoa; phylum Chordata; class Mammalia; order Carnivora; family Canidae; genus Vulpes; species Vulpes lagopus. Next base: position 47,342,631 of record NC_054839.1, read on the forward strand.
TAATACCCAGTCCCTTCTGGGAAGGTGTGGTGTATAAAATTAGACAAAAAGAACCATGGTGTGGAGCATGCACAAGAATATGGGATTGATATGTGAGTGATATGGCCTATAGAGATTTGACAGGATGCCCAAGACAATTACATTGCAAGCTAAGTAAAATTAAGAGCACCTTTTGGTGACTGGAAGAAAAAGACATGTGTCACAGTTTATGAAATCAAAAACAAATACCATAGGATTTCATTCATCTGTGGGATCTAAAAAACAAAACAAAACAAAAGAATAAACAAACAAAAAGCAGGAATCAGACACAGAGATAGAGAACAAACTGATGGCTGCCAGAGGAGAGTGGTGTAGGAAGATGAGCAAAATGTGTGAAGGGTAATGGGAGGTATAAGCCTCCAGTTATGGAATGAGTAAGTCAAGGGAATAAAGGCACAAAATAGGGAATATAGTCAATAATATTGTAATAGAGTCGTCTGGTGACATACAGTAGGCAGACTTGTGGTGAGCATAGACAACATCTGGAGAAGTTGAATTGCTATGTTGTACACCTGAAGCTACAGCAAAGTTGTGTGTCAACTATACTCAAAAAAATAATAATTAAAACAAAAGAAAGCATGTATAACCCATGTAAAACTAGGCTTTTACTGGGGGGGGCGGGGAGAGGAACATCTCAAAAATACCTAAGTAAAATATGGAATTTAATTTATAAACTACTGCAACATTTCCTAAAACTCTCCTTCTCACTCTCTCAGAGATCTTTAATGCCCTTCTCACTTTCCCTTGACTCCCCAAATCTTCCTTCAGATTTCCATGCCCTGTGGGTTTTCTGTCTTGCTCCTCATTCCTTGCCCTCACGTACTATTTTTTTCTGCTATGGGTGGTTCTCTGCAATGAAATGGAACTCTGGTATGCTGTTTAGTTCATTACCTTTTTCATCAAAATAAAGTTCAGGACAGACTCCAGCACTAAAGATCTCTAGCAGCTGAGAAAAGTATTTTCATCATTACTGGTCCTATTGCTTAAGTAAGCATGATTTGTGAAGCTAGTTTCTTGAAAGCCAAGTTTTGAGTGATGCTTTTTTTTTCTAAGATTTTATTTATTTATTCATAAGAGACACAGACACACACACAGAGAGAGAGAGAGAGAGAGAGAGAGAGAGGCAGAGACACAGGCAGAGGGAGAAGCAGGTTCCATGCAGGGAACCCAACGTGGGACTCCATCCCGAGTCTCTAGGATCAGGCCCCGGGCTGAAGGCGGCACTAAACCTCTGAGCCCCCCCCCGGGCTGCCCAACTGATGCTTTTTTGAGCAAAATTTTAATATGTGCACATTTTGAATTATTTGATTATCTGATAACCAAATATTGCAGGGATGCCTGGGTGGCACAGTTGGTTGAGTGTCAGACTCCTGATTTCAGCTCAGGTCGTGACCTCAGGGTCTTGAGATTGATCCTGGCATCGGGCTCCATGCTCAGTGCACAGTCTGCTTGGGACTCTCTCTCCCTCTTCCTCTGCCCATCCTGCTCGTTCTCTCTCTCTCTCTCTTTCTTTCTCAAATGAATGAATTAATTTAAAAAATAACCAAATATCACTCTGTGGTATGATCCAATATTTGCATTTTTGTTGATTGTTCATGGTTAATTTTCATACCGTAATGAGAAAAAAAAAGGAAAGTGATCTTAAAGTATAAATGCCACTTTCTTGCCACACAGAAGTTAAATGATGCCTCAGCAGGGCCCTCAGATTATTCAAGACTAAGAAATTTTGGTGTAGCCAGGTTTCACTACTCATGAGTGCTTTTTAGAAGTTAAAAGTGATTAGATGTTGCTTTTAATTTTGAATATTAAAAATGGCTAGAGCTAATGTCGCATATTTTCCTGTAAAATAGGAGCATGATGATGAGAATTGAGGTAGTGTATGTGTGCGAGTATAACTAAAAACACCTATGTGTGTTAATATTGCTTAAACTTTTACTCAACCTGTTATAACAATAACATATAACATGTTAACATATTATACAATAACATATAACATACAATAACATATAATAATTTGATCTTCTCACCTTTTCTATGCTTCCCCCTCCCCGTTCCTATTTGAGTCACCTTTTTTTATCAGTTAAGATTGATCTACTTACTATCCACATGCCTTTGCTCTACTTTTTCCTTCCTCTTATCAATATTTTCTATCTGCCTAAGACAGCCTTCTCCACTCTTCTCCACAAAAACAAAACAAAATTTTTTTTAAAAAATTGTAATTATGCCTAAGTCCAATACAGATACACTTTATGAAATTTCTCTTCGTTATCATTCTCTCTTTGGAAGCTTTCTTCCCCCACCCTCACCCCCATGGAAGATTTTGAATGGCATCTGATTGGGACCATGATCACAAATATATAATTAAGTAGAGTATAGACTCTTAGTTTATCAAGTATTTATCCTAAAGTTCACTCACTTTAGTTGATCTCACTCAAACAAGGGACCACTGACTCAGAACCATGCATAGTTAAGTTTATTGATTTAACAAGATTGGTTGTCTGGTTTGTTGCACCTGACAGCAGATTAGAAACAGTGTCCCTGATAGTTTAACATATTGAGCTATAACAAAGAAGTAGGAGATAAGAGAGGTGGATCAACAGTTAGAAATCAGTCTGTACACTGCAAATAATAATCCTTCTTAATATCTTAGAAGCTCTAAGGGGATCACTCTACAAAGCCTAATACCAAAATTAATGATTGCTGTTAATAATGATAATCAAGAGTTATAAATACAAGCTGTCAGTATCTTATTTGGAAGAACATAAAAAGGCAACATGGAAAACAGAATTTTAAAATCATGTACACTACATGGGTTGATCATAATATAGTCTCATGCAGCAATTTCTTCTTTGCCATTTCTGACATCTTACCCGTTCTTAAACACTTTGCTTATTCCATTGTTTGGCAGGTCCAAATTAAAAAAAAAAAAAAAACAACTATTCTTCATACTGTACTGAACCTTGCCTCTCTCTAACAAAATGATTTATTCTAGTTCTTTTTTTTCTGAAAAAACTTTGAAAATATGTGCTTGCTTTTCTAAATAACAGTTTTAACCTTTAAAAGAGTTATATATGCCTTAAGAAATGTATTTCTTTAGTAGAATCCACTAGGTTTTAAAATAATCATCCTCTGTGTTTTTGACTGTTCCTATTACATAATTTCCAGATTCATGTATCATCTTAGTTACCTTCTTCTGTATAAACTCTAGTGTGTCAGGATTCTTTTTATAAAATGCAACTCAAAACAATCTCAATATTCCAGATCTGGTTTAAAATGGGAGATTAATCCTCCTTTGTCTGATAGATATTTATATATATGCAAACTATCTGGACCTACCTTGATTTTACTCACATAATTTTATAAAATAACATCCTTTATACTTTTCAACAGTTATTCTTATATATTTAGATCTTTAACAAGATCAACTTCTATGACAAACTATATTTTACCAATTTTTTAAGAACTTGTCATATAGTAGGCATTTCAAAATATTGTTTGGGGAATGTGTGAATAAATAAACCTTCTAAGAATATGTTAGCTAATTTTACTAGTTTCGTTCCATTATTAATTATTTTTTATCTTGTCCGTGGCATTTTTTAAGTAGTTTTCAAGTGTTGGGGAGCTAATTATGTTCTCTCAGATCCTGAATTTGTGGTATTTATTTTTAACCTAAATACAAGTCTACATTTATTCTTAATTAAAATTTGTGAGATTTCCAAACTTTTGAGATTATATGAAACCTTGATTTTTGTCATCAATTTTATAAAAAGGCCTTACCGGCTAATATCTTTAGTAGAATACGATACTGTATTGATTTGTCGAGTGAAAGTTGAATATCACTGTTTCCCAAATGTGTGACTTGTCTTCCTAACTACTTTGAAGTTCCATAAACAATGGGAATGAGTTCTCCATCACGTACATCTTAATCACTCCACAAACATATGCCAGACAAGTTGAATTCAATTCAATTGTATGATTTGCATATTGTGATTTTTTTTTCAGGAAAGATCAATCACTTTACACATTTCATAATCTAAGAACACATAATTTATTCTTTCAAATAAATTGGACTATTTCAAATAAAAAAGATATAAAGGATAATTATTTATCCACTAATATTTGTAACTGTGGGGTTAAGGCTATACTCCTGAATTAATCTATGAAGTTTCTATTCAGCTTTCTTTCCCAGAGTCTGAAAAAGCCTAGAAATTATAAGTAATTATTATTATATATTTTCTGTTAAATCAGTGTAGATCCAATAGAAATTTTGGTCTAATTTTGAAAGCATGTGGGAGAATAAATATACTTCTACTAACTGGTGAGTAAAATTCTGTATTCTATTTTAATAAACATTTCTTACCGTGTGAAGGATTGCTCCACACTCAGCTTGATCCTACAATGATAAGGTGTAAATTGGCTATGCTTCTATTAATGCCTTCCTTCTTAACCAAATCTACATACTTATCTCTGGTGGAATGTTATTAATGCAATGCTTTGAGATTACTAACTAACATCTTAATACCTAACGCTTAATGAAACTTTACTTTGAGAGACGGTTGTAAATGTTGGTTCAGGCTTCAGACATAGAGAAAATAGACTTTAAATTGTCTTTTAAAATACTCCACAGAAAAGTTTTCCCTGAAATCAGAGGACTTGAAAGGTTTCCTGGGAAACTTAAATAGGCTCCATACTGATTTGCCCAGGTTGTCTGTTATCCAATGACCTCTCCCTAATTGGGGGAGGAGCCAAGAACAAAGAGTGAAGGAAGAGAACAGCTGGACCAGATAAGACAGAACTGGAAAAGACAAAGCCATTGAAAACAGAATTGGAAACCCTTGAACCAGACCATATCTATTTTCAGGCTAATCTTCATATTCTGTAGAAGGCCTTTCTGTGCCTAACCTAGAAAAAAAACAAAATTTGCACCTCCATGCTCAATCTTTTTTTTCTTCTATACACTGTTAGAGAATAGCAGTCATAACAGCTTTTATTCTCTGATCCATCCGCAACCTCCCTTCAGTTTTTTTGATGTTGTGATCTTACAGAGTATCATTATTCTGACAAAGAAATGGCCACCCATCCACACAATCATGAATTACCTGCCATCTGCCAGAGTTCTAAGATACTAGATACCTATATCTGCATTTATAATTTGACTTTTCAAAAATAATCCATTTTGGGATCAAGGTTCATTTGACGAAACAAAGGAAAAGTATAAAAATCAAAATATATATAATCGTGATTATGTGATATGCTTAATGTCTAAAACTGATATCAAGAACTTTTTATTTCACCTTGACATAACATAACCACTCAACCTAACTATAAGCTTTGATTTGTGTACTAACTGCTATTGTGAAATTCTGTATTCCATGGTTTAGAATTTCCCTAACATTTCATAAACAAAGGATAAAAAGTTGATATGTTGTAAAAATCAGTTTTCCTACAGTTTTCAGCTATGGTTTGAAAAAAAAAAAATCATGACATTTGAGATATATCCCTGTTAATGTTTCCTACTTGATGAGATATTTTTTTGTATTGCTAGTATTTTCTTTCTACCTCAAAAAATATATACTGAATGCCTACAACACATTAGACATTTGCTCAACAATAAAGTGTATAGAAAGATGAGTAAGATCCAGTTTCTGTCCTCACATATCTTAAAATCTAGTATAGGGAACTTAACAAGTGCCAAAATGACAAAGACACATTTCTCAATATAACTTTTATAATGCATATAAAATTTTCTATGGGATTTCATATTGAAACAAAAAATGCTTATAACGGAAAATCTGCTTAAGCCAGGTATTAGATTTCAGGTTAATTTCAATTAGTAGAGACTGGGAATAAAGAGAGATCGCCAATTATAATCCAGTTTTACCAGACCCTCAGTTACATCTAATGAACAATTATAAGACTAGGAAGTTTGGATTGCAATCACATTATAGCATTTAAATTCCAGGTGGAGGAGTTTGCATTTAATTCTGTAGGATGTGAGCAAATATAATAAAAAACATTTTCTCAAGAAAATCCCCATAATACAGGGACCTACACTCACATTCAAAAGAACATGTTAGGGTTCCATTCCAGGTTGAAGAGTATCAGGGTATTCTGATTATTATTGAAGATTATTATATGGGATGATATATGTAATTTGCAAATAAAGATGGAAGGTCAGGGATGCCTGGATGGCTCAGTGGTTGAGCGTTTGCCATCGGCTCAGGGCGTGATCCCAGAACTGAGTTCTGCATTGGGCTCCCTTTGAGGAGCCTGCTTCTCCCTCTGCCTGGATCTCTGCCTCTCTCTGTCTCTCTCTCTGTGTCTCTCACATGAATTAAAACATAAATCTTAAAAAAAGATGGAAAGTCGTGTATATTAGTTGGAAAATAGAGGAAATAAAATATAAAGAAAGTTTTTTAAACCATATAAAATAACAGCAGAGAGGCATTTTGACCAAAACATCTTCAAGTCATTGTGCAAATTATAGATTAAGAAAGAACCCAAAGGTTAATGATACATAGAACTAATAAATAATAATACAAAATTTATCTTAAGGGGCTGAGTACAGAAAAGTGGGGAGTGAAGTCCTAAGGAAGATTGTGATAATAGATTTCTTCCTCACCACCTTCCACCCACCCCCAACATTTATGTGTTAGGAATTCATGAGTGAGATAGATAGATAGACAGAGAGAGGGAGAGAACCCTCCAGAACTGCAGTGTCGAAGTTGCCAATTAAAGCAAAGCCAAAAATGAAAGAGGTAAGCCTTTAATCATTTACTCTGATAGGCTAAGCAAGAAGCTAAACGAAAGAAAACACCATTTTTCCCCATGGAAATGCTCATAGATGGAAGGTCAGGTAGAGCATCAGGTGAGTGAGAGTCTTCTCACTGTTGAGGGAAACTAGAATAAAAGGCTCTGGAAGTTTTATGAATCCTGAGGTGGGAACAAGTAGAGAGGTAGGAATGGTCAATTGGTACTGACTGAGCCAGAGTGGGGTCAAGGGTCTTCAGGTTTTGCCTCTCTGCCTTGCTCTGATAAAGAGGCCTCATTTGAGGAACCTGAAGAGGACTTCTGCTAAGACCTCAGACAAAGTGACCTAGGAACGAAGGTGCTAGGGCTAAAAATGCAAATACAGGAAGGGCACAAGCAGTCAGAAGGCCTGAGTCATTGACTGTAGTCTCTTCAGAGATTGAAGTGCAGTGGCTGTGCACCAAGTGTGGTGTCAGGAGGGCAGCTTTCTCCATGAGGCCAGCCACTGTAGAACCTTTGTAACTGCCTATGGCGTGGCCTGACAAATCGCACTTAGTTTTTTGTTTGTTTTAATTATTACTTTTTTAGTATAGTCAACACACAATGTTATATTAGTTTCAAGTATAGAGCATAGTGATTCAACATCTCTGTAGGCTGTGCTGCGCTCATCACAAGTTTGGTCACCATCTACCACCATACCACACTACACATGTTGGTTTTTTAACTAGGAGCTGGACTCCTCTTATGTCATACAATGAGGGAGAGAAAATGCTTTGTCCAAGTCACCCAAAATTAGGGCACTTGCATGGGCACTTTCACTTTTCATTCAAAGACATGCTGTCTGTTTTTCTAACAAACTGGTCCAGTTGCCCACTGGCTTGTTTCCTTCTTTAGAAGAGCATACATGCACACAACCACTCCACACACCACCTCACACTCTTCTTGCTCTTTTCCTTCCTCCCAGCTTTTGACGTGCATAGGAAAGAACCTTAATAAGACCGTTTATGACGGAAACATGAGCCTATTTTTTTTTAAGATTCTGTTAAGTCCAGATTGTCTTCTTGGTAAATGCTTTGTTAAACAAAGAAATATAAGGATCAGTTAGTTTACTGAATTCTCTTTTTAAAACCAATAATCTCACTACCAAATTTGTGTATTAGAATACCAGAGAAAAGGCTTTACTTTCCTGAATGAAAAATTGGTGATATGCTTTTGAATAGGTTGAGATAGAGAGATAGTTGAAGCACATAGCAATTCAAAGGCTATGTCAATGGAATAAGGGTATGTAAAGAGGATTTTAAAATGAATTACCTCAGTTGAAAGGAAAAAGACAAGGTATGAGAATATTTTATCTAAGATACATGCAATACTATTTTATATCAACTGAATATGGAGGAGTGGAGAAAAAAGATGTTTACACAAGGCAGAGAAATGTCTCAAATAACTAGAAGAGATTACACTCTCCTCAGAAGAGAAACAAAGGGAGGTGTTTATTTGGAAAGAGAAAATTTTAAATTGTATATGTTTAGTTTGTGATATTTGCAAAATATCAATTTGATATCCAGTATGTTGCTAGAAATTTGGAAATTTCAGCTGGTAATGAAGTCAGTGAAATAGAAATCATTTGCATAAACATTGTAATTGAAGCTGTGAAGCTAGTACAAGTTAGGGAAGCATAATTTTGTTAAAAAATGGAATTTGTAGATCAGAAGACTCAAAAGAGTAAAAGTCTCCATTACCCCCAAATTAATATTAAGATTTTATGCAATTCCTATCAAAATTTTAGAGTAGATGATGACAAGTGTGTGATAAAATATGGTGAGGCAAAAGCTATACATAACTAACGCAATTCTGAAAAAGAAGAATGACTTGGGAGAAATTCTTCTTGATGTTAAGGCTTACGATATATCTACAATAGAAAGACTGTGTTGTATCAGTGGAGGGATAGAACATAGACCAATGGAACAGAATATGTTAGAGAAATGTAATTAAAATCACAATGAAATGTCACGACACACGGCCAGAAATTCTAGACTCAAACTTAAAAATAGTGCTAGCACCAAATGCTGATGAAGATGTTGAGAAATTAGGGATCCCTGGGTGGCGCAGTGGTTTGGTGCTTGCCTTTGGCCCAGGGCGCGATCCTGGAGACCCGGGATCGAATCCCACATTAGGCTCCCGGTGCATGGAGCCTGCTTCTCCCTCTGCCTATGTCTCTGCCTCTCTCTCTCTCTGTGACTATCATAAATAAATAAAAATTAAAAAAAAAAAAAAGATGTTGAGAAATTGGATTATGCCTACCTTGCTGGTGGGAGCATAAAATGATATGCCTGTTCTGGGAAATAGTTTAGCAGTTTTACAAAACCAAATATCTAATTGCCATACGATCTGGTAATCACACATTTAATCCAGGGAGGTGAAAATTTATGTTCGTATAAAAATCTATATGTCTGTGTTTACCGTGAGGTTTTATTCTCAATGATCCAAAACTAGGAAAAACAAAACAAAATGTTTTTCAATAAGTGAATGGTAAAGCAAACAGTGCTATATTCCTACCATGGAATATCAATTGGCAAAAAAAAGGGATGAACAGTTGATATATGCAACAACATGGATAGATCTCAAGGGAATTATTTTGAGTGGGGAAAAAAGCCCATGTCAAAAAGTTGTATATTTTGTGAATTCTTTTATATGACATTCTTGAAATGATAAAATTATTGTGATGCAGAGAAGATTAATGTTTTAGTAAGGTTTCAAAGAGGGGAACAGGGCAGGAAGTACCTATGGCTTTAAAAGGATCACACAAGGAATCCTTGTGAGGAAGTGTGCTGTATCTTGATTGTGGTAGTGTTCATATGAATCTTCACATGTGACAAAATTTCATAGAATTGTACATACACAAACATACACATATATACATAATTATGTTAAAAAATAGAGGACAGGGAAAAGTAGTTATACAATTGATGTTTTTATTATACACTGGTAAATTTTTATTTTAATTTGATTAATCAATTATGTTTTTTTTTAAGATTTTACTTATTCACGAGAGACACAGAGAGAGAGAGAGAGAGGCTGAGACACAGGCAGAGGGAGAAGCAAGCTCCATGCAGAGAGCCCAATGTGGGACTTGATCCCGGGACTCTGGGATCATGCCCTGAGCCAAAGGCAGATAGATGTTCAACCACTGAGCTACCCAGGTGTCCCTATTAACCAATTGTTAATTTAAAATTTATTTCTATGGTTTTGCACTTATCAAATTATTTATGCATTTAGAATGTAAATTATTTGAAAAGTAATACAGTGTTATTTAAAAAGTCAAACCGTATCAAAAAGAGATAAATGCAAAAGTAAATCTTTATTTCCCATTATTACTGGCAACCTTATTTCCTGAAACTATGTTTAACTATTTCTGGTTTTATTTCTTCTGTAATTGCCATTTCATTTTTAAATAATGTCCTTATGCCTTCTTTCTTATCAGTTTGTTTAAATACATTCCCTCCCCATTGAAAGATAAGGAATTTTGTTCAGTTAAACTGTTTCTTACTTCCCTTTTCTTCCTTCTTCCAACATATTCGTTATATCATTATTTAAATTTATCTATTGGCTACTTTCATAATTTAAAAAAATCCTTAACTATGTTGGGATTCAAACAAAAAAAAATTCAATTGCGTTTTTCCCATTAATTAGCATGAGTGGAATAGCAACTATTCACTTCTCATATTGCCTCTCTATTCCCCAACATCCATTAGTTAAATCATTACTGTCAACATATTTTAATCATAAAAAAAGTTCACAGAGTAACATCAGCAAGATGGAGAAATAGAAAGCTCCAGACATTCCTTCATCCTATGGAGACACCTATTCAACATACATGGACCGACATCCTTTCTGAGAAATCCATAAACCAGCTAAGAGACTCCTGCACCCCAGGCAAGCAGGTAACCAATCACATCAAAGCTAGTAGGAAAATTTGTGGTACTATTTCACCATAGTTCCTCTCTGAGACCAGCTTGTGATTAGGAGGAAACTCCCAATTCCCAGTATTTCCCTGGTAGAAGAAAGAGAAAATTGTATCATATGTCCAATGTTCTGACTTTCTTGGGGGCTTCCCAGAAAGTTAGCTTCTGTTTCACCTGTATCAGAATGCTGACAGAGTCTGGCACATTCTAGTCGCCTGGAGACCATTGAGAACAAAGAAGAGCTGGGCAATATGCTGTTGTTCAGGGACACCACAGTACAACAGAGAGTTGGATAAGGCTCAGAGGGCTCTTTCACAGAGAAAACTGAAGTGAAGTGAAATAAAACTAGAAATCAATAGCAGAAGAAAAACTGGAAAATTTATATCAATGTGGTGGAAATTAAACAACAGACTCATGAACAACAAAGGGATAACAGAAGTCATTAGAGAGGGTGACAGAAAGGAGAGACTCTTAACTCTGGGAACGAACAAGGGGTAGTGGAAGGGGAGGTGGGCAGGGGGCACTGAGGTGGGCACTGGACGGGATGAGCACTAGGTGTTATGCTATATGTTGGCAAATCAAACTCCAATAAAAAATTAAATAAATAAATAAATAAGATTAAAAAAATAAGTAATCAAAAAGGATATTGGAAAATATCATGAGACAAATGAAAATGAAAACACAGCACACAAAAACTTATAGGATGTGGCAAAAGCAGTATCAAGAGTGAAGTGTTAGTGATAAATGCCCATAATGAAAAATAAGGGCCTTAAATAAACAATTTAATTCTAGACATCAAGATACTGGAAAAAGTGCAATAAATTAAACTCAATGTTAACAGAGAAAGTAAATAATAAAAATTAGATAGAGATAAATGAAATAGAGAACAGAAAAATTATAGAAAAAAACAATGAAACTAAGAGTTGGTTTTTTAAAAGATCAACAGAAGTGGCAAAACTTTAGATAGACTACCTAAGGGAAAAAAAGAGAAGATTCAAATTCAGAAATGAAAGGGGAGACATTGTTACAACTGATACTGCAGAGATACAAAGGATCATGAGACTACTATGGAAAATTATATGCCAACAAATTGGATAACCTAGAGGAAATGGATAAATTCCTATAAATATACAACCCACCAAAACTGAATGATGAAGAAATGGGAAAATCTGAACAGATCTATGACACGTAAGGAGATTGAATCGATAATCAATAATCTAAAAAAGAAAAGTCCGGAACCAGATGGCTTCATTGATGAATTCTACTATTATGTAAAGATTTAGCATCAATTCTGTTTAATTCCTCCAAAGAACTGAAGAGGAGTGAACACTTTCAAACTCATTTTATGAAACCAGCATTACCTTCATACCAAATCTAGAAAATAACACAATTTCTCTGATGAATATAGATGAAAAATATCCTCAACAAAATACTAGTCAACTAAATTCAACAGCACATTACAAAGATCATACATCATGACTAAATGGGATGATCCTTGGGATGCAAAAATGGCTGGACATTTGAAAATCAGTAAACGTGATACAACACATTAACAGAAAATAGAGGTAAAACCTCCATAATCATCTATTTACAAATGACATATCTGTTAAAGGGTTAGTATCCAAAATATATAAAGAACTTATAAAACTCAATACCCAAAAAATGAATGATCCAATTAAAAAATGGGGAGAAGACATGAATAGACATTTTTCCAAAGAAGACATTCAGATGGCAACAAACACATGAAAAGATGCTCTATATCAGTGATCATCAGGGAAATACAAATCAAAACTACAATGAGATGTCACCTCACACCTGTCAGAATGGCTAAAATCAACAACATAAGAAAGAACAGGTGTTGGTGAGGATGTGAAAAAAGGGTAATAGTCTTGCACTGTTGGTGGGAATGCAGACTGGTGCAGCCAATCTTGAGAATGGTATGGAGATTCCTCAAAAAGTTAAAAATAGGGGCGCCTGGGTGGCTCAGTTGTTTAAACATTCAACTCTGATTTTGGCTCAGATCATGATCTCAGGATCTTGAGATGGAGCCCTGCTTTGGGCTCAGCCGGAGTCTGCTTGTCCTTTTCCCTCTGCTCCTCCCCCTGTGCTTTCTCTCTTTCTCAAATAAATAAATAAATAAATAAATAAATAAATAAATAAATAATAAAATCTTTAAAAAAAAAAAAGCTAAAAATAGAATTACCCTAAGATCCAACAATTGCACTACTAGGTGTTTACCCGTAGAATGCAAAAATACTAATCCAAAGGAATACATGAAACCCGATATTTATAGGAGCATTATCTATGCTAGCCAGATTATGAAACAGCCAGATTGTCCATCAACTGATGAATGAATAAGGAAGATGTAATATGTAAATACAATGGAATATTACTCAGCCATAAACAGGAATGAAATCTTGCCATTTGCAATCCCATGGATGGAGCTAGAGAATACTATGCTAAGTAAAATAAGTCAGTCAGAGAAAGACAAATGCCATGTCATTTCACTCAAAAGTGGAGTTTAAGAAACAAAACAAATGAACAAAGGGGAAAAAAAAGAAAGAGAAGGAAACCAAGAATCAGATTCTTAATTATAGAGAAGAAAGTGATGGTTACCAAGAGGAGGTAGGTGGTGGGATGGGTGAAATAGGTGATGGAAATTAAGGAGTGCCCTTGTGATAAGCCATGAGTATAGTGTTGTATGGAAGTGTTGAATCACTATATTGTACATCTGAAACTAAGTATACTGTATGTTAACCAACTGGAATTTGAATAAAACTTTAAAATACTTTGACAGTCCCCCCAAAATAAGATGTCCATAGATTTAAAAAATCATATGATCATCAATAAGTGCAGAAAAGGCGCTTGACGAATTTCAAAACCCTTTTATGAAAACAACACTTAAGAAACTATGAATAGAAAGAGATTAGCTCAACATAGAAGAAGTCACATGTGAAATCCCAGAGTTAGCATCGCGCTCAATGGTGGACACTGAAAGCCTTTCTCCTAAGATAGTGGACCAAGTGTCCATTAGGGGATGAATGATTTTTTTTTTAAAATGTGGTTTACACATACAATGGAATGCTATTCAGCCATAAAAAAGAATGAAATCCTACCACATACAATTGCATGGCTAAACCTTCAGGATATGCTATGTGAACTAATCAAGCCATAGAAGCACAAATTGCACTAATACGAAGTATCTAAGGTAATCAAAATGATAGGAATAGAAGGTAGAATCATGGTTAGCAGGGAAAAGGGAGTCGCTATTTAATGAGTTTCAGTCATCTATGAAAAGGCTCTAGAGATTTACTGTAGAACATTGTGCTTATAGTTAACAATGCTCTACACTTTTTTGTTGTTGTTGTTGAGAGTCGATCCCATATTGTTTCTTTCTATAATAAAAAAGGATGTTGAAAAGGTCCTAGATACAAAAAAGTAAAAATAAGGCACAAAAGGCATCGTTTTACCACTAACCAGATTAACCAAAAATTGTTTTTATTCTTACCTTCTGATGAAAATCATTATTGTTACTGTATGTGTTAGTGTACATAAAACTGCCCCAACTGATAACTTTGAAAATTAAGCAATTGCACCTGCCATTTGCTGTTCCTGAAGCCCATGGAAATCAGAGAGCTTAGTTCCATAGCATCATTTCTCACCTTCATCGCAGCATAAAGAAAACACCCACTTCAAAGGTTTTCAAAGATTCCCCTGTTCCCTCAATAAGGCATTAATGTTTCTTTCCAGGAAAGTTCTGACACATGAGATTCATTAACTGGAGGGTCAGATTTACTTTAAGGACTAGTTAGTTAGTTTGGGGCAGTATATAAGCAATGTAAGAGGAAGTATAGAGATTTCCCATATACTCCCTGAACCCACATATGCATAACCTCCAGCCTTTACCAGAGTGGCATATTTGTTACAATTGAGGAGCCCACATTGACACATCATTACCATTCCAAGTCTGTAATTAGGGTTCACTCTTAGTGTTGTATATGCTGTGCGCTTGGACAAATGACGTGTGTCCACCATTACAGTGTCATGGAGAGTGTTTTCACTGTCCTAAAAATCCTCCATGCTCCACCTATTCATTCCTCCCTCCCCTAGACCTCTGACAACTTTTATTCTCTCCATTACCGTTAACTTTTCCAGAATCGTCAGGTAATTGGAATCATACAGTATGATACAGTATGTAGTTTATAACTTTTAAGATTGGCTTCTCTCACTCAGTTAAATGCATTTAGGTTTCCTCTGTGTCTTCTCATGACTTGGGAGCTCTTTTCTTTTCTCCCTTTCTTCCTTTTTTAAAAATCATTACTTTTTGGGTGGGGTGGGGGTGATGAATGGTATTCCATTGTCTGAATGTGTCACAGTTTGTTTATCTGTTCATCTACTGAAGAACGTCTTGGTTACTTCCAACTTTTGGCGATTATGAATAAAGCTTCTATAAACATCCATGTGCAGGTTATGGTGTAGACATGTTTCCACATCCTTTGAGTCAATACCAAGGGAGTGTAATTGCTAGATTGTATGGTAAGAGCATATTTAGTTGTGTAAGAAATGCTGAACTGTCTTCCAAAGTGACTATACCATCTTGCATTTCCATCAGAATGATAAGAGTTCCTCACACTCCACGTGCCCTGGAGGGCCACTTTTGAATCTAGGCTTCAATTAAATAACCAAGCAATGTTAGAGTTAGCCTCTTTTGCTTACACATTAAATTCCAAGTCCCAGTTGAATGTCTGACCCAGTCTTATATTTAATTTTCTTGGTTGTAAAGCCTATGAAAACCCATTCCCACCCTAGAATCCTGCTGAAAGGAACTACAATTCTTGGGATACTTCACCTCCTCCTAAAACCGACATTGCAGTTTTCCCTCTGTGCCATGCTGAGATTAACTTTCATAAGGCTCTTGAGGCAATGAGGGATGTTGGGACGTGGATCTTGAATAGAATGGGCAAATACTGTGAATCAGAGTCACCTGCTCCTAATGAAGTTTTGGAAGCTCTTCATGTCAGAGTAGGCTGGTTTCTACAGAAAGGGAAGAAGAAATTGGTTCCATGTGCATGGAATTTTCAAGATGAATTGTAGGTTAAGTCTGTGTCTGTCAGAATATTCCATTTATAAGTCTCAGGGTCCTAATCCTTCACAATCATTATCTTAACCTTAGCATATGAACTTCAGTGAGGTTGTGCTTTTAACCGGTGTTGTGACTTTGCTACACTCAAAATCAGATTTGAGACTTCATCTTCAGCCATTTCTGCCCATCTATTTCTAGAAGAGACTTTTTTTTTTAATGCTGCTGTGGACACTTTCTACTTCTCTATCCTTGTCTTGGATTGAGAGTTCAAGGCTTTGAAGTCCTTATTTCTTTTTATATGCTTTCCAGTAGTCAGAAAGAGCTAACACACCCTACAGTCTTCCTAACACTTTTGATACTGTAGCAAATAAATACTACTTGACCACCCAGAGCTTGGCCTCTAGGCTTGACATTTTCCTCCCCACTACTGGTGATAACTTGAGTAATTGTGATCCTGTATGTCAAAGATTACTAGCGAGCCATTTTTTCTCTAGCCAGGAGGTTACCTTGGGTTCATAAATGTGATAAATAACTGAGCAATCCAGGGTCAGAATTATATGCACTGTAAAGTCATAGCTTGCTTGCTTGCTTGCTTGTTTTCTTTCTTTCTTTTTCTTTCTTTCTTTTCTTCCTTCCTTCCTTATTCCCTTCCTTCCTTCCTTCCTTTCTTTTGTTCCTTCTTTTGTTCTTTCATTCATTCTTTCTCTCTTCTTTTTTTTTCCCTGTACTTATTCTTCAGAAGTCTCTATGTGCAGACCATACCTTAAGACTACAGAGTTATGCTTTTCCTTCTTGAGGCTAGAATAGCAACATAAATCTATGGAGGATTTATCCCTACTCTCCCATTTATTAATGTATTTAATCTCTAATTTATATCAGGATGGACTCATGAACATATATTTTATATTTTATATCATAAACCAATAATATTGTGTTTGGTTGCTCAAATTTTTCAGCGTTGGCCATTGATAGCTATTTCAGTTGGCTCCTGTACTCATTTGTCATACCCTCATCAATGTGTTTATTTTGTTGTTGGTTTATTTTTTTTGAGCACTCTCTCTTTCTTATATTAAAAAATGCTTCACATACTTGTATAGTTCTTGTCGTAGCATAGGATCAACCATCGCTGCAAGTGTCCCTATTCTTTATTGGAGAACAGTATTAAAAACCAAGATCTAAGTGATAGGTATGCTTGTCACTATTTGGGTGTCACTTTCTTTAAAAATTCTGAGCTAACAGAATACATAAATATATAACACACATAATTTTTTATTTGATTATGGAAACCTATTTCTATGAGAAAAGCATTTAAATGTTTCTGATTAAAATTTTTCTACCCAAGTCTAGAAAGGTATTTTGGTTACAGTTGACACAAACATACCTTAGCTTTTGAAGTTCTCCTTTGGTATGAGAAGAGTAAGTTGGTCTCAAAATCTTTCTGAGCTCATAACTGAGCAGTTACATAAGTTATACCCGTTCTAGCTTTATAAATGACTGTAATGATCACTACTATTTTGCTTTGTATTCTACAATTGTTCCATGGATCTTGCCCAAAACAGTAAAATTTGACTTGACCATAACAAATCTTCTTTAAAATAAAAAAATAATTAATGTCATAAAAAATTGAAATCTTAAGTCTTAAAAAAGTGAAATTGAAATACAATTTAGAGACTAAGATTTCTGATATTTCTATTTAAGTCCCTTGTTACTTGATCAATTGACTATTATTTAAAAAAAAAAAAAAAACGCTGTTAGAGCTGCTTGGGTGGCTCAGTTGGTTAAGCATCTGACTCTTGATTTTGGATCAGGTCATGACCTCAGGGTTAAGATTCTCTCTCTGTCCCCCTCTTTCTGGCCTCCCACCACCCAAAAGCAGTTAGAATCAGAAACTTATTGCTAAAACCAAGCTTCTTATGATATCTATAGAAAATATAATTTAAAATGGCCCAAATTCTATTTCCCAGAAGTATGTGGATTTTTAAAACATGTTGTAACAATAATAAAATTGGTGACCAGAGTCATTCCCTTTCTTACAATAAGTTGCAACATTAAACTAATTAGATTATATTCAATTTCAATGACTCAATTTGTTGCATAACTTGTAGAATAAATATAATTATTAGATGCTAAGTTATCAATAACCCTGTCTCTTGTCTTCTTTTGTTTTTTTTAAATTTTTTTAAAATTTATTTATGATAGTCACACACAGAGAGAGAGAGGCAGAGACACAGGCAGAGGGAGAAGCAGGCTCCATGCACTGGGAGCCCGACGTGGGATTGGATCCCGGGTCTCCAGGATCGTGCCAAAGACAGGGCCAAAAGACAGGCGCCAAACCGCTGCGCCACCCAGGGATCCCTCTTGTCTTCTTTTGTATCAGAAATCATGGAATTCTAGTTTCCGAATTGCTTCAAATATATGTATTTAAAATAAAAATAATTTTTGTTCAATATAGATGAATATGCTACAGAAGCCAAAAATCACAAACAATTTTTAAACTGTTCTTTAGTTTGCATAGGTTAGGTTAAAGGCAGGATTGTCTCGAATATCTGCTTATGAGGTTACAAGGTCACTGAAATCATTTTAATCCGATATGCTTAAAATGTCTTTCCTATTCTTATGGGATGTATGTAGTACACATCCATTTAGCACTTGTATGATAGACACATAATGATCGTGATCATCCATTTCAGATAATTCTCTGTAAGTTGTCAAATCTTGCTGAAAAGGCATACCCTGGAGAAGTGACTTTTTTGCTTGCCTTGCAATTCGCTGACTTAGACGGGGATTTACTAGAAGTTGTAATTGGCTCTTCTGATCGACAATGAAGACCACATTTCTTAATGCTTTGACTCTCTTTGTGGATTGATAAATCCTGTGAAATATGGCAGTAGGCTGAAGTAAAGTCGGCTAATGTGAAGGTAATGTGAGCTAAGGACTTATTAAACACTGTAAGGTGGCAGTAGACTCATGTTTTTGCCCCAGTTCTTTGCTACTTCATTTTATCTTCTTTCGGAAAGGTTCTTAATCTTTCCAGCTCAATAAACAAAATAAGAACTATATTTACTTGACATATGATACATGACTTGGTTGTAATAGGCCATTTTTGATGGGAAGAGGCAGTAACCATTTGTTAAATGATACACTTGGCTCCAGGAAGAGTTAATAAAGTTTCCCCAAAGCACTTAACCTCTTTTAGATGAATCATTTATACACCAGAAGAAACTATCTCAATGGTTATCAACACTAGGCCTAACGCTCTATATAGTAGATAAAGGATACCAAATCATTTGGTTACCTATCTAAAATCTCTAGAAGAAAATTTTCTGAGTGACTGGTCTCAAATTAATTTTAAATAACTGAATTCTGAACGTGGTACAGAATAGTTCTTATTTTTTTTTCCCAAGGAACATCTTTTGCATAGTGTACATTTTCTAATGATAAGACTTTAGGTCTACAAAGTAACTTTAATTTGTAAATATTCATAAGCTATAATTACTAATTAGTTTTTACCTCCTCCTTCTTTTCTGTAAGTATATTCCTTAATCCCCATTCTCTCAGTAGGAATCTAAAAAGCCAAAATGATTTTTTCCCAAAGGCTTGCTTTCATCAATAATACAATTAGGGATAAATCTCATAAATACAGAGAGTAACTTGCTTACTTATCTCAGTACATAATTATATATACAGAAATGTACACATGCATAAAAATATACAGATACATGAATTTCTTTCTTTCTCTTTCCTTCCTCCCTACCTCCCTTCCTCCCTCCTTTCTTTTCTTCCTTCCTTCTGGATGTCTACCTATATCTACCTTTACTATATGTAATATTGCAGATACTGTATGACAACGCATAATAAATATTAGTGTGGGTTGTTTTGAAGTAAAATGTTTATCTATTTTTTTATCAAGAATCTACATATCATTTGCAACAAACCAGCCATGAGTTTTGCTTGATGATGAAAGGATAGAAGGTGTTGCACCGGAACAAAAGGCTCCACTATCCAACTAAATCAATGTGAAAATGTGGCAGGTTGAAAGAAGACTACATTAGAAAATATTTTAAATTCTGTAATACAAATGTGAGAATCATTTGTTACTATTATAGTAATTGTTTCCTTTTTTGTTTCTTAATTGCTTACATTTCTAAATTTTTTTTTTTATTTTATTTATTCTTGATAGGCACACAGTGAGAGAGAGAGAGAGAGGCAGAGACACAGGCAGAGGGAGAAGCAGGCTCCATGCACCAGGAGCCTGATGTGGGATTCGATCCCGGGTCTCCAGGATCGCGCCCTGGGCCAAAGGCAGGCGCTAAACCTCTGCGCCACCCAGGGATCCCCTGTTTACATTTCTAATTTTAGAAACAAAAATAATCAGTTCAGTGCTTTTTTTTCAGGTTATAATTTATACACGTTTTACATGGTCTTATTTAACCTTATAATATTCTGTGAGATACAGAAAGCAGACATCTTATTGCCATTAGTAGATGAGAAAACTATATTTTGGAAAATTTAACTCAGTGGTCAAAAGACACATAAATACTAGGAATGTGTTAGAATTGTGTCAACACCATCTTTGGCCTCAATTATTATCTTGCTATAAATATTGTCATTACTGCAAACACATAAGTATAATGACATAAAATATTTGGGCTTAAATGTAAAAGTGTGGTTTTTCTCAAGTGCATTTAGCTATTATTGTTTTTTTCACCAAAATATTATCACACTGAATACCTCAATTCCTCTTCAACAACAGATTTAAAAAAAAAAAAAAAGGAAAAGAAGATCACTCTTCAGGTTAATATTACTGAATTTCAGTAATATTTCATTATTACTTTTTAAAATCCAAATTAGAGATTATAACTACATACATTCTATCCTTTACATATCTGGGAACAAAAGATGTTTGAGCAGGCGAAGAATGCCTCTACTTTTAAGGCTGGGTTAAAACGTTTTCCCATTTCTTTCAACAGTTGATGCTAGGTCAGTTGCATAATTAGATTGGAAAATGTGCTTTCTTTCTTGTGTGGTAACAAATAAATTTTGTGTTCTCCCTAAGTATCAAAATCTTTAATAGCTGTTAATTATGTTTTAAAGATTTATTTACTTTTTAGAGAGAGAGAAAGAGAAAGAGGACAAGCAGGAGGGGCAGAGGAAGAGGAGAGAGAATCTCAAGCAGACTCCACGCGAACGTGGAGCCCAATGCAGGGCTTGAACTCACGACCTCCAGATGGCAACCTGACCTGAAACCAAGACTAGGATGCTCAACCAACTGTGCCACCCAGACACCCCTTAATAGCTGTTAATTATGTTTTAAAATGTACATTACATTTTCCCTAAGATACAAGTGCCATTTTTATTAAGTAAAAACACATCAAAGTTAGCAACAATTAAACACATACACACTCAACTAGGCAATGAAAGTATTGGACATTTTTTTTTGTTTTCTTTTAACAAACATTTCATTTTAGAATATATTTGGATTTTTTAAATATTGTGAAGTTCATATTCAAGCAATGTGAAGTATAGAAAATTCACATTATACTTCATACCCAATTTCCTTATTATTAATATCTTGCATTAGTATATTTGTTATAGTTCATAAACATATGTTGATAAATTATTACTAGCTAAAGTACTTTTTTTCTTAGTTTTTAACTAATGTCCTTTTTTTCTGTTCTTGTACCCCATCTAATATATTACACTATGCTTAGTTTTTATGTCTACTGTTTTGATAATTTTGACTTTACCCTAGCCTACTAACTATAAGTTTCTCTTTACAATCAGATAAAGAAGCAGTGTGTGTGTGTGTGTGTGTGTGTGTGTGTGTGTGTGTGTATCTCCCAGTACATCATTTATTTGTCCAGACAACTGCATCACATCTAGCAAGGTGATCCCCTGCATTATTTCAGTAGCTATATACTTTCATCTTGGCTTGGTTTAGTTTTCATTTCTTGTTGCTGTAATACTGATAAATAAATAATGTCTAGCACTATTGTAACACACTCGCATTATCTTCAGAGAAAGTAAAACATTATATACATGAACAAGTGTGTCTTGGGTGTTGCTCTGAGGTAAAAATTGTAAGTGAAAAATATTTATTATTGTATGTTTGAATTGGTAGATTGTTTTGGAAATTTCAAAAAACATTTTATGGAGCAGATTTTTGAAAAATAACATTTGTTAATTAAATTTAAAGGTTGATTTTTTTAAAAGGTTGAGTTTTTTATTAGCTAGGTTACTTTTTACTCAATTATTTAGGTATTTGGTCTAGGTGATTGTCCTGACCCAATAATTAAGACTTTTTAAAATACAATATTTTGCTTTTGTCAGGGACTCATCTCTCTAGCTGAAAAAGATTCAAGATAGCCCACTTTATATAGATTAATTCTATTGTTTGTTTCTTTTTTTAAGATTATATTTATTTATTCATGAGAGACACAGAGAGAGAGAGAGAGAGAAGCAGAGGGAGAAGCAGGCTCCATGCAAGGAGCCTGATGTGGGATTTGATCCTGGGCTCCAGGATCACACCCTGGGCCAAAAGCAGGCGCTAAACCACTGAGCCACCCAGGGATCCTTATTGTTTGTTTCTTAACTGTCATTTTGGAGTCAAAAATCCAAAATTCATTTGTGACTTTTGTTTGTGTCAATCCCAATGACTCTAATGAATGTATGACATGAAAAAATAAACCAGGGAAGGGCATAGGGAATGCTTGGTGGGAATAGTATACAGAATTCTAAATGAGATGTGACTAAAAAGGCTCGCTGAGAGAGAATTTTTCTAACATGACATACATTCTAACATATGTTCATTTATTCACTTTTCATTAATATTTTCCTACTTTTGTATTTTGAAAAAATAAAAAAAAAACTTCAGAGTAGTCTAAAGAAAAGTAGAATGAATATCCTCACAATTTTCACCTAGAACGTAACATTTTGGCACATTTGCTTTCTAAGTATAAATGTGTGTGTGTGTGTATACACACACACACACACACACACACACACACACACACACACATAGTTCCCCTCTTTCTTGGCTGAACTATTTGGAAATAAGTGCATACAGTAATACAGTTAAATACTAAATATTCAAGCAAATGTATCTTAAGTATAAGGATATTCTCCTACATATTCATGATATCAACATACACCCCAGATTTTAAATTTTAAATATTATTTACTCATATACAGTCAAAATTCAAATTAACCTGATGTGAGAATAATATCATTTAGGGCCATTTTTGCTTTGTTGGAATAGGCTATCATAAGATACTGCATTATGTCTTGCTACACTAAAATGTTTTAGTTGCTTAAAACAACAGTGGTTTATAATTTCACATGATTCCATGGAAGGAAGGAAGGAAGGAAGGAAGGAAGGAAGGAAGGAAGGAAGGAAGGTAGGGGAATGTAACCATTAAGTAAGTAGAAAAGAGGAATGATCTCCCATTTCTACAGAAGAGTAGGAGAACCTTGCTTGCTTCAAGTTGTTAAACTATCTTCCCATCATGAAGGTAAGAGAAAATGTACTTTTCCTGACAGTGAGGTCGATGAACAAATCTAGATGGCCCCTCAGCCTCCCACCCCAGCTCTTAAGCACTCTGCAACTGCTTGTTCCAGTGGAGGCAAACTTCCCTCTGCTACCACAAGAGCCTTGAATTAAGTTTACCTTGCCTGTTGAACTTTGACAGATGCAAGTTTTCTTTGGCAGTTGGAAGGAAGGAGAATGAAAGTGGGGAGAGAATGGGTCAAGGAAGAGAGGGAAAGCATAAAGAGACTAGAAGGGAGTATAAGTTAATTATTTTAAAACCTAGATGTGAAAAAAATGTTCTACCTCCATTTTTAAACCTGCAGAGTGTTTTGGTCTGTGAACAAATCATGGATTGTTCAACTAGTCCTGCACTCATAGACATTTGGAATATTTCCAAACTTTTGTAATTACAAACTATACCATAATAAATAACCATGTGCATGAGCCTTTTCATAATTTGCTAATGTTGCCTAGAAGTGGGCTTGCTGAGTCAAAAGCTACTTGCATATATGATTTTCCCAGTACTTCTGAATTCCTCTCTATCAGGATTGTTCCATTTTTTATTCTGACTGTCAACATAATGGAGAGCTTGTCTGTTTCATGGCATCCCCCAACACAGTGTATTGTCAAATATTCGGGTTTTGGCCCATCTGTTAGATGTTGAGTGGCATCTCTATGTAGTGTTCATTTGTATTGCTCCTACTACAAGTGGGATTGACCCCAAATGCTGCCCAGCTCTCACAAGAGATAATCCCCGTCAAGTCTGTCTCCTATCTATTTCTCTCCCTGTACCTTCACCTCTGACTTATTCTTAGACGAGTCCTCCTCATTCACTGAGATGATATACAAAATAGGATGATAATTTCCATTATTCTTAACATCTCTTTGTATCTGTGTTTATATAATCTACCTTAGGAGAGTGCAGACAGTGGTTTATTATTTTAATATTAAAAACAAACAAAAATCCCTTTGTTGACACCACTAGCCCTTCTACCATTTTAAATTCTTAACTGCTTTACAAAATAACTCTTCAAAAATTATCTAGATTCCCTGTCTTCACTTCCTCTCCTTCTGAGTTTCACTCTTGTCCCTTCACCGGAACTAATCTTGCTAATTTTCCCAATGTCTTCCATGTTGCTAAATCCAAAAATCAGTTTAGAGCTTTTCTTATTTGACCTACCAGCATTTTTTTAACAGAATTCATCACACTCTTCTTGAATTATTGTCTTTGCTTCCAATGATAATAGTATCTATCTCATAAGAATTTTGTATGAAAAAATAATTCATACATATAATAGAAAAAATAGTTCCTGATATATGATAAGTGCATTATAAGCATTGATTCATTCTTTTATTATAGTTTCAGGGCAATTACCACCTCGTGAAACCACGGACTAGTGTATTTAGATGCTTTTTGAACACCTTTGCACTATTATTTTGTTAAGGACTCCTATCATAACATGTAAGAATGCCTCTTGCATTTGTGCCTCAAGCCTGCCTTGGCGGTCTTCTCCTTTTATGTATTGGAGAATTCTGTTCTTTCAGGTGAGCAAATCTTTCTCTCACATTCCAAGTGTGATATGTCACCGAAATCCTTTTGACTTTGCTTTCAAAGATCAATCAATAATCCGATCATCTCTCCACCACCATTGCTATCACTCTAGTTGGAGAGAGCATCATCTCTTATCTCGATTCTTGCTCCCAACTGACCTCCCTGCTTCTGCCCTAGGCCCTCTTTTTTTTTTTTTTTCTTTTTTTGCCCTTGGCTCTCTTGAACATAGGTTTGCACACAGCAGCCAGAGTGATCCAGAATATATATGATCTCTTCTTTTGCTTACAATTCTCCTAGGACTTCCCAATTCAAAAAGCCAAACTCATTGTCATGGCTTACAAGATCCTAGAGAATATACTGCCACATGCCTGACCTCCTTGACCTCTAACTCTGTGACTTTCCCTGGCTTTTTCTTCTCTGTCTTTATTGGCATCATTCCTATTCCTGCAACATTTCCCTATGTTCTGACTCAGGTCATTTTTTTTTTCTTGTTGGTCTTTCTGTCTGGAATGCTGTCTCCACAGATATCCACATAGCCTGACTTTCTTGCGATGTTAAATTCTTTACTCAGAAATCAACTTGATGAAGAGATCTTCCCTTTTCATACTATTTAACATTGAATTCCTTCCTTCCACCACTTCTGCAGTTTTATCTGTTACCTGTTTTATTTCCTTCATTAGCACTTTTAGCATCCTATATGCTGATTTTTTTCTAGTCTATTTTATATCCTTCTTTCACTAGAATGTAAATTCTATGGGGACTCCTAATCCCCCCTCCCATCTTGAATACTCAGTATTAGAATAGTGCCTGGTACAAAGAGGATATTTATAAATATTAACCAAACAAATCAATGAATTAAGTAGGACATTACTTGCCAAAATTATAAATTTTGGAGACCACTATATATTTGAGAGGCACTTTTCTAGAATAAATTAAAAAAATGTATTCATAAGCATTTGTTCACATTCATATTTAATAAATTAAACATAGAGAGGAAAATAAAAAGATGATTTCATTCTATACATACATATATATGCATTTATATAAAAGTAATTATATACACATTCCAACTGCTCTGTGTATAGAAATTATATACTGTGCCAAAATCGCTCAAAAATAAAAGAACTAAAAAACAATCACTGCATCCGGAAATCACTATTGATATTTTAGCATAGAATTCCAATAATTATATATTTATATATATATTTCAGAGAAATGAGATTTTTATAAATGCATATATCCTCATTATAATTACCAAGATATTTGCATTTTGACAGACACTGTGTTGGATATTTATCATGAATTATCTTATATTTATCTGTGTTTCACACGTAGAAAACTATAATTTTCTCCTCCTTGAGTTTTTTTTTCTCCTTCTTGAGTTTAGATGAGACCAAATAATCAGCTTTTGTTAATGCAATGTGAGCAGAAAAAATGTATCTCGTGACCATGATGAAGAAAGGAAATGCCCTGTAGATTTCCCTTCTCTGAGTTTTGTGGAGGTGATTCAGCTACAACTGAAGCATCCTGGATCTCTGAGTTAGTGCATGGAGACCAGATGCCCAGACTGTGATTGGTTCTGCGTAAGAGATAAACTTAAGTTAGTTTATTAAAAGCTGCAAGTTTCTTGCTACTTCAGCATAGTTTATTCATTTCTGACTAGTACACCTATGATGACATTTTCCCTACTTATTAGTTATTTTTCTTAGATAATTATTTTAATTTTCACATATTCTCACATAGATGCTTCAAAATCTAAAAGTTAATAAGGCAATGAAAACAAATGATGACACTTACTGCCCTAAAATGGCTATTTCTCGTTTGCTTAAGAATTCATTATTACTCTAAAGAAATTATTTGCCCTCATATTCTCAGTCTGATTCACTGCCCTTTGGTATAAAGTCCATTTTGGACTCTCAGGTAGCATGCAAAATATTTACCTCACTTTTCTATGTAACAATATTGGGAGATTTCCTTGGGTATTAAGTAGCAATATCACTTTCTCAACTAAAGACATATCTATTCATCTGGAAAAATCACAATATGACCTCTGTGTTCCATCTGCCAGAGAAGATTCTAGTTTGGTCCAATCAATTTCTTCTCCTGCCTTAATTTTGAGGCAGATCCTTCCTGACGAGACATTGTTTCTTGTGTTGTAGTCAGAATCAACAGAAAAGGAGATGAAGAATGCCAAAGAAAAGTGCTGGACTAGGGCTAGGGTAGTGATGTTATGTATGACAGATGTGTTAGCGGAGCTGCTGTGCTGTGTAAAGAAGGTGATCAGGAAAGAAAATGCCGTTTATGGAACTTGACTGCTTCAAGCAAATAATTATTCTTGAAATTAATTTTTACTTCTGGACTATGATCTTTTGATCAAGGTACAGATTGGAGATCTGGCTATATTTCATATTGTAGGAGAGTCTCCCTTTTTCTTTTACTCATGATTCACTCCAAGGTTTTGATGATCTATGCCTTTGTTTCATGTATCTTGCTTGAAACAGATTTGCAAATAGATTTGCAATTACCTAAATTTACCTCAATTTTCTTTTTATTTTTCTCAAACTCACATTTTCTATTTCTGATTGTATCCACACGTAGAAAAGGAGTCAGACAATTATCACCTAGAACTCTAACAATCATTGTCAAAAATCCATCATTCTGATAACTCATTTGATCCTGTACCTACTGGTATAGTGAAAATGAGCTGCTTTTCAGATTATTAAATGACACGGTTGGAGTTTTGTAGTCATGGTTCTGTTCTCTAGAGAGAAAATAGTTCAACATTACTAAAATTCAATTATAAAAAATTAAAACAAATCAAATTTGTCATGAAGAGTTCAAACAAATTCAGTTTGCTTTGATAAATTCAATGCTACTTTTGATCAAATAAAAATGTGATACTATTTTACCAACGATCATAAAAATGCAAACCAGTTTTGTCTTCAGAAAATCTCTTGGAGACAGTTAAAAGATATCTTAGTGAAAACACAATTTATATTGTATCTTAATTTTATAGCCTAAAGGGAGAAGTTGACTGTGTGTATTGTATCAGCATACAGATTGTATGACTAAGTATCTTCACTTCCAGAATAGTTCAATATTTACTCTCTCAGAGGAAGAAAGTTTTATTTTTACAAGCTTACCCCCGGAAAATGATGCATATAGTTGTATCACACCTAGCAGACAAATGAAAAATAAAAATGTAAAATTGCATATACCAAACCAGTATTTAAATAAATAAAAATAAATTCAAGACTCTAAAACTATTTTCATTAGTAAAATTGGTAACAGCTAAGAAAGATTTGGGTTTTTGTTTCTGTTTTTTAAAAGATTTTATTTATTAATTTGACAGAGAGAGAACAAGTGTGCACAAGCAAAGGAAGCAGCAGAGTGAGAGGGAGAAGCAGGCTCCCCATTGAGCAGGGAGCCCCATGTGGGGCTTGATCCCAGGAACCTAGGATCATGACAAGGCAAAGGCAGATGCTTAACTGACCGAGCCACCAAGGCACCCCAGTTTCTGTTTTTAGTAAGATTGTAGGAAATCTTAAAACCTCATGTAGTTAGTAAAAGGACAAATTTTTGGATTTCAAGAATGTTATTTTTACATATAAGAAAACACCATTTTGCATATGTATTGACTCAGAAACTCTACAGGTAGAAATTTATCCTCAGAGAAAACTATGCTTTGTGCAAATATTTTGAAGCTAGAATACTTATAAAAATGTGTTTATTATCACAAATGTTTAAAAATTACCAAATAAGTTTAAACAAAAACAACAATAAATAATAATTAAAATATATGAGAATATATTCATACGATGGATGACCTCACTTTATTAATGTTATATAATAGAAGACTATTTACTTTGAAATGATCTTCTTTGTACACAGAAGAGCAGGCCATTTTGACATTATGTTATTATTCCTTATATGGGTTTTATATATATATATATGGTATAAATATATTTCTGTGCTGTAAACATACATACTATTCACACAGATTATGTGAATACAAAAGTTACATAATCTATTATTGATGATGATTATCTCTGATGTTTGCATTATGTGCTGTTTTAATTACCTTCTTTTAGGGTTTATGTTGATTGTTACCCATTGAAGTTCAATTGGAACCTTTGCTCAAAGTCATCATCACCACTCCATAGCCAGAGCCCATGAAAAAGCTACCATTTTGAATGTTTCTGTTCCCTGTTGCACTAACAGAGAAAGAGATTATGTGGCAAATTATCCCATTGGCTCTTCAAGGTATGTCCAGAAGTTAAATGTGGCCAAAGCGGGCCTAATGGCCACTGCAAACTTCAAAGAACATGGAAACAAGACATTCTCCTCTGCATGTGCCTACAAGAATGAACATTGTGGGTATTGTGAAGAACGCTAATGACTCCCACACTTAAGAGGAGAGAGAGAGAGATGGTGTGGGGGAAATAGTGAGAGGAGAAAGAAGACAGGTAATAAGACATTTTGATCATAGAGACTTGTTCACTTGACAGAAATTCATTCCTTGTGTGGAAATCGCACCTATCTCCCCGAAGTTTTCTTTTAATTAAACTTCCTTGGTGGTTATCAAGGATCTTAGCATTATTTTGCCTGCAAGTTTATCTAAGAGAAAGAGAGAATGAGAGAGAGAGAGAGTGAGAGGAGATAAAATTCATTGAAATAAAACCGAAAGAATGTTAATGAAAGTAAAACAGAAAACATTGAATTTGAGGTCCACTACCTTATTTGCATCAAGTTCAGCTTAATTTACATTATTCTCATGTAGTGTTCATCCATCGTGTTATAGATTACATTATAATTATATAACGTATATTGAATGGACAGTAACGAGTTAAAGATAAAAGTGCTGAGAGAGTGTTTCTCTTGTTCTCTGCCAGCTGTAGGCCTTTGATATATGGCTACTTTGATTTAAAGAAACAGAGAACATATAAATAAAGGATTTTCTTAGCTTCTTGATGAGAACTGTCTTCTTTGTGGAACTACACAGAAGTTAGCCGTTTCCTATCCAAAAAAATAGATTTTCTTGTGGGTTAGATAAATAATTTCTCCTACAACACAGAAGGAGAGAGAGAAAGCTTCAGAAAGACACAAGGCATCAGAATACATCATAAAGAGTGTATTCCCTCAGCAAAGAAGCTAGTGATACAAAGGAAAAGGTTCATGATATAAGATCCAAAGCAACTGAAGGCTCAATGGCAGGAATAGAACTCAAGGTGGTAAAGAAGTGTGTGGTGTACAGACAGCAAAAGATAGGACAATTTAATCTATGAATTAGAAAAAGAACAGTTTAAAGAGAAGGAAGAAAGAAAAACGAAACCAGTGGGTTCTTGAAGATTGGACAAAGCACGGCAAATCTAGTAAAATCGTAATAAATATCAATCTGCCACCTTCAGAAGGAGCATCATAGAAGGCTAAAATACTTCCTCTCATAGGCAGTGGCTGTACAAAAGATAAGATCAATTTAGCCAGTCAAATTGGTGTAAAAAATACAGAACTTTCTAAAGTGGGCAAAAGAAACAGATTTAGATACCAAATTAGTCCAAGGATAAAAGAGGCAAACATCAACTCACATGAGAGTTTATTTATATTTCTAATTCATATTTATATATTTAATTTGACTACGTGTAAATATAATTATATACATAATGGGTCCAGAAGCTAATGAATGGGCAGGTTGTCTTTAAAAGCCCAATGTCATTAAAAGTCCAAGATAAGTAGCTTATTTAATTTTTTAAAGTTTTTATTTAAATTCCAGTTAGCCACATGCAGCGTAACATTAGTTACAGGTGTACAATATAGTGATTCAACACTTCCATATGTCCCTACACCTGGTGCTCATCACAAGTGCCCTCCTTAATCTCCATCACCTATTTCACCTCCCCTTGGTAACTATCAGTTTGTACTTCGACAGTTTTTAAGACAAAATCATGGATCTATCTGAGACCATCCTTTTGCCTAAAGCTCTCCCGTCCACCAGTAAAAGAAACTCGGAATTAAGTCCAAACTGAAGCAATTTGACTTAGCTGATATGAAATTCATAGAGAGACACATAAGAATGTGGCTAATTTGAATTCCCTCTGGAAATGAATTATTTCTGTGGCTAATTATTTGCCTCCTGGAAAGACTGCAGGCAGCTTTGAGTGCCATGTGGTCCCCACAGGGAAACATTTATTAGGGACAAGGACACAAGATGATAATGACATGCAGGCATCAGTCCTAGAAAAGCAATGTTTCAAATACATGGTCTAATATGGTTGGCAGTAAAAATATAAATGTTTTTATGTAGAAAGAAAATTGGAAAAGTTAGATTATTTGATGTTACTAAAAAGAGTTACATGGTGGTATTGAGTAATATGGTGATTATGGCTACTATTATCATTAGGAATTATAATGCCATTGCAAACAGAAGAGCCATTCCAAATGCACCACTTGGAAAGACCATATTCATCTAATTAGGAACTTTAGGGCTTTATCTGCACAATGAAAACATATGAAATGCATGAATAAGACCATTAATTATATTTCAGCTTCTGAAGAGACTTTAGCAGGAATGAGGACACCAAGGAAAGTGTTAAATTCAAAATAAGGTAATTAAGAGTTACAGAGGATTATTTATTTTTATACTTTAAAAAAAATGCTAGTCTTTCAGTGTACAGATTCTTCCTTAGAATAAAACTTTGTGTTTTCTCTAAGTTTTCTTAACTCTTTCTAGTCATGATTACTAAGACAGCATAGTAAAGCATCAATTTCCTAAGAACTATTCAGTAGGATGCTTTAAAAGGAAGTTTTTTTTTTTTTAAGTTGTTGACTTGAATAAAAGACAGTATAGTTAATATGTTTTTAAGGTAAGAATCAGTTCTCAATGTCAAAATAGTTCACTAGGGTTAGGAAAAGCATGAACTACCATTGATGAATCTATACGTTGGTTGCTATTATGCAAGAGCAGTCAAAGATATTTATTTACCAATCCAGCTAATGTGCTCTGATGTTGATAAATTGCTTGTATTTTAACTACAGGTCCTTTTTGGGCAACTTTACACCAATAAAGTAGAAAAGCATCATTGGGTGATGCTCAAGTGTTGCTTTTTTTCTGGCTTACAGGGTATACAATCAAGAAGCTCATAAACCGATGCTTTTGAATAATGCTTTCAGAAAGAGCATCTATAATTTGGAGATTAAATGTTGTGCTTTGAAAAAGACCCGTATGAACCTTCCATAAGAGAGCACTTCCAAAATATATTTGTCAACATATGAAATCTGGAACCGAGTACTGATTAATCAATCATATACACCAGATTAGTTATTGATGAAGAGGTAAGGAGGCCAAAAGACTAATTTGATCTAAAAGTGTCTATGTCCTCTTGAAGCTCTCTAAAGGAAATACGGAGACTTTTCTAGACTCAGCTTGCTCACATATAACCCCAGCCTCTCACAGCACATTTTCAGTTTCAATCCAAGGACTTTTCTTCCTTCCTTCGCATGCACCATGCTTTCTTCTCCCTTAGAATTTTGTGTATCTTCTTTTTCTCTCCTTTTTGGGTCTGGATAACACTTATTCTTCAGATCCCACTTCAAGCACACTTTTCTTGAGGAAGCCTTTCTTGATTCCTCATTGAAGAACAGGTTCCTCTGCTACATGTGTCTAGCCTCTCTTCTTAACTTTCTGGGCTTTTAACAGAACAATATAATGAGGGTTAAGCAAGTTGTTATATATATATATATATATATATATATATATATATATATATATATATATATAGTTGTTGGCTTCCTTCACTTTGTCCCACTGTTCTCTTGGAGCTCACAAGCGAGCTGATGGACTTCAAGGATGTCAGCAGAGGATAGTAAAGAGAACACCAAGCTGGGGCTTGAGTGGGGACGTGGCTAGAGCTCAGAGGGTACCAGGACTGGTGGGAGAATATAAGAATAAAGGTGATGGTTGATTCCCAAAGGGTAAAATACAGCTTCCCTGTGCCCCTATATACGAATCTCCTCTAAGAAAAGGAGAAAGTAGGACCAAAAGCCTTGAAATTCATTGAAGAAAAAAAAAGGATAAATAAATAATTGGATTTATCTACATATAAGTAGTTCATTTTTCTACAGTGGAAAGACTGGGGAAAAAAGGAAAGAGTGGAGATTTGATGGAAGAATACATTTGATCACAGAAAAATGAAGAAAGCTGTATTTGGCATTCCCCGTTGATACTTTTTAAGCTATGTACTGCAAAGATGTTTTTGTATGGTTTTATTTTTTATTTTTATTTTTTTTATTTGTATGGTTTTAAATCAATGTTTGTTTTCCTCACCAGCTTGTAAAACTTTATGGGAAAACAGACTCTATTTCCTTTTTTTAAAAAAATTTATCACTTCCCACCTGCCTTTTTAGCAGAGCAACTTACACACCATAGGATCTTAATAAATATTGGACAAATATGCCATAAATATGGAGTAATAATTATTTAAAAATGTAATATATTTTTCTTAATTAAAGTATGTTTATTTGGCTTCATCCCGATTATTAAAAACAATCACATCTAATTAATATTTCCAGGATTTATTCCAGTCTTTGGGATAGAGACGTACATTTGCTTCTTCCACATGGCTAATTGCCACAGTACTATATATTGAAGCATTTATACTTTCCCCCACATTTAAAAAATCTATAGAAATTAAATTATATCTGTTATGTATCATATATAGCAGCTAGATGGACATCCACTAAATTTAAAGACTATTTTCTATACGGTTTAGCTTAAATTATGGTCTATATGTATGATTAAAAATTCAGTTTAAGGGATCCCTGGATGGCTCAGCGGTTTAGCGCCTGCCTTTGGCCCAGGGCGTGATCCTGGAGACCCGGAATCGAATCCCACGTCGGGCTCCCAGTGCATGGAGCCTGCTTCTCCCTCTGCCTGTGTCTCTGCCTCTCTGTGTGTGTGTGTGTGTGTGTGTGTGTGTGTGTGACTATCATGAATAAATAAATAAAATATTTTAAAAATCAGTTTGAAAGGATCAAAGGAGATTTAATGGGGAAAGAATAGTCTTTTCAACAAAAGGTGCTAGAATAGCTGAGCATCTGCATTCAAAAAAATGAATTAGACATTAGATTTTTCACAAATATTAACTCAGCTGGTTCACAGACCTAAATGTAAAATGCAAAACTATGAATCAGGAAGATAGCACAGGAGAAAACCTGCAAGACCTTGGTTTGGGTGATGACTTTTTAAATACAACATTAAAAGCAGGATCCACGAAAGAAAACAATGATAAGTTGGACTTCATCACGATTAAAAATTTCTGGTCTGCACAAGGTCTTGTTGAGAGAATGAAAAGACAGATGACACACTGAGAGAAAAGTTTTGCAAAAGACACATTCGATAAAGGACTGTTATCCAAAATATAAAAAAGAACTTTGAAACGTCAAACTAAGAAAACAAAATTACTCAGCTAAAAATGGCAAAAGGTCTGAACCTACAGTTTGCCAGAAGATATACAGATGGCAAATAAGCATATGAAAGAATACTTAACATCATATATCATCAGGGGATTGCAAATTAAAGCAATGAGGAATGACTACACACCTATTAGAAAGCCTAAAATCCAAAACACTAACAACACCAAATGCTGGTGAGGATGTGAAGCAACAGGATCTCTCATTCATTGCTGCTGGGTGTGCAAAGTGGGTTGGCCACGTTGGAAGGCAGTCTGTCAGCTATTCACAAAGCTAAACATTATTCTTACCATACAGTCCAGCAGTCACATTCCTAAGTATTTACTCAATTGAACGAAAACCCTATGTTCACTCAAAAACTTGCACACACATGTTATATAGCAGCTGTATTCATAATTAGCCCAAATTTGGAAACAACCAAGATGTCCCTCAATAGGTGAATGGGTAAATAATTTGTGGGACAATGGGATATTAGTCAGTGATAAAAAGAAATAAGATAAAAAAAAAAAAGAAATAAGATATCAAGCCATAGAAAAATCCAGAGGAACCTCAAATGTATATTGTCAAGTGAAAGAAAGAAATCTAAAAAGGCTACATGCTGTATGATTCCAACTATATAACTTGTGGAAAAGGAATAACTTCAGAGACAGTGAAAAGACCAGGGCAGGTGTTAGAAAAGAATGAAGAAAGGATAAACAGATAAAGCTGTGGGGATTTGTATGGCAGTGAAAATATTCTTTATGACACATAATGCTCAATGTATATACCATTGTACAGTTGTCAAAATACATGGAATGTACAACACAAAAAGCAAACCCTATTGCAAACTATGGATCTTGGTTAATAATAATGTTCCAATATTAATTCAACAATCGTAGCAAATGTACCACGTTAAAGCAAGATGCTAAATAATAGGGGAAACTATGCCAGGGGAGAAGGATGGAAAAATGGGCTATTTGGGAGCTGTGCACTTCCTGCTTAGTTTTTCTACAAACTGAAAACTGCTTTAAAAAATGAATTAATTTTTAAACTTCATTTTAAGGAATGTGAGTTAGAGGTGAACCCTTTAAGACGAGCACAACAGCTTCTATGGTCTAGATCCATTTCTTCTACCCCTGGGTAAGTCCTTTTCATCATTTTTTTCCCTTAGCTTTCTGCCTGCAAAATGGGGGTAACAATAATACATCACATAAACTTGTTGAGGATTACAGCAATGCTGGTGCACAGTAAGTTCATTGTTTTCTGTACAGTCATCATCCATGGGATCAGTTGAAACTGAAGTACAGCAAGGAAGCAGGTAGTGTGACTATTAGAAGAACCATGTCATAGATATGAGATTCTATGGTCAGAAGGTA
The DNA here is from genome assembly GCF_018345385.1 of Vulpes lagopus. Lineage (NCBI taxonomy): Eukaryota > Metazoa > Chordata > Mammalia > Carnivora > Canidae > Vulpes > Vulpes lagopus. Next base: position 47,378,365 of record NC_054839.1, read on the forward strand.
CAGTCCTGGTTTCAGAGCTAGGCCCCACATTGAAAGTCACAAGAGCAGTTGTTGGCAAACATTGCCCTAGAAGTGGTTAATTTTTCACACAGTGATATTTATTTATTTTGTCTATGTGGTGTCTTACAAAGACTGTTGACTCATTCAATCAATTTGGGGAAGATCATGAAGAAATAGTAATTACTGGAATTTGTTCAGCACTTTTGTGTTTGCTAGGCACTGTTCGAAGAGTTTTACATCTCATTTAATTTGTACATAAAAATTAGGTAAGTGCTGCTGTTCTCATTTTACAAATGAAGTAACTGAGGTTAATTGATTAAACTTGCTTGTGGTCACACAGCAAATAAGTAAAAACTGAAATTTGAAACTAAGTCAACACATTCTGGAATCTAAATTCTTCGCCACCATGTTATGTTGGTACTTTTGTAATATATGCATTCTATGTCTGCATTTTATGTGTCTTTGTCTCTTATTCTAGAATAGGATTTTTTTTAAAGATTTTATTTATTTATTCATGAGAGACACAGAAAGAGGCAGACGGAGGAGAAGCAGGCTCCATGCAAGGAGCCCGATGCAAGACTCGATCCTGGGAATCCGGGTCACTCCCTGAACCAAAGGCAAACACTCAACCACTGAGCCACCCAGGCTTCCCTAAAATAGGATTTTAAACTGGCCCCACAACTTATTAGTTTTATATCTCTAAGCAATTTTATTGGCTTCCATGGCGATGATGATAACAACAACACAGGACATTGTAAGGATTAAGTGGCCAAATATATTTAATGTTTTGAAAAGCATTTGCGGTAGAGAAAGGACATACTACATGTTATCTTTGCTATATTTTCATTATTCCTCAACTATTTTATTACCATATCAATACATCTTTATTACTGACTATGCCAATAGCAACCTTTTGAAATTTTATATCTGTTTTTTTTTATTTTAAATATTTTATTTATTTATTCATGAGAGACACACAGAGAGAGGCAGAGACATAGGTAGAGGGAGAAGCAGACTTCTTGCGGGGAGCTTGATGTGGGATTTGATCCCAGTACCCAGGGATCATGCCTTGAGCTGAAGGCAGAGGCTCAACCATCAAGCCACCCAGGCATCCCAAATCTACTGTTTTAAAATACATTATTTTGATAGCAATTTATAACTATTAATTTCAGCATAATCCATATTTATTATACTTGTTGCAAAGACTGGTAGAGTTTTCAGGATTGTTAGCTTTTTTTTCTTCTTTTTGAAACACAAGGAACATACCCATGAGGACATCAGGGGCATCTTGCTCCTGTTATCTTCATTCTATAGATGGAGAAAACAAAAAGAAAGATGAGTGGGAACATAAAGTCACTTTGTTCCTGTCTTAGAAAGTAAGAAAATGATGACTGATTGACCTTACACTCCTGATTCCTAGCTTAATGCAATTAGCCCAAACTATGATCAGATGAAATGTTATACCACAAATGTGGTTATGCTCCTTCCTGTCCTCTTTAGGACTAAACGTCATCTCATCCAGCTACTGTAGGTGCTGCCAGATGTCAGCCCTCAGCTGGTGGCTTTTGCTGGGAAGCATCCCTTGCCCGTGTAGCCACCATCCAATGAACCGTCTCTGTGGGGGTGAGACCCTCAGCCCCAGCTTAGGATGTCTCTAAAATGTCACCTCAATTTAGAGCTACCACAGGACCGGCTGAGGTTTCTACTGAGATTACACTGAACAATTATCATATGGTTTCACTTCTATGGGGAATATAAGAAATAGTGAAAGGGATTTTTAAAGGAACGGGGTGGGGGGGACTGAGTGGGAAATATTAGAGAGGGAGACAAACCATGAGAGACTCCTAACTCTGGGACATGAATAAAGGGTTGTGGAAGGGGAAGTGGGTGGGGGGTTGGGGTAACTGTGTGATGGGCCCTGAGGAGGGCACTTGATGGGGTGAGCACTGGGTGTTATACTATATATTGGCAAATCGAACTTAAATAAAAACAAATAAAATAAATAAAAAATAAATAAAAGTGAAATGATGTTAGTAGCAAAAGATAGAGAGAGAGAGAGAGAGATTACATTGAACACAGATAGAGAGAGAGAGAGAGAGATTACATTGAACACAACTTCTCCTTCTGCCCTGTCCATCTAGATCTCTTCCCTTCTTCCCCACGTTTTGAATCCAAGAACACTCTATAATAATCTCCCTGCATCTGCATTTTGTCTCAGAATCTGCTTCCCAGGAAATCTGACAAGGGTGACATGATACTTTGAGTTTATGGGATGGGGGAAACACACCAATATTTAACCCTTCAGTTGCTGCCTCTCAATATTTCTGAACAGATATTAAAATGATTTTCTTTCATTACATTGTATTCAAATAGGTTTTGGCATAAAACAATATGTGGTTTTTCGTCACAGTTTCAGAGCCAGGAGCACAGTGTGGCTAGGTTCTCTGCTCAGGCTCTCAGCGAGTCTGCATTCAAGGTGTCAGGCAGGCCGTGTTCTCATCTGGAAGCACAGCTAGGGAGGAATCTCTCTCCATGCTCCTTCATGTTGGCAGAATTTATTTGCAGAGGTAGACCTCATCGCATATTGCTTCCTCAAAGCCAGCAACAGAACACACCCATACATGCATGGGCATGCACGTGCTTGCACGCACGCCCAGACACAGACACACACACACACACACACACACACACACACACACAGATGAGAGAGAAACACTATCTGGTATTTTGCTTTCAGACCCAGTTTTAGATCCTCTATAAAAAGAGGTCACCTGATTAGGACAGGCTCACCCAGAATAGAATAATCTCCTTTTGATTTATTTAAACTGATTAGAGACTTTAATTACACCATTAAAATCCCTTCACATTTACCATGTCTGATTGGTTAGAGGCAAGCTATAGCTTCTGCCACACACAAAAAGAGTAGACTATAAACAGGTGTCAGTCATCTTAGAACTCTACTTATCACATGAAATAAAATTATATTTATTACAAAGCAAGAAGCAGCAATTTTTTTATGACACACTATGTTCAGGGGAGGGGTAACTGTAATTTAATAGAAGGGATGCACATTTCACTCTAAGAAGAATCTCAAGATCTGGATTTTTGTTCTTGAGCCCAACTAATTGTTATTCCAGGTTTTCTTTGCTTGGCTCTGACTTCTTATTTCAATTCTTCTGTGTTTCTACTCCCAAAGCAGGCAGTGCCCCAAATGTGCTTCCTGGGGTAACACATTCCACCTGCTTCTCGGTCTCAAATTTCTCTACACCCTCCATTTTCTCTTACCCAAATGACTACCTGTTTTGCTTGTCGCTGGCTCAGAGTCCATCATTGTTTCCCAAGGAAGACTGCCAAAGTTCCTTTCTTTTTCATTCTTCAAAATGGCAATGTAGGCACACTTATGGCTCCTTGCATGGAAGCGCGTGCTTGTCGTGGTGCACTGGAGGGGAGGACATTTGATGCACCATTGACACGTATCTTACTTTGGCCAAAGGACTGATAACAGAACAGAAGCAGAGGCTTTTGGATTGGCCTCTTGACTGTCTGCCATTCACCGTGAGAAGAATTTGGTTTGCTGGGCTAAGACAAATGAGAGAAAATCAGAGTAGGTCTGAAACCAACCCATACCACAGGACCACACCTGGTTGACTCACACTTGGAAGGAGAGCCACCCAACAGAACTCAGCTTAGGTTGACTTACCCATAACTGACCTATAGTCAGGTAAGCATGAGAATAAAGGTTTTATTTTAAGGTATCAGCGCCTTAAGGCACTGATATTTGCAGTGTTTTTGTAGACAGCATTATTGCAGCAATGACTGAGTGAAACTTTATCAGGTATTTATGAATTTGTATATATCTACATGAAATTTATGTAATATATTGCATAGATCGTAATATAGGAAAAAGGATAAGGGAATAAGGATATTTAACAATCACTCACCATACTGAACCTAACACTAGGAGGTAACGTTTTCATCTGCAAGACATATGGCTTAACGGATAGAGTTATCTTGCCTCTCAGTAAATTCTATTAACCTATCAAATCTTAAGTCGTACCTTCTCTGTGACTCTTCCATTATTTTTTTCCTAGGAAATTCTTTGGGCCCCTGCAAGATTTATGAATTTACCAAGTGTTTTAGTCTTAAGTATATTGTGTTTGTTCAATTGGGCTGAGTTTCCTTCTGTGCTTGTGGTTAACCGTGGTATTAGAGCAAACATTGACATTTCCTATGTCTGTTCTCTGGTAGGGTACTCTTGGAATGAGTGCTATTTATTCATTAGTTCATCAAATATTTATTGAGAACCTACTATGGACAAGGCACCATGCCAAATCCAGTGTTATCACTTACTCTTCTATGATGATAGAACTTCTTTACTCAAAACCTTATTGTACCTTATTGTTAATGACCACACATCCATCTCTACTGTAAAGATTGTTAATGGCTATAAGATACTTCCAAATACTGTGTATAACTATCAAATAATTTAATATATATAACACAGATATAGGGACGCATGGGTGGCTCAGTGGTTGAGCAACTGCCTTCAGCTCAGGTTGGGATCCCAGGGTCCTGGGATCGAGTTCTGCATTGGGATCCCTGCACGGAGCCTGCTTCTGCCTTTGCCTGCATCTCTGCCTCTCTCTGTGTCTCTCATGAATAAATAAAATCTTTAAAAAATCAAACAGCAGACTTACCTTCCTAGAAACCTCTCTGCAATCAGGAATTAAATCCTTCGTGAATCTGTAACATCAGGATCTCAGTTAAACCTGGGATAGCCTTGTGTTTCTGAACACCTGTATTGATCTCTAGACGTTGACTAAAAGAAAATTCATGGCAGCCATGAAATTTTGAGTGTGGCAGTCACAGTGCAAGTGATTAAGAGCCCTGTCTTTCACCTTCAGTGTTAAAGTTCTGCCCTGAGCAGTTTAACACCTCACCTCCAGACTCAGCCAAGTACCCAGTGCCTGTGAATTGACACCACAAACACACCTCCAAATTTAACAAAGGAGAAAAAAAAAAGGAGTAAAACGGGATGAAGGGGGGTAGAAAGCTGTAAGAAACTTTTGAGCTAAGATTAAAGCACCAGGAAAATCTTAATGAAATCATTTTAAAAGGTCATTAAGGAAAGAAACAAAACAAAACACGACTCTCCTGTGACTGAAGATCAGGCCGCCAAAGGAGAGCTCAATTGTGTCCAGATAAAGTACTATCATCCTTTACCTTAATGAACTCGGTACTGACAAGTCTTTTATGACAAATTTTGTGCTCTAGCAGCAACTTCAAATCTATATGAGATTTGGAGCTCCATTTAAAGCCATATCTGGCCCTGTCATGCTTGTGTGACAAGTTCTCTCAGTCCTCATCTGGGTCACTAAATGGAGATCCCATGATAGAGAAAACCGACATCCCATCCATCTTGCTTTGCATGAGTGCGCCTCTGCCAGTGAAACTACCTAACAATGTTAGTTTTATATACACTCCAGAAATGCAGCCGTGAATTGGCTTCCAATAGCCCAAACAGGAGAGTCTTGCCTGTGTCAATTTAGAAGAGGGTTGGTCCCCTTAACCACCTCCCCCCACCCAAAAAAAAAGAAATAAATGAAAAACCAGCACTCTCTCCAATCCTATACCATACAGTATTTTAGAACTTTTGTATACCTCTCCCTTTTTTAAAGAAAGGAAATATAATCACTCCCCCTTGTTCAAAGTGAGGAACAAACATACCATGTGAAAAAAAGAAATTATTTAAGAGTAGACAGTAAAAACAATTCATAGTAGAGTTAACTACATTTTTGTTAACATTTCACTTCAATTATTTGTCCAAAGGAAACAAAAATGCTGGCAGTTAAAATGGGGAAGATTTCATCTTAGGGTCGGGCAGTTTTCTTTGTTTTTATTTGGAACGTGAATTATTTGGTTTTTCCTTAAAGCACTGTGTAAAAACCAAAACAAACCCCTGCAAACTCAGTGTTTTCCTCTAAGACCTGAAACACCTCATCATAAGTGAAAACAACAACATAAGATCCTCTAAAGTATGTTACTTTCTAAGGTTCTTAATAAAGGTCATGTCGAGCTAAGTAATTCTTAAATGATATGTAAATCAAGTTAAAGGTGGCATTGTCATCCACATAAGAAAAGTGACTTGTGCACATAATTAAAAAAAAAAAATCACAAAGGTCACAAAGCCCTTCTGTGTTACTTCATCATTATGGTGCATCAGGCAAGTCCTATGAAACTATCTAGACCCCTGTGGAGCCTAGAAGTAATGCACAGGGTGCAACCTAGGTCTGTTCAACTGTAAATGCTTCTTAAAGATGAGTTTAGAATGGATTGTACAGTTACTGGCCTCAACTAGCAAAAGAAAGAACAATAATTGAAAAGGATAGAAGGACAAGCTGCACTTTACTATTACCAAAAAAAAAAAAAAAAATGTAACCACAGTATTAAAGAGGACGGGGTTGCAATGTCTACGACTTTGAAATGCCTTTTAGGAGTAATATCTTTTCCCCCAAGATTTTCTCCAACATACATTTTGTTATAAGTCTTCCTGACCTTTTGCTCATCAAGATGCTGGTATCTGCAGAGGGAATTTCGTAGAAAGTATCCCCTTGAAATGAAGGAACAACTTCCTTTTGCCCTTCACTGGTATAAACTCTATTGAAAACGATTTTGATGTTGCTCGGCAACATTTAATATATACGAAAATAAAACCCCGCCCTTCACCTGACTCTTAAAAGCAAGAAAATTGAATTTCTTTACATGGCTTCTGATATCTCTTTAGTTTAGATTAAGTGTAGGTTCAAGTGTAATCTTTCTGTAATCTGATCACAGGTTCCAACAAATAAGATAGCTAGGGGCAGGACACGAAATAGAAAGTTCCAAATTGTTCTAAGTGTGTTCATATACAGACTGTGAAACAGAAGAGTCCCTGGTGCCTTCCAGTGCCAGCTTTGCATCTTCCAAAAAGATGCGGTATCTCTGAGTGAACTCCCTCTGAACTCTACTTGTCAAAGTAATGGTGAAATAACGACATCACGTAAACAAAGCCAAACAAGAGCCTGGTTTGCTGCTATTGTTAGCATCATTAAAAATTAAGCATGGCTGATTTAGAGCAAATACTTAATGCTGACGATTCCATTCTTTGCCATCGTTTTCCTCTACCGCGTAGAGTTGTTTTTAAGGTATTTTTCCAAGCTGTAGGATTTTTCTTTCGATAGAGCTTGTTTTATTTCCTTTGTCCTTTTGTTTTATTTTTGTTTTACCTTACATTAGAGGAAGACAACATATAACCTCTGATAAAATACAAAACCTAAAAAAAGATTAAAAAAAAAAAAGCTAACATTGTCTCTTCTTCAAATATCTCTTGGGAGTTCTATATGTGTTAAAATGCATAGGTACATATTAAATGTTTGCATAGAACTTCTTTTTTTTTTATTTAAATTCAATTTGCCAACATATAGTATAAGACCAAGTGCTCATCCCATCGAGTGAACTTCTAATTTGATTCTGAGATAGAAAAAGAATCATATAAAATTAGGCCTCACTTAAATTATTTTTCCACATAGACTTGAAAGAGAGCATGCTAAAAACACCTGAAGAAGTCTGTAACTCAGAGGTTTGGTGGGAGGTCCTCTTGCTTGTAATGTGATTTGTGATACCTAGGTACACAGCCCTATTACTGGCCCTATTTTCTGAAGAAAAATTAAACTTAGTCAGCTCCGACAAATTAGACTGGGTTTCCATGTCAAATTTTATGTGTTCTACTCTAACGCCATTAAAAATGGATAGTTTATTCCTACCCTGCTATAAATATCAGTAAAGTTAAAATGTTAGAATCCTAGAGGCATTTGCATTTTGACAGTTTTTTAAAAGCCTACCGTCAGTAGGATGAAAGCAAAGTCGTGAAATTTGAGGAGTTTGTAAGATCATGGTCAAGTTTGGGATAATGTATCAGCATCCCAACAACTATATGTATAGTCACGTGATTGGCCCTTCTCGTGTTCCTTTGGCCTGATAAGGGAGATTTCTCACAGATTTTAGAAGTGATGGATATAGAATTTAACACTTACTAAAGTGATGATAGACCACATATGCTTTCTCTTAGAACATCATTTTTCAACTGAATATATGTCCTTGCTTCATATTCTATTCTCCAATGTTCTTCAGTTCACAAGTTATGCCCTGTTCTTTTTGCCCTTGGTTTTTTGCACATCCCATTTCCTCTCTTTGGGGCGCTCTTCCTTTACCTTTTGGTGAAACCCTACTCATGCTTCATTTCTCAGGTTGGAATTTCCTTTTGTTAGGAACCCATTTCTGAGTCCACCCCAGCACAGAGGAAGCCCTGCCTGCTTATGCTTCCGGAGCAACAAACCAATCCCCAATCAGAGCATGTTCAGTGTGGTTGCAGGGTCCAGACACCATTTATTTTGCCCATTCTGGCTGTGTTCTCAGCACACAGCATTGTGTTTGGCACATAGCACGTTTCTGACTTAATGCTGCTATTTGTGCTTATAATCCTGTATTTTATCACTCCCTCCCTGTGCTACGTTCTCCAGTCATTGTCATCCCTCTTGCCACTGTTGTAGGTTCTGTGCTCTCTCAGATCTCTAGGCCTTAGCTCCAGGCTAACCTTCTATCTTTAATCTCTATCCACTCATCATTCTTCCTATCCTTCAAAATTCAACTCAGCTTATGACCTCCTTTGGGAAGCCACCCATAGCCTTTCATCAATATGTTGTTGACAAGGGTGTCTCAGTATCCCCTTGGTATTCTCAATCAAACATTGCATATATAATGCTGTAATGAAATCATCCAAAATTTCTGACTCTTGAATTAACTGAAATATCTTACATACAAAGGTGCTGATTTAATTCTCTATACCTATACTCTAGGCTGATGCATGGATGACATTCAGGTATATAGAAGACATTCAAATGGATTTTCTTGGATTAAAAAAGCTGTATGTCCGGGCTCCAGGATTTACTTCTTATATACTCTTTGTCAAGTGGCTCAGTATTTCTGAATTTTATTTTTGTTATCTTAGAAATAGGAAAAATAACACCTGCTGGGTCTATAAATAAGCGATCTCCTTTCCCATGATATCATGTTTCCATGTGGCTAGATTTCAGCTGTAGTAGCACAGCACGTCTCTCCCCACCTCTCACTCACTCAGCCCTGTGGAAGAGATGACTTATCTGGGTGCTGAATCTGGCTTATATTGCTAACCTTCTGTCTGCTAAGTTTGTATTCTCCACACTCCAGTAAGACACCTCCTTGCAATTGTTCATACTGCTGGAGACTGTGAAGATAAGACTGCGTGCTTCACGGGTAAGAAGTAAGCAAGTCCTTTTGGGCCAAGGTCTAGAGCTACATTCAACAACAGGCTTTCTTCCTTCTAACAGTAAAATCTTTTATGTTTTACTGACATCTGTGGTAGCTCTTTGGGAAAGAGTATTGTCTCTGAATTAGAAGTACAACAGAGTTGGGGGAGGGGTTAATACTTCTGAAATAAATGGAATTGTGAGGTTGGGTATGCGGAGCGAGCACTTGGAACGCTCTTGAACCGTGATGAAGACCTGAAACTGGCTCTGCAAATCCCAAGTGATGAATCTATTAAGGCAGTCACACATTGGGCAGAAATGGGTAAGCTCTTGCTTAGGCATGTCTGGTGTCTGCTCTACAGAGTGTGAACCTGGTTCCAAAGCTGAGGCACAGCCAGGCTTGAGAAAGCTGATGTCTGGGACTGGCATCTAGCTACAGTTCTAGTAGGGCAGTGCTCATCAAGTCCTGTCTCGAAGAGGCCTCTGAGCAGTGCATCTCTGTGTCTCCAAACCATCTGACATTCGTCCCCTTCCGTGAACCAGTAAGTTCCTTGACCAGACATCTTTTTGTTTCATTCACTGCTTTATCATCAGTGTCTTTAAGAGTGCCACGTATGAGTAAGAGTTAAGTAAATATTCGTTGAGTGAATGAATACATTTTTCTGATTTCTCTCTCAGTTTGTTCCAAAGAGTGGCAGGGAGAAGTGATGTAAATTTACTGGATCCCCTCAAATTCTCCCACGTGCGCGGCCTATTTCTTAGTGTTCCTATAAGGATCCTATATTTTAAAGTATATAATTTGAGATTAAAAATTCAAGGCATTGCACAAATGTCCCAAATGAATACTATTTAACCGTATTGCTGTTTTAAATTTACTATTTCTGCCCTTTCCTCTTGCTTTTTGTTTTTTTTTTTAATTGAGATATAATTGACATATTACATTATATTGTTTTGTATACAATGTAATGATACTTGTATGTATTGTAAAAAGTTCACCACAATAAGTCTAGCTAATATCTAGCTAGTCTAGTCTAGCCACAGGTAGTTATGAAATTTTTTCTTGTGGTGAAAACTTTTAAGATTTACTCACTTAGCAACTTTCAAATATACAGTACAGTTTATGGTCATCATGCTATATATTACATCACCAGAACTTATCTCCTTTTGTCTTCATTAACCGAAGCTTTTGATTCACATTATCTAGCTTAAAGAGTACTTATTTATGTTCTACATATTAGTCTTTGCTACCCTAACCTTTCTTCTTCATTTATTATTAATTGCTTTAAGATTTTATTTATTTATTCATGAGAGACACAGAGAGAGAGAGAGTTAGAGACACAGGCAGAGGGAGAAACAGGCTCCGTGCAGGGAGCCCAATGTAGGTGAGACTCGATCCCAGGTCTCCAGGATCATGCCCTGGGCCGAAGGCAGGCACCAAACCGCTGAGCCACCCAGGGATCCCTATTATTACTTTTAAAAGAAAATAATGGCAGTATTACCTGAAGAAAAATAGGTGAAATTTAAATTAGGAATTATTTTCTAGAACAATCTATATAAAATATTTTGTTACATGAAAATGTTGAAGCCAGTGGTTCTAGTGTCATGTGGAAAATGTAAATTTGTCATGGCTTGTCAAACTGAGCTCAATGTCTTGCGCTCAAAAATCTACGAAACCTACCAGTCACTTATTCTTTCCAAGTGGTATTAACCTCACTAGAGTCAGTCTTGACTAGTGGAAACTTTCTCAGGTGAGTGGGCATTCTGGGCAGTCTAAGCACCTTGACCATGACCTCTCTTACTGGTTCTCATCATCCATGACTTCCTTTTTAGAAACCTTAGACCTTTCAGTTATCTCCCATGCCAGATCTCTTGCTTAAATGTCTCCTACCCACAATATCTAGATATATCTAGAAACACTAGTAAAACATTATATTAAGTATCCATTGCACCTCTTTAATTAGGTTTATTACTAGGCATTTTATGGGTTTTGGTACAATTGTAAATGGGATTGATTCCTTGATTTCTCTTTCTGGGGTTTCATCTTTGGTGTATAGAGATGCAACCGATTTCTGTACATTGATTCTGTATCCTGCAACTTTACTGAGTATGTTGACCAGTTCTAGCAGTTTTTTGTGGAGTCTTTTGGGTTTTGTATATAGAATACATGCCATCTGCAAATAGTGGGAATTTTACCTCTTCCTTCTCATTTGTATGACTTTCATTTATTTTTTGTTTTCCAGTGGCTGAGCTAGGACTTTCAGTATTGTGTTAAATAACAGTGGACATCCCTGTCCTGACCGTAGAGGAATAGCTCTCAGTTTTTCCCCATTGGAGATAATGTTAGCTGTGGGTTTTCATATATGGTCTTTATTATGTTCAGGTATGTTCCCTCTAAATCTACTTTGTTGAGGGCTTTTATCACAAATGGATGTGGTACCTTGTCAAATGCTTTTTCTGCATCTATTGAAAATATCACATGATTCTCAACATTTCTTTTATTAATGTGTATCATGTTGATGTATTTGCTTCCCTCATACGTGTCGGAATGACTGAAATCAGCAACACAAGAAACAACAGGTGTTGGTGAGGATGTAGAGGAAAGGGGAACCCTCTTGCACTGTTGGTGGAAATGCAAACTGGTACAGCCACACTGGGAAATAGTATGGAGTTTCCTCAAAAAGTTAAAAATAGAACTGCCCTATGATCCAGCAGTTGCACTACTAAGTTTTTACCCAAAGAATACAAAAAATCTAATTCAGAGGGACACTTGCACCCTGATGTTTATAGCATCATTATCTACAATAGCCAAATTATGGAAAGAGCCCAAATGTCCATCAACTGATGAATGGATAAAGAAGATGTGTGTGTGTGTGTGTGTGTGTGTGTGTTTGTGTGTATATAAGTACATACACAGACACACCACTACATACAATGGAATATTAGTCATCAAAAGAATGGAATCCTGCCATTTGCTACAACATGGATGGAAATAGAGAGTATTATGCTAAATGAAATAAGGCAGTCACCAAAAGACAAGTACCATATAATTTCATGTGAAATTTAAGAAAGAAAAGAAATGAACAAAGGAGAAAAAAGAGAGAGGTAGGCAAATCAAAAACGAAACATTTAACTATGGAAAAGAAACTGATGATTACCATCAGTGGAAGGTGGCGGGGGGAGAGGAAACTGGTGATGGAACTTGAGGAGTACACTTGCTGTGATGAGCACGGGGTATTGTATGGAAGTGTTGAATCACTATATTGTACACTTGAAACTTATACTACACTGTATATTAACTAACTGGAATTTAAGTAAAAACTTTTAAAAATAGCATTGCAGCCAACTTTTTTGGAGTACTTACTCTATGGATCATCTTGCATTCATTCTTTTTCTATATTATCACATTTACGTCTCACAACACTACTGTTAGCTACACATATAATTAATATTCTCTTGATTTTATGAAACAGAGAAAAAGAATAGGGAAGGAAGAGTAAGGATCTCAAACTACATAGCTACCAAGGGGAGGAGTGAATATATGAACCAAGTCAAAATGACCTCAGAGTCCACCTTCTTAATCAGAACGTTAGACTGCCAGGTAGGTTATTACTGTTATTTTTTCCACCTTATTTAGCACTAATTAGCTCACCTGCTCTAAAACATTTAGTATCTCTTAATTATTAAATAGGAAATATAGTAAACTGACATTCAAAGTCATCTGCAGCAGGACAAACTTATACTTCCGATTTCATCTCCCATTCACTCTTCTCATTCACATTTTTCTCAGCTACTTAGATAGTGAACTTGCCCTCTCACTCCTACATCTCAATGTCATTTCTCACTTTTCTCAGCTATATATTCTTCTACCAACTAAATTGTATCCATCCTTCAGAGAACAAACTTAACAAGCCATAAATTCCTCTCCACTTTCTTTCTAAGGTGCCCCTATGATACATGCATTTTTGTTACACGCCCTGCATAAGCTTCTATATTACAGCAGGCGTCCACGTTCTAGTCCAGAATGTAAACTGTGTCCTCCCTTGAGAGGAGGCTGTATCTCAGTCAGATTCTTAATTCTCACAGCTTCCAGCACAGCGACTTTTTACACAGAATGTCCCATAAATGATTATTGAATTGATAGAAATGGAAACCTAATTTCCATTGCTACCAACAAGGAAAAAAAAAAGAGGACTGAGAATGAGGTTATTTTGTTTACTATCTTCTCTACCTGTTTTCATACGTAATTTTCACTTATAAATGCAAATAAATCTTTCTAAATAAAATGTTCATTATTCTCATTGTATTTCTATAAAGCTTTCTTTGCAATAGAGCAGATGAATTTTAGGAATGGTACATTCTATATTGGCGTGGTGCTCTGCATTTTTAGTGTCAACTTTCAATGGTACTTACCTCTGCAAAGGGAAAAGAGCTAGTACCACATAAAAATCACATCTGCTGTCATAACTATTGTCATATATCCTTTTCTTTCTCCAAAATGGCAGCAGAAAAGCTGTGCACTGAACAGAATCCCAAAATGTGGGAGCTTGCCCAGGCGCCCCATTGTCCTTTCTGTCATACTATAAATGAAACAAAAAGACAGAATAGGCAGTTGGCTAAATCTGACTGCCAAAAGTAATAAATAAAATGTTTAATGGCATGTCTTTTTCAAATAGGAATGTCTTGATAGTCCACAAAAAAGACATATTAATTTAATATACAGTGACTCTGTACAGTAGCAGCAAGTTTCCTGATAGATGTGATGAATTGAATTCAGTTCTCAGTAGCAAATCCTTGAAAACATGTGGAATGACATGGTGTAAGGGGAAAACTAGTCTTTGCTTCCAAAATTTACCCAAGGTTAATTCAAATCTAATTTATAACTTAGGAATGAAGGCTAAGAGTGACAATGTGCTAAAGTGGTTTGAAACCTGATAGAACTGTATTAGAGCCCTGATTTTGGCATTTTATAATTGGGAGCTATTGTCCTGTTATTTAACTCCCTAATCTTTGGTTTCTTAGTTTATAAAATAAAAATAATATTAAACATCCTGTACACATATTGTAGCTGTTGGAGATAATCATGATGTCTGAAACATAGCTGTTTAACAAATAATAGCTACTTCTCTTAATATTATTACCATATATAAAGTATCAGCAAGAATAATAGCAAAAGATACAAGGATTCTGAAGTCTCTCCCATGGCAAAGGATCAGAATGTAGGACCTCAATGGAAATTCCATCCAAGTTGAAAAGATCAGTGCCTTCTTCTCTGCTCTGGTCCTTGGATGTTCATTCTCTGGGGAATGGAATCATTCTTTCAATGTGAAACCTGAAGTAAAAGAACAACAATCAAAAACCATACAAATAGGAGGTGAATATACACTTAGGAAGGAACCCTAAACTTTTTTCCCAGGCATTTCTAATTTCCTATTCTTTGAGATAATTGCCTATTAGTATCCTCCTTACTAAGAATCCACAGTGCTTATTATAACAGAGGAGAATGTCAACTGTCTTCCCAATTCTAATTTTAATCTAGGATAAAGAGGACTACCTGCCTATACTTATTAGCTTTTATTTTCAACAAGTTACTCTGAACATATTAATTACTTTTCTTTCTGCTAACATACACCAAGTATATTCTACATGAAGGTACTGTAGTGTATATAAATATATTTGGACTTTGTTCCTAAGAAACCAAAAGGTTCGTATGAAAGAAGGATGTGGAGTGGGCAAGTAGCAGTTTGTCCAAAACCAGTATAGGCTTCTGTAAGAAAGTGTGTAAGGAAAAAAAAAGTTTCATTTTTTTTTCTGGATACGTTTGCACAAAAAATAAAAACATCATCTGACCTTCAGTTTAAGTAGATGGCTCTACTGAAATTCATGAGCTAAATAAAAGCTTCCAACTCATACTTTACTTCCATTTTTTCTATAAAAATAAAATGATGTGCAAAGGACAGAGGAGATTTTTTTTTTGGATAGAGAAGTTTGTTAAAGGGAATAGAAATATTATATAAATGAAGAGACAGTGGGAGCCATTTAACTGTTCAATATGAGTTCAAATCAATCAGCCCAGATATGGCTCATAGCAAGGAATTGGGAGAACTTGCTACAAAGCTGCTATTGACAATATTTGTGGAACCAGGGAGGACAAGAAAGTCACTAAAAACTGAAACTATCAAGTGTTCCTAGTTGCAAGAAACTAAAATTTCTAGCATATATGGTTTAATAGCTCGTTTGTAAATCTCTAGAAATAAAAACATTGACCATTAACGGGCAGCATATATTTACACAGAAGGGAAGCCAATTCACTCTTTTTTTTTTTCAAAATCCTCAATTTAACAATATTTTAGACAAAGGGTATGAAAATATGTCTCTTTATTAAAAAGTTTTTGTTTAAATTCCAGTTAGAATAAAATCTTGCCATTTGCAACAAAATGGATGGAGCTAGAGAGTATTATACTAAACAACATAAGTCAATCAGAGAAAGACAAGTATCATATGATTTCTCATATGCAGAATATAAGGAACAAAGCACAACAGCAAAGGAAAAAATATCTCTCAACTTAAAAAAATGAGAAGGATGGAAAGATGGGTCAAAGAACTGAATGTAGAACAATGTGGCTTGAAATATAGATTGATATGAGTTAGTGGGAAAATTTTTAAGTAGACCATATAAGTGTATGTATTCAGTCTTATTCAAAATTTTGAATAACACTAATTTTAAAGTTCTACTTAATAAATCCTATATCAGAATCAGAGTATCAAAATAGCCTAACACAATAGATTCAATCTAACATAATACAAATAATTGAGTAACTCTAAATTAAAACATGTAGTGACATAAGCCATCTGATAATACTCATACCTAGTGTTAAGATTGACTTAAGCATAGCACATATGTGTCTGTTGCAAGGTCAAACTTGTTTAAAAGAATATACCATATCAGTAAGTTACATTGCCACTTAATATATTTTGTCCTGATTAATGATTAGCTAGCTTTTATTTTGTAGAGAGGATCCTCCCCCTATGAATATTATTTAGACCATTTCAACCTAAGGTTGTGTGGGGAAGTAAAATTGATCATAGAATCATAAAATGCCCTAATCACTTATAAATGAGTAGTCACTTATAGCATCACTTATAAAAGTATCCACAAACAACCATTTCCAGGATAACAGTAATTATGAAGTTTCTTGTTGACTGGCAAATATTGTACAAATTGATTACATATTAAAACTTTAAATATTTGGGACACCTGGGTGGCTCAGCGGTTTAGTGCCTGCCTTCGGCTCAGGGTGTGATCCTAGAGTCCTGGGATCTAGTCCTACATTGGGCTCCCTGCATGGAGCCTGCTTCTCCCTCTGCCTGTCTCTCTGCCTCTCTCTCTCTCTCTCTCTCTCTCTCTCTCTCTCTCTCTGTGCATGTGTCTCATGAATAAATGGGTAAATAAATCTTAAAAAACATTAAAAATTAACAGTAAAACGAAATGTAATTATTTCAGAAGTTATAGGATTTCATTAAAAAGATGAAAAAGATGTGGAGAATGCTTGAATTACATGCAAAGCCTTTACAAATGGGGATCAGAAAGTTTAATCAATTTTTGAAGCTACGACACTGAAAAAAATGATAACATCCAAAGAGGGCAACTTGAATATCAAAGAATTAAGAACAGAGCCTGGAGTAATTAATGGAGTGAACTATCTTGTCTAAAGAATGATCTTCTTCATATTGTCAAAATCAAACATGAATTGAAAAAATTATATTATAAAATTGTGTTACGGGATCCCTGGGTGGCGCAGCGGTTTGGCGCCTGCCTTTGGCCCAGGGCGCGATCCTGGAGACCCGGGATCGAATCCCACATTGGGCTCCCGGTGCATGGAGCCTGCTTCTCCCTCTGCCTGTGTCTCTGCCTCTCTCTCTCTCTCTCTCTCTGTGTGTGACTATAATAAATAAATAAGTAAATAAAAATAATAAATAAAATAAAATTGTGTTACAAAAATTACATACACATCCAAAATTTGTCAATGCTTGATTCAGTCCAAGTTAACTTATGATTTCTACAACTTAAAATTTGGTGACTATCAGATAAAATTTCCACTCTGGTAATTTTAGTTTTAAGACAAAATCCCAATATGACATTTTTTTTTCACTCTTTACTATGACATTTTATTTCCTTTATTAGAGTGGAATCAATTCAATTGCCTTTTTCTGACACCAGTTATACTTAGTAGGAATCTCATCTGCTACCTATTGAGACCTCATTCTCTTTTTCAACAGATCAGGCTTTTTATACATTATTACCTATTCGTTCATTAATGTATTCAAAAATATTAAAAAAATATTTGGTTGGTTCCTTCCTCAAACTAGACTTATTTGTAAAAGCCGAAGTAGTATAATGAATATAAGGGACAAAAATCTCTGTCCTCATATATTTCACATATTCAGTCAACATTTCAACGAATTCTCTGTTTCCTCTGTCCATTCTGCCTGTTGTAGTCATACGTAACAAATCACCTCCGCAACACAATAGCTTTCAAATATTTGAAAGCAGCTGTTATGTTTTTCTTTAATCTTTTCTTCCTGTAAGAAATACCCAGGTCCTTTAATTGTATTTTGTTTGACGTAGTTTTGAAATCCATCAGCAACCATCAACTTCAGAGGCACTGCGATTTCTAGATTATTTACTCCTCATTCTTTTCATCCTCCTTTAGAGCCCTTCTATAATTTGTCTGTTTTTGAAATGTAACTTAGTGAAAGTAAATTTTATATATATATATATATATATATATATATATATATATACACAATATGCACATATAGAATAGAGAACACATATCATATCCTTTGCCCGGGACAATATATATTTATATATTCAATATGTAGTGTCATATATATATATATATATATATTCTTCTATATGACCAAAAATTGTGCTCACTTTTTTCAGAGATACATCAGCAGGTAGAGCCAAAGAAGATTTTTCTTCCTCTTACTCACCCACAGTGGTTTAGCTAAAAATGTGGCAGTCAGATATTTTCTTTTTTTAAAAAGATTTTATTTATTTATTGAAGAGACACACACAGAGAGAGAGAGAGAGAGAGAGAGAGAGGCAGAGACACAGGCAAAGGGAGAAGGAGGCTCCATGCAGGGAGCCTGACGTGGTACTCGATTCCAGGTCTCCAGGATCAGGCCCTGGGCTGAAGGCGGCACTAAACTGCTGAGCCATCTGGGCTGCCCACAATCAGATATTTTCAATCCTTTATTTGCCTCATTTGAGGATTTTTAGCACTCAGCTTTATATCCTTTGCATCGTATTTATCCCTGTTAAATTTCATCTTGTTAATTTCAGCCTATTGTTTTAGTGTTTTAAGGTGATGTTTACTGTTAATTCTGTGCCAACAATATTTGTAATATTGCCCAGTTTTCTGTCACCTACAAATTTAACAATCAGACTTTGTCTCTTGCCGACTAATTCAAAAATAAAAATGATGAACCTGAGACAAACATAGATCCCTGTGGCACCCTGCTGGAGATTGTCATTGCCTAATTGTTTGCATGAGGATGTTAAGCCAGGTGTGAATTTCCCTTTCTCTGCTATCACCCAATTTATATCCCACAAGTTTACAATCAAGCAGTCATGAACACATTTACGATGCTTTTCTGAAACTGGAATACACAATAGTTAAAGTATGCCCACTAATTTCCCCCAGAAGAATTGTGTAGCTCCTTTCTCTGTGCACTTATTGCACTCTTTATGTACCTACAATGTAATACCTACTCGAATTATATTAGAATCATTTGTTTGCACAGCAGGTCATGCAGTGGTGCTCAATATTTATTAGTCGAATGAGTAAATGAGTAGTAGGAAAGTTTGTATTAACTTCTCAGTCAAGGACCCTAACAGAAAATGACACAGGATTGTTGTCCTGTACATAGCGAATGACTTTTGGCAACACTTAAGGTCTCAGCTAATAGGATTCAGTATATTAAGATCATCGCATGACTGTAAGTTGTACAGATGACAGGAATTGCTACTTGCATTTAGTGCTGGAGAAACCAGAGTAACTAAAAATTATGACTGCTCCAGGGTCTATGACAAAGCAATTTAAAATAGTACTCACACGTCCTACTTTATAGAAATGTTCCACTCAAATCAGGGACACATCTGTCAAATCAGAGGAGCTGCTTGGGGGTATATCATGTTTTGCCAATGCAAATTAACATAGCAGTTTGGAATTAATGTTTTATGTTACAAGCTTTCTTTTGTTTGTTAATTTTTAATAATGGTGTATGCAACTATTTTTATTGTTAAATATTTATTGTATATCAGCTATTTGGTAGATATTCTCCTATGTATGCATAGCACTGTATGGGCTCTATAAGAGACATTAAATGTAAGATCCTTATTTTGCTATTTATTGCTATGGATTGAACGTATCTCCACACTATTGGGAGCTGATCATCTATTTGGTGAAGACACAAGCATGGAAAAAATCAATAACCAGATAGGTACATGATTAAGTTTAACCAGTAGTTTCGTAATGTAATAATGATAATGGCATTTTGATTTTTAATTATTTAATGATTTAACACATACCTAATAAATAGCTACTATGTACTAGTTAAGACGTTACCCCAGTAAGGAAAACAGTTAATGGATCCTGCACTCTACCAATTTACAACTTAATAGCAGATCTATTGGAGAGGTTTAAAGAGGAGAAATTTGGTTGTGTTGTATGGTCAGTAGAAGATTCATAAGGAATTTGAACATGGGCTGCATCTTGAAATTGAACAGTCACAAAATAGAGGGAAGCTCAACTCCAGACTAAATAATAACTACTTTGCCTATGGAAGAAAAATAGTGACAAAAAAATAAATGCTGCCTCTTAAGAGATGCTGAGGAGGGGATCCCTGGGTGGCACAGTGGTTTGGCGCTTGCCTTTGGCCCAGGGCGTGATCCTAGAGTCCCGGGATCGAGTCCCACATCGGGCTCCCAGTGCATGGAGCCTGCTTCTCCCTCTGCCTATGTCTCTGCCTCTCTCTCTCTCTGTGACTATCATAAATAAATAAAAATTTAAAAAAAAAGAGATGCTGAGGATTTTTTTTCCCTTCTTTTTTTCAGTCCTGCAGATACATCAAGTAGAAAAATATAATGATATGGATTTCAATTGGGAAATACCAAGATTTGTACTAGGAAGGATGAGGACAAAACTGTATCCTGATTAAATGAGTCTTAGTGTCTTTGAAAAAGTAAAACATTTACTGCTCTATTACATGAAGAATTTATTTTAAATTCAAAACCTGAAGGTCTCATTTATACTCTCTGAATCTAAATGTCAAACCTGGTGTGAAGACTAAAATAAAACATGACTTAAAGAGAGAAAACTCTCATACCACCAGCTTCCAACTCACCTAGAAGAAGGCCACTGCAGTGCATTTTCAATGCTGCCTGTCATTCACTTTGCAAATTGCAGGTCTTCCACCAAATCTTGATGATCCATCACTGCCATGACAACAAATGTGCTGCCTTTGTGACACTCATTGACGGTGTGAGAACAACACACTGCTTATAAATACTGTAGTTGGGAGATTAGTGTAAATTCTGAACAAAGAAACAATGAATCACACTTTGGGAAAGCAATTGAAGTGTGTCGATTTACTTGTGTGAAAATGCATTCCAAACTTTGGCATAGTCAAACTTTACTTCATTGAGTGTTTTAAAAAGCTGCCTCAATGTACACGTATGAACATTACATTTTTACCGAGTAATTCCCTTAAACCGATGCTGCATCGATACTAATTTTTAATCAAAATCTAGAAAAATAAATATAAAACATAGAAACTTTTCTATTTAAACAACATACTCTGAGCACCTTGTTAATAAATCGCAGTTTCACTGGATGAGAAGTCAGACATGCTGGCCAGCCAACACTCCTTTATCATTTCAGATATTAAAAATTAAAATTTCTGGTGATTATTTAAATTTATTTTTAAAATTATGTTTGCTTTTTAATTATATTACAGTTGTCATGAGAAAATAAGTGAGGGTTTTACAACCAAATGTTTAGGAAAGGAAACAAAGTAAGGTGTGCCTCTTTCAAAAAAAATATTTTGGAAAAAAACAAGACAAAACAAACAAACAAACAAACAAAAAATATTTTGGGATGCCTGAGTGGCTCAGCGGTTAAGCGTCTGCTTTCAGCCCAGGGTATGATCCTGGAGACCCAGGATCGAGTCCCACATCGGGCTCCCTGCATGGAGCCTGCTTCTCTCTCTCTGCCTAGGTCTCTGCCTCTCTCTGTGTGTGTCTCTCATGAATAAATAAATAAAATCTTAAAATATATATATTTATTAAATCTTAAATTTATTTATTTATTTGTTTGTTTGTTTATTTATTTATTTATTTATTTCCAGGCTAACACACAACTATCTCATTTTAGTTTTAGATTACATAAGCAAAAATGAATTTGTAAGTAGAATATAAAATATGTAACTACTATAATTTATTGAATTATCTATAAGTTTCAATTGTGAGCATTTGAACATTTGAACATCTTAAAATTGCCTGTGAGTGGGTACTCATTAGATGAGTAAAGAAATGCTGATCCTCAGATGACTCAGCTAAGGAACAAATGGTGGCTTTGAGGGTCCCACCCTCTATGGGTAGCTTTATTTTTCTCTACTACTCATTAGAGCTCAAATCTTACAATATTTTATCTTATTATCTTTTTAAATATATGTTTCTATTTTTTCAATAAACTTGAGGAAATATCTTTTATCTTTGTTCATGTTATCCCTCTGTGATGCTTAGGGCATTGCTGAGCACATCACAGACATTGAACATATATTCACTAATTTCAATTGAAACTAAATTATAAGAGTTCCTACTACTTTACAATTTATAGAGAATACAGCTTTGAGAATAATTTGTTTCTTCTTACTTCAGAGCCCTTTGTTTCATCAGAAGCACTCTGCTGGAGAATATCTTAGTTCACTGAGGATAACTTCCCTTTTGTTTTGCCCACCATAAAACCCTCACCATATCATTGATGCAGCTTATTATATTTGGATACCTGCACTCAGGGCCTTATACGAACTTTGTAGGTTATCCACTCTACAATAGTTAATGTCAGAAATTCTTTGTAATAGTCAACTGTTTACCAGAAGTTTCTATTGTTTTGTCCTAAGTTTATTTCTTATGGTTAGAGAATGCATCAAATGTAGATACTTTTCAACAATAAGAATTCAAAATATCCCTGGGGTACTCAGCTGGCTCAGTTGGCAGAGCATGTAACTCTTGATCTTGGAGTTTTGAGTTCGAGCCCTACATTAGGTGTAGAGACTACTTAAAAAGAAAATCTTAAAAAAAAAAAAAGGATTTTGAATATCCTGTGGGTCAGGAACCAAGTTACTAAATGACCAGGAATTCAGAAAAGAATTAAAAAGTTATCTTAAGTCTGAAGAGCTCACAGTAGGTAAAATGGCAATGCTATATTTTAATTATATACATATATGTGTGTATACATACATATATACATACATGTGATATACATACATGTACACACATACACATGCATGCTAACATGCATATATATTTTCAGGTTATAAAATACTTGCATGTTAACAGTAAAAAATAGAAACTTGCTCATGATTGAGTAATCGGTTAATGGCCAACTCAGGACTCCCAACACAGATTGCCCTGTCTTAGACATTCTGCCCTGTAACACTGACCATAGCATACCACAAATGTCTCTAATCATGAGGGAAAAAAAAATCATAAGATTCTAATTGAGGGACATTCTACAAAATGCCAGGCTAACAGTCCTCAAAACTTCCAAAGCCGTTGAAAATGAGGAACATCTGAGAAACTTTCAGGGCCAAGAGAGGGTTAAGGAGGCATGAGAATCAAGTGTAATGAAGTATCCTAGATGGGACCATGGAACAGACAAAAGACATAATGGGAAACGAGAAAAACTCTGAATGAAGTGTAGACTTTAGTTAATAACAATGTATCAATTATGGTTCATTAGTTGTGACAAATGTACCACACTGTTGTAAAAGTTAATAATAGAGGAAACTAGGTGTGAGATATTTGGGAACTCTGCACTTTCCTCACAATAATTCTGTGAATCTAAAGATGTACTAGAATAGGTTATTTTTAAAAATGCAAGTTGCAGCATAATTTTTATGGATTTTGGTTATCATCTTTTTTGTTAAAGCAAACCAGAGTATTGTGAATGCATTGTATTTATTATATACATACATGCACGCATTTTGTTATGTTGGAAAAATATTTAGAAAGAAGACTCGGCTATTAGCATTGACTACACCATTGACTACCTCAAGGAATGGAAGAGCGAGATGCTAAAAGGAAATTGATCATTTTTCATTTATATACGTGATTTGAGGTTTACTGAGCCTTTTGGATATATTTCCTCTCTGAGCCAGACTTTTCTATGATTCTTTGAATACCAGACAGAGAGATTAATATGCTCTTCACTTTCTGTCAAGTGCAATTGCCAGACAATATTCTCTCTTTCCCTCAAATAAATGTCTTCAGTCATGCAAGTTGTCTTAGACACCAGACTTGATATATTCCATCCGTGTTTGGGACTTAGAGCTGAACTTCTTATAAGCTCTACCAGCTTTCCATTTTTGGAAGGAAGGAATGAAGGAAGGAAGGAAGGAAGGAAGGAAGGAAACTTTTTTCCATAAAAATGACAGTCTTTGGGGTCCCTGGGTGGCGCAGCGGTTTGGCGCCTGCCTTTGGCCCAGGGCGCGATCCTGGAGGCCCGGGATCGAGTCCCACGTCGGGCTCCCGGTGCGTGGAGCCTGCTTCTCCCTCTGCCTGTGTCTCTGCCTCTCTCTCTTTCTCTCTCTGTGACTATCATAAATAAATAAAAATTAAAAAAAAAATTAAAAAAAAAATGACAGTCTTTGAAAATTTGTATTACAATTCCTTTTAACTTTAGTTGAGATAAAAAAATAATAAATTTCTTCATAATCCATATACAAAAATGTAAAAGTCAATAGTACTAGCCAAAACATATCTATGCATAACAGTTTTTATTAAGTGATTTGTTAGCTAATTTTTCTTATTTCCAGCAATACCTGGAGGCCAACTTTCACAAAATGTTGAAAGGACCCTAGCCCTCCATCTTTTGCTAAATTGTCATTATCTGTTAGTCACACATGAAAATAAAACATTTCGACATGATGGTGTGTCAGAACTTTTAGTCTCTATTCAAGGATTTTCTAGAGATCACCATAATAACTTTGCATTCCCACTAGTTATAATGATCACATATTATTTTACAGAAAGTACATAAATAATAAAATGCATAGGGAAAATGAAAATTTTAAAGAACTATGTGCTGTTTAAATAAACCACATTCAAAGCGGAGAAGCTTTATAGTATCTTTACCAATTTCTAAATATATTGAACCACCTCTCTATGACCATCTTGCTTCAAATTTTTAGATAATGTTTGAGACGTTATTATTATAAAAACACTCTGACAAGTGAAAATTCATTTTTTTTTCATTTAAAACTTCTCACTCATAATTTTCCCTTTTTATACTGTTTAGCCAAAAAAAAAGTCTAGCTGCAGAAGACTTTTTTTTTTTCCCCAGAAGACTTTCTTTTTGAAAGAAAAAGCATTTATCTGACACATCTTTTCAGGCTTTTGAGGTAGTAAAAAAAAAAAAAATGCTTAGTAGTATATTTAAGAGTTCAACTTTTATTTTTTACTTATATTTTTAAAAGACTTTATTTATTTATCCATGAGAGACAAGAGAGAGAGATAGAGACACAGGCAGAGGGAGAAACAGACTTCCCTCCCCCCACCCCCTTCTCAGGAGCCTGATGCAAACTCGATCCCAGGACCCCAGCATCATGACAACCAGCTCAACCACTGAGCCACCCAGGTGCCCCTTAACTTTTATTTTTAATAAAATTTGTAATTTGAGGCACCTTAGTGGCTCAGTTGGTTGAGTGTCCAACTCTTGATTTTGGCTCAGGTTATGTTCTCAGGGTTGTGAGATCAAGCCCAGTGTCCAGCTTTCCACACTTAGTGGGGAATCTGCTGGACATTCTCTCTCTTCCTCTCCCTCTGTGCCCTCCACACTCTCTTTCCCTATCTATCTTTCTCAAAATTAATACACGAATCTTTAAAATTAAAATAAAATTAATAATTTGAAAGAGCAATATTTAGAGAAATCATACAACTTGATGATTATATGTGGCACTTTTTCCTGATTTGTTTAAAGCTATTAGGATTAAAAGTTCCTAATAAGTACAAATACTGTGTTTTGTTTTGTAAGATATTGAAAAATAAGAATCATTCAAAAATGCCAATAATAAACACACACACACAAACCTCTAGTCCAAATTATAGAAACAATGATGCTGTGGGAAAAAAGAAAAGGAAAACAAAGATATATTGCTTAAGAAAGAGCAATTGATATTGAAAAAGTATGTGTCTAAAATTATGCAATTTATGGTATTATTTTCTTATGGAACATTTATATCAAATTATTATTTTTCTAATATTTAATCCTACCAAAAATGTCAATGCCTAACAACTGTTTGCATATTTACCATTTTTTCACTTCCCTCTAGTATATTGCTTTTCCTGATCTTTTTGCACTTTTTCTCCTCATTGTCTCTATTTAAGCATAATATTGGACTTGGAACATGTCCATTTCTGTTGTAAACATATCAATATTGCTTTTATCAAGTGTCTTTATAAGATATGGTCATCGCTTATTCTTCTAAAAAAATTCCATTGAATACATTATCTAGTACAATATTAAATTATGTTTGCATAAGCACTCACATGATAGTATTGCTCCCCGAATTAACTGCCAGGAAGTCATTTATCTTTTCAGAAGGAAGACATTTCTTTTTATCAGATCATGAAATCAATACTACCTCATCACCTGACTCTTTCTTTTTGCTGTCAAGAAACTCAGAGAAAATTTAATGGCCATTTGCAATAACTGAATCTTATGTTTAGAAAACATCTTCCAAATCATTAGGAGCTGTCTATTTTACTTAAATATGTGTTATGTGTATGTAAATGCCTTTGCTATAATCTTAAATGGTTTGTATTTTTCTACTTCTCTATTCTTAAACTTCTTTATTGATGTTAATCTTTTCTGCTTTTTATTCCACTTTCATTCATTTACAACAGCATCTTCAACTACTTCCTATTTGTGCATGTTTTCCAGAACTATTATTTCCAGTGCTAACCTTGCTGAGAATTTTCACACCATGATTTCCTGATGGTGATGTCTCAACAAACTTTTCCTCCCTTAAGAAATGGTTTCAGTTATTTTGTTTCTTCTCTCAGAGTCATTGCCAATCAAGCCAGTCATTCAAGCTAGAAACTTGGAAGTTACCTTTGATATTTTTGCTGTTACTATTCTATATTCATGAGATGTTTCTAGTTCAGGCACTCTGTTTCTCACATGAAATATTTCAATAATTTCTTAAACAATTTATCTTTCTGTAACCTCTATTTCCCCTACATTCACTCTTAACAATGGCTTTGGAGTTCGGTTTTAAAACAGAGATATAATCATGAGAATTCCATTTAAATCTCTTAACTGGCTCCCCATATCCTACTGAAATAATTACAAATCTCTGCATAGCTTTTCTGACACCTCACAAATTTTCACCAACATGCATTTCTACCATTCTTTCTATCGTCCATCATCCTTTCTCGTCCTCATTCCATGCTTTCCCATGCACTTGTTACTTTTTTCCCATCCTAAGGTCTATTCATTATTCAAGACCAAACAAAACACAAAAGTCAATAACATAAAAATAATTGTGATCATTATAAAATACCTAATATTTATTAACATTTATTAATATTTTACCCTGTACCAGAACTTGTTGTCAGCTAAATGTAAAATTTCATTTAATATTTATAGCAACCATATTAGGTAAGCTATTCTATTAGTAAGAGACAGAATTTTACTTCAAATCCAGAACCCTTTTTCTTAGGTGTTTCTGAAATTTTTAAACCTTCTATAGTCTTCATTTGCATATTTTCATGAGATGGTTATGAGGCTTCATGAGTGAATATATGTGAAGCTTTCAAAAGAATAGCTGGCACATAGAAAGCACTCATAGATATTTGTAATTTTTATTATGTACTACTGTATGCTGCAGTCTAACTTAAATTTCACTCCCTGTATAATCTGTTATGATCATTTCACTTAGAATAGATTTTTCTGTTTTCCTCTAGTATTTCAACTCTAGTATTGTGCTTATCTAAGCATGCTGTGTATATTTCTCAGATCCCCCAAACTTTGTAACTGTATTTCATTTTATTTCTAAAATGTATTTATTTTACATATTTGTTCTTACTGACTTCTGTGTCACTTAGTGCTGAATATATGTGCTTACATGCAATGCTTGATTACATAGAATTTCAAGTTAAACAAAGGAAAATGAAAGGGGGAAAAATACCACAGTGAACTAAGAAATATAGTTCTATCCAGAGAAGTCAGTTCACTCCTAATGCCTCTCAGTCCCTCCTTCAACAGAAAGAATCATGTGGGTGACAAGGCCTGGTAGCCATCTACGACTTCTTATTTCTGTCATCACTTTTTCTTTTTCATTTACTATAGTATCTTCAACTGTGTCCTACTTGTGCATGTCTTCTGAACTATCATCATCAGTGCTAACCTAGATTAGAATTTTCTCATGGCAGTCTCATGGTGCTGATGCCTCAACATATCTAAAATCACATTTTTCCTCCCTGGAAAATGGTTTCCATTTTTCATTAATTTTTTATCTCACTTAATAATATCATTACTATTCATGCCAATTCAAGCTTTCTGAACTCTAAAAAGCTCTCATCAGTAGCATCTTTCACCACCACCCACCTCACATCCTTGTAGCAACTAAGGTAAAGAAATGGCTGGCCCATCTTTACCAACTTTGAAATGTCTGTGTGGCATCCAAGGTTTGTTCTTCACTAATTCAGTTTTTTTAGGGTCTTTTTTTTAAGGAACTTGACACAAGTTCTCCCTAAAACAAGACAGAAAAATAGGAATAATGCTTCCAATTATGATACTAAAATGCCTTTCCTTTCTTTCCCCAATACCAATTCTGAATGTTTTCCAGAAAACTCAACTTTTCCCAGCAATGTATTAAATTAACCTGATAACTCCATATGAAGTAGTCCATATATAGTTGAGAGAATATGTTCTAACAAATGATATTGTCGTATAGTCTCAAGTCTGGCATCGCGGCATCCAGCTACAGAAGCAGAGTAATCATAATCATTTCTCCGTATGTACATTGGACTACTAAAAGTTCATTCTAACATGCCATAAAACATAAGGTGAGAATTTAAGTTAATTTATGACTCTTGGAGTATAAAACTGAATTAAAATAAGAAGAGTACATAAAAGACTACATCAGTAAGACATTGTCAACACCAGGAATTATTGCTGTATGCAAAATACAGCAAACTTTTTCTACCTTGCAAGTGGAGCTTAAATACATATAATGAAAATTTATTTACTCAAATTTATTCTTAGCTAGTGTCAAAGCCACAAGGCACCAATGTACAAAACATTATTACCAGCATTGATTGCAACTCCCCAAATCAAATCAACTAGTACTTACTGAATTAATCTTTCAATGGGTCACAAGTTTGACAAGTAACATTCTATTGAAACAAATCTATTGAATCAGCTGTTTTGATATATCACTTGGATATTCAAATTATGTACTTATTTTGTTTTGCCTTCTCCCATAAGATCTTCCATTAATGGATGTCTTAAAACATTTAAAAATATTCTTACATTAAAAATGCTTTTGTAAAGCTTGACTTAGCTAATGGCCCCTTCTAGCTATTTACATTACCTGACACTAACCAAATTTAGGAATCCAAAGAAGACATCTACATTTTAATATATGTCTAGTTATATTTGTATTCTACTATTGTTTCTTCGATTATTTTCACCAGTAAAATCGATGTTGGATTCTCATATGGCCTGTGAACGCTGCTATGATCTGCTGAGACCAGTTCTTTTCAAATATTTTGGGATACGATTTCCTTATATTCTGCATGTTATTATAGGAAGTTCATTTTATAGCAATAGTGATCAAATAAAAGTCAAATAGAGTTAGAACTAATTAATTAAACACAAGCACATAAACTTTAATAAATGGATAGTATTCACTAATGATATTCAATATTTTACTAAAATAGAATTATAGCTTGAGCATGTTCTTGTTGATTATGCATTCTTTATTAGCCCATGTATCATATACTTTGAAGTCAGGCTTTATTACTCAAAAGCAGATTAAAAACAAACAAACAAAGATTGCAAATTTGTTTGGTACCATTAATTATGTCTTCAGATTAACAAAAATGTTTGCAAGATTTTCCATGTAGATGTTCATTTGTTATTACCAAGTGCTAAATGTCTGCCCACCTTCTAATGGTGTTGTTCTTAGTAATTAGTTACATACCAATATTATGTCTGTCATTTTATAATCAACATTAAAGTTGCACCAACTTTTGTAAATTCTGTGTGAGGTCCCATAATAATTGTCAATGATTCATATTCTTATTCCCATTCACTTTATTCTTTATTGCTAAATGATAAAAATGCTGATATATGAATGCTTAGTTTATCTCTTGGAATGAGATGGCTAAAAAGAATTCTGAACTGTATCCTTAAAAATACTTAAATGTCAGTGATCAGATACAATGGAAAGGATTAACAGGGCCCTTATTGCTCAAACCCTTGAGGAAAGTAGAACAAACATAAAAGATAGAAATGATAGTACAGAGCTGATATAAATAAGCAAATTCAAATGCAACACCTTCTACTGGCAATTTTCTAAGTCCCTGGATATCTGAGGGTTTTCTAGAAAAAGTCGTTTTTGAAGAAAGTGGTGGGTTGGAGAATATATTCAAGGTAAGTCAATGTGAATACTGACACATGTAAGAGAAAATAAAGGTCATTTTATAATACGTGGAGAAAGTAGTGAAGAACTTACCCTTTACTGCTTATTTCCTTAATTGAATGATAAAATAGTTTCTCTAAATATTTTTCAAGGATAAAAAACAAAATATCTTTATTTATTTTAAGATTTATTTATTTTAGAAAGAGAGAGAGCATGAGTGAGAGGGGTAGAGGGAGAGGGGCAAGCAGAGTCTGATGCTGGGCTCTGATGTGACGAGAGTCTGATGTGATCTCAAGACTCTGAGATCACAACCTGAGCTGAAACCAAGTCTGATGCCCAAGCGACTGTGCAACCCAGGCACCCATGCCTTTAATCTTTTGTAATAAAATTTAGATCTTATCATAGAATTCAAATGATTAATAGCACTGTGCATTTAACAAAATGGAAAAATTGTTACTGATAATATGCAACCTAATAATGTCATATGATTTAAATATTATATGAATTTAAATATAATACTTAATTACCTGGGATTATATTCTGCAAATGCATTTATTTACATTTAGATACACATGAGAAATCATGCCATTTATTGTAACGTATTTGTTAATGTTTATTATATATCACAAACAGAGTGATCATCTTGGCATTCTGGATCAAACACTAAGCCAAAAATGTGCAATTAAGTATGAAAAATGAAGACATATAATGTAATAAGAATCAGATTGAGATAATAGTTTACTTAAGTCTTGATTGTGGTTTGAAGTAAAGGAGCAGACTGGCTTAAAGAGCAACTTTTAAGGGGCAAAAAATGTCTTTACAATTGGCACACCTTTTCTAGAGCTTCTGTACAATCAATTGAAGAGGGGTCTGATTCTGCACATTTAGTCAAAAAAAAAAAAGAAAAAGAAACTTTATAACTCTATTTCACCATTTACCTTTCAAAATTCAGAGAGTAAGAGCCTTAGCTATTTTTTCCTCTCTTCAAAAAGCAGGTTGAATCAGTCCTCTTCAATTGATTACATTGGGAAATAGTTAAAGCAATCTAAAATCTGATTTGTAGAAGCTCTTCAAGGGCTCAAAAAACTAACATTAAGTGACAGTTGATTTCACAAAGTTTCCTTTTAAAAATTGCCACCTAGTGACAAGGGAAAGGAAAAATGATCAGTCCTTAATTTTATTTTCTTTGTTTTTGTTTTTATGTTTTATTTAAATTCCAGTTAGTTAAGATACCAGGCAATATTAGTTTCAGGTGTACAATATAGCGATTTAACACTTCCACACAACACCTGGTGCTCATCACAGTAAGTGCCCTCCTTAATCCTTGTCACCTATGTCACCCATCCCCCCACCCACTTCCCCTCTGGTAACTGTCAGTTCTCTATAGTTCAGAATCTCTATAGTTAAGACTCTGTAAGAGTCTTAATTTGGGAACAAAAGGGGGAAGAAAGAGGCAAGCCAAGAAACAAACTCTTAACTATAGAAAACAAACTGATGGTTACAAGACAGGAGGTGGGTCAGGGGATGGGTGACATAGGTCACCGGGATTATGGAGGGCACTTACTGTGAGGAGCACTGGGTGTTGTGTCGAAGTGTTGAATCTCTGTATTGTACACCTGAAACTAACACTGCCTGAAATCTTAACTAGTTGGAACTTCAATAAAAACTTTTAAAAATGTCTTTTGTGGTTTGCCTCTTTTTTCTCCCTTATTTTGTGTCTCAAATTACATGTATGAGTGAAATCATGTAGTGTTTGTCTTTCTCTGACTGACTTATTTCGCTTAGCATAATACGTTTAGCTCTATCCATGTTTTTGCAAATGGCAAGCTTTCATTCTTTTTTATGGCTGAGTAATATTCCACTGTATATATAGAGACAGTACATCTCCCTTATCCATTCATCAGTCGATGGATGCTTGGGTTTTTTTTGCATAATTTGGCTATTGTAGATAATGATGCTATAAACATCAGGGCTCAAAGGGATACGTGAGCTCACGTATCCCTTTGAATTAGTAGTTTTGTATTCTTTGGGTAAATACCTAGTAGTGCAATTGCTGGATCATAGGGCAGTTCTATTTTTAACTTTTGGGGAATCTCCATACTGTTTCTCAGAGTGGCTTCACTAGTTTGCATTCCCACCAATGGTGCAGGAGGGTTCCCCTTTCTCTGCATCCTCATCAACACCTATTGTTTCTTGTGTTATTGATTTTAACTATTCTGACAGGTGTGAAGTGATACCTTATTGTAGTTCTGGTTTGTATTTCCCTGATGGTCACATCACAGATGTTGATCATCTTTCCATGTGTCTTTTGGCTATTTGTATGTCTTCTTTGGAAGAATGTCTATTCATGTCTTCTGCCCATTTTTAATTGGATTATTCTATTTTAGGGTGTTGAATTTTATAAGTTCTTTATATATTTTGGATAGATTAGTCTTTCATTTTATAAAACTTCTCATATACTGGTGAAAATCATGATTTGATAGAATAAATATCAAATGTTTGCAGAGAAGGAAAACAGAGCATGATCTATTTGTCCATCTACCTACCTTTCTATTTTATATAGATCTAAGTATATGATGTTCTTCATAATAGAAAAATTATAGAAATGCAGAAAAATGGAAGGAAGGAGGTAGGTATAAAATATAATCCATATTAAATTTAGTTTCCATGTGGGTAGCTGGGCACAGAAGTCATATTTTAAAAAAAATCTGACATCTCTAAAATAGCATAAAAATATTTATGTAATGTGAAATCAATTTAAATCTTTAAGACTTCTAAAAATGCATAGTGTGATTCCCTCCTCAACAGAAACAGAATTTAACTCCTATTTATTCCTTGTTTCTTTCTAGCAACACCTCACACCCACAATAGATGCTCTAAAGTGTTTAATGTCAACCTAAATTCTCTACAATTTTCTTCTGGTGCTAACTCCATGCTTACACAGTTTTTCCTTCATTGTCTAACTTTTATTTTTATTTTTGTTAAGATTTTATTTATGAGAGAGAGACTCAGAGACACAGGCAGAGAGAGAAGTAGGCTCTCTAACTTTTAAAATCTTTTCCACCAATAATATTATGTCCCATTGAAGATCAAGGTGGTCTGGTGCCTCTCAACACTTACATTTTTGTACCATAACAGGTTAGGAATTTGACTATCAAATTTCAGGTTTTCTGTAACAGGCAGAGGAAGAGATTTTGTGAAATTCCATGTTAACATTTTCCTATATATCCAAGCTCACACACGCAGAAACATATCTGCATGTACTTAAGATATCATCAATTACGAGATAAGTGGTCCACTATGATGTAGTGATTCACATAAACCTTGAAGATGGCCAACACAGAAACATCATTGCCACTGTTTTATTGACTTACAATATAGACTTGTCCTTACCGGTCTATTGCTTTGATCCCTAGGGTTATTCATTTATAAAGTTGAATTTGTTAAAAAATAAAATTATTTGCTGCTGAAACATTTTCTAATTTAGTACTGCTACTCTTGTATATCTATGCTACTATTGTATAAAATATATGGGCAAACCTTGTAGAACTTCAATAATAATATATAATAATTTTTCTAATATGATAATTTGGCATAAAATACTTTTCTAAGAAACATAAAGAAGCGTGCCTTTAATGAACATATGTATGCATAAATACATAATATATCATTTAGAAAGATTATTTTCAACCAGTAATTGACATGGATCTTTGCAGAGTTACTGGGATGAGTGGACAAGGGAGATTTTTATTTGGGGTCTAATTTTATATATGTAAACACAAAGCAAATATACATCATAGAAAATACGTAATTCGTTGCTTGTGTAAAAACAGAATGTTAATGTGACTGGATGTTGGGTGATACATTTCCCACAGCAACGTGCCAGACCAATTCTGCAGAGTTTGCACAGTGGGAAAACAAAACATATTTTGTCAGTATTAACCCTTCACCTACCTCTCCCTTAAAAGGGAGCTGTTGATGTCCTGTGAATTCTGCATCTCCCACCACATGGCCACAGAGGAGGGGTTTGTTCCTGCTTAAGTTTAGTTACCTGAGGAAGACTTGGAAATAAATATTCAAAAAATTAAAGTAGTTTTAAGCTCCTACTTTTGAAGGACACAAGGGTCCCAATTCATGCCTGAAAAGTCTAAATGTGAGACATTATTACTGGCCAGTTCAGATGGCACAATGGGAAGCGGCCGCTATTGGAATGGCCTGTAAGCCCAGGGTTCGATGGCCAAAGGATGTGTGAGGTCCTCTAAACCAGTTCTGGGCCTCATGGGAGAGAAGTACTTTGGGAGGTACAGTATCTGAGACGTTTTCTGGGAAGTTCAGATGATCTCAACAGAGATTCAGACATCACAACTAGGGCTGAGGGAGGCTTCTTTAGTCTCAGGAATTTTCATTTGTTCATGAGAGATCTCAAGGAATACGTGCCTCCTAAGAACCTACAGAAGCACCCAGGAGAGGAAGAATCAGTATATGGATGAGTCTCCCCACAATGAGCAATATGGCCAGATTAAATCCATATTAATGAGGTAAACTCTTCTTTTATCTACCTCTCCAGACTCTCCATGTTTCAAATGTATGGGTGTTTAAAACAGCATCAAGGAGGTAATGGAGTGAAAATGAGAGAAGAAATCAAACATATGCTACTATCCCAGGGGAGGTTTCTCAGCCTAATCTGAAGAAGGACAAACATAAACTACGTGGTCTGGAAAGAGACAGCACTAAATTTAGGAAAATTTGTTTTTTAATCATGATTTAGAAAAACCTGAAAATAAATTAAAATTGGAAAATTAAAAAAAAACCATACACTACGTGGGACTTGAGAACTTTGATATTATAATGGCTTAAATTTGTTATATCTGCCAAATATAAACTATTCTTATGTTATCTGTGACTAAAATGGTTATGAAATTTGTCTAAGATTTTATTCCACTGTGGTAAAATTTAGTCCACAGAATAAATTCAATGGGTTATGGGTAAGAAATAATGAAATGCTTTCCACCTCCATTCTTCAATGCAATTTATTCAATAATGTTGTTACATGTAATTAAAAATTTAGGGGGGAAATGGGATGAAAATATTTCCTGTGTTTTCTAAAGAAATAACAATGATGTCAATATCTTATTATGTAATCTGACCTTAAATAAAACATAGTAAAAAGCTATAAAATAAAAGGGTAGAATTGAACCCAAGTCTCAGTTCTAAAATAATGCAGTTTTCTATGGGATAAGGCCGATTACCTTATACCATAGTCTGAAACAGTTTAGTTACGCTAAATAATGTTAGAAATCCAGTTCATTCATCAAGCTGACTTGTTTTAAATGTTACTATTTGTGAGTAGGGTTCAGTAATGGAAAACCCCAAAGAAAACAAAGACTTTTTTTTTTTACCATTTGTTCAATATTTTACATAAATGGTCTAAAAATATTGATAACTTGGCATATTCTTATTATGTTTGCTAAATATTTCGACTCTCTAAGATTTCTAAGTTCTGTTTTCAGATCAGTAAAAACATTTTAGAAAGAACATATGTTTTATGAGTATTTAGCCAGAAGCCTTCAGACGTATTCATTTACTTTTTAAAAGCAGATATCTATGAACATTTCAACTAACAATGCATTTAAAGCTAGATTTGAGTGATGGAATCATATGCACAGACTTCTTTTTTTTTATTGGAGTTCAATTTGCCAACATACAGCATAACACCCAGTGCTCATCCCGCCAAGTGCTCCCTCAGTGCCTATCACCCAGTCATCCCATCCCCCTGCCCACCTCCCTTTCCACTACCCCTTGTTCATTTCCCAGAGTTAGGTGTCTCTCATGTTTTGTCACCCTCACTGATATTTTCACTCATTTTCTCTCCTTTCCCTTTATTCCCTCACTAATTTTTATATTCCCCAAATAAATGAGACAATATAATGTTTGTCCTTCTCCAATTGATTTATTTCACTCAGCATAATACCCTCCAGGTCCATCCATGTCGAAGCAAATGGTGGGTATTTGTCGTTTCTAATGGCTGAGGAATATTCCATTGTATATATAAACCACATCTTCTTTATCCATTCTTCTTTCGATGGACACCGAGGCTCCTCCCACAGTTTGGCTATTGGGGACATTGCTGCTAGAAACATCCGGGTGCAGGTGTCCCGGCGTTTCACTGCATCTGTATCTTTGGGGTAAGTCCCCGCTGCACGGACTTCTAAACTATGAAATTTTCCTGAAAATTCTTGCCTAACATTAGATGCTAAAAATAATAGAATTAGGGGTAGCCCACACTACCGGCAGGGAAATTATGCCCTCTTGTTGGAGAAGAGCATATCTGCATACATTTTGGGGATTCTTTTGTGTAGCAAATTTGCTTATTCTCCTCATTTACTTATTATTCAATCACTTATTTACATCAGTATTTATATCAGTATAAATATCTCACCGATATTTATGTTATATATTAGGTTATAATTTAATACCACTTTGTTAATATTGTTGCTGAAATCAATCCATGATTTGTCCATTAGGAGCTCTTGCTGTTAGGTCCGGTGTCCCTCTAGCATTCCTTATTATTGCCCTCTTATATATTTTTAAATTTTATTTGGTTTTATTTATCCCTTGTAAATTCATTCCAAGGGTACAATAAAGAAGGGGAAGAAAAAAAGGATCCTTACAATCAAGAAACCTGACAAACACGGGATGCCTGTGTGGCTCAGCAATTGAGTATCTGCCTTTGGCTCAGGATGTGGTCCTAGAGTTCCGGAATTGAGTCCCACATCGAGCTCCCTGCATGGAGCCTGCTTCTCCCTCTGCCATGCCTCTGCCTTTCTCTCTCTCTCTCTCTCTCTCTCTCTCTCTCACATGAATAAATTTAAAAAAAAATCTTAAAAAATGAGACAAACACCACCTCAAGTCAGGTGATCAAAGTCAGCATCAACAGTGCTGTCATGTTGATACTATACTCTTGAATGTATGTGATGAACATGGCACTTCACCTCCCTGGTCTTCTTCCATAAAATCTATAATCCAAATCTAATCATAAGAAGATATCAGGCAAGCCCCACTGAGAAGCACTTTGCAAAGTAACTGATAAGTAATCCACAAACTGTCATGGTCATCAAAAACAGGGGAAATCTAAGAAACTATCACAGCCAAGAGGAGTTTATGAACATATGGAAGCTAACAGTAATGTGACATCCTGGATGGGATCCTGAAACAGAAGAAGAAAATTAAATACAAATAAAGGAAAACTGAATAAAGTCTGGGCTTGGTTAATAATAGTAACAAATCAATATTCATTCATTAATTGTGACCAGTGGATTATACTAGTGTTAAGATGTTAATGATAGGAGAAACTGGATTTGGGATACATGATAATTTTGTCTACACAACATTTTGTAAATATAAAACTATCGAAAATAAAAAGGTTATTTAAAAGAGGAACTATTAGGAGAATTAATAGTTACATGGGATGTGAATATCTAAGCAGATTAAAATAAAATGGAATTGAAACGATGTCAAATTTAGACTTTGTTTTGCTATTAATATTTGCTTTAATATAAGGACTCAATTCTTTAAACTCGTTCAATACATAGATAAAATAATAATTCTGAAGGCGGGGTAGCTAGAATACTATAATGCATTTAAACATTGTTTAGATCACAATAAGCCTATTTATCTAAAAACCCATCGTCCAAAACAAAATTTAGAAGAAACACTCTGCATACTTTGAAGCGTTTCTAATAGATGTCTTTCTAAAAATAGAACATGTGTATCTACATTTTCCTCCTACATTTTCTATCTTAATTCTCCATCACATGCTGTGGTTGTGGCTGTAGAGACATATTTAAATCTGTAGTGCGTAGCACGATATGCCTGAGCCTGAGGATTCTCACTCTGGCTATTCTTTAGAATCAATAGGGGAACAACCACAATCCAATTAAATTGGAATCTCTGGAGGTGAGATACTTGCATTTATATGTTTTAAAAGCTTTTCGAGTTATCCTCAATTTCAACCAGGGTTGAGAAACATTGCAACCCATGGATATTCCTATGTGAACAGCAGAATATATATATATAATCTTTACATGTAGTTGTTGTGGAGACGAATTCTGTTGCCATGCATTCCTAGTAGCACGCGAGTCAGATCCCATATCGAGGAGCGCAGGTGAACTTGTGCTCCCATGCAGAATGTAAACTTCCCCTCTCTTGTGTTTCTTCATCACTGGCTATCTTGTTATCTACCATAGCTCACAATGTTTGTATTTATTTATAATCCCCATGACTCACCAATATCAGTGCAGTTTTAAAGATAACTATTCTAATTCGTTATCACGGATACTTCTGGCACTGGCTTCTCATGTATTCTTTAAGGCTTTCTGTCACTTGCTGTCTACTTAGTTTTGTTCCTGAGGCTTTTCTTCTATCTTTGTTGTGTCTCCTGGCTCTTGTCAAACAACACAAAATATGTTCAAAACACTGATCCTATCATAGGCATCATCAGCCAAATAAATAAACCATTAACTTGTACTGAATGACCCAAACATTGGATTGACATTGAGCTCTTGCAGCCTTCAACTGAAATCATATGATTATCCCTATGTTGCTGGTTGTCTGAAGATCAGGTCCTTTCTCCCCTTTTTTTGTTGTTACCGCTATTATTATGCCTAGTGTTGGAGCCAGAGTCAGTGCCAGCATGTTCCTTAAAACTTGGGGGCTATTTGGTTCCCAGTATAACATAAGAGAGACTGACCCAGTTCACAGAATCTTATCAGCTTAATTTGATATTAAGGTATCTTCTAAATTTCTACTAAAAACTATATATTTTGCATGACTTTTGCAAATAACTGGAAATATAATATGAAATTCATTTCTTACCACAACCCAATCCTATGGTAACACAGGCACTGTTGTTCATGAAGGCTAGAAAAAGTAGTGGTCACTTCCATTAAATCTGAAAGATCATAACTTCTTGAACTTCTCATTTGTGCCTAGCGTACTGAAAGAATTCAGATAGATTCAGATTTATATGACATCTTGGCAATAGCTAATTACCGTAATAACATAAATCCTTCATATAAACTAAAAAAAAAGTAAAAATTAATTTAAAGGCAAAGGTACTGCAGATTATTTCCTTTTTTGAAGAGCTAAAGAAATGTAGAGTACTAGAAATATATAACTGGCCCCAAATTATATAACCGGAGTAAAATACTAACTAATAGGGATTCCAGTGCAAATCTCACTTTTCATGTGAGAAAAGTGGATTCTAAGATATGATGATTCCGTCAAGTTTGTTCCATCATTCTCAATGGTGATAATTACAGAGAAAGTCTACATAAAAAATACCCCTGAATATGTGTGTGTACATAACAATGATAGATTTTCTTTACATATCAAATTTATTACTTTTTAAGAAGTCTCATTGCAAAAGATGTAACTTGTCCATGGATTTGTGTTTAATTCTGCAGAAAACTATACATGCTTGATCAAGGATACATGATGTGTAAGGAATCAGAGTCCATTTCTTACTCATGCATCATGGAGTGTAAGAACTATACTTGATCAATTATCTATAACTTAATTTTAGTCTTGCATTGAATTATTACATACTGAATATTTATTAAACATATGCAGAATAATGTATATTAAAAATTTAGATCATCTTCTCAGGGCACCTGGGTAGATCAGTTGGTTAAGCATGTGACTCTTGTTTTTGGCTCACGTCATGATTTCAGGGTTGTGAGATCTACCCCCAATTCTTTTTTTTTTTTTTAAGTATTTTGTTTTATTTTATTTTTATTTATTTATTTATGATAGTCACAGAGAGAGAGAGAGAGAGAGAGGCAGAGACATAGGCAGAGGGAGAAGCAGGCTCCATGCACCGGGAGCCCGACGTGGGATTCGATCCCGGGTCTCCAGGATGGCGCCCTGGGCCAAAGGCAGGCGCCAAACCGCTGCGCCACCCAGGGATCCCCTACCCCCAATTCTGCTTGAGATTCTCTTTCTCTCCCTCTGCTCCTCACTCTTTCCAAATAAATAAGTACAATCTTTAAGAAAAAAGTTTAGATCATCTTCTCATATATAGCTCTGTCACACTGATTATGAAACTTGTAGCATCCTCATGGCATGCAATAATAAGGTCCGTCAGATACGAAGAATGTCATTTTAGAATCAGAAGTTACCAAAAGCAATATCTAGTCAATTTATTGGTAAATTTGTTGGTAATGAAACTCTAAGATTTTGCTCAAGTTCATGTATATAGGATAATTAAGGTCACAAATAATCCTTGTTCTCAATTGCTCATGAACACTTTTTTATACCTCTTCTATTCTAATAAGGCCTTTGCTACTGTAATTTTATCACATCTCTGACCATCAAAAATTTATTCAAGCAAGAGATTTAGATTTATTTGAAGTGCTTATAAAAGTCCTCTCTATGGAAACCTCTCCCATATCTGAAGAAAATTATTGTCATCTTTAGTGTTTTCATTCAAGGCTAAGTAATTCTAATGCCATCAACGATTTTTTTAAGATGATATTTTTCTGGTTCTTCAAAGGTTGTCAATGTTCCTTTCTCTCTGGGGAATTTTTTCTAAATGGCCTCCCTGTCTCCTACCTTAATTTTTCATCTCAGAAGCACATCAAATTATCTAATAAAAGCTTTTAAACAGATTACAATAGCAAACTAAAAATGCTGAAGTCACCAGCCATCGTTTTGTTATTATCATAACCTTTGTGCTTATTGTTATTCAGCATTTATGCATCACCTTGATTTTCTCAGAATGTTTATAATCATCGTTTTCTAGCTATCTGCAGCTAATATGCAGAATCTATAATTGCTAATGAACAAATATAATAATAATTCATGAACTGTCTGCCCCTCTTATTTCTTAAATAACATGTTTTCTATCTAAACTAGATTCTTCTCATATGCAGTTGCTAGCAAATCTCATGGGATGAAAATTTGGCACATAATTTCTGTACTATGTAATTTCTTTACATATGTAAACGTGCCAAGCATCTGAACTCACATAAAGATAACATTTTTCTTCAGCAGGTGGGACTTTTGAATTCTTTTTTTTTTCTTTTTCTTTTCTTTGTTTTTAGCATTCCTTCAATTGATTCTTTAGTGTTCTTTATAATGACATTAGAATATTAAGTTACAAAACATTTTAAGTCATAAAATTGGGTTTGAAAGAATATAAATGTAAAACTAAACACTAAAGAGATTAAACATAGGCACTTAAAATGTAGAAGAAAGATTTTGCTTATGCTCTGAAGCATAACAGTATTAACAATAATATGTTTAATATTTATCCATGTTTACTTCTGTTACATCAAGCCTGTTTTATTGCTGATGGCTGAGGATAAATCTTTTTCAAGGCAATATTACCACTTACCAGTTACATAAAAGGAAAAGCATCTACATGTAAACCCAGAAGTGATAGGGTTTTATCAATCACTACTTAAGCATTGGTACTTACTTGTTCATATCCTTTTCAATATATTCTTGTTTCACATTTATACACGTGGACTACACACAAAAATAACAAGGAATCATGTTATAATAAGAAAAATAGTTTGAAAAGATTGCCATTCATAATTTCTGCGATATTGTATCTCTATGATCGTCAGTTTCTCTTATGTAATGTGAAAACTGGAATCTTCATCGCTTAGCCTCATTAGAACTTGCATTTATAATGCTATGAAGTTGTTGTGCTTTTCTTCACATTCTTTGAGAATGATACAAGTGTCTTATTTTATTGTTCCTTTTTCTGAAGGCTTTTTCCCATACACAGAAGACATAATAGTTTTTCCAGTAATCTCTGACGTTTCTACCAAAGACATTTTTAAAAAATTTCTCCTTAAAAAAAAAGATGATGAACATACAGAAAGAATGTACTTGTGGAGACTAAAGTCAACTATACCACTCTAATATTGGCTAACCTATTCATGTTTTCTCAGAAAGTTTGTCCTACAGCCTTACATTGAAAGGGTCTAGAAAAGTAATATGTGACTAAGGAAATAGGTAACAGCTGTAATGCTGATTAGGAACAGACTACCTAGATTATGCCTATTGTTGAGGAAATTCAAAATACTTAAAATGAACAGGACAAAATAGATTAAAAATAAAATAAAATAAAATAAAATAAAATAAAATAAAATAAAATAAAAAGACAATGGGCAGCCCCGGTGGCTTAGCAGTTTAGCGCCATCTGCAGCCCACGGTGTGATCCAGGGGACCTGAGATTGAGTCCCACGTCAGGCTCCTTGTATGGAGCCTGCTTCTCCCTCTGTCTGTGTCTCTGTCTCTCATATTCTCTCTCTCTCTCTCTCTCTGTCTCTCTGTATCTCATGAATAAATAAATGAAATCTTAAAAAATGGACAAGAGAGACAGTATCTATTACTCTTCCTAAAGACAAAGAAAATATTATGAACTGGAACAAGAGAGTTGGATGTGTAACTTGTACCAAAACACAATAGTTTACTTTTTACCTGGAAGAACTCTGAGTTGGTCCTGTTCTGTTTGTCACTTTTATATGTAACCATAATGAAGGAAAATGTAGAATCAAATAAACCAAGAGTGGCTAGCAAATTTTAAAACTCTACAAAAAAGAGAGATACAGTTGATATTGTAAGATAGCAAAATGTTTAATAGGCCTATATGTGAATTCATTAAAAGCGCACATATTACAGATACACAGCTCATACACACTTGTTTATGTTTGGAATATAGTATATTTGTATTGACTATAGCAAATATTTAAAAAGAACATGGGAGTTTTGTTGATTAAATGTCAGTAAGCCATTAAAATGTGAAGAGTTGAGGGTAAAAAGGACTCTAATGTGAAAGAGAGTAAAAGATTAAATCATATTTCTGGGTAGAATTTGGGAGATTTGGTCACAATATTAGAAAAGAAGTTCAAGCAGTGGAACTTTTTTTACCAGTATATAAAGCTGTCTACAATGTTTTCTGCATTGCTAGAAGAACAATAGAGAATGTGGAATGTTCAAAGAGCATATGCCAAGATGCTAAGAGAGATTTGTGTAGTAGTAAGTACAGGTTGAGATAGATTTCTGAATTTTATTCGTATTCTAAGATTCTATTATCTTATTTTCCACTAATTAATTACTAGGATCTGAAAGTTTTTTTCTATATTACCTGGAATTTCTAAATACATCTATGAATTTCTGATAACTATAAAAGTATACTATATTTTATCCAATTTCATTTAGTACAATATTTATATATTGAACACCAGTTTGTTCCAGGAGCTGTATTTGATACCGAATACGCAAAGGTAAATTAGGCAAGCTCTGCCCTAGCGAAATTTATAATATAGTGCAGAACACAAACGCATGATTTGATCACCATATGTGCTATATGATATGGTACATGCAATGGGATTTCATGCAAAAGCAAAAAAGGATGCCATGAAAGCAATGCTTAAAGGGAAATTTAAAGCAGTGGATGTACATACTAGAAAAAAAGAGGAAATTCTACAATCAATTATCTAAGCTTCTACCTTAGGAAACTATAAAAAGAAGAGTAAATTAAATTCAAAATAAGCAGAAGAAAAGAAATAATAAAAATTACCTGCACTCCGATGTTTCTAGCAGCAATGTCCACAATAGCCAAAC
The DNA here is from genome assembly GCF_018345385.1 of Vulpes lagopus. Lineage (NCBI taxonomy): Eukaryota > Metazoa > Chordata > Mammalia > Carnivora > Canidae > Vulpes > Vulpes lagopus. The sequence continues at coordinate 47,422,266 of NC_054839.1, forward strand.
TGTGGAAGGAGCCTCGGTGTCCATTGAAAGATGAATGGATAAAGAAGATGTGGTTTATGTATACAATGGAATATTCCTCAGCCATTAGAAACGACAAATACCCACCATTTGCTTCAACGTGGATGGAACTGGAGGGTATTATGCTGAGTGAAGTAAGTCAATTGGAGAAGGACAAACATTATATGTTCTCATTCATTTGGGGAATATAAATAATAGTGAAAGGGAATATAAGGGAAGGGAGAAGAAATGTGTGGGAAATATCAGAAAGGGATACAGAACATAAAGACTCCTAATTCTGGGAAATGAACTAGGGGTGGTGGAAGGGGAGGAGGGTGGGGGGTGGGATGAATGGGTGACATCACTGAGGGGGGCACTTGATGGGATGAGCACTGGGTGTTATTCTGTATGTTGCCAAATTGAACACCAATAAAAATAAATTTATTATAAAAAAATTAGGGCAAAAATTAATGAAATTGATAATAGGAAATATACAGAGAAAATCAAGCAAACCAAAAGTTCAATAAAATCAATAAGCTTCTACCAGGCTACTAAGAATAAAAGACATAACAACAAATTATTAACATGAGAAATAAAAAAAAGTGTACATCAACATAGGTCTCATGTACGTTGAAAGGGATAGATAAGGAATACTATGAATAACTCTACCCACAATTTGATAACCTAGATGAAATGTACCATTTCCTTGAAATACACAATCTGCCAAAATTCACACAAGAAGAAATAGATTATATAAATAGGCATATGTCTATTAAATAAACTGAATCAACAATTAATAAACTTCCAAAACAGCACCAGCTTCAGGTGGGTTCATTGGTGAATTTTAGCAAACATTTAGGGAAGGAATTATGCCAATTCTCCATAATGTCCTTCAGAAGATAAGAGAGGAAATACTTCCTAACTTTTCTCTAAAATCAGCATTGTCCCAATACTAAAACCAGCCAAAGACATTACAAGAAAAGAAAGCTATATATCAATATGTCTCATAAATATAGATGCAAAGGGCCTCAACAAAATAGCAAATTAAATCTGATAATGCATAAAAAGAATTAAAGACTATGACCAAGTGGAATTTATGCCCATTGTGCGAGGCTAGTTCAACTTTCAAAAAATAAGCTAATGCAATCCATCATATCAAAGGCTAAAGAAGAACAATCATATAATGGAAGCAGAAATAGAAACAGAAAAAAAAAAAGCTTTGACAAAATTCAATATCCATTCATTATCAACTAGGAATAGAGGGTAGCATTACTAAATTGATAAAAAGTAAAAATAATTTCCATATAAACCCAATAGCTAATATCGTCCAACATAGTGAGATGTCTCAAGCCACAAACATCAGGTACAAGGCAAAGATGCCACCTCTCACCACCACTTTTTAAGATCATGCTTGAAATACTAGCTAATGCAATAAGACAAGAAAAAAAAAAGAAATGAAAGATACATTGATTAGAAAGGAAGAAATAAAACCCTTTGTTCTCTGTTAACACCACCATCAATGTAGAAAATCCAAAAGCTTCTCTAAAAAATAAAGTCTATTGGAAAAAAAGAGAAGAGGATGGTATTGAATGTATTACTGGGAATATATATTTTTTTTATTTATTCTTGGAAAAATCTTAGAAAAAAATTCCAAGAAATGAATCTAAAGTTAAAATCAAACTGACTATATTTACATATGCAGGTTTATCTCATCTGGACAACTTAGGTGACTTTGAAATTTGGAGAAAAATATTTTTCCTTTTCTAGAAATTGAGAAGGATAATTTCCTGTTGTTCTTTTAGAGATCACTGTGTGTGTGTGTGTGTGTGTGTGTGTGTGTTTTATAGCCAATTTGTGTTGGATATTGAATAAAAATGCCTATTATTTCTATAACGGACATTTGTGAAGACTATTATGAATCTAATTGATATAAAATTCTGTATTTTAATACTCAGCAATTTTATTATATATTCAAGGTATATTTATACTTACCAAGAATAATTTATAGTAGCTAGCTTATAATATTGCTTAGACTGTAAATCTAGGCATTACTCTTGAATCGCCTCACTCTTATTTTACCCTGGATCTAGTCGATCACAGGATCATTCTAAGTTTTCCTCTAAAGTATGATCTAGGGGTGTCTGGGTGGAGCAGTCAGTTGAGTGTCCCACCCTTGGTGTCAGCTCAGTTGAAACTCTTGTTTCAAGCTCTTGTGAACTCAGGGTGCTGGGATCCAGCCCTGCATTGGGCTCTGTGTTCCAATCCACTTAATGCAGAGCTTAAGTTTCTCCTTCCCTCTGCCCCTCCCCTCTGCCCTCTTTCTAAAATAAATAAATAAATCTTAAAAAAAAGTATGATTCAAATCCACTCTTTTTTCTTATTCCCCACTATCCTTTCCCCAAAGACACGCATAATTTATATCTCTTCCATACTACGTTAATATCACTAATATATATACTTTTGTCTTGTACTCTCTAATCCATTTATTACAGAACATAAGGAATTATCTCCAACAACAAAATCTCTTAATGCTACCCCTGCTTAAAAATTTCAGTGGCTCCTCATTGCTTTTGGGAAACTGGATGTTATGGATTAAAAGGCTTTCTATCCTTATCTTTTAGATTAGCCCACTTCTCTATGTCCCTTCTTTTTAAGAATTTGTTTTTTTTTTTTAGGAACTCTTCCTGTTTCCAACATTATTTTTCCTTTCACTAAAAAACTAAAACTACTTATCACTTGTATGACACCTACTTATCTTTCAGATTAGAGCTTAGATGTCATCTTGTGTGTCCATCCATGACTCTAAAATCTGCACTGTCCTTGTTATAACACCTACCACATTGTGTTTAATCTCTTGCTAACTTTCTGTATCACTTATTATACTGTAAACTCAAATAAGTAAGAAATTTTGTAACCGGTGTTCAGTGCAGCATAATACCCAGGAAAGGCACTAAATAAGTCTATTGTAAGAAAGGAAAAAAAAAGAAAATTAATTTTTACATTACTAACAGTTTGGATGAAATAACCTAATAAGTCACATTGTCAATGCTTTTTCATTTCAAATCCAATCTGGCTTCTCAGAATTTTCAACTCACCTAATAATAATATCCTTAATGGCTTATTTTAAGAAATCCATACCAAAGATGGACAGGTTATATGTGATGTGGAGATCTGTTTATCAGCTAAGACTTTCTAGGTCAATTCAATATTGGTGTTTTTATTTTATTTTATTTTTATTTTTTTAATTGAATTAATTTTTATTGGTGTTCCATTTACCAACAGGATATCAATAAGCCCATCAGCTCTTCAGCTAGATTTGTCTTACAGAGAATAAAGTTAAATTCAATGTCTGGGTTGCTTTTCTATTTGTGAATCTTTCCTTTCTTTCTTTTCGATAAGAGGTTAAATTTTAGTTTTGAGATTACTAAGCATGATTAGGTCAATATTTACCTTTGTCATATATTTAAGAGAGATCTACACTGCACTTTACCTCTGTATATGATAATACATGCACATATTTTTATATGTAATATTTACAGACTTTATGAGCCATGCACATGCTCTTCAGGTGTGGTGACATATAAATATAATTTCTGTTGTTCCTGGCAGATTGAGGCCTAAACATTTAGAAAGGCTGGGATTCGGATTCTGATTGCATTTATACACCAGATAACAACAAAGTATCTCCATAACAAATAAAGAAATGATTGCTGCTTTGGTTTCCTTAATTCTCTTTTCTCTATGAAATTTTTGCCCTTTGAACTTTGATATTTTAGTTTCTATTCCTAAAGCATGTATATTTGAATTGATAAATTTTGAGACAAGATCTTGGATGTGGCTTATTCTCAGTTAGCAAAGGAAGGACCTAAGTAATTTTTTAAAAGATGAACACCACTCTTTTCCCAAAGCATTTTGAATAATTGTATCCAATTTTGTATCCAGTATTGATAGAGCTATTTATTTCCACTAATCTTGACCTGACAGCAGAGAAAAAATTGAAGTCAATGATTTTTAAGTAACTGTGTCCTCATCTTGAGCCCTTGTTATCAGTCTATAAAATGTTTAATTTCTCCTCCCTTGTAGTAATAAAAATATCTTGTTTAGATGATATGTTTTTTCCTGCATCAAAACTTAACATCCTTCTTTTTCTTTCCTATTGATCCCTGAACCTATTAGTATTAAAGATCATGAATATGTTCTTTGTTTCACATATTATAGCTTGCTAAGCTTAATATTCCTTTGTAATAGGACAGAGGAGTTGTGGTATATATGAAAAAGTAAATATACTCACTGCGAAGGAAGTTTCTGAATGCATGGTCAAGAAAAATGAAACAATGTTTCTTGGGTCAATCACTTCATTTAAGTATTAGCTATTAATGGCAAATTGATGGACAAGAAAATGTTTCAGAAAATGTAAGAATTGTTGCCTCTGCCATGTTGAAAATAGACCAGCTTTTAGAATTCAACAGATCCGATGATAAAGATAAGTCATAGCTCTGTGTAATTTCAAGTTGAATTTATAATACTTTCGAGATTTTTGCAACATAAAAAGCTGTAGTGTCAAAATCGTGTTTTCTGCCAAGGATTGCTGTTAGCATATGATTAACCTTCCAAATGATAACATATTTCCAAAGGTTGTCTTAGGAGGTCACACTTTGGGAACAGCAAATAGAATATAATGGCTAACATTATTTACCAGCTACTACTCCTGCTATTTGTTTGTCACGTAATGGTTTCTTATTTTGTCATTTATGTAACTGCTGATCATTAGCATACAGGTTTACAGTACTTCATGTACAATAAAAGGGGAAAGAGCAAGTGAGTAAAACTAATTTACTTATAAAATGGCAACTTGAGGAAATGTATTTCGAAAGAATGACATTTCCTTGTTCTCATCTTTTCATAAGTTCTGTTTTTAAGGGCCTTTAGAAAAATGCTTCAGTGTTCCAGTAAAACTGCTTGAGCAGTAAATGTTCTATCAGAGATGCTTTCTTCAATCTCCTACTTAAGGACTTCAGAATAAGTATAGTTATCACAATAATAACGTGTCGCTATTAAATTTTACCACAATTCTTCCTAAGAGTTCATACGTAATATATGGTGTGACCACACTGAATGTATTCTTAAAAAAAAAAAAAACAAAACACCTGTGGAACGCTGTATGTTTAAAAAGATCTATAATGGTTTTGTGATTCTGGAAGAGAATGAAAAATCTGACTTATGTACTGGTTTTTCTGGCCAAGTTATATTAATCAGCTGCAAAGTTTCTTAGGCTAAATGATAGGCACCTTGTAAAGATTAATAAATATCTTTGATAATTGTTTACATTTTTAAGAACACATCAATTCAGCCTCTTAGAATGGTTTTGCCCCAGTGTGGCAAGGAAATTGTATCTATTTTTTTCCATGAATCATAGTGACCACCAGATTTATCAAAGACAGTAGAAGAGTGATGGTTTTAATAACATTATTTTATAGAAGGCACCTGGTTCTATTAGAGCACATGTAAATATGAGCTGACCCTAATGACTGACTTAATTGAATTCTTACTAACTCTGACCTTTGAAAAAGAGCTACACAAGATAAACACAAGATAGTCATCACCAACACTGGGAAATTACATATGAGTCAGTTCAGGGCCACATTAAACAGGTTGATATGAGATTATCTGGATGATATTTTGGCATGGTTTGTAATGATTCCCTTCTGCTCTTTCTTACCATACCATATTTCCTTACTTTAACAGAACAACTAGATTTTTCAGTCATGTAGTGGTTTTATATCCATATTCTACTCCAATAAACAAAAAATGTCTTTGAACTTCCAAAATGTGCCAAATTTTAAAAAATACATTAACTATTGAAGTTGAATCCTGAAAGAAGTAGCTAAAATTTTCTGCTATTTCTCTTGTTTTTATCAAAGTAACCTGTTTGGGGGATGAGGGTGTGTGAGATACAGTGCAAAGAGCGTTGACATGTCTCTAGTCTCCATTACTAAACTTATTCAATTATGACACTGTGACTCCTTCTGAGCGTTGGCTTACACATCATTAAAATGATAATAGAAACATGTCCCTCGTTTCTTATGAATAGTGACAAAATCACATATAACAATACTGAAAATAATTTTATAAAAAAAGGTTGGGATACGCCCAGTGTTCTTTGGAAGTGTTGAATCAGTCACTATATTGTACACCTGAAACTAATATTACACTGCGTATTAACTACCTGGAATTTCAATACAAACACTAAAAAAAACTACTATAAACATTCATGTTCAGATTTTCGTTTGAACATAATTTTTGTTTCTGTGAAATAAATCATAGGTTGCATGATAGTTATTTGTGGAATTTTTTGAGAAATTGCCAAACTCTTTTGAAGTCCAGCTGTACCAGTTTACATTGCCATTAGTAATGCATGAGTAATTAACTCTCTCTGCATCCTCACCAGGTTTTTTTTTTTTTTAAGATTTTATTTATTTATGCATAAGAGACACACAGAGAGAGAGGTAGAGATACAGGCAGAGGGAGAAGCAGGCTCCATGCAGGGAGCCCTACGTGGGACTTGATCTAGGGTCTCCAGGATCACGCCCTGGGTTGAAGGTGGCGCTAAACCTGCTGAGCCACCCTGGCCGCCCGTCCTCACCAGCTTTTGATGTTGCAGCTATTTTTTTATTTTAGCTATTCCTATAGTTATATTGTGGTTTTCATGTACATTTTCTTAGTCACTAATGATGTTAAACATTTTCATGTACTTATTTGGCATATCTATATCCTCTTTAGTGAAATGCCTGCTAATATCTTTGGCACATTTTATAACTGGGATTTTTTTTTCTTTCTTCTTTTTGAGGTTTGAAAGTTTTTTTTTTTTTTTACTCTAGATGCAAAATCTCTATTAGATATGTAATATTCAAATATTTCCTTCCAATCTGCCGCTTATAGTCATCTCAATGTCCACCTGGTGAGATTTTATTTCAGTTATAATAGTTTTTTATTTCTATGATTTTCTTTTAGTCATTTTTAAACTTTTACATCTTTGCTGAAGTTTTCTATTTTTTATTTGTTTCAAACATTTAGAGAAGTATATTTTTTTGTGATGCTATTTAAATTATGATCAGATGATTGTAACATCTGGTTCATCTCAGTATTGTCATCAATTGATTTTTCGTTCCTCATTCAAATTGTGGTTTTCCTGTTTCTTGACATAAGTGACTTTTTATTTCATCCTGAACATTTTGGTTATTATGTTAGGAAATATTTGATTCTATTCTATGCAAGGCTAGCAGACAGAATCTGATAGAGTTTCATGGGATGTATTTTTAATGACTAATTTTCAGAGCTCTTGAAATAATAATATGTCCTGCTTCATTCTTCTGTTGCTACCAGGACTCCTGCTCAAACCTTACTGATTTCTCCTTCAGGATCAGAGGCTGCTTTCTAAGGCTGACTATTGTTGGAAGTAACATCTTCGGTGCGTGTGTGCGTGTGTGTGTGTGTGTGTGTGTATGTGTGTGTGTTTGAACAATGTGATAAACCACGTTTTAAAATATTAGAGAGCCAGCTCATTTACTCTTGTTCTGATTGATAATGATAAATAACATTATGCTTTATTATAATTGATATTTCCTTTTAAGGAAGAGATCATTTTGTGTATTAATACATTGGTAAACTTCTTGTAGTGATGAAATTGTGGTTAATAGAGGACATTTGTGGAAGGACAGCAATGTTTTAGGTCAAAGTCGTGCTAGACAAAGCAAATCTAGGTTGAAATAATTAATGTACAATGAATATGAATGTATAAATAAACTTTTATGAATAACATGGTGCTTTTATGCATGTATATTTCCAATTCCCATAGAGTTTATTTGAAAAAAAAAAAAGGTTACATGACTTTTAAAATAAACTCTCTATGATCATGAATGCATTTTAAAACTAAAAATATGGGATCCCTGGGTGGCGCAGCGGTTTGGCGCCTGCCTTTGGCCCAGGGCGCGATCCTGGAGACCCAGGATCGAATCCCACATCGGGCTCCCGGTGCATGGAGCCTGCTTCTCCCTCTGCCTGTGTCTCTGCCTCTCTCTCTATCTCTCTGTGACTATCATAAATAAATAAAAATTAAAAAAAAAATAAAATGTTTTAAAAAATAAATAAATAAAAAAAATAAAACTAAAAATATTACCACAAGCTCAACTGGGGTAGTTTTGGAGACTCAAAGACTTTTGGCTCATCCTATGACCCAAGGAAGAAGAGACAATGACTAAAAGTAGACATTAAAACATTATGACAAAAATAAATCATATAACATTAATACTGTTATATGTATATGTAACATTGATACTAAATAAATCATATAACATTAATTTGATACAAGCAAGGTATAGAATGATCATAGATTTTTATGGAATAATTCTAGAGTACCAGTGTAGTGATAAAATGGAATGACAACAATACAATATGAAAAAGAAAAGAGAAAGTTCAGAAAGTATTCAGTTAAGTGAAAAAAAATAACAAACAAAAGAACATTTCATTTATATAGTAGAACTTATCAGAATGCTTTGTATTAATTTTTTTATGTTTTCTTTTTTCTATAGATAAGAGAATCTTTTCAGGCAACTTATTTTTTCCCAGTGATTGTGATTTCTTTAAATCTTTCAGAAAAGATGACAGAAAAGATAATTCTGGAAGCTGAATAAGAAATATGGAATGGAAAGGATTTGTACACACGAATCCCATGTGTATTTCCCATGAGATATCATTTCTGTCCTAATAGAGAAATACTCACATATATTTAGTACTTTTCAATTGAATACTACTTTTTTATATTTTTTATTTATTCATGAGAGACAGAGACAGAGACACAGAAGAGGGAGAAGCAGGTTCCATGCAAGGAGCCCGATGTGGGGACTCGATCCCGGGTCTCCAGGATCAGGCCCTGGGCCGAAGATGACACTAAACCGCTGAGCCACCTGGACTTCCCTGAATACTACTTTTTTAATATGGATATAAAAATCTCTTGATTAGCATGGCTTGGGGAGCAAAGCATCCAGTATAATATATGGAGATCAAAGTCAAGTAAGGAATATAGTATCTTTTTTTAGTTTTTATTTAAATTACAGTTAGTTAACATACCATGTAATATTAATTTCAGGTGTACAATTTAGTGATTCAACATTTCGTGCAACACTTGGTGCTCCTCACAAGTGTACTCCTTAATCTTCATCATCCATTTTACCCATTCCCTCACCAATCTTCCCTCTGGTAACAATGATCTTATTTTCTATAGTTAAGAGTCTGTTTCTTGTTTTGTCTCTCTCTTTTTTCCCCTAGGATCATTAGTTTTGTTTCTTAAATTCCATATGTGAGTGAAATCATAGTACTAATCACTTAGTATTTGTCTTCCTCCGACAGATTTATTTTGCTTATCATGATACTCTCCAGCTCTATCCACATCACTGGAAATGGGAAGATTCATTCCGTTTTTTCTTTTCTTTAATTTTTTTCTTTTTTTTTTTTGTAGCTAATAGTCCATTGTATATGTATATCACCTCTTCCTTATCCATTCATCAGTTGGTGGACATTTGGGATCTTTCCATAACTTGGCAATTGTTGGTAATGCTGCTATAAACATTGGGTGTATTTATCCCTTTGAATTAGTATTTTTGTGTCCTCTCAGTAAAAACCTAGTAGTGCAATTGCTGGAATATAGTGTCTTTGAGAAGAACTTCTTTTAAAATACTTTATTTTTAAGATTTAAAAATAAACCTGCCAAATTTTTTAAGTAACACATAGTCATTGGAGAAAATAGAAAGTATGGAAGGAAAAGATAGTACTAAATTAATATTATATTACCTAGAGATAACTGTTAATTATATGTGTGTATCCAAATTATTCCCTGCATGCATATGTACATCCATACACAGTAATATAGTCAAACATTTAAAAAATTGAAATTATACTTCACCGACTCTTTTTCAAGCTGATATTTTTGTCTCTCAGTAGCACATCATGACAATATTTCCATGTAAATAATTGTACTTCTACAGTATCATTTGTCATGGTTCAAAGCACTTAATAATAAAGGTTTAACAGCATTTACTTACCAATCTTGTGTTATTGGTATTTAAGCCTTTTCAGAAACTACAGTTAATAAAACCCAAGAGGACCTTCTATCTAGAAATTAAGAAAGGCAAGAAATGAGTTCATCATGTTGATTGTAACTTGCACTATCTAATGAATGAGCATGGTATAGTTAAATTTTATGCTTAATTATATACATATTTAATGATAAATAATGTACAGAAATATCTATACATTTATTTTCTGTCCTGCTCTACTAAGGGAAGTGGTAAAATATTTATCTGAGGGTAGTTAAAATTGTAAACACGGTGAACACAAATTTATAAAATAAACTTTTATGACCAAATAATGTTTAAAAAAGAAATGAATCATTGTGTTCCTTTTCCTTTTTCTCTGATTTTTTTCTTCTTCTCTGTTTTTCTCTTTAGTACTAATCCCCAATATCCAGGTCTCCACATCAGAGTTTACATGCTACGTTTGAATTGCTGTCAGGCATATCTTACTGGAACTTTGGAAGAGGGCGAAATGTATTTCAAGATAAACTAATTATTATATGGGCATTTTTATCAAGGATATATTTGATATTCCAGTTCCCTGACTCTATGCCTAAATTATGACTATAGTTTAACTGTTCATAGACCTCCTGATCCATTGACCTATCATTTACTATTAACTATTTATTCTAGTCATTGTTTCTCACCTTGCCAGCTTATATTCCATGGTATAATACTATGATCATCCCCTTCTACATATTTCAATTGTTTCCCTTCATTTCCTCTGTTATACTACAAGCAAAATCTTAACTCTAATTTAAACCAAGTATTTTTCTCTCTCTGCCTTCATTTCAATATTCAAAATTGTTGGGTAAAGTGAATACTGACTACATGTGTTCAATTTAAATTCATGACTCCATACTTTGAATGCTCAATACTGCCATGAAATTCTATGAAAATTACAAAATGATTTCACCTGTCTAACATCCATGATAATTATTTCAAACTTCATCTCTTTCATCTTTTCTCAACTCATAGCCTTACATTATATTTTACTGAGAAAAATGGAAACCAAATGGATGATCTTTTATCTTAATTCTACTAACAAACTTAGTATCAACCTGCAACATGTTTTGATCTGGATTCTAGCTTCAAGAAAAATAATGATCTTTATTCTATCAAAAGCTAGTCTCCACTTGTCTTTGGAGTCCATTTTCTAAAACATTCTCCAGGGATTTCATTATTTCTTTTATACCATACATCAGTCTTTCCTACTCTGCTGACCATTTCCACAAATACATAAGTTAATTTTGGTATCTCTCAACTTAAAAATCTGCAGTGAACCCACAATTTCTTCTAGTTACTAGTCCATTTTTTTTGCCAAAAAAAATCATCTTGAAAGTTTAACCAACAGGTATTTTCCTCAGTTACCTACTTTTCTTATTTTTTCTTTAGACAACTATAACCAGGATTCTATCAACATTTCTGAACAAAATCTCCTCTTGTCAGGTAATCAATCATCTTTATATTTCTTTACACAACTTCTAAATCAATATTGTCATGGTCTCACAACATTACACACTACTATAGTGTGGTCATGGTCTCACAACATTAACAATGGAAGAGAACGTTTATTGAACTCTGCTATTTTTATTCTCTCCCCATTAATAGAGCCACTAGATGCTCAACCCCCAAACTTAAGAGTCATTATTAAATTCTCCCTTTTGGTCAATCTCCACATTTGTTCTTTGAGCTAATTCATTTTTGTTGACACGTTCTTTGCACAAAAAGCTATTCTCTCTCATCTAGACTACTACAGTGATTTTCTATAAGTCTCTCTATTTTATCTCTTTCAACACTATGACACATTTTATTAATAGAAACCAGAGTGATATTTTTAAAATGTAAATTGGGTCATAATACCACTCTTCTGAAAAACCTTCAATGTCTTCACATGGCACTTAGAATAAACTCAAATTATTGTGGTCAGTATGAGTCTATGTGATCTGACTGCTATGACACTTTCAGTTTATAGAATTACGCTCAACCTTTTCAGCTTATAAAATTATCCTTTGTGCACAATAGCCACATAGACCTCTTTCAGTGTCTCTAACCCAGTGGCTCTCCCAGTATAGTCAGTCCCTGGACTATTACAGAAATGTAGATTCTCTAGTCTCTCCCAAGTCTGTTGTCTCAGAAACTCTAGCTGAGGGGCTAAACAACTGTTTTTTCACAAGTCTTCCATATGATTTTTTTCTTCAGCTTTACTGAGGTATAATTGGCAAATAAAGTTACAAAATAGTTAAAGTGTACAACATAATGATCTGATATGCATATGCATTGTGAAAGGGTTCCCCCCTTTGAGTTAATGAACATTTCATCACCTCACATATTTGTTTTTGTATATGTGTGATAAAGCATTTAATTCTACTCTCTTAGCACATTTCAGTTATACAATACATGTGATTTGATTTATGCTAAAATGTGAGAATTACAGCTAATTCAACATGATATTTATGTCACAGGGGTTTTGTTTGTCTTTTTCCATGACTGGAATATTCTTCCTCTGACTCTTAGCTACGCATGTTTCTCAAGGTCCAGCATGTCTTGGTGAATCTAAAGAACCCTCCACTCCCATTAAATATGATTGAATTGCTTGTTTATTGTATTATCTGTCACTCTCTCTCAAATGCAAGCTCCAATATGGCAGGGGCTTGTCAGTCTTGTTTAGGACTCTAATCACACCACTAGCATAATGTCTAATTCACAGAGTGGGAACACCATAAATGTGTGTAAGATGAATGCATTCATTGTGAGAATTTGTAAATAGTCAGTTGGTTATTTATAAACCCTACCAAACCCTTTGACATTCATCTTTAATTGAAAAGAAAAATCTTATGTTTCTCTCAGAATGGCAAAAAAGTAAAATTTATTCTTTTTCTTCTTTCTTTCATGCAATGCACTCTCTATTAATCTTTCCTACTTCCACTTATCCAAGTTCATTACTATTCACTTCTTAAATTTCAGACTCAGTTTAGGCTTTAGAATATCTTAATCATTCTTGTCTTCCTCAGTTCTCCCACTACCTACCAACCTGAAATGTGTCACTTTCCATTAACTTCCTTAAAAATCCTGTATCTAACTCTATACCAACCTATATATCATTTTATAGATGTTTATTTTTCTGTTTGCCTCCTAAAAATCTATTAGCTCCTTATCTTTAAAGACTGTTTTGTTTATCTTGGTGAATTAACAGTGAACACAGCACCTGCTATATCTACAGACAGTCAGCAAAATTTATTTAATGAATATAAATACCTCGGGCTGGAGAAGTTTCTAAAACAAAATGAAACAAGCAAGGAACATCCACTATTTGAATTTGGGTGCCTGGATTCAGTGTAAGGGATCTAGGGATTAATGCTTAACAGCACCTGTTGACAGCTTGAATCATCACTGCAGGCATCTAAACAGAAGTTATCGAGCATTCAGCAGCTATTGAGGGCTCTGAACTCCCCTAAGAATATAATCTCACCACTCAGTCCTGCTCCAAAAAAATTATCTGTAGCCAGAAATATTTCAAACAAAAAGGAAAACGAGAGAAAATAACCCACAATTTTAGAATAAATTTAGTCTCATCATCTAGTTTGGTTCAGAATATGTAAACTTATAGATAAGGATAATTTTATCTAATTTCTCAAATGTTTATAAAATCAAAATTTAATATTGGAAGTCATATTCTTTTTTAAAAAAATAATTCTTTATTTTAAATAATCCTTGCTTACTTTCTGGATTTATTAAGATGATGAAATTCTTCACCTGTGGAGAATAGAGATTGAATATTGCTACAGATTGTGAGGTGAGTCTACTACAGGAACACTGTGTCTGTAAAGAAGTTTATAGTTATTGACTTACCTGGAAAAGTTTGGTTTAAATACATATTTATGGGAATATTCATAGGATAAAATTTAGTGTTTCATGATATTCACATTTTAATATTTGTTTTCCTAATGTGTAATGCATATTGGGATTCGTGTCTTGAAATCTTCACATCATTAACCCATTTCATTGCCCAAGGGAGTAAAAATACATGTAGGAAAAGGGATTAGTTGATTTATCCATAGAGTAATAAACAAAATCAACAACATTAAAAAGATGAAATTAGTGTAACAAGAAATAGAGAAGTAAAATTTAAGTGTATTAATGTTTAATATTATCATTAAAAATGACTCATTATGCTATAATTTAAGCTCTATATTTATATATAAAGCTATATACACTTAATTATGTAATATATACTTATTAAACATATATATTACAGTTAAGCTTCTTTTCTAAATTGAAGATATACAATTAAGGCAATGTGCAAGGGAGAGCAATTTAATTAATTGACTCAACAAATATTTATTCTGCATTTAATACCTGCCAGATTTCCTTCCAGTTTCTGTAGAAATGAAAATCAGGATGGATGATGTCCTTGAATTTACATAGCTTAAATTCTAATAAACTACTTATAATCATGTAGCCAAATCATTTTATTATGGCTGGAAATATTACCAGGTATCTCTTTCAAACTTTGTCCCTTTCACCTTAGCTTTCTGCTTGCTATTATATTATCACACTTTTGCAAACTTCAGAAGTTAGCCTTATTAGCTTTAGAGACTCCCTCCTTCCTAATATCTCTTTTTAGCCTGCTGTATACATCTATATTCAATTTAAAAATAGCTTTAATTTAGTTTGAATATGTGATCTTTTACTCTTTATGTGACTATTTAAATAATTTCAAAGCCACATAACTGCACTTAAATATCCACTTACTAGGCATCTAATAATAATGGTACATGTCACAAAGTGCTGGTCATTTATTTCAATGATGATTCACACCATCCTATTGGGCAAACAGTCATATTACAGTTTTCTTATTAACGCTTTTACTACTTTAGAATTGGGTCTCTGCTAAGGGTTAGGCAATGTGCTGTATAGGGGGAATATATTGCTGAGCAGATTATGCACAGGCTTTATCTTCATGGAGCTCACAGATTAGTAGAGGAGATAAAAGTTAATCCAAAAGCAAAAGCAAATAAATTTGTATAGTCTCAACTGAATATACTAAGCAGGACTCCAAATTCTTCTCTTTCCAGTTCATTTTCATACCCATTGTACACTCCAAGAAAACGCTGTTCATGAAGTCCTCATTTTTCAATAATTACTTTACTTGGTCATCTAAATTTTAAAGACTGATTTGTCTTTTTAAAATCTTTTTTCACTATACCAGAAAAAAAAAACTACCCTTTCCTGAATTAACCTGGCCTGTAGCTGGACATATTTGGGAATATGAAATCACATACTTTAAGTGGGATTTGCAACTATTTAGTGATTTAAACTCACCTATTTTAAGTGTTATGATGTATGCATTATTAATTACATTATTCATTAGTTAAGGTACAAGAATGAAGACACGCATGTTAATTTTCATACTTCTTATTCTGTTTTTCATCCCCATCCCTCTCCTCACTGAAAAAAAAAAAAATTCTCCCTTTTAATCATAGTAAGGTTCCCAATTAGATCCTAAAGAGTCTAAGACATATGTGGAAGAACTATCTTAATTTTCACTTTCTTCCTGGTGGCAGTGGCATCTATTAACCCCTTCATTAACTTTTGGTGCCCCAATTACACAAGACTGACTATTTGTTATGCATAATTTCTGTATATACAAATTTTGAATATGTTGATATAATAGTTCCTTTTCAGACATCTTTACGATAAAAAGTTTTATTCAGCATAAAATACTTATGTGAATATATTTAGAATATATAGGCAGTTGATTTTATCTCTAAGTTTAAGTGAAGAAAATGATTGGAGTTATAATAATCATAGGATATAGAAGGCAATGTGATGGGAAATAAAATGCATCCAAGTTCCAAGGACAAATGCTCACTTAACTTTATGTTTCTATAGAACCATTGGCTCTAACACACAATTTTTTTATTAGGCTTGCTTTATTTGATTAACATACTATTTTTTTGAATCAGTATGTGGATGTTAGAAGTCAAATAATTAGTCCACAAGGTGGTAGTTCAAATAGAGAGAGATTCATTGTGGTTTCCCAAGAACTATTTCCCTAAGTAGCTTCAGCTCCTTCAAACATCCCTCCTTAGAGTTAACATCCATGTCTTCTCACCACCATTTGTGACAGGTTGAAAGCCTAATTCATTCCTACAGAGGTCTGCAGCTTCCACCACTCTGCTTCATCCACAAAGAGCAATCAGTTATCTACCTTTAGAGACGTGATCAGATCTCTAGTCTGTTACATCTTTTTCCCATTCTTCATGTAGTTGTGACATTATGGACAATATTTAATGGATTATCAGAAGGTAATTGTGTTCAGTCCACTTTCTTTAACTCCTTAGCTTGAAGAGCTCACTCTCTTCCATATCCTCTTAAAAAGCATTACTTGCACAATTATTTGTGTAAATCTATGCATGGCATAATATCATACATAATGATGTGGGGTTTTTTTATGATTTTTTTACTGTTTTCAATTTCCATGCCTTTTTTCTCATCTTTTCCTTACATTCTTCACAGGTCATTCACACCCACACTCAACACAAACACAGAAACACAATCAATGTAGGGATATTTTATATTCTGTACCATTTTCTGTGCTAGTGTAATTATACATTCTTTAATATACATATTATAATATTATATAATTATAAACATGTTTACACTAAGGATTTATTCTCATTCTAAATGAGATTATAATCAGCACATGTGTTCATTCCTTTTTTAAAAAAAAATGTTTTATTTATTTATTCATGAGAGACACAGAGAGAGAGAGGCACTGACATAGGCAGAGGGAGAAACAGGCTCCCTGTGGGGATCCTGTTGCGGAACTCAACCCTGGGACCCTAGGATCATGACTTGAGCCAAAGGCAGACACGCAACCACTGAGCCACTCAGACATCCCACGTGTGTTCATTTCTTAATTCAATTATAACTTATACTATTACTTCAAATCATTTGCTATATTTCCAATTCACTGTTCTGATTCATGCATGATATTCTAATATGTGACTACACCATAATATTATCATTATACAATTATTCTCTTATCAATAGAAATCCACTTCATTCCAGGATTCTCTGTAACTACAATGTCACCATAATATAATTGCGCCTGTGTCCTTACAGACTGGTGCAATTGTACCTGTGGGATAGGTTACCAAGAATGAGGTTGATGTATTAAACAAAATATTCCTACATATATATTTCCCAAACTATTACTAGAAAGCTGTAAACATTTACATTTACATGAGCAATATGTGACAACACCTTTGTACACGCATACTCTTCCACCAAAAATATGTTAAAAGAGTTTTACATTTTTGCTAGTCTGATTCCGATGTGAAAGCTCATTGTTAAAAAAAAAAAAAAACTCATTGTTACTTTGCATTACTCTAAAAACTAATGAGCTTAAGTATCTTTTCATTAGGATTTGTTCTTCTATGAATTGCCTCTTCAGATACTTTGTAGATTTTCTAATATTTAACACTCTTCTTTTCATTTATCAAGTACTATTATAAATTAGAGATAATAACTCTATCTGCAGCATTGCAAATATTTTTTATAATTTATTGTCTATCCGTGTATTCTGTTCATACTGGAATTTATTTTTTGTTTGTTTTTATCATACACACATTTATTTAATCAAATATTACTATCTTCAAACATTCCTCCTAAGAGTTGCAGTCCTGTCTTCTCACCATCATTTGTGACAGGTTGGAAGCCTAATTTCATCTCTTCAGAGGCCTGCACCTTCCACCATTCTGCTTTATCCACATAGAGCAATCTGTTATCTGCGTTCTAAAAATGTGATCAAATCTCTGTGTCTTTATCTCATTCATATATGGTACAATATTGGTACAATTTTATTTTCTCCCCACTGGATGTAGTTGACAATGAAATGAGGGAAGATGCAACAGGAACAAATTTCAGGTTAAATGTATAATTAGAACATATCTCAGCAAAGGACTTTGCCCCAGCTTCCAATTAAGCAGTTTCCTCAATGTATATGGTATTTAGGTCTGATAAATGTCAGCAAGTGATAAAATGTACAGACCTATTGATGTTTACACACTAAATGAAGTCAGATTCTACATTCAGATCATAGACACAAATTGTCACTCTCAGCAATGCGTAACAGGATATTTACCAGTTGTAGAAGATGAAGGACATAATTTTGGTTGAGTGGGCCTGTCATGTACATTGCAATACATTTGGTTACTATCCTTATTGTGTAAATTGAGATGTACATATTCATGCAGAACAAATTGGGATGAGCCAAGTTAACTGCTGAGATCCAATGAAAGATCTGATAGATTGTATGCTGTTAAGGACATTTAAATTTTATGTATGTTGATTCTTTGTGGGCACTTTTTTCCTGCAGAATCTAAATCCAATTCATATTAATTCAATTTAAAAGAAAGACAATTTAATATCTTTATTTAATGTTCAGAAATAATTATTATAAGCTATCATTAGAAATGAGAACACACATTTTAAAATATATGTTAAACTTTCAATTTATCATTTTGAATAATCAAGGGTTATTTAAGTAATTGACTTCTTAATATCTTAAGACATTAGTGGAAGTCAAAGTGAAAAGAGGCTGTAAATTCTGTGTGCCATTTATAATTGAGTGCATCACATTGGAAATAATGCTTAATATTCATATTCTGGATCATATGTGTCTTACATTTTTTATTTTATATCTCACCTCCTTCTCAATCAATAGAAACTCACTCCATAAATAAATCTGGAACCATCAGTTCATAATTAGATAAGGAAAAAAATGGGTTAAAGAAAGGGATAAAAATACTATTTTATAATTCAATTTAAAATATATACATGTGGGATCCCTGGGTGGCGCAGCGGTTTGGCGCCTGCCTTTGGCCCAGGGCGCGATCCTGGAGTCCCGGGATCGAATCCCACGTTGGGTTCCCGGTGCATGGAGCCTGCTTCTCCCTCTGCCTGTGTCTCTGCCTCTCTCTCTCTGTGTGACTATCATAAATAAAATAAAATAAAATTCTTTAAAAAAATAAATAAAAAAAATAAAATATATACATGTACTTCAACATTTTAGTGAGTATAAATAATTATAGGAAAAAAATATTTAAAAATCACCTACTTTACGTAGTTTTCTTTAAAATAAAGCAAGAACTTAAGGGGATACTTAAAGCAGTATGAGTATATCTTATTTGTGCCAGGTCAAATGGGGCCTGAAATAGCTATAAGGCAGAAACAACATTTGCTTAAGAAGGGGTCTAAAGAAGAACAAAGAACTTTTGATAAGCAACATGTAGCAAAAATTAGGATGATAGAACTGTTACTGCTCAGCCTAAGAGAAGTTATAAGAAAAAAAAATGTCATGAATGCTCTAGAGATAAAGGCTATTCAAGTGTGGTATAAGAAAAATCAGTATTTAAATTGTACACCAATAATATAAAAAGACTACTGCATAATTATACTTATTAGAAAGTATATATTGTTACATCTACAAATAGATCTATCTACCTGCCTATTAAGTTTCTTCAAAATATAGGATTTTCCCCCCATTATGTATAACTTGCCTTTATTGATGTAAATTATTTTATTAATTTATATAGTGTTGAATTATAAAATTTTTCAGATAATCTCCTCTATTGCTTGATGGTGTGGCTTGGAGGATATGCAATGAAATAAATTGCTATCCTTATCACCAAGTTCAAACTCCAAGTTCTGTTTTATGATATGATGAATAAAAATCCTGAAAATTAAATTTATAACACTGAGATGCCAATAAATTATAAATATATACATTATTATCTGAGAGTAATGGTGTACAGTTTAACTCATTTAAGTATGTCTCTAAATTTAGTAAATCAGTTTACAGATACTAAGAGAGTTTTTTAGAATCCATTAATTTCTAACTTTCGCATTTAATGTCTTTGAAAATAGGGCCCATCTTTCATTACAATAAATGCTCAAGTTTGCAAGTTTGATAATGCTGAATCTTACTATCTAATGAAAAAAAAAACTTTTAGCCCATTAGTATTTAATACATTCTCATTACTAGTTATGGCATACAAAGATTGGCCTGTAATTTTTTAATATGCAATTTATACTACTTTCTGGTAGTGTGAAAAAAATTAAAAGATGAAAACTACTTTTCATGATTATCATGATGACCTACCTTTAAAATATCATCATATCTGTCTCTATTAACACAGTCACCTTTCTAGTCTAACCAGCATTTTCAATTCCCTTTTCTTACAGAATAGGCTCCAAACTGATCTTTCTGCTTTTACTCGTTATAGCACATTAATCCACCCATTATGATACATGTAGATTGATCCTTTAGATATATATAAAAAAAAAGAATCGCTTCATGAGGTTATCCCACTTCCATCTAAAATGGCTAAGAAGCAAGAGGTGGATTTACGTTTTCTGCTTGAAAAAATCTTACCCTCTTGCCCCTAAAAAAACCTCATACAAAATATATGAAAACAATAATTTTCAAGACACTAAAATAGATTGTTAGGCTACTAATCCGAGGGAGAAATATAATACAGATTGAGCCACAAGTTTCAGAACACTTAACAAAGAGTCTGTCTTCAATGGATTTAATTGTTTGCTAAGTTAGCTAACTGAAGCCAAAACCAAAACATTACCTTGCTAAATGATTTTAAGACATTAGACATTTCTTATAAATACAGAAGAATTAATCAAAAAAATTTCATTTACTTGAATATAAAATATATTTATCATATACAACCTACTCATTCAGCCCCATAGCTGGGTCCGTCACAAGATTTAGAGTAACTGCATCCACCAAGACTTTGCAAAATACTGATGAGAAAGCACCCTATCTCTGAACAGAAATGTAGCTAGTCTTTGTAGGCAAGGAAGATGCTGTTATTTAAAAGAGCGATTGTAGTGAGAACTATTATCTTCCTAATGAAAGAGATGTTAGGCCATTTCTATGAACAACAGCTTATCATATGGCTTAATAAGTTTTAATAAGGAGGGATGCTCTGCATAGTCCAATTCCTCATAAGATTATATAAGACCGACCGACATTGGAAAACTTAATAATAAAGTCCTCTCAAATCTATAGGTAAAAAAGGAAGGAATGAAGGGAACAGTCTATGGCAAATGAAGTCAAATGATAATTTATAACCTTCCCCCAAATCCCAAGGTTGAGTCAGTTCACAGACTCAGAGCCCCTTGAAAAAAAGAGAGACATAAACTTTTGAGGAAGGACGAGGCAGACATCATAAGAACCAGTCTTCCTTCTACCTTCTTTTTTAAAAAATGTTTCTTTTTTTAAAGATTTTATTTATTTATTCATGACAGACACACAGAGAGACAGGCAGAGACAAAGGCAGAGGGAGAAGCAGGCTCCATGCAGGGAGCCCGAAGTGGGACTCGATCCTGGGTCTCCAGGATCCAGCTCTGGGCTGAAGGTGGCGCTAAACCACTGAGCCACGGGGGCTGCCCTTCTTTCTACCTTCTACCCTTCCCCAAAGAATACTATGGCATTCACTGGGGTAAGTGTCTAGAAAAACTGGCTTTTAACTTTCTTTGAAAGAGGCTTTTATATAATTTTGACTAACCAAGAGGGTGGACTATGTTAGATACTATAAACTGTTCAGTATATTTTGAGCCTTCTTGTATACATATATATGTATTTGAGAGGTGTGTGTGTGTGTGTGTGTGTGTGTGTGTGTGTTCGTGTACATCTATCCATCTATCTATCATTACAGTTTAGTTATAGAATTATAAATATATATTACAACTTGCTCTTAGGGAAGAGACAGGGTGAAACTCACTTTTTATCCTCCTGCAAATGGTCTAGTTACCAGCCATAGGTAGCTGGTAACTATAGTAGCAATTTCCTGATGGAGCAAAGTGGTTTCTTTAACTTCCAATGTTGACATTGTTCCAGAAACAGCAGCTCCCATGGGTGGTTCATTCCACATATGACTCTGGGAGTCATCTTGAGGGTTCATCTTAGCATTGTTTCCTCAGCCCTCCCTATGAATCTGTTAGCTAGAGCTTCCCAAGTGATGAGCCATGGCATGTTAGTGTGTTACACGTGTGGAATGGATGCCTTAATATTGACTGCTGTCATTCACCGGGCGACTGGTGTGGTCCTGGGGAAAGCTGGTCAGATTCTCTAAGACGGGCTTGCTTGTACATGAGAAGTCTTGAGTACTCCATTTGATGTAAAAACTTGTGATCCCTCTGAGGACCTGATGTAAGACAATTCCTTTTCTGCTGAAACTAGTTAAAATGGATTTTTTTTTTTCATGTGACCAGGACTTAACACAGCAGCCTTTCTGGGAACATCCCCTTTTTAACTTGGATTTTCCAGAAACTAAATCAAAGGACTTTGTGTTATTGCTTTATTAGGAAGTACAGGCCTCAGGAGCAGGACAAAGAAAATAAAGGAGATGAGGGAGAGGTTATGAAGTTTTGTTATTAAGCTAGTCTGCATTAAGTGTGACTGATTTCTTGATCCCATGGGACAACCTAAAAGAAGGAATTTAAACAAGCGTTTTCATACAATCCATGACATGGGAAAAAGTGGGGAGAAATTTAATCATGAGCTTCATATTTCCAATGGTGAAAGCTTTGACCCAGAAGGTGTTAAACTCCCGGCCCTTACAAGTTGTACATTTATGAACCATAAGTAGAGTCCAGTGGCAGCAAAAGAGAAGCCACAGATTGGAAGCAAAACACATGGCAGGTGTCTGAGATGAGGCACAATTAGATAATGCCTGCATGAGGTCAGTCAAAACCACTCAGATCTGATCCACACAAGAGCTGGTGGAGCAAGAAACAGACGAAGCTAAGAGAAGTTGAAGTGGTACATAAGAGACACTCTTGTCATGGTGATTTTACATAGTTGTTCATTTTATGTGAAATACACATCCCTTCAACTTTGCCAATCTCTACTCATGCTTTGGAATTCATCTTAAATGTTGGGTTTTTTTTACAGAAGCCTTCATGACTCTTCTCTCGTCTTCTATGAGGAGGTTTCACTGCTATAATTGTTTATCAGACCATCGTGTCCTCTCCTCTGTTGAGCACATATCAGAATTTGTATTAATATGTGCATTTGTAAAAGTATTTAAAATTAATTCCCTTTCTAGTTTGATTATTCTTGAATATAGATCATTTTACTTTAATAATAATATATCCTCTATGTTAAAGACTGTGTATAGAATTTAATAGGTACATTTAATGAATATTTATTAAGTTAGTAAGTGAATTATTTTTACAATGACCTCATTTTTACCTCAATATCCATAAAGAGGAGAAAAGATAGGTGTAAAGCATATTTGTATAAAATAAATTGGTATATTCACTCCATGTACAGTTTCGGGACAATTTGCCATAGAATTAAGGCATGGCTGAACAGATTTATCGTATTTACAGGTGAATTCTGACAATACGTAACACTTTTTGTTATATTATGAAAAAAGCTTTTCACACAAGCATCCAAATTCTATCAGTATGAACATTACAGTAGCAAAAATAATTTTATTTTGTAATCTTTTGCAAAAGGTCATAGCTGATACTCTTTCAAGTTCAAAGAATAGAAGTAACATAATGCATATTATCTATACATAACAAAAGAATAAAAATGTTAATTTATTTTCATTTCAGTAGTAACTATTATTAGAATTAATTACTTAACTACAACTGAAACAATGGTAAAATAATCCTTGTAATCATTAAATTATATTAATGTTAGAAATATTATGTACAAATAATACGGGGGAAAGTATTATAGGGCATTTATGAAGTGTATACGTACAGATATCAAAATCCTGAGTTGGAATCTTAGTTCTAAAGCTTGTTAGTTATTTCACTTTGATTAGGCTTATTTGAGCTTTCCAATCATCATTTTCTATATATATGGAAAATTGGCCCTGCTCTATTTTGAGGAGTCTAAGGTGTCATACTGTTTAAGACATATCACTATTTTATGTACCATTAACAAAGAAAAAAGTCTCAACAGTTACCCTGCCATTCTATCAAAAGTGGTTAAAATAAACAAATGAAGAGAAAAATAATTAATTGATGAAGCAGAATGGATTTTTGTGAAAATTAAATGAGATAATGCACAGTGATTAACACAAGCCTGAGTTATCATAGCTCAATTATATTGGTAACACAAAAATTTGGAGATCTATATACTACCTTTAATAAAAAACCATTTAAGTGGGGGTTTTTTTTGTTCTATATCATGTATTTTCAAAGGTTATCATTATGACAGGGTGTAGCAAACATTGGTATAATCGTTTTTGGTTTTGATCATTTAATTTCTTTTGTCCTTCTCAATTCATTTCATTTGGTTTCAAAATTCAACTGTAGTGCTTTTGACTTAACAATGAAGGGAAGTAACAGATGACTAAAGTGAAAACATTTTCTAAATAGGTTTGCAATCCAAAAGTGTCTGGCTTAGTTTGATGTATAAGTTTATTCATTATGTTGAAACGTGCTTGCATGTTTAAATAGATCATCCATGCTTATATTCTTGATTCTTGCTTGTCATTTATACTTCTAGGCCGTCTATCATATTTGTCAAACACTATCAAGATTCAATTGTGGGACACAATCTTACTTTGATGATCACATGCATATTTTCTAGGTAAATGCATTTTTGAAAATCAGTCAGCATCTAAATAAAAGAACAACTCACTATATATAATTTTGTGAAGTGTTTATTATTGTAGTTGTCTAGTTTTATAAATCAAATAGGTTTTAACTCATAGTAACTGCATAGACTGAAAGGACTACCTACATTACAATAAATTACTTTTGTTTTACAAATCTTTTTTGGTAATATATGAAATGTCTAAACATAACACTTTCTGAATTAGCAATAAAACAAGATAGATCTCTGGTTCCTTTAGGTGGCCAACAAGAATAACCTTAGTTGCCAAAAATAATATCTGGTTTTACTTTTACTGGTCCTACATTTTATATTTGCTTAGACACTGTCGTGCCATTGGTCAACTCCTAAACATCTCCTTCTATTTTTACCTTTTATTTCTGTCTCTTCTCCTCTAACTGTAGAAAGTGAAAAAAATGTATATTGAAAACAAAATTCTGCAGAATAATACATACATGCAATCGTATGATTTCTGCACTAACAACAACAAAAATATCTTTGCAGCTACCATGATAAAAATGTAAGCTTCTACTGTAATTATTTAAAATTTTGATTACTTCATATTTGTATCATTAAGGAAATAATGACAGTTTGCTATAAAAAATATGAGTAACGGCTTCAGTATGATAAAGCTCTGTGAGAAGACTAAATTTCCTAATTAGGATAATATTTGCTAGTATCCTCAAACTCTAACTCTAGCTATAACCATGGCAAAATATGTTAACACACATAAATTAAAAACACACACACACAACATATACATTTACTAAAGCATTCACATAGATAAGTAAAGGTCAGGAATTTTATGGTTTTAGAATGTCTACATACTCTGCAGAGATTATTATCTTTAAATATATTCTCGAAATATCTCTTTTGAAATGCATAGGCGAACTAATTGTGATTGACAGAAACCAAATCTCTCCAAAAGTTTCCATTATCTCTTTCTTCCTTGACAATAGAATGCCACTTTTTTTTTCAGCTGGGCTCATAAACCGTTTATTTTTTTTTCATAAACCTTTTATATGAAGACAATACAATATGTCCCGGTCTTATTTGTAGCTGAGTATAGACAAATAACTGTGGGATTTGATTCGAGCAGGTACGTTGAAGAGACATCAAATAAGTGTTTTTATAATGAGAAGAATGGTGGAGTTTCCCCCTCCTTTTCTCTTTCCTACTGTGTAGAATGCAGAGCTGGAGTAGGAGCATCCCTCCTGGACTGCATGCTGACTGAGAGGCTCAGCGAGAGATAATGTCCTAGGTCCCTGATGCTTGCACCCCATATCAGCTATGGACCAACTCCTATCTAGAAATAGAAATAAATTGCTTTTTTTCTAAGTCAATTTATTTTTTTAAGAATTTATTTATTTATTCATGAGAGACAGAGAGAGAGAGAGAGGCAGAGACACAGCCAGAGGGAGAAGCAGGCTCCAAGCAGAGAGCCGGATGTGGGACTTGATCCCGGGTCTCCAGGATCACACCCTGGGCCATGGACAGGTGCTAAACCACTGAGCCACCCAGGGATCCCCTCTAAGTCAATTTATTTTAGCTTTTCTGTCTCTCACATTGTCTAATATTGACAGGGAGAGTGACAACTCTTTTGTTGTTACAGACAAAATTATTTTTTAATTGGACAATTAGAATTCTTTGAATTACATTGCCTTTTGTCCAATTTTCTAATCCCACATTTTCATTCATTAAAACCTCATATCTATTTGGTTTTTCCTAGGTTTAGAAAGCTTCAAAGAGTATAACTCCTACTCTGGAAACAAACAAAGCCAGATGGAACAAAAACCATAACTTTTCTTGGAACTATAAAAGAACTGAATTTGTAGGACATCTAAATAGTCTGAAATATAAGGAGAGATAGATATCTCCAAATAGAGATATGATATGAACACTGGCTTACCAGTGGCAGAGCATAAGAGGAAGAGACTCTGGGAAATATAAAAATAACCAAAAAATAATTTAAATTAATGGCTAATGTATGGGTAAGCACGACAGCCACAGAAATCCTACTGTAGAACAGTAAGAGATATCTGGAACATCTCCAAATATTTGGAAATTAAACAACATAGTCATAAAAATCAAAGGCCAAAGAAAGTCACACAGTAAATGGGAAAATATTTTTGATTTGAAATAAAATTAAATGCAACATATCAAAATTTGTGGGATACAGCGAAAGCAACACTCAGAGCAAAGTTAGAGGTCTTAATCAATGACCTAATTTTCTACCCTTAGAAGGCAAGGAGAAGAACAGCAAAGTATGCCCAAAGCAAGTGGAAGAAAGGAAATAATGAAGGTAAGAGCAGAACTCAATGAATTGAGGCAGAAAAACAATGGAGAAAATTAATAAAGTCAATAGCTGATAATCTAAAAAAACAGCTTTATTGAGGGATAATTGATACATAATAAACTGTACGCAATTAACAGATATAATTATAAGCTTTGACATATGTATATATCTGTGAAACCTTTACCACAATCAAAATAATGAGCATACCTATCACTCCTAGCATGTTTTGTGCCCCATCTTGCTCTCAATCCCCTACATCTATAGGAAACCATTGATCCTCTTTCTGTCACTATAGACCTGTTTGCATTGTCCAGAATTTCATATGAATAGATTAATACAGTATATGCTCCCTTTATTGTTTGTCTGGGTTTGGTCTGACTTCTTCCATTCCACATAATTATTAGGAGGTTCATTCATATTGTTGTGTTTTAGTTCCTTTGTTCCTATAACTGACAAACTGCTATCAACATCCATGTAAGTTTTGTTTGTATATATACATTTCTTTATCTTGGGCAGATACTAGGAGATAAATTACTGCATCATACCCTAGAAGTATGTTTGATTTTTTAAGTAACTTCCAAGATTTAAATAATTTTTAAGCAATTTTGACTTGGTCAGTGATTTCCAAGTGGTTTATCATCTTTCATTCCCAAAGTATGAGAGTTCCAGTCACTCCACATCTTCACAAACATTTAGTATGATCAATCTTATTAGTTGTAAGCATTCTAATGGAGATATAATAGTATCAGATCTGATTTACCTTATACTTTCGTAATGACTAATAGCATGAGGTGGGGAGGGTGCCCTTCTCTCCTGTTTTCATGTGCTTATTTGCCATCAGTATATTTTTTTGGTGAGATGACTGTTCAAATCTTTGCTCTTTTCAAATTAGGTTTTTCTCTTATTATTGTTGAGTTTTGGGATTTCTTTATTTTGGGTAAAGGCCTTTATCAAGGATGTGATGTACAGACCATTTCTCTGAGTCTGTAGCTTATCCTTTAATTCTTTAGATGAGATCTTTTAAAGAATAATAGCTCTGAGTTTTGATGAAGCCCAACTGACTCATTTATTTTTAAAGTTTTTTTGCTTTTGGTGTCATATATTCATTTATATCATAGTTAATGGAGAAATCTCTAAAATTGTACCATCTTTTTTTTTCCCCTCTGAGCTTTAATCTTACACAGATAAACATATCTGTAGGAAGAACTTCCTACACTTTTATAGCAAGTCCTATGATCAACCTCCTTAATCTCACTAGAGTCTCTTAGCCATTCTAATACTATGCTTTTCTTAACTGGTATCTTTTTTCCTTCTATCATATTCTAACCAAGCAAATCTCAAATATTACCAAACCAAACTCCAACTTTCCAATAAAATACCTTGCTTAAAGCAAACCTGGTATAATCCTTCCACCTAAAAACTGCCCTCCTCCACCCAGATTGCTTAAAGTCTGAACTTGAACCTTCTAGTATTAAATATGAAACCTCCAAAAACTGTAATTCTCTCTGGAAGAGGATATTGTGGATTGTCACATTTCACATGCATTCCATACTTCTAGAATAATTATATTTATTGAAAAGTCTGGACTGTTAAAAAATTCCTGAGAATCTGAATTGTAGGTTATAGTTAAAATTGTCCATGTATATACATCCATTTGATACTTGGAAGATTAGAAATGAAGTGGATGCCATTCCCTTGCTGCTGTTTATGCCGGCATTACAAGTCTTGGAGGAGTGATGATCAAGAGGCAGTTGTGAGAATGCCTGGACTCAACAACCTTGCAGCATCTAGCCACCAGCTTTATGACTAGGGCAGCTGTATTAATTGTTTCAGCCAGAAATCATTTTCATGTGGACTATTAAGCACTGTTTGGGTGATAATATGTGCTTGTGCAACAGAGGACAATGACAGTTTCTTGATCTCTGCATTGTAGCTAAAATACAACAGTTGTTTTTACACTCAAGCCCATTAAAAGTAGACTCAATTCACTTTCTTCATCTCTCCATTTTGTGTACACCTAATTTTGTATGATAAATTAGAATTATATGCCTCAGCAAACCTTTATTTACTGCAGCTGTTTTATATCAGAAGTAGGGGCAGACACTGATTATCTTTCCTGATTGAATGTGTGGACAGTGAAGAACAATCCTGGTACTACTGGAAAATGAGCTACTGGTAGTCTATGGCACACAGTGGCAAAACTTTATGAAATTAATCAACTGGCCACCTGGAATAAAATGCCTTTAAAGACAAAATTTTGGCATACCTAGTAACTGCTTCAACAGATCATTAGGAGAAATAAGGGGCACAAATACTTCTGTATTCTGACTGCATAGGAGAGTTTCAAGAAAAAATGGCAAGCTCAGGGTTTTATAATTTTGACTCAAGATGAGATCAAAGTAGCTTCTGTGACTGCCCCAGAATAACTTCTCACTTCACCAGTCTTATAGGTCTAAAATCAGGTGTGAAGTCTTGAGTTTACAAATTGCTGAATTCCCATGTTCGTGGAAATCTTACAGCGTTTTTTCTTTCTTTCTTTCTTTCTTTCTTTCTTTCTTTCTTTCTTTCTTTCTTTCTTTCTTTCTTTCTTTCTTTCTTTCTTCTTTCTTTCCTCTCCTTTTTTTTTGTTTTTTTTTGTAAAATTTAGTTATGGCTTGAAAAGGTAATCTTTAAGAATTTTGTTTGATGTGAGGGCCCTACACCCCTAGCACCACTGAGCATTCTTTGCCAGAAAAGACAGTCCCTATACTTCTTTCTTATGTGACCAGATATGTCTTACTTAGAAATCCTGAACTACTTTAAAGTAGCTTTCCTTAAAAAGACTACAAATTCTTCTCACATTGCACCCCAACTCCCATTCATGTATCCAAACATAGAGTTAAAAGCAAAATCATTACCCAGGGAGACAAGTACAATGTCTGATAGAGTGCGGAGTAAAGTTACAGGCTTCCACATATGGAATAATAAGTCACAAATATGCAAGACACAGCATGGGGAATATAGTAAGTGGTATTGTAATAGTATTGTATGCTGACAGATGGTAGGTATACTTGTAGTGAGCATAGTATAATGTATAGAGTTGTCAAATCATTAAATTGTACATCTGAAACTAATGTAACACTGTATGTTGACTATACTGGGACTTTAAATCAATCAATTAATCAAGAAAGTTCCAAGATTTTATTCATTTGTATTGACATAAACTGGTAATGAACTCTAAGGATGGAAGAGGAAGGACAAAACATAACTCCAAATTTATATAAAATACTGATCTCAAGCTAAGGACTTAAAAACATCTGACCATAAGTAAATGAAGGAGACCTTATGCTTTAGTTCAATTGGTTGACTAAAATGAGATTAAACTTTGGCCGAGACTGAATGAAGCTAAAATGTCACAAGTAAGTAACATAACGTAGAGAAAGGAATCTTAAATCTTAGGGAGATAATGTTTGTGCATACTTTTCACGTTGAATCTGTTACTCTCCTACTACCACATTTTCCAAAAAGGCTAAGAGGACAGTTTCTCAAGAAAAGCACAGATGAACTCCAATAAGAAAGAAGAAAGAAAGAAAGAAAGAAAGAAAGAAAGAAAGAAAGAAAGAAAGAAAGAAAGAAAGAAAGAAAGAAAGAAAGAAAGAAAGAAAAGCACAGAGGAATAAATACATAGATAAAATGAGGATAAATATCTTTGTAAAGAATCGTACTGGTTCTTCTTAAAGATGAGTGATGAAAGTGAGAGGTGCTGGCATTAAAATGAGTTCCCTAAGTTAAAGCTGATGAAGGACTTTGAAGATAGTAGATCTCTAATACCAGACTCAATCCCTAAGTCATTGGCAGAGTTACCTGAAAGCAAGACCAAAACCGAAATTGTATCCATGTGGAACTTTGATGATGTCTAATTGATCGTGATATTCCAGCACTGAAAAATATTGACCTTTCTTGATTTATATATCTGTAAAATCTCTGTCTGGTGAGCAATAAATAAGCTGACCCAAGTTTAACATTATGTAGAGTTACGGCCCTACACTCAATTACACTGAATCCCAGATAAGATCTGGATCATAGATCAATATATCACTAATGAAGAGAAAATGAGACTTTTCTTTTGAAGAAGGGCCCTGTGACACTGCTGTGAGTATCTGTTAGCTTTTTCCAAAATAGTGTACAAGTATTCACTAAGATAGAAGTATACTGGAGACAGAGGACAAAATTTAGAGAGTTTTCTATATGCATTTCCTAAGGAAATTCTAACCAGTGAGGAACCAATCATCATTGGGATCTATACCATTGGGAATAAAGTCACCATGTGGTTTGATTCCAACTTTGTCTTACTACAGAACAAGAGTCCATTCAGTAGTTATGTCTCCATCTCTGAGTGAAAAATTAGAATACTTGCACATTAATTCTGGGCTCATGGAGTGAGGCTATTATGATGCAAAGGGTAATGTAGGAATCTCTTAGACTATATCTCACTGTTAAAATACAAGTGCAAAATAGAAAATCACGGAGACTACTGCCAAAGATTTGAAAGATTCAGAGTGAAATTTCTAGTAGATCTCTAAATAACTCCTTTATTGGATTTGTGCTAAAGAGAGATAATACTTGGGAAATAGCAATGGAATATGTTGAAATTATTCAAATGATGACTCTTACCACAGATGATGTTCCAAATGTGGTTTTTATTTATTTTTTTAATTAATTTTTATTGGTGTTCAATTTACCAACATACAGAAAAACACCCAGTGCTCATCCCGTCAAGTGTCCACCTCAGTGCCCGTCACCCATTCCCCTCCAACACCCGCCCTCCTCCCCTTCCACCACCCCTAGTTCGTTTCCCCGAGTTAGGAGTCTTTATGTTCTGTCTCCCTTCCTGATATTTCCCAACATTTCTTTTCCCCTCCTTTATATTCCCTTTCACTATTATTTATATTCCCCAAATGAATGAGAACATACACTGTTTGTCCTTCTCCGATTGACTTATTTCACTCAGCATAATACCCTCCAGTTCCATCCACGTTGAAGCAAATGGTGGGTATTTGTCGTTTCTAATGGCTGAGGAATATTCCATTGTATACATAAACCACATCTTCTTTATCCATTCATCTTTCGATGGACACTGAGGCTCCTTCCACAGTTTGGCTAACTGGAGTAATTTGACATTGGCAGTGATACCCAATATGATTTATCTACCTAATGATTGGTTACTTACTAATCCACTATATCAAGAAGACACCAGAAATGTTTTGTTTCAACCGAGTAGCAACTGAAGTACACCTTAACTGTGTTACTTTAGGATTATATCACCTAGTTTATCTCATGCCCATTTATTCTTTGAGTAAGAAGAATTGGATGTGCTACATGCCATGACAAGATACAAGCACATTAGAGAGTAAAAGGTATAAATAGATATTTAGGAAGCTTGTACTTCAATGAATTTTCTAGGTATATTGTAATCTGGTGAAGGTTCAAATAACCCCACCAAGGAAAAACAAAAGTTTTAGTTCCTTGATCGTCTTACCACTTAAAGATAAAATGATTTCTAAGATTCTGGATACTGGAGACAATACATTACATTTTCTTCTGACTCATTCACTGAGTGACTCATAAGGTACCAAAGCAAGAGAAGGCCAGTCCATCTAGGCTACAGAACAATGATGTTTGAAGTAGCTTTTATTTAGAAAAAAAAAAAAAAAAGACAGTCATTAATAACAATAAGCATTTGTAAAGCTAATTAATATATATGTGTATATATTTATAATTAATTATTTTTAGATATATACAAAGCTTAGGCATTTTACATTTACTATTTCCTGTTGATACAAGATGTACTTTGAATATTGGTTTTATAATTTGTTATATTATAGGATATCAAATAGGAATTTGACCGAGCTAGCAGATAAATAAATATCATATAGAGTTTACATGGTAACTGTAGACCTTTGAGTCTTTCCTATTGTGGGGAAGGTGAGTAAATCTTTCGTTATAAAATAGATGGTTTTATAATGCTGCAGATATGTTGTTACTACTGGCATATTTTAGAAGTAAAAGTATACATGGAAGTGTCTGAATGGATATTGAGTATTCAAAGAGATGGTCTGTGGACAGTATTGCCTTTTTTTTTTTTTTCCAGTTTTTTTTCTCTGAAGTGCCTTCCTATACTGAAAAGACATTGTCCGTAAATCAGATTCCACAAAGTAAGTAAATTCTGGTGATATTTTGGTAGATAAAGTCCATCTTCCTGCTACCTTTCAGATTGCAATATGGGTTACAGGGAGGTTTCTGTTGAGAGGAAACATCAGTGATTGGCTTCGGCATTCCCTTATCTGGTGACTGCTTTGTGGGTATTGAAAGGCCATGGCCAGAGCAGTAGCTCCTTTACTTCTGAAGCACAGCTTCAATGACATAGTTTGCTCTAGACATTAGCACCTCCTGGGGCAGTAACATGACACTTACCTCTCCAGTCATTTCAATGAATTTATGAACTCCTAGTTTCCTGTATCAGATCCTTTCTCTTTAAATGCCTAACATGGATAATATTTCTTTCACTAACCTCATCTCTTCATCTCCAAACTCAATTCTGTCTTTACCTACTCCCTGTGGTTTAACTACTGGATTTTTCCAAAGATACAATATTCTTTCAAGGCTCAAACTTTCGCACATATAATTTTAACTGCCACAATATCTCTCTTTACCATATGGAAAATATCTCGATCTTTTTTTTTTTTTTTAATATCTCGATCTTAAAGCAAATAAAGATTTCTTTTGTGAAGCTTTCCTAGAAAGTGCCATTTGTTCTTTGATGTGCTCGTCATTGTTCATACACACCCATATAACATCCATCTATCTAGTAGTGTCATTACTTGTTTAAATTCTATTCCCTATATTAAACTTTCTTGAGGAAAAAAAAAAGATTAGACTTTATTAGCTTTGTTGTCTCTGAATATCTCTAAATAGCTCCTACCCAGCACATAGTAATTATTCTACATTCAGCATTCTCTGTCAATGGGTACCTGAAAAGATATAGTTTCTAACTTTATTGATCAATTTAAACAATTTTATTTATATTTCTTCTTATTATTCTATCTTACTTAGGCAATTTGGTGTATTACATAGAATGAGGAATTAAAGAATTGAAAGAGGTGCTTCAAATCACAATAAATTTCTAATTCCAGTTTGTTCAAATGGCTGGGACACTGTAGGTACTAAGGAGTAGGAGGGGTGCTTGTTTTGAAAATAGAAAGTAATTAAAGTATGCTAGGTTTTGAAGTTATAGGTAGGAGACAATCATTTAGATGGGATAGGTTATCTTTTGCTAAATTCAGTGAGGCTTTTAAGTCCTATTCCACTGAACCTATAGATGACATTTATGGACAACCACAGGAAACGCTGACAGACATATTGTAAAATCTGGACAAGAGCTTCAACTCCAACACGTTTTCAGGTGTGTGAAACAGCACATCTGTAAAGAAAATAAGAAGAACGACATGACATTTAATGGAGACTGCCTCAGAGACCTTAAATGGATTGAGTGCATTTATACAGATAGTATTTGATTTGTTTCTTAGAAGCTGTTGAGTGCAGATGACTAAGGAGGTCATTTTTTCTTTTTCTTCAAGGTGTTGGAAAGAAAGGTTGTTGGGTCTCTTCCTTTTAGTGAGGTTTTATAGGTCAGGAAATGTGAATCCTAGAAGACTATCTGAGAACAGGAACTGAAGGGTCATTTCAAGCAGCAAGCCAAAGTGATCCTAATACCTGAATCAAGTTTTGAAGGCCAAAATACAGTCAGTGGAGGGTTTGAGAATCAAGGAGTATTAGAACAAGGACCAGTTAGCCAGGTCACAAAAATAGGCATCATTGGGCATGGACAAAGTGGAGAGTCGGCCGTTGATCTCTACTGCAGTTTCACAATGATTGATACATTTACAATAACTGATAAATGAGAACCAGAACTTTGTAGGGACATAACACGTGTAGTGAGAAGAAATGACTTATCTCCCTGGTATTAACATAGGAACAAGAAAGTAACCCCCATAAAAGAAGATCTAGACCAGAATCAATACTGAAATAATTCTCCAAAACTTGCTGTCTAAAGATACATTAAGCGTATAGGATAGTGATAAAAAATATAGCCCATTAAAGTCAGCTCTACCTGCTTTTGAATTCTGTACTTGCTCTTTAAACTTCGTCAAGATATCTCAACCTTCCAGTCCTCTGTTTTGTCTTACACAGATTGTACTAATACAAATCCTGGTTGTTTAATGTTGTTAAAAAACGAAATTCTCTTGAGTAAATTTTACAGGTATTATGGGCTGTAGTCAATGATTCACGAATCAGCATCTCATCTAGTGGATAGAAAGGAGCTATACAAAATGAAAACTTTTGTAGGCAGAAGGGAACAGGATGAAGAAGTTACTAGTAAAAACTCAATTGGTTGTGGCCAGGTAACTTTCATTTAGGGGAGGGGAGGGGAAAGTCAGTAGATAACCTCACTGGTGATGACCAGGTAATTCCTGACTGACTGGTTTAAGATTCAATTTCTGGGAGAGGATGAAAATGTAATTAAGTCTGTTTGGTGATGTGAGTGCTTAGCATAAGTGATTCTATTTTGGGTCTGTTGTCTTATTTTTAACATTGTAAACCAGTTGTATATTAATGTATATTTATAATTCATTCCATGGGTGAGTTCAGATATTTGCAACTATTTGCTTTTGTAATTTTATAAATGTTTTCAGTTAATAGAAGTCTATCAGGTGAAATTAAGGTGAGGTATTTTACCTGGGTGGAAGCCATCAATTGCCACAAATTCCTGTACCCATGCATGGAAAACCAAGCTAATACTATCTTTTTCTACAAGATAATTCCAAAAACTATTCTTGTATTGAGCTGCCCTTTATTACTTGAGGCATTGACCCTCAAATTACCGTACTCTTAATCTACTTAAAACTAAATATTTCTGTCGTAATACAATGTTACGTTAGTCACCTTTCATGACATTGTCAGAGAAAATTTAATCCTCATTAAGTCCAGTTGCCACTTCACTTGATGTTTCTTTGAATCATATTTACTCAAGGAAGAAGGCTGTTTCTCCAAGGCCAAGTATTTTCATATTAATTGAGCTTAAGCTGCAACATTAGAAACTCTAAGAGAACAGGAGTCATATAGAAGAAGGTCACTAGTAAATTTAATGTTTGCTCAGACTCAAGATTAGCCAGATTTTTGACTTTAACAAAATGTTACCAGTCAAGAACTACACTGTTGAACTATTACCCAATACCCAATAAAGTAAGTGGATAATCAACCAAATTCATGAAGGGTAATGGCATATTGATTAAGCAGTTCTACAATCTTTCTTCAGATTACACTCACACAGACATCCTGAAAAATCAATGACAAACTGAGAGTCAAATAAAGGAAATCTTTATAGTGCTCCCATTGATTCTAGAAGGGGGTTGAAAGCTTAAAGACCATCAGAGTCCTCAGTAGGATGTTTTGATCCTATCGGAGGAGTGGATCAAAATGCAATTAAAAGAAAAACACATTTTTGAAAAACTGTGTCTTATAGTTAAGGGAATTTAAATATATGTATAAATATCTAATAAATGTATTTCAACATGCATTCAAGTATTTTTTCAAGTCAGTATGCACAAAATGCATTCTTTTGGCAAACTTTGGCTACCATACATATATATTTATATATAATGCATTCAAAAATATATGCATATAGGTGTATGTATGTGTATATATACACACAAATAAATGTATATAATATATAAAAAGTCATAATCTGTAGTCTCTTCACTCTATCCTATTTACTAAAAAAGAGCTCGCCTTTCAGAGGTCAAATTACAAATATATCACATAGCATTGAATCTAGCTCTAAATACAGCATCATTAATGTTAGTGCTGCAGACAAATATTAACGTTAAATATTATTTTTACAAAATATTTATGCAAACATTAAGGAATATATGTACATACAGAAACACATATATACAAAATCTAAGTTTTAAAGGAAATATAAACATGATTTGACAATTTTTTGGAATACTCCATTTCACTTGAACTAATGTGGGAAAATATGTAGAATGAATTTTCTCCATTTAAATTTGTAAGAAAATAACAATTTTTTTTCTCAAAAATAATTTTATTTTTTCTCAAGTTTTGAGAAAAAAATAAAGAAGAATAGATAATAGCCAAAAGAAAGAAAATATCTAACACAACACTTTTCTGGGGTGAGGACTATCATGTGCTATTGGAATGAGATCATTAGAGCAGGATTGAATTTCCAAAATAATACAAGAGGTGACCTCTGAAGATGGCACCACAATGATCACCCTTATTCAATGTTCCTGCCCCCTTTGCTGTACCTTCCTTCCTAAAGATCTTTCTAGCCAGGCCTATGCCAAAATACTATGACTGAACACAAAAGCCACCTACAACAAAAATATGGGGAACTTCTACCATTCTCTATAAAATCATGGGACAACCCTCTGTAAACTTAACAACCTTTTTCTGCTCCCGGAAACAAGGAGAATTGAGTTTCTCAGTTGGTTGGGCATCTGACTCTTGATTTTGGCTCGGGTCATGATCTGGATCCTGGGATCCAGCCCTATGGCAGGCTCAGTAGGGCATCTGCTTCTCTCCTTCTCTCTCCTTCTGCCTCTAGCCCTCCCCCCATTTGCATGATCTTCTTCTCTCAAATGAAGAAATGTCTTTAAGAAAGAAAATGTGTGATTCAGAGGTGAGCCTTCTTCATAATTTCTTAATATCATCATTATTATTACACTTTTAAAGACAATTCATCACATTAGTAACTGTCTACATGGTCAGTCTCAATTCAAATATAGCTCATAATTTTGGAGATTCAAATACAGTAGGAGTCGCATCATGTCTCTCAAAATTGGTAGTAAAGAGAAAATTCACTGACATGGAAAACTTTTTTTTCAAAACTATTGCAATAAAAATCAGATTATTGCAACAGGGAAGAGATCTTGAATATAAGTTCTCAGAAAAAAAAATGGCAAAAGAGATTTTAAGGGCTGGGGTGTGTTAGAAAAGTATTGAAAGATGTTAGGCGGAGACTTTGGCCAGTGTTTTGAGGCCACCAATTTGCTAATTGGAGCTTATTAAAGTAAAGAAAATGTGTGATTCAGAGGTGAGCCTTCTTCATCATTTCTTAACATCATCATTATTATTACACTTTTAAAGACAATTCATCACATTAGTAACTGTCTACATGGTCAGTCTCAATTCAAATATAGCTCATAATTTTGGAGATTCAAATACAGTAGGAGTCGCATCATGTCTCTCAAAATCGGTAATAAAGAGAAAATTCACTGACAAGGAGAACTTTTTTTCAAAACGATTGCAATAAAAATCAGATTATTGCAATAGGGAAGAGATCTTGAATATAAGTTCTCAGGAAAAAGAATGGCAAAAGAGATTTTAAGGGCTGGGGTGTGTTAGGAAAGTATTGAAAGATGTTAGGCCGAGACTTTGGCCAGTGTTTTGAGGCCACTTGTGTTTGCTAATTGGAGCTTATTAAAGTTAGGCTCCTACCCTCCCCTAAGAGACTGGGAGATAGATACCCCATCTCTCCTGATGAATGCATTTCAAAGGGATGGCTCCCAGATCCTTGAGAAAGACATTCCTGAGGGTTAAAGCTAGCAAGAAGCTAGGAAAAGATTTACATCTCAAAGGAGCTGCGAATTTACAATTAAAAGTGTTGTAAAGTAAGTGCTCTAACAAAAGGAATTGTCTGGAGCAGACAGTCGAAAAGAAACCTATCTAAAGTTTAGTCAAGAAAGGGCAAGTTAAGGCCTTCTTGGTCACTGGTGTGTTCATAAGATAACAATCCCATTAAGTACACTTGGCTGAGAGTCTACACCAAAATTATAAAGGATTTCCAGTATCTATTGAAAGGAGCCTTGGCAGAGGTAATAGTTCTAGCCCTAGCATAGGTAGTACTCTGAAAAGGCTAAAATAAATTGTGTATCGGAGGACAAACTGCAAATCTCCCACACAAAACGAAGTTTTAATATATTTTTATTTTTTTAATTTTATTTATTTATTCATGAGAGACACACAGAGAGAGGCAGAGACACAGGCAAAGGGAGAAGCAGGATCCATGCAGGGAGCCCGATGCGGGACTTGATCCAGGGACTCCAGATAATGCCCTGAGCTGAAGGCAGGTGCTCAACTGCTGAGCCACCCAGGTGTCCCTTTTATTTTTTTTACTGGTTTGATTTCTCATCCCTACCTCCCCCCTACCCTACCCCCCGCCACAGACACACACACACACACACACACACACACACAATTTCTGCATACCCATTTTTTCATTAGACTCTTCACTATAGACTCTGCTTAGGAGTGTGCACTCTAGATGTCAGAGTATACATATAGCAAAAGCATAATACATACACTAAATATTGAAAACATATATTAGTACCAATGTTGTAGTTTCCTAGTAATGTTCATATATATATATATATATATATATACATGTGTATATATATATATATATATATTTACTTGTTTATTTGGGGGAGGGGCACGGAAACACGGGGCTCCATCTCACAACCCTGAGATAAGGGCTTGGGCTGAAAACAAGAGTCAGATGCTTAACTGACTATGCCACCCAGGCACCCCAGTAATGTTCTCTATAACCACTAAAGGACATTGGTGAGAACTCCAAGCAACTTTGGACCACAGCATTATAGGGAGAAAATAAAAATATATGAATAATAGTTTATCATTTTTTAAAATATAGAAAAAAACACAAAAACAAATAAAAATAAAATAAAAATAGGCTACTCAAAGCCATATGGAAAAAAAAAGTGGGAAAATAATCATAATCAAGTAAATTAAGGAATTTGCAGGGGTTTTTTCCCCCCTGAAATTTGCTGGTAATTGAGGGTAATTTTTGTTTTGAATTTTCTTTTACTTAATTAGAAAATTATTGTAATTTGCCAATTCATTTGCAAATTCATTTTTCTTGAGTAAACACAAATTAACTCTACTTTAAGTTGTAAATGGAGTCAGTGAAACAAAAATTACAAAAACTTTGTCATCAACACTGTTTATCAAGTAAGTGTAACAGCTGTCAAAGATGATGTACTTCAAATGTCACCCAAGAATCTGAAAAGAATTATGGCCATGTAGAGAGTCCGTGATGACTGACACGCCATGCTAAGAAGTTGTGAGTATAGCAGGTACCATCTGTGAGAAGCCGTGGCTCACAGACACTAAAGAACATAATCGGCAGCTTATGGAGTAAATGCCACATAAGCTGCTCGCTGAGTGAGCCCCACCTGGACACGGCAGTGAAAAAGGAGAATATTGTCATGTAAAACCCTGTATTGATATAGATCATTTCCTTGAGAAGCTCTTAAATCCTTAGCAGATTCTGAGCTCATCAATCCTAAATTCCAATGAAGTAAGCATCATAGAAGCGCGTAATCCTCAAAATAATTATTTAGTGATCCAAGAAAGACAATTTTCCAGAGGCCCCCTCTGTTTTATGAATAGTTATGTGATCTTGATAAGGGGATTATTTTTGTTAGAAAAACTCAATCTCCACAGAATTTGGAAACAAAGAGTACAGAGATTTATCCCATTTTACTATATATATATTTCTGGCAGGTGCTTTAAATCCTTTTTGAACTCTGTGGTAAATAAGTAAAGACAAGATCAGGAATGTGGCTTTATTACATTTAGATGGAAGCCATGGTAATTCATATATAAATGATAGAATGAGCCTACCAGACACTCATACTAGGAATAACAATTTTCCTAAATATCTCATTAGTTGATATGCAATGCTGCTTATGTGTCTGATTAGACTTTCTTATATTTTATTTTTCTTCACTGCTAACATCACTACCATGGTCAAGACCTACTAAGCATCTCATACCCAACAGTTATAGTCTCCAGCATCCCCAAATGCGAGAGCTAAGGTAGCAAGAGTTTTTACCCATTTGTTTACTAATACCAAGATATGACAATAATGCCTGGATCACAATAGAGTATAAATATATACCTGTCACAAGGAAGAATGGATGAATGGATGAATAATAAGTAGAATGACCTCCTGACCATTTGTCTTGCTATTTCACAACTTACTCTGTACCTAAACTAGTCTATTCACTGAATTCACATCACCCATCGTTTTTCTTGAAGTAATTTTCGTTATCATTTTATTTCTCTTTATAAGAATGCCCCCCTGGGGGTGGGGGCAGCCCAGGTGGCTCAGTGGTTTAGCGCGGACTTCAGCCCAGAATGTGATCCTGGAGACCCGGCATCGTGTCTCACGTTGGGCTCCCTGCATGGAGCCTGCTTCTCCCTCTGCCTATGTCTCTGCCTCTCTCTCTCTCTCTCTCTCCCTCTCTCTCTGTGTCTCTCATGAATAAATAAATAAAATCCTAAAAAAAAAGAATGCCCCCCCAAATCATCTATATGGGAAAATTTAATCCAACCTACAAGATGAAAACAGGAAGTCCAAATAAGCCATAATACCTTCTTACACTATAGCCTTCAAGTACACCTTTCTCCTGCCAGCTTTATTTCAACTTATAATTGTTTCTCCAAATAATTCCAAATAGTAATTTAGCATATTTAATTGCATCAGTATAGACTATATGCTTATTAAAATAAATTACATTAAAAACCAAGAAAAATCTATTTTTCATATAACACCAAAACCTCACATTAATAAATGTCCTTTATTAGCATATAAAGATCATTAGCTTATGTGGACATACAGATGAGGTTTTTATTTTTTTTTTATTTTTTTTTTCAGATGAGGTTTTTAAATAGAAAAGTGTAAAAAAAGAAAAAGGAGGGAGAAAAATGGATACAAAATATACTTTTAAGGTTATATTTTTATTTTCATTTAGTGAAAGTTGCCAAATTTAATTTTTCTTGGATGTAAACAAATAAATACTGTGACACTGAATGGAAATTGAATGAATTGTTAAAAATATAGCCATTTTCGGGATGCCTGGGTGGCTCAGTGGTTGAGTGTTTGCCTCTGGCTCAGGTCATGATCCTGGGGTCCTGGGATTTGAGTCCTGTATTAGGCACCCTGCATGGAGCCTGCTTCTCCCTCTTCCTATGTCTCTGCCTCTCTTTGTGTGTCTCTCATGAATAAATAAATAAAAATATTTTTAAAATAATTAAATATAAACATTTCATCACAATTAGGTACATTAATTCCTAAGAGTCTCTATAAATCAAAGAAAAAAAGTTTCTTCAGTCACTATGATTTCCAAATTATGTCTTCTGTATTAGACTTTTTTATTCAATAACAAGAAGCATATGAAATGGACAAAATACATATATTTTTAGTTTCCCTCCACTCAACTTTTTATCTTCTGTGAAAATCTCTAGTACCCATGATTGCCTTTGTTTCTATGACTGTTGATTGCTCTTCTATGAATGGAAGGATGGATGGATGGATAGATAGGGGGTGAATGGAAAAATGTATATTGCTCACCATAATTCTACTACAGATTCTGTTATTTCAAAATAATTTGTACATTAGTTGGCTGTATAAATGATTATTTCCAAAAAAGAGCTCAATTTTTTGTTGCTT
Organism: Vulpes lagopus; assembly: GCF_018345385.1. Taxonomy (NCBI): domain Eukaryota; kingdom Metazoa; phylum Chordata; class Mammalia; order Carnivora; family Canidae; genus Vulpes; species Vulpes lagopus. Next base: position 47,464,946 of record NC_054839.1, read on the forward strand.
AATTTTATCATTGAGAATATCTGTCATTGCTTCTATCCATAACAGCATCTAGACAATATATAATCTGAAGATCATTCTCTCCTCCTTCAGAATTTTGTAAAAACCTCTACTACCTTCAGATAATATATTGATATGTGAATCTGAGACTCAGCTCATGCAAAAACATTTAAAATGGCAAAAAATTATCAACAAACTAGATAAGGTGATGATGTGAATACAGAATATATAGATTTGAAAATAACCATAAAGTATAAAAGTAAGGAACTTAATTTTTCTTCACTCAATAATACCTATTATTATAAGCAAATTGGGTCTATATGGTGATCTAAAGGACCTTATAAAGAAGGCAGAGAGAACAACTTCAAATTTTCTCTCTTTTTGGTCTTTTTTTAGAAGTTACATATATTTTATTCAGCAAATATATCTATTATGAAATGTTCCCTAACTGAATATACCCAATCTGGTCAGGTCATATAATATAAACTCACTGAAAAAATAAAACCCTAGATACATAAAATGAAGTAGTTTTCTTGTTTTTTTTTTTTTTTTCGATTTTATTTAGTCATTCATGAGAGACACAGAGAGAGAGGCAGAGACATAGGCAGAGGTAGGCTCCCTGCGGGGAGCCTGATGTAGGACTTTACCCCTGGACCCCAAGATTACAACCTGAGCCAATGGTGGACGCTCAACCACTGAGCCACCCAGGCATCTCAGATAAGCAGTTTTCAAACTACATGCAAGCACCAAACTAGTGGTCTTTCTGCCAACAAGTCTTTATTGCATAGGGTTAAGGAATCACTTTTGACTTCAGCGAGGAAAAGGGCATGATTGATTGGTCATATCTGTCCCTGGTCCAAAATGGGAGTCATACGTATTGTATATTTACTTGCTCTGTGCCAGGAAGTAGTATGTATAAACCAAACATGCTCATCCAAAGGTATCGCATAATAGAATTTTGTCCCAATTTCTCTTTTTGACCAATTATTATTTTTTTATATTTAAGACGTAGTAAATTCTCATGCTGTAGTTACAAGAGGACCAATAAGGACAGCACACAGAAGGAAGTATTCACTATTAAATAAGAAAAAATAATTGATTTGGTGGGGCACTTGGGTGGCTCAGTCGGTTAAGTGTCTGCCTTTGGCTCAGGTCATGATCCTGGGGTCCTGATATCCAGCCCCACATCGGGCTTCCTGCTCAGCAAGGGATCTGCATCTCCCTGTCCCTTTGTCCCTCCCTCTCTGCGCATGCTCTGTCTCTGGCTTTCTCTGAAATAAATAAATAAATAAATAAATAAATAAATAAATAAATAATAAAATCTTAAAGGAAAAGGAATCTATTTGGTACATCACCAAATAAATTTGCACTTATGAACCTCTGACTCCCCAAATTATTCTTTCATACTATTGCTAAAATAATTTTGTATCCTTTGTATCCTTTATGAAGTATAGTTTTCTGGATTTTCTTTCATGAGAAAGAACAATTTGCATGGATAGTGAGATAATAACAGTGATGTCCTTCCATTAATTTTTCACAGCTTGAAGGGGGTAAAGACAAGCCATAAGTATAGCAAAAACAATAAGCAAACAGCTGATGGGGCAAGACTTCTTTTCAAGGCTTTGGTCAAAAAGCAAATAGCTTGTTAATAAGTATGTAGTAGCATGCAGAAGAACTGTCAAAGATTCTTTTTAACCTGGGTGTCCAACTAAATTAACTGGATAAAACTTTAGAACCATAGGAAAAACTCAGAGTAGTAGAAATTTTGCCATGATTATTTCCATTAATTATTTTTAAAAAAATTTTTGGATATGTAATTATCTACTTGTTTATTATAATAGAGTTCTAAAAGATCAAAATTAAAATGATGATATGTCTGTCAAATGGACCTATCCAAATGTATAATGTCCAATATCTACTTTTTTTAAAGAGCTTAGGGAAAAGGGCCAATTATTATTCACTTGTAGGTAAAATGAATCAGTTGGTCAAATTTCTTGTTAGTGATTTTGGAATATAAAAGAGAAAAGAGTAAATTTTCTATATAAGACATTGTTGAGTGGAATATTACCTGCCTATGATATAATACAATACTAATGAAGTCAGATTATTTGACCTTAATTTTGAGGTTCCATCCCTAATTGTGTGATCTCTGATAATAATTTAACCTCTTTGAGGTCACTTTTTTTTTCTATTGACTTCTCTCCTAGCATTATTGTAAAGATTTGAAAAACGCAATGAAGATGAAGACACACTGTAAATTGCAAAGCACTTACCAGTGTAAGAAATCATTATAACTGTTCCATTTCAGTTAAAATTGTGTGCTAAGGAATGGAAAAAAAAATAAATAGAACGTTTTGATATAACTGAAGTTAAGTAGAAATCTCAAATATTTCTCTTATCTGGAAGAGCTTCCCTTAAGACAAAATAAAACACATTTTATTCACTATCTTATTTTTCATTTGACCTGTCAATGGAAGCAAGCATGTTAACAGAAATCAAAATTAGTTCCATAAGCAAAGTTGTATAAGATTCTATGTTTTCCCTCATAGAATGTGAATAAATTTGAAAATTGGCATAATAATTTGTATGAAAGAAAATCATTGTGGCTTTGTATCCTAATTATTTAAATAAACTTTTGCCTCCCAATTGTTGAGTTTTAAAAGTTGAAAAAAAAAAAAAGAACTGTTGATGCAGATTTAAGTTAAAAAAATTAATTTCTCTGATCACAAATCTTCCATACTAACTTAAATTCATATAGATTTAAGGAAATATTATATTATCTTTTACCCAAGTATGTAGCTATCTATAATTATTAATATAAATTACAATCTTATAATTATAACTATATTAACTATAATTATCAATATATAATTTGCAAAGTAAATTAAATTGGCAGTGTCTTAAACAAGACAATTTATCCCTAATTTTAAATACAGATCTTAATTGTTTTTTTTAAGATTTTATTTATTCATTCATGAGAATACACAGAGAGGAGAGAGAGAGAAGCAGAGACATAGGTAGAGGGAGAAGCAGGCTGCCTGCGGGGAGCCTGATACAGGACTCGATCCCAGGACCCCGGGATCACAACCTGAGCCAAAGGCAGACACTCAACCACTGAGCCACCCAGGCATCCCGGATCTTTGTTGTTTTAATATGAAAAATTTAAAAAACAAAACAAAATTCAGCTAGTATTTATATACATAGATATGAATTTTGAATAAAGTGGTGTTATTTGATATAAAATGATAAAATGAAGTGGATGGGAAGAAAGTGAAGACAGAATGGTCAGGTAGGAGCTTCTGTCTGACAAGCGTTTGAACAGGACAGCAGGAATGAATAAATGCATTGTTTCATTATTTATAGCTCTAATTGATTTAGTATTAAGCAGTGATTGAGCACATGTACATGCAAAATATATTATTTTTTAATGTTTTCTAAAATTCAGAAAGGCAGAGATGATTATTCCCATTTAAAAATAATAAACTGAGGTTTAGAAACATTTTAGAATTTTCCCAAGGCCACATAAGGTGGACCTGGGATTTTTACCCTCTTTTCTGTGACTTCAAATCTATGCTCTTACCATTATACTCTGCTGCTTTCTCAATGGATGACTGGTTTCTCAGCCAAAAAGGAAAAGCTAAGACATTTCGAAAGATGAGAAGCAGAATATGGTGATGGATTAGGTGGAGGGAATCAAACATCTGAAGCTAAATGGACCTGAAATCTCTCATGTTGGCCTAGAAAGAATGGAGGGAACTACGGCAGAAGTAGACTTGGACAAGATCTGTATCCACAGGACCCCAGTGATAAAGCTTTCTGTAATATCTTGCCAATGACAATCAGTGGATGTTACTGGCATTCTATTTTATACCTCTTCCTCTAGAGATTCAGATTTATGTGTTAAATCATCTATTTCCCCACATACTCTGAGAGACATGTTAACCAAATATTTTGCCACTACTTCACAATTGCCAATTGTTCTGGAGCTTATACTCCATATTTGGCAGTCATTCGATGCCAGCTGCCCTGGGAAAGGTTAAGATCTTAGACAAGGCTGAGATGGCTCTCCTTAGCTTAGGGAAATTCCTGGGGAAAGATAATATTTGAGGACTGTAGCTGGGGGCATAGATCTTTAATTCCTGAGGGATAATTTGGGCACATAACACAGTGACCTCTATGCCTTATTCATTAGCTATTTTCATATTTTATAGCTCTTAGCAATTGCAGTATCCCTCTATGTCCATATCATCACCTCCAAATTGTTCACAGAAGAACATTTAGGACTAGAGAAATAAAGCTTACTTTATTTGAGCTTTCATAACCAAGTAAAAGGAAGAATAGAATATAAATTAGGATATTCCAAGGCTATAGCTAGAACTACCTTCCCAATATTTGTTCTACCTTATTATGAAGTCCAGTATGGCCTAAGCCTGCTATGATACATCTGTAGGATTTCTGGATCTCTTAATTAAGAAGCCTATGTTATAACATCGGATCCCATTCAGTCATGTTGTCTGCTTGGTGAGTCCTGTATAATTGGGGCTGGTTGATTCTACTGCTACTGCGGTACATCTTGTGATGATTGAGCTAGAAATCCTATGCTGAGAGAGAAAGCTATGGGGTTATAACACTGGCAAATTAGAGGTCAAAGAGAATTTTCTAAGATTCAGAGTAAAAGGGGAGTTTCTTGAATGGATAGAGCGTTTATTTATTTCTCATAGAAACAAATTTGAAAATTAGGGCAACACATTTTTTTTTATGAAGTTTAAAAGAAGTTGTTTTATCAGATCAGTTTTTGGAGTCTTTTAAAATTAAATGTATTAGCTCTGCCTCTGTCTCTCCTACTTGTAACAGTAAGGATTCAGCTGGGAAGTAAGAAATAACTAAAGATTAACAAACAGTGGTAACTACAGTCTTTCATTTGAACTGTCTTTAGATCTGGGCTACTCTTTATAAATGCCTTTATATAACCTCTTCTTATCCTCTTACTATCTATTTCTCTGTTCACCACACTGGTTAAAATATGCCTAGCCACAGCTGTGAAACTTTTCTTACTGTTTCCCTACTCCTAGAATGATATTATTCCTTTAAATAAATCACACATTTTTCTTCATCTTCAGTTATATTAGAAATCTTAACGACTTCCTGGAGTTACTTTTAGTAACTCTCAACAAGACCAAGACTTGAAAATCAACTTTTTCCATGTCATGTACTAGGGGTAAATTTTTTCATAAGTTTTTTGCTTTTAGCTTACCCTGGTACTCACAGTATAATTTCTCTTTTGTAATATTCAGCAAAGAAAAAATACTCAACTAACAAAGAAATAATTTTGATGATGATATTAAGTTAAATTTTATTTTGAAATATATATATCCTTAAAGTAAGAAAGTAATTTTCAGGACTATAAATTATTTTTCAAGAGTAGTATTGATTAATATAAATTCAGCTTGCTTCAAGAGAGATGGAGATATACAAAGACAAAATATCTGAGGTGACCATTTGAAAAAGAAAAGCTTGGGATCCCTGGGTGGCGCAGCGGTTTGGCGCCTGCCTTTGGCCCAGGGCGCGATCCTGGAGACCCAGGATCGAATCCCATGTCGGGCTCCCGGTGCATGGAGCCTGCTTCTCCCTCTGCCTATGTCTCTGCCTCTCTCTCTCTCTCTCTCTCTGTGACTATCATGAATAAATAAAAAAATAAAAAAAATTGAAAAAGAAAAGCTTTTGAAGCTTGAAATATGGAAAAGATTTATAGAGGGGTAAGGAATACCATGTCCTTGTATTTCAGTTGTTAAGTCCCTGTTAACCCAGGGAAAAGGCTAATTTTATGACTAAGCTCCCAATATGAAGAAACTGAGAAAAGTCATATAGTTTTGGAGGAATGGAAAGTACTAGAGTATTAGACGATAGTTATTGTAGCTCATCATAAGTTCATAAGTGGTTTTTTTTTTCATTTTTTATAGGAAAAATAGAGAAATGGTACAGAAAAGAAAGGAGTGATAAATACATTTCAAAGATAAAAAATTCTCAAATAAAAAATCAGCAAGAGATTAAATGTAATTTTGGCAGGCAGCACGGTGGGGTGGCCCAAAGCGTACACTCTGAGGCCACAATGAACAACATGGACTTGAGACCCAGAAGCCTACCTTCAGATACTTGGTAGATATGTGACAATTAGAGGGTAAATAATTATATATATAGTGCCTGACCAATTATAAGCTATTTAACTTACATATAAACACATAAACAAATAATAAATAAGTAGATAGGTAGGTGGATAGTATCAGATGATTTATAAGGTTTGAGGCTGGAATTTTGATTAGGTATGAAACTGTGTTGTTATGGAAGAGAGAGTGATAGATTGCAAATAGGACTCCAAATTCTTCCTTTCCCATGACCCCTTGATTCTGAGATGTACATAAAATATATTCTGACCAGTTTAATTCTGACAAATATGAGACAAGCAGAGGTCTCAGAAGTTTATGTTCACTGGCACTTGCTCTTGTGCTGCTGCACTTATAACTCTGTAACTTCCAGGTGAACAAATCTGAGCTAGCTACACAGAGTAGAACCAAAGCTACCTGGTTGACAACTTGCGACCCAACAGACAAGTGATGAAAGCTATCTGAGAACACCAGCCACTAGCTAGTGAACTAGCTAACCAAAATATATGTGACAGCCAAGTAGATACTGTGGAGCTGGCCCAGACCAGAACCTCCCTACTCTTAAAATTCTACATAAACAGGAGGTAGGCCACTGAGTTTTGTGGCAATTTTTTATATAAAAGCTAACTGATAGAAGAATTGGTAACCATAAATGGGGTTAATTACATAACAAAAACCTAAAATACGTAGCGTTGGCTTTGTGACTGGATAGTCAGCAAAAGCTAGAAAAACAGTGGGGAAGATACAAGTGAAGGCATGAAATGAGAGATCCAACACCAGGATGGTAAGACGCAAGCCCAGACCAGGATGGTGAGTGTGAAAGGTCTGTTGAACAAAGAGATTAAAAGAGAGTAGCCAGTCAGAGGGCTCCTGGAGTATTGTCTCCAGGAAAAAAATAAATAGAACTGATAAATTATCAAAATTACCTTCATCACACGTCAAAATGGAGATGAATTTTTGGAGCTTTTGGAGTGTGTTGTAACAGTATTCAGATGTGAAATAATAATGAACAAACATAAGGAAGATGACATTAAATTAAAATAAAAAGGTGAGGGGGATCCCTGGGTGGCTCAGCGGTTTGGCGCCTGCCTTTGGCCCAGGGCACGATCCTGGAGACCCAGGATCGAGTCCCACGTCGGGCTCCGGTGCATGGAGCCTGCTTCTCCCTCTGCCTGTGTCTCTGCCTCTCTCTCTCTCTGTGTGACTATCATAAATAAATAAAAATTAAAAAAAATAAATAAAATAAAATAAAAAGGTGATATGAGAAATGATAAACTGATAGTTTAGCACTTGGCTCCACCATAAACAATATTTACATACATAGTAGTTAAAATATTAAATACAAATTTAATACAATTTGAAAGATAATTACATTGGCAGGATGAAAGATTCTACATATAAGTAAACTTGTATTCTTATTCACCATCAGAGAGTCAATAGGCAATGTTAAAATTGATAAAATTAAATATAAGAGCTCCTAACAAGTTATAATGGCTTGGTATTTAATATATAAGTATAGAAATAAATAACACGTGAAACAATTAAAATACTACTTTCCTCTTAGAAATGAGTTGGAGTGGGAGTGGGAGAGTTGGGGAACTTTTAAACAACTATTTCCTTTAAAAAATATATTTGCATATATTTGTTAAGAACAGGAAATAGCCATAATTTACTTATGTTTATGACACATGCTATGAACTAAACTATATCCTCTCACTCCCACCAAATTCATATATTGAAGTCCTAACCCCCAGTGTGATGGTATTTGGAAGCAGGTCCTTTGGGAGGAAATTAGGTTTAGACAAGTTCAGAAAAGTAGGACTCTCATGATGAGATTAGTGCCCCTATAAGAAGAGATGCCACAGAGCTTTCTTACTCTCTCTGCCATGTGACACAGAAGTAAGGCAATTCCTGCAAACCAATGACAGGGAACAGAATATGCCACCCCAGAATGTGCCACTTTGGCACATGGATTATTTGGAGCTAAAGATAATCTGGGCCAAGAAGACTCGGGAAGAGCTTTTTACTTCCCCCTTAACTTCCTAAAATAATTTAGAGAGGGAGCAGCTTATCCCAAAGAAAGAGCTATTACCAGAGATGACCTTTGTATGTCAGAAAGATTTATCTGCCTGGCATGGCAGTCATTTGTTTACCGAACATCTGCTCTTCTCATGTTTCTGTAAAATTGGCTTCCTCCCCTTTGAAGCCCAAGATCCTTATCCCCTTCTCCCTAGCTCAGAATAGCATATAACCCTCAATTAACTGGCTGTCAGGAAGATTCACATTTTGATAGGTCCTCAATATGCACAAAATTTGTTTTTCGCCTATTAATCTGTGCTGTGTTGATTTCATTATTAGACTAACCAAAAAACCTAAAAGAGAAGAAAAGGGAAAACTTTTCTGTCCCTAGGTCAAGAAAAGTATTCTCACCAGAACTTTCAGCCTCCAGGACAGTGAGAAAATAAACTTACATTGTTTAAGCCACTCAGTCCATGGGATTGTTTTCTGGTATCCTAAGCTGACTTAGAGAATGTGGTAGTTTGTATTTCATTGACCTTCCCACTGAGAACAAATAAAAAATCTAGATAAAATACAAAAGTTAGAATGTGGTAGCTTGTATTTCATTGACCTTCCCACTGAGAACAACTAAAAAATCTAGATAAAATACAAAAGTTAGTATCTGAAGGCCTGGGGAAGCAGTCAGGGTGATCAGAATTTGAGAGAGCAAGGTCCAAGGGAGAAGTAGGTTTTATGATGAGGCTGACATTTTATGCCTTATTTCCCTTCAAAGTATTTACTATTCTGTATAAGGCAAAGAGAAAAGAAAAAAAAAAGGAAGAGAAAAAAAGAAAAGAAAAAAATAGAAAGAGAAGGAAAAAAAAAGGCAAAGAGAAAACTCAAGAAGAGGCAGAGATTTTGAGAATTTTTAGAAAAGAGGTTTAGAGATGCTAGTAATCTCCTGGGTTCAGAACATTGTATCATGGGTCCTTTAGAGCCAGACACTGAGATGGAGTTTGAGATACAAGATATTTGCAAGGATGACACCTATGAAAAGAAAGTGGTAGAAGCAGGGCATGTCAGATGAAATAGTCAAAATGCAAAGCTGTCTGGACAAAGCATTAGCTAAACCAGTAGGAAGTTCTGGGATAAGAAAGGATTGTTAGTGTTCTGTCTGAAGCCAAAATGATTGGATCTCTACCACTGTGTTTGTTAATCACTGGACACGGGCTGCTCTGGGAAGGGCATTACCTTAGGTCTGCTGATTCTCTGAAGGCAAGGCAGCCAAGGTAAGTGTAGCCACTTGTCAATGAATGAGTAGGAGACAAGTAGGAGATATCCACTGACAGTATTCCCATGGTTAGTGAACAAGTCCTTCATTGAGGAGGGTCTGGGAAGTGCGTCTCCTTTTCTTGTGTAGTTCAACTTATTTTTTCTTTAAGATTTTATTTATTTATTCATGAGACACACACACACACACACACACACACACACACACACACACACACATAGAGGCAGAGACATAGGCAGAGGGAGAAGCAGGCAGGGAGCCCGATGTGGGACTCGATCCTGGGTCTCCAGGAGCACACCCTAGGTTGAAACCGCTCAGCCACCCAGATAGTTCAACTTACATGCAGTTTAGAGCTACTTCTTCATAAGCACAGAGCAAGTAGTCCTCCTATAGGTCTGTATTCTTCAGGGGAGATTTAGAAATGGGCTTTTAGTCAGAAGAACCAAAGTTCCTACCACCTCAGTCTGGAATCTTCAATTGAAACTCATTGTATTCCTACTCCATTATCTATTCTAGGTTTCTTTGTAGTAGCTTAACTGGTAGTGTGACCCAGCCAGGCATCTTGGAGAGGTCTGACCGCCTGATCACAATGTCCTTCTCAGGATGGGGTGGCTGTACCCATCCATTTATGATCAGGGTTAATACCACTGCCCAAGAAAATGACTCCCTTTATTGACTATTGGTCCATGAGCAGCAAGGAGCTCAAAATACCTAGGTGACAGATTCACTTTATGATTCAATGATATTCTTATTGTATCTCCAAGAATAAGACCTCCCACATTGTGGAGCTCAAAATGGGTCAACTAAAAAGTGTGACAATTCCTCCTTACACTGTCTGTTCCCAGACCGTTGTCTTCTTATTAGAGACACAGAGCCATATGCAGACCTTTGATTCATTATGTGTCCTATATCCTATAGGGTGGTACCGCATCACCTCCAAGTTGGCACTCCAGTTGTGCCTTTAACAAACAATTCCAACATTTTATCAAGCCACCAATTTTTTTTAAGCCACTATTTTTTTTTTTTTGTGGTGTGATCGTAAGGTCATGGGCCTATGTTTGCATCTCCTTTCATCTAGAAGTAGATTACCTAGTCTATTGTGACATTATGTGGAATCTCAAGCTGATAGGTCAAATCCTAAATAAAACATTAGATAGTGGTGCTGTTTGAGGCCCTGAAATCAGGAAAAACAAATCTATGTATGGAAAAATGTATCTATTCCTGTGAAAAGGAACCTCTGCTCCTTCCATGATACAAGAAGCCCAAAGTAGCCAACTTCCTGATACATGGCTATGTGGTCCTCTAAAGGGAGAGTTTATTATTGAGAGCCCAACAAAATTCTTGATTGCTGGCAAATTTGAAATTCTGTGATGACAACAGCTAGATCTGTTTAATTCTGTGTTTAGCCTCCATTTCTGACCCCATGACCACATCATTTATGTGCCCATCATGTCCCAATGGTAGACAAAGATAAAAACTGGCTGACAACAATTGGTTGGGTCATTGGCTGTACGCTGGTGTTTAGTACCTCTCCTTTGGTGGATGCTCTCTAGACGTGGGCAAATATCTTTACATTTCTTGTTTATTTCATGGATATACCCATAAGTCACTACTTTAGATCTCCTCGTACTTACTTTCCAATCTTTTGGGTCTCTGATCAGCCAGCCAATCCATTTTACCACTACTCGGGGTTATCTATATATTTTAATTTTAGACCTCTAATTTCAATCAATCAATCAATCAATAAATCAATAAATGCTATTGTACTACCGGAAGCTCTAATTATTCAGAGGATTTTCCCCTCATAATTATGTAAAATGATACTTTTTAGTGAAATGAGCATAGATTACTGATCTAAACCTGTATATTGAGTTGACAGATATGTTAACCAAAATTGGGCATTTTTGTCCTCTATTATTTGGTCATAGATCTTTTTAATCTGGTCATAGGCCTGAATAAATGGAAGGATGCTTATGTAGCACTGGTCTAATCTTGCTGCTTACACAGCTTGCTTATGACCCCTGATCCAGCTACAGCTTGATTTTAGATGCACCACTTTTTTCATACAATGGATTGTATGTGGACCTGCTCAAGCTATGTCTCTGCTAGTCTGATGGAACCTCACTTATGATAGACAATTCTTGCTGCAAGGTTACCTGGAATCCCATAATTAAAGACTTTTTCTCTTTTAGTGCTTGGTAGCACAAAGGTATTGTTTTTCACAAGTTATATAACTTTCCACTGCAGATGGCATAGTCTTCCACAAAAGCCTTGCATTCTCTGACTAAAGCTTGGTACAAACTCTACACAGCATCTTTTCTCACAGTTAATACTTCAAAAATCTTAGGGTCTGCAGAATTAGTTGGCTGAAGTTGCAAAGTGGCTTGGATGATACTTTAAGACCTCCTGCAACACTCCCTCCTTCCCCAGATAATTTTTGTGTCATCCATAATATTGGGCAGATAAGTTTCCCTATATATAGAACATATTGGTTCCAAAAGACTAATGAAGCGCACCTGGTGTTGTGTTTTGTTCTTTGGTTTAGGAATTGCAAGATTTAGTAATTTACATTTTACTTTGAAGCATGCGTCTTGCCAATCTCAAGATCACCAGATACTTAAATTTTTGTGGATGTGACAGTCTCCTGAATCTTCACCATTTTTATTTCTTGCCCTTAAGAATGCATGTGTCTTACCAAGTTCTCTGAGCTACTCATCACCTCTTTTTCATTCAACTTAACTGATATAATTATATCAACTTAATTGATATAATGAATCAATGTGATATTCTGAGACTGTCAAGATAGTCTAGATTTTTTTTTAGACTGTAGTGTGAAAGAGTGAAAGATGTTGGGAGGATGTACATAATCTTGAAGCAAAAATATAAGTGTATACTGTTGTCCTTTTTTGGTTAATGAAAACTACCAACACACTTCAGATTAGGATGGCAAAGAACATTCATCAAATCAGTGGTTTCATATCACTATCTGAGACCTTACTAAAACTGCTCTACAAAACATATCACATCTGTCACAGTGATTATGATTAGGGCCCTACTAGATGAGTTTGAGACAGTCTATGGCTAGTCTCCAATATCCATCTGGTTCTATAAGGGTCAGGAGGTGAAGTAAACTAAGGCATCATGAGTCCATTATTTCTACATAAATTTTTAGTGATGGCATTTATCTGCACTATACATTACAGACTATGATATTGTTTGGGGTTTATTCAACATTGATGGCTTACACTTGGCCTCACCGAATAGGATTATTAAAATTAGGAACAAAAGTTAACAAAATAGAAAACAAATATGTTATTAAATCACAGAGACGAAAGTTGGTTGAATAACCCTTAGGAAATGTTAAAAGAGAAAAAAGAAAATAATGCAATATCAGTAATGGGAAAGAAAGGAACACTGCTATGAAAACTATATTGAGCTCATATCAGGATATGATTACCACTTCTTTGCCTAGCAAAACTGAAAAGTTAAAGGAAATAAATTCCCTATTAAATATTACTCCCTAAAACTGATTCAGGAAGAAATATAAAATTTGAATAGTCCTCTGTCTCTTAAAGAGATATAATCAATAACTTAAAAGTGCCATAGGGGGAAAAAGAAACCTTAATAGTTTCACCAGAAGACTCTTGTAATAGTATTAGGATAGTATTAGGAAGGAATACTATCAATCATATATATATCTTCTTTATATATATCAATCATATATATATCTTTATAATATAAAAAAGGGATTGATCCATAAACTGAATGATAAAGTAGACAAAATCTCCATTCCAAACCTGATAAGGACATTATAATAAAGTTAAAATTCAGGCTTTAACAAAAATAATATAAAGATGACACAAAGATGCAAAAAACATAAGCAAATATGTAAAACATCTAAGCAAAATTTAGCAAATAAAATATAGAAATATGTTAAGAAGATAAAATATTACAATATATTAACATGTGGAATAAGTTTGCTTGCTCTGGGGTGCCAGGGTGGCTCAGCAGTTGAGCATCTGCCTTTGGCTCAGGGCATGATCCCGGGGCCCTGGGAGCAAGTCCCACATTGGGCTCCCTGAGAGGAGCCTACTTCTCTCTCTGCCTGTGTCTCTACCTCTCTCTCTGTGTCTCATGAATAAATAAATAAAATATTTTTAAAAATTTTTGCTTGCTATATAAAAACTAATCAACATTGCGGAAAAGCTAAGATAATTTCCTTAATTTAATAAAGGTCATCTATAAGAAAAACATGGAATGCATACTTTAGTAGTGAAGTGATGACATATTCCCCCTCTGTACCCTTAGAAATGAAACAGGATGACCATTATTAGCAGTTTTATTCATCACTGTACCAGTGGGACCTTACTAATGCATTAAGGAAGCATAAAATAAACAGCATAATGATTGGATAGGAAGAATTTTTTTAAATTATTATTTGGATACTATATGATTAAGAAGAAAATTCAAAATAATCTGTAAACTATAGAAAAAAGAGCTGAACTTCAGAATTTTATTGACTATAAGACCAACCTATAAATACCAATTTTATTTCTACATGTCAACAGCAAACAAAATACCTAATCCTATACTGGCCTCATCCCAGAACCCTGAGATCATGACCTGAGCCAAAATCAAGAGTCCGACAGTTAAACAAATGAGCCACACATGCATCCATGGTTACAAATATCACAGCTAAGCATGTAATATTTGACCTATGAATTCCACTTCTCTATATTCACATAATAGAAATAAATACATCTGAACTTCCAAAGACATGTACAAATATCCTAGCAGCAGTATTTGTAATGGCTCTAACACTCTACCCATGTCTATCACCTATGAAAAGAAACAAAGCATCTGTGGTATGTTTAGAAAATGGAATACTATATGGCAATGAAAATGGCTGAAATATTGTTTTGCAACAACAACAATAACAAATATATTGCAAGAATATCACATACATGCTTAGTGAAAGGCAAAAGACAGTATATATGCAATTCAATTTATAAAGATCAATGTTAGATCAACTTAATTTATTACATTAGAGAGCAGAATAGTGGTAACTTAGGACAGGTTTTTGACAGTACAGAGGCACAAGGAAGGATTTCTGAGTCCATGTACTTTCCTATTTTCTTAATCTTGGTGATGGTTAATATGAATGTAGTAATTTTGGGTTTGTTTTGTTTTTTTGAATGTAGTAATTTTGTAAAAAAAAAAAAAGTTACTAGATGATACAGTTACAAGTTTACACTTTTATTCATTATTGTTGCCAAAAAAATACCTTAAAAATCTAACATGAAAAGAATTTAGGGCTAGAGTTATTAGACTTAAAAATCAATGCTAGCTCAATAAATACAACTCGAGTGCAGTATCTGCTTAATTGATTAAGTCCTTGGAGAAGGAGAAATCACTAATAATATTGATCTCATTCTTTGACCTTGATCTGACTATGCTTTTGTGGGGATGGTCATTGTATTCTTCTTTTTTTTAATTTATTTATTCATGAGAGACACACAGAGAGAGTCAGAGACATAGGCAGAGGGAGAAGCAGGCCCCCTGCAGGGAGCCTGATGTGGAACTCGATCTCAGGACCAGGGGACCACGACCAGAGCCAAAAAGGCAGACATTCAACCACTGAGCCACCTGGGCATCCTGGTCATTGTATTCTTAAAGCATTTCTCCTCTGACCTTCATCTTCCTCACTCTTTCACATTTACACATAAAGTTCCATAAGTTACTTATGGTATACTCTTCAAATGTAATAATTATAAAATAATACTCAAATAAACATAATTTCACTGAATTTTTCATCATATCTCATCTCAACTTGTTTTCTCAGCACTATGGCCTCCTTTATCCTAGAGCTGGTTGCAAGGTGCCAAGATCTTAATATTTTGTTTGAGTTCAAGGTAGAGAAAAAGTCAGTCATTCAGAATCTTGGGGTTAGGACACATACTACTTATGAATAGAGATCACGCTGTGAGGATTTGGAACCCAATCAAAGCTTCTAATCAAGTGGGATTTACATTTTTCTTTTTGAGCTGTGGTCCATTGAGTACATGTTTCCTTTATAATTTCAATATGTCAAGGAGTGGCTGGACCAAAGAATTATTCAATCATATCCTGGCCCACCATCTAATTATGTCACAAACCAAAAGAACACAATACATCCATACTGCAATGGTGAAATCTGACATTTGGATTCTTGGATTGAAGTAAAATAGAGGAGGCCCATGAATGAGACGCAAGAGCGTCCTAACCTAGCATAACTATTCTTAGTAGAAAGTTTTCTTGTGACAAATAATATTCTACTATTCTAATTATTAATCAAGATTGGGCCTATAAGCTGGATCTTACAAAAATAAACAACACTAACCACTTAAAATGTATTGTTCCTTAATTCCCTGTAGAGCTGGCTCTGAAAGCATGAATAGCAAATGCTTAAAACCTCATCTCTACTAATATAATCCTTTTAGTTTTGTGCTTGTGCTATTTAGATAAACAGAACATAACACCAAAGGGAAATAGAGAAAAAAGTCCTTTCCAGGCACTAGAGTTCACCATAGGGTGAAAGCAAAGAGATCAGTATCATGTAGTATTTAGGAATAAATCCAGGTCAAAAATTATACAACTCTATGGAACTGTTTTATGTTACTCTGGCACTACTATAAGTTGATGTGATGTGGTTACTCTTTGACCATTTTCTTTCCTCCTTCCAGTGGCTTGTTGTTTGATCATCATGATAGCAGTAAGCAACCATAGAGTGAGAGGCTAAGTTGAGCTCTGGAGAGGAAAAAAAAAAAAGTGGTGTGAGGGTTGTGGGCATGTACAATTCATGCAGGAGGAAAAATTAAATTTTGTCTCCTGTAAGTGTTCATCTTCCACTTAGAGCTGAATTTTGTTATGTGCGAATGTCATTATGTAAGGTCCAATAAGTCTGTCGTTGTTTATAGTAATTTGGTCAAGAAGGATCCAAGTTTTCCATATTTCAGAGAGAAAAACAGCACTCAAGTAGCAAATTATACTAGAAAAATATTATGAGAAGTACAATATGACCAGCCGCACTACAGCATGACTCAACTGTATACTCTTTAGAACAAAAATATTCTTATGTTTTATGCTCTTTTCCTCCAGAATTCACTGGCCTGTCCTTTGACCAAAAGTTCAAATGTACCCTTAGGAGAGTCAGTGTACACTGTTCCACTTGGAATTTTGTCCAGCAATGCATTCACCTTTTACACAATGTGCAAGGTCTTCAGAGTGTGGTGCCGGATACATAATGTTATCAGCTGGCCCTGGAGCATGCTAGATCCATTAGCCTTTGGGACCTGTTGGCTCTTCACACATGGATCACTGTGCTCCTTCTGACCCTATCTGCTCCTCTGCTCATCACCATAAGTTCAACTTATTCCTACATTTCCCTGTGTAAGCTCATTCAAATAGAAATAGCAGGTGAATAATTGACCTCATAAATCCAAATATAATTCTGATTCATATAGACATTGTCACACCCTTCATTTCTCCTTATGTCTTTTGGCAGTTGTTTAGAAAGGAGCCTCCTTGAGGACATAGGTTACATATTTTTTATTTGAATATTATTTGAGAGCTTACAAATACCAATTATTAAAATCAATAAGTTCAGTTAAAATACTTCTTTGTGCTAGCCACTGTCCATTAATATCCACTCAGATAGCCTACCCTTAACACAGTGAATAGGGTCTAGCCAGGAGGTCAACTAAGGAAAGGAAGTTTAAGACTTCGGTGGCCAGCATCCTTAGAACTCTTCTTACATTTATCCAGAGGAAGTGTCCCAGAAAAAGACATTGGGGGCAGGGGATTCCCAGACTCCACTGAGGTTTCTGTTAGATCTCGTAGGATATGAAATAGATACCATTGTAGATTTCTTCTTGACACTTAATCTTTCTTAATCCTTGATATTGTTCTACGCAACCTTAAACCAGTTATCCCAAAACAGTGCCTGTGGACTTCCCCCTATTTTTTCCTATTTCTTTGCTTCATAGTATAATATTAAATAGGATTAGAAATAATATTTGGCCATTCAGTTTTTAAAAAATATTTTATTTATTTATTCATGAGAGACATAGAGAGAAAGATAGAGACATAGGCAGAGGAAGAAGCAAGCCCTTCTCCCCCAGGGAGTCCAACATGGGACTCGATCCCAGGATCCCAGGATCCCAGAATCCCACTCTGAGCCAAAGGTAGATGCTTAACCCCTGAGCCACCCAGGCATCCCCATTCAGATGTTTTTTCTTTTTCTTTCTTTCTTTCTTTCTTTCTTTCTTTCTTTCTTTCTTTCTTTCTTTCTTTCTTTCTTTCTTTCTTTCTTCTTTCTTTCTTTCTTTCTTTCTTTCTTCTTTCTTTCTTTCTTCTTTCTTTTCTTTCTTTCTTTCTTTCTTTCTTTCTTTCTTTCTTTCTTTCTTTCTTTCTTTCTTTCTTCTTTCTTTCTTCCTTTCTTTTTTCCAGGTGTTTTTTATATGATTCCTGGCTCACAGCTTTCAGAGCTGTTGGAATCTCCTGACTGGTAAGAAGAATAGGAGTATCTTTTGTCAAATCTGGTCTCTTGTCCTCAGTTCCTAAAATCACTCAGAACCATAAAAGTGAGATGGGTATTTTTTATTCAAGCCCCTTTCTACGACTGATTTTAAGTTAATGCATGACTTTTAGAAAGCACCTAATGGGTGCTGGTTGCCAGGGAAACCCAACTAAGAGGGTGAAACCTTCAGTGTTTCCCCCTGACTTCCAGGAAAGAGGCTACAGATAGAATCAGTCACCAATGGCCAATGATTTCATCACTCATGCTTATGTAATGATGCCTCCATAAAAGAGAGAGAGAGAGAGAGAGAGAGAGAGAGAGAGAGAAGGTTCTGAGAGCTTCCAGGTGGGGGAACCAGAACACTTCCATGTGTCACTGTGCCAGGTCCCAAACTCCACAAGGACAGGAGTTCCTTTGTTTGAGACATTGTCCTTTTAATCTGGCTATTGATTCATATGCTATAATATCTATAATAAATCAGTAATCTAATGAATGAATGGGTTTCTGAGTTCCATGAGCTCCTCTAGCAAATTATTTGAAGCCAAGGAGGGGTTTGTGGAAATATTTGATTCATAGCCACTTGGTCAGAAGTACAGGTAACAACCTGGACATGTGGTTGGCATTCTGAGTTGGAGAGGGTTGTTGGATCCTACAATTTGTAGCCAGTAGTTTGGAAGTTGTAACCAAAATTGGGTTCACCTCTTGGTGAGTGCTGAGCCAAAAGACACAACTAAACCAAAGAATAGGAAAAGGAAGGTTTTTACTTGTGGCAAGTAAAGGAGAAAACCAAGGATATTTCCCTAGGTAGTGTCTCCCCAGCAACAAAGTTGGAGAAGTTTTAAGCTAAGTGTATGTATACATATTCATGAAGGGGCTTGCACAATGGGGAATCTGCATGGCCCTGGAGCAAAAGTCATCTTAAGGAGACTGAGTCCAGGTCAAAGTCATGAGGACCTGCAAATGTCAGCATCATCAATTCTCTGGCTCTAACTGGCCTGATATCCAAGTGTTCAAAGGGGCTTAGATCCTGCAAAGATAACTCAAGAGTGTGAGTGAGGTCATTCTTCACTTTTGACTATGATTAAGCTATCTCCTAGCCTGATAGTGACTCTTCCTACATTCTGTCACAAGATGGCTGTGGGCCAAAAAGACTATTTTTATGTCAAGAAAGCTGTATATGTCTTTATTTTTCTGGGGACCCCAAACTTTCTGCTTACGAAGCACAGGCAATAACCTGGAGTTGAGATTGGTGGAATCTGATGCTATATCCTGGTAGATAGTGTCAGAACTGAATTGAATTGTAGGACATCCAGCTGGTATCCTAAGCATGCTTGATGGTGTGAAAAGATACCCCCCCACCATACACACATATTGGAGTTAGTGACCACACCACTAATACATAAATACATAGTAATATGTTCCACCCTCTTGCTCTTTACTTAGTCCTTCTACAATAATGGGAGGCGTGTATTATATGGTAAATAATAACAAATATGGAGTTTAAAGCTTGGCTTAAAGTTCTAGCAGTGTTTAGATTTAGAAATCTACTTATCCTTAATAAACAGTCCATCTATAAGATAGAAGTATAACCCTAGTTCTGCTGAAAACTTGGCTTTTATGATGATCAGATAAGATAAAACAATTTATGTATATAAGTTTGTTTACTTATTTTTAGTTGCATATAGTTGACACAAAATTATGTAACATTTTACATTAGCTTCAGGACTGCCACATAGTGATCAACTTCTCTATATAATTGCTATGCTCAGGACAGGTGTAGCTACCATCTGTCACCGTACAACACTATTGCAATGCCATTGACTATATTACCTGTGCTGTTTCTTTTACTCTTCTGACTTATTCATTCCATAATGATAAGCCTGTATTTCCCACTCTCCTTCACCCATTTTGCCAATTCCTGTCAGCCTCCTTCCCTCTGGCAACCATCAGTTTGTTTTCTGTATTTATAGGTCCGATTCTGCTATTTGTTTGCTTATCCATTTGTTTTGTTGTTGTTGTTTGTTTTTTTTTTTTTTTACATTCCACATAAAAGTGAAATGATATGGTATTTGTCTTTCTCTGTTCATCTTATTTTACTCAGCATAATACCCTCTAGGTCACAAATGGCAAGATCTCATCCTTTTTTATGATATGTATAAATGTATTTAAAATTTAAGAGTTGTGTCCAAATGTAATGAAATCTTATTAATATTATGCTTAGTCACTAGTATCTTGGAACAGGAATTTGAGTATAAGAAACAGGTAAAATTACAGGCCAAATAGTACAGGTCTCAAAAAACAAACTGATACAGATCACTTTCAAAAAAAAATTTTTTTTTTTTTTTTTGAGAGACAGAGAGAAGGAGGGGAGAGGGACAGAGGGAGTAGAAGAGAGAGAGAATCCTGAGCAGGCTCCACACTGGTAGGACTCAATATCACAAAATCAAGAGTCAAATGTTTAATCAACTGAGCCACCCAGGTACCCCTCAAAAAAAGTCTTAATAAAATAAGAAATACCTAAAGATAAATTGACTTTAGTGTAGATAATTAGCTTTCCTAGCGACAGGAATCAACTCTAGATGATTTAAGCAAAATAGGTAGTTTGATAAGAAATCGGAAAAATATTTGGGAGGCTAGCAGAATTAGGTCTGGGAATCAGCTAAGAAGCAGAGATTATGGGGGAAACAGCCATCTCTGGGAGGAATGCCTAATCAGCTTACCTTGACTGGTTAGTCCCTGCCATTGTCACTACTGTCTTTGATGTAGTGGTCCTCATCGATAGGAATTTCATTTTCAGGTGTTCACATGCCTGTCCTGGGCTCAAGTGGTTAGAGGGAAAAGGACATGCCCACCTGCCTTCTAAGGTGAAAGGTGGGCAGTGATAGCAGGGAGCTAGAAAATATCCTTCCATCAAGATTATAGGAAGCAAAAGAAAGGCAACTCCCTGTAAGGATAATCAGATAATAATAGAAAGGAAGGTTACAGCCTGGAAGCCCAAAGCTAATGAAAGTCCCCATTCAAGAATCACTATTTTCTCCAGCTTGCATGTAGGAATAAAATTTCTATTTAAGGGAAGTTGTAAACTTGAAAGTCATTAATGAGAAATCTATGTCATGATTGTAGCTATAATGACGACTTTGAGGTTCATTTATTCTTTGTGTATGGCTCTTCCCCCTCTAAGTTACAGTAATTTATTATTAAGAATAGATTTCTCATCTAAAAGATGAATGGCTTGCCTACTGATTATCAACTAAAAGCAGTGTGTGGAAAATTTGCAAGAAACTCTGGAAATTTATTTTAATTTCTAAAGAAGAGTATATAAGTACGTATATTCTACTTACTGGAAAACTAATTCTCTAATTGGTTTCAAAATCATTTGCCCTATTTCCTCTCATTTTTTCTCATGAAAAGATTATTAACTTATTGATATATTCAGGTGTGTACTTTTTTTTAAATTTGACTATGTCTTTAGACAGTTAAGTAAACAGATTTCTCAAAGTAAATATTGACCACTTTTCCTTTTTTCTGTTGGATGGAGATGGAGTGAGAGACAACATTGGTCAATAATGATTGAAAAATGTCTTGTTATTTTCAGGATTTACTTATTAAATAAATAGGATGATGAATAATGAGAAAAACTCTTATTTCTCATTACACTAATACTGATTATTATAGAAATTGTCCTAAAATGTAGGTATTGTCAAAATTTCCAATTAGGTAAAACACTATCTGTGACAGTGTATTGGGGGAAATGGTTTCAGGAACCTAAGCTATCAGAGGGGTTAAAGTGGGTCTTCTAGAATTAAAATTTTGTATGTCAACCCATGTCCAGATAGATGATATGCAATATGATTTAGAAGTGTTTCAAAGCCCAAACATTATACATTTTCAAATTCAGCAGTAATGAAAATTATTGATTTCATGAGATGACTGGTTTTCTCCAAACTGCAAGCCATTTCCCAATGAAAAATAAGATCCAAAAATTTCATTTGGAAGTTGTTAGTGCCATTTTGCAAACATTCTGAGAATTTGGAAAAAACAAGTCCCCCCTACTTTGGCTTCCTGTTTTCAAATCTGTTCTTAGGGCTGCTTTTCAAATCTTTTAACAACCAAAAGGGTGTTTGGTTCTTCAAGTGATGTGTTTATGAAGTAAAGTTGCTATTTTTTTTCCAATGGTGCCAGCAGATTCTTAGGTTGTTGAAGACAATTTATAATATGAAACATTAATGTGTTAATTAGGAAAGGATCTCATTCATACCATTTTTAATCTGGTCTTATAGAAAAATTCAACATGCTTTTAAATACTTCAATGTTAAATACAGTAATTTCTTCATATATTACATATTGCATTGTAAGAAAAGTTTATCTGTTATTAGTGTTTACAGGAATACTCATTTATCATGTTATTCTTCCATAAAAACTTATGGAGTAAAGACACTTTGTTCTGTGTTATGAGAATAATTTTTGTGGACTGGGAAATAACTGCATTGTTTGTCTGGAAAGCAAAACAAGAAATAATTGATGACATGTCATCAGCTTAAAAAACTAACAGCAAAGCAAAACACCAAATTAAAAATAACCAGAAAACAGAATAAAAATATGCACAGAAATCATCACTTAAAAATATGCTGCTTTCATTAGTGAGCAGAAAACTGGTATATGTAATAAGAAAAGCAGAGTTGGTAATAGCAGAAGTATAAATTAAAGATAATTTTTAAAACCTGTCTCCACTAGTATTATGCTATATTTTCTGTTTTTATTAGCCCGCTATTTTTCTATTTTAATATGTTCTGTTTTATCATAGTAAATGGAAGTACATTTTTAAAACCAAATGTGCCAGGGAAAATACCATAATAATTCTTTCATATGTTTTCTTTCTCTGAAAAGAACCTAGTTGTTCTCCAGAAATTGGCATTTTTCCACATCTCTTACCAGAACATATTTCAATTTTTCTAAAATGTTTGATTATTTGCTAATGCATCCAAGAGCTTAGGCAGAAATTTCTGCATCATCTTATCTCCATCTGCTCTTGTTCTTGCCATGTTTGGCAAGGGTTTTTAAATACTAATTTTAACTAACAGAAAATCACTGATCCTTCACCATACCATTGATATTTTGGAAAATCTAGCTTCAAAAGGAAACATTTTATTTCACATATTCAAAAGCCAACTTACTTTGCCTTCTAGTAATTTCTTGTCACTTTAGAAAAGGTGTTTGTTCTCAAAATATTTCTGTCAGGCCTTTTGTATTCTCATTTTAGAAATCAAAAACTTGCAAATTGTTGATGTTAATAGAATAGATCACTTTTTGGCTAGAAGCCAGCAGGGTTCAAATCTTTTTCCTGCTAAGACATTAATTCTTTTGCATAACATTTGGAATTTGTGATTCAGAAGAACAGGTCTCTGTAAAGGAGTGTATTATATTTCCCCATCATAACTGAAGGTTAGCGTCATTAAAGTCGGGGGAAAAAAAGCAGCCAGACTCCAGCTTGACACTGGGTCAAGTGTTGTAGCTCATTTTCTGGAACTCTTCCCATCGAAGCAATTTGTCTTTCTCTCACTACAAAGATTTGAAGATCACTATCTGGATTGAAAAACAACACTGGGGGCTGGACAATTTGATCATTCAAAAATAAAAATATTTTGCTTTGACTATTGAAAAACTATACCAACTTTGAGTTCAAAAATAAAATAAAAAAGAATGAAAAATCTTACTTTCTAGTATCTTCTAAATCTAATGCTCTTAAATTTCTTAAAATGATAAATGATAGCCAATGGAGCCTAAATTTATTGTGCTATTCTTCCAAGCAGCTTGTAGGAACACTGTCTTCAGGCCAGGGCCTGCTATTTCACTAATGTTAAAGATATCGCTTATGATATACCTCACACTTCATCTAAAAATTCATTGTTTAAAATGTTATTAACATGTCATTTGTTCGAGGTAAATATAATTGCTTTGATTTTTGTCAGAATTTATTAGCTCCTAGTCACTATCAGAATACATCTAAGAATTGGTTAGGCAGTTTCATGGGAGTATTAGTAAAAATACCAGTGCATCATCATGAGAAATAAACTAGTGGACCAAACATAAAACAAACAAACATGCATTGGCTACACAGATAAGATTTAAAAATGTAAAATGTTTTCTTAATTAAAATTATTACGTACACACTATATCTAAACAATTACATTATAAATTAGGTCCTAACACATATTTAACGGTTAGAATTTTTAACATGTGAAAATATTTTCATAAAAGAAAATCAAGTACATTATTTTAGAAATCAAGCAGTTGAAGATACTGAATTCTTACATAACAAGAGCTACCAGTTAGTTCTCTACAAATATAAATACAGAATTGTATTCATACATTGAATACTCATTCAATTATAACAGATTTAAAATGAAAAAAGAACTTCCTTTCAACAGTTTAGCTTGGTGATTAAAGCCAGTGTTAAACTACAAGATTAAGTCTGCTCAAGACATCTAATAACTGCAAGTTTTGAATTTTCCCCCAATCACTCTCAGGATTGATAATCCACTAGACTCACAGAACTCATAGAAACCTATTATACTCACAGTTATGTTTATTAAAAGATAAGGGCATAAATTATATTAAAAGATAAGGACACAAAAAAAAAAAAAAAAAAGATAAGGACACAAATTAGAAGCAATCAAAGGAAAAGACAGAGTCTGGGAAAAGACCAAACATGAAGTTTCTGGTCACTTTCTCCCTGTGTAGTCACGGACTATGTTCCTTTATCCCATCTGCATTGTGTAACTATACACACAGGGTATTGCCAGCCAGACAAGCTCACTTGAGCTCCGGTGACCAAAGTTTTATTGAGGCTTTATTACACAGACATGATTGATTAAGTGATTGCACCCTTGGTCGAACTCTCTTCAGTGCCCTCTTACCCCTTCCAGACATCTAACTGATAACTTGTGGCTTCAGGGGCTGATCATGAATCACCTTGTTAGCATAAAACATCCAGTATAGTTCCAGATGCCCACCAGGAATAAAAAAGACATTCCCATCTCTTGGGAAATATCAAGGATTCTTAGATTAGCCAGGCACAAAGGCCAGTTCTCTCTTTCGGCAAGGCCAAACTCCTTATAACAGGATGGGGCAACAGTGTTCTTACTTACACAACATGGATAGAGAATTATAGCAATTTGCCATTTGATTTAGATCTAAAGAAGCACATTTTGCAATAAAATAATCAATATAACCACAAATTTTTAAATAAATTAGTCACAGGACTATATATATATATATATTTATTCTAGTTAAAATATTAAGTTAGCTCAGTATTAAAAACTTTAAAAAGAGCACAATGGAACCAATTATGAAATGGATTATAAAGTGTATTTTTTACTTTTCATCTATTTCATAGACTCAGAACTAAGATTCTTGATTCACCATTAGAAAAGTGATATTTATTGATGTGAACTGAACCCTCAGGGCTCTCTTTATTTGATAAAAAGAAGGAAGAAAGTTTACTTTTAAAATCTATACATTCAGAAACAACAGATAAGTGCAAAGAGGGTACATAAATCTCACCAGCAGATTGGCAATCAGACAATGCACAGTGCTGTAAATATGAACTGTTTGTAAGATCATATTTTCCCTATGTATGACCTAATTTATTGGATTTTTTTCTGAATTATTTAACTTACTATGATTTTACTTCAAACAATCCCAATATATTGAATCAGGTATAACAATTTACTCGAATAGAATTTTGGCATGAATTTAATATGTCTCACTTTCAATATTTTGCATTATCTGAATGCTTCTGTCTTCCTTTTAGGGAAATCAACATGCAAGTTCTGTCATAGGAAACAAAAGTTTATTGATGATCCTTGTGAGTTTTATGTTAAATATATGAACACTAACACTTGAAATGTGTCCAAAGTAGATTAGAAATCCTACTCAACCAGGTTTAATGTGTTCTTGTCTAGACATTCGCACTATGGCCTTCAGAAGCAATAGCTCTCCTGTCTTCATGTCAATATTGCATGTTCCTTGAAGTCAGGAATTTCATTTAATGACATGCATTTCCCTTAGTAATAAAATCTGGATGAGGACACAGCGGACAAAATTTGTAAAGATGTGTCACAGAAATAATTCTCATGTCATTGCATTGTTTTTTACTTGACTTCTTGAGTTCTTATGATTGGAGGTTAGAGGAATGCAGAAGCTTTAACAGAGATGAAAGACTTCTTGGTGTGAGAGTGACAGCACGGAAATCAATACTATTTATTGTGTATGAATTAGAAATACTAATCGATATTAAACTTTACATGTAGGAGAGCCAGAAATTTAAAACACATCAAATATTGTATTTATTAATATTTCCTAAGAAGAAAGAGAAAATAGGGAATAATTTGGTACAAATTGCCTCAACATATTGATCAATAAAACAAAAATATTTTACTACTTAGAAATGAGACAAATTATAGAAATTCCATTGTGTGAACAGGGCGTGGATGGCTCAATCAGTTAAACATCTGTCTCTTGATTTCAGCTCAGGTCATGATCTCAAGGTTGTGAGATCAAGCTCCACATCAGACTTTGCACTCAGAGTGGAGTCGGCTTGTCTCTCAGATCCTCCCCTCCCCTCTCTCTATCACATAAATAAATAAAATCTTAACTAACTAAATAAACAAATGAAATTCCATTGTGTGTTTACTGTCATCAATTAAGTTGTACAGATGAACTCAATTGAATATTTGAGGAGTTCTTTAGAATTACATTTATATGATGGTCACTTCTCTTTAGTGTGTTGTCTAAAATTACATGGTCACTAGGAGTAAACAAGCCTTTTATTTTTACTGAGTAGGTAGTTTTTTGTTGAATTTATTTGTGGCTGTCACTTTTTCTTTCTCACATATAGTCTAAATAAACACACATGCATTGTGTGTGATTTTGACATTTTGTTTGAGTTTTGTCACTCAGATACTATTGTAATAAAACGATAGAAAGGGTAAAAAATGGTGACCTTAACAAAACTTATTCTAACTTTTAAACATACTTGCTAAGTTAATGTTATATATAAATAACTGTAGGATAATGGTACTTATTAGGAGAGTACAGTATTAATCCTGTATCATATAACATGAGAGAATAAAAGTAGCTTTGACAAAAAATAAGAGGTAGATAAAATGTTTTGGCTTTGTGTAGGTAGAGATGGTGATCCCTGGCTTTCAGCAAATATGAAAGGAAGTAACATAAATAAAATGAAATAAATAATAAATAAATAAAATTCACATAGAGCTATGCATAATGGGAGGCTATGAGAAAACCAATCTGCTTCATCAGACCTAGTAGATATCTATAAATGAATATTTTGAATATACATTAGTCATACAATCTTAAGTACATACTAAGAAAGCAAAATGATATTTAGTATTTAATTTTAATAAGAATTAATAAATAGTTTTAGCAACAAAAGTTATAGAAATTAGAAAGAGGAATACTGATGGAAATTGTTCAAAATTAATAAGGGGTAAGAATAAATACAGTCCATAAAATGGTGCTCTGTTATCATGGTTCGGACACATGAACCATGATAGGGATAGAAATTCAATTACTCAATTATTGGTTCATTTTTGCTCAAGTTTTATTTTAACAATTAATTGGAAATTGCATCTTTAAATGGATCAGTGTAGTATCATGTTTCTAAAACTCCTATTTTTCCTTCCTTTTACTATTCCTTGAAGAGGGAGCATCATGAAGAATCAATAATGACTGGAACACACCTGATACGTTCCAATGCTGATTTATTCAATAATTTATAATTATAAGAAACATAGTTCAGAGTTTCTTTTTCAAATCTAAAAATTTATCAGTGAACATACAAATGATGGTTTTGCTGTTTTACTGCCTATATATATATTGAAAAAATGAGTTTAATTCTTAACACATTTCTAATGATATTTTTAGGGTGTATGATGTTTAAATTACAAAAGAGAAATTACAGTTTTTATAAATAAATTGTTGAAGCAATAGTTTGCCTTTAAATAATGATAATAATAAAAACTAAAATATCTTATACAGTTTCATATTATTCACATACATAAATTTCAATCATAGAATATAAAGGAGGAAAGTGACCTTGAAATTAATCCTTTGTATTCCATCATCCGATACATTAATCTTTTCTTTCATTTCATCCCAGATTGTCATTCAGTCATATGTACTGTCATTAGTATAAGAATAACATAAAATTAACAGCAGTTATGTGATTATTTTGGTCAATGATATTCAATGGCTCCACACCATCTAAAGAATATGATATAAACTACTTAAGATCTAACTACTTAATATAATATACTTTTCAACAAATCATCTCCTCTAGCCAAATTGCTTCCTCTTCAGAATCAACTTTGACCTGTATTAACATTTTATCTTTGCCCACATTTTCTTTGCCAGCACTTATTTTTTTTTATTTAAGTAAACACACCATGTTACATTAGTTTCAGGTGTACAATATAGTTATTCAACATCTCAGTACATTAAGCTGTGCTCACCACAAGTGTGGGTACCATCTGTCACCATACAATGCTATCACATTATTGTTGATTATGTTCCCTATGCTGTGTCTCTTATTCCCAGGATTTATTCATTCCATAATTGAAAGCCTGTACCTCCCACTCCCCTTCACCTATTTGGCCATCTTCCTACGACAGCAACGAGTTTTTTCTCTGTATTCATAGTTCTGATTTTGCTTTTTGTTTATCTATTTGTTTTGGTTTTTAGATTCCACATACAAATGAAACCATATGGTATTTGTCTTTCTGAATCTGACTTATTTAACTTCTTGGTTACATTTTATTTTACTTTATTTTCTTACATACACAAATTCTACTCATTCATGAAAGCCTAGCTCAAATTTTAATCCTAAACATAAGAGCTAGAGGCCAACTTTATTTTCCCTAAATCTCTATTTTTTTTAATTATTGTTATCTTCAGGGCCAATGATATTTAATAGTATGTATCAATATCTGATAGAAACATATCAGTTTCTGCATACTATTTCAAGACTTTTAACATTGTCTTATACAATGATAAACAATAAATAGATTTTTAATTGATACAACTCTAATTTTCTGTTGTTAATTGTAGTCAGTGGCATATTATGAGTTTTATGATATATTCATTGAATATATGAATATAGAGACGCCTGGGTGGCTCAGTGGTTGAGCATCTGCCTTTGGCCTGGGGCATGATCCTGAGTCACGGGATCGAGTCCCTCATCGGGTTTCCTGCATGGAGCCTGCTTCTCCCTCTGCCTATATCTCTGCCCCTCTCTCTGTGTGTGTCTCTCATTAATAAATAAATAAAATCTTAAAAAAAAGAATATATGAATATATGCTTTATGTGCTACAATCTTTATTAACTTATTTTATTTTCTTTTTTGCTTTTATTAAAAAGATTGTATTTATTTGTTTGAGAGAAAGAGAGCACAAATGGTGAAGAGAGAGAAGCAGGCTGCCCATTGAGCAGGGAACCCAATGTGGGGCTTGATCCCAGAACCCTGGGATCATGACCTGATCCGAAGGCAGCCATTTAACCAACTGAGCCACCCAGGTGCCCCTATTAACTTATTTTCAAATAATTCAAGAGCTTAGTCATTATTTCTATTTCAAAATATTTGAATTAATGATCTTGTTATGCTTTGAAACTTTCTGTTACAGTTTGTTTCTTGGTGTCAGAATAATTCCTACAGCATAATTTCATATAGAAAAAAATTAAAGTAATTTTATTGTGTGATACATTTATAATGGTATATGCCACATTATTGAGCATATTTATGACAAGAGAGAATTTCTGTTTTCACTAGGTATTAAAACTGTCTAATTTTGTTGGTCTGATTATTGGAAGAATTTTCCACAGACTAGTTTCTTGTACCATACATGTCAAACCTTGTTTTTTACTTCACTCCCACATAGCTCTATATGTGATACTGGGGACATGAAATATGCCTACTTGATTCTATGATTTCTGGCTTGTAACAGTAGTCCTGAGTTGATAGGCATGTCACATAAATTGATACAGCGGGAAGTAGAAGTTTTCCTGGAAAACTGTCATACGTTGGGGTAGCTGCAGTAACTTAGGTATAAGAAAACAGCTGTGAACCACACAAATAGCTTCTTAAAGCTAAACTAGGTATATTTCCAACTTAACTTCCCCCTATACAGGCTTCATAATGTCCATGGCCACTCCCAAGGGTACTAATAGAGGTGAGAGTATGAGGGAGTGAGGTTGAAGTAGAACAAGACTTCATTGATTAAAGCACAGATGTCCCATAAACGTGTGATCGTGTGACTACATTGCTAGATCTATGCTCTCACCTCCCCCGGGGCCTTAGTGAGAGTTTACTCTTTCCCTTAAGTTTAAGAATTGTTCTATGGCTTTGTGGTATTTCATGGCATATCAGTAAATTTTCTGGGCATGTTCTATCGTCAACTTGAGAAGAAAAACAAAATTCCTTTTAAACTTCATTCATTATTTATTATTTGTTTATACATTAGCCTTACCCTGCTTCTCTGTCCATTTATTTCCAGGAACATAAGTTAACATTCAGGAATAAAGTTTTTGACATTTAGAGTCATTTTATAATAGTGTTTCCTATAAATTTCATTTTCAATATTAGTTGACAGTCTGTAGTTTGAAAGAATGCAGGCCATCTTGTTTTTCTGTATCTTGAGTGGTGGTCCCCTTAGTATTGCATTACACTCTAGTTTGTCATCCATGGAAGACAGTGAGTAAATATCTTCAAATCAGTAAGGACTCGGAGCCTTTGTCAAACTCGGAATAGTAAGGTAAATTTCAGAAATGGACCAGGGAATTGTTCGAATTTGGAAAGAAAGGGGAAAAAATAAATTTTCATTATCTAACATTTTGTTTGGGTCATGGAAAAGGAATATCACAAAAATATTTCTAGTGTCAATTCTCATAGCTCTACAGACATAGAAGGTGCTCAGTAAATGTTTTGACTGTTCGTCTCAAGGAGTCTATGAGCAAAGACACAGAGGCAATAAACATTCTGTCTTCTATCACAAGTAGCAAAGACCTTTTCTGCCCTCAAGCTGGTGCATTCCCTTCAGTGTTCCCTGGAGTGAGTCAGCATTAAGTCTGATTAAGCCAGTTGTTAAAATTAAACTGCACTTGTCAAAATAAATGAACCAGGTACCAACAAAACAGCTTGAGAAAAATTTTTTTTTCTCATTCTATTTGTTTTCTTTTTGTAGCTAGTTATTAAAGAATAGCATTTGATAAGCCTCAGGTATTTATATCAATAACTAGTAATTGGAATGATGGTGATAAACCGAGAATAGGCATTAATAATTAATTATATGAGAAAAGATAATAATATGCTCTCTATTTTTTTTCCATAGAATGAACAAAGAAGAAATGCTTTCTCTCAACAAATGTATTTTTGATATAAATTATTATCTTTGAAAACAATTTGGTGTCTCAGAATAAATAAGAATATCTTGTTTTGGTGAGTTGGCTCGACATAGGGGAAAGCTTTCAGGATGGAAGCAACATTGTCTACTCTATGGTAAATGCATTGATTACATTACATTACATTCATTGCAGTGATTACATTGATTACATTACAGACTTCCTGAAGGGAGCCTGATGCGGGACTCGATCCCAGTACCCCGGCATCACAACCTGAATCAAAGGCAGACACTCAACCAATGAGCCACCCAGGTGCCCTGCAATGATTACCTTAAAGGGCTCAAAGCAGTACAATTGTGAAGACTTGTTTTAATATGACTACTACCCTCCATAAACTGTTTGTCCAGTCATTTAAAATCTCTCCATCTCAATCTATTCACTTATAAAATATAATAAACACTTTCAATACATAGTATTTAAAAATAGTAAATCCATTGCTAATGTCTGATATTATTTTTAACTCATCCTTGTCCCTCTGCTATATGAGAAGTGCACTTACTGTTGCTCTTTCGGTAAAAGACTTACTCTGCCCTTGTGAATAATTACTCTTTCATGTTTAGTGTTTTACCTTTCAACTTGGCAGGGCAATGTGTAAAGTTTATGAGCTTCAATATGAGTTCTCCAATCCTTGAATTCTTTTTTTTTTTTTAAAGATTTTAGTTATTTGAGAGAGAGAGAGAGAGAGAGAGAAAGTGATCACGAGCAGGGGGAAGGACAGAAGGAGAAGTAGAGCCCCACTGCATGAGAAGCCTGATGCAGGGCTTGACTCCGCCACACTAGGATCATGACCTGAGTCAAAGGCAGATATTTAACCAACTGAGCCACCCAGGCACCCCCAATCTTTGAATTCTTTATACAATTTCCATGGAAATGAAAGGATACTGATAAATAAATTTCCAGTATCCAAATATGTATTGTCCCATAGAATAGTAAATGTGACTCCATGTATATTAATTCTCAGAGGAAAGGCATAATGGAAAAGGCAGGTGTTTTCTTTATTAAGAGTTCACTAAATGTTCTTTTAAAATTAATTTTATTCCCAGAGAACTTATATATTACTAGCTTTGCTAAGTTGCTAAGAAGAATCACTCCCAATCAAGGGGAAAGTTATTGATTTTTCCTATTAGCAATTCAATGTTTAAAAATAAAATGATTTTAATTTTTTTCTCATTGAAGAGTGTCCAATTCTGTATTTCCTTAAAACACTTCTCTCTTCACAAACCACAGATATTGCAGCTGAAAGCCAGCAATATTTCATCACTTGTAAGCTGTGTTTTTATTTTTAAAATAATAGTTAACATTCATTAGCATTTCTATGTACTGTTTCCTCTGCCTAAACACTTTATATACATCATAATCATTTAATCTTTCCCAAAACTCTACTCAACAAATTTTCATTGAATGCCCACTGGATATGTACTGTCTTGGACACTAAGATAATGATGAATAAACAACCAAAGAAGAAAGAATAAATAACTCACAGAGTTCATTTATTATATGGGAACCATTATTATTCATACTCTCCAGAGGAAGAAATTACAAACCAACAGAGATTAGACATCCACCTGGGAATTAATGAGTGAGCTAGAGTTTGAATTGAGGCCTATCTTGACCTGAAAGCTTGCGCTTTATGACTTCTCAATACATAAAGCTTATATACAGTAGAAATTCAACTAATTTCTATCCTTTTATTAAATAAAGTTATTCATTTTGTAGTTTGAGTTTTAGAACAGCAAATTTCATCTTAATATTATGTCATTTTGGCCTCCTTAAAGATAGACACTATGCATTATTAGGTTTTGATCTTCGGGGCTCTGTGAAGGTCTGGTACCTAGTAGAAGTTCAAAATGGTTTTCTGAATTTGGCTTTTGTCCTTGTTGAGATCAAAAGTTTAAAGAGTGACTTGTTTGAGATTGTTCAACTAGCTGCCTTTAATCAACTTTTGTGACCATGCTACATGTACCTCTCACCTTCTCCTTGCTACTAGCTCAATACTTCCTCATTTCTTGGGTTCTTCAGGCCCCTATTTTTCTTTTTCTGACTACATTCATCACTACCCTTATATTTTCCTAATATTCAGCTCTCTCAACTGCCTTACTTTCTTCCTTATACTTTTGGCTACCACCTCTCTGATGCCTGACCTCATCCTGCTACACTCTCCACACTAGACAATAGGTTCTCATACAGCAATGGGTACCACACAGCAAGAACAAATATTTTAATTTTATTAAATGCTTCTCCAAAGAGTTAAACAAAATGCAGAGTCTGAACTCTATAGTGCTTTACTCAATCTTTCATCTGACCTCATCCTGCTACACTCTCCACACTAGACAATAGGTTCTCATACAGCAATGGGTACCACACAGCAAGAACAAATATTTTAATTTTATTAAATGCTTCTCCAAAGAGTTAAACAAAATGCAGAGTCTGAACTCTATAGTGCTTTACTCAATCTTTCATCTGGTACTTATCATATATTGCCTTTCCAGAAACAATTATTTATTTATATGGGTCTTCCACTGCCTCCTAGATTATAATATGACATTTAAAATGGGATTTTGTCTTATTTTGTTCTCCGTGTTTTACAGCATATAGCAAAGTAGCTCATGCATTGTAAGTTCTCAACAAATATTTATTAAATATTCCATTTTGTTCTTTAAAACTTTGATGTTTGTGAATCTAAGAAGGTTCACTTGAATGAGCTACTTATGAAACATTAATCATTTTCTATTTCCTTATCTTGATAGATTTGTTTTTCCAAGTCTGTGAGGAGCTGGTGACTTTTCTAGTTTTTCTTTCCAACTAAAGTGATAGCTGAAACACGACTATGTATTATTATTCATATTCTATATTCATATCTTAGATTATCCATAAGTTTCTACCAGCTCCAAAATGTTTTCAATATAGCTTGACTGTGATTTATTGCATCCTATGAGCCATGGCCATTTCTACAAGGAGAAAAAAAAAAAAAAACTTTTCAGAGAAGCAATGTTTTTAGGTCTTATCAATTCTTCTGAATAGATGACAAAGAGGAAAACAACTGAAACAATGGATGAATTAAAATAAAGTAAGAGATAGAGTATATAAGGCATTTTCTCCTATCTTAGTTCTTTTTTCATGTGATTTAGATAGCCAGTTAATTTATGAAAGACAAGTTAAATATCTGTGAAATACTAAACTGGCCAAAAAAATTGTTTCTATCATCCTTAATGCTAAACTCAATATTTTAAGATAAAGTACATACAGAAAGTACATCTAAACTCTTTTGACTCTAAAATTTCTGAATCCTTGAATGAATACGCCATATGCAAAAGGAATGGGAAGAAGGTCTCTAAGTCTGATCTCTAAAGAGTAGATAATCTAATCAGAATCTAAGATATCCATATAAACATGACAAGAAATATGTTGATAATACATCTATTAAATTATGACAAACAGAGCAGACCGAGTGGCTCAGCGGTTTGGCGCTGCCTTCAGCCCAGGGCCTGATCCTGGAGACCTGGGATTGAGTCCCATGTCAAGCTCCCTGCATGGAGCCTGCTTCTCCCTCTGCCTCTGTC
Source organism: Vulpes lagopus (assembly GCF_018345385.1). NCBI lineage: Eukaryota > Metazoa > Chordata > Mammalia > Carnivora > Canidae > Vulpes > Vulpes lagopus. Next base: position 47,499,986 of record NC_054839.1, read on the forward strand.
TCTGCTTCTCTCTCCTCTCTGTGTTTCTCATGAAAAAACAAATAAATAAATATTTTAAAAAATTATGACAAAAAACAACTAATAATGAACACATTTCTTGGCATCTAGTAAATGAGTGCAATTTTTTTTGTGTCAGCATTTGGCTATTCTGCATTCAAATCCATGAAGATATACTCATGGATCCCAACTGAAACTAGTCCAGATACTCACCTGACCATCTTCACTTTTCATCTCTCTGTGACATGCTGAGTTGATAAGCAGCCACATGTTTTCTGACCAACCATAAAGAGTGTGAATCAGTCAGAAATTAATCTTATTGACCAAACATGGTCAATAGCAAGCAATATTTATTTATGAATTTTTCCTTTTACTATTTTATTTGTTAACAAGTTTAGGAGTGTATTTGCCATAAACTCTGAACCGTCTTACTTACTTGCTTTGACTTCAGTTCATTTTTTGAACCATATCATGCTACTTTGTGATGTCTGAGTCATGGTATGGCCCATTAGTTATCTGAGAGAATTTGGTTGAAGTGTCTAACAATTTCAGTTCTGAGTCTCTCTCTCTGTTAGTCAAAGAGAAATGAAAAGCCTCTTCCAATATCCCTTTCAGCTCTAGATTTCTATTTAATTTCTATTCCTCATCATGACTTAGTCTCAAGGGCTATTTAATAAAAGAAAAAAGAGGCTAAAAGAAAGTAAGTTCTAGACTATATATTTGTTAAATATTAGGGAAATAATGTAAGTCTTATTCTTATTTATTTTAACTCAACTTTCTTGACCTAGCAATATCACTTTTCCTGAAAATTTATTCAATTAACTGACTGCCCAATTATTTTTCACATGATATTACTTGTAGATGCGAAACCATTAAATTCTCATAGAGTTTTTTTTTTTTTTTTTGGCTAGGTATATTAATACTTTTTTAAGCACCTCGATGTTGTACTATACTCCCCATGCATCATGATGAAGGAAGGACAATTGACTTTTATGAATCCAGAATTGATGCAAGGCTTGCTTTCATTGCTCTTTTGTACCAAAATGTTTGAGGAAGGAAAAACTTTCTAGCAAACTAGGAAAGCAGATGACCTCTGAAGGCTTTTACTATTCCATAATTCTGTAAATAACTGTCTAGAAATGGGAAACCCTGCCCCATTTTCACCATGACACTAAAACAGTAGCTGCGATTATTTCAGAAAATCAGGCGGTAAATTTAAGTTTGAACAATCCTCACTGTCTTTCACATGTCTACCTAGGAAACTAAACCTGAAAGCAGGCAGTAAAATAGGTCAAATAAATTAAGCTAAGTCTATAAAAAGAGCTAGGTTTCCAGTTTCCTAAGTTATATCTAATTTGAATAATTATGATAGGTAGGAAAACCAAAAAGGAAGAAAATAAAATATCAAAATAAATTGACTTCACGTTGGAATTATTGTCCTCAAGATAGCATACAATGTGTCATATCCCTCAACCCTAAGTAAAAAGAATGTGTCAGTATATATTTTATAGGACTTGAACCATATGAGTGTGTTCAGGTCACCCATATTCCAGTCACAGAACACAGCACTGCTCAAATCAGTGAGGTAGTGCTCCCACTTCTGAATCACATCTAGACATCTATAATCTCACAGAGGGCTAAACAATATCTTTGGTTTAACTGATTTGATATTTGATGCCACATTTTTCTTATGCACACACATTTTGTCCTCAAGCAGTAGTGTTTCCAGGTAAGGAAATAAGCCCAGCTTCCTATGCAGCAAACTCCCAGCCATCTGAGAAAGTTTCCCTGTGAAGAAATATAGCTTGGTAAATCTATGGAATTGGAAACCAGGTGCCGTATTACCTGGCAGACATCACAGACGTTATTTCTCCTTGAGGCTCACTTTTCCTATTTTAATTTCACGAGGGAAGATCAGAAAATCTGTTTCCAAACTAAAGAAAAATATTTGTTTCCACTCTTTGCAAAAATTCCTAAATTTTATGATCTCTCTTGTAGTTTCCAGAAAAATATACTATGAAATAGTATTTCCTCATGAGTACAGACTACACCTAAAAGGCTCCCTTTTCTTGTTAAAACTTCTATTAAATTGGTCACCAGCTGCGTGGGGATTTTGCTCACTGGTGCTTTTCAGGAAACTTTGCATGGTTGCATTCAATTTTCTGTGTCTGGCTCTCTCTCTTTCTCTCTCTCTCTCTCTCACACACACACACACACACACACACACACACATCCACACACATGTATGTTACACGTATGGACTCTTCTTGGGAGTCTCAATTTCAAGATTCCACCATATTTACCTTCCCCCTCTTTTACCTCTATGTCCTGGCTTCATCAGTTACCCTCACCTGCTTTAGTCCCTTTTGTTCCATGATTGTGAATATTTGAAATTTGACTGACTCAGAAAATTAACTTTTCTTATGTAGATACAGATGAATAATGTTAATGCACTTTTGACGTTTGTAATTATTTTTCTAACTGAGTCTATGACCCTTTCACACAGTAGGGAGCTGCTATTAACAGTCAATGATTAGTTCAAGAATCCCAAGATAAATTTTAGCATGCATTTCTCCATAGAAAGAATGATGGTTAGATATTATATATAGATTGAAGACTAAGGTCACTAAAATTCATACACATAGTGAGCCAAACAGTGAAACTAATTACAATCCTAACATTATTTCAATTTGATAATGTGTTTTAATTTAGAAACAAAAACCTACTCTTTAGTTTCCAATGTTTTCACAAATTGGAGCCCACCTTCGCTGACTGCAGGCCTTATGCCTAAATGTAGTCACTGCCAACCTACATAGTATGATTATTCTTTTTCTTTTCTTTCATTTTTTTAAGATTTTATTTATTTATACATGAGGGACAGAGAGAGAGAGAGAGAGAGAGAGAGAGAGAGAGAGAGAGAGAGAGACAGGCACAGGCAGAGGGAGAAGGTTGCTCCATGTAGGGAGCCCGATGTGGGACTCGATCCCGGGTCTCCGGGATCATGCCTTGGACTGAAGGCGGTGCTAAACCTCTGAGCATCCAGGGATCCCCCCTTTTCTTTCTTTACATACAGTAACTCTCATCCACTTCCATGTTGTGTTCTAAAAGTTTGACATGGACAATTTTGTTGCTACCACCACGATCATGATGTTAAGAGAGTTCTATCAACACACAAAAAAATCCATTTTGACATTTTGTAATCCATTCTAATATGCTGGCAACCATTAATTTGTTTTTTGTCCCTATAATTTTATCTTGCTCAGAATGTTATACAAGTGGAATCATACAGCCTGTGATTCTTCCTTCCCAGGCTGGCTTCTGTTACTTACCATAATGCTTCCTGATTGTTAGGTGTATCACCACTTTATTTATCTTTAGTGATGAGTAGTATTTCATTGTACGGGACAAAGTTTGTTCATCTCTTCATCACTGAAGAACATTTAGATTATCCTCAGTTTGGGAAGATCATGAATAAAGGTACCATCAACATTTGTGAACAGTTTTTGCATAAACACATTTTTTTGTTGTTGTTGCTCTTGGGTTGGGATTGCTAGCTCATTTGGTAAGCATATGTTTAAATTGATAAGCAAATGCCAAAATATTTTCCAAAATGACTTTACTATATTGCATTCTTGCTAGCAATGGGGATGAGAGCTACAGTTTTTTTTTTTTTTGAAAGAACTTGATATAATCAATCTTTTTTTTTTTTTTTTTTTTTTTAGTTACTCCATTGGTATGGAGTGACATCTCATCATAATTCTAATTTGCACTTTTCTTAATGACTGAAGGTGTCATCTCATGTACCCACTAACTATCCAGATATCTCTCATATGTCCTCTTTGGTGATGTGTCTGTTTAAATCTTTGCTCACTTTTTAAATTGGTTTGTTTGTTTTATTATTACTGAATTTTAAAAGCTATTTATGTCTTCTAGGTTCAAGTTCTTGGTCAGATAAATAATAATGGAGATATTTTCTCAAGTTTCTGGCTTGTCTTTCATTCTTTCAACTGTGTCTTTTGCGTGGCAGAGGTTTTAATTTTGATAAAATCAAATTGATCATTTTTGAAAAATATATCATGCTGTATATCTATCTTGTAGTTATCCCTAATGTAAGATAACAAAGTTTTTTATGGTTAGAAATTTATGTTGTATGCAAATTTGAGTGAAAAATTATGCAAATTTTCTGTTAACAATCATTTAAAAGCAGTTCAAATAATTGATACAATCAAAAAGGTTGCCTCCAAGATTGTTGGTGGCTTATAAAATATTCTTCAAGGTAAGTAAGTTAGCTTTCTTTTCTTTCCTTTCTTTCACTGGCAAATAATCAAGATATATAAATAATAATCCACAGCATACTTGCTTGAAGCAACCTAATCAAACCTGAATGTTAAAAAAAAAAAAAAAACCTGAATGTTTTTTTTGAAAACCTTCATTTGCAATTTAAAAAAAAAATGCAGTCTCCATCTATTTATTCTTTATAAATTTATAAATTCTTCATAAATATAATATTTATGTTTGATCCCTATTTATTCATTTATTACAAGGATCATTTTTACTACATCATCTTGAGAGCATTCACAGATTTTTATCATTGGACTATCCTATATGAGATTGTATTAGTATCTTTCAAAAATATGCACTTACTGAGCACTCAACATAATCAAGGCACTCTACCAAGGAATATATGTTGCCCCTATAGTAGAACTAGATATTAGCTAGGGGATTTTTGAAAGGAGCTACAATTTGGGCAACTAACACAATTAGATATATGTGATGAACCAAAGGTTCTCAGTGTGGGAATGTGATGTAAGTAACAGTAAGGGCAAAAATGACATAATTATAACATATCAGATATAAGTAGAAATAATGAAAGACATCACTTGTTAATATGCTTTGAAATTGAATGTTAATCACTGTCAAATTATCAATTAGTTAGATAAGTATATCTCATGATTATATTTTTGGTGAATGCATTTCTCATAATTGTTTGTTAGGGAACTTCATTATCAAAATATTTTGATGTACTGGGGGGAAATATGTACCAAAAGGAAAGATTAAAGGGCACTATAATTTAATTTTTGACTATGCAGTTCAAAGACTAAATACAACTAAATGAGCAACATAGATACTTAGATGAAAAATTAAAATATCAAAGCAAGGAGGGGTCCTTTTTTTAAATCACTATAGAACTGCATAATTAGCAGAGATAATCCACCAATCATTCGGGGTATAATAAAAGCTCAAAAAATTTTTGACTTCATGTAACAAAATGTAATTAGAAGAAAATGATGCTATGTTTGAGTTATATACACTTAATTTATCAAAAAGATTTTCCTCCTCCTAACCCCAAAACTTTATCAACAGCTGGTGAGTTATTTAAACTTCCTGTAAAAAGTGCATTTAAACTTTTCTTTTCCTTATGGGCAATCTGTTTACATTCTTGAAGAAAAAACTAATTTAAATGCCCTGAGTCCTGAAATTCCAGGTAAGGATTATTGAATTGATTGTGTACCTAGTAGAATTCAGATAATTTTCCTTAAAAATCACAAAGTAGTTGGTCAATAATTACTGACATTTGAGAGAGGGTAGTTCTAATGTGAGGTACTTAAGAATGTTGGAAATCAGAAGTGTTTGGGGAGGAGAGCTAGAAAAAAAGGAAACTACAGAAATTGTCATGTGTCCCCACACAGGACAAATATTTCTGTTACTATGTGATGGTATGTCAGATTTATCATTCACACTGAAAGAGAAGACAGAAAAACTCTTGATTAAAATACATGAAAACCAAATTTGTGGATTATACTTATTTCTGACTAGAAGACCTACAGTTTATCCATTAATATGATATGATTAACAAAAGTGTTGAATGTGTATGATGTACTAAGTGATAAATGGATTTACCATTGAATCTGTACTTTTTAAAGCAATATTTTAAAATGTATTGAACTTTTTTTTACTATAAGTTGCATTTGCTTTTCAAATATTTATTAAGTATTTGGACATTTCTCGGGAGATACAGAAAGCCTGTGTTTTTGTATTTTGTTTTGTTTTATTTTTAAATTTTATCCATGCCTGTAGATTTCCCACACTGCTTGTGATGCACTAGATATATCTTAGAGATACTTGAAGGAGGGATCCCTGGGTGGCGCAGCGGTTTGGCGCCTGCCTTTGGCCCAGGGCGCGATCCTGGAGACCAGGGATCAAATCCCACGTCGGGCTCCCGGTGCATGGAGCCTGCTTCTCCCTCTGCCTGTGTCTCTCTCACTGTGTGCCTATCATAAAAAAAAAAAAAAAAAAGAGATATTTGAAGGAAATGACCTGTTATGGAAACTTGCTCTTAAAAATGTGCATAATTATAATCTCTAAATATTCACAATACTTATAATTATTTTCATTGGGATAATAACTAAATTATAAAAATATATTATTTATAATTTCGAATAATAATATTTAGGCAATTAGATTTGATTTGAGCCAATAAAATACAGATTGAATCAAAGCGAAGCAACAGGGAATAACATCTTTGTTTCTACCACTGTCGTAATAATGTACCAATCTCCCTGGCCGTGGCCTCTAGAAGGGGAAAGAACAGGAGTTAGAGAATGATTAAGTCTAAGTCACAGTAGAAATCCGTAAAATGTCCTCTGACTCTACCCTATGTACTATTGGAAACTCCCTAAATATTACCATTCTTCATTCATTCTTCCGGTGACCTACTGACAACAGTCGCAGAAGCAACAAGTCAGCAGCTGATGTCCCCTGAAGTTATCTTCAGTCTGATGCTACTACTAGTTTCTTTGTCAATAGTGGTGAGCAGTGTCAAATAAGCTAATGGTTATTCTGGGTGCTGTTTTCTCATGTTGCTGTTGTTGAGAACACTAACACTTGCTGCTGAAGAAATTATTAAAGATTCTGACACAACTTTGCTCTCTCAAAGTTGTAGAGTGTGCTTTGGCATGTAAAAACAATTTTTTTTCTCATTCTTTTATTACAGTTCTCCACTTAAGATCAATTCATGACTTCAGGAGATTGAAACAGGAAAACCTGAGCATTGGCACCATGATTTCTAAGAATCCTTCTTTCTTAGCTTAAACAGATCATCTGGGTTTAATTCTTAAATATCGATATGTAATTAGATTTTTGGCTATGGCCCAAAGTAAACTGAAAACTTTAAGACCTGAGCCAAGATCTAACTCATATTAGTCTGGAGATGAGAAACACATCATTTCTTTGTGAAATGTTGAATAATAGATATTTTGTTAATGAAAATATTAAATCTCATTTCATATGTAAATTATGAATAAATATGGAGTAAACCTACTCAGCGTTAAAGCTATGTTGTATGAAAAATGATCTAGCTTATGTATCACTGAATGAATCTGAAAGTAATACGCGAATTCATACAAACAAAAACAAAAAAACTTCATTTTTTTCTCCAATTTATAAAATTAAGTTTCTAGAGAAAAAACTTGACTTTGTATCACAAGCAAACTGTAGACTTCTGAATAATACTGATGATCTGGAGGCAAGTGTCTTGTGTGAATGGTAATAGCTGCTAAGTGTTTTGGGAATGATTTTCAGAATGTTGTAAAACTATGAACACAAAATTTAGCTGTGATTTTTATTTTATTTTATTTTATTTTATTATTTTATTAGTTGTGATTTTAAAAATGTGTACCAATTAAAATACAATTCCTCAGAATTATCATCACTATGTGCCTGGCATTGAGTGATTTCATATAAAATGACCTACTACTAATAGCTTAAATACACATGTATAGCAAATGTTGACTTAAAAGATGATAGGAGTAAAACATTTCATATTACATTTTTAAAAATTCCTGAATTCAGCTCTTGCTACATGTATCTTATATATGTATAATAAATTCATTTGAAACGATACTACTTCAAGGTTAATGAGATGCACCATTTATCTCCAAAGAAAAAGAATTGCTAATAAATAAATAATTATTACCTAATTTTCACTTGAAAAAATAAAACTTATGGGACACTTAGGTGGCTCAGTCAGTTGAGAACCCAACTCTTGATTTCAGCTCAGGTCATGATCTCAGGTTTATGAGATCGAGCCCTGAATCGTACTTCATGCACAATGGGGAATCTGCTTGGGATTCTCTCTTCCCTCTTCCTCCCCTCCTCTCTTCACTTGCACACACACTCTCCTCCCTCTGTCTCTCTCAAAATAAATGAATCTTTCAAAAAATAAATAAAATAAAATTTTAAAAAATAAATAAAACTTAAAGTAAAAACAAATATTTATACCCCGAAATTCTAATATTCTATGTTGTAACTTATCTCCATTATATCACTGCAAGAAATATTTGTTTTAATGTTCTAATTCAATAATCTGCATCTAGAAATACCTTTGTATGGATACTCAAGGTATGTTTGTATATTGGCTATTCATCTCAGATTTAATAACCAGTCTATGAGCTGTTAAGAAGTTTATAGCAAAATGTAGAGCAACTGAATCACAGAGCTCACTGTTCAGTCTACTACAACTTTTTCTCATATTGTTTAGCAAGACATTCTCGATGAAGGAAGCAAGGCATTGATGGACATTCTAGTTCAAGTGTCTTATCTCTCCATGCACCTGCACTTTGAGTGGAACTATGTGTTCCCTTTACTTTTTTTCTACTCCACTTACCCCAGTAGTGGCATAACTTCCCTTTGACAACTTGCAAGAAACTTAACTTCTACGTAGACTTCATTCCTTATTCTTTCTAGTAGATTTCTCCTTTTCAATAAGCTTTGATATATGGTCTATAGAGTAAAGTTTAGAATTTAAAAGCACCATTTCTACTTAGGGGCTCATAGCTTCTTTTCATGTGGTGTGATAATGAGACTTTGATTTTATTCAGTATGCCGTTCATGCCAGCTTAGCCACTACATTTCTCATAATTTATTTTTGAAATCCACTATTGATATAAAGAAGTACTGCTGTAGTTCTCTAAAATGATCTTGAAAGCTTAAAATAATTTGTCTGTGGTTAAATAAAAATAAGAGACATATGGGATAAATGAGTCTTCAATACAGTTTTATGTGTATAAAAGCTTAGGAGCATTCTCTTGGATCACGGTCTTGCCAAAGTTGAACCCATTAAGGAAAGCTTGATTTGTAGCATGTTTCTGGATTTATGTATTTATTTATGCTTGTCTTAGATGAGAGAGCAACACATGTGAGCAAACCTGAACAGTAGAACTAGTGCAGATAATGTGCCTAAAGCAATTTGTAATATCTACGTATGAAAACCTGAAACACTAGATGAAATGCACATTATTCCCTTTCTCATTATATATATTATATGTGCGTAAATGTACAGATGCATTATACACATATAAGAGAATACATTTGTACATTTATTCATTTGCATTCAATTTTTTGTTAAGTAAAAGCAGTACTTACATAACCTTTAAATTATATTCCCATATTAAAGTGTTATTTCAAAAGATCTATCCTGTAATGGATTATTTGCATGATTTTCCCTATCTGTATTATATTAGGCTGATTATCTTTCAGGCAAGTTTCAGAATTAGGGGAAAAAATAAACAAATCAGGCTCCCTCATCTTTATATAATGAGTGGTTTGCATTATGTTTCCTTCATTTCACATAAATATAGGACAGGGAAATAAACCATTTCCCTAACGGATTCTTTCATCAGATGCTCCAACCTAGAACAGAAGAGTATGAGTTCCAGGGTTAGAAAGCTTGACTGGAGTGCTATCCTTTCATTTGTGCATACGAGCACACATGCACACGTGCACACACGCCCATTAATAATTACTTCCTATTGTTGAGGTAATTTTTTCCTGTCTAAACAGTGGCTGCTGACCCAGTACATTTTTTGTTTGTTTGTTTAGAAGATTGTACTCCCATTTATCCACACATATGTATTCATCTGACAACAGCAGGCCCTATTATTTAATATAGCTTTTAAGAAAATGGGGACTAAGAATTCCAAAATGACAATAAACCATTTAATTTTAGTTAATTTCATGATATATCTGGTTTTAACATTTGTAGCTGCAATAAAACATATGTTAAGTCCCTAATAAAACCTGAGTGATGCTGTATCTGTCACCTCTTTCTGTGCACAAGTTATTACCTCGAGAACAGTTGTTCCCATCTTCTGAACAGATCCATATCATTCTCAAATTTGCATTCTGATAGAGAAGCAACAAATGTTACTTAAATCCCATGAAGTGTGTTAATTATACCCAGCTCCATGAAATTATGGGTGAGAGAGCCAAAAGGAATTCTTCCGCTGTATCTTGGGTCTCTTGAGCATATCTGTTCAGATCAATGTCTTTGTCACTAATATGATAACCTTAAAATTGCTTTTACCCTGAAGTGGTGTTTCCTAAATCTCAGTGATAGGAAAAACCCCACACAAAGCCAAATAGCAGATGGACTTTCATGCTATTTATATAAATAATGTTGGTATATTTAGAGAAACAAGTCAAAATTGAATCTCAAAATGGAACTGAACTAAGTATGTTTTACCAGTTTTACTTAATTATGAATATTTCCTCCCATTTTCTTTGTATTGAGTCTGAAGGATATCAGATGGAGGAAAAGTATCTCACATCCTTTCCCAGTAATTATAAAGGAGGGAGATTCTCTAGAACCTCACCCGGTCTCTGGGCTCTACATGGAAGGATTGGGGACAGTTCCCTTCACATACAGGAGCACAGAAATGTAGAAGTATTTCTCAGCAGATTTTTCTAGATGATATGTACTTGAAAACGGAGGGTTTTGTGTGGGTAGGGAGTCTTTAATGTGGTTCTTCTTTAAAGTTCAGAGTAAAAAAAAGGAAGAGAGATGGGAAGAATGCACATATTAAAGTGGAATTTTTAAGTTACCCTATCTCCTCAGTTTTGCTGCTGTTTAAATCATATTAAACCCTTTCCAGGAATATTGGATGGTAGTGCTGGGCTCAGTTTCCAGAATCAGACAGTCTGCTTGGGTTTGTTTCTCAGTTCCATCGTTTGCTAGCTATGAGAACTTGGACAAATTAATAGCATTTCCATGTCTCAGTCTGCTCACTTGTAATTGAGATGATAATAATACATATCTCACATGGTCGCTGTGAGAATAAGAATTATTAATACATGAAAAGTGCTTTGACTGGGCTTGGCATATAGCAACTACTACCAAAATCTTATCAATTGTAATTACAAGAATCTTGAAGCATCAGCTCTGTGCAGAAGAAATGGAAATGTTGCCACACACTAGGCATACAGTTGCATGGAGGGAGCTCAAGAGAGCCTTCCTTACAGAAGAAAGCATTCACATGTAAAGTATTGAATTTCCATTCCCCACTAGGGGCCATTCTCCACCCTCAGAAAGCAGCAACTCTTGGAGAAAGTCACCCTGTAACTGGGAAAACCTCAACCCATTGGAAATCTATATCACATGTCAGACCCATCTATGAGACAAATCTAATCCTTTCGGCTGAAAAATAGCTTGCAGCAGTCTGCTGTCCTTAGTTTTCTAATGTTTGGAAGAATGGTTTGGTTTGGCAATCAATGTCCTAGAGCCACCCAAGACCTTGACGTTATCGTTTTTCTTTGAAGCCATAAAGAGGATTACTCCAAAAGCTGATAGTCTGTAATTTTATACAACAACTTGCAGTTTTGCTTGTCACTGAGTTTATCGTGCTGGAAGCACATCATCGGTGTTTTCTAAGGATCCTATTGAAATTTTAATTGCTTGGATTCAGTTTTTAAAACTGCATTTTTTATATATTCATGCTAAAAATGATCTCTTTTACAATAAAAAATCCATGCACTTTAAATTAAAGAATGTTATAACAAAAAGTATGTGCTGAATTGCTTAGTACTTTATCACTTACTAAATGATATATGTACTTTCATATACATCATTTCACTTGATTTTAAAAATAAGCCTATAAACTATCAAGGACAGCAATTTTTAACACCATTTAATGGGTGTGGATGTGGAGCTCGTTATTCTACAAGGTGCCCTCATTTTTTTAAGTTCACAAAGCCAATATGTGGGACAGGGAAGTCTTAAGCCCAAACCACCTGCCATCAAATACAGGATTCATTTAACTATATCATATTTTGGGGAGAGAGTACTTAAAGATGAACTGGAAATCCTAATTTCTGGATAGCTGTCCTCAAAATCGTAGTTCATTTTAAATATCACAAATATTAAACTTAGATTACTCTAATTTAAAGACAGAGCCATATGATAATCTTAAACTTGGTAGTTCTAGAAGATCTCAGCACAACTAACTACAATAATATCTTACAGAGTAAAATGAATCAAAAGAAAGTAATAGTTGTATGATAAATTCTTTAATAATAATGTCCAAGGACATTTCATTTTCTGTAGGGAAGATCATTGAAAGTAAAATTAAGAAAAGAGGAAGAGAGAGAGGGAGCACAAGAGATGTTTCTTTTATATCACAATAACTCAGTTATATTTTATCACCTAATAGGTACCTTTAAATAACATGATTTAAAGAATTTAAAACAAAATGACTTATTTTATAAGAAGCTGAAACTCATGTATTTATAATGATTGCGAGGAAGTACCATAAAATAAATATTTAATGTTAAAGAATGTGCCTATTCTTTTTTAATGACAATCACAGAGATAAGAAAGATGGTTAAGAATGTGGTGCAAAGATATGCTCATGTAGTGATGAGGAAAGCAGACACTGACATCACCAAGAAGGCAGGAGAGCTTGCTGAAGATGGATTAGAACGTTTGATCACCATTATAAAGAATCCATGTCAGTATAAGATCCCAGACTTAGGTTCTTGAACAGGCAAAAAGATGTGAAGCCTGGAAAATATAGCTAGGTCCTGGCCAATGGTCTAGACAACAAATTCTGTGAAGACTTGAAGTGACTGAAGACTTGGGCCCGCCAGAGGGCTGTGCCACTTCTGGGACCTTAAGAGGGATTTATAGGAGGAATTAATGTAATTGGCTTTTCTTTAGAAACAAACTACACGTCTCGACTTCTGATTATTATTTTCCCATAGCTTATACAAATGAAAAATTCCTTGGTGAATTCAAACCACAAATTTGGCAGTAGGATGTCACATGTTTTCTTACAGCATTTAGGCCCACGGCTCGTTCATGCATTCATTCATTCTACATTTATTCATTCAACAATTATTTATTGAGAATCTCATATGGAGATGTTCTGCTAGTCTTCAGAAGCTGAAAGTTGAATCTGAGATAGGTTAAATGAAGTCCAAGATCACTAGAACATCAGGATAGACAGTCATACAGACAGATGAGGCATGCAGGGCAATAGTTATGTAAGGGCATAGAGAGAACAGTGTATTGGGGAAGTACAGAGAAAAAAAAAAGGTGATTACAATCATGAGAGAGAGCTCAAGGAAGGTCTGGAGACAGACACATTAGAAGTGAATCTGAAAACAAAATAAGAGTTATGTACCAAGGAAAAGCAATGCAGAGAGGTGAACATTTCAAAGCCTAAACACAAACATTGAGATTAGGGTGATCTTAAATTTTACTCACATGATTTCTGCAAAGAAGTAAGGCCAATTTTATATGATTGGGAAATGAAGTTGAAATCAGGGAATAAAAACATAGAAGATTGGCATTATTGACACCCGCTTCAGAAAATCATGTAGGGATAGTATGTTTAGGGATAACGTGACGTGTACTAGTAGAGGATATTGTGATAACCTCTAGAAAATCCAGAGGGATTCCAAAAAGCACTTCTCTGCAGAAGTTCAAAGTTTGTGGGGTATGTCAAGTATGGACTTCGGGGGTGTGGAGTCATCAGCATCTATGACAGACATTTGCTAAATATGGCCCTAGAAAGTCCTGAATCAGAATAACCTACGGGGCTTGTTAAAAGTGCAGAGTTTTAATACTTCATCCAGAAATTCTGAGTCAGTAGTTCTGGAAGGAGAGTTGGTAGTTCTAAATGACAATAATTAAGATGTGTCAAGAAGATAAGGTAGTGTGAGGTTAGAATAAGAATGAGAACATGAGCAGTCACTAACATTTAAAGAAAAGGAGAAATCTAGGCTGGAAGTTTTCGTGAAAGATAACATGACTATTTTGGATCAGTTTATTTCTTAAGAGTGAATGCATTTGTACACATGCGTGTCTGGATGTGTAGACAGATATAGCAGATATATTGACACATTGTTGATGGTTTATCCTCCATAGTCCAATGATCCTCTCTATATAAGACTATATAGAATAAACCATGCATTTTATGAAATTTGTACCGTCCTTTTGCAAGCATTGATAGTGACATTTTTATTTGCTTCTGCCCTCAAAGACCAGATTTACACCCAGACATAAAAGAATTTTGTTTTCAAATTAAGTGATTTGTAACTATTTAGTTCTGGGTGAGTGAAGTATTATTATCAGAAAGGTGAAATTCCATTCCAAAGTGTTATCCTTTTAAACCTTTTAAAAGTAATCTAAATAAGTAAATTCTATCCTTGACTATTCTCATTGTTGGCTCATCTATCCTTGACTATTCTCATTGTTGGCTCACTTGAAATTTCTCTGCACCTACAGTAAAATATAAAAATTTCAAACTACATATGAAGCATGGATTGGGTTTAGTTCAGAAGATAATGAGGCACATAGGTGAAATACTTATTATTTTTAATATCTATGACAAAGACATAAGGGAATGAAGAGTGAGGAATCACTTTACCGTCAATAATAAATATCATTACCTTCAATAATAAGATTGTTGTAAAATTATCATTTGGATGCATATTATATGATGATTAGCAAACTAAGGCTTGGTAAATATTCTATAATGAGATAATGACATATTTTTAAATAAATTATACATATTAATTATAACTCAGCCCATCCCTGATGAAGCACAGAGAACAAAATTTCATGCCTATTGGAACCACCACCACAATGCTTTTCCTTGTTTTGCTCTTTTTTTAAAAAAAAAATATTTCTCAAAGTTATAGAATACTTCTCTTTTCACTCAGTGTATACATGTGCTTGGGTGTGTATATGTGTAAAATTGTTTTCATTCTTCTTTTTTAAGCTCACTTTAAAGGAAAGAAAATTTGAGTTTGGTGTCCCAGATAGCTCCTAGTTCACATTAGTTCAGCTATGCTATATTTTTTCCCTCTAAATTGAAGACAGTAATAATATTCAGATTTGGGGATCTGTCCTGCCAACTATGAAGATATTATAGATTTTTCATATGCTGTATTCACATCCTCTGGGCTTTGCCAGAAGTTATAGCTTCCTTGCCTTCAGCTGCCCATCCAGCTGCCAACCACTTTGCTCTCCTTCCTGAGAGATTATCACAAGAGTACTTCAGTCAAATGTGTGCTGAATTCTGGCTTGATTTCTACAGCAAACACGCAATATCTCCCCTGTACATAAATTCACACTGACTACTTTACTCCCTCCTCTTCTCTTCTAAGTTAAGGCAAAAGATAGATCTTCTTAGACAATACATGAATCATGTTTCTTAATGCTCACTCTCGTTCCAAGTAACTTTCCAACACAGAATTACCATAAGGCAAAATCAAAATGCAAAACAAGATGCACTAAAAGACAATAAAAGAGAGAGAAAAATCCAGGAGGAAAATGATAATTCTGTCTTACATTTTTCTCACAACTGACATTACCCTAATGCAGATTTATCATCATATATCTGACTTTTCCCTTGGCGCATTACCTGAAGTTGGAATAAGGTGGGAGATGGGTGCTTGTGATACAAATCAAGTGAGATATTATAGGGAATGGTGTTTTCTTTAAGCTAAAAATTTTAGAATAATGTCAATCCTATTGTGAATAGTGAATCAAAACAAACACAGCACTCTCATCCAAATTGGAAAATGCACTACTATTTACCATTAAATTATAAAGTTGCTTGATATAACCATTCAGCATCTATAAGTAGCTCTGGAGTATCAAGTAATATAGAGACAGGGAAAATCAATACATTTAGTTTGGTTTTACCTATCTTGTTCTTTCTAGCAGAATATCCTACTAATCATGGAGGCAGGGATGGGGTGGTGCCAGCCTCTAAGACCAACTCTTTAAGAAAAATAAATGACTTGAATAAAAAAGTCATTTATGACCAAGTAAAGTGGAAATTTAAAATGTACGCAAAGTCCTGTTTAACAGCAACAACAAAAAGTACTGAGAAATGTGATTATTTCTTAGGAAATATTTTTCTTGAATTTAAATCATTCTGTAATAGAGGAAATCTATTGCCAATATACTGATTTGCTACCTCCAATGTTTGAAGCCAACCTGTAATGATGAGTCCCACAGTAGTGACTTATATATACAATTTCCTAACCGTTGTACCCAATGGAGGCATTATTGCCTATTTCTCATCAAGCAAATTTTACGGTACCAGCTTCAATTAATGATGACCAAAAAAATGATGGCAGATCTGTGAATGGAAAAACAACTAGTACACATACTATCGAACCTCAGAAGAAAGCTGAAATCGCCAGAACAACATATAAGATTTTTCCAGAAAGCTAAGCTGCAATAATGATGAGAAAGACTATTGTTTGAGACAGATGTATAACACCTGTTAGGGAAACTCATCCCCAGCATTCATCAATCAAAACATTTTAAGACATTCAAATATACATTCTATGAAAAATTTCCCAGACAAGGGTTCCAACACTAAATATAAATTTAATACCCTTGAGTAAATAAAGTTTTTTCCCTAGTATAGATTTTATTGAACTGATCTTTTTTATCATTCTGTGTAGACCATGCTGAAAATTCCTCCAAATGCATATATTTGTTTTTAAAACATTTGCTCTCATTCATACAATTAACTTGTACTATTTCTGTTTCATAATAAATATTGGAATTGCTAAAATATACAATATGTTCCAATATCTGAACTCCAAAATATAGCACTGCATCTTTAGGAAATAAGAATGAGTCAGTCACTTAATCAGATACTAAATAGAAATAAGTAAGTATGATTTTATCTTGCTGGTACTGCTTATAGATGTTATCAACTCTGTTTCTTATGTAGACTCCTTAATTCTCCATAGGAAAAAATAATTCCTTTGAAAGAATTTTGTGAACTAGATTTATCTACTTGCAAAAGATTCAGGTAGTGCACTGGCGGTATGATAAATTTAATAAAAGCTGATAATTTTTAAAATATGGGATTGTAAAGATATCTGAACCGTTCTTTGAACTTTCTACACATGTGGCCACATCACATTAACTATTTTCATCTAAGCAAAGCATCATTATTGGAGAAATGTTTTGTAAAAACTAACCCAAAATAGCAGAAACTCTATAAAATTTGATGCCATGTTTTATTTTTTTATCTCCTATGAAACATTGAATCATTCTGTAAAATCCAACTTCTAAATTTTCATTATGCTGTCCACAAAATAATTTTGAAGATTGTAGTTTAAAATAGAAGAAGCTTATTCATGTTGAATTTTATTGCTAAATGTACTCATTTTAACTTTTGATTATTTTTTTTTAAACTCATCAAAGAATGAATGTAGCTTTTCTTGGGCCTTTTTTGTTTTTGTTTTGTTCCATAAAAAAAAAAAAATCTACAGGCTAAATGTTCAACTCTCAAGTAAACAAACAAACAAACAAACTGTTATTTTAAGATTTGTAATCAACTCTCTTTTTGGTGGAAAGGGTGCTTTTGATGTGCCTGGTCATCGTGATGCAAAGCAGGGACTTTTTAAAATGAAATCACAGCTTTCCACAGGAGCTAATGAAGTTCTACTCTTAGCTCTGCCGATACTACATTATATTTCTCAGTAGCTTTGCTGACTGGTGGAATTTGGTGTCCTTCATTTGATGTTTGGATTGGAACTAATGACAAATTATCCTGGAGCTGGAAAAAGCAACACGGACTTCCTTTGGGGAATTAGAAAAAAAAAAAAAAATCTGAGAAAAAAAATGATAAACTTCAGATTGCCAGCAATTTATTTCTAGATGATAAGTTTTTTGCCTTTATTTTCTTGCTTTTGAACAAATTCAATGCCATATTTTCTACCTTTTCTGGATATGGTGAAATAAGGCAATGCACTAGAAAGAGAATATGTTTGCTATTTAGTTGTCAATCAACACTCATGCCTCCAAAGATCATCGTGGGGCAATATTTATTAAAATGCATCTTTTGCCTATGCTATTTAAAGATCTTGATCTGCACTAATGTTATGAGCTGATATCTGTGAAAGATAATGATTTGGTTTTTTTCATCTCTCTTCTAGAATCACTGTTAAATTTGCTCGTTGCTGCAAGTTAAGGTCACATAGCACTCAGTCTTATTATAACTGACAACTACATCTTGGTTTGAACTCCAATTCAATTTACACAGGTTTCCCTTACACATTTTTTTCTCATATATTAGGTAAATAGAATGCTCACACAGCCTTAAATCAGTCAGAGGGCAGATAGATGTTTTGTTGTACAAATTCCCTCCAAACAGCTTGGCAAAGAGCTTTTCCTGGGCAGTAAGAGCTCTGATTCCCAGAGGGGAGGAACTTGTCACCGTAGTTCACCGAAGGAGGGGTGATATTTTTCACATTCCATATAATCAGTAACATTTGTTTGTTATGCGTGCTACTAATTAGGATCAGATTCTGTCCCCAGAATTGTCGCTGAACAATAATTTCAGAGGTCCTGCAAAGGAGACTGGATGCTTGTTTCAAAAAGGTCATGTGAAGCTGCCTGTGCAAATTCACTTCTCAAATCAAGTAAATGTTCAGCAGTGCTGCAAGTTATAGATTTATCAGTGGCCTCTGGCTGCAATGACTCATTTTACTACTTTGCTAATTTTAGTGTTCTGGAGGCACTTCTCTTCACAACTCTCCAGCTGCAGCACCTAACCTGCCTCTTCCCTACGCTCTCCGTTCCACTGTGGCTTCTTGTGGGTAGCCAGATTTCCTCTCCAATATCTGTTCCTATTCAATGACTCAGCATGTTACCTATACCCGTGTCTTTGCATTTTCCTGCTCATTTCTTCTTTCTGTCCTGAAGAATCCTTTGAAAAATAAGAATAAAATAATATCTATTTTCCCCTATAATTTAGCAGGAAGTTGTCTTGTTATAGATTGCAGGCATGGACAATATGTAATACCAACAGGATAGAAATCAAACAGGAAGCAGCCCGAGGTGAAAAGAATTTACTAAAGATATGCAGAGAGAAGATAACAGATGGAGACTTGGAAAGGGAAGGAAGGAGTCTTCTCTTTGTTCAGGGTCTGGGGGTTTAATGGTTTTATCAGATCAGATCCTTCTCACCTGGTCCTTCCTTAGACGTTATCTATTCTAGAGAAATCATTAACTCCTTGTCCATTACAAGGAGGACCTATACTATTTGCACTTGTGAAGCATGTGTAAAGTGGGGGTGCAGATCCTAGCAAGAAAAGAAGCAGGAAAAAGCAAGAAGCAAATTTTATGGAGTCCATCAGTTTCCCTTTCTTAATAATTAATATTTAGTGCTGGTCTAGGAACTACTAAACTACTTGTTAAATATAATATAAATTGATTTATAAAGATTGGAATGTGCACATTTAAATCATTTTTCTCCAAACCACATAAGCTAAGAGGTCAAAGGTTGGTCTTCCAAAAAAAAAAAAAAAAAAAAAGATTAGTTCTCAGATTTGTTCCTAATATACTTTTATGGCATCTCCATCACCACTAAACCTTTCCCTTTAATGTCCCAACTGTTTCTTAGGTCTTGGAGTACCTGGGATTGCCTGTGATGTTTTTTAGCCAAAACTACTTGATTAGCTACCAAAAGGCAAATTCCATTTTATTCCTTTCTTCATTTTTTTCCTGGTTTTTCAATTTTCCGTATGTCACCCTTTTGCTTAGACCTTCTCTTAAGCACTCTACTTAATTGTCTTAGTCTGTTCAGGCTACTATAACACAACACCACTTGAGATGGCTTATGAATAACAGATTTCCAGCCTCCACAATTGTGGAGGTGCTCAGGGTGCTATTATGTTTGGGTGAGGGCCCTCTTCTGGGTCATAGACTTTTTTTTGGGGGGGGTCATAGACTTTTTGCTGTGTTTTAACAAAGAGGAAGAAGATGGGGATCTCTCTGGAGTCTCTAGGGTAGGATTTCAACATAGGAATTGGAAGGGGGGATCACAAACATTTAGACCACAGCACCAGTCATTCTCTAACACAGTCTCTCAACATTAAAGTAATGTTATTTATAATGATAGCACTTAGCACTGAAAAAATTTTATTAGTTCTATTCTGACTCTGCCTACTAACACCTAAACTTCATGAATGTAAGAAATTCATCTTGTTCATCATGGTAAAAGATAAATGGTAGATGCTCAATAAACACTTGTTCATTGACTTTTATCAGTGAATTAATGACTGCAGAAGTCATTTCCTTGGCTATTTCATTTAAGTCTTTCTCTGTATCACCAATTTGAATACATTCATTTATTATACATTCCACAAATGCTTCTTATACACCTATTGTCCGTCATGCAATATTATAGACATGAAAAAACGTGGCAGCTTGCACATTGTAAGCCCTGAACAAATATTTGCTACAAAAGATTTTCTATGATTATATTAACACTTAATATAGCCTTATTAGAAAATGTTGCCTTAGGATAATTGTTAAACCCAGGAGTTTATGAAATCCCTTATTTTTTGATAATTTAATTGGAAAAAATTGATCAGTGACTTATACAAAAACCACTACAATTTGTAAAGGAAATAATGTAAAGTATATTATGTAAAACTTTAAAAAAATCTTTGTATCTTACCTTTGGTAAAGTCAAAATTTAAGTTGCTTTATTGCTGTGTGTAGACACCATTGTCGCCCCACACATAGTTTCTCACCCTTTCCTCTTCAGTACATGTTGGCTCCAGTTCCAACTGCTGGAACAGAACTTCCTCTGGTGGTTGGAGCCCATTTTTTCACCTGCATATAGGTCAGAAGTGGAAGGAAATTAACATCCCTGGGGAGAAGTCCTCTTCTATAAATAACCTAGCTCCATGGTCTATAAATATCCTTTTTCTTAAAGGTAAGATAACACTAGTGAACATGTTTTGCACAAGAGGGACACCAAAATGTCTCAGTGGGTCAAAGTCAAGTTTTCCACTGGAAACTGGATCTAGTAATTTAAGTGGCAGTTTACTAGGTAAAAAAATCTTGCATTTCTGTACTCTGTTCCCTGTTTTACTTTCTCCTCCAATACTACTATCCTCTAAAATCCTCTTCAAATTAACTACTTCAATTTGAATAATTTCCTCAGTATCTGTTTCTCAGGGAACCCAAACTAAGAGGCAACCCTTCAAATTACTGTCCTCCAAACAAGCTTTTTTCCCTTCACTTCTTAACACTGTGTACACTATCCTCATCCATGCAGTTAATAGCAAGGAAACCTCCCAGTCATCAATTACTTCTCCCTCTCTCCCTTCTCCCCACAAAAATTTCATAAATCCATGCCTGCAGTCTATAACTACTACCATATCATTAGATCATGTGAAAATCAACTTTGACTCAAATTGCTAAAGCATCCTTTGTCCCTTTTATCAGTTTTGCCTCCTTTATATTTATTCTCCACAGAGCAGCTTAAATAACTCCCACCCCTTAAACTATAAGTTAAATATGTCACCGAAAATCATTTTTCTCATTGTGCTTAGGAAAACTCCTAAAGTGGTCTTCTAACCACTTATATACTAGCTGCAATTTGTCACTCCAACCTTATTTCATCCCCATTGAGTCTTTGGATTATGAATTTCATTGTTACTGAACTAAGGGAAGCTAAGTAATCATTGGAATGGGGGATTTAAATTGGTGAGGGATGGGATAAGTGTAAGGGTAAGTTCCCTTGAGAATAGAGCAATAAGGGATTTAGACTAATAAGCAAGAACTTTATTGATAAAAAAATCTTTTAAAACCATTGAAAGAATGAACTATATAAATATAATATGTTGATGTATGATGATATTTATAATGTATACTCATTGATTTATTATAGAGATTCTCAGAATTATCCTCAGCATGTGCTGACTATATGATGTAAATAAAAAATTTTTTTGACTTCTTGAAAAATGAAAGGAGGGACAAATTGTTTTGCCCTTACATGAATAAAAATAGTGATAATTGTACAATTTTCACAATATAAATTAAATTCCCAGAGAAGTGACCATATATATATAATTACAGTACTTTTGAGCAAATACAGTGTGTTCTTTGTTTTGTTTTGTTTTATGAATTACATGGACATTATTAACATAATGTCAATAATTATATCAGCTCTGTAAGTTACAAATCAAAAAGTGTCTTTGTATGACCTTATAACTCCCCTGTGTCTAGGAACAAGTTGAAATACAATGTAGTTCTATAGGTGCCCAGGGAGTAAGTAGTAGGTACCCAGTGTTGTTGGATTTGTCTTTTTTTGTTTCCCATGGAAAAGGGCATGTCCCTTTAAATGTGTTGTGTATTTTAGACATTGACAGTCCCTATTAAAAAATAAAATGCAATAAAAAGATCTAACTCTTGTTTAATGCTACTTCCAGAAATAATAATAGTTTTTCAGAAAGATTCAAAAGGAGGACAAGGTAGAAATGATCATGGAAAGACCATAGTAGGAGAAAGGAGAATGCCACATCAAAACTTAGTGTTTTGCAGATTATCTCCATTGAGAGATCTTCCCTGACTGCCGCCCATAAAGATCATTAATATTACCATTTCTTTATCAATTATTTTATTCACTTACTAATGTCAATCATAGCCTAGGAAATAAACGTATAAAAGTGAAAGAAAAAAAAAAGCAAGATACATTACGAATCTGGGGTTAGGGTTGCATACAAAAATGCCACACTGTTTAGTAAAATCATCAGTTTTAGAAAGATGAATTCACTGAGATAAATTCATTGGAATAGAAGTAAAGGAAACTTGTCAAATAGGTAATTGGTATTATATGGATGAAACAATGGATTTAACGCAGCCTAAATTCTTTTTACTTTTCATTGGTTTAAGTGTCATATGTATTTAATGACAGAGATAAATATTCTAAACCAGTCAACAAGTTATGGTATGGACTAGACTATTTTAAATTCCAAATTAACATATTCAGTAAATAAAGCAAGTAAAAATGTAGGCATTTATAAACTTATTCAAAGGAACATCACAGTATGACGTTGAAGGTGGAAATGGGATTCTTGCTTTTACACCAAGGGAAATCACTATAGTCATTAAATAAATAAGTCCTGAATGAAATCTTTGTTTTCAATCCCACACTGAACTATTTATTTTGCGTATGTTTACATTCATTCTTGTCTTGCATTTTTGCTCATTATTCTTTCTCCACTCTATCAAATTCTTGTTTTTATCTTAACTTTATTGATCTAAATCTAATTACCAATGGTGAATTCCTATTCAAAGGCTGGGGGAAAAATTCACATGAGAGGAAACATAAAAGCAATGAGTAATACTTTGTTTTCTTATACAACTGTATTGTCAGACATGAAAATAACCATTCAATTAAAAAATAAGCCATGAAGTAAAATATATGGTACAATTGATTTTATAAATGTATACAGTGTTATAAAATGGTAAATGTAAATCTGCTGTTGAATGAAGAGGAGAGTCTGGAAAAAAATAATGAATAACTTTTTTTAAAAAACTACAAATTTGAGTATTGCAGATATATAGCGAGGAGGCCCAATTTATTACTTTTGTTACTGTATTGAGAAACAAAAAGTAAAATAGTGAAAACTATCGTAGGCATGGATAATAAATGGTAGGTTGTTATATCTTTCATTGTTTTTCTATGTGGCTCTTTTTTATTATTATTATTATTCCCCAAGCCTTTTAAAAATAGGTTCTAAACATGGACAGTCCACACTGTTTTCAATTACCTAACACACTGTTCTCCCCTTTTAATGGTCTGAATCAGATGACTAACACTTTGCAACTTACACATCTTTCAGTGTTGATCCCCAAAGACAATCAAAGGTAGAAGTGAAGAAATGTTACATTCAACTGTAGGCAGAACTTGAGTAAGGAGCTATGCCTGATCAATACGGACCCTATTAATTCTGATCCCAGCCCGATGATTGTTGCTTCTGCTCCCTCCCCAGAGTTAAATTACTTTGAAACAGCACAGAAACTACTGAGAAGGGTTAGTCAGAAACCACACAAAATGTTTTCTTCTTAACAGTCCAGTTATCACTGAGCTGCACACAGTGAAGAGATGAGAATATGGTTTTATTGTGTATATTTCATGCCACAGGCACCCCCTAAAGTGCCCTATAATGGAGCTAAATATCAGTCTGGGTAATTCTGAAACTGTTAGGTGAGTGCACTATGAGAGTCTGTCTTGGGATATTAGGGCCCATTTTGTTGATAGGTAAAATGTTGGTTAGCACCCCAGGGACATTCTTTATATTTTCCCAGAAAAATGCTTGTTTTTTTTGTTTTTTTTTTTTTTTCCATTTCAACTGTAAAGGTCACAAACTCAGTCAAAGGCTCAGTTTTTTAAATGATGAGGATGTTTTAAGTGTCTACAATGGGGCAGTTAGGACCCACAAATGTGAATGAAAAATGGTTACTGCACCCCAGGTGCTCACCATCCAATCAGTTTGGCGGCTATATAAACATATAGTTATAATCAGTAGTGAAAATTAGAAACTGTCATAACCTAATGGGGGAATACACATACTGGGTGCACTGGTTGTGTGCTATTTACAAACCTGCAGAGGAGATGTGAAACTTGCATTTGAGTTTGAAGTAGGTGTTTATGAGATTTCTCCATTGAGTTACCAGAATTAAAGAGGTTTATCAAGAAAAGACAAACAACTCAAAATGTAAAAGGTACTTATCTCATGGCACATATGAGAAAACTGACACTCAATGTGGATATATATTAGGACAAGAAAACATAGAGAAGGAAATGGAAAATAATATGAGCAATGTTACGGAAAGCCCTTTGAATTTATTCAAAAATAATTAAGAAAAAATGGATTTGAAGCAGAAAAGTGACGATTTTTGAGCGAGAATTCTAGTAGTAAGATAATTCTGTTGAGATTATTAGTGAGAAATAGTGAGATTAGAAAGAAAGAATGAGAGGATGAGAGTGGCTGAAAAGAGAGACTACCTATGCAAAAGATAGTTTAGGCAGAAAATATGTAACTGAGTAATGTAATTTTAAAACTGATGTACTTAATTTTTTTTTTTTCTTAAGCAAGTAAATAGCTTAAATAATGCTTTTAAGATAGAAAAGGTAAAGCTAGGAATGAATTCAAGGAAAGGAATTGAGTATGATTGGTCATTCTGAAGTGGTGATTACCTACAGGGCATTCTTGAAGCAATTTATTCTACTTTATTTACACTCTGCCTAAAGCTATATATTGAAGATGGGAGAAACGTCAAGACCAGAGATGAAGTTAGATGTATCTATATAAGTATAGATAGTATTGAATTAGTACAAGAGAAGATCAAGTCCCTTTTTTGAAAAAATTTATTTATTTATTTGAAAGAGAGAGAACATGTACGAGCAGGGGGGCGGGAGAGCAGAGGGAGAGGGAGAAGCAGACTTCCCACTGAACGGGGAGCACCTTTTGGGATTCCATCCCAGGACCCCGAGGTCATGACCTGACACTGAACTCACTGAGCCACCCAGGCGCCCCTGAAACCCCCTTTCCACAGGAAAACAAGAAAATAACATGGCCAGTAAATAATTATGAAGAAGCTGAAACTTTTAGAGTTTAGCAAAAGAAAATAAGTTGATATAAATGGGAAGTGTCTTAGTTAGCTCTCTGAGAATAGAACCAGGGGGACAGTGTCCAGACACCAAGAAAAGAAGTTTTTGTAAGAAGTTAGCTCATACCTTTCCTCTATCTGTTAACCTATTGTGAGAATACCTTCAAGATGTCAGTCAAACCCTCCAAACTTTACTCTCTCCAGTCGTGTCTTTTTTCAAATTATCCACTTCATCTTTTTTTTTACATATTTGGGGAAAATGTATTTGTTATCTTGTATCATACGTTACTTATGCAACATAAATACTTAAAATTCTTTCAGGTTTGTGAGTTGTACTCTATACATGATCTTCAACTTTTAAATGTCACCTTACAAAAGGCTTCAAAAATTAGAGAATGATTTCATTTATTTCATATCGGTGACCTGGAATGGCAGAAAAGAATAGCCAGTTCCTCTGAATGCTTTTCACTACCAGCTGCTCTATCTCTGTATGTGCCAATTGCTTACTCTTTGTGTGGGAAGAGAATACCAAGTTATGTGTGCTGCTGATAACTTCTATAAGATGCACATAGAATGTGTTGCAGCGTGTATTTGTATTTATTTATGGACCTCTTTATAGAATAATATAAAATTAAAATAATTCAGGCCAATTTTTTTTTCACAAGACTAACTTGTTTATCTCAAGATAACTATTTTAACTGTGGAAAGCCATAAAAACAGTCTTTCAGAATAGGCAAAAAGAAAAAAAAAAAGAAAAGAAAAGAAAAAGCAATGATGCTTTTAAATCCAGAATACATTTGTCCTAGAGAAAATATAGGCATTATTTCATCATTCAGTTTTATTTACTTGTAGTTTATTTTCTTCAGACATATATTGGCTTAATTTGAACAGATGGATTAATGTTTTAGATAAGGCATTTAGCCACAAGCTATTTTATAGTTAGGTTCTTTTTATAGCTATTCACCATATCCCACCATCGATCCATATACAGAATTGCCCATTCAAATCAATGATGCATTCTGAATAAAAATATATGGCAAGAAGCAGAAATTACTTTGATATGGGCTTTATAAACTAAACTATCTCCCATTTTGTTTAACTTACATACTTGGGAGGACTATCTACCTTTTCTGTGATATTAAATAGAAACAGATAGCTAACTGACTAAAGACGCATCAGTGCAGCTATCCAGCATATCTTTAGCTAATTTTTGTGCCTTCTACAAATGGGGACTGACAGTAAAATGTGCATTAGTGACTATTTTCCTCACTGTTCTTTACTCTTTGAATTGATTTTTGTAAGGAGATTCAGATTTAGAAAATATTTTTTTAAAAAAGCTTGTCTAGCTTAATATGCTTAAAAATTAGAGAATTATGGGGCACCGGGGTGGCCCAGCGGTTGAGCATCTGCCTTTGGCTCAGGGCATGATTCGGGAGTCCAGGATCAAGTCCCCCATCAGACTCCTTGCAGGGAGCTTGCTTCTTTCTATGCCTATGTCTCTCTGTATCTCTCATGAATAAATAAATAAAATATTTTTTAAAAATTAGAGAATTTTAAGACGGGCTACAAAACAAAATAACGAATGAAAACAAGTTATAAACTATCAGTCAGTAATGCAGGTGGTCATATAATGAGTCACTAATGAGTTAAATGGTAGAAACACTTTTGAATTAACAAGTTAAGGTAATTATCTGCCCCCCAACATCATTGCAAGAGGGGGAAAACTTTTTTTTTTAAACGATCTCTCCTTCTCTTTCCCCAATCTCTTTTCCTTCAATAATATTTAAACTGAATTTACCAATGTCTTTATATTTGACATTAAGAATGAAACTATTGTTAAACAAAAATCCATATGATCAAATAAAAATGAAAATCATTTTCATTGTTCCAAAATATATATAAAGGATATGTAATGATAAGCACTGGAGATAGGGCACTAAATATGTTTCATGATACCTTTTCAATGATAGGTCTCTATAAGACTTAATTCTTTAAAAAAATTAATGTGGTTTATAGAGAGAAATATAATGTCGTTTATATAGAGGTAATTCTAAATGCTACATTGGCCAGCATCTTAAAACATTTATATTGTAATCCAAATGTGATTTCATGTGGCCTTTACTTATTGTCAAAAAGGAATATTAATGCTTATCCCCCAGAAGGGAAATTTGTTGGTGAATTAATGTGCTCAGTTAACCATATTTAAGGAATATAATTTATATTACAAAAAAATCAGACTGCATATACGTCAATCTTCCATAAATATTATTTCTATTATTTTTTTGTTAGAGTGAGTTGCTTGGCTATTTGACGTGATGATTTCAATGAGATTCTAAGTGATCATTTTTATTACTGCTTGAAGATAGATTCAGATGTTTACGATAAAAGATGATCAGGTGGTAAAATATCAGTAGTCATTCCCAGCGAAAATTGGAAATTCTAACTTGGAGATTCAACTGCTTAAAAAGACTCAGCAGAAGTCCATAAGAACAAGCAAATCCAAAATTTTCCTGAAGGAGCAGTTCTGAATTCTGCATCTACACATTTACTATGATATCTTTAAAATGCTACATCAAAAATCAAAATGATGAGGAGCCTTAATTTTCTGAGTAATTGCCTACCAGAGCTGTAAAGAAACATAATACTTCCTTTGAGCTCCTGATTTTCCACAAAATAGTTTCTTCCTCAAGCCAATAAATGAACTAATGACAAAACACACTCATAGATGACTGCATTGACTTAAGGGTTATGTGCTGTTATTAGGACTAAAGAAATACAACTTGGAGACTGATTGCCAGCTATAATCTGACCAATTTTGCAAATTAGCCTTTCTGACAATAGTTTTTTTCTAGTGTCAGTTGCCAACTGAGGTCAATAAAATGTCTTGAATTCAAGAATGAGCTCTGCAGTATAACTTTAGAAACATTTTGAAAAGTCAACATAAATATATGATAAATGCTTATGTTTAGTGGTATATAAATATACTAGAATGATGTGTACTTATTAATATAGTGTTATGAATTTATTTTGCTCACAAAAATTTTGTGAAGAAATTTGTTACATGAATTGTATTAGCTGCATACTGTGTTAACATATAAAGTTATGTTGGGAAAACAAATCAGATCACTATCCACTGTTTGTTGGCACATAATAGCTTTGTTTTCTCTGGGTGATAAGAACAAATATTTCTCACTTTTCTATATTCTTAACCTTTTAATATCATTAGCATTAAGTACTTCAATACTTTTAAAAGAAACAAATCATTAGAGTCAGTGTATAAATATAAACTACATCTCCTCCCTTGTGATATTTCTGAAATATCAAATATTCTCTATCAAATTTTCCACAAATAAAAGAAAAAAATTAAATATACAGAAAACCCCACAACATAAAAGAAAATTAAATAAAGCTTTGTTAGAGATGCAATTTTGAACGAGCATATTTATCTCTCCTCCTACTGAAGCTTCCTTAAATTTATACTAAATATATTTTTAAAAGATATAGTCCCATCCGGAGATTGAGAATGGAAGAGATAGTAACAAGAAAAGAATATAAACAAGTGTAACTGATTTAGGAGATCCAAGAGTATTTAATCCTTAATCTACTGTAAGAAAATACATGAAACAACATAAATTATATCATAAAATGCCCCCCTGCAATTAAAAAAAAAAAAAAGCTTAGGACAATACCGCTTCAGGTGTGAGATTAAGAGAACTGCAGTAAAGATTTTTGAAGAATCCCTGAACCATTTCTCCATGAGGCATGCATGTCACTGACCCTCTCTTTGAGGTAAAAGACATTTAAACTTTAGAAAAGGTAAGAAAAGAGAAAATGAAGGGTGAATGAGGGGGAACTGGCAAGCACTGAGGAGGAGATCGTATGTGTGAAGTCAGAGGTTAAGACAACACTCCCATACTGGCTGGCATGAACATTGTTTTCTCACTCAACTCTAGAGAGCTGGCATCCAACCATCCAACCGTATCCAGCAGTCAGGAGTCTGGAAGAGGTTTCCTCGGTGTACAAGAAAAGATAAAAACCCTATAAATCTAGAGGTTTCCCAAAAAAAGAACTTCCAATCAGCTTTCTACTAACCACTCTTAAATATTAACAGAGAGGTGAGGATTGCCAGACTTACATGAAAAAATCTGAAAAGAAAGAAGACAAAGCAGTCATCTAGGAAGAAATAATTTGGAGGAAAATGATATAACACATAGCAAAGAAAGTTAACAAAATTTATCTTCATCAATTCCAGCTTCCATAACAAAATACCACAGACCGGGTGGCTTATAAGCAACAAATATTTCTTTCTCAAAGTTTGAGAGGAGGAAAGGTCCAAGATCATGGTGCCAGCAGATTCAGTGTCTGGTGAGAACTTAAACCCTCAGAAATGGCTGACATTCTGCTATCACCTCACAAGACAGAAGGGGGTAGCTGGCCGTCTGGGACCCCTTTTGCTATGACTCTAATCCCATTCATGAGGGTTCTGTGACCTAATTAGGTCTTAGTGACCTATTCACTTCCCAAAGATCACAACTTCTAACACCATTACATGGGGCATCAGGTTTCAACATACGAATTCTGTGAGGACACACACATTCAGTCTGTAGCAATATTATATTCCCCTAAAAGGGACATGAGGAGCTTTTGCTTTCATTAAGACTAGAATGTTATAAAAATGGAACTGCACAATATTGAAAATGAGCTCTTTAAAAACGGAAATAAAATTGGAAAGTCAATGGATGTGATAAAGGTATTGAGGAAAATAGAAACACAGAGATATGAATAAGTAATGAGGATGAAAAAAACAGTTTGAAGACAAGTCCAGAGGGATAATATCAAAGCTATAAGAATTTTAGGTAGGAAGTGAGAAGAAAGAAAATGGAAATGTTGGGGAACACCTGGGTGGCTCAGTGGTTGAGCATGTGCCTTTGGTTCAGGTCATGATCCCCTGGATTTAGGGGATCTGAGGATTGAGTCCTGGATCTGATTCCCCACAGGGAGCCTGCTTCTCCCTCTGCCTCTGTCCTTGTCTCTCTCTCTGGGTCTCTTATGAATAAATAAATAAAATCTTTTAAAAAAAGGAAGAGTTGGGATTATGGGGTACAGAATGTGGGGTTGAATGAAGTTAAGTACACAGGAAATTCAGCAAGCAGACAGATTGTTATTTTCAGAGAAACCAAAAATGCAGGGGGAAAATCTATACTTTTGATACTATTAACCATACTTTTGACCTGTTAATAATGTTTGGGTTGTCATAACTCTAAATGTTAATTAATTAATTTATTTTTAAAGATTTTATTTATCTATTGATGAGAAACGCAGAGAGAGAGCGAGAGTGAGAGAGAGAGAGAGAGAGAGAGAGAGAACGCAGCAGAGACACAGGCAGAGGGCGAAGCAGGCTCCATGCAGGGAGCCCGACTTGGGACTTGATCCTGGTTCTTCAGGATCAGGCCCTGGGCTGAAGGCGGCGCTAAACCACTGAGCCACCCGGGGCTGCCCCTGAATCTTAATTTAATCAAAATCAACTAATAACTATGTTTTGACGATAAGGAAACATGAAAAATATGTGCTAATGGTCAGCTGGTTTAGATAAGTGAAACAAAAAAAATATTCATTTTCCTGAGATAAAAGTCCAGAGACTTTGCCTAAAATAGAAAAAAATATATATACAAGCATGTTATTTAGTAGTCTGTTTAGGTGTCCCACAATGACTAGCTGAAAGAGTTTAAAGTTCCTGTCCTCTAGACAAGAACAAATTGTGTATATTTATTTGACTCTTTAACATATATGCATATCAGATAGTATTGTAATCACATGGTAAGTTTAGATATACCCACAGCCAGATGTGAATGATAAAATAGCGCCCTAAAGATTGGCCTAACTCTAGGATCAGTGGTGTCGACCGCAGGCCAAATAAACAAACACACACACACACACACACAAACAAAAACAACAAGCAAATTAACAGATGGATAATTCAACAATTTGAGTTGTTAAAATCAAAGCAACAGTGTCTATTTGATCATAGCAACTGAGCAGAGCTGACAAATGTAGGTTTTGAAGTTCGGTGCCAGGACGGAGAGGGAGGGAATACAACCTACGCAGTAAAACAGGAGAATATTGCCCAAAGGGAAATTTTAAATTTTATTAACCACAGCAACACAAAAGGTACAGCAGCATGCTTTTATTAAAGGGAATGCATTCTGAAATGTCACACCATACTGTGTGACTGAGACAGTAGTTGAGAAATTTACAAATTGGATTCAGCCCAAAAATACTCTGTACGTTTGAGATAATCATCTTAAGGGGCTATTGTCAATGCATTCAGAATCATAAGCTCTTCTTCTTGTCAATTTTGCTGCATTCTAAAGACACTTGACAACTTTCATTGCAATATATTGTGAACAATCCTTCACTCCTGCAGCAACTCGGTTAGCGTTATCAACAAAGATGTGAAATGCTCTATAAAGGTAAACCAGATAAAGTGGATCAATACGGACTCTGGCAGTATAAACCCCCTGGCATATGAGAAATACCACGGTGATGCAGGCTCGACAGCTGATATTGTCCTACTGGACGGATCTCTGTGAAGGCTGCAAAAGAGACAAACAGTCTGGTACAAATCCCTGTAGATGTTTCAGAATTTAATAAAAATATTGCCGCCTGGGAATGTCCCATGGTGACCCCTTAACATGATTAATTCATATATACAGGATGCCTCTTCGCCTTT
The DNA here is from genome assembly GCF_018345385.1 of Vulpes lagopus. NCBI lineage: Eukaryota > Metazoa > Chordata > Mammalia > Carnivora > Canidae > Vulpes > Vulpes lagopus. The sequence goes on from NC_054839.1 coordinate 47,532,439, forward strand.
TCTGCCCCAATTTTCCTAAATGCCATCAAGATTCTACCTCCTTAGTTGTCGCATAGTTGTAACTCAGTTGTACACTGCAAGACTGGACTGTTTCAGATCAGTATAGCAGCCCAAGGTTGTTCTAGCACTTTCTTGTTCACCCCTCCATCTCACAGAGCTTCTAGAGGACTCATGTAGTCCTTCATTAAAAACTAACATTCTGAGGGGCAGGGGGAGGTGCCTGGGTGGCGCAGTTGGTTGAGCTACCAACTCCTGGTTTCAGCTCAGGTCCTGATCTCAGGATCATGAGGTCAAACCCCCCCCCCCCCGCCCCCCGTCAGGCTCTGCACTCAGTGCAGAGTCTCCTTAAGACTCTCTCTCCCTCTCCCTTTGCCCTGACCCCCTTCAAATAAATAAAGTTTAAAAAACAACAAAAAACAACACTAACTGCCTGGGTTTTTCCAGTCCAGCAGGTAAAGACCTTAGGAGTCACCACTCTGCCCTTACAACACATAAAAAACTGAACAAACTGAAACATCAACAACTCTTCTTAGACCTGTTGGAAAAGTGAGGACACAGGGTAAATCACTGCTCATCAAAATTGGAGAGACAGGCAGAGTCAGAGAATTACAACTTACCAAAGCAGGAACCAAGGATTAGAAAGCCCCCTGAGAACAGTGCTGAGGTAGGAAAAACTAAGTTCTAATTCGCAAGTCACTGGAGGGTCAATGTGAAAAACAGCAAGAGTTTAAAAAATACAGGGGAAAAAAACAATATAAATAAATAAATAAATATTAAATAAATAAATAAATATTAAATAAATAAATAAATAAATACAGGGGAACACAGCTATGGGTAAGCTCTTGCACAGCCATGATGTTTACCTCCTTGGGCTTTGCCAGGTCCTCATGGTAAATATCAGAGAATAATTCCCTCCCACTTCCAGTGGGGTAGGGGAGTAGGAACCATTTTGAAATATGTCACAACATTTGGTTCTTAATCAACTGATTTTACCAGAGTCTAACCTGCTGGGGTTTTTATCAGAGCTTGACCTACCTGGGAGGGTGAGGAAATACAGAACTCCAGCCCTCTCTAATCTTCTAAGTGGGAGAAGGGTAATACCTAACTCTAGTTCCTGCTAGCCATTTTGTCCACCTAAAGGGGAAAAAAAAAAAAAACAAACTGAGCAGCATTGTTGAAGTTCACAGTCCAGGGAGGCAGGCTCACCCAAAGGCTGAAACAATCATAAAACTATAGAACACTTCTCTCCCCCGCACTTTATCGCTGCATTACGAAAGGCCTATTTACTGCAGTTCCTTTTATCCAATACATCATGTCCACCCTTCAACAACAACAAAAACTACAAACCATAGTAAAAGGTAAAAAGCACAGTTTGAAGAGACTGAGCAAACCTCAAAACCAGAGTTAGATAGGGCAGGCATGTTGGAATTATCAGAACACAATATAAAACAAACCGACAACAACAACAACAAACTATGATTAATATGCTAAAGACTATAATGGAACAAGTAAATAACATGAAAGAACAGCTAGGTAATGCAAACAGAGAGATGAAAATTTTGAAAAATGCTGCAGATCAAAGACACTGTAACAGAATTTGTCCTGTCAAATCAGGTTTGAGACAAAGAGGTGATAGCCTTATTCTTGACCTGAAGTTATTCAACCACCTATAAAATCACGATTGACAATCTGCTAAGCATGGAGTTGCACAATATACTAAGGAATCAAGAAAAATAAGTTAGTCTCTGCTCTCAGGATTTTTCAGCCTAGTGAGAAAGAAAGACATATATGTAATGTAAATTGGAGGGTGCAGGAACCATGGTGCAGGAAGGGTGATGTAGATGAGCAAAGACTTCCAAAAAAAAAAAAAAAGTCAGAGTCACAAGGACTCTACCTTAAAGGAGCTTAAATGCTGATTTGGAGAGACAGGTACATAAACCTTGACTTCAATAGAATAAGATTCTCTGTTAAAGGTAGGAATGTAGAGCTGTCAAAGATTTTGCTTTTCTAGGATTCAGTTTTCTTGTTTCTAAACATAAATAAGTTCTTTTATTTTTTTCAAAAGATTTTATTTATTTATTCATGACAGACAGAGAAAGAGAGGCAGAGACACAGGTAGAGGGGAGAAGCAGGCTCCATGCAAAGAGCCCGATGTGGGAATCGATCTCACAACTCCAGGATCACGACCTGAGCTGGAGGCAGACAGTTCCCATAAATCAGGGTTCCCATAAATCAGTTCTTTTAAACAACAATTTCATTTTCAGAATTTACCTAAAGCGGTGATAGACAGCTATGCTAAGATGTGCTTATGTCTATTATTGAAGCCTTGTTTATTACAATGATATGTGGCCAAAACATTACAGAATCATAAAATGGAATATAACCTGTCTACCGGAAGTATGATATATGTACATTTATTTATATACTACAGTGTGTTATGATATAGTAAGTAAAAGCACTGATCAAAAAAATACAAAATGTGTGGTATTGACACTTATAAAATGTTTATGTATGTGTCTATGCACATAGCCCTGTGAGTGCAGGGCTCTATTAAAGACAGAAATCTTGAATGATATTTTTAAAATACTAATAGGACTTTCAGGTAACTTTCTTCATTATTCAAGGGCCCATTATTCAAGTCTATTTTCAATTCTAAAACATATATGTGCTTTAAGATCATGCGAATATAACAAATTAAAATGAGAATGTTAAACTATATAATCTTTGTCCATCTATATACATACACACACACACACACATATATAATCTAGAAGTATAAATAACAGGGTAAAAATGATGATGACATATTTTAGTTGTCAAGGAAAGCATAGAGTTAAAACCAGTCAGAGAAGCTTATGACTTAAATTGAAATTTTAGTGTTATTTGAAGTAGCAATAATCTTCAAATGAATTAATTTCTTCACAGAAAGTAGTTAATAAAGTCTCATTGAGGGTGTTTCGTGTATGTATGAATGAAAGGTTTCCAGAGCCATAGCCATTTTTTATCCAATAAGTCACATAGAGCATTCCCTATAGTTAGTGACTTTTTAGCAACAGAAATCCAAAAAAAAGTTATTAATTTTTCTAATATATTTAAAAGGAGACCCTCAAATATAAAAATTGAAGCTTTATTAAGTAATGCGCATAACAAATTAACTTCATTGAAAATAACAAATATACATAAAACTGTACCAGTCTAGGATAACTGGTGGTGTGTGGTCGTCATACATTAGTGTAATATTCAAAATCTGATTAACATGGAATAATGATACATCATTTTAATGCCCTAAAGGAATTAGGGTCAAATTTGGCCAATTTACTGTAATTATAGCTTTTTATTTGTCTAAATTTTGTGGGTTTTTTTGTTTTTTTTTTTGTTCTTGTGTCTCTAAGTGATTTTTAGTACACACACATGCCTACACACATAATTATTTTTTGACACTTCAAAACCTCGTCATAAATGTTCATTATAATTCTCTATAATATGGAAACCCCAGGAATTCCAGGTATTCTCAAATTTTCTTCCTTCAAGTCTGAACTGCTGCTTTCCATGGGGATTTAGGAAATGCAATTTTTTTTTTTGAGTTGGAAATGTAATCAAAAGTTCTCTATTTCAAAGCTGAATATTGGCATTATCATTTGTTAGCAAAGTAGACTTGCATGATGCCAGCCAAATTATTTCATGGTTGGTTAATTATATAGTACTTAGCATTTCTGCATTTGCCTATCTTGGTCTGTAGCAATTACCACACTAACGATGGACACAATTTATTCCTTGATGCACACATCCCTATGAAAACTTAAATGACAAAGTCACAAAAAAATATACCCTGTACTACAAGCACAGACTTTTATATTATATTCTCTAGGATTCTCTAATAGGTAGGTTAGACTTAGCTTCTTTTAAATAGCTGACTAGGTTTTGACAACTTTAACATGTGTCAAAGAAGCTGTCTGTTATTTTTCTCTCATTTGAGAATCAATATTTTGGCCATCATTCTCAGAAGACTAGGATTTTTGTTTATATAATTAAGTATGGTAAAGCCAAGAAGAAAGTTGAATAAAATATTAACACTTAAATTTTCCTATTAAAGCTGAGTCACATGCCCATTAAGCTTATTATATCAATCAAGCAGAGTACTCTACTAACATTTATTGCTCTTAATTTATGAGTAAGATTTATCAGATCATGTTATCACTACTTAAGTGCTTCTCCTATCTTTATGGTCAAGGGCCTGGTCCTACTTCATCAACTCTGAAAGTATCAATGTAAAATTATATGTACAGAATCTTTAAATCCATGGTAAATTATCAATCCTATTACCCCTACATAAATTATTTCCTGGAGGATGTAAGTTACCATAGAAAGTTCATTAACATTTTCCTTTTTTAAAGATTTATTTAAGTATTTATTTGAGAGAGAGAGAGAAAGGGGGGGGCAGATAATGCATATGTGTGTGGGTAGGGATGTTGGCAAAGGGAGAGGGAGGAGGAAGCAGATTCCCCACCAAGCCCCGAACCTAACTTGAGCTCCAACTCACGACCTTGAGGTTATGACCTGATCCAAAACTAAGAGTTGGATGCTTAGCCAACTGAGCCACCCAGACACCCCAAAAGTTCATTAACTTTTTAAACTTATCAAAGAACCTAAACTTGCAGGCTAATATATAAACACAGAGAACATAAACACACACACACACCCATACTACAAAGTTGAATGTTTATAACATTTATTATAATAACATTCACAAACCAAAATAGTGATTTGTGAATATACTATTCAGAACTTGAAATAAGGATTTTGATCTTTATTGCTTATTTTACACAATTGCTTCTTTATATTATGTTATACATTGTTGACGAAAGTATGTGTATCTCAAAGGAAAAAAACCTAAATGAATCTTTTTGATTAGAATTAGTACTATTACTTATATTAAGCATTACTAATTTTAAAGAGTTATTTGGTTGGTTATTTGGTAAATGGAAGTGAGGAGGGCTGATAAAATTCTAATAATATATCTAACATATCTTATATAATACATTTTTTGCAATTAAATCAGTATTGGCTTGGGAATAAATACATATATCAATCTTGAGTTGGTAATAATAAAATAGATTAATGAAACCGAAGTTGATTTCTATATCACATACTATGTAGTGAAAGAAATTCCAAATGGTTTCAGACTTAAGTGTTAAAACCAGGTAAATTGCTTTAAAAATATGAGAAAATCAAGGAGGCTATATTTAAATCTACAGGTAATCCATAGGTCAGGTAACTGTAAAAATATAGAAATATTGGCTATATAAAATTTTTTCAAGGACTATTTCAGAAAATACTATTAAAAAGTCTACAAAACTTTGGGAATTGGGGAAAAATGTTTACAATAATACTAACAAATATCAAGTCCTCTTAGAAATGAACTGTTAAATAACATGTAACATGGTGAAAAATTGACCAAGAATGTGCTTAGGACACTCACAAGAGTACGTCCAATTGTCTAAACACTGGAAAGAAGATGCCTAAGCATAGGAGTCAGTAAATTAAAGTGACAAATAGCAATTTGTATTTGGCTGGCAAAATCAGTGATGTATCTACTTTTGGTAGGCTTGTAGGAAGAGGGTATGTTAGTTTTTATTGGAGAAAATATAAATTATTTCAGCCTTATGGAAAAATAACATAAAAGCCAATATAAAAAAAAAAAAGCCAATATAAGTTTTAAAAATTACCTGTTGACCTAGTAATTATATAACTAGAAAATGTATTCCATATGGATGAAAGTACCAACACAAATTGAAACATGTAGAAGGATATTAATAGAAGAATATTTCTCATGGGCAGAAGTAAAAATGTAAGTACATACAAAAACAAAAACCCTAAGAAACCATACCTATTCTACTAAAGCTGTTTGGAAAGATAGAAAGAGATGGAGTACTTCCAAATTCGTTCTATGAGGCCAGCATCACCTTAATTCCAAAACCAGACAAAGGCCCACCAAAAAGGAGAATTACAGACCAATATCCCTGATGAACATGGATGCAAAAATTCTCAACAAGATACTAGCCAAGAGGATCCAACAGTACATTAAGAAAATTATTCACCATGACCAAGTAGGATTTATCCCCGGGACACAAGGCTGGTTCAACACTCGTAAAACAATCAATGTGATTCATCATATTAGCAAGAGAAAAACCAAGAACCATATGATCCTCTCATTAGATGCAGAGAAAGCATTTGACAAAATACAGCATCCATTCCTGATCAAAACTCTTCTGAGTGTAGGGATAGAGGGAACATTCCTCAACATCTTAAAAGCCATTTACGAAAAGCCCACAGCAAATATCATTCTCAATGGGGAAGCACTGGGAGCCTTTCCCCTAAGATCAGGAACAAGACAGGGATGTCCACTCTCACCACTGCTATTCAACATAGTACTGGAAGTCCTCGCCTCAGCAATCAGACAACAAAAAGACATTAAAGGCATTCAAATTGGCAAAGAAGAAGTCAAACTCTCCCTCTTCGCCGATGACATGATACTCTACATAGAAAACCCAAAAGCCTCCACCCCAAGATTGCTAGAACTCATACAGCAATTTGGTAGCGTGGCGGGATACAAAATCAATGCCCAGAAATTAGTGGCATTTCTATACACTAACAATGAGACTGAAGAAAGAGAAATTAAGGAGTCAATCCCATTTACAATTGCACCCAAAAGCTTTACCCAGGAATAAACCTAACCAAAGATACCCAGGAATAAACCTAACCAAAGAGGTAAAGGATCTATACCCTAAAAACTATATAACACTTCTGAAAGAAATTGAGGAAGACACAAAGAGATGGAAAAATATTCCATGCTCATGGATTGGCAGAATTAATATTGTGAAAATGTCAATGCTACCCAGGGCAATTTACACGTTTAATGCAATCCCTATCAAAATACCATGGACTTTCTTCAGAGAGTTAGAACAAAATATTTTAAGATTTGTGTGGAATCAGAAAAGACCCCAAATAGCCAGGGGAATTTTAAAAAAGAAAACCATAGCTGGGGGCATCACAATGCCAGATTTCAGGTTGTACTACAAAGCTGTGGTCAACAAGACAGTGTGGTACTGGCACAAAAACAGACACATAGATCAATGGAACAGAATAGAGAACCCAGAAGTGGACCCTGAAATGTATGGTCATCTAATATTCGATAAAGGAGGAAAGACTATCCACTGGAAGAAAGACAGTCTCTTCAATAAATGGTGCTGGGAAAATTGGACATCCACATGCAGATGAATGAAACTAGACCACTCTCTTGCAACATACACAAAGATAAACTCAAAATGGATGAAAGATCTAAATGTGAGACAAGATTCCATCAAAATCCTAGAGGAGAACACAGGCAACACCCTTTTTTGAACTCAGCCACAGTAACTTCTTGCAAGATACATCCACGAAGGCAAAAGAAACAAAAGCAAAAATGAACTATTGGGACTTCATCAAGATAAGAAGCTTTTGCACAGCAAAGGATACAGTCAACAAAACTAAAGACAACCTACAGAATGGGAGAAGATATATGCAAATGACGTATCAGATAAAGGGCTAGTTTCCAAGATCTATAAAGAACTTCTTAAACTCAACAGCAAAGAAACAAACAATCCAATCATGAAATGGGCAAAAGACATGAAGAGAAATCTCACAGAGGAAGACATGGACATGGCCAACACGCACATGAGAAAATGCTCCGCATCACTTGCCATCAGGGAAATACAAATCAAAACCACAATGAGATCCCACCTCACACCAGTGAGAATGGGGAAAATTAACAAGGCAGGAAACAACAAATGTTGGAGAGGATGAAGAGAAAAGGGAACCCTCTTACACTGTTGGTGGGAATGTGAACTGGTGCAGCCACTCTGGAAAACTGTGTGGAGGTTCCTCAAAGAGTTAAAAATAGACCTGCCCTACAACCCAGCAATTGCACTGTTGGGGATTCACCCCAAAGATTCAGATGCATGAAATGCCGGGACACCTGCACCCCGATGTTTATAGCAGCAATGTCCACAATAGCCAAACTGTGGAAGGAGCCTCGGTGTCCATCGAAAGACGAATGGATAAAGAAGATGTGGTCTATGTATACAATGGAATATTCCTCAGCCATTAGAAATGACAAATACCCACCATGTGCTTCAACGTGGATGGAACTGGAGGGTATTATGCTGAGTGAAGTAAGTCAATCGAAGGACAAGCATTATATGGTCTCATTCATTTGGGGAATATAAATAATAGTGAAAGGGAATATAAGGGAAGAGAGAAGGAATGTGTGGGAAATATCAGAAAGGGAGACAGAACATAAAGACTCCTAACTCTGGGAAACAAACTAGGGGTGGTGGAAGGGGAGGAGGACGGGGGGTGGGGGTGAATGGGTGACGGGCACTGGGGTGGGGGCACTTGACAGGATGAGCACTGGGTGTTATTCTGTATGTTGGTAAATTGAACACCAATAAAAAATTAATTTATTTAAAAAAAACTAAAAAATACCCATTGATACAGAATGAGTATATCAACAACAAATAATATTACCTAGCTTTTAAAGGAATTCATAATTCTATGTAGATTTCCAGGATATAGCTTTGAGGGTGCAGAAATATGTTTAAAATGTGATTCCACTGTTTTGGAATAATATAGATACAATAACAAAGATATGTACATATCTGTGTGGGGTAAAACATGGAAGATGGTATCAACATACTAATATAGATTACCTTGGGGACCTGGAAAGAATGGAGTGAAACAACCAAAAAAATAAGAAAAAGAAAAAAGAAAAACTTGTCTACGCCAAAATCTACACACAGATGTTTCTGTTTTATTTCTAATTGCCCAAAATCAGAAACAACTAAATGTCCTTCAGTAGGTGAATGGATATATAAACTGTGGTACATCTAAACAATAAAACATTATTCAGCCCTGAAAAGAAATGAAATATCAAGCCATGAAAAGACATGCAGTCACCCGAAATACCTATTACTAAGTGAAAAAACCCAGTCGGAAAAGGTTATGTACCCTATGACTCCTGCTATATGAGATTTTTGACAAAGCAAAACTACAGAAACAGTAAAAAGATTACTGGTTGTGGGAAAGAGGGTTGAAGAGCGGAAGCACAGAAGATTTTTAGGGGAGTGAAAATACTCTCTGTGATACTCAAATGGTGGAAACAGATCATCATGTCTTTTTCCAAACTCACCCAGACTGGACCTTACTGTAAACTATGGACTTTGGATGATAATGATGTCTCAGTGTGGGCCACCAATTGCAATGAATTCACTTTTTTTTCCTCCATAGATTTTATTTATTAATGAGAGACACAGAGAAGGAGACAGAGACACAGGCAGAGGGATAAGCAGGCTCCCCACAGGAAGCCTGATACAGGACTTGATCCCAGGACCCCAGGATCACCACCTGAGTGGAAGGCAGATGCTCAACCACTGAGCCACCCAGGTGCCCTACAACAAATGTCCTCTTATGGCAGGTGTTGATAATGGAGAAGGCTGTGCACATGCTTTTCTTGGAACATGTAAATTTTCCCATATCCCCCCAAAAAAATGTCACTGAAGGTAGGCAAAAGAAAAGGGATCATGGTAGGGTATAACAAAAGTCTCAAGGAGGACATCGTGTTGTTGACAAATGTCTGTGCACGTATAACAAACTATTAAAAATGTCCATATTTATATAAAATGAATTTTTATCCACCCCAAGGAAGATGAAATTATGTCTTTATTTTAAGAATCCAGGTCTTCAAGAGTGGCCGTGGTTCAGCTCACTGGGAGAGTCTCCACTGTCCATCATTTTCCACTGACACCCCTGAGATGAATAGTCAAAGCTTCAGTGGACTCAGCGTAATCTTCTATCTAGGAGCAATTTGAAACAATAAATTGAGATAGCAAGTATCAATATTGTATTTCTAATGTACAAGCTGTTTTCCAAATTCATCTGCAAGATTAAATCTATTTGTGGAAGGTAGATAAACTTAACAGGGATTTGCTTGTGTGTTGTGAAAGTGTGTGTGTCTGTGTGCGTGGTGGGGGGAGGTGTTCCTGGACTTCACTTTTTGTTACTCAGGTAATCACTTCACTACCTTTCTAGCATTTACGGTGTCATAATCCAGCTAATTTGGCTTTCAGATCCAGGAAGAGAGGGTGTTAGCCGACTTCCGCCACAGTGAAGGGCTAAAGAAGCATATCTAAGAAGAGAAGCATGGAATGGTTCTAAAGTGCAGAGGTAAATAAATAATAAGTAATAAATAAATGAATGAACAAATAAATAAATAAAGCGCTCAGTTCACATGTTCTTTCTCTATAGTGGGCAAGATACAGTTCTTTTGGATGACATGAAAGAAATCAGATTCTATTGGGAAGAGAGAAATGAATACTTGGATGTCTCCTGGAAGAACCATCATTTGTTAATAATTGCTGCATAGACTAAAATAAAGCTAGATTGTGTTGCTTTTCCAATAGCATCAATAATAACAAATTTTTCAACACCATGGTGGTTTTCAAACAATGAAGATTTACCTTTCCTTCTCTACATGAGGTGAATATGATTTGTTTTGTGTATTAATAAAATGAAGCTCAGAGAAGTGAAATAATTTGTGAAAAATGTGATACTGTATACAGCAGATAACATCAGAGCAGAAGGGACTGTCTGATTCTGAAACACATATTCCTCCACCATAAAACACTATCACCAGTTTATAATCTGATTTAAGGTTATGCTTAAGAAAATGGAATTGACTAAAGCAATACTAAAATTAAAGTCCTTAAAAATACAATCCAGCATATATATAATTTTGTTGAGTATTTTTTTTCCAGAAATCCTCTTCATTGCATTGTCCATTCCATGTATCTTTTTTTTTTTTTTTTTAATGATAGTCACACAGAAAGAGAGAGGCAGAGACACAGACAGAGGGAGAAGCAGGCTCCACGCACCAGGAGCCCGACGTGGGATTCGATTCCAGGTCTCCAGGATCACGCCCTGGGCCAAAGGCAGGCGCTAAACCGCTGCGCCACCCAGGGATCCCTCCATGTAACTTCTTAGCTTACTATATTAAAAAAAAAAAAAAAAAGACTTTCACAACAAGGGATATGAATTTAATAGAGTCTAAAAGCTGATTAATGATAAAATATGGTTGACATAGACTTTCAGCAACTCATTTATCATTTGAGCCTTACATTCATTACTATAAAATGAAGATTTTGAACAAACTGATTTCTAAATTTCCATAAATGTTTTGGGTAATCATGTATCAATTAAGTCAAAATGTTTGGAAATGCAGTTTGAGTGTTTAGATTCAATTTAGTCTCATTAAAATGAGAAATTTCACATAAGAGATTTACTACAGATTGATTTACCCATTCTTCCTCTCAGATTTTGAATATTGTCTTCTAGTCTAACAATCATAGATGACTGATAACTTCACCTAGAAACAGAAAGAAGGAGGTTGAAAGAGAAGGTAGTCTAGTGGTACAAGTGATGCTGTCTTACACTTGATACTTGATCTATGATAACAAGATTGATTCCCTAAATGGTGAGTGAAATCATGTGGCTTAATGGAAAGCGTGGAATATCTCTATACCTGGAGGAGCCAAGGTTCAAATCTGGCTCTGCCCTTCTTACCAAAAAGTTATTCTCTCTGGACCTTGGTTTCCTTATTTGTAAAATGAAGATAATAAAATACTAACTGCATTGCTGGGAAGATTAAATACACCTTCAGGAACCCAGGTTAATGGTGTATGTCTCATCATCAATGTTTAAATATTATATGTTATTACAATGATTGCTAATATTTTAAAGAGACTTAACAATACAGAAGATGAGTGAATAAGAAACTAAAATGTGGGAGATGGGTCAAAAACTGAGATGAAGGAGGATTATCAAGACAAATTTAGAAATTTGGATTGATGAAAATTTTAACCAAAACAGGGGAGAGCTTTTATAGCAACACTATCAAAATGGAAATATTCGGACTGGGATTGCTAGGACAGTTAGTAATAACATGCATGCACTGAGAAAGCATTCCAATTATAAAAATGAAGCCTTTTATGTGAAACTTTCCCCCATATCAATTGTTTGTTCTATTAGTTGTTAGGTATTTCTGGTATAAATGCAAACGTTTCACCATTTGAAAGCTTTTTACACCTGATATATTGAGTTCTTTTCAAATGTACTCAAACATGAGTTTCTGTTATATTTTCTCTGAATGATTCTTTTTATTGACAAGCTTACTGTAAGTGAAAAAGAATCAGAAACATTAAACAGATGTTTCAAACATGTGCTTAGTAAAGTGTGTCTCTCTGGTAATATAAACAAATTTGTGACTCTGAAGAATAAATTTTCTCATGCTCTTCAGGATAAATTAAAACAAGAATTTAGTAATAACAAATAGTAATAGTTTATTATTACAAATTATTATTATAGTTGCTAAACTTATAACAAGAATTTAGTCAACACTGGGACTCCTGAGTGACTCAGTTGGTTAAACACCCGACTCTTGATTTTGGCTCAAGTCATGACCTTGGGGTCGTGAGATCAGGCCCTGCATTGGGTTCTTTGTTTGGGGAGAGAGTCTGAAAGTCTCTCTATCCCTCTCCTTTTGCCCCTCCTCCTCCTCTCTCTCTAAAGTAAATAAATAAATCTTTTAAAAAAAGAAGAATTTAGTCAATACTTAATCTTATATAATTCCTATATCCTGAGAGAAATAATTTGTTTAGATATAATCATGATATTCAGTTATATCTCCATATAGACTCCTCTACTACCATTATAATAATATTGATTGAGTGACATAGGAATAATTGATGAACTAGTTTGTGACTGATGAGAACTAGTTTGTGTTGTCAGCTGACCAGAGTATGCACTGACATTGAATCTTAATTAGTCAATGTCATGAAAAAAAATTCCAATCTTTTTTATTTAGAAAAAAGTTTAATAATGCTTTGTTGTCTCTGGAAAACAACTTTATGAAACACATTTACTGCAAACTCAGCTACCTTGAGTTAGGCCAGCCAGAGCAACATTAATATACTGAGAAAATAAAGTAAGCACTTTAGCCAAAATCTAGTAATTACACTAGAATAATTGGGACCCCGCCTCAAGTAATAAGAGAATATTCCTGTAGAATACGTGGTTGATGTTTGTTCCAAGGTGTGGCGATGGGCTATGCTGACTCACTCACTCCATTACTTGTGAATAAAAAAATGGCCGGTGGATGAATGAAACTGGCCCAGGTTAGTGATGTGCCTTCTAGTCATTGCACAGAATTCTTTGACCATTAAAAAAATAAACAGTATGCTCATTTATGGACCAAACCTGTATTCATACTTAAAAGTATCTTGTTAAAACCTACTGAGCTGACCAAATCTTCTTATCTTGCACTACCCTGTAAGAGGGAGAACAGATTGTTTGCTAGAAATTGAGACTGAATCTGTTTTATCTTAGGCTAAAGACAGAAAGAAAGATATTATTTAAAGACATATGCCAGAATGACCAAAATTATCATCTGACTTCACTTTTTTGTCAATCAAATCATTTCATTATTAATACTAAATAAAATGTTGGAACTTTTGTGGATGTAAATCGTGGCTCACTGTGCTTTGTATGATAATATATAACTTACACCTCTATACTGTACTGTTATTAGACAGCCTCACTTGCCTTGATAAAAAAAAAAATATATATATATATATATAACAGACTAATTTGGTAATGATTTTAAAAGATGTAAAGAGAGAAGTTTTGTTTGTACCTGCTGGTAAGGGGGTGTCTCTACCTCTTCCATTAACAGAACCCTTTGAAGCTAAATTTTCGCAGGAATGGAGCTCTCCATCACTGTAACAAGGTAAAATAGGTCAAGCCTGCATGGGGCCAAACTAAAAGAAACCAATTTTCTAAATAGTTTCCCTAGCTGGAGGACAAACTAAAAAAAAACTTGCCTTTCTGGAAAGTTGCAATAGGCTGTAATAGAATAAGGGGGGAAAAAAGGGAATGGAAAAGCTTTGCTTACAAAATGGGAGGATATCTTTCAGCAGGAGTAAGAATATATCCTTTATCATCATTTTCCTTTGATATTTAAGCAGGAAATGCTTCTATCAATGTCATCCCAGGCATTTATACGTATAATGATAGGAATCAAATAAGTAAAGTAAATGAAGGACACAAACGATACACCTATTAGGTTACTGTCAATCTACAGGTGAACATAATTACATGTTAACTTTAAAGAAAGTGTTTAAGTTATAAGTTAAAATGAATTGCAGGAATAAGGTGATAGTGCCAGAAGCATTTCACAATGTCTCCAGTGTTGCATTACCATTTAAAAGTCAATTTTAGACAAATTCATTTGCAAAAGAACTACCTGTTCCTCTGACCATAACTTTAGATTATTGGCAGTGTAGACAGACTAATTTGATTTTGAAATATTCTTCCATTTCTAAATTTTAGTCACTTGTTTGGAAAATTATATTATGCCTCTTGGGATAATTAAAACCACACCAAGTGTCTCAAAACCAGCATTAGAAATCACTGGTTTATGTAATTGGCAAGGAGATATCTGTGGCCAGGACTTTTAACTAAACCTATCAGTGTAATTTATCTCTTCTTTGGAGTGACTTCTGTTCTATCACTAAAATTTGTTCATTTTCCTTTGTTTATTCACGTTCATGTGGGCTCCATTTATCCTTACTTACATTCATTCATTTATATAATAAACACTTACTGCTTTACCAAGTCATATTTAGCCTCATAAACCTCTTCCCTCTCCCCTCGTTCATTCCACCCATCTTCATTCCACCGCCGATTCCCATTTCCCACCTTCCATACTTCAAGTCTTAGGGATCTGCTATCTCATTTATCTGGAAGACTCTTCCACAAGCGCTTGCCGTGGGTTAGTTCCTATTTCATTCAGGCTTCTGCTTCAAACACCACCTCCCAAAGAAGCATTTCCTGAGAATGCTGTACAAAATTCTCCACACACCCATCTTTTGGTTGTTTGATCCTTTGTCTTGTTAATAGCTCTTTTACTATTTGAAATGATGTTGTATAAACAAAGTACTTATTTGTTCATTTGGTGTCTATCTCTCACATTCAGCTGAAAATTCCATGAAGACCTACTTTGTTCTGTCAAAATTAGATTCTCAGCATATGGAGCAATCCCTTGAACATAATATATAGGCGTTGTCTTAGTTCACAGAGGGCACTATAACAAGGTAACATAGGCTGAGTTGCTTATAAAACACAAATATCAGAAAGGGAGACAGAACATAAAGACTCCTAACTCTAGGAAATGGACTGGGGGTGGTGGAAGGGGAGGAGGGTGGGGGGTGGGGGTGAGTGGGTGACAGGCACTTGACGGGATGAGCATTGGGTGTTATTCTGTATGTTGGCAAATTGAACACCAATAAAAAATAAATTTATTATTTAAAAAAAAAAAAGTATTTCTCACTGTTTTGGAGGCTGGGAAATCCCAGAACAGGATGCCAGCAAGATCAGGTTTGGGTGAGAGCACCTTTCCCTGGTCTCTTGTCATGGTGGCAGGTCAGGGAGGAGAGCAAGCTGTCTTCTGTCTCTTCTTAGGACAGTAATCCCATCATGAGGGCTCCATCCTCATCACCTAATTACTTCCCAAGGGCCACATCTCCAAATACCATCCCATTAGGTATTTGGGGAACACAAAGATGTATTCTATAGTAAGTATTCAATTAATAATTTTTGAAACTTTAATAAGAAAATATTCATATTTAATCAGTCTTGAAGATTTGGGGCCTAAAAATTTTCTTATGATGCATAACTTTGCATATAATCTGAGCCTTTTAGAATAGTGTTGTTAAAAGTAGCTATTTTTCAATATTGCTTTATGATTCAATTTTAAAACTTTACAAATACATGTGTGCATGTGTAAGCTTTAAATTTTGGTGGTCTGGTAATGATTGATAACTATCTTCTGTAATTCAAATGACAAGACAAAAAACACTAATAAAACATCAACTCTAGAAAACCTTTGCAAGGCAAGTCTTAGAGGAAAACTTGCCATTATGTGAAAGTGAGAAATGGAGTTAGCTAAACTCCAGCTTAATATGATCAGGGAGCTTTAAGATAGTCCCTGAGGGGAAGAGTAATTACAAAAGAATCAGCAGTTCCCTACTTCAGAAAAACAGAAGCAATTGCTAACATTCTCAGTGTATTTAAGTTAGTGGGGCAAGTGTACCTTCAATTTCTAAGAAAATTATGAACTTATTTCTTTTTCCGGAATATAAGCTGAAGCTTTCACAGTTTTAGTACTATTCCAAGTGAGGAAAGAATTCATGTTTCAGCCATCAATATTTATATATTGGCTTTCTTCAGAGTGCTTAAATGTTGTGGCCTTTTGATCTTAAAATATACTGTAACGGGAACAACTTCTTTTGCTCGCCACCTGGTCTTGCTCAAGTCACTTAGATTATTAAACAGTATATGCAGACAGACAGGCCTTAAATCTTGCCTTGAACATTTAGGTAACGGAACTAATTATAACTTGATTAAGCAGTTTCTCTCCGAACATAGAATCCCATCCTTCAGGTATATCTACATTTTTTTTTTTTTTTTTACTTTTTTGTCTCTTTAAAATATTGCTGCTTCGCCTAACTTCCTGAAGCTGCCTGTCATAACCAGACAATAAATCCTTTTCTCACTATTTTCCCCTTTTATTTTCTAAGATTGTATTCATTTATTTACTTGTGTGAGAGAGAGAGAGAGAGAGAGAGAGTGTGTGTGTGTGTGTGTGTGTGTGAGAGAGAGAGAGAGAGCACAAGTGGGGAGGGGCAGAGGAGGAGGGAAAGGGAGAGAGAATCTGAAGCAGACTCTGCACTGAGCAGGGAGCCTGACATGGGGCTCCATCTCAAGACAATGGGATCATGACCTGAGCCAAAACCAAGAGTTGGTTGTTTAACCAGCTGAGACATCCAGACCCCTCATCTTCTCACTGTTTTCTGAGTCTCTTTTAATCTTTAAAGTTAACATTTCACAATTTAGTTTGCATCTGTTTTCCAATTAATTTTTGTAGTAATTATTACTATTAGATCACAAGTCTTTTAAAAGAATTTATATCCTGTGTTCCTTCTGCATTATCAGTAGAAAGATATTTTTTTTTAATTAACTTTTATTGGTGTTTAATTTACCAACATACAGAAAAACACCCAGTGCTCATCCCGTCAAGTGTCCACCTCAGTGCCCGTCACCCATTCCCCTCCAACACCCGCCCTCCTCCCCTTCCACCACCCCTAGTTCGTTTCCCAGAGTTAGGAGTCTTTATGTTCTGTCTCCCTTCCTGATATTTCCCAACATTTCTTTTCCCTTCCTTTATATTCCCTTTCACTATTATTCATATTCCCCAAATGAATGAGAACATACACTGTTTGTCCTTCTCCGATTGACTTATTTCACTCAGCATAATACCCTCCAGTTCCATCCACGTTGAAGCAAATGGTGGGTATTTGTCGTTTCTAATTGCTGAGTAATATTCCATTGTATACATAAACCACATCTTCTTTATCCATTCATCTTTCGATGGACACCGAGGCTCCTTCCACAGTTTGGCTATTGTGGCCATTGCTGATAGAAACATCGGGGTGCAGGTGTCCCGACGTTTCATTGCATCTGAATCTTTGGGGTAAATCCCCAACAGTGCAATTGCTGGGTCGTAGGGCAGGTCTATTTTTAACTCTTTGAGGAACCTCCACACAGTTTTCCAGAGTGGCTGCACCAGTTCACATTCCCACCAACAGTGTAAGAGGGTTCCCTTTTCTCCACATCCTCTCCAACATTTGTTGTTTCCTGCCTTGTTAATTTTCCCCATTCTCACTGGTGTGAGGTGGGATCTCATTGTGGTTTTGATTTGTATTTCCCTGATGGCAAGTGATGCAGAGCATTTTCTCATGTGCTTGTTGGCCATGTCCATGTCTTCCTCTGTGAGATTTCTCTTCATGTCTTTTGCCCATTTCATGATTGGATTGTTTGTTTCTTTGGTGTTGAGTTTAATAAGTTCTTTATAGATTTTGGAAACTAGCCCTTTATCTGATATGTCATTTGCAAATATCTTCTCCCATTCTGTAGGTTGTCTTTTAGTTTTGTTGACTGTATCCTTTGCTGTGCAAAAGCTTCTTATCTTGATGAAGTCCCAATAGTTCATTTTTGCTTTTGTTTCTTTTGCCTTCGTGGATGTATCTTGCAAGAAGTTACTGTGGCCAAGTTCAGAAAGGGTGTTGCCTGTGTTCTCCTCTAGGATTTTGATGGAATCTTGTCTCACATTTAGATCTCTCATCCATTTTGAGTTTATCTTTGTGTATGGTGAAAGAGAGTGGTCCAGTTTCATTCTTCTGCATGTGGATGTCCAATTTTCCCAGCACCATTTATTGAAGAGACTGTCTTTCTTCCAATGGATAGTCTTTCCTCCTTTATCGAATATTAGATGGCCGTACATTTCAGGGTCCACTTCTGGGTTCTCTATTCTGTTCCATTGATCTATGTGTCTGTTTTTGTGCCAGTACCACACTGTCTTGATGACCACAGCTTTGTAATACAACCTGAAATCTGGCATTGTGATGCCCCCAGCTAAGGTTTTCTTTTTTAAAATTCCCCTGGCTATTCGGGGTCTTTTCTGATTCCACACAAATCTTAAAATAATTTGTTCTAACTCTCTGCAGAAAGTCCATGGTATTTTGATAGGGATTGCATTAAACGTATAAATTGCCCTGGGTAACATTGACATTTTTACAATATTAATTCTGCCAATCCATGAGCATGGAATATTTTTCCATCTCTTTGTGTCTTCCTCAATTTCTTTCAGAAGTGTTCTATAGTTTTTAGGGTATAGATCTTTTACCTCTTTGGTTAGGTTTATTCCTAGGTATCTTATGCTTTTGGGTGCAATTGTAAATGGGATTGACTCCTTAATTTCTCTTTCTTCAGTCTCATTGTTAGTGTATAGAAATGCCATTGATTTCTGGGCATTGATTTTGTATCCTGCCACGCTACCAAATTGCTGTATGAGTTCTAGCAATCTGGGGGTGGAGGCTTTTGGGTTTTCTATGTAGAGTATCATGTCATCGGCGAAGAGGGAGAGTTTGACTTCTTCTTTGCCAATTTGAATGCCTTTAATGTCTTTTTGTTGTCTGATTGCTGAGGCGAGGACTTCCAGAACTATGTTGAACAGCAGTGGTGAGAGTGGACATCCCTGTCTTGTTCCTGATCTTAGGGGAAAGGCTCCCAGTGCTTCCCCATTGAGAATGATATTTGCTGTGGGCTTTTCGTAGATGGCTTTTAAGATGTCGAGGAAAGTTCCCTCTATCCCAACACTCTGAAGGGTTTTGATCAGGAATGGATGCTGTATTTTGTCAAATGCTTTCTCTGCATCTAATGAGAGTATCATATGGTTCTTGGTTTTTCTCTTGCTGATATGATGAATCACATTGATGGTTTTACGAGTGTTGAACCAGCCTTGTGTCCCAGGGATAAATCCTACTTGGTCATGGTGAATAATTTTCTTAATGTGTTGTTGGATCCTATTGGCTAGTATCTTGTTGAGAATTTTTGCATCCATGTTCATCAGGGATATTGGTCTGTAATTCTCCTTTTTGGTGGGGTCTTTGTCTGGTTTCGGAATTAAGGTGATGCTGGCCTCATAGAACGAATTTGGAAGTACTCCATCTCTTTCTATCTTTCCAAACAGCTTTAGTAGAATAGGTATGATTTCTTCTTTAAACGTTTGATAGAATTCCCCTGGGAAGCCATCTGGCCCTGGACTCTTGTGTCTTGGGAGGTTTTTGATGACTGCTTCAATTTCCTCCCTGGTTATTGGCCTGTTCAGGTTTTCTATTTCTTCCTGCTCCAGTTTTGGTAGTTTGTGGCTTTCCAGGAATGCGTCCATTTCTTCTAGATTTCCTAATTTATTGGCGTACAGCTGTTCATAATATGTTTTTAAAATCGTTTGTATTTCCTTGGTGTTGGTAGTGATGTCCCCTTTCTCATTCATGATTTTATTAATTTGAGTCTTCTCTCTCTTCTTTTTAATAAGGTTGGCTAATGGTTTATCTATCTTATTAATTCTTTCAAAGAACCAACTCCTGGTTCTGTTGATCTGTTCCACAGTTCTTTTGGTCTCGATATCATTGAGTTCTGCTCGAATTTTAATTAACTCTCTTCTTCTGCTGGGGGTGGGGTCTATTTGTTGCTTTTTCTCTAGTTCCTTTATGTGTAAGGTGAGCTTTTGAATTTGAGATCTAGAAAGATATTTTTAATTGATACATGTTTTGATTGCTACTTGAAATATTTCTTAAACCACAATTTCACCTAAAAGAATAGATATTCTGATATTCGATATGTTAAGTACTGAACTTACCTTATCTAACACGCCTGAATCCTCTTCATACATTAATTTTTATTCTACTTTTGTATATTTGTTACTAGCGAAATGATTTGTTTATCCATTCAAGCTAAAAACCTCAAATTCATCTTATTCCTCCTCAGACTTCAAATTCAAATAGTAGGCAGAGCTTATAATTATACCTCAGTAATTTCTCTCATAGTCACCTTTTATTTTGATGCCAGTCTTCTGGTTCAGACCTTCATGGTGGTCCTGTTTTTCCAGATTCTAATTTCTATGCTCTCTATTATATCTTTCTAAAAATTATAATACATTTTTCTAAATAGGTATTTTAATGAAGCACAGCACTGATAAAAACTTACACTGCATCTCACTGTAAATGGATTAATGTTTAAATTTCACATCCTGCATTTGAACTTGGCCTGCTTATACTTCTCATTATGTCCTCCTTAAATAAGAATACATAGCCTTTCCCAATAAATACTTTATCTTCTTGCTTTTATGCACTAATTGTGCCAATTTTTCCCTGTGAAATACATGATTTCCCTTCTCAGTGAAATGAAATACTATTTATGCTTCTAAATCCAGTTCAAATAACTCTTCTTCTCTGAGTACTTTCTTTATCCTGCTAGTGACTGGATTCATTTAAAATAATATGTATGCACTACTTTTATTTAAGAGCCACATTTCCCTTCAATATGTCTATTGTATTGTTTTATCTCATCTGCAGTCCTTAATTTCCTTATAAACCAAAAATATGTCTTATTCAATTTTATATTTGCAGAGGTAACCTAGATAATGTCTTACAGGTGATGGAAATTCAATAAAAAGAAATAACTGAATAAGTCAATGAATGGCAAAAGGAAGAAAGGAAGGAAGGAAGGAAAGAAGGAAGGAAGGAAGGAAGGAAGGAAGGAAGGAAAGAAGGAAGGAAGGAAGGAAGGAAGGAAGGAAGGAAGGAAGGAAGGGAGGGAGGGAGGGAGGGAGGGTTGCCATGCCTGGCAACTCAGGAAGGCATAGGCAGGGCAGAAGTAACCAAATATGGCAAGATCAGACTAAGAGCATGAAGTTATAAAGTAATGAAAGAATGACACTTCACCTAGAGCTGGCCCTTCTTCAAGCCTAGTTAACTGGGCTTTTTTTACCCTGTTGTGAGACCATCTCCATCCTTAAAAATCAAAACACATATTGTCCCTTTGCCCTAACTAAATAATCATTAATTGGGATACATTCGTAAAAAGACTTACATTGTTAATTACTTTTCCATGTATGCCTGTTGTTTCTTGATGACTGAAATCTGTATTTTGAAATTTATTTCTCACTCACAGAAATCTACTAGTAATCTACATTCATTGAATAGATGGGAAAAACTGTTCAGTAGGTTTTGTAGACCACTATAGATTGATCTAACTGGTAAAACACCTATAGTGCGTGTGTGTCCATGTGTACTGGTTCTGTTAGGGGTGGAATGGAAATTCCTTCCAGGGTCATTCTGTGGAACTCTTACTTGCTCTCTTTCTCTCTCTTCCACATAAATTTATGATAATGATGTATTCTTTTTTTAAAAAAAGGATTTATTTATTTGAGAGACAGAGAGCCAGGGAGGGGCAGAGAGAGAAGGAAAATGAGACTCTCCAGCAAACTCCCTACTGAGCACAGAGGCCAAGATGGGTCTCCATCTCATGACCCTGAGATCAGGACCTGCACAGAAATCAAGAGTCAGAGGCTTAACTGACGGAGCCACCCAGGTTCCCCTCTGATAATAATGTATTCTACACGTTGAAGCTGATGACTAAAGAGGTAAAGTGACTTCATCAAAGTCACACAGTTATTAAGCAACAGGACTTTTGTAGTTTTTCAAACCTTATTCTAGGTTCAATCCAAGGTCCTTCCTGCTACACCAACTTGGCATCTCATTAGAGACTGGATATTAGAGATCCAGTTACATTCCATTAATTATCAAAACATATTAATCTTTGTTCCCTTCTGTAAAACACTGTGCTCTAATTTCAAACTGAGAAATTAGAAAGAAAAGAAAGCAAAGGGATTTTTTTTTCATTTCCCAATACTCTGAACTACTAGTTCTTTCCTAAGACCGCAGGCATCTGGTAGTATTAATATGATATATTGTGGCAGGAGACTGAACTTTAATTGATCCATGATTTTAATCCATGTTGTGGTGCTGGCAGGAAGATCTGAGGTACTGGTAAATAATTTGAGGTGTACCAAATGCCTTTATGATTTGAAATATCTTCATAGCTTTGCAACAGTCACTGCAGACTTACGCTGAAAATACCAGAAATAAAAATATGAAGGACATTTGACCATATCTTAAAATTAAAATAAAACTGAATCAAGCAAATGTAATAAACCAAAAAACAAAATTAATGCATTAAGGCACATGGTGCTAAAGTAGCATTTCCATTCTGAAACTTTATAACTGAGCAAGGGAAACTCATTTCCCTGACAGGAAGTGTATTATTGTGCATTATTTGGTGATATAAAATTACCTTACAAAGCACAGGTATATCCATCCAGGATTTCCTCCTCAGTTCATCATACAGTTTGCATAACAACTGCTCTTTCTCCCGTGAACAGATGGGCCAATAAGGTGAGGTAAGAGAAGAGATGGAGGAGGAAAAAAAACGAAGGAAGAAAGGTATTTCTGTCAGCTGTGGAGGAGAACATGTAAAGGGTATGTTATCTCACTCAGCACAAAGAATCCCTGGATTTCTTTTTCCACCACAGAGCAGCAGGTTTTCCCTCCTCCCTAGCCATCATACCCAACAATACTTCAGAGACAGCTTGGTTCTTTAGCTTTTAGTGTCTGTTAAAATGTAGAAATTGAAAGCACACTACAGGGCTTTGATTCAGCATATTTTTCCTCCTCACAGAAACAAAAACCTTAAAGAAGATCGGGCTCTTCTAAAGGGATCCTGAAACCCTAAGTAAAAGTCGGGATTCAAAGGACAAACCATTGTCTAAGCATCCTATTATCCTGGGCAATGTTATGTTCACTAGGAACTTCAGAGACCCCTGAGGATGCTTATGTAAATTACCTCAGAGTGTGGGAGAAATCTAGCATTATCCATGCCATTTAAATCCATACTTGAGGAGCTCAAAGAGGGAAACGTGGTAAGCAAATGGTACACTGTGTCAAGAGACCTGAAAAAAATGTTAAACCGTCCATAAAAATAAACCTAACTTCCAAGATTAATGACTGTGCAGAAGTTAAAACTGGATGAGAAAGAACGTAATATGTAAATGTGACAGAATTTATATTAGCAACCCTTTTAGGATTCCTAAAATATGGGTTCAGGAAGGAGATTTATTCATAAATACTGCAATGTTTTGAATTTTACTTGAAGAGAGTATTGTTTTATCACAGAACGTACTTGAAGGAGAAAGGCTTTGTAAGCAAGTAGGAAAAAGAAAATCACTATCATGACAATACTAGGAAGTAGTGTGTGTGTGTGTGTGTGTGTGTGTGTGTGTGTGTGTGTGTGTTTTCTCTTTTGACTTTAATTAATCTCTCTCTCTGGATTTTTGTAAGCTGGAAAGAGGTTTCATTTTTGTTTTTGGAGTTTGCTTGCCAAATAGGGGTCTTTGAACTATCACTGTTCTAACTCTGCCAACCACAGCATTCAGAGCTAAAGATTTTAATTTGTTTTAAAACTATACAAAAGTAAAACAGCAAGCTGTGTGGGCAGTGGAGTGGAGAGGTCAGGGTCAATCCTGAGGACACAGATGGCTATTAGTAAGGTAGACATGCAATGCCCATCTCTTTCTTTTCCTTCCTTCAATTACTATAAAAGATCCCTGGTGACTGAGGCTGATTTTTTTTTTTTATTATTATTATTCTTTAACCATTTACTATTATCTCTGAAACAACAACAATCTAATCAGAAGTTTGATTTTTCTTCACTTTATATTTTTTTACAATATTCAGTGCAGCACCTTAGCCATAGTAGTTGATGTATACAATTGGCTACATTGGCTACATTGATTTAAATTTAAATGTGGTCAACTTAAGACAAACTGCGTTGTTTAAGGGACCACACAGAGGGAAAGACAGGTAGAGGCCTTTTGTAAGCACTTTTAAACATCACAAGGAATATTTAATGGGTTTAATTGTAAAATGATGCACTTCACTGAAATTTACTGTTTGTGTACTACTCAAAGACACAATTCACAAGAAGGAACTAGGGATCCTACTGAAATCGTGCTCACCTTACGACTCCAACCAAGATGCACAAATATTAGCTTACTGATGTGCCATTTTCTCTCAGATGTAGGGCAACATATGATAAAAAGCATGAGAAAGGGCGAGGCTGTTGAATGGAACTGGGAAACTAAGGGAAAACATTGTTTTTTTAAATTTAATTTACATTGACAGGACTTGGAAGGGACCTAACTAGTGTCATAGCAGGACACTGACCAAAGCAAAGAACAATAATTTCTTATTTTTTCTATCTTCCTTTCAATCCTTCCTTCCTCGCTTCCATCCTTTTTCTGTGCTTCCTTTTTTCTTCCTTCATGAAACATTTACTGATGAACCTACTATGTACCAGGTAATAGAGTAGGTGCTAAATATCTTGATCCATAGTTAGTAAGGGGACAGTTTTTCATTCACAAACTCAAATTTAACGAATTCTGAATACAAATCTGCCACACCAGAGTCTCTGTTAAACTTTGAAGCCCGGTAAACAATAGAGATACCCTCCTTATCCTCATGTAATCTGGATTCAAACTTAAGCAGTAAGAGTTTAAAATTCTGCTAAATAAGCTTACTCAGAGGCAGCGACAAAGACTGAAAGAGTCATGAATCTCAATTTACTATATGCGCCGTTTGCTATACTCTAAATGCTAATTAGCATTGTTGTAAGAGAAAAGACAATATCGCCCATTAATCAATGATTCTAATGTTACCCGTGATTTTCAAAGAGGTGAAAATGTAGATCTCCATGCAGTTAGAAGCAGTCCAGGAGCCAATGAAAACCAACCTGTACACGGCTATTCTAGAGCATGCCATAATTTAACCATGTGTCTCCATCAGAATTTTCCCCCCTCAACACTTTATTATAAAAATTACAAATATACAACAAAATTGAAAGAACTATACAGTAAATAACCAAATAACCACCATCTAGATTCCAAAATTATAAATATTTTTATGTATTTGCTTTAGACTTTCTCTTAGAGTATGACTTTTGGCTTAAAATAAAGTTGTAAGAATCAAAGACAACTAATCATGTCAGGAGCAATTCTTATAGCCATATTAGACCATCATTATATCACAGAAAATCTAATGGAATCAATGACAGCCTTGTTCAGAAATGAATGATGATGGCTTTGCACGACAGATAATGTTCAAAATTTTTGTGCCCATTGGAATTAAATCATGACAGAAAAACATCACAGGTTAAGGAAGAAAAATAGCTTTAAACTACCTTGGCATATAAATGCAGAAAGTGAATTAATAATATTTACTCCCATTTTGATTAAGATTTCATTATGCGCTGTGGGGACAAATCCTACAAAATAAAATTAAATTAAAATACATAGTTTAATGGCAGTGACTTTTTTTTAAATGACATACTATGATTTCCCCTCCAAACTATTATCTTCATCAACAAAGCAATTATATTTAAAATTATTTAATTCTTTGTAAATGGCATTTATGCTTGCTACTATTATACTTTGCAAATATTAGCTTAATGTCACACAGAAGAATTGTGAAAAAGCACATATTTTGTGTAGTAAAAGGAAAGATACCTGGAAATTTGCAGAGTTGCATTCTGGACAATGATCTATGAGTTTCAGATATGCAAATCTCTGGGTATCAGATTTCTTACTGATTGTTTTTTACCTTTAAAAAGAGAAAGAGAAAGAGTGAGAAAGAATGATTGTGTGTGTGTATGTGTGTGTGTGTATGCATGAATGTCTCTGAAAGAGACAGACAGAGATAGAGA
Organism: Vulpes lagopus; assembly: GCF_018345385.1. NCBI lineage: Eukaryota > Metazoa > Chordata > Mammalia > Carnivora > Canidae > Vulpes > Vulpes lagopus. The sequence goes on from NC_054839.1 coordinate 47,558,803, forward strand.
GAAAGCAAATGAATGGAATTCTCTCTAAGTTTCCTATAGTTGGTACTCAAATCACCTCTCTAGACAGTGGTGGTCTTGCTAAGGTATCAGGAGGATTTGGATTGTTCCGTAGAAGTTCCAAAGATTGATTAAGAAGGGTAAGTCATCTTTTATTATCCTATCTTGCCTTTAATAAAGGAAAATTTCCAAAGCCTAGCACAAGTCTCTTCCAAGTGAATTTCTCTGTTCACAGGATCACAGAGCATTAGTTTAGCACAGATTAACTCCTTTTTAAGACATTATCTTCGTAAGGCTCCAACATTATTACCTGTGTCTTACCCACCCAGACCACCAGCCTCCATTGGTTGATTGGGAATGGAATTCCAAAGCCTCATGATTTTTATTTAGCCTTTTACTTTATTTTTAAATTTTTTAAATTTTTTATTTTATTTTATTTTTTTAGCCTTTTACTTTTAACTTAGGATTCAGTAATTTCACTCTCTCTTTTTCTCAACTCACAATACAAATACAAATGTTTTCAAATAAAAATGTTTGTACTCCTTTTCTCATCAATACTAATAGATATGTTTTTCATACTGGCCCATTAATTTGTTCTATATCATTCCTGTTACCAGCAGCCCTACAGTTTTGGGGTGACCTGAAAATAAAACAAAGAGCACTACAAAAATAAGACATTGTATATCAAAACATGGCAATCATCATATAACTTCTGGACCTGAGAATCTTATTCTAGAATTGTCTAAAGAGGGCTGCAGATGTGATCTTCATAGATAATCTCAGGAAGGCAGGTAATTCAGCAGTCTGAAAAACAATAAAAACAACACTGCCCTTCACCCATGGGTCCCAATGCCCAAAGGATCCCACACTCCAAAAGAATTCTCAGTATCTATCTGCAGAACAGGAATGACAATACAAATACCCAATATTGACATAATACTTACTGTGTAGCAGATGTTTTCTAAGTGGTTTATGTATATTAATTTATTCAATGCCCCAAAATTCAGATAGATTACATATTACAATTGAGAAAAATGAATTATAGAGAGGTTAAGTAATTCATCCAGTTGAGGTGCACAGACATTGGTTAACAAGATGATGGACTCTGTGAGCCTTTTGTTATGCCCTACCATGATCTATTTTCTTTTGCCTACATTCGGTGATTTTTTTGAGGTGGGGAGGCAGGTGTTGGGAAATTCACATGTTCCAGGGAAAGCATGTGCACATCCTCCCTCATTATCAATACCTGCCATAAGAGTACATTTGTTTCAATTGATGGCTCACACTGACACATCAGTATCACCCAAAGTCCATAGTTTACAGTAAGGTCCAGTCTAGGTGGGTTTGGGGAAAAAATAAGATGATCTGTTTCCACCATTAGAGTATCATAGAGAGTATTTTCCCTGCCCTTAAATACTTCTGTGCTTCCGCTCTTTAACCTCCCCTCCCCACAACCACTAATCTTTTTACTGTCTCCATAGTTTTGCCTTGTCAAGAATGCCTTATAGTTGGAATAATATAGTATATAATCTTTTCTGATTTACTTTTTTACTTAGTAATAGGTATTTCATGGCTTTTCATGGCTTGATAGTTTATTTCTTTTCCGGGCTGAATAATATTTTGTTGTTTAGACATACCACAGTTCATATATCCATTCCCCTACTGAAAGACATTCTAGTTGTTTCTGAACTGAATTGTTTGGGCAATTATGAATAAAAAAGTCATCAACAAACAACAATAACAACAAATAGATATTAAAAGTGTCAGCCATTACTGCTATCCTACAAATCAGAATTTCTACTGCTTCACAAAGCTATGGATTCCTTTTTGAGGCAAATAGAATGGCTAACATTTATAACAAATATAACAGATCTATTATGTAGAGTATCTCAGATCTAAAAGAACTGTCCACAATCAATGAATGACATTAGGCCATATGTTCTTTTCTCCAAATATTTATTTTAGGGATCACAATAAACAAATGGATTAAGAAAAGTGAAATTCCTTTAGTCCACCATATTTGTGTATTTATTCAGATTCTAATTTTATCAGTGGCTTTTAGGTATCTTGAAAAAATCCCTTAAACTTCCTTAGCATCCTCAGAAAGTCCTCTATCACTTAAAGAAAAAAATAAAAGGAGGGGAACCTGGGTGGCTCAGTAGGTGGCTCCCTGCTCAGTGGGGAGCCTGCATTTCCCTCTGCCTCTGCAGTTCTCCCTGCTTGTGCTCTCTCAAGCTGTCTCTCTCTAAAATGAATGAATGAATGAATGAATGAATGAATACATAAATAAAATCCTTTATTTTTTTAAAGATTTCATTTATTTATTCATAAGAGACACACAGAGAGAGGCAGAGACATAGACAGAGGGAGAAACAAGTTCCTTGCAGGAGCCCAATGTGGGACTCCATCCCAGGGATCCCAGGGCCCGGGATTAATGCCCTGAGCTGACGGCAGAAGCTCAACCGCTGAGCCACCCAGGCATCCCAAATTTTTAAGATGAATAAATAAATAATAATAAATAAAAAGATAAAGCATCACAACGTTTTATATTCCTACATTATGAAATATTTTGTAAATATCAAAATGAAGGCAGTTATGCAACCAAAGGTATAGGAATTAGTGTTACACCTTCATCTCTGAAACCCACATCTGCACAGTGAAGTCAAAGCCTCTCTATAGAGAGTCCCTACCACAGGTGCAGCTGAAATCCTGATTCTGTGTCCATCCTCCATGCTGACTTCATTGTAATCCCAGCAGTATCATTTCACGAGCTGTTATCATCCACCATCTTCATAAAAATATAAAAATCTTCTCCAAATTAAAATCAGAGTCATCTGCAAATTGGCACTTAGCAAAAAAACTTTATGTACCTACATAAATTTTATAGCAATCTAGTGATAGGGTTTTATAACATATGTTTGCAAGAACTAGCAAAGACTCCTTGAAAGGAGCAAAAAAAATCACATTTTGTAATGCTGAATACCTGAAAAGAGACAATAACAAATGTTACTATATTTAAATGTAAATCTCATAATAATAAGATATAGTAAAATTTTCACACTGAATTAATATTATAAGGTAAATATTTCTCCAGGTTTTGGAATATATTTGATTTAGAATTTTATGAGTAGATATATTTCATATTTCCAACTTTGTTATATAAATTATTCAAATATATTCTACTACCTCCTATAGAAGATTCTATAACATAATAATACTAACTGTCACTTACTGAGGGCTTACTAGTGTGAAATGTCATTTTAAGTGTTTTATATATCTTATAATTTAATAAGATGATTTAATAAGGTGATTATTCACTCACCCTCTAAAGTACGTACCATTGTAATCCCCGCTTCACAAATGATCAAATGGAAATACAGAAAGGATAGATAAGTGGTTTGCCAAATTTACACAGCTAGTCGGTGACAAAACCAATTTTTTGAGCTCAGGGAGCCCATGTTAATCCACCTCTCCTATGAATATGAAATAAGACGCACTTTAAGCCATTGGTTTTAACATATGGTAAGTCATTATAGACATTTAAAGTGTTACTTTTAAATATTCGATAAGTCTCGTAATATGTGCACTATTCTGAAGTAAAGTTTATTTTCTTAAATTTATACTTTAATCTTACAATTTTGTCTATAAAGTTTTATTTTTTTTGTTTTCCAAATAATTAATGTTTATTTTTCAAATATGATGATAAAAATCTCTTTAAAATAAAACTGGAGTTATCATTATGAACATTAAAAATATTTCTTTGTGCATCTTTCTAACATTTGGCTTTATAGGATATTTTTTTCTTCATTAGTGCCGTCTATATGAGCAATTCAGAATTTAATTCTACATGAATATGAGTCCGGTAAAGGCAAGTTTTTGTCTTTCTGGTTAATTTTTGTTTCCTGTTGCTAGAAAAAAAAAAGCTTGGCAAATAATTACTGAATGAACTTGTTTTTGAACGAACTTCAATTAGTCTTCATTTTAAATTACCCTTTGCTATTCTTATCAGTTTCTCCTAATCTTTTGAACTTTACTGTCATTTTATTTTTTTATTCCTCATCCCAGGTGGATGAATCAGTTGCTATATAAATAATTTTTGTTATTGTATGTTTCCTTTTAGTCAGGTCTTCTCATTTCTCAACAATTTTTATTGGTTTTATTTTGCATTGGGAGAAGAGGAGTTCAGTTTACAGCAGCTTATTATTTGTTTGTCCCATTTATTCTCATTTCCATATTCCACTCCCTACCAGTAGCAACCATTCCTATGCACTTAATATACATCATTTTGTTTGTATGTGTCCTTATAGAATATATAATTTTGTTTTATATGTAAAAAATAATAGTATTGTGTTACATACTGCATTTTGTTTTAATTTTTCTTTTTTCTTTTTTTTTTTTTTTTACTTATTTACATGTGCTAATGAGCCATCCCTCTGGATACATGTACATCCTCTTCATTACTTAAGATGACTGAATTATACTCCATGGTGTTTTTTCCACCACTTTTAATTTTCTCCCCCCCCACCCCCAGGAATAAACAGAAATATTACAATCAAATTATCTCCATAAATAGTCTTGTATTTAACCTTCTTAGACATTTTATACATTTTGTGTAAATTTTATTATATATTCTATATATTTTGCTATCATAATTGGGTATCTTTTTAGCAGATTTCCTCTTGGTTCCCTTCTGGGTTTAATGTAGTATTATTATATTATATAAAAGTACTAGGGGATCCGTGGGTGGCTCAGCGGTTCAGTGCCTCCCTTAGGACCAGGGCTTGGTCCTGGAGTCCTGGGATCGAGTCCCACATCAGACCCCCTGCATGGAGCCTGCTTCTCCCTCTGCCCGTGTCTCTGCCTCTCTCTCTGTGTCTCTCATGAATAAATAAATAAAAATCTTAAAAAAAAAATACTCTTGGAAGGGCCACCAGGATTCAGTGATACGACTTATTATGACTTAATATTTATTAGGAGTTCAATTATTCAGTTAAATTCTCCTTACTAAGTCCAATCATCAATATCAATTATTCTTTAATGACATAGAAGATAAGAGATTGCATGTGTCCTTATTTTATTTATTTATTATTTTTTAAAGATTGTATTTATTTATTCAAATATTTATTTATTTATTTATTTCGATCCTGGGACTGTGGGATCACGCCCTTAGCTGAAGGCAGACACTCAACGGCTGAGCCACCCAGGCATCCCATGTGTCCTTATTTTAAAACAGAAAATTAAAAATCAACTGAATGTTCATGAAAAAAAATAATTATACCTATAGAAGCAAGTTGAACCTTCCCAACACATTTTAGTTATGTCTACATGTGGATACAAACTCATGTTTACTTTGCAACAAGCCCTTGAACTTTCTTGTGTCCTAAGGTCTGTGTATAAATTGAGAAAATAATATCTATTAGGGCAAAGACAATTTAAATACCAAGTTATTCATATTTGTTGAAGTGTTCTCAAACAGTTGTTGAAATCCCATTAAAGAAATATTGAAGTATTGCATCAATCCTGGTTTCTTTAAAACCATAAAATCTATTATATAAAGAGGTTGCTTTAATACTTCCACTAGAGGCACTTGGGTGGCACAGTTGGTTAAGTGTCTGGTTCTGGACTTTGGCTAGGGTCCTGGGATTGAGCCCTGAGTGAAGACCCATACTGAGCTCAGTGCTCAGTGAGAAGGCTTCTTGAGGACTCTCTATCTCCTTCTCCCTCTTCCCCTCCTCCTGCTCATGCTGGCATGCTCTCTCTTTCTCTCTCTTTAAAATAAATAAATAAATCTTAAAAAGAAAATCCTTCCATTAACAAATTTTTTGACCAAATATAAAATGTTATGTGGGAGTGAGAGTATAGGTGTTACTGGCTTAACGTGGGAACAAATTTCTCTTTGTTTTACTACTACTTCAAAATAAAGATTTCTACGATATCTGGAATCCTTATGCTGAAATGGCTCCTGCGATTCATTCCTAGTCAGGTTCACAGGCCCAAGCTCACTGATAATCTGCCAACAGATCACATTCCCACACAGCCTTATCTTTAATACCCTTCTATCAATACTATGCACCAATGATACCAAAGTAGCAAAACATGTTTGGACTAAACAATACTGTTCATTTAGGTGAAATAAATGGGAGGGAAGGGAGGAGATGTGTAGAAGTAAAACTAAACTCAGGAGATAAAGAGTACATTCCATTGAATTTGTTTACTTTAGTACTAAGAAACCAAATAATAATTCATCAAATTTTCTTCAATACATTTATTTATAAGCCAAATATAACAACAACCAAGTTCTTCTCTTTCTGCCATTCTCTCCCCCCACCCCCGCCCAAGCAGAACTTCATTTACAACACAGAGAACAAACAGCAGAAGCACATGTGTACAAACTACAATGAGCAAGTTCACTGGCATTTCTAAAATAGAGAGAAAATTCTTTATACACAGGATATTCTCCGGAGTCAAGGGAGGTTGGAGTGGGGGCAGAGGACAGAACACAGATCAGGGATGGAGAAGCAAGAACCAATATGTTCAGCGTTCTCTGAGCTAGCAGGAAAAAGTTCCTGACTTCTGACCAAGCCACAATAGAAATGATTAGCTTGCATTATAGTGTTACTAATAACAGAACCATTATTATCAGGTCTTTCAAAAAAGAAAGCAAGTTTAAATGCTAGTTATTTGTTTGTTTGTTTGTTTGTTTGTTTGTGTTTTATTTTTATCAGAATTATAAGATGTCTTTTCCTTCAGTACTCAAGGTTCTTGGTCATGGAAGGATGAAGGGGTAGACCAGACAAGAGTGGTGGGCAGCAAAGCAAGGTTTGTTGAACAAGATTAAAGTAATAGTTTGAAGCTCTGGAGGAGGGAGGGGACCTGAGAGGCTTGCCCCCAGAGTCTCTAAGTCTAAGGGTTTTTATGGGCTTGTTGGCAGGGCTGTTTTAATCTCATTAACCCTCTATGCACCTGTCATTCAATCAAGTTTTTGTCACCCTGTCTATCACATGGGAAAAGGGGGAGGGCTCCTTCCAGGGTGGAATAAAATCCTTTTAACAGTGGTTTCTTCTTAGGGCAGGGGCCTAAGAAGAAATTAGGTCTCTGCATGCCTGCCTTCCAATTAATTATCCTTCACCAATTACTGAATATTTACATTTGAAAAAATGTCATTAAAATATTCTGGTTCTCTTACTTAATCTACATTTCTTATACCTCATTTAGACAAATGTTGAGTTTGTTTTTATTATACTGTCTAGATGTGAAGAAGGTAGGGGGGAAAGACTGGTTTCAATAGACTGGTGAGAGCGATCCATACACAAATAGATACATACATACATACATACATACTCACAGATAGTCCATACACAAATAATGGAGAATTCTTTGGATGTGATAAGGCCAGCGAACCCTCTAAAGTGTATAATTCACTATAATCCAAAAGGCAAGTGCAGAGTTTAGAGCTGTTTATTTTTTTTCTAGGCCCAATAATAGTACATGTGAAAAAAAGCTGATTATATTGTAAATGGACCTCTAAGATGACTGGGTAATTGGCCACGTTTAGGGGCTGGCTTCTTGAGAAAACCTAAGTCATGGCCACCAAAGAAATATGTACTGAATGTGAGGAATTTACCATGACATTTCTTGATATTAATGAATTGAGTGAAGTGGCAGAAAGTGATGGTCCTGCCAATGAAATGTGCAGTAAATCTGCATTTGATACGGGAGAGCTAGGTTCTCGTCTCACGTAGTCCAAGATTGAATCTTGCAGACAATGGAGAGTAAAGCAGTAGAAGTTTATTAAGCAAAGATACAGAGAAAGCTCTCAGAAGTCAGAGGGGTCCCGACAGGGTTGCCACTGAGAGCTTGTAGGGTTGGTCTTTTATTGAGAGCCTAATCTGGGAACCTAAATCCTTTTAACATATCCATTGATATCACCATCAGGGTAAGGACTAGTGATAACATCTTTAATGGCTTACTTCCTTTTTAGAGTCTGATGATGTTTTTTGTTGGTTACAAGTAGCTGTTGTAACAAGACACCCCCTCCCACTACACCTTTCCAACAGGGTGCTTTGACTTGTTCCCTTATCTCTGGTTTCCTTACACCTCAGCAGTTTTGGGATTTTTGTGAGCCTGCTTCCCTGGACCCCTCCCTAGCCCTCCCTAGCCCCATTTGTCTCTAACTCACTTTTATGATAAAAACAAGGAGCAGGCAGTTACCACATAAAACCATCAAGTTAAAATCACTTAAAAAATACGAAAATCTATCTAATAACAACATTGAAAATGTTTCATGTGCTTTAAAACTTGTCAATTTTTTTTTTTAGTCTTATAAAATCTTACCAATTTACAAATAAGGAAATTGAGACCAGAGAGTATAAATTGCAATACGTCATGCAGCTGATATATCGTAGAGCTACAATTGAATCTAGGCAATTTAATGATGGTGTCCATGATTGTAAGCCACCACACTGTGAGCTGGGTTGAAAACAGTTATCTACATAGGTCAGGGAATTGAAGGGACAATATCCTCTGACTTCTAGCTAGAGCAAGATTTTAATAGGAACAAACAGGCCTATATAGCTATATATCTATTTGCCTGTGCACACAGAGCAGAGAAAAACAGGAGTAAAAACCTTCCACAGAATGTCCTTCTCCCTCCTCCTACACCCATTTCATAATCACCCTTCCCTTCACCACAACAGTGCGGTTTCCATCCAACTCCTAGGCTGTATGTTTTTAGCTTGGGGAAAGCAATTTTGTGGTTATCAAGGAGCCTGGAATCTTTCAGAATTTCTCTTCTGATAGCACCATCAGCATTTTCTAAGCTGTCACAAATAAAAGAATGAATGATGAGGTCAGTTTTTCTTAAACAATCTTTGTTAAAATCAAGCATGATCCTAATAACTTCTTTCTTAGATATAAAGCCCCATGTTCTCTTTTACACCTTAAAGTTCCTTAACATTTGTTTCTTATTCCCATTAGTATCAACTGCTTCTGGAATTCTCTCTGTGAAGCACATCTTTCTTCTGTGAGGAGCTCATCTCAAACTCCGACTCTGAAGCTGAAGGCTGTTGTTCACCATCATACTTGGCTGTCGCTCCCTATTGGTGATTGTACCTTATTGCAATCAAAAGGTCTCAGAAAGATCATTTTGACCATAGAATGAGAGTATAGCATAGCATAGCCTAGAGGTTAAAAACAGAATTTGGAGCCAGACTACCTTGGGTTTCTCAATTCCTAGTTCTTTCTCACTGAAAAGTTTAATGTCTCCATTCCTGAGTTCCCATATAAAAAATGATGATAACAGTAACACCTATCACATTGGACTGTTTGGAGGATCAAATGAGTTGGTGTGTGTATTTGTTTTTAAAGCAATTTTTTTTTTTTTTTTTTAAGACAGAGAAAGTGAGTGGTGGGGAGAGGCAGAGAGGAATAGAGAATCCTGCCTGCCCAGAGTGGAGACCAACCGTAAGGACTCAATCTCACAACCCTAAAATAATGACTTTGAAATCATGATCTGAGCCTCCAAGCCCAAATCAAGAGTCCAGTGCTTGACCAACTGAGCCACCCAGATGCCTCTAAAACAACACTCTTAAAAACTAGCCTGATACAAATGTGTTTAATAAATGTTTGCTAATATTATTAATAATAAAACATGCTATTATGTAAGACTTATGAAAGAAATTTTATAATTAAAAAAGTATTAATTAATTGTGAGCCAGTTCCTTTGAAAAATTCATCAGCTTAACTTCCATTTCACCTTACTTTAATTGTCTGTTGATCTTTTTAAATGTCTCCATGCTATTTTGCTTCATAGTGTTTTCTATTTATTTAATAATAATAAATTAGTTTGCAAATGATCCATTTATTTAATAATAATAAATTAGTTTGCGAATGATTAAAGAGACTTTTAAAAAAAGGTACAGGTTTTAATCTTAAATTTTAAAGGTACTATTTCAAACAGAAGTGGGCACAAGATGAAATTTTAAATAATTTAAAATATAGTTAAAACAAAATTAACCATAAAAGGTGTGATAAGATCATTTAATAGCTGTTAATCTAAATAAATATGCTTTTAATCATCAAGTGCCATTTAATTAACCTGCAATAACTGGCTTATTAAATTTAAATTAAATCATTATATGAGACACTTCATTTAAATTGTACATGAATGTTATATTTTCCTACTACTTTGTACTTATCTAGGGTATTCAGATTCACTGAAATGAAGGTTACTGAGAGAATTCTTAAATTCAAACGTCTCATATATCCTTACTGGAAATTCTGTACTTTTACTTTATAAGCTTTAAGTACTCTTCTTATGAGGTGGTCATTTAAGTCTAAAACAACATTAAAACTATGAAAAAAAAATAAAGAAAACAAGCCTAGAAATTTTGTGGTTAATTGCTTCATCCTACTGTTTCCAAAATATGTATATTTTATAGAGACATTTATAGATATAAAAATGGATATTTTTTGAGTTATAATCCAATACTATTTTTTATTTATTTTGTTGCTCAGATTGTGAAGGTATTTGAATTCATCTTTTGTTTTCCATGCTCCAGCTCTATATATATTCATCTACTTCTTCAAGGAACTCCAGTTCATTTGTTGGAGAATAATATTTATAAATCAAGATCTGGGTGCTGGGTGTGCTTATTGCTACTAGAGTGTCACTTGCTCCTAGGCTTTCTTGACAGAAAGAATGAGGTAATATATGTGTGTATATTAACCCATGCATACACACATATCTATATTTATTTACTTATTGATGTATTTGCATATGCATTTAAGAAAATGCACACAAATTCATACTAATACTAGAGAATTCAACCCACAGGATTTATTCTGGCATTCTCCTTTTGGTTTTGTTGTTGTTGTTATTTAAAATTTTTCTTAAGCAGTAAAAAATCATGCTCCACGGTGATCTTTTTAATACTAAGAATTCCTTTTGACATGTTAAGTACACTGCCTAAACCAAGTTAACAAACTAATCTAGAGATAACTCGGTAGATTGCTTTCTTAAAACATTTTTAAGAGTATCACTTCCCAGCATTTATTTTTTTTTTAATTTTTCTTATCTCTCAGAATACTGGAATATATCTGAAGAGCCTTTGTTTGTTTTTTTAACTACTATGGAGTACAACTCCTGAGCTTTTGTTTGTAAATCAATTGGCTAAAGAAGCAATTTTTAAGTAGTAATTTCCCCTCTCAAAATTAGATTAATAGCTAGATACAATATTACAGCCCTTAGAAAAACAAAAGACTATGTATAAGTTAATATAAAATTTAATTAATTTATAAGAAATTAAATTTTCTTTCTAGATATTTGTGGAATCTTTATTCTTCAAAATCATCAGCGAATAATTAAGTGTTATATTTTCCATTACTTTTGCTTGGTAATCCATTGACCAGTTTGTTCTAAATATTAAAATATAGCTTCTCAAAAAATTATCTTATTTCTGTGATAATTTTTAAAATCATAGCACAGTTGTTTTCTTGTGTAATTTTTAAAGTATCTAATCATCTAGAATTTCCTATAATCTTATTCAGGGCTGGTTTTCTCTTGCTTGCCAGATATAATTACAAAGATATTATGAACTCCTAAGGCGCCTAGATGGCTCAGTCAGTTAGGCATCTGCCTTAGGCTCAGGTCATGATCCCAGGGTCCTGGGATTGGGCTCCCAGCTCAGCAGAAAGTCTGCTTCTCCCTCTTCCCCACTCATTCTCTCCCTCTCTTCCTCCCTCAAATAAATAAATAAAGTCTTAAAACAATGATTATCTATTAAGTAATTTCAAGATAAAAATTTATAAATTTAAATTTTATAGTATCTCTTTTTATAATCCGGAAAAATATACTCTGACTTGTCGGTAGGATTTGATTCTTTGGAAATCAATTTATTTTCAAATGCCTTTTCTAGGGGGCTGGATTTATTCAGAGAAAAACCATATGCTTTCCTAGTTATAAGAACTGAGACTACTTCCAGTTTTAGGCTTTGCTGTTTTTGTGTCTTGGTTTTGTTTGTTTGGTTTTGATTTTTAAATATTTTATTTTTATTTTTATTTTTAAGTCATCTCTACATCCAATGTGGGCCTTGAACTCACAACTCCTAGATCAAGATTCACATGTTCTACCGACTGAGCTAGCCAAGCACCCCTAGTTTCAGGCTTTGTATGTTAAGAACTTCAGACTTGCCATTCTGCCATTCATAACAAGTACAAAGTTGAGTAGACTGTAAAATCAACAACTCTTCTTGGTGCTAGGGGAACACACAGGGCAGACTGCTGCCCTAGAGACTGTAGAGAGACAGACAAGCATAGAGAATTGCCGATTACCTGAGCAGAGATTCACAAGCAGAAATTTCCATAAGACCTAGTGCCAGGATAGGAAAACCTGAACTGTAATTGAGCAATTGCTGTAGATTCACTGTGGACAATAAAAATTCTAGGAGGACCCAGACCTAGGGGTGTATCCATGTATTACTGTGAGATTTACCTCCAGGAGCTTGACCAGATTACAAGGCATACCAAAAGGCAAGAAAACAAAACAAAACAAAACACATATGTGAAGAGACAGAACAAGACATGGCAGGGATATTGGAATTATCAGACAGGAAATTTAAAACAAATATGATTAACATGCTAAGGGCTCTAATGGATAGACAGCATGCAAGAACAGATGAGCAGTGTAAGCAGAGATGGAAATCCTTAGAAAGGACCAAAAGAAATGCTACACATAAGAAAACACACTAAAGGAAATGAAGAATATCTTTGATGTGCTCATTAGTAGACTGGACACAGCTGAGGAAAGAAGCTCTGAGCTAGGAGATTTATCCATAGAATCCTTAAAAATCAGAGTAAAGATAAGAAAGAATGAAAAATATAGACCAGAATAACCAAGGACTGTAGGGCAATGACAAAAGATGTAATGTATGCATAATGGACATACCAGAAGAAAAAGAAAGGAACAGAAGAAATATTTGATGTATTTGAAATGACTGACAATTTCCCTAAATTGATGTCAAATACCAAAACACAAATCCAGGAAGCTTACAGATCACCAAGCAGGATACACATCAAAAAATTATACCCTGCATATCATTTTCAAAATACAGAAAACGTAGTTTTACTAAAAATAAAGACAAAATCCTGAAAGAAGCCAGAGGAAGAAAAAACATCTTATCAATAGAAAAGGAAAGGTAAGAAATACATCCAACTTCTCTTCAGAAACTCTGCAAGCAAGAAGAGAGTGGAGTAATATAGCTCAAGTCTTGAGAGAAAAAGAAAAGGCTCGGGCAGCCCTGGTGGTTCAGCGGTTTAGCGCTGCCTTCAGCCCAGGGTGTGATCCTGGAGACTCAGGATAATGTCCTGACCCTCTGCCTGTGTCTCTGCCTCTCTCTTTCTCTGTGTCTCTCATTAATAAATAAATAAAATCTGAAAGAAAGAAAGAAAGAAAGAAAGAAAGAAAGAAAGAAAGAAAGAAAGAAAGAAAGAAAGAAAGAAAGAAAGAAAGAAAGAAAGAAAGAAAGAAAGAAAGAAAGAAAAAGAAAGAAAGAAAGAAAGAAAGAAAGAAAGAAAGAAAAAGAAAGATCCACCAACTTAGAATCCTGTATCCTGTGAAATTATCACTCAAAAGGAAGAAGAAATAACAACCTTCTCAAACAAAAAATGAGGGCACCTGTTGCCAGTAGACCGGCATTACAAGAAATGTTAAAAGAAGTTTTAGAGAAAAGGAACATAATAAAGTCAGAAACTCATATGTGCTTAAAATAAGAAATAGCATAGAACAAGGAGAAAGTGAAATAAAAACATTTTTCTTACTGCTACTTAATATAACAGATAACAGTTTGTTCAAAATAATACCAACAACGTACTTATGTGTGTAAATGTATGTATCATATATGATATATGTGTCCTTAAGTGCGCTTATACATAAGTGAAATGAATAAGTGCTGATACAAGGAATGGGAAGGAGGAAATAGGATTATTTGTTAAGTGTAAGTAATCACACTACCTGTGAAGTGGTATAATGTTATTTGAAAGAGGACTTGCATTAGCTTTAAATGTAAATTGCAAATTCTAAGGCAACCACTAGAAAAATTAAAAAAAAATGTTTTTAAAGTATAATTGATATGCTGAAAAAGGAGAGAAAATGAAATCATACAAAATGTTCAATTAAAGCCACAAAAGGTAAAAAATGAGTGGGAGACAAAAAATTGGAACAAAGAACAAAAGCAACAAAAAGAAAGCAATAATGCATGTGATAGATATTAATTCAACTAATCCAACTATGTCAATAATCACTTTGAGCTTCAATGATCTAAATTCACCAACTGAAAGACAGGGATTCTCAGAGGGAATCAGAAAAAACAATCTAAGTATATACCGTCTACAAGAAACTCATATGAATATGACTCATATAGATTAACAGTAAATGAATAGAGAAAATATGCCATGTCAGCACTAATCAAAAAGAAGTTGAAGTAGATAAATCAATTTCAGATAGAGCAGATTTCGAAGTAAGAAAGTTATCTGGAATAAAGAATAACATTATATAACATATACTGATAAAGAATGACATTATAGGGGGAAGCCCGGGTGCCTCAGTGGTTTAGCACCGCCTTCAGCCCAGGGCCTGATCCTGGAGACCTGGTATCAAGTCCCACGTCAGGCTCCCTGCGTGGAGCCTGCTTGTGTATCTGCCTCTGTGTGTGTGTGTCTCTCTCTCATAAATAAATAAAATCTTTTTTTAAAAAAAAGAATAACAGTATATACATATATACTGATAAGGGGTCAATCATTCAAAGAGACATAAGTATTCTAAATGACTATGCTCCTGACAATAGAGTATCAACCTTCATAAGTCAAATACTAATAAACTTGTGAAGAGAAATAGTGGAATCCATGATCTTTGTTGGTGACTTCACCACTTCTCTCCCTGAAATGGACAACTACAACAGGCAAAAAATTAGTAAGGGCACAATCATATCAATAGATGCAGAAAAAAATATTTGACAAAATCTAACATCCATTGATGATAACTCTCCGGAAATGGGGAATAAAGGGGAGCTCCATCTACCTGATAAAGACTACCTACAAAAACCTACTTAAAAAAAAAACCTGCTTAAGATCACACTTAAAGGGGAGACACTCAAACCTTTACCACTAAGATCGGGTACAAGGCAAAAATATCCTCTCTCAACACTGCTTTTCAACATTCTACTGGAAGTTGTTGCTAATGAAAGAAGGCAAGAAAGAAAGAAATAAAAGTTACACAGATTGAGAAGAAAAACATAAAACTGTCTTTCTTCATGGTCATCTATTTAGAAAATCCAAAAGAACTAATGAAAAATAGTCCTGGAATTAATAAGATTTTGTAGAAGGGTTGCAGGATACAAGTTAATATATAAAAGTCAATTTTTTTCCTATATGCCAATAATGAATAAGTGGAATTTGAAATTAAAAACACAATGCCATTTACATTAACACCCCAAAATGAGACATTTCAATACAAGTTGAACCAAATATGTATAAGGCATATATGAGGAAAATGACAGAACTATGATGAATGAAATAAAAAAGAACTAAAAAAATGGAGAGATAATCCAAATTCATAGATAGGACGATTTGCTATTTTCAAGGTGTCAAATTTTCCCACCCTTCAGTCCAACCAAAGTCAAAATCCCAGCAGGTTATTTTGTGGCTATGACAAACTGATTCTACAGTTTAAGTGGATAAGCAAAGACCTGGTTTAGCCAACACCATATTAAAAGGGAACAACCTTGGAGGACTAAAGCTACCTGACTTCAAGACTTCCTATAAAGCTAGGGTAACCAAGAATGTATGGTATTGGCAAAAAGTAGACAGATCAATGGAATAGAATAGAGACCCCAGAAATAGATCCATACATATATAGTCAACTAGACTTTGACAAAGTAACAAAGAAAATAGAATGAGGGGTAGGGGCGAAGATAATCTTTTTGACGAATGGTGCTGGAAAAACTGGAAATCCATATACAGAAAAGTGAATCTAGACCCAAATGTTACACCCTTGACAAAAATTCAAAGGGGATTGCAGATATAAATATAAAATACAAAACTATATAACTACTAGAAGAGAATATGACAAAAACCTAAATAGCTTTTGAGATATATCAAAGGTATAATCCATAAAAGAAATAACTGATAAACTGTACTCCATTAAAATTAATCTTCTTTGTGAAAGATAATGCCAAGAGAATGAGAAGACAAGTCACAGACTGGGAAAATATATTTGCAACAGACATATCTGATAAAGGACTCTTTTCCAAAATATACAAAGAATGCTTAAAACAATAATAAGAAAACAATCTAATTGGAAAATGGCCCAAAGATCTTAAACAGACACATCACCAACGATATACACATAGCAATAAGGATATGAAAAGATGCTCCACATTATACGTCATTAAGGAAGTGAAAATGAAAACAGTAATGAGAAACAACTCTACACCAAAATCTGGAGCACTGACAACACCAAATGGTGACAAGATGTGAAGCAATAAGAACTTTCATTTATTGCTGGTGGGAATGCAAAATGGTACAGCCAACTTGGAAAATTGGGGGTCTCTCCAAACAACCGAGTAGTAGCACCCCTTGGTATTTACCCAAAGGAGCTGAAAATTTACATCCACACAAAATTCTGCACAAAAATGTTTATAGCAGGTTTATTCAGTATTGCCAAAACTTGGAAGCAGCCATGATGTCTTTCAGTGGGTAATGGACAAACTAATGTGTTTCATCTAGACAACAGAATACTATTCCCCCACACAAAAAATTAATAATAGACAAGTAACCATCAAGCCATGAAAAGACATGGAGGAACTTTAATTTTTTTAAGATTTTATTTATTTATCTGAACAGAGAGAGAGAGAGAAAGTGAGCAAGCACAAACAGGGGGAGGGGCTGAGGGAAATGGAGCAGCAAAATCCCCACTTAGCAGGGAGACCGACTTGGGGCTCAATCCCAGGACCCTGGGGTGATGACCTGAGCGAAAGGCAGACACTTAACCGACTGAGCCACCCAGGCACTCCCACATCTGTTGTTTTAAAGTGAAAAGTGCCAATCTAAAATACACTGTATGGTATATGACTCTAGCTCTACAACTTCTGGCGAAACTATGGAGATAGTAAACAGATAAGTGGTTGGGATAGGGAAGGTGAATAGACAGAGGACAGAAGGTTTTTAGAACAGTGAAAATACTCTGCACAATACCATTATGACAGATGTGTTTCATACAGTTGTTCAAACAGAATGTACAACACCAAGAGTGAACTGCAGTGTAGACTATGGGCCTGAGGTGACCGTAATATGTCAGTGTAGGTTCATCAGGGGAACCAAAAGTGCCACTCTAGAGGTGTATTCATAATGCGGGAGGCATACATGTGGGGGCAGGGAGTACACAAGAAACTTCTACACCTTTCCCTCAATTCTGTTGTGAATTTCAAACTGCTCTAAAAAAAAATGAAGTCTTAATAAAACAAAACAGCACAACAAACAAAACCTGCAACTGATAAGAAAAAAAAAGTATTGAAAATGTTTTTTGTTGTTGTTGTTGTTGTTTTCTGAGGGTGTTTTTTTGGCCCTTCTTTCCCTAAAGGGTCATTTCTACAATCTTCCAAATTTATCCCAAAAGGAAGAACATCTATTTTAATATTCCAAAGTAAAATACATTTATAGTGCTGTAGTGCATGAATGGGAAAGACAGATACACATGAAAGACAGGCATCCAAAGAATACAAAAATGCTGAGTTGCAGGGGCACATGCACCCTAATATTTGTTTATGTATTTATTTGTATCTCTATGTTTATAGCAGCATTATCAACGACAGCCAAGCTATGGAAAGAGCCTAAGCATCCATTAACTGAACTATATATCCATTAACTATATATATATATATACTATATATATATATATATACACTATATTTATAATGGAATATTACTCAACCATGAAAAAGAATGCAATCTTGCCATTTTTAATGAAGTTATTAGAACTAGACTGTATTATGCTAAGTGAAATAAGTCAGTCAGAAAAAGTCAAATACCATATGATTTCACTTATATATGGAATGTGAGAGACAAACCAGATGACCGTAAGGGAAAGAAAATAAAAATGGAGGAAGACAAACCATAGAAGATACTCTTAACTATAGAGAACAAGCTGAGGGTTGCTGGAGGGGAGGTGGGTGGGCTGGGCTGAATGAGTGATGAGGATTAAGGATGGCACTTGTTTTGAGGAACACTGGGTGTTGTATGTAAGTGCTGAATCACTAAATTCTATTCCTGAAACTAATAGTACACTATATGTTAACTAACTAGAATTAAAGACAAATCTGAAACATAAAAAAAGAAAGAAAGAAAGAAGAAAGAAAGAAAGAGAAAGAAAGAAAGAAAGAAAGAAAGAAAGAAAGAAAGAGAAAGAAAGAAAGAAAGAAAGAAAGAAAGAAAGAAAGAAAGAAAGAAAGAGTCCAAGAATCCAAGAAACTCTCTCCCTTGCTCACCCTGAATCAATCGTAGGCACATCACAGCCTGTTGGATCAGGGGAGGCACCTTATTCTAGTTTTCCAGTTTTTATGTCTAGAATAAAAAAAATTTTTTTTTTTTTTTTTTATGATTCAAGGATTTATTAAGTCATACATGCAAAACATACTGCTAATTGCATTAGCAAAAGATCAATGTAAAAACACTCCACGATTCTGCAACTGTCAATTTAAAAAATGTTGTTCTATTTTATTGGTTGAGAGGTCCAACCTTGTATTCTTGCCAGCGGGTAAGTCGTACAGAACTTCGTTAGCACAAGCACGGGCTTACAGAATGTCACAGACCCAAGGGAACATGGTCAGGCAGGGCAACGGGAAGCATGTGTCCGGGGGGTGAGGCAGAGGAGGGCCAGCGTTAGGGGACAGTATTGGTGATCTGGCAAGACAGTGATGTTAAGAAAGTTCATAGTTTAGGAATATCTAAAATATTTCAAAAACTGTAAAGCTGCAACACATGATTTTTACACCTAGTTACTAGAAAACTAAGGAGAGTGTTTATTAGCTTTGAATAAAGTAACAAGGAAACAGGAATGCACTTTACTAATCTACAAAAAAAAATTTCTAATGCATTATCAGAAAGATTTTATAATACAAGGAGGCATATTGCTCGTTAAGAAGGGGTTCTATAAGAAAAGCACTAAGTTAGAACTAAAAGTCCCTATTGTGTCCCACCATTCCCTTTTCTCAAAGACTGACATGCTGTTTTAGGGTTTGATTTAGGGTTGTAAGTAGAAGGCCCACTACATAGGATCTAAGTGTTCCCTTCAATTTACATTTATAGTCATAAATTACAAACTATCGGGCACCGGATTAGATATTAATAAAAGTCCAACTGTTCCCACTTTTGTTGTGTATATAATCCTTGAGAACACTGTGGCAAATCAGGATTTCTCTTTTTGTGCATGTGAAACTTTACTTATAGTATCAGCATGAATCTTACCAGCAATCCATTACCTGCTATAAGCTTTCTGGAAGAATGCATATGTATTTAAATATAAAAGTCAAAGAGAGAGAGAGAAATTATTAATATGTTGCACTTGTATATTACCATCATATTCTTTTAAAAAGGGTTAATAAAGCTCCTATAAAATGCTTGATTTTGAGAGTCTTCCTGCTGTTCCTGTCAGGATGATAACCACGATGTTTAACCATAGACAACTGGGTTGCTTTGCTCTGGAAGGTCATTTAATTGTGGCCAACTATACCTTTGATAATGTCTTCCAGAGCCAACAAATTACTATTAAAGTTAATAAGGAGCAGTATTCAAATTACCTAGACAAATATTTTTATAAGTATTGGTTACTTTCAACCTGACTATAACATCATATTTGAAGTGAGTTTCTTGGGGAGATTCATGTTTTTCCATCCTGCCATCTTTTTCACCTCCATGCTAGGGAAAAAGCAAACAGAAAATCAAAAAAACTCATCAACATGCTGTACCTTGTATCCCAAGGAATTGAGCCAATGTGCTTACTTCTCTCCAACTTCCAAAGACTTCTTTGGTTCATACTATAAAAAATATCTGTAAATTTAATGCTACTTAGTAGGCAAAGTAGGAAAAGGTACGTCTACTTCATCTTCCCAGTAGCAGAAAAAATGTTGTTTAGAAGCAAAACAAAGCAAACAACACTTTTTTGTGATGAGGGTGGATAGAGGAAAGAAGCTGTTTTTTTTTTTTTTAATCTCACTGTTCTAAAATAACTTTTTACACACACATCACACTTATATCATGTGTGACATAAAGCTAGAATACAGACAAGAAAGAGAAGGTGACATATGGGACAACATAAATGTTTGTTGTTGGGGATACGTTTTTAAGCAATATTCCATCATCCCAAACTCTCTGGAGTACACATGTAGAAGCCCATCTATAAAGTGTCCTTCATCCAAGTAGGAGCATTGGACTATAAATAAGAGGAAACTGAAATTAATGGTGGTTTAAATCATATAGCAAGTGATTGTCAGTAACTAGAAGTCAAAGGTAAGCTGTCCTGAGTTTTTGATAGCTCAACAATGTCATCAAGGACCCAGGCTTTTTCCTGACCTTCTACTCTGAATTCCCAGTGTGTCTTCTTTCATTTTCATGACTGCAAACTGACTGCTTTGGCCACATCATCACGTCCTAGCACACAGTGTTCAAAGACAGAAAAAAAGAGCAAAGGTTGTGAGATAAGAGCATTCATCTCACGTGCCTCTCCCCTTCCATCGAGGACAAAAATCTTCAACAAAACATCCCTGAGCCAACATCACATAATATCTAATTAGCCAGATCTGAACTGAATTCCAGCTGCAAAAGGAAGATCAGGGAGAAAAAAAAATGTATGTGAGAAAAAAATACTGGGAGGCAGGCATGGGAGACAATGTTTGAAAGGCCGATACTCTGAACTTGTAACACTTGAAAATCAAGAGTCTCACATAGCGCTAAATGTGACATATTAAAAGTCCGATCTTACTGAGACTTCAGCTCCTTTCTTAATTAATATTTCTAGGGGACTGTGTGTAATATAAATTCAAGTATTACCCCAGCATTATAATAATTTTAAAATTTAAAATTTAAATTTTTAAAATTTATTTCTACACTAATGTTAATACATAGACCCCAAGGTTAACATCATGTCTCATAATCAGGATTTCCAAAATGTATTCCATAAAATCCTAGTCCTCGAAGAATTTCCTAGAAAATAATTTTCTGAGCATGAATAAATTTGGTAAACCCTTCAGACACTGCTAGTCCTTAGAAATCCACTGAATATATATTGAAGGCCCTGAGAAATCCTAAAATTAAAAAAAAAAACAAAACAATAGTTTAAATGTGTTTAGCTCAGCATTTTCTAAACGTATAACACTTTCCCCACAATTAACCCTATTCATAATGTGTAGTAATTGTATTCTAGAGAATGCATCCTGAACAACATTGTGTCTGCCATGAGTAAACCATTAGGACTATAGTCTGGCCAAATTTACCTAATGGCATCAACTTTAAGATTTAAAAGAGCTTGACTTCCTAGACTATCCTTTTTCTGTATCAGTCATAGTGATTCCACACAGCCCTATTCACAAAACTTTCACATTCTCTTATTTGATCACAATAACCCCGGGCTTTGGGGTTTTACTCTAATTGCCAACTTGACAGGTAAAGAAAATCAGCAAGACCAAATAATTCATTTGCTTACCCTCAGCTCAGCAAAGAAGCTGCAAACTGGACTTAGGTTTAAGTGTTTTCTCTACAACTTACTACTGGCGATTGAGCACATTACTGACGTCTTTGAGCCAAGGTTTCCCTAGCTCTAAATGAAGGATGGTTATGAGGATTCAAATAGCAAACGCTTAGTAACCATTTACTGAAGGCATGGCCGAGATTATCATTATTATTACTATTACTATACTCTTGCTATTACCATATTCATGAGTGCACAGCAAACTGTATCTTAAACGGAGTGAAAATCATTTGGTTCAGTGGAAAGATTTGATTTCTATTTCCCAGTTCCACCTAATACCTGGCTCCTTCATAATCTGCATGGACAATAATACAATCCAAAGGAGTTTCCACAGATGCCATCATGCCTTTTGTTGTCACACATTTGCCTTTTCATATTCTTTTCCCTCGACCTAGATTTCTGTTTCATGACTCGTTCACCTGAAGAGCTGGTATTCATCCTCCACGACACATCTCCAATGCCATTTGCACTGTGTAATTTTAATTTTATTTTCCAGTGATGAGTTGGTTGTTCTGAGTTTTCAGCCCATATTTCAACAGGAATACGGGCTTGTCCTTCTCTCTTGACTTCCCTATTCCCCCACTCTGTTGCAAGCTTCTTGAAAGCCTAGTCCATGGTTTATTCATGCCTATATTTTTCTGTCTGGCAACATACTGGGCACATGATATGTTTGTTACATGACATGTGCTATTTTGTCTATCATAAAATATACATCAAAAACGTTCACAGAATCTTTCCATGTGTTTTCAAACACACGGTTTCAGCATATTTTATTTAAAAGGGACATAATAGAAAGTGACTGAAAATTCATCACTAACTAGAAAACAGTAACTTCTGTTCTTGAAGTTACATCAGGTTATTTATACAATCAATTGAAAATTATTCATATGTCTTAACACTGATAGAATATCTGAACAGATATTTCTATCACTGGCAACTGTAATAGCAAAAGTTGGGCACTTTTATATATATATATATATATATTTATATATATACATATGTAGATATTTTTATTCTCTTCAGTTTCCCAGGGAAATAATCTCATTGCCACTTCATCCATTCCTTCCACAAATTGATGTGGACTTTTTCACAGTCAAGTACGGATTAATTTTAGAATAGTGAGCCAAAAAAATTACTTTCAGTTCTTTATGGCCAAAACTTGTTTCCTTCTGTTTCAGAAATGCTTTTGTAAAGTTCTATCCCTTTCGTCCTTTAAAGACTGTCTGAAATCTCATAAGAGTTACCAGGTAGCACTGCATACATTTCTAAAAATGCACTTGCTGGAGGGATTCTGACTTCCCAAGATATCTTTACAGCTTCAGTACATAGTGTCCAATATATTTCCATATTTTGAACCCACCCAGAAAGTTGTGGTGATTTTAGATCATAGTTGTCTTCAAGGCGGCCTCTGAGAATTTGCAAAACCTTTAAATTGAACTTGATGCATAGATGTTTGAAGGTTGTTTTGTGTTGTGCTCTCTGACTTGGACCTGAGAAGAAACTGTTTTTAGGGTGGGCTATGTGCCCATATATTCCCTGCACAATGTTATAATGAGTCTCTTGTTTTGGAATATGTAGGCACAGATCTATAATTCTTTGCTGTAGGATTCAGGATCTTGCTATTACCCCATTGCCATTAATATGTCAAGGTAAAATAGAATACAACCAGAAAATATTCTATTCCAGATCCGGAATACAGTTTGCATGTGATGGAAAAATATCTTGCCCAGAAGCATTAGGAAAAATTGTGCATCAACCTAATTCTTAATCTCCCAAAAGAGATTAGAAGGCAATCTCCCAGTCCTGGTAGAAAAGAAAAAAGACCAAAAGAGAAAGATCTATCTCCATTTCTTCAATGTGCTTAGAGGCAATAAAACCACACAGAAATCTGTGAGATAATCAGAGCAAAGGAACCCTTGACAGCGTAGCTATTAGACACATCTTCTCACTCTCACAAAGATTCTTCTACCCCAAGGGTACCACAGAAACACAGAGAGCTGCTAGATAGCAAATATTAGAATTAAGAGGGTGAAAGATGTCTCTAGAAATATCCCTGGACAGATGACCAAAGACTAGGAGTTTTTCCCCAAGTCCTCTGCAAAAATTTAGTGCCCTATAAACATGACACAGGCTTGATGGGGTGGAAAACATTGAAAGCGTTTGAGATTAATTTTCCCACCAACATAGTAGAATAGCAGCTCAAAAGAGATATTGGACCTAGTTACAGATAACAAACTTTAATTTTTTGTGTGTGCATATGTTGTGATGTTCTTTGAGTTAGAACAAGATTTAGATGCATCCTTTCTTTCATGTAAGCTCATCAACGTCTTTTCAAGGAGAATGGAAGAATTCTTTCCGGGTCTGGAGAGTATCATATTGACTCGCCCTGTATTTTGGAACTCACAAGAGTAAATTGAATTCCTTTGTGCTGGGCAGCCCGGGTGGCTCAGCGGTTTAGCGCTGCCTTCAGCCCAGGGCCTGATCCTGGAGACCTGGGATCGAGCCCCACGTTGGGCTCCCTGCATGGAGCCTGCTTCTCCCTCTGCCTGTGTCTCTGCTTCTCTCTCTCTCTCTCTCTCTCTCTCTGTGTGTGTGTGTGTGTGTGTGTGTGTCTCATGAATAAATAAATAAAATCTTTTTTTAAAAAAAAGAATTCCTTTGTGCTGGTAGTCTAGTATGCACATGTCATTAAATGAGATTTCAAAAGGAATGCCGGCAGTACCGTGCTGAAAAATGGGTCATGAATGACAATTTTCAGCAAGCCCCACAGTTTTTCTGATTGCCACCTTCAATCAAACTGGTGAAGGTCCTGGCATCAGGTTGAAAGGGTTAAGCACTACTACTTTAGATGAATTATCCCAGAAATCATTTTGCAGTGGTATAAACTGTCCATTGATATCATTTCTGTAATTCACAAAGTATAACCCAGATGAACTGAGAAATAAAATTCCCCATGCCACTTTCCAGTATTTTCACTGAAGTAATACTGGCTAGCTTAGGAACATTTATTATTTAAAAAAAATATTAGAGTCAATTTTGTCAAGAGGGACTGGCTTGAAATGATATGATCACTGAGTAATAGGAGCTATTTGGCAACTGTGATGAACAGTAGAACTTGTGGCTGAGATCTAATTAGTAATTAGCCTTAGGAGATTGTAGTCAGATTCTAAGTTGTAAAAACAAATGAATGGTAGTGTATCATGTTTTTATTTGCTATTCAAAAATGTACCTGCAGCCTGGTTTGCTTCTCTTCTTAGAGGCTATCACTAAATTGGACATTCAGGTACAGATTCAATGTGATCACTGGAGTACCCCTTAGATAAAGACATGTTGGAGAGCCAGGTAACAGGGCTTTATCTTGCCCGACTGTATGTTTTACAGAAGCACTGGCAAGTATTCCCATTGAAAGAATTGCTATACTTCTTAAAACCATAACTTCATAGGGAGGCCAGGGATTGATCTAGACCCTTCAAATCAGAGAATATGGAAAACAGGACTCCGGCTTGTCTTTGATTAAGGAATAAGGCTCATTACTGATAGAGCATGGTAGTTTACCGTGAGACAACCTAGAGAATGAAGATTTTATCCATCTGACAATAATTAGGAAAATTCTTAATGAATTAAAACCCACAGAGAAAATTGAACTCTAAGCCCCAAGTGAATAACGTTCTAGGGTGATTAGTAGCCACAAGATCCATGTGGCTCTAAGCTTAATGACATTAGAAAATTACTTTTGGTGTTTAATGTACCTGTCCTCACAATATATCTATAACTTGAACCAACAACAACTAAGCAATAAGAGAACACTTCCGTTTGTTGAATCTAGGTAATGTTGCATCTGTTCATGCCCATTTTGCTGGAATTTCTATATCCTTCACAAGTCCTGCTGCTTGGACAATATGTTCTCCTTTGTGTGTAGCCAACTCCATTTGGCAAGCAGTGTCTCTGGCCATCTGCAACTGATGCATAACTAGTTTTGTTAATCGCTCCCAATGGCATTTACTACTTTTTTTTTTTTCATTTTCAATTAATTGGTCCCAGGTCATTTCATCTTGCAGGGAGCTGCATGCATAGGTAGCTAATACAACTAAGATGACTGACACGAGCTGTTGGATACCTGCGCAATGACCATATCACCAGAGTAAGCATGGTCCATTAAAGAGCTTTGTGCTGAGCTAAAATGAAATCCAAAGCATTGACTGTGTCTTGTATTATCCACAACCACAGACAGGAGAAAACAAAAACCCAAATATCCCAAGCATATTCAGAAGTCCCCATATTCTTGAACCCAGATGACATTCTTTTTGGTTGACAATCTCACAATAATCAAATAGAGGAGACTACACATTCATAGAAATATGATAGAAGAGAAAATGGTACATTGGGTAGATATAAGCATCATCATACAGAAAAATCATTTCTAGGTCTATTTTGGATTTTTGCTTTTGTCCTTTAAAATTCACAGTATTGAGATCCCTGAAGGGCCAGTTCCATTTGTTTCCTCATAGGTACAGAGGACATTGTAATGTGTTGGTGATCAGATGGCTAAAAATCCTGGGAAAGCAAGAAACAATCAGAACTATATATATATAAGGAATAATGCAGGATGAAACTTCAAGTTTTTAATGTCACAAGGGAATGTTCTGTTATGCAGAAGGATCAGGGACATGGTGGTTGACTGGATGCAACAATGCTTTACATTTGTTTAGAAATTACATGACGTTAAAATGTCTTTAAAATGTAGTATTTAATGGTATCTTTGTAAGAACTCAGTAAGGTGGACTAGTATCAATATTTTATAAATTAAGAGGTTGGAGGGGCACCTGGGTGGTTTGGTTGGTTAAGCAGATGCCTTTAGCTCTGGTCACGATCCCAGGGTTCTGGGTAGAAGCCCCGCATTGGGTTCCCTGCTCACCATGGAGTCTGCTTCTCTCCCTCCCTCTGCCTCTCCCTCCCCCACATGTGCACACACGTGCTATCTCTTTCCCTCTTGAATAATAAATAAATAAAATCTGAAGGGGGAAAGAAAAGGTTAGAGTTTAACCAAAAAAAGTGGCATGTCTAGGATACCATGACCAATAAGCAGAGGTCTAGAATGAGTCACCTGGCCTCATTTCCAGATCTACTCCCCTTCAGTTGCTGACAGACCACAGAGTTTTTGCTGTAGGTGTCTGCCAAATGTTCCTCTCAAAAGTGTTAAATGTCTATGACTCCACAATACTTCTAACTGCTTTAGAACAAAATCTAAATGTTACCATCTTCCTTTGTGTCCATAATATTTATTTCACTCAATTCTCACAGTAACCTTATGAGTTACGGGGGTTGTTTTAAATTTTCATTTATTGCATGAGAAAAATAAACTAGAGAAGTTGAGGACACAAGGTATAGCTGGGCTGGCTTTCAAGCAAAAATCCATCTTTTTTCAAAATCTACAATCATTTTTGCTTTTCTTTTTAGTGCCCATGTGAATAATTTATGAAGTTAATATAGGGACTGTGGTTGACATATTTGGGCAATCGCATGACACTTGTTACAATTTGACATCAAATTATATATAAGAATTAAACAAATCTCCAACTCTATAGATCCAACTCTATATCACCTTTGTAATTGCCCAAAAGAAAGTGGTAAATGAGAAAGCCTCGAGCAAACTATTATTCTTCACTTAAGTGAAAATTATTTCCTCTTGTCCCTTCTGCTTTCCTTTGATCAAGATTGGAGGTGTTTGGTAAAATGTGAAACATGATGCTTAACATCCATAACTTGGCAAATAACCTAGAATTAAATTAATTTCTTAATGTGTAGTTCTGATGATCAGTTACAGGGTGTTAGGGCAAGCAATGGAAAGAATGGATTATTAAAAAAAAAAAAAAAAAGATATGAGTAGCTTTTTGGAATAAAAGAACGTGTGGCGGGGATCCCTGGGTGGCTCAGTGATTTGGTGCCTGCCTTCGGCCCAGGGTGTGATCCTTGAGACCCCGGATCGAGTCCCACATCAAGCTCCCTGCATGGAGCCTGCTTCTCACTCTGCCTGTGTCTCTGCCTCTCACTCCCTGTGTCTCTCGTGAATAAATAAATAAAATCTTCTTAAAAAAAAAAAAGAAAAAGAACATGTGGCAAATTAAGAAATCAGAAGGCATTTTGACCCATCTGGTTTTTACTGTGGACTAAAATTCATGTCATCCTATCATGGCAAAAATAAAAATTAAAAAAAAATATTCTCCATGGAGGAATAATGATAAATTAATGAACAGCTTTCATTCATTCACCAAATGCAGATTAAGTGAATATTATGTGCCAGACACTATTCCATCTGCTTTGGATACGTGGTGAATGAAGCACTCTGGTGCCCTTCCCTTGAGGAGCTCACTAAGTCCTACCACAGTGCTAGTAAGTAAGGTAAGGGATGAAATCTGTACATTACGCTGCCTTAGACCTTGCCATTTCTTTTTCATGCAACTCACATCTCCCCATTACTACATTCTGTGAGAAATTCTGCAATAGAGTTATGAACTACATTCCCAAATCTGTTTGCAAATGCATCCTAAATCCTTTCTTGCTTTCCTCCTGGTGACCTTTTCAAAACAGCTCTTATTTGCAGAACCGTGTTAATTTACGTGTTCCAACCTCCATGTCAAAAATAACTTGGTTCTCTTGGGTGAAAAGGAAGCCTCACCAGGAGTGACCTGCCTCTTTATCTTCATCAAGGGGGACTCTGAAACAACTTGAGATCTTTTTACGGCCAGCCAATCCCTGTACTAATGTAGCATTTCACAGGGTTTCTGCAATAACTATCTTTGGGTCTTCTCATAAGAGCCCTATAATAGCCATAAATATTCCTCAGGAGAGCAAGATAGAATCTGAAAGGCCTGTAATAGCTATCATAAATGAATAATAAAATGTAGAAAGGACAAGCCACCATGAAAATGGCAGATGAATATGATGACGTGTGTACTGTACTTGAAGTAATTATTGGAGTGTTATATTTACAGAAATTTTCCAGTTTTTTTGTGGTGTCTGCAAAATTTAGCAGGGGCTGCATATACTGTAAAATTGGTGGCATGGAAAGAGGTGGTTCAGCACAATAAAACCGAGAAAGCGTCTCCTCGTGTATCTTTTAGAATTAAATCAAGTACAACCATCTCACTACACTGACTTCTGAAATTTATCCGTCTTAACAACAAATTCTTGTGCTCTGAGCATCCCGATAAACTTTGCTTATGTGCGTCAAAAAGAAGCAATATGCCAAATAACAGTTTTTGCACTGTCGTCAGAACTCATCAAGTAACTGGTGAGGAACTTCAACGGCTAAGATGAAAATGTGATTTGTATGGGTGTGGGGGATGGGAGGGTATATGTGTTGAAGGAAATTTTTTTTAAAAAATGCATGATCACTGCATGATTTTCCATTGAAGAAGGAAGAAGGGAGACAAACACATGTAACATTGTATTGTACTTAGTGAGCAAAGCAACTCCAGAAATTCCCATGGGCATGGAGAAGTAAGACATATGTTTTATGCAGCGGAAGCGTGTAATGTTTCCTAACTAAAAGGCTGTTTATCCTGCCAGGAAAAAAAAAATTATAAAAGAAAAGCAATAAGAAAAAAATTCTGGAAGACCTTGAGAGGGATCACTGAATAGAATAAAGAATCATTTTTGAAATGCTGGAGAGAAAGCAGTCTATCAATTCTTACTAACCTGCTGTATAATATCCTGAAGTCTTAGTGGCCTTTTTTTTTTTTTTTTTTCTTCCAGTTGTAAAGGTTTGCATGTAGGGAAGTCTCCTTTTCAAAAGACCAATTGATCATGAAGAAACCTGTGGGGAAACACCTGATTTGCAATCATCTCTCTTTGCTTCCCAGAGTTCTTTCTATATTCCAAAAAAAAGACCTTTAGAAGAGGCATGCTCTAAGGAAGGGTCCTTTCAAGCAGTTCTCTTCGAAACAAAGCCTTGAGATCCCAGAAACTCTGTTTGACGGCATTCTTATTATTTGGCTTACCAAAGTCTCTAGCATCTGGTCTTCCTTTTCCACGTCGCTTGTCAGCCCAGTAGGTAGGCTTTTTAACGTGAATTTTTGCAAGCATTGTCTTATTTCTAATCTATTCGGCCAATGGAAGAAACTAGATTAACATTGCCCATCCCCAACATCAGCTAAAACTGCTCCCCTCAAGTCTGCCCACAACCTCAGCACAACCTATTTTTTTAAGTTCATAAACATTCCATAATAGTCAAAAAGCATTTACACTTTCATCTGATCATAAATTTACTTGTATCTACTCTTTGCTTCACATTTGTCTCACATACCCAATAGCGTAGGTGCAACCCAGATTCTCTATCATTTATGAACCCTTGGTTGACTACTGCTGATGAAAGCAACTGTCTGGACCATTCATTAGACTTTATCAATGGTTGGCTCACATTATTTATATTTGTGTGTATCTTTTCTCCAAAAGCATATGGTTTACTTTTTGGAATTTATTACCATAGTAGACACAGTGTTTTGCACAGAGTTGATCATATGAAATAGTTTTGTTTTAAAGACCTCAGATACTTCTAAGTTTTTCAAGATGGGGAAAAAAATGAAGACACAACTGTATATATTTGCTTCTCCCTTTCAGTTCAAGGTAATTAATTCTAAAGTCTGTTTAGAGTGGAAATGAAGACTCAGTGGTTCATTTTTAAATTTGAGAACTTGATGATGATATAGACTTCTCTATTTAATTTACTTATGCTGATATAAAAACTAGGCAGCTTGGCAACACTATATATTTCTGGGCTTCTCATGAAGGACAAAACCACCCACCCTCAACAACTCTTGTCTTCTCATTTACACAATAAGCATAAAATTTCCTGCCCATTCTTACTATGTGAGTCTGTTGCAGGAAACAAATGTAAAAACAGGTGTCAAGTTAACTTGTAAAGTACAGAGAAATGTGAGCTATTTTTATATATCAGTGCATGCCTTCAGATTCCTTAGTGTGCTCTGATACTAAAGAATTTATGTGCCATTCAGGATTTTTGTATGATATTCTTCAGGGCACATCTCTGATTATTCTTCCTTGTTTTCCTCTGCTGATTGGCTTTCCAAATTGTACTAGATGCAATTGGAGAAGAAATAATTGCTGCTGAAGTATATACAACTTGATCACAAACAATGCTTTTGACAATATTTTTTTAAAGATTTTATTTATTCTTGAGAGAAATGGAGAGAGAGAGAGAGAGAGAGAGAGAGAGAGAGAGAGAGGCAGAGACACAGGCAGAGGGAGAAGCAGGCTCCATGCAGGGAGCCCGACATGGGACTCCATCCTGGGTCTCCAGGATCACGCCCTGGGCTGAAGGCTGCACTAAACCGCTGAGTCACCCAGGCTGCCCTGCTTTTGACAATATTAATTAAATCCATATACTATCCTATCTTCAGTATCTTGCAGAAAAAGCAGATCCAACCTAGTGTGTTTCTTCTCTGAATGATCTCTTTTAACTATTCTATAACAGGGCCATAATGTCTGAAAACAAAGATAAAATCATTTTATCATGTTTTCAATAAAATATCAATAAACCTTTTATTATGTATATACCCAAGTTATCAGACTTGGTTGCCACCCTATATTAATGTTCTAGTGGTATCCAATAATGAGAATTGTTTTCAATATAATGTTTTATAAAGCTTATTTCAATAATTATTGAACAGACTGGTGAGTGGGTCCACAAAGGAATATCCGAGAGTTTATATTTCATTATTTCTGCCTAACTTGCCATTCTCCCTAAACCAGTACTTGTGCAACATATTCTATGTTGTAGAAATGGTAGTATGAAAAAAAGAGAAAGAAATGGTAGTATGTGCAGTTTATTTCCTTCAAAAAATATTTATATCGCCCAATTCTGTGATCAGCACTAGCAGAGCTCCTGATCATACCAGATGCATGGATAAGTTATTTCCCAAGCTTATTCTTAAAATTCCAGCTCGAGTCTCAGCTCTTCTTTGAGATTTTGTCTGATTTCTCAAGCAGAATTATTCTCCTTCCTTCAGTTTCTCAGACATTTCTCTATATGCTACTGCATATGCATTACATTACGATTGCCTACACAGTAAGTATAACTGTTGTCCGTATTAAATAGTGACTTGCTTGAGGTCAGGAAATCTGTCTGATTTTTGTCTGGTCTTTGTACCTCCAAAGCCTAGCATATATTATGGGCAAATGGTTAACATATAGCAAATATTCATTAAAAGAAAAATAATTCTTAGGTTGTACACAGGTAGATGCAAGCCATATTTAGTTCATTAAAATGCAAGTCTCTAAGAAAATAAATTATTAAAACTGAAGATCACTATAAAAGCTGTATCAAAATCCACCTTTTCTTTCTCTAGAATGTCTCTCGGTTAATCAAACCAAAGAAGAATATCTGTTTTGATCCTTGCTCTCTTTCAAATATTAGTTGCCATGACAATGTGAATCATGATGCCATGGCAGAGGCTAAGTGTAGATGACAATTCAGTTTAATTTAGTGAGACCATTTCCTGTGTTTCTTCATTCTCTTTTGCATACTGGCAGAAATGACTATGGTACATTTAAGCAAAGATTAGTTGATGCCTGGGGGTGAATATCCTCAGATATTAGACTTGCAGTAATAATATACTTGACAGTACTTGTCAATTCATGGATTTCAAAGTGTCATCATTTCACTCACTGCCCCAACCAGAATTGATTCTGGAGAAAACCGTTTCATAGATAAAAATCTGTCATCTATTAACATTCATTTCACATTCTTTCATTTTGCACGCTCTTCTCTCTGACCTATTGTCAGGGTCCTCTTCCACTCCACCTACTAACTTGTTTTCTCATTATTGCTGTCTATCACAGGAAAAATCTAAAGTATTTTAACACTATACAAAAATGGCTTAAAATATTATATTTAACTGTCATTCTTAAAACTGTAATAGAATCCTAATCAAATAAATAAGTCATTACTGCCAGAATTTCAGGTATCAACAAAAAACTAATGGAGGTTTCTCAAAGGGCCTAAGAATCTTAGTAGGGGTTCTGAAGTTATAGTACTAACATAAGCACTAATTTTACTTATAAATTTAGAATTGAATGAGTCAGATTCTATGCTTATTCTATTTTGGATACACACACACAAATATCTCTATCATCTATCTGTCTATCTATCTACCTACCTAATGATCTCATGACAACTCAACTGGATTTAACCTCTTTCAGTGTACATGCTCATAACCCAAACTGGTCATCTGGTGAAGTATATCTATTCTATATTTTATACTTACGAAGTAGAAGAAAATCTAAGAATATAACTTCTGGAAACTTCTGGGAAAGGAACTGTTTAGTTTTATTATAATAAAATATACATGGTAGTTTAGTGGTCTGGGGATCCAAATGTTTCTGGAAGTTCTCTTCTAACTAGAGATATTAGCAAATACACTCTTTCTTTAGGGATATATTGAGATTAAGTATCTTTGAGGTTTTTTTTTTTTTTACCACATTTTGAAAGAGAGGATATCAAGGACTAATGTTTAGAAATACTGAGTTAAATTTCCCTTCCATATTCGTTTTAGAATTGTAAGGTCTTTGTTGATTAATTATTATTTTTGCTTAGAATTTTGGATAGTAACTTTGAGTTGTTTGAAATAAAATGACCATAGGAATATTTATTGTCTAAAAGTAGGAAGACAAGTTGTAAGGTTTTGTGAATTTTCAATAAGCAACAGAGTAAAAGCTTCCTCAACTGAATAAAGTTTAGCAAACTTTATCAGTGACTTTTTTGTTGTTTAATTTGTACAACTCCTAGAATTTTTTTTCAGTTTAGTATTATTTTGGGAGAACCTTGGACTATCCATTTTGCTACCTTTTCTCTCCAGCTTGTTTCTTGGGGACAAAAACAAATTCACCCTGGCAGAGAGGATTGACCAGAATAGAATGGGTTCTAAAATAATACTAATCAGGGTCATACCTTATAGATATTCAATAATCTGTTGTATGAATGAATGCACTTTTGTTCTGGTTTTCAATTATGATGATAGTATGGGGAAAAAAAGCTATATTAAAGTTGCATCACAATTTCAAGATTGCAGGCAAATTTTTTCTCAGTTCAAAAATAAAAAGAAGTCAAAGAAAATGAGGGGTGCCTGGGTGGCTCCGTTGGTTGAGCATGTGACTCTTGATTTCCACTCAGGTCATGATCTCAAGGTTGTGAGATCGAGCCCCACATGAGGCTCCATGCTGGGTGTGGAGCCTGCTTAAGATTCTCTTTCTCCCTCTCCCTCTGCCCCTGCCTCACCCCCAATCAATCAATCAATTGATAAGATTAGATTTTTGAATTAAGAAAACTTGGACTAAAAACCCAGTTCCAATAGTTAGTACTGGGATACCTCAAATAGGTAGCTCTACGTTCCTGTTTCTAAAACTCCTAGGTAAAAAGAAAATAATACTCACCTTGAAAGATTGGTCTGAGGGAAAAAAATGAGGAAACATAAGGAAAGTGCTTAGCACAGTGCCTGAAAAAGAATGGCATTTAATACAGTTTTAAATACAGTTTAATAGCCAGAGGGTTGACTGAGCCACCATTTTTTTTTCTCAAGACTTTTGAAGCAATAATGCATGAAGAAAAGAGGGAATAAACTCCATACAATTAAGCAAACAGGAAGAAAGCAACCAGGGGCAATAAATTATGATTCATTTCTCAAAAACAGGAACTAGAGGAAGCACTGATGGATGAAATAGCACTGAAGAAGGCCTCCCCTCAAAGAGGAGCCCTTAGCAGCTAGGACGGGGCTGGTTGGCCCAGCAGAAGTCTGCAGAGTGTGATTTCCAAGACAGCAGGTGAGGCTGAGGGCATGCAGCATGGGTAAAAGCTCTCCATCCTTCTTTAACAACATTGGCTGTCAGAATCATTTGGAGCCAGTTCTTGCCTTTGGGGGAAAAAGGTAGATATTTCTTCTTTAAAGAGATTGAGTAAACTGGGTTTAATTAGGTCTATTAGTTTGGGTATTGGCAAGTTAGTAAAGTCCTTCTTTTTTGCCATGGACAGTTTTCTTTAGCTAGAATTTGATCCTGTCTACTCTTAAAATGTAGTGCTGAAGAAACTAAGGCCCAAGTTTAAAATAAGACCTTCGGGGATCCCTGGGTGGCACAGCGGTTTAGCGCCTGCCTTTGGCCCAGGGCGCGATCCTGGAGCCCCGGGATCAAGTCCCAAGTCTGGCTCCCTGCATGGAGCCTGCTTCTCCCTCTGCCTGTGTCTCTGGCTCTCTCACTCTCTCTCTCTGTTCTCATGAATAAATAAATAAAATCATTAAGAAAAAATAAATAAGATAAAATAAGACCTTCTCAACAGAGGAAAGAAAGATCCTGACCACACAATTCCTCAATACACCAAAACTATAAGTTTTATTTCATACAATAGTAAAACTTCAGGCCTCTTCCAAAATTTGTCTTGTGGTCATCAAGGGAAAGGGGCCTTTTGACACTTAGATGGGAGAGGAAACTTCATGTTACTTAGAAGTAACATGATCAAAAGAGTAAACTTCAAAAAGACTGTTTGTAAGGAATGCTGATAACATATATTTGGAAAGGGCCATGTGGTATTTGTGGTACGATATTAAGGATCTATCATTCTATTCAACTTTTATCTTTTTCTTCATTCTTGTAGTAGTACTATCTTATTATAGAGGAGCTATTTTTTTCATCATTTTGCTTCCTTTATCATTATGCAATCCATATGCTTTCACTTAGGTATCCTGTAGGCTATCTGGTCCAGAAGTTGAAATTGTTACTTATCACTCAAGAGATACGCAAGAGAAAGGAACATATTGAGAAATAGATGAAATGATATTCCAGCAGTGGAAATTAGGGTAATGGTTCTCTTGTCTGTGCTATAATTTGTTATTTGCTCTGAGTCACATAGAGATCTTCAGGGTTCTTTCACAGACCATTGTGGAAGCTATAGGATAGCCACTTCCTTTCTAAGGTTAAAGCTACCACCAGGCTGTAAGAATCTAGTGATCCCCAGTTCTCCTTTTTCTTTTTTAAATGTAGCTAGAAAACTTTAATATATTTTTAAAATTCTACCACCTTCTACAATGACTTTTTTTTTTTTTTAGTAGGTTCCATCCCCAGCACAGAGACCAACATGGGGCTTGCACTCACCATGCTGAGATCAAAACCTGAGCTGAGATCAAGAGTAGGACACTTAACCCACGGGGACATCCAGGAGCCCCAACTTTCAAGAAGCTTTTGAAAAAAGAAGCTTCAACCAGTGTACAAAGTAATCACTATATTACCTTAAAATATTTTATATGTCAGATATAAATAAATTTCTTTTTTTATACATGCAATTATCTGGAAACACCATAAACTTCTCTCAGTACTATATAATTCTTATAACTGCAGCAAAATTTGAAAATATAGCAAATAAATACTTCTCTGGGATATGTCAATAGTAAGTGCTTAGTAAGATTTAAAATCATAAAGATAGATCGACCAATTATTCAATTATTTATTCAAAGTTATATATTTATGGTTATAATGCTGCCACCCCAGCAGTCTGAACTCTCCCTCAGATTACAAGAACATAAAATATCAAGTATGTAGAGATCCTTTCTCAACATGAAATATTAATATTATGTTTTTTAACCTTATAAAACTTCTAAATTTGTCTTTGAGTTGCAGGTTCTTATTAACTTAACACTTTAGGCTTACCCTGAGTTTGCAGTGTTTAAACCTAACTGCTTCTCCTAGTTGGCATTATGTTGAGCCAACACCAGCTGTAGAATGATTTTTCTCCAAATAAGATCAAGGAGCTACCTAATATCATAGAATTGTACATAATTAGCAAAGAATAATACATGTAAGTAAAAATCTCTTGACTTTGTTCTGAAAAACCTATTTAATTCATAGGTCAACAATATAACCTATCTTTACTTATGGACAACATTAGAGGAAAAATTTCAGTTCTTCAGAGGCCTGTGATAAATGCAGTATTCCTACTGTATCGATACTCAGATTCAAATCTCCAAAAGCAAGTAGTAATGAAAGTAAAAAAAAAATAGGGGGATCCCTGGGTGGCTCAGTGGTTTAGTGCCTGCCTTTGGCCCAAGGTGTGATTCTGGAGTCCCGGGATCAAGTCCCACATCGGGCTTCCTGCATGCTTCTCCCTCTGCCTGTGTCTCTGCCTCTCTCTCCTCTGTGTCTTTCGTGAATAAATAAATAAAATCTTAAAAAAAAAAAAAGAAAAAAAGAAAACTATGAGAGTCTGACCTTTACCAACTGCATCATCAGAATGCCCTACCACCTGGCTCCAGTTCGGTTTGGCCAGTAAGATACCAAGAAGGAAGAAGGGAAGAGACTCTGGACATTTACTTTCCTCTATCTCTCACTCCCAACCTCAGTTTGAGCTCCAATGTGTTTCTCTCTCTAAAGCCTCAGGCTGAAAAGCAACTTTTATATGCATGGTTCTCTCAGTGGGATCTGGTGAAGTCTTTGGCAGTCAGAAACTTCCTGTCTGTTGAGTGCTTCATCATTTTTTTTTCCTCTCTTAACCTTGACTACTCCTCTGTACAGAGTCTCTGCCTTAAATTCTCTTCAGTCATTCATTTGAATACACCATCTGTTTCCTACCATGACCTTCATTGAGATAGACTATTCTATCCATGTTATATGCATTATTTCTATGGTGGACTCTTCTAAGAACTCAGTGTATTTAGGGATAAGTTCCAAGGGGATTAATCTTCCCAAGAGTGAGTTTGGGCATTTGCTCTTAGACGTTTTTTAAAAGTGACTGAGGGTGTGCCTGGGTGGCTCAGTTAGTTAAGAGTCTGCCTTTGGCTCAGGTCATGATCCCTGGGTCCCCACAGGAGCCCGGCATCAGTCTCCCTGCTCTGTGAGGAGTCTGCTTCTCCCTCTGCTCCTGCTTGTGCACTTTCTCTCTGTCTCAAATAAATAAAAATCTCTAAAAGAAATAAAATTTAAAAATTAAATTAAATTAAAAGTGTTTGAGAAGTTTTATATCTAATTGTTTTTCTCTAGGTCCTTAATATGATTTTGCAACTCTGATTATCTGTGTAACAGATGAAAATTTCGTATTTGTTTTCAAAAACTTTATTTTCCCAAAGACGCTATACCTGACCAGGATAGAAATTCCATGTTATTTCTCATGTGTCATAGGACATCACGATCCCTCAGATAAGTGTTCATCAAATATCTTTGAGCATATACTGTGAAAATGAATTTCAAAAGCAATGTACCTTGTCACATATTTTTAACTTGACATCTAAAATAATTTATCCAAAGTTTAAACATAGCTACAAGGGATGTTAGTTACGTGCATTGTAAACATAAATATTTTAAAGCATTCCTCTCATATCAATCAATCATATATGCCCACTGGTATCAGATAACTATAAGACTCTGGTAGCATCATTATCCAATTTAAATATTAATGTAAAGAATCTTCATCAATGCGATTTTATGTAATTTTTACATATTTATATTATATATGTAAATATTTATTGAAATTCTATATAATTTTATATCATATTTATTCTCTTGTACTCATTTCCTATCCATAATTATAATTTAACATAGCAATTTTTTATTTTTGAAATTACTTTATTGATTCTTTCATACTTCACCAAAGAGAGAAAAAAATATATATATATATGTTAAAACTGAGTTTATTTTCTCATAACATAAGCTCTATATTTTTTTAAAAATCTGATTTGGATTTCAAATTCTTTGCATATCAACAAAATGTGATAAAATTTCAACATATAATTATTAAGCAGAAAAAGGAAAAATGTTTAATTAAGCACACATCTCTTAATGAAATGAAATGGTGTTTTTGTTCCAATTGTTTCTTATATCTATACATGATTATTGTTGCTAGAAAAAGAAATAATCTAATCTGAATTTTATCCATTTTTGTTTTGTTTTCAGAGATTTACACACTGAGAAAACTTGTTCATGTACATAATTAATGAGAATAAGAGCTTTGTTATATCAGTGTCACTCTGCTGTTTGATTTTTAAGTGTCAAGGGCTTGGCTGAGCTGGGAGAGAAAGAGCTGAGCTGCCAGGTGTTGAAGTGGCCATTAAATCAAAAAGTCAAAAAATGAAAAGGTTGAGCCTTTAATCACTTACTGATATGGTATAAGGAAGAAAATAAAACTGGGACAACATCAACTCCCTCTGTCCTCTCACACCACCCCCCTTCCGCCCCTGTGGAAGAGCATGTGAGTGTGGGCCATGTGGATCAGCACAGATTTGAGGTTAATGTATTGTTGAGGGAGCTCCAAAGAAAAGACTGTCAATTTTATGGACAAAGATAGGGAAGAGGAAACAGAAGGAAGTGTGAAGGGAGGGCCAGGAGTAGAGGGCTAGTAGTGAGTCAGGGTGAGGAAATGCCTCTTTATGTTTTCCCATTCTTTGCAGAAGGACATCTCAGCAGAAGAGTCTGAAGAAGACCTCTGGCCAAGGTCGCAGATAAAGCGACCTAGGAAGGAAGGTGCCGGGGCTAGGAATGCAAATATGCCAAGGGCATGACCCTCCAGTGGGCCTGAGTCCTTGGCTGCAACTCTCTCCATAAACTGCAGTGCAGTGGCTGTGTACCGAGTGTGGTGCACAGGGAAGGCTGGGTCGCCCATGAGGCCTGTCAGGTAAAACCTTTGTAACTGCCTAATATCAGTCTTGAAATGATCATATATAGGTTTTTTGTTTTTTATTTTTAAATATTTTATTTATTTACTCACAAAAGACACAGAGGCAGAGAGGCAGAGACATAGGCAGAGGGAGAAACAAATTCCCTGAGGGGAGCCTGATGTGGGACTCGACCTCAGGACCCTGGATCACAACCTGAGCCAAAGGCAGACACTCAAACACTGAGCCACACAGATCCCTGCATACCTAGGTTTTTAACCAGGAGGCAGACTCCTCACTAAATTACAGTTACATATCTCAGACCGATCTATCATCAAAGGTTAGGTCTAGTATTTCAACAGACTACTGGATCAAGTCATCTTTCCATTATGTTAAAAGCAAATTTTTCCATTGACATATACAAAATGTTTAGTGCATGTTTTGCAAAAGCACTTGCTACACAGTTGGTAGAGTCACTCACAAAAACATTTTGAATAGTCTCTGTTAGTTTTCCTGGGATTTTACCCCAAAATAGTAGAATGTGCTAAGATGTAGGATGAGTAGGAAATACGTCTTTTTTTTTGTTAAAGTGATGGAAAGGTGATTATGAAAAGGTAGGTTGGAAAAAGAAAACCA
This sequence comes from Vulpes lagopus, assembly GCF_018345385.1. NCBI lineage: Eukaryota > Metazoa > Chordata > Mammalia > Carnivora > Canidae > Vulpes > Vulpes lagopus. The sequence goes on from NC_054839.1 coordinate 47,598,874, forward strand.
AACCTCAGTCAAACAAGGTACAGTTAGGTCACAGTTAGATCAATTTGGGGGAAAGATATATACATGGTTATAGAAATCAGTTCCTTTGAATTATCTTTATCCTTTTATCTCTTCTAGGGTCTTCATTACCCCCAAAAGGTGCACATACCCATTTTGAAGATGGGCATGATAATCACACAGGTAGTAAGTGGGGGAGTCAGGGCACAAATGCTGGCAATCTGCCTTGAAGATTTGTTTTTGACTACACTCTACTGCCTGAGGGACAGATTTCAAGATCTGCCTTGATGATATCACTTGGCCACATGAAGAATAAAATGTTTCACTGCCAGCATTTGCTTTCTTAGAAGTTACTAGACTCTATCTAGACAATATGGATATAACTCAGAAGAATAATGATCACAATCACAACTGTATAGCAGAGCAAGACAGTCACAAGTCCAGTTTGGACCAAAAAAGAGAGGTGACAGTGGAGTTCACGGGCAAAGGTATCAACAAATGATGCCAGTAGAATTAAGTTGTTATTCTCTTGAAAGTAAATAAAATGGTATCTTTACTTTACTCCTACACAAAAGTCTATTCAGGTAGATTCAATGTCAAATGAAAAATTGTGTAGTTTTCAGAAGAAAATAGAGAAAAATAGCTTTAGATCTTCAAAATAGAGGAAGATTTCCTGAACAAGAAACAAACAAAAAAGAGTAAAAACTCTTAAAAAGGGATAGCATTAAATGTTGAAAATTACATTTTAAAAATTCTGTCAATCAAGTCTGTCTTAAATAAGTGAAAATAAAAGCCATACACTGAGAATGTGTAAAAATTAAGTAAATATAGTTTCTATTTTTAACAAATCAGTTAAATAAATAAATAAATAAATAAATAAATAAATAAGTAAATAAATAAATAAGGACTATACTCACTTGAAAAGTGACCAAAGATACAAAGGGGAGATTTGTAGAACAGGAAACCCGATAACCCTGATAATGAGCAATGTGCAAATTATTAAGGAACAATGAAATAGAACTCTGTAGTTTCAAAAGATTTTATATGTGTTCATATAAAAAAGCTTCAGGGATCCCTGGGTGGCACAGTGGTTTAGCGCCTGCCTTTGGCCCAAGGCAGGATCCTGGAGACCCAGGATCGAATCCCACGTCAGGCTCCCGGTGCATGGAGCCTGCTTCTCCCTCTGCCTGTGTCTCTGCCTCTCTCTCTCTCTCTCTCTCTCTCTCTCTCTCTGTGTGTGTGACTATCATAAATAAAAAAAAAAATAAAATAAAATAAAAAAATAAAAAAGCTTCAGCTTTGGCATGAATTCAGAACAATACATCAGTTGGTAAGATTATAAATGGTTGAAAACAATTTGGTAAGTAATTTGGCAGTATCTAGTAAAATTGAATATATACGTCGATGCCTATGACCTAATAATTATTCTCATGTAGATCACTGAGGGAATCCCTCCTGAAACTCACAATACACATGTATAAAATTGTTCATTGGAGACTATGAGAAAGAAAAAAAAAAAACAGAAAAAATCTATCAACTTCAGAATAGATAACTTGTGGGAAGTTCATGGAGTAAAGTACTACCATAGGGCTGTGCAAATGAATGACCTAAAACCAGATGTAGTAACATGGATACTCATAAATCATAATATGAATGAGGGGCATCCGGGTGGCTCAGTCAGTTAGGCATCCAACTTGATTTAGGCTCAAGTCTTGATCTCAGGCTCGTGAGATGGAGCCCCACGTGGGGCTCCATGCTCATCGGGGCATTTCCTTGATATTCTCTTCCTCCTCCTCCACTCCTCTTCTTTGCCTCTCTCTCACTGTCTCTCTCTCTCTCAAAAAAAAAAAAATGCATGTGATGAACGGAAATGCAAACTGGTGACTGGTATGCACAGTACGCTAGCATTTAAATACATTTAAGGTACGTAAAAACATGCCCTGTGGTGTGTAGACATATGCATATGTGGTGATTTATTTCTTTCAGAAATTCAGGGAAATAAATAACCACCAATTCAGAGTTATAATTAGGTCAGAGCGGTGGCAGAAAGGAGTATGAGGATTGATAGCCACAGAGTACACAAATGATTTCCAGAAGTATACAACTCTATTTGTACATTTTACTTCTTAAACTGGCTTGTGGAAGCTTGTTATTCTCTATTTCATTGTTCATACAATTTTAAATAATGCTTCCAGAGGGTTGTCCTTGGGGAAAGTAGGAGACCCCAGAGGCTGTGTAGTATTATTGAGAGTGCAGAAAAATGTGATGAAACCATGAAAAAATCAGAGTGAAGAGTGAAGCCGCACCAAAAAGTCATTATCCAAGAACAGAATACAACTACCACCAAGGAAAGGCCACGCTTGACTAGGAAGTAAAGGACTTCACGAAAACTGGAATCTTTCCACCATTTGCTGAATTTTATTTACTCACTCAATTACTATCTGTGTGAAATTTCAAAAATGTGAATTGTTTGTTACCTCTGTAATAAACAGCTCACCAAGCTATTTGCAAATGCCAGCCAGAGAACAACACGTTCCAGAGAGCTAGTCAGTCAGACAAAATTCCCTTTCCTTGTTTAGCCAAAAGAAGTGAAAAAAAAGTAATTACAAGTAATTTTCCAATCATTCCCGTGATATGAGATAGCATGTCATGCAGAAATTACTAGATAATGGTTTTCTATTACTATCCTTTAATTGCATATGGCGAGTATAACATAGATATTATCAATCTTAATAAAGTAAGGCCCGCACATGACAGGACATAACGCCAGGCAAAGCAAGGGAACAGAAGGGGAGGCCACTCTGGCCTTATCTCATGAGTGAAGAATCAGGAGATATTATTATAGTGGATGGTATAAAAAAATGAAGTTTAAACGTATTGTTTGATATTGAGACAGGGACCTGTCAAGGAACTTAGAAGAGGATACAACAGGGAGTAATATTTACATATTATGTCAACTTTTACCGCTGGTTGGATCCATTTGAACGTACCTACCTACCAGCATTAGTAGGAGGGCCAGGCTCTGAAAGCTTCTCCTTCCTAGGAGAAGTGTGGGGAGAGGCCACAAAGAGAAATCAAGGGCCCTGGGAGTTGGCGATTTTAGTTTCAGCTTTCAGGCATATTTCCACATTTAATAACTCTTTTCATTTTTGTCTACATTTTTAAATTTTAAAATAATTATTTACTTACTTTGAAGATTTTATTTATTTACTCATGAAAGACACAGAGGGAGAAGCAGACACAGGCAGAGGGAGAAGCAGGCCTTCCGCAGGAAGCTAGATGAAGGAATCAATCCTAAGACCCTGGGATCATGACCTGAGCCAAAGGCAGAAGCTCAACCACTGAACTACCCAGGTGCCCCTATAGAAATTTGTTTGAGTGTAGGTGACATACAATGTTACATTAATTTCAGGTGTGCCATGTAACAATTCAACATCCCTATACATTATGCTGTGCTCACCAAGAGTGTAGCTACCACCTGTCACCATACAATGTTGTTACAGTCTCATTGATCATATTCCCTATGCTGTGCCTTTTATTCCATGACTTTTTCATTCCATAACTGGAAGCCTGTACCACCCACTATCCTGTATCTATATTGCCCAGGCCCCTCTTCCCTCAGGCAACCATCAGTTTGTTCTCTGTATTTATGGGTCTGATTCTGCTTTATTTATTCATTTGCTTTTTTTCTTAGATTCCACATATGAGTGAAATCATGTGGCATTTGTCTTTCTCAGTCTGACTTATTTCACTTAGCATAATACCTTTAGATCCACCCATGCTGTGCAAATGGCAAGATGGCATCCTTTTCATGGTTGTGTAATACTCCACTCCATTCCATATACACTATATGTCTATTCCATATATACTATATATACATACATATATACAGACTATATACATCCACTCATCTTCTTTATCCATTCATCTATCAATGAACACTTAGGTTGTTTCTACGTTAGCGATTGTAAATAATGCTGCTATAAACACAGGGGTGTGTTTATCTTTTCAAATCAGTGTTTCATTTTCCTTGGCTAAACATCCAGTAGTGGAATTACTAGGTCACATGATTTTTCTATTTTTAATAATACTTAACAACTCTTATGGCTTAGCGTTGTATACCAGCTGAACAAAAACCCTAGATAAACTTTTGGAGATTAAGCGAAAGGGGAGGTAAGCAATGTTTACTGTCATTGAGAAAAAAAAAAAATCTCCTTCTTTTGCACCAGGAAGACAAATGCCCCCTTCTAAAAATCAATAAAATAAGTGGAAGTTTGAGCACATTATTAGTGACATTTGATTATCTAACTGAGGTCTAAAATTAAGAATGCTGGGCAGCCCGGGTGGCTCAGAGGTTTAGCACTGCCTTCAGCCCAAGGTGTGATCCTGGAGACCCAGGATTGAGTACCATGTCAGGCTTCCTGCATGGAGCCTGTTTCTCCCACTGCCTGTGTCTCTGCCTCTCTCTCCCTCTGTGTGTCTCTTGTGAATAAATAAGTAAAATATTTTTAAAAAATAAAATTAAATTAAGAATGCTAAATATTATTATTTATCAACATTATAAGCAGTTCCCCATGTTACCCAAAGACTTAGGCCCTATAGTAGCTCCAGCACATTTCCTATCATTATTCCCCAAATATGCTGTCTTATCTGTTTCTTTATCCCTATCTCCACTAACTTTTATTTCCTTTCCTTCTCTGCTGTGCACCCCCAAGTTCACCAATTCCAAATTATCTAATACCAAAATATCAAATCCCACTCACTTGTCCCACTCTTTTCCACTTCCAACTCACTTTTCCAAGTAGATCCCCATTCTCTCGCTATCTAGCAACAAGTGCTTCTTTTCAAAAATATTTAACTTCCATTGCACTTGCCTTCTTTCCTGCTCAGCTGGAAGAACTTCAATGATAGCAAACTTACTGCAAAGCACGTGTGGTTAGATGGAAATGAAAGTCACACAACCAGTTAGGTGGATTTAAAATGTTTGTTAAGTTAAATTTAAGATCACAGAAGTTAGGAGGACTCAACATCTCTGGCAATCCAAACACATTTCTGTGCAAAACTAAGATTTCTATCCTAAAACGTTGATTTGATGTATTATTTTTCCCCCTCAAACAACTTAGTGCTCCTCAGCCATCACGTCTACCTAATCATTTTTAGGTAATGATCTTGCTTCCAATACTGAGAATGCAGAAATTATCGCTTTAGAATTAATTCCCCCAGATTCCTACCTAATTTCTAACCTACTTCCATGTTCATCTTTTTTTGTTCATTTTCCCTTGTGTTGCATTCAAATTTTCTCTCCTCCTTGTTCCATAACATTAATTCTCAATCCCATCTCCTTTGACAATTTTAAGAAATTAAGGTATTTCCCCCATTGGTCATCCATTCTTCCAATTTCCTAAATCATCATTCTGTCCCTATCAGTAGAACATTCATATCAGCATAAAAATGTGTCTTACTACTTCACAGTCTTTTTCAGAAAATCCTGTTTCCCTACAATTCTTTCTAGCTACTACTCCATTATCTATTCGGATGAAATTTCAGAAAGAACTATCTACACATGCAGACTCCACTTTCTCACTTTCTACTCACTCCTTAGTGCTCTACAATTTTGCTTCTTTCTCCATTATTACACTGATACATCTCTGTTCATCTTTTGATACATCTTTTGTCAAGATCTCTAGAACTTTTTGCCAAATTCAGTGACCATTTTTTGTCCTAATTTTACTTCTCCACAGTCTTTTTCACAGCTGTGTGTCCCTTCTTCTGAAAACCATCTCCTCTCAGAGTTTCAAGGACATTGATCATAGGTTTTTCTAATAACCTTTCCAATAACTTCCCTGACAGCTTCATGTTGGAGTCTCTAGGGCTTATTCATCAGTCCTTTTGCTCTTTTTTGTCTACATTCTATTCCTATGGCTGCTAATGACTCTTAAATTTCCTGTCGGATCTCTCTACTGTTATTCCTAAGGCCAACTTTCTTGTTTTATCTACAAATCCCAAAGCAACATGTCCACAGTGGACATGATAATTTCTCCTTATGAAACCTGGATGTGTTTCTTACCTTAGTAAATGACACAATCATTCATTCAGCTTCTTAAGCACAAAAACTCTGAGGGCTTTCTTTATCGGTCCCTCTCCTCTATCGCCCTCTATCCAAAATATTGTTAATGCCACCATCAAAATAAATCTAATGTCCGTCTCCTTGTCTTCCTATCCAGAATCACTATTGTAATTCAGGACACATCTCTCTAAACTATTGCCATAGACTCTTTCTGTTCTGTGGATTTCTACTCTTATGCTTCATACCCTCAATTGCCAATAGACTGTACAACACAAAGCACCTCGTTCATCCTTTTTTTTCTTTTTTAAGCCATGAATCTGAGCATGTCATAACTCAAAAAATCCTTCCATTGACTTCTTGTGGTACTTTGAATATAATCTAAAATCATGCACATGGCCTAGAAACCTTATGTACCCTCTTCAACCACATTTTTAAAAACTCTTATTCTGGTTCTTAAGCTCCAGTCACACTGGACTCTGTACAACTTTCAAATACACCAAGTCCTTTCCCATCCCAGCACAGATATTTGCATCACCTGGAAGGCATTTTTTGGATTCCTTACATAGTTGTTCCTTTCTTAAACTTTGTGCATCATTTTAAATGGCACCTATTTGAAAAAGGCATATGTTGCCCTTCCTCCTATATAATCAGCTGTCCCCCTTATCTATTTTTCTCTATCACTGAACTCCTTTCAATTTATGCAGAGAACACATTTGTAATTTTAAAGTTATTTGTGTATTTGCATATTTATTTTCTGTTCTTCTCATTATACAGTAAATTCCATGAGGGCAGGAATTCTGTCCTTTTCAGCACCAAGTATCTCCTAAAATTTATTTATTGTACAGATGAATGAAAGGCGATAATGGATTTGAAATAACTCATGTTCATAAACAACTTACTTCATTGTAAGTGTCTAAAGTCAGAGATGATATCATATGTTTCTTTGCACTTCCACAAGGCATTTAGCTGTGCTATACACTTTAGAACAAAATCATTATTGGCTGTTTTAAATTCACATTCATACATATAGTTAACGACTCACACTATTTTATGCCAAGTCTTCTCATTTATTTCTCTTTATCTAATATTTTCTGCCACAGAGTCAGCACCCATGTTCAGTGGCTGGGCTAAAATGAACAATATAGAACTAATAAATATAACAAACTGGTTAATTTAATTCCCCCTTTGTTATTGCCAATTTGGAAGCAAAACGTAAATTCTAATTTCATTGAATTTTTATAGGAAAAATAAATTAGTAACATTCTCCTCAAACACAATAAAGAAACCCACATGGTTTCTATTTTTACATTGCCTTTCCTCATAATTTTAAACCACCCACAACAATTCAGTCTAACAATCTGTGTGCTTTTTCCTCTGGGGAACTTACTAAATTTGCAATTGAGATAAGCAATCAATGCTCACCTCTGCTAAACTGTACATAAATATTATTTCAAAAGGAAATTCCTTGGAGGAGCTCCTTTATGGAATGTAACTTCATTAGTAAGTAATGGATTACTCTATTGTAGGTTTTCTCCCATCAAGCTAATTTGGAAACTGTTAATTGTCTTGCATTTCTTTTATATGGTAAAATGAATGATACCCCTGTGTGAGAATCGACCTGATTATAATTATGCTTTCCATGAGTTAATGGTATTGACTTCATTCGACTTTCATGTTCACATTAATCTATTTATTATAGAATATTTACAGAATTGAATTGGAATGGAATTTATCCTCATCTCTACTTTGTTCCTTGAGCTTTCATTGGTCTCATAACAGAGAAAAAAAAGAAACTTATTATTAAAGGAAACAATCTCAGTACTTTTTTAACATTCCTCAGTATTCACACAAATTCTTTTCATCACTCCTATGGGGTTACATAGCGGTTTTTTTTTTTTTTCACATGAATGTTGTTACAATATCTAGCTCTTGGTTCCCATTAGAGATTTTGGTTTTCTCAATAGTGGAAGTTTTCCACTACTGATTTTTATTTATTTGCTTGGTCAATAGGGATAAATTCTGATTGTTTTCCTCACAATAAGGTAGTAAAATTTTTTAATCAAAATATCAGAGTGCTATAGACCTTTTGATATAAAATGAACTTTGAGGAATATAATCTAACTAAATTTTATAGATAAGGAAACTGAAGTATGGAAAACTTAAGTAATGGTGTTTAACTACACCACTAAGATCACAGAATCATAATGCTGGAAGACACCAGGAGGATAGAGCTCCAGGAGGAAGAGCTCATCTATTTTCCTATCTGAAAATCATCTTGGATGGCAATGTTATTATTTGAGAAATAGTCATGGGGAATGTGAACCAATTTTTTAAGCAAAATATAATTGATATTTTTACACTTTCAAGTTAAAATTTGCCAAATTGATAGTGAATTTTCCCCAAGACTAATTTACCCATTGTAAAATGTTTGCTACTGATGAACAATGGGCAAGAGAAATTATGAAATTTTATCTCCAATATTTCTTTTGACTTGCTGTACTAGTTTTCTATTTGCTATCCAACAAATTACCCAAATTTTAGTGGCTTAAACACATGGATTTACTATCTCACAGTTTCTGTAGGAAAGGAATCTGGCACAGTTTTGCTAAGTGCTCTGCTCATCTTGTCATCTGCCTGAAATCAAGGTATCAGTCAGTGCTGTGATCTCACTTGTGGCTCAAGGACCTCTTCCAAGCTCCATGATGGTTAACAGAATTCAGTTCCCTGTTGTTGTAGGACTGAGACTCCTGCTTTCTTTCTGTTGTCAACGAAGAGCTATTCTCAGCTCTTACAGACCACCCATCATTTTCTGTCACAGGGTCCTGTCCACCACTTTCAGTTTGCTCCTTTAAAATCAGTAGGCAATCTCTGCTGCTGCTTCTTTAATGGGTTCCACTGATAGGAGCAGGCCAACCCAGGATAATCTCCCTTTGATTATCTCCAAGTGAGCTGATTAGGAGCCTTCAAAACATTTGCAAAAGCCCTTTGCCATTAAATGTAACACAATCATGGGAAGCTTATTGAGTTCAAAGGTTTCACAACACTCCAAGGGAGGATTTCATTCAAGGCTATACACCACAGAGTGGAAATCTTAGAATTCTGCCTACCAAATTTGCCAAATGATACTATATTAATAGTACCTTAGTGAAAAGTACTAATAAAATGTGTAAAAAAAAAAATGGTCCTACAATGAAAAGTGTAAATAAAATGAATCACCTTAAAATGGTTTTACAATACCTATCTTTCCAAGCCTTAAGAATTGGTAAACATTGGTAGAAGAATATCACCTTTCAGCTATAAAATAAATAAGATCTGAGAATTTATTATGATAAAACTATTGTATAATTGCAATTTGCTAAGAGAGTAGAATTTAAATTCTCTCACAAAAGAAAATAAGTATGTGAGTTGATGGATATGTTAAATAACAAATAGGGGGAATATTTTGAATGTATAAATATGTCAAATCGCCATGATGTACAATTTAAATATTATATATCATTATACCTCAAAAGCTGAAATGAAAAAAAAAGAAAACCACATGTGACTATTATTCTCTATTTTAGATTATTGCCTTCTAAAGGCTTAATTAGGGACACCTGGGTGGCTCAGTGGTTGAGCGTCTGCCTTCAGCTCAGGGCAAGATCCCAGAGTCCTGGGATTGGGTCCACATTGAGCTCCCAGCATGGAGCCTGCTTCTCCCTCTGCCTATGTCTCTGCCTCTCTCTCTCTCTCTCTCTCTCTCTCTCTCTCTCTCTCTTGTCTCTCATGAATAAATGAATAAAATCTTAAAAAATAAAATAAAATAAAAGGCTTAATTAACACACATTTTGCACTCAGTCACAAACTGTTTGTTGACCAAATTCAAGTTTCCTGAAGGAACAGACCTTTATTGAATTAGATATACACAATATGTATTTTAGGTTTTAGAAAGTTATTTTATTGTTGAAAACACAGGGTAGGGGGAAACTGTGTACTTAGAAAATGCAAAGCATCATGGCAAAAAAAGGTATTAAATATAAGATTGTATTCAATTGGTAAGTTTTTCTGTAGTGACCTTTTTAATATCTGCCTATATAATCCCAATAAAATAAATGAAAGAGCAAAACATTTTATAGAATACTTATAGAAATCAGCAAAGCAAGATTTTTCAATCATGATCAATCATATGACAAGTGTATAGTGAATTGCCTTCTCCTTGACAAATTATTACATGTGGGAGTAAGGAATCTTATTTATGAAACATGTATGCACACTTTGGAACTCATAATATCCAACTGTCAAATCCTCTGAATACAAGAAGAATATAGAAGATTTTTAATTTACCATGAGTTCAATTTAATCTTGATTTTAAAAGAACAAGAGCTATCATGGGGTTTTGTCTCTCTTCCTTAAGACTCTCTAAGTTGTCAAGAATCAGGCAACTGTTTATATTATCAGTGGAAGAGCTGAGTAAATGCTGTTCCATTTTTATATTTTTGTGATTCTTTTAAGAATAAAAACTGGGTTTTTTTTGGAAGTGTTTTTTTCATGGATGGTATAGTTACCAGTCTTCTTGTCAGTTTCAAACCTAACAATTTAAGGCACTAATGAGAGGGGAAGAAAACTTGTGTTTTCTGACATATTTACCAATTGAATGCTATTACAATTATGTTAAAGGTAACCATTATTTCAGAATAATCATACTTTTATTATATAATTTGTATTTAAGAATACATTATTCTAAGTGACATAAACTGGACACGGAAAGTCAAATGCTATATGATCTCATCTATATGTGCATTCTAAAAAAAGTCAAAGTCAAACCCATAAAACACAGAGTAGAACGATGGTTGCCAAGGGCTGAGGGTTGGGGGAAATGGGGAAATGTTGGTCAATGGATACAAATGTTCAGGTATAGGATGAATAAATTCTGGGGATCTAATGTACAACAGGGTGAGTATAGTTAATAATACTGTATTGTATACTTGAAATTCATCAAGGATGTAAGTCTTAAGTGTTCTCATCACACACACACACTAACTATGTGAGGTGATGGGTATGTTAATTAACCTGGTGGTAGTAAGAATTTCATAATATAATTACACATATCAAGTCATCACATTGTATGTCTTTAAGTATCACATTTTACCATCTGAATGTATGTTTTTAATCGTCAATCATAGCTTAATCAAGTTATAAAAAAACAATAATCCTTCTGAACATAAAATCTTTTAAAAATATTTGGGTTTTATAGTTTGTAATATGTGATAAAGGTCCATTTCTGATTTTTTTTCTCTTTCTAGGAATAGCAGGCCAGAATATTTGGACTGTATCTCTCTCTGAAGAGAGGAATAACATCAGGATGAAGTATATTATTAAAATTTTTATAAGAGTATCAGGAACTACAAGACAGTGAGGAAATATCACAAAGAATATGAAATTCAGAGAAATAAATGAATTCTAAATCTACCTTTGCCTGAGGACATATGTAGATTTTAGGAAATTTGAACTTTCCATTGAGTGAGAATAGTTTAATTCAAAGCATAAAAAATACAAAAACAGTGATTCCAAAAGAATTAACCTTCTCACAATACACTGGGATCTCAGTGAACAACAGGTTCAGGATGAAACTGCTTTTTCACAGAATGTTGTTTGAACACTCTTGGAAATGTTAAGCCATGAAATCGGTTTAAGTTGGTTCTAAGTCAATATTGTTTGCAGGGTCTTGGCTGAAACAAGTTGCTATACATTCTAAAGGAAAGGAAACTTCAACCCAGGTCTCCCATTATTGTTTTAGATAGTATCTCAAGATTGATATCCATGGCATAGCCTATGGTAATCAGACACAAAAGGAAATATTAAAACACCATGAGTTAGAACTGCAAGGAAAATAAAAAGAAAACAGAAACAAATCACTGGAAATTCACTTATTAGAATAACAAACACAGGCTATAAATTAACAATGTTTAAAGAAATTTAAAACAATAAGGTTAAAGGCCTCTACAAGAAAAATAAAACTATATATGGAAGATCAGTGCAAAATTGGAAAATAAATATAGGTATTATGGGAATGAAAACATTTGATAACTGAGAGACTATTAGACTAAGCTAAAGAGAAAGTTAGTTAAGTGAATGATAGATGAGAAGGAATTACTAAAGCACTGATAAAAAATACAGAGACACCATATCTAACATATATAATTACATATGGAGCATATATATGTAAGAGTAAATTTATAATATAACTAACAAGTTCCAAAATGAAAGGAAAGTGAAAATATGGTTGTGGGGTAATTTTAGAAAACAATAAATGACTATTTTACAAGTATGAAAAACCAGTGATGTGCAAAAACATTTCACATAGAAATATTATAATTTAGCAAAAGAGCATCTTTGATGCTGCAAGAAAATAATAGATGGTATACTTTCGAGAGGAACAGGATAGATAACTTCTCAGAAGTAAAAACAGGAGCCAAGACAAAATGGAAATATATCTTCACTATGCTAAAAGAAAACAACTGCCAGTCCAGAATTTCATGATAAATGAAAATATGTTTTAGAAACAAATTTCAACATGAGAAAATAACATTTCATCACAAACAAAAATTAAGAAAATGTTTCATCCACACAACTACAATAAAGAAAATTCTAAATAATGTATTGATGCCAAAAGAAAATTGATCTCAAATGTAAAATCAGAGAGGCAAAAAAAGTAAAAAAAGATCGAAGAAAGTACATGGGAAAATAGAAATAAATGTTATATCAATCCATACTATTAATAATGTATAGTGTTAAAGTAAATAAGACAGATTCAAAATGCGTGACAATAATCTATATTCTTTTCTTTAACATCATATACATTATTGGTACAGATTTAAACAGTCTGTATTTTTTCCAATACATTTATTAATTTCATTTTTATTTCTTCAGACAAATAGATAACACAAAAAGATGGTAGATTTAAAACCAAATATCTCAATTGTTATATTAACTATAAGTAGACAAAATGCTCAAGTAAAAGAAACCATGTTCAGAACCTAATATTATGGCTCATGTAGGAAACTCACATAAATTATGAAGATAAAAATGTTAAAAAGAAAATGATATAGAAATACTTTATGAAAATATTTACTATAGTTATATTATTATCTAGACAAATCAACTTTAAGCCAAACGAAGTTAATAAAGAGAATTACTTCATAATTATTGTTTACATTTCATCAGGAAGATAGAAATGTTTAATTTTTATATGCACCTAATAATGTTATGCACCTAATGATATACAGAAAAAATGGACTAAACTGTAAGAAATGGAAAACCCTCATATTGGGAGATTTTTAAATATTTTCTCCCTGTAACTGACAGAAGCAGCTGACAAAAGAATATCATTAAAGATCTAATGCATAAGTACATGACGAGCAAATTTGGCCTAACAAATAATTACAAAATAGCATAGCCAACATCTGAATAATACATTATTATAAAGTACTCCAATATTTTTTTAATGACCATATATTAAAACATGCAGCAATTCTCAAAAAAAAATAATGTTTCACATGATCAAAAGCATGCATGGTACAGTGTCTGACTACATGGAATTAATTTAGAGTATAATGATAAAATATAACACAGTAGGTATGTATTTCATAGTTACAAGTATACTTCTACATAATGCAGGGACCAACAAAGTAATAAAACAAAAATCAAAGAGTATTTTAAATAGGTATACGAAATTACTACGTAAGCAGAAAACGTGGATCCACTGAGGCACTGTTTAGAGAAAATAAGAAACTGGAAGAATTTAATGGACTAAAATACAGCCTTACAAATATGAAATAGAATCAGTAATCCCAGAAGTAGGTCCTTTGAAATTATTAGTAAACTTGCTAAATCTCTAGTGGAGTCAATCGTGGAGAAGAAGTGAGAAAAAGCAAAAATAACCATAACATGGATTAAAAGGGAACACGAATGAGAGCCTTGTAGATATTTAAAAGATAATGGGACTTGCCTCAGCCAGATGGTAGAATAAGGAGTCCTAGAACTCGTTCTCCCACAGAAATAACAATTTAACGATGATATACAGACCAAAATACCTTTATGAGATTTTAAAATCCAGTTAACACTTTTCGATACCTCGGGCAAGCACAAAGCTGAGGACAACCATCCTAAAGTGAGTAGGAGGAGCGATTTCACGTCCTGACATCAGACCCTCTCCCAAAGCCAGCAGGGCTCAGTGCCAGAAGAGAACCTCCGGCCTGTGACTTCTTTCTCATGGGAGAAAGAGAAGACTGGAGGACACATCAAATATTCTGGTTGTTTGGAGGACTGCTCAGGGAGCTTATGGCCACTACACCTGCCTCACAGAAATGCTCAGAGTCCTTCAAGTTAAAATAAAAACGTGCCAAACAGCAACCAAAAAAGGCATAGGAATGTATAGTTCATTGGTAGAGTTAAATATGTAGACAAATGCAGACTATTATAATACTACAATGGATTCATATTCAAAGTAAATGAGGAGCTCCTTCAACTTAAGCAAAAACAAAATAATCCAATTAAAAAATCAACAAAGGACCTTTTTTTTTTTCTTAAAGATTTTATTTATTTATTCAGAGAGACACACAGACAGAGAGGCAGAGATATAGGTAAAGGGATAAACAGGCTCGTTGGGAGGAGCCTGATGCAGGACTTGATCCCAGGACTCGGGATCATGACCTGAGCCAAAGGAAGACTTTCAACCACTGAGCCACCCAGGTGACTTGACAAAGGACTTTAATAGATATTTCTTGAACGTAGAAATACAAATGGATGATGGGTGTACAAAAAGATGCCCCACCTCATACCACCAGGAAAATGCAAATTCAAAAGATTTTTAACTAAGATCTCAAAGATATAGTTGCACTCCCATATTAACTGCAGCATTACTCACAAATATTTGAAATGGAAACAGCCTAAGTGTCCATGAACTGATAAATGAATAAAGAAAGTGTGTGGTATACAAACAACGGAGAATTTTTCAACTTCAAAAAGAAGGAAATATTGTGTGTGCTACAGCTTGGATGAATCTTGAGGATATTATGCTAAGTGAAATAAGTTAGTCAGTCAGTCATGCCTGATTCCATGAGGTATCCAAAGTAATCCAAATCATAGAAATAGAAAGTAGAACGGTGGTTGCCAGGGACTGGACGAAAGGGAAATGTAGAGTTGCTAGTCAACGAGTATAGAGTTTCAATTGTGCAAGAATAAAAAGCTCTAGGGATTTTCTGTACAACAATGTGCTTTTAGTTAACAACACTGAATTATACACTTGAAACTTAAGATAATAAATATCATTTTATGTGCTTTTAACATAATTTAAATAAATAATAAAATACTATAAACAATGTATGCTATAGGTTTTAAAATTGGGGAAAAATTAAGCGAATTCTTCAAAAATTAATAACTAAATGTCATTTAAATGATTTAAAATTAAACATAAATTAACTCAGAAACCAAATTAAATCAGTATTCAAATATCTACCCTCAATATTATTCACAGCCATATAACTTCCATATCAATTCCAATATAATTCATGAAATAAATTGTATTAGTTTCATATTGCTGCTGTAACGAATTGATACAAACATAGTGGTTTATTTTTATTTTCATTTTATTAAACATAGTGGTTTAAAGAACAGATATGTATAATTTCACAATACATGTTGATCAAAAATGCAACATTGATCTTACTAGGCTAACATCAAGATCATGGCAGTATTGCATTCTTAAGAGGGAAACTGTTTCCTTTCCATTCCTTGTTTTTAGAATCTATGCATTCATTCCTTGATTTTTGACCCCTTTAATTCATCTTTGGTGCCAGTAATATAGCAACTTTCTGGCCCCGATTCTGGCATCACATGTTTTTCTCTGACCACAGCAAAGATTTTCCCCTCTTTGAATTCATGTGATTAGATTGGTCTTATCCGGATAATCCAGGATATTCTCACCATCTTAAAGTCCTCATTTTTAATCACATCTACAAAGTCCCTTCTGCCTTGTAAAGTAATATATTATCAGACTCCAGGGGATTAGTAAATAGGCATCTATAGGAGGCCATTGTTCTGACTACCTAAGGAATTTCCTTAATGTTCCATAAAATTTTCCAAAGACGAGGCAAAGATGGTTTACTCTACAATTTTTTCTACAATTTCTATTCAAGAGAGTAACCTAAACTTGATACCAAAATTTTACAGGGACTGCAAAAGAGATGAAATTTACAGAAATATCTCAACTATAAAAATATGCAAATACCATAAGCAAAATATTAGTAAAATAATTACAATAGGAACAATATAAGCCCATGCATGGAGTGTAAGATGTGTTTAAGATTATTTTTATTTTTTATTTTTATTTTTTTAAGTTTTTTACTTATTTATTCATGAGAGACGCAGAGACAGAGAGAGAGAGAGAGAGAGAGAGAGAGAGGCAGAGACACAGGCAGAGGGAGAAGCAGGCTCCATGCAGGGAGCCTGACATGGGACTCTATCGTGGGTCTCCAGGACCACACCCCTGGGCTGAAGGTGGCGCTAAACCACTGAGCCACCCGGGCTGCCTTTTTAAAATTTTTTTATTTTTTTTTATTTTTTAAGATTATTTATTTATTTATTCATGAGAGACACAGAGACACAGAGAGAGAGGCAGAGACACAGGCAGAGGGTGTGTCTAAGATTAGAAAGCAAGAAAATTTAATTCATTATATCAACAGATTGACAGACTTTAAAAATCATACAGTTGTTTAATAAACTGAATGAAGCATTTGATGAAATCATTAAAACAAAGAGCTCTCAGAAAACTAGAAATAGAAGAGAACTTCCTTCATCTTTTCAGGAAGAAGATAAATAAAAGAAATAATTTCCATAAAATAAAGAAAGTTGTTAAATGGAGCAGATCCAATGATGGAGGAATCAAGAACAGGGATGATGGGTGCTTTTGGAGTGGGCACTTTTCAAATTTGTTAGGCTGGTTACATGGGTATTCGCTTTATAATTATTTGTTAAGTAGAATATTTCTATTTTATGTATGTGTATTATATTTCATAATAAGAGAGATAAAGTAAGTTTTAGTATATGTTTTACACAAGTATCCATATTTGTTGCAGGAGCATAATAAGTTGAGGCACTCACAGAGACAAAGGAAAAAAAAAACACAACACTGTTCTATCCATCCTGATGTACCAATATCAGTTTAGTCAAATTTCTTTTAGGATATTGTTGGTGTATATAGTTATACAAAAGCATATGGATTTCAAACAGAGATTCTATTTTCTGTGTATTTTATGAATTAGAAGTGTAGAATGTATATTTAGCACATTAATATAACTCAATATCAACATTTTAAATGTGTATAGCATATGATATATTACTAGTATAATTGCCAGGTCAAACACTATGCAATATTTATGTGATTCCATACATATAACCATATCGCACTCCAAAAGTTTTTACTAATTTATGTCCCAACTGTATCTATCTTTTCTAGACATCTATATCTACATCTGCAAGGAATGCTCATTTTGCCACATCCTTGTTGACACTCACCATGACTATTCTTTTTTTAAATTTGCCTACATGGGAGGTAAAAATGACTTTAGTAGTTTTTATTAGCATTTATTTGATTTGTCATCAGTTAAAAATACTAGTTTCACATACTTATTCATTTGTATTTCTTATGAAGTACTTGCTGATTCTCCTCCCTCTTCTATCTTTAGAGTAAGTTGTATTAGAAACCACCCTGATATTATGATAGTCCCTAAGTCACAGCCAGAAAAGCTATGCTATGGGTCATGGAACTGACCAAATTGAAAATGCTTAAGTCACACAGTTGATTAAATCAATGTAAAACTCACAGTGAGAAGTAAAGGGAGAGCAATGGAATCAATTCACATACTCAGGATAGATAGCAAGTAGAGAAGGTTGAAGAGTATGCCAACTGGGTCCTGACATACATAATATCCATGTGTCCTGTATCTCTTTTTGCTACATCAGCTTTTCCTACTGATGATGTGATTTAAAAAAATGAAGTGGAACAAGCAACAAGGGAGCCTAATCAGAAGTTGCCCGAGTCTAACACACGAGTGCTCTAATATACAGCATGACCAGTATGTAACCACAGTTGTGGCTCACAAATTCACCTATTAAACTGCCATGGATTGTATTCAAATATTTTAGAGGTAGAGCACATGTGGACCAGAAGAGGATGATGCTGAGTATCACCAAGTAGGTGCCAAATATGAACTGCCATGCAGAAGTATGATCATGATTTAGTCTCTCTAGCATTCTTCATCTACAGGAAGCACTCTTATTTCTGTTTATTCTACCTTTAGTATATTTTATAGATTACTAACTTCTTCAACTCAATGTACCTTATAAACCCTGTCCTATCTCACACAGGCATGCTACATACTTACCTGTATGAACATATTCCATGTTTTGTGTCCATATATCACATGCTACTAGCTTACTTAATATATGTGCTCAACATTCAGTCTCACAATATCCCTATGAGTCATTTTATAATTCCAATTCTTTCTAAAGAGATTTAGAGGCCAGTAGAACTATCTAAGGTCAGTCATACAGTAATGAGAAAAGCCGGTATTTGGATCTAGTTTCTGACTCTACCTACAAAGATGACCACTTCTACAAAACTATTTCCAAATGGATAAAGAATAAAGATTTGAGATACTATGTTCTAGCTTATTGAAATTGCTTCTTTATTTGTGACATCTGCATTAGCTCTTTACAAGGAGTTATGTTCATTAATACTTACATGAATTATATAAGTAATTCATTCAAACCACTTGTCTCCATAGATACACTCATGAAGTATAGTTTTGATATACTTGGAGAGTAGTTCCATATTATCTCACATTTCCTGTATTATTCCTTTTAGTCACTCAAGTGCCAGCTTATTAATCTATGTAGTACAGAAAAATTGCTGGAGAATAGAAAGACACACAGCCTGGCATTAGAATTCTATATTTCTGTGACTTTAATGAAATAAGTTAATAGAAAACATCACAAAAAATGTATGTTTGGAGAAGAAATACTTAGGAAGCTTGAGACTAAAAAGACTATCCCAATACTGCTGAAAACAATACTAAATGAGGGAAAAATCATCACTTTGGAATTGCACTAATTTTTTATGACCCTCAGGGTTGTTTGCACAATGGAGATTGTGTCTTATGAGAAAGATGGGTGGCTCAGTTGGTTAAGTGTCTGACTCTTGGTTTTGGCTCAGGTCATAATATCAGGGTTGTGAGATCAGGCCCCATGGCAGACTCCGCACTCAGTGGGGAGTCTGTTTGAAAGATACTCTCCCTCCGCCTCTCCCCCACTCTAGAATAAATAAATAAATCTTAAAAAAATGAAAGAGAGAATTAAGAAATAATAAAGAAAAAGTGTAATGCATAAGAACAGTGTCAGGTCCTTTTGTACAGCTTCCACTTCCACCTTAGATTCTGTTTCCAAGGATTAGGGATACACACACAAACTGAATGGAGAGAAAATTAATTTCATTTGTTTCTATCCTAACACAAGAATGATAAATAAGTGTCATCATAATTGGTATTGTTCAATTTTGTGAAAAATGAAGAGCTGGAATGGTCAGCAAGTGTGCCCTAATGGAGATGACAGGGCTGCATCATAAAAGATGGAGGACATTAAGAAAATGGAGAGTGAGTAGGAAGTAGAGATGGCATTCATGATAAGAGGCAGAAAATCCCAAAGCATGGAACCATTCAAATAGTCAACATATTTATTGAGGACTACGATATCTCGAGTAATGCAGTAAGTTCTGGAAACACAAGAAAATGACATATGGCCTCACTCCTCAACAATTTATGTTTACCTGGAAAAGCTTATACAGGTTTAATATGGAATGCAAGCGAAAGTATGGAAATATCACAGAATGTGGAGACAGGAAAAATTACTTAGGTTTGGGTATGAAAACAAAGTCCTCAAAGAGGAGCAAAACTTTAAGCTGTGGTTTTGGAAGAAAAAAATAAAGAAGAAAATGCTACATAGACAGAAGTTCCTAGAGAAATATAAAAGCATGTGCATTTATGGAGAAAATAAAAAAATTAATATGCTTTTATCATGGGTTGTTTATGTGGTGGAAAAGAGAAAGAAAGGACAAAACATGCAATTGTTGAAAAGATGAGCCAAAACCTGTAGAGTTTATATTATATAAAAAGAAAGTTAGAATTTATTTTGAAGAAAATGGGCAAACTCTTAAAGAATGACAAAAGAGATTCATGATCAGACTTTAATTTCAGAAAGATTACTCCAAGAAATATAGTAGAAATAGTTCAGAAGAAGGCAAAATGGAATTAGGGAGACCAGGAAGGGGATGCAGATTATAAACAGGAAAAATGAAAAACCTGAAATGAGGTAATAGCAAAAGGTATAAAAGGGAAGACTATCTCTGAGAGATATTGAAAGGAAGTATTAACACAACAGTATTGTCCTAAGAAGGAATCATAGATAATTCACAAGATTCAGTTTGAAATTCTGCCTAGAGTATAGAGCCATTTATCAAAATAGGGCAAGAAAGGAAATTGAGAGGAAGGTAGGAATTTATTCAGAATTTCTTATATTAATTTTAGGTGCTAATAGAAAATTAATGAAGTGCCAACTATAAGCAGTATATGATTTGGGGCTAGAAATTTCAATTACAAGCTTAATGCATGATAGCAGAAGACATGGAGTATATTGGGCTGGTCCAGGAGAACATGCAGATTATATGCAGAAAACAGAAGAGAACCTTGGGAAGAAACTGAGAAAGAGCCAGAAATAGTCATACTTAACAAGTGGGTGAAGGATGAGAAGCCAGCGCATTTCATTAGTTTGCAAGAGTCAAGATTACAGGGACTGTATAGCAGTGCCCTCCAATGGCATGGAGTTCGATTTACCAATAGGCATCATCCCTTTATGCAAGCAGTACAATTTGAAGTGTGAGAAAGTAAGGAGAGAAGCAACAATCTGGGTACAGATTGAGGACAGCAAATGGAGAGTATTAGTGAATTCTAATGCCAGGAGTTGAAAAAGATTTCTTTGAAGACATATTTCAAATCAGTCTTGAAGGTTCAGCAACATCTGCAATGTCGTGAACAGTACGGGAGTTAATGCAAGAGTTGTGTTGGCATGAGTGAGGTAGAAGATCTTTGGCATGAGGAAATTTGAGATTCTGGTAGGAATGGAAAAAGAGGGGTGTGAAGTCAGGTGGGAATTTACATTCCAGAGCATGCTTCTCAACAGGGATGGTTAACAAGGTAATTATCACCTATGGATTGTTTTCAAATGACACATATCCTGTTCTTGAAATATGCCCCAAATATTCAATTCTACTTTCATGGTATGCAGTCATTTAAAAAACTATGAGGAAAACACTTCTTTTTTTCAATCTACCAATCGTGTCATTTTATTTTTTTATTTTTTAAATAAATTCATTTTTTATTGGTGTTTAATTTGTCAACATACAGAATAACACCCAGTGCTCATCCCGTCAAGTGCCCACCTCAGTGCCTGCCACCCAGTCACCCCCACCCCCCGCCGACCTCCCCTTCCACCACCCCTAGTTCGTTTCCCAGAATTAGGAGTCTTTCATGTTCTGTCTCCCTTTCTGATATTTCCCACTTATTTTTTCTCCTTGAGGAAAACACTTTTAAAAAGCAGGTTACTCCACAAAGAGATGGCAGAGAGAATAAATATTTCATTTTTTAAGATTTTATTTATTTATTTATTTGTGAGAGAGAGAGAGCATGAGCTGTGAGGCAGGACAGAGAGAAAGGAAGAAGCAGACTCCTTGCTCAGCAGGGAGCTCAATGCAGGGCTCGTTCTCAGGACCTTGAGATCATGACCTGAGTGGAAGGCAGACACCTAACCGACTGAGCCACCTAAGCACCCCAAGAAAATAAATATTTTATTTATTTTTTTTAAAGAATTTTATTTTATTTATGTTAGTCACAGAGAGAGAGAGAGGCAGAGACACAGGCAGAGGGAGGAGAAGCAGGCTCCATGCACCGGGAGCCTGACGTGGGATTCGATCCCGGGTCTCCAGGATCGCGCCCTGGGCCAAAGGCAGGCGCTAAACCGCTGCACCACCCAGGGATCCTGAAAATAAATATTTTAAATGATTATGGGTATTACCAACTATTCCACCTAATGATAATGGTGTATTTCTAAAATATATACTACAAAAATGATTAGATTCAGGCATTTGCTTAAAACTTCATGAACACCCTAAGGTAAACATAATTTAAAATGAATATTAGTATTTAAATCTGAAACTCTCATTTCAAATGGTTTACATTTTTTGAGGGCTGATCAGAAATCATGATCGTGAACCAATAAAAATTACAAATTTTGTTTCAAAATAAAATGATATTAATTTTGTGGTTTCTGTGTGAAGATGACTGAATTTTCACTGAAATCCACTGATACAATTTAGGCATTCAAGGATTAATCACCACTTGTCAATGGGAAATCGCTGTTCATATTTTGAAAACATTTCGTAGGGAAAGTAATAGTGAGGGCTTTTGGAGAACAAGAGGCATTTATCACAGCTACTTTGTAAATCAGTATCATATTATTCGGAAGACATTCGTTCCGAAATTTTAAGAATTCTTATGATTTAAAAACTAAAGTTGAGTTTGTTCATGCTCTATGAAAGGAGAATTCACTAATCAAATTAATCCATTAAACCATATTATTAGGAGGGAATTTAGTTCATTTAGGAAAGCAATGGTGTTTTCAAATCATAACGTAACGTTTTTACGCTGTGAAAAGTATTTCTTTCCCACTCCCTGGTTTCCACAAAGAGGAATTTATCTAGCACTACTTTCAGCTTCTTTTTGTCCTTTTGCTCATATTATCTCGAAGGAGGCAAATTTATTTGCTGATTGGAAAACTTGAGAAAAATAATGTTTAAGTGCGAGCCAGTCCTTAGGAAGACCTCAGCTGCTCTTGCTTCTGGGGTTCAGCTCAGTGAAGGGAATCCAGCACCCACAAACACTGGGCAATTCTGTTGTTACTAAGCAGCTCTACTTGGCTGTTGCCATGTCCTATATCCCAGCCATTGTACATAATAAGGGATATTCTGTTGGCTTTTTTATTGTTTTATATTATTTCTCAAATTAATCACTATTCAGTCAGTAAAGAAATATGGTCCTTATTGGACAATGACTAGAACAAACCAACACATAGAGACAAGATGCTAATCATCCAGAATTTTCCTGCTCATTGAAAGAAGTGCTGGGAAACATTTCAATATTTGGTTAGTTATTCATTTACATTATTACTGTATTTAGCTAACAATATAAATATAAATTGTTTTCTAATTGGTTGGATCCCAATTATTGTGTTTCTTCGTGTTGAGGCCAGCTCAGAGGAGTTTGGTGGTTTGGTAGCTCCTATGTGTTTCTATGATCCAAGAAATTAAGAAAATGTTGTTGTTCTAGGGCTTCATCTTTCTGAACTGTGGGTGCAGTTTTAGAATATATGGCTAAACTGAATGTCTGAACAAATCTTTGAATTTCAAAGTGAATAATGGATCAAAAGCAGGTTTGAAACCAAATAACAGATTAAAGACAGGGCTTGTTTTCAAAAAAAGTAATATGAATAGCTACAGAGCGTGCTGTCAGATTTTCTCTAAGGTTTCAGAGGAACAATCACTGTGTGTTTTCTTTTTTTTTTCTTTCAGATCTGTGATTAGCTGATTCAATTCCATTTTTTCCAGTAACTGTAAAGATAATGTGCATAGCTGCTATTGAAAAGGTCCAAAATAAACCTTAAATACACAGTATAGCAGGTATAACTTAAGAAGAATAAATGGGATGGAAAGTGGGAGTTAAGAGTCTTAGGCCAATACATTTCAGGTGTATCTGTGTGAATCAAGGCGTATATATACATTCATGCATACATATAAAACATAAACATATACACACATATGTACACATATGTATAAGTGAACATATATATGTTAAGATATGTGTATATATGTATCTGTAAAAATAACAAAGAGAAAGTAGATACTCAATTTTTTTAAGTAGCTTGTACTCAATATAACCAATAAATCTATTGAAAAACATGTTTGTGCACAGAACAAAGAGTAATCAGATATTTATCCTTTCCACACAAGAATCTATAATCTTATACAAGGCAAAGTCCAGACAGTGAGAAGGAAAGACAATAGAAGAGTAAAGGGATATGAATAATACTATAATTTGACGAAGGACATGAAAGAAATAGAATGTCAGATAATATTCAGTCCTTTATACAGTCTCAGCAAAATATATTTGTACCACCAGAAATAATGAGAATTAGAATCCATAAACTCAAACCAAAGTCTCTGTTCTCATTGTGCTATACAACCAGATGCAGACCTAGGAAGATGTGGCCAATTTTTTCTTGTTATCTAGCCAATCAGGAAAAAAAAAAGACGCATTACCAAAATTAACGTGCTGTATGACTTTGTGAATGCCCCTTCAAGCTGGCAGTCTTCTTGCCAGTGTTACAGCAGTAGCATTTACCAACAGGAGTATGGACTTATTTCAAGCCCAGGTGTCGAGCAATTTGAAATGCATGAGTTCCTTGTTGTGAAACAATCATTCCCTCTGAGGCTCATATTGTCCTCATCACTCCATGAACTATGCACGTGGTGAATACGCATTTACTTGCTTTCCTACATGCAAATTTCCAAGAAGACTAGAATATTGCTGTTTCCCTGCTCTCTTTAACAAGTTCTTGCTGCGGGAAACAGGGAGGCAAGCTGCAAGAAAGGAGGAAGGCACTAGATTTGAAAACTGTCCTAAAAGAGTCAAAATTATGGCATCACAGGTGAGCAACATCAAGCCAACAGATGGCCTCTGATACAGACAAGTACATGATTTAGCATTAATTAAGAAACTCCACACAATAGAAATAAACTGAAAAATTTCAAGCTGTAAACACAATGGGACCTCCTAGGTTGTCCTTCGAAGGAATTTGTAACTACTTCTTAGCTGATTGTCATTTTCAGCTGTTTTCTTCTCTGTAGCAGAACAGCAAAGGTAATCATGAACAAAGTCTTTAATGTATTTAACTTGGTTTTACTTGGAAACAAGGCTTATAAAATAATTTCTATTTTTTTATATCTCTTACTAGACTCCAATATCATCTCCTCAGGGGCAAATTAAAATGATACTTGTACAGACACAAGTCTCCCAAATGATGGATTCATAATTATTTTCTGATATTGTACTGGTATCTAAAGTAAGGACAATAGAAGACTTAATTTAATAACTTAAGCTAATTTTAGCAATATTATAATCAAAAGTGAGAAATATATTTGGAAAAAAAAGGAATTGACCATGCCCTGTCTATTGGATGGCCATATGTAGGAAAATTCTGTAGCTGAAATCATAGCTTTTTTTTTTTTTCAAGAACAAGTAATTTATGGTGGAAAGAACAAACCAATTCATTAGGTTGATCAGAATTAATAATATCACTAGGTTTTTCAATAGAAATATGGCTTATGTATTTGAACAGTCTAGAATCCAATACTAGTTCTACAATTCACTAGCTTTATGGTTTTGGCAAGCAAATAAATCTCTGTGCCTTACTTTTCTCATCTGTAAAATGGAAATAATAACTGTTTCTGTATTATAGAGTTATCATGACATCTATACTTGTTAACACTGTTAAACTAAAAACAATGCCTGGAATATAGTAAATGGTCATTTATGATTTTAACATTATAACTAATATTTTTTTTTGTTTAATTCATACATAATGCCATACATTTAGGAAAACAAAAAAAAAGTTTAAGTATATAAGAAGGAAAGAAAGATATCTAAAGTCCCTGTCAATTATTTTTAATGATAATTTATAGTTTTACTTAGGAAGCCCATGCATACAGTATAAAGACATTTTAAAAATAAAAATAATATATTTCAAATAAACCATTAATAATATACATTTAAAGGTCTCTGATGCTGTTCATTTAAATATTTGTCTGGAAAACTGCCTATGACTCCCAAGAAGTTTTTAAAAATACATTGAACACATTTTTGTATACATGGATATATAAATAAAATACGCCCAAATGCTTTTTTGGAAAGCTATACTCTAAAAATTTGCCCATAAAATGAGTTTCTGGAGTGAGTATTTTTATGACTAAGGTAGGTATAAGCACTGTACCTTAATTATAGCAGCAGGAATAGTGCTGGTCTCATGAATTTAGTAAACATTTTTCCTAGAAAAGTATTCACCAATTGGAAAAAAATAGATCCATGTTAAAAGATACATGGTCTTATGAAAATAAGATGCTAACAGAATTTTCAGTGCAAATTAAGGCTGCTTCTAAAACAAGGAACAATAAGCAGCATATTTGCAAGCATAAAAAGAATTTTGAATTGCATCTGCAGCTTTGTTTGCAATTATAATACAACAGTCATTCATCCCATTATAAAGGAGCTTGTGAGCTCTGTTAGCTCCTTATTGGTGTTATGAGACAAACAAAAAAATTGCATATTGTATGTTAGGCCTGTTCATTAAATATTTGAATCCCCCCCCCAACTCAAGTTGCACATTAAATGATCCAAATAGTAGGAGGAAATTGTCCTTATTCTCCAAACACATCCTGAGTATTTCCAGGAATCGCTTCTTAGACTTTGTAGAATTACAACAGAAAGAGAAATGTTGATCCTCCATCACAGGCAATTTTCTCAATTTTTTAAGTTGAAGAATATCTTCTAAAGCGTATTTTAGAAGAGAAGTTTGAATTCTGAGTTTTATAAAGGTGGCTTATGTAGGACTCTGAAGGTTGTCCTTTTTTAATTACTAGTTCAGGATTATTCATTCTCTACTAGCAGAAACTCTGCTGGATGAAGATGTATTTTTTATTGATTTTTATCTAATGAGAGAAATGAACGTGCCCAACAATCACTGGAGTTGATGATTGCCCCTTTCTACTAGGTACAGCCTTAAAAAAGACATATTCCTGACTCGGTTTTCATGGGTCTCTGTGTCATGAGCCTTCATCCACGTCACACATGAAAAACATGGACTTTACAGAAAAGTCAGTTTCTGCTTTGTGATCATTCTTACTGATAGATAGTGGAGGTCAGAGTTGCTATACAGACACCAAAGAGGCAGGGAATGCTCCTGTTGCCCCAGATCCCACAACCTCTATCTTCTTTACTTCTCTCCATTTCTGACTTTGCTTTCACCAGCCAGTGCTTGCTCCCTCAGGTTTTCTGATTTGAGAGGACACCTACAACATACTCAGTCTTAGCTAGACTTGGGGTCAGAAGACAGGCTAGGATATGACCACAATTCTTTACTCTTAATTGCTGCCATCCTTCCCCTCTCCCTGGTCGTGGCCAAACAGTTGCTTCTTCTAATTCTCCAAATTAGCCCTCTAGTATATTAGGGCACATGAGATACAAATAGCACTGTCCTAGAGTGATCATTGACCAGTTAATCAATCAATCAATCTATCTATCCACCTGTCACCAGCTACAGCCCAAGATGTGACCTTTACTGCTCACCCGTTTGTACCCACTGACCTTTGTCCCACATTTTTCCTTAAGCTTTACTTCCCAGCTCATCTCAGGCAAAAACCCTATGGGTATAACATCCCATGATGGAAACTGCAACTATCCCGCAAATGATAATGACTGTCCAGAGGAACAGCTTTGGAGGCCCAGACCACCCACGCCAGTTTGAAATAAACCCCAACTCACACCTGCACACACAGTGACTTCTGGAATGACCAATTACCTTTACCTCATTAGAATACTAAAATCTTCCCCCAAGGAAGAGCACAAGCCTCATTTACATAACATCCAACGTATGCATAGGCATGTTTCTTTAAAGCGCATGTGTGAGTTTATGCCTGCCCTCTACATTTGAAGACAAGGCCTTCCCTATCTAAATATTTATCCTAACCCTAAATAAAGAATGCATTCACCTTTACTCAGGGAGTCATGCCTTTGGAAGAGACTCCCTGTGATATCCTTATTTGCTGCAAATGAAGTTTCCTTTGTGTGACAATTTACCTGGTGTAGTTTCCATCTGTGACTCACAAGGAGCAAACTCAGTTACAAATTTAACATTGAAATAAAAGAGTTGGTAGAACAAACTAAAAATGAACCTGTTGAATTTTACCTCAAAAAATGGCCCTCAGGTGCACCTGCAAGGTGATATGTTTCTCCTCAGATTATTGTAGAGGGGGAAAATGTAACGTAAAAATGCTAAATGTGAAAAGTGGATAAAAATCACCTATGTAAGTTGAAAAACTGGGTAAGAGCTCTACCTATTCAGAAATACCACAAAGTCTCAAGTTTTTTTTTTAATCCAAAAAAGGAAAATTATAAACATCTTAACTCAACTGATGATTCTTCATTTGTGCCAGGTGTGTTGCCCATCAGCTTATGTACAGTTTGTTCTTCACTTGTGGGTATTACAAGTTGCATTGCCCGAGTCTCTCATTTAATATTTCATCCCAGAATCAGTTTTTCTTATTTCTTTATTTTTATTTTTTAGTTTTCTTAATATCAGTTATTTAAAAATTGAGCAAAGCAAAAATTGTGTAATAGTATTTTACCAAAAAAATTCTGAACATTTGTCCAATGAATAAATGGTAATTGTTGGTAATAGGACTAAGAAGCACCAAATATACCATCTCAAAAAAGTCATATCTACAGAAAAAACACTGCCATATGAACATAGAAAACTACATGTTTTCAGGGCACCTGGGTGGCACAACCGGTTAAAAGACCAATTCTTGATTTGGGCTGAGGTCATGATCTCTGGGTCATGAGATTGAGACCTACATTGGGCATGTAGGGCATGGAGCCTGCTTAAGGTTCTCTCCCACACACACACACACACTCACATTCTTTCTCTCAAAAAAAAAAAAAGAAAAGAAAAGAAAATCATGTATTTTCTAAACTAGTCTTGCACAGATTTTAAAATTTGTGAAAATAACCAATAAAACTGTCAGAATATATAAAGTTCAACTCATCAATAATTAGGACGATTAGATTTAAACATATTTGATATAGACTGTTATATTTAAAGTGACTTTTACTTTTCTGGAGTGCCAAGAACAGGTTATTACTGTTTCAGTGGTTGCATAGGAAGATATTTTACTAATAGCATAAATATGCTCCTAATGCTAAGTTAGGCAAATCAGAGAAAGATTAGCTTCATCTATAATTGTACAAAAGTAATCTATAGCCTTTAATTTTTTTTAAATAATATTTATAATATCTTTCAAATTCAATTATCATATAGGGATTTAATTTGGTCTCATTACCTTTATATCTACCCATGCACCTGCATAAATATTTAACCTAAATGTCTATGAATAAGTATAGACTTCAGTGTACACATTACCATATTTTGTATGTTCAATTCTAAATTAGAGATCCATGATACTATTACTAAGGCTATAGATAATTCTATTGATACAATTTCAGGAATTACAATAGCAATGAAAATATATTGATCATTATATATTTTATTATTCAAAATAAAATGAACCATTTTAAAATTAATTATTTAATTATAAAGTTTTTTAACTAAAATCCATCAAATGGAGAGGCCAATCACTCCACTGCAATTAGTTTTCCTCTGACTGGCACTTCATAATTTTTGCTGTTTTTACCCTAAGCTTATGAGAGTTCATGATTTCTTGACACGTGTCCAGATTCCTTTGATAATTCCTGTTCTTATAAAGTCCTTTGACAAACTTTAAACAATCCTGAATGATACCTTAATGTATTTTTTTGGCTATATGGTGATTTATTATACAGAATAACAGAGCTTCTTTCTTTATGGGAATCTTGGTTGAAAAAAAGAGGAATATGAATATAGGTTTCAAATGTTATCACCAAGAAAACCATTCGAATCTATCCAATAGTAAGAACATATTTTATAACTTAGCCAACAAATCACTTTTGATAATCATGGTTGTTGTGATATGATTCTACTATGACCAAAATATTTGAAATAAACATTTTGTTCAATGACATGGAATGAATTGTGCTTTGTCATGGAAAAAGCTAAAGGTAGATAAAATCTTTACAAAACATTTAATTTTACTAAAAAGCACAAAAAATAGTTCTTATACCTTATCAATATGGAGGTCATTAGATTGAGGTGGGAAGTGGAGTATAAATCTATCTTTGTGTGAAATGGAGGCAGAGGATTGCTTTAAAACTGTTCTGAAGCTATAGAGTAAGGAAAAATTACAAAGATAATGTTATTTGTTATAAGAAAAAGATGGAGCTGGGGCTCTTCTTTCTATTAAAATATTCATAAGCTCACAATATTTTCTAGTAAAAAATTTTTGAAGGTAGGAAAATAAACTTTTAAAAATTCTTCTCATAGAAAAGCTATTCAAATCCACAATGAGAATTTTATTTCTTCCTATGAAATAGACCAAAGCCAAAATGTGATGGAACTATACGAAAGAGGCTAAAAATTCTTTCTGTCTCCATGTTTAGTTCGGTAAATTTAACTAATGACACATTTATATGCTTGCAATCTCAAAAATTGATGATGAATTGTTAAGAATTTATCCTATTACTTGGATATTCTGAACTAAGATGCAAATTATTAATCAGGACTAAAATAGATACTTTATTGAAAAATATAAATACAAATCGGGAAACAGAAACCTATATTTAGTAATAAAACATTAACTGAAACATAACCTAATGGTTTTTAAATTCCTCTGATATCACAAGACTAGATTTCATCATAACCTCTAAACTTTTTTTTTTTTTTAAATAAAGATGTGAAATCTCTAAGTTTCTCCCAAATTTATTCTTCTTAGGATACATTTGTGTGTGGGAATCAGCAAGGAAAGCATATGTTGAGAAAGGAGTCATTCTTCCCCTGGATCCAAAAATACTATAATTTCCTGCTTCTCAACTTATAGCTAAGTCATCTCCTTATGAAGCTACTTCAGTAACTTCTGGGTAAAGGCTCTTTCAGTTTCAAGTTAAAGAAACTCAATTCAAATGAACTTAAGCAAAAGAGGGCATTTAGAACATCATAAAATTATGACCAAAACCCAACCAGATGCCGTTCTTGTATCTCCCAAAATTTTTTCTGTACAATGGACAAAGATAACAAAGTGAATTCAATTACAAACAGGAAAATAGATTGGTTAGTTGGAACCAAACTCCTGGTAAAGTAACCAGGAATTACTTTGAGAAATTCCATCCACTCTGATATTTAAGTAATATCAGAGGGTTTGAGAAATTTCATCCACTCTGATATTTAAGTAAAGTTGAAGAGGGTTTGAGAAATTTCATCCACTCTAATATTAAGTAAATTTGAAGGACCTTACTAAGTAATTAGTTAAGCATTTAGTTTACTATGTTGCTTTCAAGTTTTGGACTTAACCATCTTTTTTAATTAATTAGGGTCTATGAAATGGCTTAACATTGCAAGGGAGTCATGAGGAGAATTTCCTTGGGTACCCTCAGGAACAGATCTCAAGCACCAATTAAAATCTTGGCCAATAAACGTCGGGACACCTGCACCCCGATGTTTCTATCAGCAATGGCCACAATAGCCAAACTGTGGAAGGAGCCTCGGTGTCCATCAAAAGATGATGGATAAAGAAGATGTGGTTTATGTATACAATGGAATATTACTCAGCCATTAGAAATGACAAATACCCACCATTTGCTTCAACGTGGATGGAACTGGAGGGTATTATGCTGAGTGAAATAAGTCAATCAGAGAAGGACAAACAGTGTATGTTCTCATTCATTTGGGGAATATGAATAATAGTGAAAGGGAATATAAAGGAAGGGAGAAGAAATGTTGGGAAATATCAGGAAGGGAGACAGAACATAAAGACTCCTAACTCGGGGAAACGAACTGGGGGTGGTGGAAGGGGAGGAGGGCGGGTGTTGGAGGGGAATGGGTGACGGGCACTGAGGTGGACACTTGACGGGATGAGCACTGGGTGTTTTCTGTATGTTGGTAAATTGAACACCAATAAAAATTAATTTAAAAAAAATCTTGGCCAATATTTAACCTATCTGAATAGGTAACTGAATAGGTAAAATATATTTAATTAAGAAGATAATTCCAATTCTCTTGGAATAATATAATTGCTGTCTGAATGGTTAAAGGTCTTTATCAGAGAGGTTAAAAGCCCTAGGGAATTTACTATTATCATTATCATTATCACTATCATGATAAAAATACTTAATATGAGATTTACACTCTTAACAAATTTCTACATGTACAACATAGCAGTATTTACTATAGACACAATAGTGTACAGCAGATCCCTAGAACCTAATCATCTTACCAATCTTCAACTTTATGCTCATTAATACCAACTGCCCAGGGATCCCTGGGTGGCGCAGCGGTTTGGCGCCTGCCTTTGGCCCAGGGCGCGATCCTGGAGACCCGGGATCGAATCCCACGTCAGGCTCCCGGTGCATGGAGCCTGCTTCTCCCTCTGCCTGTGTCTCTGCCTCTCTCTCTCTCTCTGTGACTATCATAAATAAATAAAAATTTTAAAGAAAGTTTTTATAAAAAAAAAAAAAAAAACCAACTGCCCATACCCTCCCCCCGGCATCTTCAGAAACCACCATTCTATTCTCTGCTTCTGTGTTTCACTATTTTAACATCTAATATATTTTTGCATTATATCAGTATTTTATCGTGAGTTTTTTTGAGTAAATTAATTATCTACCAAATTGTAGACAACAATATACTGCTTCTCCATTTGTAAATGTCAAAGTTATTGTGAAAGAATGTGTGTAGCATGTAGCAAGTAATTAAAAATTCTTAAACCAAAGATAATATTAAACCAATGTTGAGGTTCTATTTGAATTGCAAGCCTTGAGAGATATAGGAGTATAAAACCTCTCCCAGCCTGTATCTTTGAAATGTGCTTTCCTTTTGTAGGCTTCTGTTATTAAGCATTTTAAGTCAGTTTTTTAGTAGAATGGAGCTCAATGGGATACGCCTGAAACCCTGACATGAATCTGAATGCTTTTCACCCTCCAGACAGTGATGTTTCTGAATGGGAAGTTCATTAGAAACATTCTCTTCTTTATTTCTCTGAGTGATAGCTAGCAACATGTCCTTCCATATGCATAGGAAAAGTCTTTCAGAATCTCCTGCTCCAGGGAAGCTTCTGTCTGCCAGGAGCAGCTCTGGGACTGGACTCAGCAGCTGGCAACAGAACTCTGGCCACACATAGCAGCAGGCTGACCAGCCTCCCATGCACGTATTTTTGTGTGCATCATCAACCAAAGCATTTATGAGTTGCCAATTTGCTCAGGCAGGGCAACATTGAGAAGCAGGCCAGCTTGATCTTTGGCACATCTCTCATCATCATAAACTCTATCCCATTCTTTGGCCAGGCTGACAATCATTTCCAAAGATAAGCCTCATGTTAAAAATCTCAAAATGATTTTACTCTAATTTACTAAGTACCTATAACACTTGAACCAAATGATAACGTTAATGTAATGGGCCTAAATTTGCCATTCAAAAATACATTTCTCAGCTATAATAATCATCATTAAATTTAGCCTTTTTTCCTTTTTCAAAGTATAACCAAAGTAAAACTTTGGACTTGGAAAGGAAATGAGACAAAAGAGACCAGAAGAAAAAGGGTTAGAAAAGTGGGAGATAGGATAAAAAAGATCCAACAGTATTTAAGGAAAGAAGTATGAGAAAAAGCAGAGAGAGGGGAAGAAAAATGATGATAATGGTAAGACTAGAGAAAACAAAGAACAAGGAAAGGAGTAGAGTGGTAAAGAAAAGAGAACAGATATTCGGAGATTGAAGGTATTCTCATATTTTTTCCTTCTCTTCCTGTCCAATTCTTATAATCAGGTGCCCATTCTGGGGTTGTCCTGAATGAGCCATCATTTAGCTATGTGAAAAATTCATTCATCCTGGAATTTTCAGATTGTGTCTCAGAATTTTACTTATCAAAATATTTACTTAATAGTTAATAAGAACATGCATGCAACTCTATCTCAGTAATGATTAGTTTGTGTGTGATGTATCAGAAATGTTGAATGTGAGCTATTCTTCAGCAGAGATTCAGCTTCAAAGATTCTTCTGTGGCACCATGGTTCTAACCAGGAATGAGCTTGAGTGGTCTATTTTCAACTCCACAATAAGGAAAGACACATGAGTATGCTCATTCATTTTCTCTGAAGTAGTTTCAGTCTCTCACTAACCCTACATAGATATTCATTTTCAGATGATTTTAAAATAGAGTTTTTTGTTCCTGCCAAAGAACTGACCTCTATAGCATCATTTTTTCCCCATTCTTAAGAAAGGAAGAATTTTCTTTTATGGCTTTTCATCATTATCCAGAGACTAGTTTTCTGCCCCCTGTGGATTTACTTCTAGAATAAATATAATATTATGTTGAATTATCTATATATGAAAAGGACCATTCAGGTCGTGACTAATTCTTCTTTAAATTTTGAAGCCCATATTGTATTTAGACAGCCCCACAGTGCTATGTATGATGAGATTTTAGAATAGAAAAATCTGGTTCTTCAAATTTAAGATGTACTGCTTAAAAAAAGAATAAATGTACTGCTTATAACACATTTCTTCTCAGTGTAAACAAACATTCTGTGGTTTAAGAAACTTCACAAATTAAAAATGTTTTCATCAGATATTAATTTGCTCAGAGTTACAATATGAATAGCAATATGCTATGCTGTGTTCAAACTTATTTGGACACCTAACAGTTTTGTCTTGGATACCAGCTAATATGAAAAGCTGATCTTTATCATTTAGTTTGACCAGTAGAGAAATTGAAATACAGAATCATGAAAAGACCTTTAAAAAGTATAGGGTTAACCCATAAGTAAGGTTTTACAGATGAGGAAGCTAACAGAAAAATTGTGTCCTATAGGCGCATGTCTAGTAGACAGCAGATCTCGGTGGTCCAGATACTTAGCTCCTATTTTTGTTTTTAAATCCTCACTCTTTCTAGTGATTGATGACTTTTTTTTTACTAAGTTTTATTTGCAGAATTCCAGATTATGAATATTCAAAATCAACTACCAGACCGCAGCCAGGCCAAATCTGCCAGGTAAATCCACACTAGCTATTTACTTTGATGGATAAACCTGTAACCAAACATATTTTGCAAGAAAAACTAATGCAAAAATATAAAATTAAAATGACAGAGAAAGAAAGAGAGGACAAGAGAGAAAAGCAGAAGAAAGAACAGGAGAGGCTCCAAGGTAAAGACAGGGACTCTAATGATTTGAATTCTGGTATGGAATTAAGAGACAGAACATAGGGAACGTCGGGAGAAACTGAAGGAAGGAGTGTAGAAAATTGTCACCAAATTCAGAACAAAAATGAGTTTTCAGAAAAGGAGTTCTGACTACAAATTTGAATATTCTAAAAGTTGAAGTTTCGTTTATTCAATCAAAGAACTTGGACTGTTATAAGATACAAAACTGGTATGTTAAAGTTCTTATATTTTACGTACTGTGAAGGTTTTTCAGTGTCCATATTTGTTGGTAGAAAGAATTTCAATCCAGAGGCTTCAGTTCTTTTCCTATTTTTATTTTTTATAAGTAGATTTTCCCATATCTAATGGACAATTAATCTACATGAAATCTACATGTCTCTAAAATATTTTTATAAGCACCCAAATTATTATTATTTTTTTAAAGATTTTACATATTTATTCACGAGAGACAGAGAGAGAGAGAGAGAGAGAGAGAGAGACAGAGACACAGGCAGAGGGAGAAGTAGGCTTCCCACAAGGAGCCTGATTGAGGACCTGATTTTGGATCCTGGGATCACTCCCTGAGGGGAAGGAAGATGCCCAACTGGGGAGCCACCCAGGTACCCCAAGCCCCCAAATTATAGGCTTGAGTCAGATTATCCTGATTCGATCTTAGCTATAACCACTTACTTTCCCGTGTGATATTGGGCAAGACAGTTGCTATCTATGGCTCATTTTCGTCATAAATAAAATGGAAGAAGAGTAGTTCTTGGGACACCTGGGTGGCTCAGAGGTTGAGCATCTGCCTTTGGCTCAGGGCGTGGCCCTGGAGTCCAGCATCAAGTTTGGAATCGGACTTCCTGCGTGGAGCCTGATTCTCCCTCTGCCTATGTCTCCGCCTCTCTCTCTCTCTCTCTCTCTCTCTCTCTCTGTCTCTCATGGATAATTTTTTTTTTTTTTTAAAGAGAGAAAGAGTAGTTCTTAACTTATCAAGTTGTGAAGAGTAAGATAATGCATGTAACAAATTTGGAAAAGTTGTTGGCCTGACCTATCAATGGCCAATACATTGTATTAATTATGGGCCCAACAAGCAATCAAAACAAAACACCCACCCCACTGAGATGTGTTTAACTAGAGAGAAGTTAATAAATAATCTTTTTAAAGAGATATGTGGAAAGTTTAGAGAGCAAATGAGGAATCTGAGACATTCATGGACTGCCAACAGTAGGGGGTCATTGCTACATCTTAGCTTGATGAGGAAAGAGAGGAACTAACAATCACAGTGCCTGGAGCTGTGGTGTGGACAAGGAAAGTGTTCTCTACTTCCTTCTACCATCACCCGCCAGGGCTTTGCATTGATTGAATCCAAGGAACACCAAGGAGCCCAACAGTTCCACCCTTATCAGGCTGCTGCCTGGAGCTCAGAGCACAGAGCACAGAGCAGAGGTCGAATGAGAAGGGAAAGAAGGGAACAAATTTTTACAAGAATATTCTTCTACTCCTTTTGACATTCAGCATCCATTTTTGTTTTTTACTTGGATGAATATATTTCATGCCCAAAGAGTTCCTATCAGCCATCATATCATCACAGGATGATGTCAATTGAGTCATGTTGCCACCTAGAACATAAATTAGAACATGAGCCATAGTCAATACTTTTCATATATAAAGACAGAGAAACGAACTAAAGAAACAACACAACATAAAACACAGCTGTACATAAAATACAGTACCTATGATAGTAGGTTATAAAGCCTAAACTGATAACCACCGATTCCTTCTTACATCATCTCTTTTATGTTTCCTTTACACTTTGTGAACATCTCAACTGGTGTGGATTCTTTACGCAGTGGAGTGACCAAAGTTATCATTTCTGCAAGGTCCAAGACCTTAATGATCCTGTCCTTCCTGTATTGCTGCAGTTTACTTTTGCTCATTACTATTGGAGGTGGATTATTAAAATGTGCTTCTGTAAGTCTCCTTGGATATCTACTCAAAGGATTTAATTGAGTAACTTTAATGATGGGACCATTTACCCATGTGGCAGACCACTGCCATCTGCCATCTACTAGACATGCATGTCTAATACACAGCTTTATATGTGTGTGTTTCAGTGTAAAGGAACCAACAATATGTGTTAAGGTACCCCATGACTAGCAAAAGCAGAAAGTAATTCCTACCAATAGGTGTGATTTCTCAGAGCCTGGGGAGTGACTCTCAGCCTCTGCCAGACTACTGAGTTGAAGGACTAGGGAGCAAAAAAAAAGCAACATACTGCCTTCCCATTCCCTCTTAAGTCTTGCTTATAATCCTCATCAACTGTAACCAACTGGATACCAAAGACCAAGGAAGCCATACTGATGAAACCATTAAGGTTCAATTCACCATGACATACAGAAGAGAAGAGAAAGGGGAGAATGGATCTGGTGGGATGGATAGAGAATAAGTGGCATATAGGTCCTAGCTATAATTGTTATTTTATCTTATTAAATTTTTATTTTTCTAGTAATTGTTATTTCATTATTATTAGCTTTATTTCTACTTCTTTTGGGCCACTGATGAATCTAGTCATAGAAAGCTTTTCAAACAAAACCAAAACTGATCTGTCACATGGGTGATAGCAAAGAGCATTCTTGACGGAATATATATATATATATATTTTTTTAAATATATATTTTTATGTAAAAATATATATATTATATTTGACTTTAATTTCTTTGGGTGTTTAAGGAATTAGATTATAAGGCTTTATTTCCATATGAGAGTACTGTATTCCTTGAAGGGCTAATAACAGACTATATCATATAGAGGTAACTGCAGTTGTAAGTTAACACTTTAAAAAAATGATCTGACATCAGCTGAGGGCAAAAATAAGTGAATAGTTTAGAAATGCAACATAAAGAGAAAGAAGCAAAAAAGAAATATATCTTAGTGGACAAGAGCAACGTCAAACTTGGACAAGGTCAAGCCTCGAGAAGAAACTAGTGCTAAAATTCTGCAAAGCATTTTCTAATTTTATTGGCCCTCCAGTCTTGGAGTTATCTTTTAAATTGGATTCCCTAATTGCTTAATAAGTTTAGTTAATTATAAAACACTTAAAGGTGGCTATAGCTTTTTATGTAAGTGAGTGAAGTTAAAAAATTAGGACGATATGAGTGTCCATCTGTACAACCCAACACTTAGTTTCCTTCACTGTGAAGAAAAAGGATTCATATGGTCATGGATGGATAATTAAGACTTTGTAAAATGACTACATTTTGTTCTTAACACTTTTAATGTTTCCTGAGAATGTATTTGAATTTCCCTTCTCCATTTAGAAATGAATTTAGAAAACACTTCATTTTTTTTTTTGTGATCCAGAATTCTCAGAAATAAATCACAAGCAGAGATATATTGTTCAGAAATAATGAGGAAGTACTTTCTGCCGCTTTCATTAGTGGTTGGCAGCAATTCTGGGGTTATTAGGTTGGGAGACTGCACTGAAGCAGGTTACCAATGAACCCCACAAGGTGCTCTCGTCCTTGATACAGGCGACTGACCTAAGTTGCTTTGCATCTTGGGAGGATAACAACCGTTATGTGTTCTTAAATAAAGCCTGAGCCATACACTAGCATGATGCACACTAATCACTGTATCACTGTGAAGCTTATTAAAAATGAATGAAAATCCAGCAGCCAGCTTTTCATCAAAATATTCATAAGACTATCCCCCTCGCCATAGTGGAGAAGTACTGTGTGGGCTCGGATCAGTGCGTTAAGGGCTCCCTCAGTATGCATTGACACAGTGGACCATAGCAGCTCTGAAAGAGCCATTATAGTCTATCATGTCAATGGTCTGTGCACGAGGACTCCCTTAGTATGCATTGACACGATACACCATGATGGCTTCAGAACATATGATTATGATTTCAATGGAAGAACCATAATGGTTGCATTAAGATTTCAGTGAAATTTCAATGGAAGCGTCTCATATACTACTCATGAGATCATAATGACTCAGATGAGTTTGTTATGATCTCAGTAAAAGTTAAAAAAAAAATTAAAAAAGAGCAACACAGCCAGTAAGACTGGGTTCTTTCAAAGTCATATTTTCATACTTTCTCCGTTTAAAAAGCATTTCCTTATTCTACACAAACAATAAATAATCAGGGGTGAATTTACTGACAGGTTTACAAACGGAATGTAAATAATAATGGTAGTGACAACAGTAAACACATATTGATTACTATGCTTACTTACTATGCCAGGCACTGTGCTTACTCCACAGCTATCATCTCATTTCATACCAAAACCACCCCTGAGATTAGCAGTTTGTTTTTTCCTTCATGACAGGTGGGAAAACAGGGCCTTAGAAAAGGCCAGCAATTTGCTCAAGGATCTACATGGTCAAATGCTCTAAGAAAATGAGTTTAACAACTGGACTAATCTTACATTGTCAATTACATAAATTCAAATTTCTGCATTTCAGAATTCCCACGAGTGGCTGCCATACAAACTGAGTTTATTAGTAAGCAATCATGGGCATTTAATAAAAACATGAGTAATCACGAGTAACCTTTTGCAAAGCAAAAATTTTTACGTTCAGCTCTTCTGACAACATTAGAGAAAGGTATGGTGAGTCTCATGCTATTAATGCAGAGATGAAAACAGAAATCTCTGGCACACACCTGGTTTATTTAGTGTGCCTCAGAGGGTAAAGTAGCCCAGATCATCCACCAGGGGAGCATATTCATAAACCTCTTCTCATGAAATCCTAAGTGAAAGTTCAATATAAAAAAGAAGAGGTGAGCTGCTTCTGCTACAGTAAAGCTCACTCTGTTTGCCCCATATTCAATCCTTATGTCTGTTTTTAAGGGAACCACCGAAATTATGAAAACAATGCTTTACATAATTTTAATACTTAACAACCCATGTCTCTGCTTAAGATTTAAGTTGAATCCCACATACATAGTGAATTTGTGAAAGTGATAAATAGAAACAAGTTTGAACAACCACATGCACTGTCATCAAACTATTGGAATTTTAGAAAAGGCATAAAACTTTAAATGAGCCTCAGGAGAAAGTGCCAGCTGAGTGTACCTCAGGGAAACTAGATTTTTTATGAAACTCAACAAGGTGTTATTCTTCCCAGTGTGGGAGGGGTTATTAGCAACTGGCTATAAGAAGTACTAAATATCATTATGGTGTGTTGGTAAGAGGGATTTTACTCAACACTCCACGTGTTTTTAATAGGGATGAAGCTTAGGAACATTTTAGATTGGGAAGAATTATTTTTTATTTACCTCATATTGTTATACAGGGACCTTGAACCAGCCAGTGATCCATGTCATTTCACTGAACATGTCACATTAGAACAGCAGATTAATTCACAGCCAACAATAAACACTCAGGGCAGCTGTAAGCAGCCTCCACTATAATGTCCAAACAACCACGTATGACATGCATTAATATTGCTAACCCTGGTAGTAACCCTTTTCATAATAAAAGAGTCCTTTTACTCAGAAAACAAATCACATGGAAATGTCATAGCGTTCTGAGAAAAAAAACTGTACATGATTACAGATATATATTGAGGGTGGCCAAACAAAAGAAAAATAATTTGTCATCTTGGTTGACACAGTTTGACTCAGGTAGAAAGAGAAGGGCTTTGGGAAAATAAAATTCAAGCAGAAATATGATGAATGTTATTTTTTGTTGTTGTTTAGGCTGTGGGCCGCTTAAATCTGACTGAGGAATTCGAGCGTGCAAATAAAATTCACATTAACCTGTAAGGGTATTGCTGGAAGAAATATGTACCTATTTTTATCATAAATGTTCCATCTCTCATACCCCCTCAGAAAAAGGTAAAGGACATTCAATTGCACTGAGAAACCAGTTGCCAATCATAGCAGTGAGGAGACTGTCCCTGGCTTATAATTATTGTTCTAAGTTCACTGTGTGTTTTCAGACAGGCGTCACCGTGTTTCAGTAGCTCAACCAAAAATCTCAGATTCTGATCAGTGAGAAGAATGCTATTTGCTCCTTTTTACCCTCACCAGAATATTGTGATGTTTCAAGATATGATGTCTGTTAAGTGCTTGCTTAGAAAGCAAGGGATTTATAAACACTGATCTTACAGAAGAAAATGTAGGATCTGACATCCCAGGAAAATGCAGCGACAGATCTTACTCCTTCCCAAGTGTAGCCCAATATATATATATATATTTAAAATGGGATATAAAATATATATATTTTAAACAAGATATAAAAAACTTGGTTTTAAAAGGAATGCAGAGTTAAGAATAAATTCTAAAATATCATAAGTTCCTACCACCATCTTTAGCTGAAATAAAAAATTTGAGAAGTATGTATTATTGTTGTGTGGTGCAATTGTTTCCTCATTTGTGTGCTTCAATAATTATATGTACATACATTTACACATAGGCACACATAGAAATATATATGTATATATGAATATGTATATGCATATAAGTATGTATTGAATATAATTTCTGAATATAGGTAGGTGTGAAGGAATATAGAGTGTGTTTCTATGCTGTTTTGGTTTAGACAATTTAAGAATTCCATATGCTTTGATAGATAATCTTTCTTTTTTTTAGTTGTATTTCTGGCTAACCAGTTACATATCTTAGTGGCACAGCAAATATAAATGCAAACAATCCAATATTCCTGCAAAATAGTGCAAATTCTTTTTCCTTTAAAATTTAAAAATAAATTTATATTTCATTATTTTATTTAAGAGTTCTTATAAGGCAGCAGTCTTCTCATAAATGGAATGGAAGACGATACTTTTTAAAGAGGGCTTAGGGAAGCACTACATGTCTGCCAGCCTCTAAAGTTTTAGGGATAGGGATCCCTGGGTGGCGCAGCGGTTTGGCGCCTGCCTTTGGCCCAGGGCGTGATCCTGGAGACCCCGGATCAAATCCCAAGTCGGGCTCCTGGTGCATGGAGCCTGCTTCTCCCTCTGCCTGCATCTCTGCCTCTCTCTCTCTGTGTGACTATCATAAGTAAATAAAAATTTAAAAAAATAAATAAAAAAAATAAAGTTTTAGGGATGTTGTCAATTCTGGTTCAAAGAGCACCTCTTTTCCCTGGCTTGTTCTAAATTCTACACATTTTCTCCTGTGGGCCCCAGATCCAACATAGTTCCACAGTCAGAAGGTTGTTTAATAAAGATTGAATTAGGGACCCCTGGGTGGCGCAGCGGTTTGGCGCCTGCCTTTGGCCCAGGGCGCGATCCTGGAGACCCGGGATCGAATCCCACGTCGGGCTCCCTGCAGGGAGCCTGCTTCTCCCTCTGCCTGTGTCTCTGCCTCTCTCTCTCTCTCTCTCTCTCTCTCTCTGTGACTATCATAAATAAATAAATTAATTAAAAAAATAAAGATTGAATTATTTTTTTGTTAAAGAGAAAATATTAATTAGCATTGTTCAAAGGCCAAGATGCCCTTCAGGGAAGATGGCAATGAGCCCTGATCTGCTCTCTTTGCATTTGGCTTTCTCCCTTTCCAAAATGTATCTTTCATAACAGTTGATTGAAGAGTCCAGACCTCATGTGTCTTCAAATGCATCTTCTATTCACTGAAATACATTAGGAAAAGGTACAGAGTGTATTGATTTCCTCCACCTCTAAATAAAATGTAAGCTTCATTAGTTTGTGTACTGAAGTATTTAAAAGAGTCTCAGAAAACCTAGAAAAATCCAGGCAATGATAGTACTCCCATTTCACCCACAAAATTCAGATGCATGGTGATAGCTTCCCCAAACCTGACACAGCTTTCTTCCGTCATGAAGGTAAGATAAGGGGATTTTTTTTTTTTTCCAACAGCCGAACTGCAGATTCCCAAAAGGTTGAAACAAGCAGAGGAACAATTTTATCTTCTATGTCCCTGGAGGGGAGGGATGCTCCAAAGAATAAAAGGGCAAGTGAAACTGAGAAACCCTGCTCATTTACATAGAAGTTCTAAGAAGTTCAGAGTACTTAATACATCATCGAGTCAATGCTCAGAGGCAAACTGAATTGCCCATATTCCTGTTTTCAGTTAGGTCATGGGAGTAAGTTAGGTACCTTAGAATCTGCAATTAACTTATTCAGAGCACTGGAGTATCACCGAGCCCATTGCAATGGCAATTTGCAAAATGGTACTCCAGTGACCAGAAAGAGGGAGTGTAGTTCCCTGAGTTCTAACTTATTTCCAGGCAGTCGTCTCCACACTGGAACACTCTAGCTGGTTAGAGCCCATTTGTCCCATAACATACTGGACACAGCAGAGCCGATTCGATGGCCTCAAAATCAAAGTGAGACAAACACAGCACGGACATAGAATTTGGAGCCCAGATGCCAGTGAGAGTAAAGAAAGTATGGGTTAAAAATGTTTGTGATAAGCCATGTTCCCCTGGTATCTTAGGTATTAGGTGGCCTTGAACAGGGTTATAGAGCTAACGTGACCCAAAGGATGAGAAGTTTAACTCAAAACTAAACTATGGCACAGAACTCAAAACACAGAAAAAGAATCAGCCTATAACGTTAGTCCTCCTTGCTCTTGGTGATTATAAGGGTTCAACAGAGCTTTCAAAACTCAGAAATAATCCCATAGAAGATGAGGCCAAGATGTATTTACAAATCTACTCCCCTATTCTATTAGCTTGTTCTCCTGTTTAAATTAAATATTATGTGATCCTCTGTATTTATGGTTAGTGGCAAACACATTATCTGCAGAATATGTACAGACAGTTTTGAAAACTCTTTCTTTCTTTTTGACCTATCAAAAGGATACAAGGTATGAGACAACCAGTTCTCTGCTACATGTGGCTTCTTAAAGAGACCTTGAAGAATGTGCAACGCAAATTTTATTTTCCATTTATTATGTTACATGCAGTGCTCATAAAAACTGGAAAATATTGATTTTCAATAGGAAAATTATTTAAATCATTTATTTTATGCTCACTGATTCAGAATGAGCTATAACCCTTAAAAAATTACATTTATTTAAACTGTGTAACCTGTTACAGCAGAGGAGTTACACTGAGTGGGCACTTGTGATAGAATAGTCATCGATGGTATCTGCCCAGAGTCTTCCCTATGAAGCTGAAAAACTCATGCCTTTTTTTTTTTTAAGTTTCTTCTCTGGACAATGTAAAACATTTATTCTTTTTGGTTTTTTTTAA
This sequence comes from Vulpes lagopus, assembly GCF_018345385.1. Lineage (NCBI taxonomy): Eukaryota > Metazoa > Chordata > Mammalia > Carnivora > Canidae > Vulpes > Vulpes lagopus. The sequence continues at coordinate 47,643,356 of NC_054839.1, forward strand.
GATGTATTTATTTATTTACGAGAGACATAAAGAGAGAGGCAGAGACATAGGTAGAGGAAAAAGTAGGCTCCCTACCGAGACCCCATTGGGGAACTCGATCCCAGGACCCTGGGATCACAACCTGAGAGAAAGGCAGATGCTCAACCATTGAGCCATCCAGATGCCCCTAAAACATTTATTCTTGAAGACATTTTATGTATGAACAACCTTGGAAAGTGGCAACACCACCAAAATAAGGCCTAGAGTCATGCTTCATTTTTCCCTGTTATATTGAGCATAAGAATATGAAGAATTTCAATATCAAGCAAGAATTTAATAAATCTATTATCAGTCAGTATGGAGATTTTTTTCTTCTTTCAGCTTATGGCATGATTTCACTGTTCCTGCTAAAGCAGTTGAATGATCAAGTGAGCTATAAAACCCTGATTTTAGATAGATAGATAGATAGATAGATAGATAGATAGATAGATAGATAGATGATAGATAGATGATAGATGATAGATGATAGATGATAGATGATAGATAGATTGATAGATAGATAGATAGATAGATAGATAGATAGATAGATAGATAGATAGATAGATAGATGATAGATAGATATTAAAGCTTTTATAATTCTATACTAAAATCAAAGTGAGGGAAATATGAAAAGAGAAATAAAAAAGGAAATAAATGAACTAAACACTGGCTAAAGCTGGAGAAATAGTCCCCCCAAGATGGCTGAAACACCTAATTGAGTATGATTTTCTTTGCACGATTTCAATATCAGGTGCAATCTCTGAAGGTCCATATCCCTTCTTCTACGATGTGTCAACAGATACACTCTTTAACTGTTCTGTTGACAGAGGAGTTCAGCCTGGGATTTTTAGACTGCATACTGATGAGCCCTCAGGGAAGCATACAATATTGAGATATATTCAAAATAGCATTCATAAAATAACTTTGAGAAAGATCTCCTATAATATCAAAACTATATTTAGAACTAACAAAGTCATATCTAAGAATAATGTAGATAATGCTGTCTCAGTTTTACTAAATATGGAGAGCTTACTATGCTTGTGGTATTTTCCAAATTTATAGTATAAAATCCAAAGATTAGTAAGACTTAGATGTTAAGAAATTCACAGTCTAGTAGAGTAAAAACACAACTACATACTTAAAGAATCATTACAAGTTAAGGCAGAGGTTATTAGCAAATCTAAAACTTCAGGTTTACTATTGAGGCATTAAAGTGATTAAAATAAAACCAAAATAACCATTCCCAGTGCAGTGGAAAGCCCATGGAATTTACAGTCAGAAAGATCTGTGTTCCAGTGATAGTGATTAATGGTTGATATGATGATGAAATAAACCTATTACAATCAATTATTACAGCAGTGCGATAGAAACAAAAACTAAGGGGGGAAAGAAAGGATGTTACAAATCGAGTGCTACAGGGAGCTCTGAATTCCCAGGATTATCCAGTTGTGAAATTAGGGGAAAATCTCAACCTAAAAGAGAGTGATGAGGAGTGAATCTGCCACAACTCCCTAGTGCCAAAAGTAGATAATAAGATGGTACATCAGAGCAGGACAGCTGATTACTCACAGTGCAGTCAACAGCATGAATATTACCATGGAAATGCTGGTTCTCCTTGCCAGCAAGTCCATAGGATGACACGATGGGCTCAGGTGGAGGTTGTACACCCGATTCCACAACTGAGGAATCCGAGGCCAAGGGTCTACCATCTTCTGTAGTAGGCAGCAAACAAGTCCGTTTCCCTCCCTCAGGGAACAAGCAATTGCATTGTAAATAGGTTCTGGTCACTTTGATTAAACTGCTCAGTGTCTGGGGAAGATAAGCCTTGAGAGCCACAACCCTTGACTAGGAAATTCTGATCCTCAGGGCCCATTAGCAACTGCCTCTCTCGATACCCATATGAGAATAATGTGGGTCATTTCTGATAGAAATATTCTCAAGACATAAAAATAAAATAAAATTCAAGTTTGAATATTTACTTAAATAATGCTGTCAAGGAAGAGAGACACAAATATAATAATAAGTAAAAGGAAAAAGCAGATGGCAGTAGAGGAATAAGAATGAGGTAAGTATGTAGATGGGGAGAAGGATATAGATTAAGGTAGTTTCTCAACCTTGCCACAGTGACATTTTGGACGTTGGCACAAAAACATTTGAGGTCAGATCATTCTTTTAACACAGTTCACCAGCTGCTGGCTGCAGAATTGGGACACCAGGGCTATTTGGTGCCCACTGGTCATTTACATTTGCAGAAGGGCTAAAAGCACAAAATATAAGGGAGGACTCTTTCTCTCCCGTGAGAGAAGCACGTTAAAAGAAAAGTTTGTTTCTTTTTTCAAGAAACATGACAAAGAAATACCTTCTCAGTTTTTCAAACGTGCTTATCATTATTAAAAGATAAAGCTCTGAAAACTCAAACAGAAGCTAGAAATGCAATTTTTCCTGTCTGTATTCTTTTGGAGCCCAATAGGGAAATGATAACATAGGACCAATCAAAGGAAACTACACAAAACAGTTTTCACAGTGTGTTTCTTTCAGAAGTGTCAATTTTCCCAAATGTTCCCACACTTTAGGGGGGAAAAAAAGTTTATTTAATTTTCTACAGATATAAAAATAGCACACAGCTCAGTAATGGAGCTCTCACCCAATGTGAGGAATCTGGATCCGCCCTTCAGTTGGAAGCATATTCCTTTGCAGGAATCGCAAGCTACATTCTGCAGGAAACTAATGACTTGCAGAAACTCACACACTTGAGCTTTGCTGTTCAGTAATAAAAGCAGCCCAAATTTATTTTTTAGCCACTCTGATCAATGTCAGGCTTATATACAACGTGTAAGCAGGACTGATCTAAGTATCTGTTCATTACATTTCCAGACTCTGAGATCTGAGCAGAATGATCTGAGAAAAGGCTGTTATTCTTGGTAGTTTCTGGCATGCTGCATATAGTATATAAATACATCCTCAAACCAGCAGACTCAGGAAATTATTAAAGACTGAAGACATATGTGGAATTTTGCTTGTCTAGGGTCTACACTCCTTCATTTGTGGTAGACTGTGTATATTTAATTGACTTTCTTCATATGAATCTTACAAGAAAAACATAATTATGTGGAATTAATTTTTTTTAAATACCAATTTAAATTGAATTCTAATATAATGTCATGTTGTGCCCACAATAAACCACTCTAACTTCATTTATTATGTGTCAACGTAAATTTTATTGCCACATCAGATACGTATTTGCCTAAGCTTTTAGATATTGGTGGCACAGTTTTCCAGATGCAAGGTGGAAAATGAATTGCCTCCACCTTCTAAAAGCTTATAAGCTATCAGGAGTGAGCAAGAGAGACGCAAGTAAATACAATAGAGTGTATAAAAGGATGAGCAATCATCGGAGAATTGCAAGCTGAGTACTACAGGGGTGCAAAGGGGAAAAGAGATTGCTAGAGGAGACCACACAGTTCGAGAGTTGAGTGAGCTGGGGAGACCAGTGGGAGATGAAGCCAGAGAGACGAAGGCACAGACCTCTGGCTTTGTGGGTTCTAATAAAGACTTGAGTTTTATTCTGAGTGACAAAGACGGCCTTGGGAGGATTTTGAGGGGAAGAATGAAATAATCTGATTTGTTTTAGTAGGATCACTGGTGGTCATGTTGTGAATAAAGGGAGAGACAAGACCTTGAACAGGAAAGCTAGTTAGGAGGTGAGTACACTAATACAGGAGAAAAATAAGACTGTTTTAACCAGAACATAAGAGATCATGGAAAGAAGAAAAAGTCAGGTTTTAATAGAAATCCCATTGGTACTAAAACTAGAAAATAGTTTGAAGTGAGACAGAAAATTCTCAAGCATGACCTAGGGTGTTTGGATTTTACTCAGTAGTCAATTGAGAATCTATGAGAGTTCTATTACCTTTAAACACTTTTAAAGATAAATTTTAAGAAAATTTTATAAACAGTTCATATCAAACTTGTGGTAAACCTAGCGTAATGTCTAAACTCGCCACATCACTATGTTGTACCCCTGAAACCAATGTAACATTGTGGGTCAACTATATTCACATTTTTAAAAATTAAGTGAAATTTAAAAGTATATATCAATAAAAATGAGAAAAATACAATGATAAGTATCATAAAATATAGAGAACTAGCTAAAAGTCAAATATGTAAAAGAAAACTATAAAATATAAGTAAAATGTCAACAAAATACACATCTTTGAAAATAGTAAAACTTACATTTTTCTAAAAGACCAAATCAAGAAAGAAGGAAAATAACACAAATAACACTAAAGTTATGAGATCTTGAAAATGATTGCTGCCATGGAGATCAATAAAAATAATAAAAATGAAAATGCGGTGCAGGAAGGTCAAGCAGGATTTGGTAACTCTTATTCTGAGATCATAGGACACCATATTTCTAATTTTCAACCCTGATGAGTGCCTTTCATAGAATTAGAAGAAGCCAAAGGAATAACTTGAATGGGAAAGACAATAAGTTGCATTTTAACTATGAGGAATAAGCATGACAGGCAAGTGGAATGGATAATATGAAAGGGAGAAGATGGCTTTAGGTGAACTATCCATCACTGATATGTTGTAAGTGGAGAACCAGATTGTTTCACTGGTCACAGAGGTAAATTAAGAGAGACACAGGGCAGCATGAATGGGCTATCCCAGGTGTTTATTGTGGCAAATGTCAAGACTATTGCCTGTGCCAGTGTGCCTGTTTATGAAGGAAGAAAGGGTACATTGTTTCATGAATCAACCTGACAGCCCATGGCCTCTTCACTCTAGGATTGCACAAGATAGTCTGGCCTGAAATGTGGAAATGATGTCAGTGTCAGAGGGTTCCTTCCCTGTTGCCTTTTCTTAGGTAGGGGAATTCTGGTGTTCTGAGATGTAGGGCATCACGTAGTATTCTATGAGCTCCTAGTTGAAATATTGCCCTGAGAAAATGCAATGACAGTCATCATAAACATGATATCATAATTTTTTCTTTCTAATATACAAGTTTTCTACCCACTATTATCTATTTCAAATATTTTATGTTATTGTCACCTGTAACAGTTATCAGTTTAATAATTAATACAAGTACATGTGCTATTTCTGTGATGATTCCCATCCACCCAACTATCCAGGGATTTTAAGAACTGCCTATATAAATATATATATATATGCAGTATTAATAAAAATCTCCTTTAATAAAGATGTTCATGTCTTTCTAAAATTAGGTGAATGAATGGTAATATATAATGATGAAGAAATTCATCAGGGAAATAGAGGATTAACCTTTACTCCTGGTTTAATTTTAATTGATTTTTTTTTTCTTTGACTGATTTCCTTCTCAAATAAAAACTTTAAAATGCTTTAAGAAATGGAAAGTTATCATTTTAGGCTATCACGGTGTTAAGCTACACCAGGTCTATATAAGAAAAAGATAGGGTGAGATTTTCCTGAATATATAGATATGGTATTTCTAGTAATGATGAAATTATCATTTGCATTTCATGGTATGAAAAATTGCTTTTGTTCTTTTTGGAGTTCTCAGTGTCATTCTCCTTTTGTCAAAAAGTAAATTAAATAGCTCAAAGAAGCTTTGTGCAGAAATGTTTGCCTCTTTATTATGTTCTAGAAGGTTGGGAATACAGATATCGCCTTTCTTTGCAGAAGGCAGTATAATAACTCTGACAAGAATATAAGCAGAGTTGTTAGCAAGGCTAAATGCAAATAATGTAGCTAAAGTCCTAGCTTGGGAATAACTAGCACAAGTGTGATCCATTATGACCACATGTTTGAGGTTGTATTTATATTACTTCATTTCAAAGTGGGGTATTTGATAAAGTTTCAAATTTAAAATAAACTCTTTCATTTGTCTTCTCAGTGTTTAGAACTAAACTAGTATACCAGCTTTCTTTCACTTCTTAAACCCTACTTAATGATTTTTCAGTGTTTAACAAAGGGCAGCTTTATTTTAATTCTGTAAGACTCTAATGACTTACCATTACAGCTGAAGAGACCTATAACAAATTAGCTTTGAAACAAATCCACTCCAGTTGCTCTATTTTCTGAATAATCACGGGGTATTACATGAAACTCTGTAATGACTGACAGAGGGAGTCTGACATATGAGATTTTGAGCATGTGAACTTCCCAATTATTTCATGTATTTAGTCTTTTTTCACTTTGATTTTCAGATAGAGACCCAAGCTACTGGATCGGCACTCAGTATTATTGATTCATTGAATCCAGTGCTCTTAAAAATATAATTTACTACTTGTTCTTATTAATAAATGGCCCAATATTTCTAATGTTCAGTCTAGAATTCATTCAATACAAAATCAATATTTTTTCATGTTATCTTTAAGACCAATTTGATCTTTATTCCTAAATAATGATAACTCTTGAAGGTTTATTTGGGGCCTCTCAATGTCAAAAGACATTTTGGGAGGTAATCGATAGGCATATTTCACAACTTTTTTTTTCCTACTTCATGCATCTCATATTTTATATCTTATTAGAGAAGAGCCAGGAGAAGAAGGAGAAATATATGCTGAAGAATGCAATTTATTAAACGTTAATTAAGCCCTGCTTCCTCAATGGCATTATCAGCTGTTCAAAGTGCTTGAAGGTCTTGCATTCAGTTTTCATGGTAGATAGAGTTAGCCAAAAAACAAGGGAAGTAGAAAGATTGTCCAGTATTTAGAAATAGGTATGAATTTTTTTACATGGAAAAGAAAATATTGAATCTTCTAAATGCATTAAATTTTATGTATTTCATTCTTCATTAGTCTTTTGTGTGTAAGAAGTGATTGTTTTTCTGAGTTCTCTTCAAAGCAGCAAAAATTTTTCCAGATACCTCCATATACTTCCAATACTTAATGAAAGTACCTATAAGATAATATAGATTCATTGAAAACTCCTTTCTCTGACATTAAGTACTTTGAATGTGCAAACCCCCTCAATGAGTACTGATTAATTGGGCCTCTGTGTGTGTGTGTGTGTGTGTGTGTGTGTGTGTGTGTGTAACAGGGATGAGAAGAGGAAAGAACGATAGAAGGAAACATTGTCTATGCACCTACAGAATTTACAATAGTCTAAGAAGAAAAAGGAATTATTACCATTTAAGTTTTAAAGCAAGTTTACTTTTTTAAATGGAGCTCAAGACTCTTAAGTGTAGTGTTGAGTAGTGTAGTGTAGTGTTGTCACTCTTAAGTGACAGAGACACAAAATCATATCCAAGTGTATCTCAGTCCAGAGCTCTCAATGTGGAGATACGGTAATGGTTTCTTTGAAGGATGATCTGGGCATCAGAACAGCATGGACATATCTCAATCTTCCCAACTCTATAAATCTAGGAATTTTAAAAATCACTATTAACTTGATTACTTTGGGATATAAGCTCACTGAAATATGTCTGTATTCATATTCAATAAAATAAAGTGTTTAACTTTGGAAAAGTGTAATTTAGTGGCTTTTTATTTCAGGAAGGGCAAGAGAAATGATAAAAGATTCTGTAGAGGAATTTATATAATTTTTCCTATTCAGAAAAAAAAGCCACTTTTAAACTCTTTTTAACTAAGAGAAAACTCATAAAAAGTTTTCTGCCTGGGATATATAACTTTTATAAGGGCAAAAATGACATTTATCCAGGAGAAAATCACATTTGCTCATCAGCATTTGAAAGCTGAAATCATCAGACAATTTTAATTTCACTTTTAGTTGGAGTTGACGGTAATTCTCTCCGAATCCTTTTTGATTCTAGAAGTTTTATTTTTTTTTTTGAGCTTTCAAGATTTAGATGTCCATACTTATTTTGAAACCTAGTGGCAGCTCTACTGTAGATTTAAATCTGTGCTTAAGTCCTATTTTCCTTGCTTTGACATATCCCACCCAGCTGAGCTATGGTACTGGTTCATTGTAATCACAGTAGGAAGAACAGAACTGAAAGGTTCTGAATAAATGAAGTAATTTGTCTTGTTTGTGCTCTTGGACAAAAAGAAATCTGAAGTGTCTATGGAAATTCTAATGTCACCTACAAACCCTCTATGAGCATAGTCAACTCATTGGGTAAAGCATATTTCTAGGAAGATATTGCCAATAGAGTTCTTTATTAAATATTTTAAGAGCCACTATATTTATGGATTCAAATAGGATTCACCCACAAATCACTTCTTCTTCCAGGTTAATTAGTCCCCTCTCTTGCCTTTAGGACATCCTTGAAGGAAAAGTAAATAACAGCTCCAGGAGTTAGGTAATGAAAATTGCCCTATGTTCAAACAAATTATTCAAAGAAATTAGTTTGGGCCATCCAATACTGGATTGTCAGCTCTTATCCTTTATATAAATCTGCCCTCTATTTTCCCTTCTTGACTTCTCCTTTAAACTAAGAAATTCTTCCTTGCTGTTGCTTACATCAACTTCTCCCTTTTTCCATTCATAGATCTTCCTACCCTTTCAGTGTAGACTTGTTGATACCAGTCTTTGATACTTTCTCCAGGTAATGAAAATAATATTTAATATTTTTAAATACTTACAGGAATTGCTCCAAGTTTTTTACATAAATTATCTTATTTCATCTCTATGACAACTCTTTGAAGGAGTAAGAATTTTGTTCTAGTGTAACAAGTGAAGCAAGCGGACTATTAGGAAATGTCCATTATACATTCCATTTATAATTAAAGTTTGCCCCAGGATTCCACTTCTGTTAAATCCCACTAAAATTTTCCCAACTTTTCCTAGCCTAGTACTTAAAGGTACCGGTAGATATCATCAACGGAGTTACACATTAAGGTTCTTAGATAAGTTTGTGAGTGGGGAAATGGAGAAGTATCCAAACTCTTGGAAAGGTATATTAAAAATAATCCTTTAGCTATTTTAGCTATGCCACTCTAGAGAAACACTGTTCCTCAGTTGATAATCACTGCTTGGTAAACTTGATTCTTACAAATTATATAAAACTTAGCTTTCAAGATTCAACTGTCATTATATATTGTAAATAAATCAATATCTTTAGCATCATATGTGGGTGTTTACATGACAATTTCACTTGAATAGACACATTACCTCCAAGTATCCAAAACTGACCTCTGCATCTTCCACAAACTGTCCATCTGTATCCCCTTGTCAGTGGGATCACTCCCAAGTTATCTTTTTGGATTACTCAAGGTTAGAACTAATGGGACATATATAGTTATAAATAAGAGATTTATTATTGAAATTACTTTACATGATAAAAATGGAGACTGAAATGGCCTACAAACTGTTCTCTATAAAGAACCAGGAAAGCTTATGATATACATCCTAGTCAGAGTCCAAAGACCCAAGAACCAGGCGTGTTGATGTCTAAGAAGAGAAAATGGATGTTGCAGTTCAAGAAAAAAAAAAAAATGTACCTTTCCTCTGCATTTTTGTTTTTCTGAGAGGATAGCTACAGATTGGATGGTGCCTACCTACATTGGTAAGAGGATTTTTACTCAAATGCTAAGCCCTTCTAGAAACATCCTAACAGACACCCTTGGAAATAATTACTATCTGGATATCCCTTAGCCAAGAAGTCATCACATAAAATTAACTATCATACCTTCCTCAGGTCACCTGGTATCTTCCTTTACACCATTTTGTTTTTTCCTGCCCCTTTCTTACCCCCAACCAAAAAAAAAATCCTTCAAATTTACACTTACAATCAAATTTCTCCCCTTTTTTTTGGGGGGGGGGGATTTATTTATTTATTTATTTATTTATTTATTTATTTATTTATGAGAAACAGAGAGGCAGAGACATAGGCAGAAGGAGAAGGAGACTCCCTGCAGTGATCCCAATGTGGGACAGGACTCTGGGATCACACCCTGAGCCAAAGGCAGATGTTCAATGGCTGAGCCACCCAGGGGTCCCACTCCCTCTCTTTTTAATGCCTTTTGTCGAATATCCCAGTAAGATAACTACAATCTATTTTCCAGAGGACTTTAGATTTTTAAATTTTTTTATACTTCTAGGTCATTTTATTGCTTTTTTGTTTTGTTTTTGTTTTTTGTTTTTTTATGCATAACTAGAGAGTAGCAGAAATGCTGTTAAAACTGTTTTTTGCTTAAATTTGTTCATATTAATTTGGAGAATTCATTTTTCTATTAATCTCCTATCCCAGAGGGGGGAAAAATGGGAATTTACTGTAGGAGAGTTAAATACCATAATATTCCATGTTGTGGGACCTGAGATATGACCATGTGTTTATTTCCTTATATTTTCATTTGTATTGATTCTAGGACTTTTTTTTACTACCACTTCTATCTCTAATCTCTCTAATTTGACCCTGTGCTCCATGACATCACTTTGATAATGACCCAACTTCTTATCCTGATTTAATTTTACTCCATGATCCTCAGTGGTATTCTAGATTCTAGCCATGTTTACTTGATTTTGATTGGACTATTCTCACATTTAACTCAAATATATCCTACTCATTCTTCATCAAGCAGCTATTCTAATGCATTCCCCTGCTTCATCATTTAAAGTTAGTGGTCCACCTTCTTATGCTGTGGTAGCACAGTAAGTTGGGCATTTATATTTTGGAGAATTAAGTTACATTATAATTACCTTTACACAAGTTTATCATTCTTGCAAAACTGAAAACTCCTCAAAAATAGACCCTGCCTGTCCCATTTGTATGTGGATCCGCAATTATGACTACTAGGACTCAGGGAGTATAAGATATGGAGAAAAGTTTATCTTCTTAGCAGTTTGTGTTTGAATTTTCTTGAAGTAGGAGACCAATTTTGTTTCAAAAAAGCTTTGAGAAGTCCTCTGGGGATAGAAATTGGCCTGAGGCTGGGCCTGTGTTATATTTCATAGGAAATGATTTTGCATACTAAAGAAGACTGGTCAGACTTAGAGTAAGATCCACAGATGGTGGCAATAGAGACTTTAGGCAGAATAGAAAGATCTATTGGGGATTAATTAAGTAGTTCTCTTTGTTGTGGGCAATGATCTGTCTCCCTAAGATATTTTCAATAAGCTCTACAGGCTTACCCACTAGAGTGGATATTTTATAGTGAATATGAAAAAGCACTGAGCCTTGTTTCTCTGAGTGTTTGAAGTCAAAGTAAGAGCACTGAACTTTTTTTAGAAACTCTTCCTACCTTTATGAGTATAGAACAGAGAATCAAATTAAATTAAACAAAATATTTATGTATAGATATTTAAATATATGTATCTATCTCTTAGCACATTCTAGTACTTTTAATTTTCTAAGACAGACAAGCCACAAGGCAGGAGTTTTGATGGCTTCTCAATAGCATTTCAGTTCAGAATGCTTGTTCCTAAGTAGAATTCCAGTAGAACAGCAGTAAGAGTTTGAGTATGTCAGAGTGACTAGTAGCTTACAAACTAAAAAGTTCGCCAAGGAAAATAAATAATACATTGAAAAAGTAGCAGTGTAAGCAAAACCAAAGTTTTCCAATTTGATGCACACATGTACAAATAAAATCATAGCGTAGGTATAGCTACCATTTATTTGGTACTTACTCTGTTATATTCACTGTATTAAACATTGTACATACATTATCTCCTTAATTCTTATAAAACCCAGAGGATGATATTGTTTCTATTTTACAGATAAAATAACTGAGGATGAAAGAAGCAGAAGTCATCCAAGACCATATAAATGACAATGCAAGAATTCGAACAAGAATTCCTTCTAAGTAAGTAAGGTTTATCTGATTCCGGTATCCATCCCATAGAAACTATGCATGCTCCACCAAACTTCATTTTGAAATGACACACAGTAGAGCCAAACAAGCATTATCTATAAGTGAAACAAATTCGAATACGTAATTTTTCAGATAAGGAGAAAATATACATTTTCCCCAAAAAAGAATATTAGTTTTTTTTTAAAAAAGAATATTAGTTAATGGAATAGTTTTTCTTGCTTCAGTTACCTAAATACATGTTATTGAGTATACTTTGACATATCCCAACATTAGGCATTAAGAATGTTCTTATATATTTTATTTTCTAGTGAATTTTTATCCCTCTTTTTTCTTTCCCTTAGGCTACCAGGTAATTCAAGATTAGTTAAAAGATAGAGTGAAAAATTTTAGGCTCTTAGTTTCTTAGTAATCTCCATTTTTCAAAATATAATAAAAACTTCTTTGAAGTCAAGAAGAGTAATTTCTATGAAACTATCAACAAAACAAAAAGTCAATTTACTGAATGGAAGAAGATATTTGCAAATGATATATATGATAAGAGGTTAGTAGCCGAAATATATAAAGAACTTAAACAACTGGGATCCCTGGGTGGCGCAGCGGTTTGGCGCCTGCCTTTGGCCCAGGGCGCGATCCTGGAGACCCGGGATCGAATCCCACGTCGGGCTCCTGGTGCATGGAGCCTGCTTCTCCCTCTGCCTGTGTCTCTGCCTCTCTCTCTATCTCTCTGTGACTATCATAAATAAATAAAAAATTAAAAAAAAATTTAAAGAACTTAAACAACTGAACATCAAAAAAAAAAAAAAAAAACCCCAATCTGATTAAAAAGTAGACAGAGGATCGAAATAGACATTTTTCCAAATAAAACATAGATTGTGACGGGATGAGCACTGGGTGTTATTCTGTATGTTGGCAAATTGAACACCAATTAAAAATAAATTTATTATTAAAAAAATGAATAAAAAATAAAATTTGTTATGGAGAAAAAAAATAAAACATAGATTGCCAACAGACACATGACAAAATGCTCAATATCACTAATCATCAGGGGAATGCAAATCAAAAACATAGAGACATCACCACACACCTGTCAGAATGGCTAACAACAAAAAGAGAAGAAACAACAAGTGTTGGTGAGGATCTGGAGAAAAAAGATGCCCTTGTACACTGTTGGCGGGAATGTAAATTGGTGCCACTACTGTGGAAAACAGTATAGAGGTTCCTCAAAACGTTAAAAGTAGAAATATCATATGAACCAATATTACACCACTGGGTGTTTACCCCCTCCCCCAAGAACTCACCCCTCCCAAAACACTAATTTGAAAAGATATATACACCTCTGTGCTTATTGCAGCATTATTTACAATGGTATTATTAACACTATTTACAATTCATAAAATCCACAGCCATAAAAATAGGATGAGATCATGCCATTTATAACAACTTGGGTGGACGTAGAGGGTATCGCTAAGAGAAATGTCAGAGGGAGAAAGACAAACCATATAATTTCACTCATACATGGAATTTAAAAAAAAAAAACAAAAGAATAAGTAAACAAAAAGCAGAGTACAGGGAATAAACTGATGGTTGCTAGAGGGAGTGGTGTAGGAAGATGGGCAAAATGGGTGAAGGGTTGTGGGAGGTACAGACTTCCAGTTATAAAATGAGTAGGTCACGGGAATAGAAAGTACAGTATAAGCTGTATAGTCAATGATATTGTAATAGCCTTGTAGGGTGACAGATGGTAGCTACACTTGTAGCATAGATAACATACAGGGAAGTTGTATCACTATATATATATATATTTTATATATATACCTGTTTGTATATACATCTGAAACTAATGTAACATTGTGTGTCAACTGCACTCAATTATAAATAGATTTTTTTATAAAAAGAGGAGTAATGTATTGGAAATTCTCAGTAATTGTTCTAACTAAATGTAGTCATAACAGCTATACTAAATTCATCTGGGATTGACGTAGTAGAGGCTGGAAAATACTAGTCATTATGTTAAAACTGTTATAAAAAATGTGAATGAGATCAAGAGTGTATAACTGACCCTTGACAAAAAAGGGCTAATAAAAGAGAGCCTGCTAAAATTTCCCTAGAACAAAAGCTCTGCAGAGGTATTTTTCTTATACAACAGATATCACCAGTGTGCAAAATAGCTCACGCATAAGAGCCAGTTCAGTCAAGCTGGGAAGCCATCACTTCCGTCTCAGAAGAGAAGTGAGAGCTTTTGGCTCCTGACTCAATTGTGCCCACTTATTGCAATCAATGGTTAGGAAATTCCAAATACTCAAATCTAGTCCTTCACAACCAGTGCTATTAAGCTATAATCTAAATTATAACTGCTATGGTGATTGCTTCACACTTTGATTACAGGTTACACTATGAGGAGGCAGTGATACAGGTGTTAAATGATCATTCTAATAGACTCTCTGAAAAGTGTTTGGCATAATGGGCAGATGCAGCCCAAAATGTCTTAGAATTTCTTCCGTATTTTTAAAATAATGCCAGGGAGTGCATTTTTTAAAATAAATTTTTTTAATTCCTTCATGGGAAAATAATCATTTCAATCAGGCCTTTTGGTTACCAGACTTCAGAGTAATTATATCAAAAATAATAATTACAATTTTAAAGATGGACACTCTTCTAGAATGTATCATGTTGGAAACACGATGAGGAAGACAAAAACATATTCAGTCCCTCAGACGATTATTTTTTCCAAATGTAATTAACCATTTATGTTCAAAAATACTTCATATGTGTAAAATTACTTCAATACTTCTAAGGGAAAAAGACAGGAGGTTAACTTATTTCAGACTTTTCTTTGTTCTCTTTTGAGTATACATCCAATTGAATTTATGTTAATAGACATTATTCTGTTTTACCAATGGAAATTCTCAGTTTGTTCAAGTAAAGATACAAAGATTTTCTTCTGCTTTGTGTGTGTGTGTGTGTATGTGTGTGTACTTTCAGTAAGAATGATGCTTCTATAAGCCCACAAAATTTCAGAGTTCAGTGAGACAATGGGCATCATTTCACTAATCTGAAGTGCTGCAAGACACAGGCTGTATCTTATTCATCATTATATTATGATCGATGCCTGCTAAGTGGCTGGCTCTCAGATGTTCTAAAAATTGCAGTTTTATTGAATTTGTGAATGAGGAAATTGAGACCCAAAGAAAGAAGCTACTTATCCAAGACCTTGTAACCAGGGAAGAGAAAAGCCAGAGGCAGCTCCTAGATTTTGGAATATGAATTCATTTTGATTTTCTACTATAAGTCAACAGATCTGAGTAAATGTTAATACAGTAAAGTAATATTTTATTTTTATTATAAAGAGATTATTTACTGCTTGTAAAATGTAAATGAATACCAAATAGAAACTTACTTTAGCTGGATTCTGAAACTACCAAGGATGAGACCTACAGTGTTTTTAAGTTCTCTAAACTCTGCTGTATAAAGTGTGATTTAGTGTTTCAGGTGAGTTTGAATTAAAAGATAAACCAGCACTCTTTATCCTTTTGTGCTTGCCAAGGTAAAAATACTGGGAGCGCAGAACTAACTGGCTATTGGTACTTTCTGAAATTGACAGGTTGATAACCAGAGGAAACGGAACTATTTTTCGCAGAATGCTAACTAATTTAATTGAAACTTTAATTAAAAGAACATCAAAGTACATGTTTCCTTGTAATAGACAGCACCTGCAACATATGAAAATGATTTGTTTGGGTTGCTAAATTTTTAGTGTTACAGAAGCAACTGACTGCACCCATATGCCCATTAAAGATATTTCCTGATGAACACATATGTAGGAACTGAAAAATGATGAAAAAAAGTTCTCATTCTTTGAAAATAAAACTGTTTGTGATATCTAATATAGAAATATAAACATTGCTAACCATCCTCTGTGAGATCTGCTGAGATTGAACACAATAATTTGGATTGCAGTTTTGATATTTTGTGACTGCCCCCCGCCCTTTTTTTTTTTTTTTTTTTTTGCTTTAGGATACTAAGTGAGAGATCTGTATGGGAAAATGACCTCAATGACACATGTTGATTATATTTTATCTTGAAGTGAATGCTATAAATTGTACTTTCCAATTGCTAAAAATATGTGAATATTCCTCAGTATGCTAATTTATTACAGGCAACCTCATACACCTGTCAAAATAAAACACAATATGCATGATCTTATTCTATTATAAAGAAAACTTCTGGAATTTTTCCAAGCATCTAGTACTAAGATTATCCACTGATATAGAGGACAGCTCTTAGAAAACATATGTATTTAGATATAATAGGGATGAGAATATGGTACATATTTAAGAACATAGTATTCTTGTATTATCAACAGAGAGAAACATAGCTGATACGTTACACATGATATAACATATATTAACAAAGTAGATTAGGTACTGTGCTGCTTATTATAAGGGAAGTGGTTTATTCATTTAGGTTAATAAAACTATTTTTAAGTTTTCATCCCCTTAAAATTTTAGTTTAAGCCATTACAAATGAAGAGAAAAATGAAAAGTTATTTTAAAAGGAATCAGGAGCATATTGTCGTTATTTCTCCAGTCATAAATTACCAACTGGACACAATGTAAAAAGAGCCAGAATCTCCAATATAATTTAAATTATTTTAAATAATTCTTGTATATCATCCAGACATTTGATGAACACCAAAATGGTGATTTTGTACAATACCAAGGGCACAAAGGAAAGCTCTGATAGAGAGGAGGACGCAGAAAAAAGTATAGGAGGATAGAAAGAGGAAGAAAAGAGCAAGAGTTAAGATAAAGTAGGTAAATCAACAACAGCAAAGGAAAATTGAAGAACGAAGCTATTTTCTAAAGCATTTGATGGCACAATTTTTTGCCTTAATATATGAATATCTGCATATATATTTCTCTCAAGTGTTTAAACAATTGATGCAATTATGCAATGATATGTAATGGTATGACAAACTTTCAAGTAACAAAATCTATGATTGTATGATTTCAATAAAATTTCATTCCAGTGAGAAGTATATATGGAATAATATATGGAATACATTTTTTGTTAACACTCTTTAACCTTAGTTTTCCTCAATTTATCTCCACAAATTTTTTTTCATATGAGTTTATTTATTTATTTATTTATTTTTTTTATTTTATTTTTTTTTAATTATTTATTTATGATAGTCATACAGAGAGAGAGAGAGGCAGAGACATAGGCAGAGGGAGAAGCAGGCTCCATGCACCGGGAGCCCGACGTGGGATTCGATCCCGGGTCTCCAGGATCGCGCCCTGGGCCAAAGGCAGGCGCCAAACCGCTGCGCCACCCAGGGATCCCTATTTATTTATTTATTTATTTATTTATTTATTTATTTATTTATTTAGTTTATATTCAGTATTTCTACTTATTTTCCATTATCATAAGTCAAAGGTAACATTCAGGATCCTCCTCAAATTCGTATACCTCAACCAGCATACATTGAGTAATTAATGACTTTTTTTTAAGATTTTATGTATTTATTTTTTATTCATGAGAGACACATACAGAGGGAGAGAGGCAGAGACACAGGCAGAGAGAGAAACAGGCTCCATGCAGGGAGCCTGATGCGGGATTCGATTCTGGGACTCCAGGATCACGCCCTGGGCCGAAGACAGGCTCTCTCTATTATCCCTCAGTCAATGACTTTAATGGCTAAATTTGACTGTAGTGAGTACTGACATTGCATTGCCTCCTTGATCTCTCTTTCAAGTCCTTCATTATCTAAACATTGCTTCTCTCTCTACACTTACCTCTTAATGAACCTCCATCAATATCCATATCCAGCCATATTAATACGAGTAGTCTTTCTAAGAAACTTCCAAGATTTTGTACATTTACTCCCTCTTTTTAGATTGCCATTTCTTTTCCTGCTTTTTCCTCATGTCCTTGACTTGAATATCTCCTGCTCTTCCTTTATAATAAAGTCCAGTCATCAACTTCACAAAGAAGCCTTCCCTAATTACCCAAGTAGAGGTAGGTACTACTCTGTGACTTCATAGCACAAAAATCACTAATACTCTACAAATGGAATAGTTATCTAACCTAGAGTCAACCAATGAACACAATATGATATAGCCTTGTCACTACTAATTTATTAAAATTCAGAGACTCTTTCTAGCTTCTGTTTTTTTGTCCTTAAGTTCCAACCTAGTTTTATTGCCTTGTCTAAGCCATTCAGACTGGTTATCAAGGTATCCATGTGGCACAATCTCAACCTCACCCTGCTTATTATTCAAGAATTTTCACTGCCCTGTTGAACCACAGTGCTGTCAATAGAACTTTCTTCAGTAATGAAAATGTTTTATGTCTGCACTGTCCAGTATGTTGGCCATAGCTACAGTGACTATTGAGCCCTAGAAATAGGTTCAAGGAGCCAGATTTTTGTTGAAAAAATAATAATTTAAATTTAAATAGCCACTGTGACTATTTAATAGTGGTTAGTGGCTACTGTGTGGTTAGTGGCCACTGTATGGATAGCAAAGGTCTATGATTTTTGAACCAAGCTCAAATGCTTTCCCTAGAAATTAATTAGTGGATTCCATCCTGGAAAATGGAATCATGGAATCTTAGAATAGAAAAAGAACTTTACTAAAAGTATATTAGAAAGCATAAAAGGAAAGAATGTCCCTGCCTATTTTCTTACCTTAAGATAACAAGATTGGGCTATGTAACTGTTTGAGTCACATCCCACTTAAACTTCTAAGATGCTGCTACCCATCCATTCATTCCTCCATTCATTAGTCTAACCATTCCCTGGTTGATCATTTATGCATCTGATGTGCATTTTGAGCTCCTACAAATGAAGGCACTGTGCTAGAAAATGGAGATATAAGGATGATTCCACATATCACAGTTCACATAGGAACTGAAGAACTTTTGTTTCTAGTTGGAAGAACATTATTCTTCTATCTCTAAAAATGAAATACATTCTTCTCTTCAGGTGTCCCTTTTTTCATATTTTAATATTAACTTTTCAATGCTCTGTCTACACTTCATAAGAAGACAGTGTGCCTGTCAAATTTTTACTTTATTTTTGGCTTTATAACCATAACTTTAAAATTTAAGGGTAAATGGCACAGAGTCTTTCTCCAAATCATGACCATAGCATAATTTAGCAATGTCATTTTGTGCAAGCTACTTCCCTGAATTTCAGGATGTTCCCCTTAATCACAAAATAGGATAACTATAATAGCATAGGTATATACCATTTTCTGTTAAATTCAGATCCATAATCACTGTGCTATTTTAAGTACCACACTTTTCTGACTATTAAATGAGATACATAGAAAATACATCCATACATATTAGGCACTCATTCAATATTATTTATTTCTATTCCCTCTGAATATGCCACCAGCACATCGTTATGCAGGAGGCCAGACTGCCTGCATTTCAGGCCACTTACTAGCTTAGCGAACATGAGCAAATTACTCCCAATTTGTTGTGTATTATATCTGCATTGAAAACAAGGGTGATGAAAGTCCTTCCTTCACTGGGTTGTTTTAAGGATCAAATCAGTTAATATATATAAAATGCTTAGAAGTCTATCTACCACAATATAAATACTCATTACTTATTAGCTATCATCATCATCACCATCATCATCATCATCATCCAACTGTTTCTATCACTTCTTAACTTTTAGCCTCACTGTGCTAAAATGGCAAGCATGAAGATGATGTATTATTGATTTTGAGCACATAAGGATACATGAAATATGCCTTTTACCTCGAACTACTGTAAGGGCAGTATTGTGGTGTAGTGAAAAGGATGCGGACTTTGGTCAGATAAATGTAGCGTTGACTGTTAGCTTAATACAGGTTATTTTGCCTCTTTGATTCTCAGATCTCTCATTTATAAAATAAGAATATCATATTGTTGTCTTCTCATAGAGTTGTCATTACACAAGAAAAGTATGTAAAGCATCTAACACAAACCCTATTGTGTAATAAATCCTTAAATATTATTTATCCATCCTACTCTTTTAAACTACACTACTAAATGAGTTTTGAGGAATTAAGAAATACACATTCAATGAATATCTAATTATATGTGTCCCATATTTCTAAGACAACCCATAGTCCCTAAATTTCTATGGGAAGAACTGAGTATGCATAAATAAATATGTGCTAAATAAATAATCTAACCCTCTTATTTATTCTCTAGCAAAGAGCAAACTCCAACTGTGAGATGTGTGTGGTCTGATGGATAGAGTGCTGACCTGGGAGTTAGAAACCATTGCCTATGTATGGCTATCAGTTTTCTGGTATCTATTAGAAAAGTCACTGAACTTTTCTTCACTGCCTCTAGCTGTAAAGGATCAGACTTCCCCACAGGAAAATGTATAAAGCTCTGGAAGTTTCACAGAGAAGATGCATGGTTTTTTTTCATGTGATGAACTTAAATTCTCTTTCCTACTAACCCACACCAGGTCTGAAGTCTGGGATACATGCTCAAGGGTACACAGTCAGGACTGTAAGAAGAATCTGAACTACTTTGCTGATCCCTAAAATGGCAATATTATGTGCTTTGTAAACACATCGCCTTTCTTATCCTCATTTTTCCACCCATAGCCTGGCAGAGATCTAGTGATTTTTCAAGGGCCAGTTTAAACGTCAACTCTTCTTAGAAGTCTTTGCCAAAACTCACTGGCTCTGGTCCACAGACCGAATCTCTCCATCCATCCTTTGTAATTCTATACCATTTAATTGGTGTGATTAGGATAATATAGGATATTTATCACATTTTATTACAGTGAAGTTGTTTGCATCTCCTGTCTCCCATCCGAGACTGGGAGTTCTGTGATTGCAGAAACCTTTTGTTTGCTTAAATCAGAGCCTGGCATGTAGTCAGTATTCTATAAATTTCACTTGAATTAAACCACGATCTTCTTGACTTCCTGGAATTTCCTCTAAGCTATTTTGTCTCATTGAAACAAAGACTAATGTTAAATTATATTACTGGATAAAGATTCAGATTTCATTTTCCTGTTTGACGATAACTTGCAGTTTCTGATAGTAGTCTGTGCTAAGTTGAAGGTCATAAAATCATTGAGGTAAAAGGGCATTCTTTTAAATTAATAAAAGCTGACATTATCAAACTGTCAAGTCTATTTTGCGCAGATGTGTGAATAGTTACACAAACAGTAAACATATATGCATTGAAACATACGAATACATAATTTATAGAATTAATACAATGTAAAATATAACAATTTCAAATAAAATTTCATGAACTCATGGCTTATAACCTAATGCACAGAATGGTACGCTGACTCTATCTTTGATTAGAACAACTAAGTCAAGTATTATTAATATGAAAAATTCAACCAATCAAATAATGCTATAGTATAAAGTTTGCAAGATGAAAATATTTGTCCTATAACAAATTAATAACCTGGGCACATAGCCAATTGAACTAATTGTTTTCAATGCGTGCATTTAAGTTATATTTACATTAAACTAAAGTAACTGGTTAAATGAGTTAAATCATCTGTCTTACTCCAAATTTGTATCAAAAAGATTTTATCCCGTTCATTCCTCAACAACAGGAAACCAATCTTGCAACTAAAGATTTCATAATGTTAATTGGAAGGAATAGACACATTCTAGAAAATCAGCTATTTAATGATCTTGGCTGTGCGGTTCTCCAATTAGTGCTGGGTCACCAATTAATTCTTTTCCAGGTGCCCAGGCTTCCTGGATACCAGCACTGAGCTGAGTTCTCTTGATCCTTTCACCTAACGCTCCAACTATATTAATGACTTTGACCTTGCTCAGACTTGGACAGCAGCTTTCTCAATTTAAAGAAAAACTCTCCTTTTCATTTATTTTAAGAATGGGACAAATCATAGTAAACCCACACAGAGCTGTTGTGTCATTCATTGTTAGTCGTTTTAACAAATTCACTTGAGACACTGACTTCCTATAGCTATCAGGCTTATATTTACTCTACGGGCATTTTCTACCCCAACCCATCTGAACTTGGTTCAGAACTGGAACCAAGGCCATCTGGAACTTTGTCCTGCAGTTTATTCCCCACCCCATTTTTTTTTTCCATTTTCTCACTTTGAATTTCCTGGTTTCTCTGTTTCCAAATACTCAAACATTCCTTTACTAATGAGCAAGACCCCCATTTCTCAAATCCGCTGTTTTTAAATAAATCTAGCTTTCACAAATACATTTGTTTTCAAGGAAATTTTATAGTTGCTGCCCTAGGTCTTCCTTTTACTACTCACCAATTCATCAACCCAGGGTTATCTACTTCATCCCTCTGTTATATTATTGATACTTTCTTCTTTAAAAGTAGTCAATGAATGCAACTTTATTTAAAGACCTCAACCTATTGAATAGGTTGAGACCTATTCAGTCCCTATTAGTAGATTATATTTCAAACCTTTTTCTCTTTAGAATATACATTTTTATGGAAGTAACCTAATCTGATACTTTTTTTTTTTGCATTCTTCATACTTCCTGGCACATAGTCCATCAATTAGTGAATACTTATTAAATACTCCTTCATTGAATTATTAATTTATTCTTGTTATATTTTGGCTATGTTAAGTTATGGATGAGCTTAATTATACTCTAAAATTATTCTACACTCTATTATCTTATGGCTTGCCAAGAGTCTAAAAGTTATTTTCAGAAATATATTATTTTTAAGAACAAAAGGGAGCCTAGTGACTTTCAACCACTACTCAGCCAATCCTCAACATAACAATATTTAGATTAACATGAACATTTAAAACACATTAAATTAACATGAACATCCAAAGAAAATTGAAGGAAGACAATGAATAAACATTAGTCTGGCCACAAATATAGATAGAAGCAAGCTAAACTCTTGATGATGAAAGGGAATAATATGGCCTAAGTTTTTGCTTTAGTTAGACAAAATCCTCCCTGACCCACCCACCACTGAATCCAATTCTTTTCTAGCACTCTTGGAATTAATCCCACAATCAGAATACTCATCATGGAGCTAAACTGAAATACAAGAGTTCCAAAGAACTCTCTTCCAAAGTGAAAAATGTTTTAAAAAATCTGTTTACTTCATTCCTCATTTTGTAAGATTTTCTTTGAAAGCTAAAAGGTACAAGAGGCAAAATTGTGATTGTACCTGTTCTTCTTTACCTTCTTTCATCTAAAGTAATAATTCATAAAGGTCTGGCTCCGTTTTGACATGACTGTTGACAACTTTAATGTTCCTAACTCCATTTACCCTTCTGCTCCACATCTGTGTAATATAGGAAAGCCCAAGTTCTTCTTCTGTGATGCCTACAGGAAATTCAACCCAAGCAAGCCCTGGTCTTTGTGTGAGACCACTCACCCTAGCCCACTAGGCAACTGTAATAGAACCACAAAGCTGATAATATCTTTTCTCTCTCTTTGTTCTCTCAAGCCATTTTCAGACCAGCTTGAAAAACCTGCTCTACTGTCCACAAAATTACATGAGAAATTAGCCCTTTATATCCTCTTGATGTATGTGTAGCATGAACCAAATTTAGATGGGGTTTATCTTAGCTCTGCAGGATGATCCAAACACTATGGTTTAAAACGGGGGTAAAAATTTATACAGTAAAAATTTATACAGACTATGTTACTGATGTGAAGTATTTACACATAAAAATTAAAGAAAGGATATCATGATAAATCCTACAAGTTTTAAAGGAAGAGTAGTATGTCAATAAAATGGTTAGTATAGAAAAAAATAACAAATTGCTTTTAAAAACCCACAACTGGGACGCCGAGGTGGCTTAGTGGTTGAGCATCTGCCTTTGGCTCAGGGCATGATCCCGGACTTTCCAGATGGAGTCTCACATGGGGCTCCTTGTACAGAGCCTGCTTCTCCCTCTGCCTATGGCTCTGATTCTGTGTGTGTGTGTGTCTCTCATGAATAAATAAATAAAATCTTTAAAAAGAAAGAAGAAAGAAAAGAAGAAAGAAAGAAAGAAGAAAGAAGAAAGAAAGAAAGAAGAAAGAAAGAAAGAAAGAAAGAAGAAAGAAAGAAAGAAAGAAAGAAAGAAAGAAAGAAAGAAAGAAAGAAAGAAAGAAAGGAGAAAGAAAGAATCCACAACTTACTAAGACAGACACATACTGGACCTAGAGCCACATTTTGTTTTTAATACTGTATATAGGTATATCGTTATTACCAAATGTGGTATCATTGAGGCAACTGTGAGACATGTAAGTTACCTGGGGTAACATGCCCAGCGTATCAGGCATGGAATTGGCGAATACCCAAATTCAGTCTTGGTGCTTTGATTTGATAATAATTTCATAGAAGTTGAGTATTATTCAGTATTTTTATTTGCAGCTACACAAAAAATCAGAAAAACCATGACATTAATGATTTTCATACTATTCAATATCCTGAGAATATTACCGTAGAAAATAAAAGTATTTATTACATTGTATAAAAGCCAAACAAAATGGGGGCCAGGTATTACAAAAGAAAGAAGAGAGAAAGATTGAGTGAGAGAGAGCGATTGAAAGAAACTGAGGAGGGGCGGGGGGAGAGAGACTGGTACTGAAAGGTTTACCAAGCAATCAATCTTATAATTTTGAAGCCCTGTTTTGATTGGAGTGTATGAGGACTTTTCAGTGTAAAATGTATATGTAAATATTAAAAGGTACTCATATTCAATATAACTTTGAAGATAAGATTTCCAATACCAGTAAAAATTAGGCAGCTTAGAAGTAGAAAATAGAATTTTGGAATCTCTAATGTAGTATAGACTTAATAGTAAACTGGGAGATAAGATTAAAAAAAAAAAAGGTGATTTGAAAATACTGTGTGGTCTGTGTGCCTTAGGACACAAACATATATTTAGTTTGTTTTCACAGCATATCAATGCTTTAGTTGTATGGACAATGACAAAATAAGGATTTTAATAGTTATTCTTGAAAGTATACAAATGTCAGTATTCATTACGAGGATTGTTGGAACTTTAATGCTTAGTTGAAACTTTCCTCTTGTCAGTTTTTGTCAAATAAAGTTTCCATTATATGAATAATGAGCATGTAGTGAAGATTTATTTGCCCACTCTATTTTTAGTGGCTTTTGTTTTCCCCATACAGTAGGGGGAAGACCTGGGAGAAATGGGACAGCTTCCAGCAAAAAGAGACAGGACTCGTTTAATAGTTACAAAGCTACATGTAATCTGGCTCTTTTAGTCACCAGTTGTACTTACTCCAAGAAATCACTTATCCCCATTGACTTTTATGTCATCATCTGGAAAATGAATAAAGATTTGATTAGATGAACTCTTAAAATCCCTTCCTTTTTTTTTTCCAAGCAAAAACAACAAAATTAAACTGGATGTTATTAGAAGACAAAACTTTTGCATGAAAGATCATTAATTCATTCATGTAATAAATGAGTATTAAGTGTATATTATGTGTCATCCAACCTTAACAAATGTAAATCAGAACACTTGATTTCTTCCTCATCATGTAGTCCTGCTACTGTTTTCCTCATCTCATCAAACCACAACATCATCCACCCCACCTTCCCACTTATGCAAGTAAAAAAAAAAATAGTTAATATTTTTTATTATTCTTTATTTCTCCCATCACATCCACCTCATTCATTAATGTTTTCAATGACAAAAACGTAGTGAATCCGTCCATTTTTCTGTATTGGCTGGCATTCTAGTTGGTTTCATGTTTCAATGCTTGATATTTCCCCAAGAAAATCAGGATAGCCAGTCATCTTCTAAAAACATATATCAAAATCTATAAAGAACTTATTAAACTCAACACCAAAGAAACAAACAATCCAATCATGAAATGGGCAAAAGACATGAACAGAAATCTCACAGAGGAAGACATGGACATGGCCAACACGCACATGAGAAAATGCTCTGCATCACTTGCCATCAGGGAAATACAAATCAAAACCACAATGAGATACCACCTCACCCCAGTGAGAATGGGGAAAATTAACAAGGCAGGAAACAACAAATGTTGGAGAGGATGCGGAGAAAAGGGAACCCTCTTGCACTGTTGGTGGGAATGTGAACTGGTGCAGCCACTCTGGAAAACTGTGTGGAGGTTCCTCAAAGAGTTAAAAATAGACCTGCCCTACGACCCAGCAATTGCACTGCTGGGGATTTACCCCAAAGCTTCAGATGCAATGAAACGTCGGGACACCTGCACCCCGATGTTTCTATCAGCAATGGCCACAATAGCCAAACTGTGGAAGGAGCCTCGGTGTCCATCGAAAGATGATGGATAAAGAAGATGTGGTCTATGTATACAATGGAATATTCCTCAGCCATTAGAAACGACAAATACCCACCATTTGCTTCAACGTGGATGGAACTGGAGGGTATTATGCTGAGTGAAATAAGTCAATCGGAGAAGGGCAAACAGTGTATGTTCTCATCCATTTGGGGAATATAAATAATAGTGAAAGGGAATATAAAGGAAGGGAAAAGAAATGTTGGGAAATATCAGGAAGGGAGACAGAACATAAAGACTCCTAACTCGGGGAAACGAACTAGGGGTGGTGGAAGGGGAGGAGGGCGGGTGTTGGAGGGGAATGGGTGACGGGCACTGAGGTGGACACTTCACGGGATGAGCACTGGGTGTTTTTCTGTATGTTGGTAAATTGAACACCAATAAAGATTAATTTAAAAAAATTTAAAAAAAAAGAAAGAAATGTATTGAACATATATATTTAGGAGAAAAAAAAAATAAAAACATATATCAGATACAATCACTCCCTAATTAAAGTCATTGACTTCACTCTGAATTTGAAATAAATTCTGACTCCTTAACCTTCAAAGTCCTTTAGACCTAGACCTTGCCTTTATTCAAGTCTTATCCAATAGTACTCTCCTTTTCAGTCATTTTGTTTATGTACACTGACTCTATTTATCCAGTAGTGCAACTTGTTTTTTTGACCTTATAATATTTATCTCTGTGCCTAGAATGTTTGTCTTTCTGATTTTCACAGTGCTGGTGCTTAATTTAAATGTCACTCTCTGAGGGACTCCTGTCTGGCTCAGTCAGTAGAGCATACGACTCTTGATCTCAGGGTTGTAAGATGGAGCCCCACTTTGAGTGTAGAGATTACTTTAAAGTAAAATCTTAAAAAAAAAAAAAAAAAAAAGTAAATGTCACTCTCCAAGAGGCCATTTCTGACCACCAATCCCAAGTAGTCCTCCACATATACACTATGTCATTATCTGTTTTAATTATTTGCATAGCACTTATTTCTATCATATATTTTCCCCTTTATTTAAATGTAAAAGTTTCTTTTGTCTTCCACTGGAATAAAAGTTCATGCAGAATTACTCATTTCTATGGCCTTAGATCATGAGATTTATGGAGAATTGTTCCCATATATTTGCCCGTCTTGTGAAGCTTTCTTTTTTCAGTTTTACTGGTGTATAATTGACAAAAAATGCAGAGTATTTCAAGTGTTCAATGTAATGCTTTGATATACTTACGTATTATGAATGGATTCACCTCATTAAGTTAATTAACAAATCCATCACCTCACATATTTACCTTTTTCTTTTTTACTGAGAATATTTAAGTTCTCCTCTCTTAGCGAATTTCAATTATATTTGAATTGAGTGCTATCAACCTCAGTCACCATGTTATACGTTAGATCCTCAGATTTTATTTACCTTATAACTGGGAGTTCATCCCCTTTTACCAACATTTCCTTATTTCCCCACCCTGTAGCCCCCAGGAAATACTTTTCTACATAAAATTATTTTTTTAATTTCTCTTTCAGACAATTCATTGCTGGGGTATGGAAATACAATTGAGTTTTGTACATTGATTTTATACCCTCCAACTCTACCAAATTTATTACTTCTAATGGGTTTTGAAGGCATCTTGAGAATTTCCATAAACTTTAATAATCTCTCTACTTTTAGTCTTTTTAATCTTTGGCTCTTAATATTTAAAGCCACGTTAGAATTGTAAAATGTTCTAATAGCCTGCTGCAGTTGAAGACCATGGATTTTGGGACAATTGGTTCTTTTTTTTTAAATTTTTTTTCTTTTATTTTTTTTTTGGGGGGGGCAATTGGTTCTACTACAGATTTTCATAATATCAATATGAGCCCAAAACTCAAGAATGAACTATCTCCATCTCAAGGACTTTTAGAAAAATTTACCTGACTGTGTGACTATTTTGGGGTAGTATTTGAGAGTATAATACAAAGCAAGCAGTAACAACTATGGATCTTACATTCAACCCAGCCTATCAGCTGTTTTTATAAATAAAGTTTAACTACAGCAGGGTCATGAATGTATGTATTGTCTATGACTATTTCATGCTGCCATGACCAAGTTAACTATTTATCACAAAGACCATATGGCCTGAAAAGCTTAAAATGTTTACTATCTAATATTTTATAGGAAAACTTTGCTGACCTCTGTTACAAGCTTTGTTTTAGAATAAAATATAATACCACTCTACATATTCTACATTGATTCAGCATGGTTTCCAAATCCCTCATTCTTCTGTTTATTCTCCTTAGTACACATTTTGTAAATTATTTCTTAAGATGGATACATTACTGTACATAATGTTCTCTATATGCTCAGGGCTGTAAAAATCTACAGTGAAATTTTTACAACATCCTATATTTCTTTCAACTTTAATCTTTGGGCTCAAGGGAAGCTATCCACAAATCTATTTTTTTTTTAAATACTGTATCACATGTGTATACTCACATCCCATTAAAGGAGTAGCTCAAAAAAAATTTAGCTCTCTAAACTCTGTCTAGAATGCAAACTTCAATTAGATTGAATTAAAAAACTTTATTTCATTAAGTAAAGTATCACTTCAAAGGACAGCTAGATCAGAGTGATTTTGTTTTTCTGTCATCTCTGATGCTCTTTGCTATCTAATTTTAGGCAGACTATGTATTTTACAAGAAAATGACCAGCCAAAGCTCAAAATTGAGTAGTCACAGTCTCAGAACGACTCTAAATGTTCATAGAAATCACTCCGATTAAATTTTTATTGGCTCTGTTTTGATCATGAGCCTACACTGTGTCTTAATCTACTAACACTGATCTCATATCCACCTCTTACTTGATTTGAAGTCACTGAGGACGTTTGATTGATAATCTAGTAGATGGAGGAGGCTTGTTCTCAAAAGGAAAAGATGCTTTACAGACTAAAACCTAACAGAGAATCATTGCATTCACTTTACTTCATTTGATACTAATGGACAATATTTTCAAATTATTCCTTAAGCTTTCATTAGCTTGAATTAATATCAATTGGTATATGTCACACTAAGGCCTAGGTATCACACTAAGGCATAAAAATAAACAAACAAACAAAAAGCCATTGTTGGAAGATAAGAAGAAACTAATAGAGATGCATTTCATTACTGCCATATGCACATATGCATTACCAATCTAACAAAATTGTTAATTTATTAGAATTAGTCTATTTAGTCAATACAAGTAGTATGTGTCATTAACAGTGGTATGTCCCCAATTTTTAAATTTCAATCTTACATGTTATTTATTCACAAATTTGTTCACTTAATAAATGTTTGTTGAGTTCCTACTCTGCGTTTGGCCATTTTTCAAGGGACTTGGAATGTAATATTGAACTATTCCTGCATGGTCTCCAACATGATGAGGTTAAAGCACAATGTGGGCCATAAATCCTAAATAATTTCTTATTTGGCCTCCGCTGTGATAAGGACTATAATGTAAGGACATACAATAGAGTCCTAGGCTGGCATAGAAGAGCGAAGACTAAAATATTCCATGGAATCAGAGAAGACTTTTTGGAGGAATGAAGTTTGAACCTAATACTTGCTTGAGGAATAGGAGTAGCTACGAAAAAAAAGTCTCTGTGTGTCTGTGTGTGTTGATGGTAGATGAAGAGCAAGTAAGATGTTTCCAGTCTTAACGTCAGGAGGGAGAACTCAAGAGGGTGAAGATGCATGACACCATAGTAAGCCAAGTGAGGGATTTGATAGAAGCAAAAAGGAAATATATGCAGGATCATACAGGTCTTTTAAATTATTTTTTACTTTATGCTAAGAGCAATGGAAAGCCATTGAATTACTTGAAGCAGAGGAGTGATGTGGGGAGACACATGGTTTTAAAAGATCACTATGCATATGGGGAACATGTTAGGAGACTCGGTAGAAGGTTATCACAACCATCTCGAGGTCTGCTTATAATATGGAGGTAACGGTGATCATCAGTCATTGTCTGAGACACACAAATAACTGGCCTGAGACCATTTTTGAAAGCAGAATCGATAGGTCTTAATGATTGTCTGCTTTAATGTGCATATATAAATATGACTCACTCCTTTAATCTAATGTTAATCAAAATGAAGATATGTTTTTAAATAAAAGTAACTGATATGTTACTTATATTGCATTAGGAACCTAATTAGGTGCCATGACCTGAATTTTTTAATGGACAAGAAGTTAACTACAGCATTTCAAAATAATTTTTCCTCTTTGGAAATAATAATTTGTTTTCTGACTGTGATAAATACACTATTTCATGGCCAAGAAACTAAAATATCTTTACATGTACCAATGGCATTTCTGTCCCACTGGCCTTCTGGAAATTCAAGGAAAACATAAAGTTGCCCAGAGTAAAGGAACAAGAAAAGTTGTAAGACATAGAAAGACAGTTGAGAAAAACAAACAGCAGAACAAGGACACCCAGAGGGAACATGCAGTCTACTCAATTTTCGGTCTTACCTAAATTTGAAAATCCGAGGAGACAAGTCTATATACCGGAGAAACAGGTATCCAAGCATTCCTGACTCTTAAGGTTGCATTGACCTCTTTTAAATGCTCCACACTTTACACTTACTCTTCTGTAACTGAAATTGTCTGACTATCCAGAAGCCTGTTCATGAGCAGTGACCTCCCCAATGCTTTTTCTCTTTCTCTTTCTGTGTCAGGACATAATAATAATAGCACATTAAGAACTTATTATATATGTTCTTATATGTGAGAACACGGCAAGCTTTGTTTTACGTGCTTTACTTGTGTTAACTCATTTAATCTTCACAAGAAATCCTTGAGGTGCTTCCAGTGCTACCACTTTACTGATGAGGGGATTGTGACACAACACTCTTCCCCCAAGGTCATTGAGTCAGTAAACGGCAGTGATGGGATCTGAGCATACATGGTTTAGCTTCAGAGCCCAAGCCCTTGATGGCTTGCTCTATTAACCCTCATGTAGCAGTTACAGTAACAAATAGCTACAATCCATGGAGCATTCCTTTTGCCAGGCACCGGTGGTTGAAAAATTTTAACTTGAATCCTGCAAACAATCTAGAGCAACACTTTTAAGGTACATGTTATTAATTCCATTTTCAGAAAAGGCATTGATGGCTCAGGAAGCTTAATCCTTCTGACATGGGTCATATAACTAATAAAAAATAGAGTCAAACTCCATAGTCAGATACATCTGGATACAAAATCTATTCCCTTTTAACATCAAGAAAACTCATATCCTAGTTTTAGTTTTATCACTGACGGTATGACCAAGAACATCACTTAATCTCCCCAGCTTCAGTTCACTCAACTATAAAATAAAAGTGATTCTCAAACTTGAGTAGTCTCAGGATATCCTTGGGATGTTTGTGATAAATGCAGATTTCCTAGTCAATCCTAAATAGCTTGATCAAGGAGAGACAGGGTGGGGATCAAATCATCTGCATTTGAACAATCTGATTCAGGTGAATGTAGACCATACTTTAGCAGAAGTATCTGACCTCACCTTGGAGCAGTCATTAACCAAATGCTGCTTTTGCTTTACTCTCTTATGACTTTGGTTGAAATTCAACAATCCTCTCCATCATTCTCTCCAGGTAGCGCCTGGACCATTTAGAAACTTAAAACAGAGATCCAGTCATATGTCAGACTTCACACCCAGCTTGGGACCCACTCTCTCCCTCTGCCCCTTTGCATCTCCCCTAGCTCTCTCTCTCTCCCTTTCTTTCTCTTGAAAAAAAAAACGGGGGGGGGGGGTTAAAGAATTGATTTAGTGTGTAAACCATATTCAAAAAAAAATTAAAAAGAGAGAGTGATACTATGTGACCTCCTTAAAGTTCATCATCCAGTTACCCCATCCCTCCGCCCACCTCCCCTCTAGCAACCCTCAGTTTGTTTCTTATAGTTAAGACTCTCTTATGGTTTGTCTCCCTCTATGATTTTGTCCTTTTTTTATAAATTTATTTTTTTATTGGTGTTCAACTTGCCAACATATAGAATAACACCCAGTGCTCATCCCATCAAGTGCCCACCTCAGTGCCCGTCACACATTCACCCCCACCCTCTGCCCACCTCCCCTTCCACCACCCCTAGTTCTTTTCCCAGAGTTAGGAGTCTCTCAAGTTCTGTCTCCCTTTCTGATATTTCCCACTCATTTTTCCTCCTTTCCCCTTTATTCCCTTTCACTATTTTTTATATTCCCCAAATGAATGAGACTATGTAATGATTTTGTCCTATAACTGGGCAACAGGCATTAAGGAGGACAAGTAATGTAATGAGCACTGGGTGTTGTATGCAACTGATGAATTACTGAATTCTGCATCTGAAACTAATTATACAGTGTATGTTAGCTAATTGAATTTAAATAAAACAAGATAAAAAAGATAAAAAGTAAAAAATAAAAAAAGAGAAAGGGACTCCAGAGAGCTTACTTTCCCTCTCCACCTTGTAAGGGCACAGCAGGAAGGTAACCATCTACAAACCCAGAAAAGAGCTCTCACCAGTAACCCACTATGCTGGCACCTGATCTCAGACTTCCAGTCTGCAGAAGTGTAAGAAAATAAATTTCTGGGCAGCCCAGGTGGCTCAGCGGTTTAGCACCACCTTTGGTCTTTTGGCCCAGGTCGTGATCCTGGAGACCCGAGGTCGAGTCCCACATCAGGCTCCCTGCATGGAGCCTGCTTCTCCCTCTGCCTATGTCTCTGCCTCTCTCTCTGTGTCTCTCATGAATAAAAAAAAAAAAAAAAATCTTAAAAAAAAAGAAAAGAAATTTCTGCTGAGTCAAAAAGAAAAGTCTATCAACTGTATAACCTATTGGAGGGATCCCTGGGTGGCGCAGCGGTTTGGCACCTGCCTTTGGCCCAGGGCGCGATCCTGGAGACCCGGGATCGAATCCCACGTCGGGCTCCCGGTGCATGGAGCCTGCTTCTCCCTCTGCCTGTGTCTGCCTCTCTCTCTCTCTCTCTCTCTGTGACTATCATAAATAAATAAAAATTAAAAAAAATAAATGTATAACCTATTGGATTCAGAGAGACCAGTTTACCACTTGTTCCCAGCATTTATTATACTGCTTAGTAATAGTAATTTAATTACTTAATAGTCATTATATTTCACTCTATAGCATTCTTAAGATGTAAAATTTTAAGGGAAACAATCTGATAATAAATACTAATGTATGTATGTCATCTCTCTAAGCAGAGAATTCATAAACCATACCAATGGCTTTAATATACTTTTTTGATGCGACCACCTAGTCTAGATTCTATTCACATGACATCAGAATTACTGTCACAGTGAGTCTTCCTCCCTGGAGTCATTCCTTTAGAACACAGTCTGTATAGTTTTTTGCTTCATATTACAACCTTTTAAAAATATTATTTTACCAACACACTTGTAATGATCAAAATCCTTAAATTGCTCTCTAGTTTCTCCTATATTAGGTGTAAAGTTCTCTCTCTTGTTTTCAGACTTTCTAAGCATTTAATTACAAACAATTTCTTTGTCTTAATAATGTCCTGGTGCCAAAAGCACATCTTGCATTTCAACCAGGATCATCTACTTGCTATCCTGGGAACACATACATGCACGGTCATTCCTTTGATTTGGCCTTTCGCCTTTGCACCTTTGCTTTGCCACATTCTCTTTGTTCTTCAAAGTCTGGCTCAGATTTCATCTTTTTGAAGACAATTTGACTGATTCTGAAATTAAACCATATTTTGTTTCATGTTATTCTTTTCTCCTGGCCTAGCTGCAACTTTCCTAAGACAGAATCCGTATGTACTCCAGAGTGACAGTTTTCATTCTGCTCGTCCTGGGCCTCAATCAACATTTTTTTAATGATATATAATAAAGTAACTGAATGGAGTAGAGGAGAAAGCAGAGACAACATCAGAATGTTTCACTACAGAAACCTAAGTTTATTTTTTTTTTTATGAAATCTTTCTTTTTGCTAAATTGGGTGCCTGAATGCTGGTTCACAATACAAATGCATTTCTAAACTATAAAACTTGTTTAAAAATTTTGGAAGCTACTGTTCTATAGAACCAAACACAGCATTGGTCACATTATAAAAATTCAATGAGCACCTGCCATCGGATTGGTTGAAATGACTCTTAATTATATATATATATATATATATATATATATATATATATATATATATATACATAGATAGATAGATAGATAGATAGATAGATGGTAGGATTATATATATAATTATATATATAGTGGCAGGAAAGTAGGTCTGATGTTGCACAAAATAATCATATTTGTGCTAAAGCAGTATACTAAAATATGATTGATTTAATTACCTAAGAATTGCAAAGGAGGATTTAGGTTACAAATAGAATATGACTTACTCACTATTACTTAAACGTTCCATTATTCTGGTTTTTAAATTTAATCTCCTCTCTAATGAAAAATCAACTCCATGTTGTGTATCTGACAAGAACAGGCAGACTAATGGGCTTGTGTTTTTTTTGTGTTTTTTTTTTTTTAAGCACTGTGTAAGAAGCGGATTTAAAAGTGGACCTAATATGTTTTATTTAATGAGTTTTAGACTTTGGAGCTTTATTTTACTTCACCATAAACACCTGAATTCTAAATCTAATAATTCTTCCCATGGGATTTTCTATAATCTAGAAGAAGAACCCTAAAAATCTAGGGTTTTTAGAATTGGTATAGAAAGTGCCTAATTTCAGAACGAAGTCACTACTGAAGGCTGCATTAAATGGAATCAGTTTATAATGAAATCCATATCGAGGACATGTTCCACTGGTTTATGTTTCAGCAGCGACCTTTGAAGGAAGCAGAAGAGATGGCAAGAGGATAAGGAAGGTCTTTATTAAGTAATATTTGATGGTATATGGCAAACTATGGAGCAGTAACAGTCAATGGCAAGCCTCTCTGAAAAACCACAAGTGAATGAATTATAATTACTGCAAATTCCTGTCACATTTTTCTATCCAATATCTTTTTTGGCAGCTTTTAAGTGATGGTATTTACTGATAATCTTTCTGCCTCATGTCAAAGTTTTCTTTCTGTTTTTGTTTAAAGAAAGAAAAAAGAGGGATTTTGTTTAGTGGGTTTTCTTTTGCTTAACAAAGTGAAAAAGGAAGTGAAGGCAACACGGAGCAGACACAAAAATTGCAAATACAGCAGACATAGATTTTCTGAGAGCAATAATAATGTGTAAAATAATGATGGTATTAAAGTCTACCAAGTCAGGGCAGAGAGGAAGTAAGACTAAGCAGGGGCGGTGAGGGCATCCCCCACCGGCACGAAGGCCGTAGATAACCAGGCATGACCAAACACAGGGAAGAAAAAACGTGCACGAATCACAGATCATATTTCACTTGGGAATCTGAGAGTCATAAAGCCTTTGCATTTTAAAGCTGGAAGGGACTTAGCTCAACACTCTCATTTCACAGAAGAGGAAATTGAATCATGTTCTGCTAAGCTATACAGTATGTATTCCGTGTTTGTAAAAATTGCAAGCAGCTTTTCAGAGCCAGCCTTACACACTAGATAAAATATATTTTTGTCTCCCTCCCCCACATCCCTTTCCACTGTTTACCTGTAAACTCCTTCCTTCTCACCCTCTTACTTCCTATTACTATTTATTTGGATTTCATATTTTTAATACCCTAAGTGTCTTCAAATTTTCAAGGGGAGGGCCGGGCATGGGAAATATGATCCTGGCCTTTAGGAAGTTCATGATCTCATGGGTGAGAAAGATGATACAGATGATAATTATGCTGCAGGAATATGTTAAATAAAGGAGGATCGATGTATGACGCTCTAATTTTTCATTAAAATGACAACTCAGCCATTCTGTAGTTAAATGGAGAAGAATGTGATGATTAAGCTGAATTTTAAAGCATTAATAAGGTATTTTTAAAGAATGTGCAATGGAATAGTGTTTTGTTTCTATTAGCATGTGTATAAGCAGAGATGGGGGAAGGAGAGATACTGTTATGTAGGTAGTGGTTTAGCTATAGCATTCTGGGTAAAGTCTATCTTATTAAATAGACTGGTTTTCTACCTATATTTACTCCCCTGGTGATCCCATCCTGTCTCATGATTTTAAACACCATTTATTATTCTTTCACAATGGCTTTGCCACTACAACAGAGGTATTATGAAAACTACCACTAAATCTAAACCAAAATGGAAAAGGAAAAGTCTCACATCAACATCACAGTCATTGGACACATAGATTCCAACAAGACTACTAGTACTGGTCATCTGATCTGCAAATGTGGTGGCATCAACAAAAGAACTATCAAAAAATTTTGAGAAGGAGGCTGCTATGATGGAAAAGGGCTCCTTCAAATGTGGTGGGTCTTGAATAAACTGAAAGCTGAACGTGAACGTGGTATCACCACTGATATCTCCCTGTGGCAATTCAAGGCCAGTGAGTGTTATGTGGCCATTGTTGATGCCCCAGGACACAGAGACTTTATCAAAAACATGATTACAGGCACATCTCAGGCTGACTGTGCTGTCCTCTTGGTTGCTGCTGGTGTTAGTGAATTTGAAGCAGGTTATCCCCAAGAACGAGCAGATGTGTGAAGAGCAGACACCCTTTCTGGCTTATGCACTGGACGTGAAACAACTAATTGTCCATGTTAACAAAATGGATTCCACTGAGTCACCCTAGAACCAGAAGGGATACAAGGAAATCACTAAGGAAGTCAGCACCAACATTAGGGAAATTGGCTACAACCCCAACACAGTAGAATTTGTGCCAATTTTTTTTTGTTATAATGGTGACAACATGCTGGAGCCAAGTGCTAACATGTCTTGGTTCAAGGGACAGAAAGTCACTCACAAAGATGGCAATGCCAGTGGAATGACATGCTTGAAATTCTGGATTACATTCTGCTACCAACGTGTTCAACTGACAAGCCCTTGCGTCTCCCCCTCCAGGATGTCTACAGAATTGGTGGTATCGGTACTGTCCCTGTGGTCTGGGTGGAGATTGGTGTTCTTAAACCTGGCATGGTGGTCCCCTTTGCTCCAGTCATGTTACAACTGAAGCAAAATCTGTTGAAATGCACCATGGAGCTTTGACTAAGGCTCTTCCTGGGGACAATGTGGGCTTCAATGTCAAGGAGGTATCTGTCAAAGATGTTTGCCCTGGCAACGTGACTGGTGACAGCAAAAATGACCCACCAATGGAAGCATCTGGCTTCAGGACTCAGATGATCATCCTGAATTACACAGGCCAAATCAGTGCTGGATATGCACCTGGGCTGGATCATCACACAGCTCACATTGCTTGCAAGTTTGCTAAGCTGAAGGAGAAGATTGATCGCTGTTCTGGAAAAAAAGCTGGAAGATGGCCCCAATTCTTAAAATCTGATGAGGCTGCCATTGTTGATATGGCGTGTTGAGAGCTTCTCTGACTGTCCTCCTCCGGGGCATTTTGTTGTTCATGATCATGAGACAGACAGTTGCAGTGGGTATCATCAAAGCAGTGGGCAAAAAGGCAGCTGGAGCTGGCAAG
Organism: Vulpes lagopus; assembly: GCF_018345385.1. Lineage (NCBI taxonomy): Eukaryota > Metazoa > Chordata > Mammalia > Carnivora > Canidae > Vulpes > Vulpes lagopus. Next base: position 47,680,868 of record NC_054839.1, read on the forward strand.
GTCAGCAAGTTGGCCCAGAAAACTTGGAAGGCTAAATGAATATTATTTCTAATAGTGACTAATATTAGGTCTTCTAAGAGGTCTCAGAAGTATTTGTATCAATTGGCTATTTAAGTTTAATAGTAAAAGACTGGTTAATGGTACCAATACATCAGAAAACCTTTGGAAGGAAAAGAGAGTGTTTCGTGGACCATTGTTTTGTCTCATGTGTGTGGCGGTTTTAAATTATCAGCTTTTATTTATTTATTTATTTATTTTTTTTGTTATCAGCTTTTAAAATCAGTACTTTTAAATGGAAACAACTTGGCCAAAAATCTCACAGAATTATGAGATTCATTAAAACAAATGTTTGTTGAGAAAAAAAATAATAAAATCAATGAATAAATAAATGCCATCATTTATTTATCAATATATGCTGATGCTGCCCCAATCTATATTTTTAGCCTATACTTCTTCCTTGAACTTCAGATTTGTGTGTATCCAACTGCTGCCTTGACATCTCCATTCAGAAGTCTAACAGGCATTTTTAATACAAATTATACAAAATAGGACCTGTCATTCCCTTCCAAGCCCTTAATTATTGCAAATTCCCCCCATCTAGTTGCTGAGATAAAAACCGTAGTAGTGTCAACTTACCTTCCTTTCTCCTTCAACTCAGGTATTCTAACTATATGTTCTCAAAGAATCTCACCTGATTTTTATTTTCATTGCTGTGACTATTAGAGTCTAAGCCTCCTGGATATTACTTAGCTTCCTAATATGTTTCTCTGTGTCTACTGTCTTCCTTTCCAGTCTATTTTCATTATAACAGCCCGATAGATCCCATTAAAAGTGGGTTTCCATGTCATTCCTTTTCTTCTCATACCACCTAAAGTAAAAGCCACAGTTCTTACTGAAACCACATGGCCTTCTGTGATCTGGCCATTTATTATTTTTCTACTCTAATCACCAACTCCTCACTTCTGTCTCACTCAGCTCTAGTCCTACGGCCCTCACTTTTCCTCAGACATAGCAGGTACACTAATGCCACAGGATCTTTGCACTTGTTATTCTCTTCACTAGGAATTTTCTGCCCCAGATAGTCACAAAGCTCACTCTCTTGCTTCCTTCTAGCCACAACTCAAATGTCACATCCTTAGTGAGATTTCACGATCTATCTTACTTAGGATATATTGTACATGTGTATTTTAGTTTTGCATTTCAGGTTTCATGTTTGTTTTTTGTTTTGATTTTGTTTGGTTTGGTTTGGTTTGGTTGTTGTTGATGTGTTGTTTCCATGCACTGAAGTGTACAATTTACAGGGACATTGTCCTTACCACTAACAATCAGTTCTCACAAGTTGATACAAAGCACCTCTGCCACACCCTTTCTCATAGATATCTGGCATGTGAATGGGAGAAAACTTCTCCTGCCCAAAGGCACTTTTTCATCATTGGAAATTCCATTACTGGAAGTGCCTTAGGATAAACATAGGTTTTAATCTCTCTCTAAATGCTGAACTCTTGGGAAGAGAAACATATCAAGTTAAATGAATTATTAATACATTAGCATAAGATTATAAATTGCATATTTTGCTTCCATGTTAACTTTCTTTTAAAATCACTAAAAAAGTGGGGTTTTGCAGGAGAGAGAAAGACAAGGATAAACTTGAAAAATGTAGGAATAACTGGGTTAAAGAGACTGGAATAAGGAAATAGGAATAAGGAAAGTATATAGTAACAGATAAGGAAAGAGTATGGTTGGCACGCTGTGTATGGCCATTTGACCTCGTGAGTCTACAACAGCCAGAAAAATAGGACATCGGGGACTGAAGTGGAGAGAAGAACTTGCTTAGTTCCCAGCGCAAAGTTCCAATTTAAATACATGCATTCAACTCATGAAGTTTAAGCTGTATATCGGTAAACTGTAATCAGACCAACCTCATAAGTTTTCAGACTAAAAATCTGAATTAAATAATATTTTTAAACATCTAACTTCATATATGGCCAATAGTAACTAAGTAGTACCAGCTCTCAGGGTACGTTGAGAATTCAGCTACTCATTAATGATTCATATTGACACATTTCATTACCACCATTGGCAGTTGCAGATTACGTACCGTTTATATCTTTAAACATAAAAATAAAATGGATGTTTCAGAATATGGCAATTTGGTATTACATGATTGGTAAAGGAATCCCTTTCCATAAAAATCACTAAACACTGGTTTTAAAATAATTAATGTCTTACACAAGTGGAGAAATGTGTTCTCAGAAGAAGGAGGGTGTTTTATTTTTCTGATTCTCTGAAAATAGATACCCAAAAATGTCAGTGTGTGATGGATACAAATAATTTCATTTCCATTTAGTAAATACAGCCCCCTTAGTCTAAAATGGCTTATGAAACAGATGGACAAAGTCTACTACAGATGACAGATACGGTGCAAGAAACATTGTTTAAATGGGAGTTTAGATGTCTATTTCTTTTATATTCTTTTTCACTTTCTAATTGCAGTTAACCATAGCAATAAAAGTGATGCTCTAAAAGGGTGCCTGGGTAGCTCACTCAGTTAGGCATTTGACTCTTGGTTTCAGCGCAGGTCATGATGTCATGGGTGGTGGGATGGAGCTCCGGTGTCAGACTCCACCCTCAGTGGGAAGTCTACTTGACTATTCTCTCCCTCTGCCCCGCCCCCTTGTGTGCACATGTGCACACACTCACACTATCTGTCTCTCTCAAAGATAAATAAATAAATCTTTAAAAATTTTTAAAAAGTGAAGCTCTTTAAACACCTCTGCTGTTTGAAAAAAAAATCAGTGGGCATGGAAAATTTCACATTTTATGTAAATTTCACACTTTATGGCTAAGAAAAGCAACAAGAAATCACTAATACTTGAAATAAAGAAGTCAAAAACAGCTAATAGGAAGAAAACGTAGAAAGGCAAGTGATGGGAGAGTTTGATCCAAATGAGTGAGCAATTATTAAAGGAGTCCTGCTTGAGCAAGACAGAATCAGCATTGTAGGGGGCATTAGTTGAACTAAGGAATCAGGACTGATTAAGAACAGCTGGTAGAGGGAGGGACTGAGAACTACATAATCACCCTATGTGAATTCAATATAATTGACTGAGATTATCCCAGTAGCCTCAACTACTTTCTAGCTCCACAAAGCAGCTATTTCTTTTAGAAATAGAATTAACTCTTGCTGTCATTACTTTCTTTGATGTCCTACAGAATTATCTTGCAGTAGCTCACAGATGCGTCTTTGCCAGAAAATATCTAGCTTCATTATGAAATGCTAGAACCAGAAACAGTAAAACTCAAAACAACTTGGAAACAAAAGCAGACATTTCCTCTCCCCCTTTTCCCCAAGAAAATTTCCCCAGAAATTCAAAACTATAAGTTTGAGAAATTCCATTACCATGTTTTTTATTTGTAATACATTTTATTTCTAAGAACTGTAAATCATTTTTCAGTGAGAATTTCACATTCCTATCCAGCCTCCAGAGGGAATAGGTAAGTTTTTGTTTTTGTTTTTATTTTTGGTACTGAAAGTGTCACTGAGACCTAGAAAAATCTGAATTTAACTTGTGAGGATTTTGTAGTTTACTACTTCGGCAGAGCATACATACATATACATTTACTCTCAAAAAGAGAAATGAACAGTGTAAATACCCACAGGGAATTTCTAAGGGTCCTATGCCAGTTGGAACATGTTAGCAAAACAACAGATAATAATTAGAAGCTAAAGAATACTTGAAAAAAATTAAAGCAAATTATATTTATAAATATAGCAAAAGAGAGCCCACACCAAACAACTATCTTCAGCATGGAAAAATGTATTCAACAATTGCATAGTGACTCCAGGTATAAAAAACATTATAATATAAAAATGTTTAAAGTGCTTTAGAAATGAAAGAAAATGACAGATTTGTTTCATTTAACATACTTTCAGATTTAGAGTCACCTTTCACGTAAAGGATTTTGTGCTTGCTTTAATCATTAGAAATATTACAGAACAAGATAATAATAAAAAATTCTGTGTGACTTGAGCACAAACCAGATATTACTAGGTTCCCATAATGAACTAATTATTGTAGTTGGACCATTTCAGCTGCTATACTTCCCTAAGAAATTCGTGTTCGTGTCATAGGGTTTATAATTTTCAATCTTGAGGACATAACACGTCTTCACATCTACTCAAATTCTGTTGGCATGCTTCAGCACATTGTAGAATATTTGTGTACTTTGGCTCTTACCATTTTCTTGACACATACAGAAATAAGCCTTGTTGAGTCACAGATAAATAGTATTTCACTGGTGGCAAAATAAGGGTATTTTAGAGAAATGCTTCTCAAACTTGACCAAGAATACAAATTGCCTGGAGCTTTGCTAAAATGCAAAGTATGATCTAGGGGCCTCAGGAGAGAGCTGAGATGCTGCGTGTCTAAGCCGTGTCCAGGTACACGATGGTGATACTATTGCTCCATTGCCAGCTCCGTACGGCAAGGCTTTTGGAACTTAGCTGCTGTTGACCTTTACTCACCATTAAAAATGTTTAGTTAAGTACATGAAATTTCACATTGCCTCACTTTAAGGTAATGCTCTGATATCTATATCACAAGCAGAGTTAAAATGTATGTGAAGAGAAGAGAGCTGTGACCAAAATACTTTGCTTTTCTGCAACTCTACTTCTAGATACTTTATCGCTATTCATCCTTGGAGCTAGAGAACACGTTAGCAAGAATGAACCCATAACAGAAAGTGACATTAATGAAGTTAAGCATGAAGCCTCCGCATTACAGACTATTAGCTTGGTCTTTTGATGTCAGTCTCTATCACCTTCTTAAAGTATCTGTGGCAAACGAGATTGGGTTCTAAACTTCAACTATCATTGCATAATGTAATGCCAATGTGGGCATTTTTGTATCAAATTTCAGGTTTATACTTACCAAATATTTTTTAAAATTAAATCTACTAATTTTTTTGGTTCAGGGTGGCACATGCATTCTGCAGGCCTATTACATGTGTTATACATTGAGACTCTGAGAAGTCCTATTCAGTTGCATTAATGTATACAGTTGTAAAAAATTCATGATATGTACAAACCGTTCTGGTAATCAATTTAGTATTTTTTGCATCCTTTCCATGGTTACATATAAAATATTGGTGACTGCATGTTTCCTGCAATAATATTTCCCTGCAGTGGTATTTGCTAATGGATCAGATAATGTATTATCCCCACTGACAGGATCAACAATACCATTAAAATGGCTGCAGATACTAAAGAAGGCCAGGAAGTGTTCTATATACATACTCAGAGAAATATGGATTATGGAGTAGTGCAGAAAGCAAATTATAGGAACTCGCAGACTGATTGTAATTGCAAGCCCTTCAACAATTCAACCATCATCTTCGAATTTAGGAAAGTATAAAAATAGCAAAGGCGAACTTCCATGCAAATAAGTCTTTTTCTCCTGTCCTCGATTTGTCTTTTACTTTGCATTTGAAGCCCTAAGCAAAGCGACATCCTTAGATGTGCTAAGAATTTTTTTTTTAAACATGGAATAGTAGAGTACAATTGTAACAAAATGCAGGAAGACACAATGCCAACTGTGATCCAGACTATGATCACCTTAACTTAAAAGACCACTGAAAACCAAAGACACTGTCTACAGAGGTCAAAGTAATTGTTTATAAAGACTTTATTTACCTATCACCAGGAAAAAGATATCTCCCCAAGTGCTGGCTAGGACTGAACACACCTCTGACCTCAGATAACACACCTGAGGCACTTCTGGTGAATGTTCCAGCTGGAGAGACAGTGGAGGTTTGTGGAAGAAAATAATAAATATAACAAAAACTTGAAAATTCTGTGTTATTAGGCAGAAATGATGGAGGTAAGTTATTGATTGTGGTAATAATACAACAGAAAATGGTATAATATGAATCAAGGAATTAAATCAAAACTGGAAAAAAAACAGATTAAAGAATATTTCCCAAGGTTAGCAAAAAAAATTTGTATTTTAAAGCATTAGAAATATATACATACAAATAATATATAGCCGTTATGTAACCATATACTTACATGTATGATCTTTTAAACATATGGACTGATACAACCATGTAGACACAATTTAGAGTTTAATACCACTAAAAAAGCTCAATTCAAATAATAGAAGCATCAGTATTATGATGCAAGAGAATCAGCTGAGCTTTATACTATGCCCCTGAAAAATTTATTTTCACCACAGGCTATGATCTGTTTAGAATATTGACATTTTCTATATCACTGTCATGAAAGTTGGTCAAGATGTGCCAGAAAGGTACTTTACTGGTAGAAAAAAGAATTGAAATTTAATATTTCAGTGTTGTCCCATCTAACCTAAACTTTTTTTTTTTCAGCGAGATAAAAAAAATTAGCTTTCGATCCAACCAGGAGAAATACAAAGCCTTGTATTTATTTAAAATAGAGGTTTCATTTTAATGTTGAATTAACAATATTTTATGCTGAGTTGAGTTGAATGTGGAGAATCTCTTTGTGCTGCATGTTCCTTAATTTTAATTGCCCAATTAGCTGGGGCTGCCTTGTTCCCGCTGACCAGGAGCAAGCCAGATCACTCTAGCAAGCAGCACAAAGGTTAGGCCTGGCAGTTTACTCATGTGTAACTAGAAAGCAAATTACCCCTGCTGCATTCTTCATAAGCAGTATCATAGGAGGGCCAATATCTAAAAATGTAAAAGTAATGAATATAAAAGTTGATGTTCAGACTGTATTATCACTTTACTCACAATTTTGCATTATTTTCTCAAAGAACATTATAAAATAATAAATTTCATCATTGTAGCCCACTTTGATTAAACAGAAGAAATCTTTTTTTTTTTAAAGAAAGTTTTGTGAAAATTACTACCCCCTTGGGAAATAGGGCCAACCAAAAGGGATTTGACTATCTCTGCCAACATAAGGAAGATTTTGAAGTGAAAGATGGATATAAGTGCTTTGGGCAAAATAAATAAATGTCTCAATTTATAAGATACTATTTTTTTTTAAAGATTTTATGTATTGGGCAGCCCGGGTGGCTCAGCAGTTTAGCGCCGCCTTTAGCCTAGGGCCTGATCCTGGAGACCCGGGATCGAGTCCCACATCACCCTGGGATAACAACCAAGCCAAGGACAGACATTCAACCACCAAGCCACCCAGGCACCCCAATACTGACTTTTTAATTTTGCTGTTTCCATTATTATTTTTCATGAAATTTGTTAGTAGTGAAGACAAAAATAATTCATAAGAATGTGACTTCTTCGCAATTTTAAGTATTCATGTATACATTTTCCTGGTAATTTAAAAAAAGTATGTAGCAAATATTTATTAAATGGTTAAATGATACTGTTTCAAAAATGAAAGTAATATACAGTAGATTTGTATCATGGTTAAAAATATATCATAAAGTATTGGATTATAATACATTATTTAATAAATCAATATCAAGGCTCTGCAGAAGAAAACAATAAAATGATACTCCACAATGCAAACAATAAAATTATTAAAAATTAAAAATATCAGGAGCTTGTTATCAAAAATCAAAGAACAAAATCATCTGATTAAAAAGTCTTGAGATAGCCCAGGTGTTGGAATTAGATGATTTTAGCTATTATAAGTTTATTTAATGACTCAAAGAAATGTAATCTTAATGTTTTAACGCATAGGGAATCTCAAAAAAATGAGGAATAAAAATTATCCAAGAAGAAAATAGAAATTTTAGAACTTAGAAGTATACAATCTGAAATGATATACTTACTTCATGGGCTTAACAGCAGATTAGAGATGCTGTTAAAAAGGCTCAGCGATCTCAAAGAAAAACCCATAGACATTATCCAGTCTGAAGAATGGAGAGAAAACGATTAAAATCAAGAGAATAAAGAGCACTATGGCTCTTGATCTTGGGGCCATGAGTTCAAGCCCCACTTGGGACAAAGTTTTTTGAAAAGAAAAAAAAAATAAGATCTCAAGGACAAGGAGTCTAACATATGTGTATTTTGGAAAGTACCAAAAGAGGAAAGAGAAACAATGTAGCAGAAAAATAGTTGATGAAGGCATGACTAGAAATTTTCCAAAAGTTTTGAGAGAAACAGCCACTTACACAGATTCAGAAAACTTAGTTAAACTAAAGCTGATTAAATACAAAGCAAATAGAGAAAATAAAAAATAAAGAGAAAACCTTAAATACATCCTAGGAAAATGGCATAATATATACCAGCAAACAATTATTCCATTTAAGACCAACTTTTTGTCAGAAACTGTAAAGGCCAGACAAATAATAGCATTTAAATGCTGAAAAACAAAAATCCACTCAGAAATCTATATACTAAATAGGTACACATCAAAAAGAAAGGAAAATGAATATCTTTAGATAAACAAAACAGAACTTATTGCCAAAAATCTGCACTAGGAAAGATACTACAGTCCTTAGTCTAAGGGAAATAATACCAAATAGAAACATATATCTAAGGAAGAGACAAAAAAAAAAAAAAAAAAAAAAAAGGAAAAAAAAAAAGGAAATGTGGATAAATATTAAGGATTAATTTTGTTCCTTATAATTTTCTTTAATGACAAGGTTTTAAAGCAAAAAATATCACTGTAAGGTGGCTATATTGTGTCTCTGAAGGTCTTAACATTTGTTGTGTGATACATAAAGACTCAAACTGGGTATTAGTATAACATTAAGTCTATTTAGACTCTGATAAACTCATGATGCCTGTTTTAATTCGTGGAAAAATCCCTAAGAATCATTAAAATGAAATGTTGGCAAAACTCTGTAACCAGGTTGCTATTTGGCAGCATGTTTATTATCACCATGAATTTTTATATTAACCCAGTCTTTAGGGTTATATAATATGTGTGTATTTCTATTTATTTAAATATAGATAATTGATTGATAGACAACTGAGGATGATAGATGATAGGTCTATGGATACTAACACACAGTTGAAGTGGAGTGGTCAAGTGCTTGAACTGTAGAAAAAGGCAGCCTGGGTGGATCCCGGGGTGGCGCAGCGGTTTCGTGCCTGCCTTCGGCCCAGGGCGCGATCCTGGAGACCCGGAATCGAATCCCACGTTGGGCTCCTGGTGCATGGAGCCTGCTTCTCCCTCTGCCTATGTCTCTGCCTCTCTCTCTCTCTCTCTCTCTCTTTCTCACTCTGTGACTATCATAAATAAATAAAAATTAAAAAAAAAAAAAAGACAGCCTGAGTTCAAATCCAGCATTGTCATTTGTTCTTTATGTGGCCTTGGACAAGTTTTCTAAATTCTCTTTTTCTGAGTTTCCTCATCTGTGAAACAGAGCCTCTCTTACAGTTTCTTTTAATTATATAAAATAATCCATGCAAATTTCTTATACCAATGCCTGGCACATGATAAGAATACAGTAAATATCAAGAGTTTTTTTTTTCTTTTTTTTTTCCCCAAGCCACATTAAAGAACATCCCTATTTGACATTAAATTCATGGTTTGCATATTTGGTTTTGATTTTTTTAAACTATCATAATAAGAACATTTTTAAACATTATAAATATCTGAGTCCACAAACCTCAGACACTTGGAGCTTTCCTACATGACTATAGTAGCAGAAGAGACCTGAGCCTTCCAGGCCAGCCTCAGCTGTAGCAGCTTTCATCCACTATACAAGGGGACCCAGGAATGGTCATGTCATGATAGTTATTAGTTATAGATTGGTTATAGGTAGTTACAGAAACTCTCTGATTGAAGAAAATCTCTGATTGTGCTGTCTTTTTCTACAGTTCAAGCACTTGACCACTCCACTTCAACTGTGTGTTAGTATCCATAGACCTATCATCTATCATCCTCAGTTGTCTATCAATCAATTATCTATATTTAAATAAATAGAAATGCACACATATTTCTGATAGAAATACACACATGTCTTCCTGACATAAACAGAAAACTTTGAAAAAAATATTCAGAAATTTAAGAAACTATGCTATTTATCATTTTTGACAAAGATGTATATTAAAGAGAGTAGAGTCCTGCATAAAGACCTTTGCCCTGTAGAACTACAGTGAAAATGTTCCCATTAGATTTTGTGATATTCATAAGTTCTGCATAAACCTCTGAAGACTAAAACTGAAGGAAAAAGAAAGAAAGAAAATTAAAAGGAAAGAAAAATGGGAGCATGTGATGTAAACAGCCAAGGAAAATACATACTTTTTCTAAAGTCGAATCTAATTATGACAAATCACAAGTATTAAATCACAGTAGATATTGAGTATAAATTTGTTTAATGACTGATTAAGTTAATACTATTTTTTACTACTTCAGTTTGAAAGTTAAAGTACAAATAAGGAATAGCTAAAATTAATTAAGCTTTTTATATTTAAATGCACTACACGGGGACAGAAAGACACGGGGGTATTTCTTGGACTACCAGCACCAAATCCAAAAAGAAGTATCAGTGAAAGAAAAGCTCATGCAAAATCTATGAATATATAAATGATTTGGAAGCTTGAAGTGTAAAAGAAAAATATGATAAGAAAAGGAAAGGTGGCAAATGAAAAGAAGATTGCAGAAGACGTTAAGACAAATAATAAGACATTTTTCAAGCATGGAAGGAACAAAAGGTCAGTGACAGAGAGAGTGGAGTTTCTTACAGATGGCCAGAGCAATTTACTGACTGAAAAGACAGGCATTGCTAAAACAAAAATCAAATGAGTTCATTGCCTTCCTATTCTCACAGAGGGCTTGGGGAACAGAATCAGAAATAGACAGAAATCTCAGGAGAATAAGAAAAAAAAAATACCAAAGGAGGATCGCGCTGTGCTGAAACAAGTGCCTAAAAATAAGATCAGTTATTTAAAAAAAAAAAAAAAAACAAGAACAAAAAACTCCTTACACCCTTAATATGTATCAACCACAATGAAGAGCGAGCCATCAGGTGATGGGGTTTTTCCCTAAGATTGCCATCACTGTCCTACAGCAAGACATGCCATGAGAATGAGAGTCGGCCTCAACAGAAAAGGCTTTAAAAAAAAGAAAGCCTAGATTAAGTAGAAAACTCTTAAACTCATATATATATATGAGTTTATATAGGTTTATATAGGTTTTGAATATATATATATAGGTTTTGATTTTTTAAAAACTATTATAATAAGAACATTTTAAGCATTATATAATGTTTAAATATATATACATATATATGCATGCATGTTTATATATGTATATGTGTGTAGATATATATGTGTGTCTATGTATATATATCTCATAGCAGTACTTTCACTTTCATTAAAAAATTATGCTAAAATAAACATCTCTTGTTAGAATAGGACCGTAGTTCTCATTGCTCAGCCTTCTAGATCACTAAACTGACAATTCAAGTGTACCAATGGTCTTTGATCGTATTTATACATTTACTGAGAAGCGGCTTCATGACACATCCAGGAGGCATGAGAGAACCAAAGAGGATCTCACTAATGTTATTTTGGAAACAAGGAACATAAAATAAGTAAACAAACTGAGGGGAGGCCAGCCTTGAAAGGGGCCTAGGAAGACTCTAACCGAAAGATGTAGAAGAACAGAGTGTCCTGGATAGAGAAGAAAAACATATTTTCGGCGAAAAAAAATGTATGTACGGCAGAAAATCATCAAGTCCATTAGGCCCCGTTGAACACTATCTGATTTGTGCTTTGTGTGTGATGAATATGGCCCTGAAGAAGAGCACCAGAATAGTTTCCTCCCAGAGTCTGTGTGTCTGCAGGCCCTATATGCAGGTCCTGTGGTAGGTCATTTTATGGGTCAACTTTGCTGACCTGGGTGCCCAGAAGATTGGCCAAGCATTATTCTGTGTGTTTCTGTAAAAAGTTTTTTAGACAAAATTAGCATTTAAATCGATGGACTCAAGTGAAGAGATTACCCTTCATCATGTGGGTGAATTTATATAATCAGTTGAAGGCCTTTATGGGAAAAAAGGATTGACTTCTCCTGAACGAGAAGAAATTCTCCCAGCAGACTGCCTTTGGACTTGAACTGCTACTCTTTTGTGAATCTCTAGCCTACCAACCTACCCTGTCTGATTCCAACTTGCCAAGCCTCCACAATTACATGAGCTAATTCCTTAGAATGAATCTCTGGATGATAGGTAGATAGATAGATGATAGAGAAAGAGAGAGAGAGAGAGGGAGAGAGAGAGATAGATGATAGATAGATTATAGTGTGGAGGCCGAGAAAATTAAGGCCATTCCACCTCAAGTTTAGTGTTAGCACAAGTACAGTCCTCTTAGCTTCAGGCAGCCATCTCACGCTCCTGTGAATAAGAGCTGAACTTTACCCTACTTCAGTTACAGGAAAAACTGCAGAATGCCCTTGACAGAAAGTCCCATGTTGGAATGAAAGCAGAGTTTAAGAAATTCCTTCACCCCTTCTGGAAATCCCCTAGACCAGCCCATAAAAACCCTCCTGGAACCCCCTCGGGGTCCAAGTCCCTGCTCTGCTGTGTCAGGTATACTTGGACCCAAGCTCTAGCTTGCTAACAAACCCTCATGTACTTGCATCAGTGTCAGCTCCTTGGTAGTTCCTTGGATTCACAATCTTGGGCACAACAGATAGATAGATGATAGATAGATGATAGATAGATAGAACCTGTTGGTTCCGATACTGTGGAGTCCCTTCACTACTAATTCGGATGACAAGGTTGGGTAAACACCATATATTAGCATACATTTTAAGTCCCTTTATTTATTTTATTTTTTTAAGATTTTATTTATTTATTCATGAGAGACACAGAGAGAGAGAAAGGCAGAGACACAGGAAGAGGGAGAAGCAGGCTCTCTGCAGGGAGCCCAACGTGGGACTCTCCATCCCGGGTCTCCAGGATCATGCCCTGACCCTAAGGCAGGCGCTCAACCCCTAAGCCACCCAGGCGTCCCTTTAGTCCCTTTAAATACACCTGGCTTTGTGAATAATTATGGACCAAATATGAGCTATGGTGCTGGGGCCTGTCCAGGTAAGATGATCCATTAACTTTTTTACTCTGGAACTCATTCAAGTTATTGCTCACCCTGGGAATGAGATTCCCTCCAAGATCACAGGCAGCTTTAGTACTCTCTTGAAACACGGAGATTCTAAGAGAAAGTGTATCCGAGAGAGAAACTGGACTCTATTTTAAAGAGTGATGAGAATTCAAAGGGAGAGACCAACTGGATCATGCAAAAAAGCTGGAATTCAGAGTTTATGACATAAGGAGGCAGGAGGCATTAGCACTTTGTGCTTCAGACAGTAAGCTCTAACCCAAAGCATTCCTATAGCTCAATAGTCTGTTTAGTCTTCAATTAATCCATATTAACTTTTTTTCCTGTAAAGGTTGGAAAGACAGAGCCTTGGGATTTTTCCAGAACAATAGTTCTGAAATAGGAAGGTGTGTCATAGCTATTCTAGGAGCTTTAACTTAGTAGAGACTACAAATTAGTTAAGTCTTTTTTTTTAATTTTTATTTATTTATGATAGTCACAGAGAGAGAGAGAGAGGCAGAGACACAGGCAGAGGGAGAAGCAGGCTCCATGCACCGGAAGCCCTATGTGGGATTCGATCCCGGGTCTCCGGGATCGCGCCCTGGGCCAAAGGCAGGCGCCAAACCGCTGCGCCACCCAGGGATCCCCAAATTAGTTAAGTCTTAAGTGAGATCCATGCTTGCATATTAAAAAAAAAAGATAATTTGCTATAGAATTTTGGTGATAGGATTTCTTTACAGTACAATTTCAGAGAAAGATACTTTATGAAGAAAAATGGTGACTAATTTAGGGAAATAACAGATTGGAATTTTAAAAAAGAAAATGACGCAAGAATGGAAAATATATAAGAAACATATTAATGTCATATTAGAACTAAAAGAAGAGAATAATTCTCTTAATTAAAAGAAAAGGAAAGGAAAAAGCCATCCATGTCCCTCAATCACAAAGTGGAGGAAAGCCAACCATTAACCATTAGATCTGCAATGGACTATATTGTAAACGAGAGGAAAATGTTGAGATATGCCACAAAATTTGGACATTTATTTTTTACGGTATCTAGCATTACTCTCACTATTAAAAGCAGGGAGAGTAAATAAACATTAAAAAGTTAAATGAGTTATGCCTGTACATGGTACAGTGTTTTTCTGTCTTTTTAAGCTATAATAAAGAAAATAAAATCCTAATTTTAAAATAAAGTTGGCCAAAGAAATAAACATTTTAATTATAAATATTGCATTCCAAAAGGTATAAGTTATGGCCAAAGTTGTATTCATTAGAAAATATATACTTAAAAAGCATTTTAATTTTCAAATAAAAACAAAAATGTAGGGCAGCCGGGTGGCTCAGCAGTTTAGCGTCTGCTTTCGGCTGAAGGCCTGATTTTGGAGACCTGGGATCGAGAACTGCTTTGGGCTCCCTGCATGGAGCCTGCTTCTCCCTCTGCTGGTGTTTCTGCCTCTCTCTCTCTGTGTCTCTCATGAATAAATAAATAAAATCTAAAAAAAAAAAAAAATCTTAAAAAAAAGGTAAATAAATTTATCATTTAAATCTAAAGTAAGAAAAAATATCAAAGACACTTTAGGAACAGGAGATGAAAAACCATAATAATAAATGCAGACATAATAAATTATATGATTAATATATACCTAGATAATATCCCAGAGTAATAATTTTGTATTATTACATTTTACATAAAAATGATCAAAATTGTAGTTAGATAAGGAAAACAGAAAAAGTACACAAACATGAAGAGTAAAAAATATATATTAAAACTGTAAAACATTACTCGGGCAAATTTATGCTAACAAATTTTAAAATCATAATAAAATATATTACTTTACATTAAAAATGAATTTAGAAATTTATAATAGAGATACTATAAAATCAGAAACAGATTATTACTCATGAAAGACATGAAAATGCTATAAAATAAAAATAAATCAGAAATTTCTGGTTCCATAAAGTTTTATATGAGGGCTCTGTTAAATTTTCATAAATATGATAATTCTTACTTTATGTAAATTAATTCAAAGAAAGCAGAACCTATAAAGTTTCCAATAAATTTTGTAAGGCTACTATATGCAAAAACAAGGAAAAGAAAAACAGACTAATCTCATTCATCTTGCAAATATTCTAAACAAACCATAAGCAAATCCAGCCAAAGACACAAACCATAATCATATAGAATTTGCTTCAAGTGTTTAATTTTATTTCAGAAAATTGTATCATTATAATTCACCATGCTAGTGAGAAGCTATATGGTCAATAGAAATGCCAAAAAAGCATTCGATAAATTTTTTAAAAAGTCATAATTTCTATTTAAAACTACCACCAAAAACAAATGGATAGAAAATCATTTCAAGTCAGGGAAAGAAATTGAATGTTACTATTTGAAAGAGAAAAAAGGTGACAGAAAGAGAGGTGGAGAGGGAGGCACTTCAACTTAGTGTGAATGCTCCCGTCCTATGAAGGCTCCTGTAGTGTGAACCCTCCTGTAGTGCAAACATCCGCTACCCTTGACTGGTTGTAATCCCCCTCCAGTCAATCGTCCTTCCTGAAGCACTTTATATGCTAGATGATGCCAGGGCTCAGATCCATCTCCTCCACAAATATTTTCTATTTTCCCTGAACCTTTTGCCAGGTTTCTTTTAGTTGATGATTTTACAATAAATGGATGCATAAGTATATAAATAATTGGCTACCATAAGGAGGAAAGAAAACTGTGGGAAAATATCTGTAGCATATTTGCAAAGTGTTAATATCTTTAACTTATAATAAACAACCATATGTCATGTTTTTAAAATATACAAAGTCCCCAAATGGGTAGTTGACAATAGCTGATATGAATTTGAACACCTGTTCAAGATAAGCAAGCAAAAACAAGGAAAAATATTTTTTACTAAATCAAATTGGTAATGACTTAAACGTCATGTAACGTCATTTAATTCTCAAAACTGGCAGCGAGAAAGGTACTCTCAAGCACTTCAGATGGTGTGTAAATGGGGGCACCTGGGTATCTTGGTCAATTGAGGTTCTGACCCTTGCTTTGAGCATCTGACTCTGATTTCAGCGCAGGTCATGGGATCAAGCCCCACATCAAGCCCTTGCATTGGGCTCCGCACGCAGGGGGGAGTCTCTTTGGGATTCTCTCTTTCCATCTGCCTCTGCCACTCCCCCCTCTCTAAAAGAAACAAATAAATCCTAAGAAGATAAAAGATGATGTGTAAACAAGTATAGCTTTTATAGAGCGTAACTCAGTATCATAAAAAAAGGGAGAGGGAGATAGAACTTTTTCACATGGTTATTTAATTTTTTAAAATTTGACTGAAAATATTCACAAATTGTATTCATCACAGCTGTAGTTGTATATGAACACCCTTTTGAAATTAAATTTCAGAGATGGACAAATGGCTAAATTGTGGAAATACAACATAACTCAGTGTAGAGACATTAAAAATCATGATTTGCCGTGTTTTAATGCCCAAATAAAAAGCTAATGTCAAAATGTTACATGAAAAAGGCATAATACACAAATATATAAAGTGTTAATATGATAGTGATTTCAAACATACACTTACATAATACATACATACGTGTATGCATGCCTACAGAGAGAGAGAGAGAAATATGACTGAAATGAGGACATCTATGCTAAAATTTTAAGTGACAAATTCATTTTATTGTAATTTGGGATGATCTTATCTTTATATTTTATGTAGTTTCTAATTGTCTAAAATAACCTTGTAATTTTCATTATGATCATGAAAATCATTTAAAGTTGATTTTAGTAAAGTCCATAATAGCCTTTGAGTCAGTAATGACTCCTTGGAGATTTCACCCCAATGAAATATCTTCAAGAAAAATTAAGTATATATGCAAAAACATGTTCATTAAAATGTTACTTTAAAAAATGAAAAATTATAATTAATTTTAAGGTCTTGACCATGGAATTGCCAGCATATTATATCGTGGACAAAGATGATTTTTCTACAGCATGTAATGGTCAAAAATGGGTTGTGCAGAGGCACCTGGGTGGCTCAGTTGGCTGAGTGACAGACTCTTGATTATGGCTCAGGTTTTGATCTCAGGGTTGTGAGTTCAAGCCCCACATTGGGCTCCATGGTAGGCATAGAACCTACTTTATTTTATTTATTTATTTTTTTAGAACCTACTTTAGAAAAAAAAAAAGAAGGTTGTGATAAGAGACTCTCAACTATTGTGAACAAACTGAGGGCTGCTGGAGGGGATGTTGTGGCAAATGGGCTAAACAGGTGATGCGGATCAAGGAGGGCACTTGTGATGAGCACTGGGTGTGGTATGTAATGATGAACCACTAGAATCCTACTTCTGAAACCAATATTGCAATACACACTACCTAGAATTTAAATAAAAACTTGAAAAAAAAAAAAAAACAAAATTGGGTTGTATATGTGTAGAAGACTTGCCTGTTTCCTTGGAGTCCAACAACAACATAAATGTAGATTTTGGGGCTTCTCCATCCCAACTCTAGTGACACCACTGAGCCCATTATAAAGGCAGGCTTTCCTCCACGTGGTAGCATCTTTCTGGTTCAGACCACTTTATTTTGTGCTAAAATCTAGAAGAAGCGTTACTAGGAGACATGGAAAAAGTGAAAACCAAATCCTCATCCAGGCTGCGCAATCATAGATAAAACAGGAACTAAAATTATTTACATATTTTCCCCCTATCTGTATGCTAATCAAAGAAACTGCAACAAGTTTTAAAGCAATAGAAAAATGTTCCAAGCCGTGGAAATACCCAAAATTATGAAAAAGAAGCTTTTAGGAATGCTACAAACTCAAACTGGGACCAGGAGTAGGGAGGTTGGCTAGAGACATCTTCCTCCTCAGCTGAACTCAGGAGATCTTTCAAATTTCAGTATTAGAGTGACCCTTTTTTAAGTCCCCACTCCTTAAATTTATAATCATTACTGGGGAAAAATGAAGAATAGAAACATTTTATATCCCTAATAATGTGGGACGAGTTTGCAAAATCCTAGCCTCAGTTTCTTTATCCCTAGAATGGGACAACGGCACTCCTCACAGTTTTTGTTTCCTGGGCATTAAAAATGATATGGGACACAGAAACTCAATATTGTGCCTGGCGCATTGTAGTTTTCACACAAAGATTTTGTGACTATTAATCTATTATACATACCCCGTTATAATCAGAGCCAGCTTCATAGGCATGCAATCTGTGCAGTCACACAGGAAGGCACAGTCAGAAAATTTTCCATGTGTGATTTAATGCTTTGCTTCCACAATCTTCAAATTCTTAATAATTTGTAAAGATTTATTTTTTTATTTGAGAGAGAGAGAGAGAGAGGGAAATAGGGAATGCAGTGAGGAGGGGGCAGAGGAAGAGGGAGAGAGAGACTCTCAAGCTGACTCCCCACTGAGCACAGAGTTGGAGGCAGGACCATCTCAGGACCCTGAGATCATGACTTGAGCCAAAATCAAGAGTCAGTCGCTTAACCGACTGAGTCATCCAGGCATCCCAATAATTTTTAAAGAAAGGGCTTCAAATTTTCATTTTGCATTTGCTGTTACCAATTATGTAGCTGGTACTGGTCAGAATAAGGAATTGCTTGAATTTATCAACACAGTTTGATTATTTTGACTTGTCACAGTACTATTTTATGAGCTACCGCTCTTATATAATCCAGGACAAGTGATTTCGCTCCAATTAATGAAATTTATGGCTGCCGCTGTTCCCATAATCTCTTTAAGATAAGGAAATATGTAATATGCATAGGGTGTCTTATGGATTCAATCTATTTTCAAAAGAGTACAGTCTTCACTTAGATCAAAATGATTTGGAATCATACTGAAGATTTATGGCAATTTTAGAAAATGACAATTTACAATTGATTATACGGAATGATGTATGTTGAAAGCACTTTGTAGTGCACATGGTGTTACGCTAAAAGTACTTTAATTATTTAACTCGTTAGCACATGGGGAAGGTTTATGCAATTTTTTATGGTAAATCAGAACCCTTGCATATTAGCCACTGTAGTCAGTCATAATTGTGCAAGCGCCTGCAGTCATAAAATTGGATTCTAATTAGTAATAGAATAATTATTCATCAACTTTTGTCACTTAAAAATATCCACTACTGTATGTGTGTTCTTAAAACACACTTGTAAAAAGCAGAATTCAGTAAAGGACAGAACTTACCTGCCTTGTTTAAGTCGTAAAGGATCAGGATCAGATTTTTGAATTGGATCTGACAAGAAATTGATAGCAAGTACAGAAGAGAGGAGTGTTTAGTTCTGTTAGAAATCCATAATAAATGATTTTTTAGGGGCTTCTTTCTAGGTCAGCACTTTACAAACAGTTTTTCAAAGTTCTGGTTAAAATGTGCTGCTAAGATGAAGATATGAAATGGTATTAATCTGAACATCGTTCAAATAGATTCCAAACTCCATAGCTGCGAGTTGATGTCTATATCTCATAATTCGCTTTTAAAAATCTCTTCAATGTATATGAATAGTAAACAAGATGTAATGACATTTGGACAAATAACCTGAGTGACAACAATTCTTTCGGCAATCCCCAGAAATAATCAGTTACAGAAATTAAGCAACAAGCTGTTCACTAGTGTTTTTATAAAAGGTGCTACTTCCTTAAAAGCAGAAGTCAATGGTTGGATAAAAAACACTGCCACATGTCCTCTAGCATTTTTTTGGCCAATCTGCTCAGACAAGCAACAGAAATGCTAAAATATTAGTAAAGTGAGTATTCAACCCATGTGTTACGGTAGCAAACTGAACTGGCTAACCAGTGTAGTAAAAATGAGATAGGAGAAATGAGGCAGAGAATGGGCCTATATTTACACTTTACGACCTATTTAAAATAGACACTTCTGTTAAATACGTGATGGGGATTAGAGAGAACACTTGTGATGACCACTGGATGATGTATGGAATTATTGAATCACTATATTGTACATCTTATATGAATATTACACTACATATTAACTATCTGGATAGTTAACATATTAACTATCTGGATATTAAATAAACACTTAAAAATGAAATAGATCCTTCTCTGTATAAATTGGCAAATGGGTGAACTTATAGGCAAAGAAAACCAAGATACAAGGATTGACTCAATTTTTTTAAGTTTACCATGTGACTGCTATATTTAAACTACGGTATGCTGCAGTGTGGAAGCTTAGGGTACTGCTGGGAACAAAGCATGAATATGATATATAAAAATCTTGAAAGGTTTAAGAAAATAAGTTGATATTAAAATAAAAATGAATTCAAACTAGTGCTTTAAAAAAGAGTAGTGTTCTTCATATAGGTCCCATATCATTATTTTAATTTTAAATTTATTCCTTATTTTCCCTATTTTTTTCTTCAAGATTTTATTTATTTATTCATGAGAGACAGAGAGAGAGAGGAGAGAGAGAGAGAGAGAGAGAGAGAGAGAGAGAGAGAGAGGCAGAGACAGATGGAGAGGCAGAGGGAGAGGAAGGCTCCATACAGGGAGCCCCATGTGGGACTCAATGCGGGGACTGCGGGAGACATTCAACCGCTGAGCCACCCAGGCATCCCGACCTCTCTATTTTGCCAAGGATATAGTTCTACTTACTCTTCTAGTTATTGTTAGCACACATAAAAGCTGATGGTTTTGCATATTTATTTTATATCCAGTGATATACTAAATGTTTTGTATTCATTTCAAGAGATTTTTTAATTGAGTTATTGAATATTTTATGTATAGAACCATAACTCAGAGCAAAAACATTACTTTTTATTCAATATTTAAACTTATTTGTTTTTCATGTCGTAGGCCATTGTCTGCAAGATCTGAGGCATGAATAATCTACTTTCAACAGTTTATAGTAAAGGCTCTCTTATTCCTAAATTGAAAGATAACTTTTTTAATACTTTGTTAGAGATGTTGCCTTTCATGTTTGTTTTTGTTTTGGTTAAGATTTTATCATGGTTAGTTAACCATTTCTATTTAACTTGGTTTTTAAATTATTAGCGCTTGCTAAAGCATATCATTTTTTGGCTTCTGTTGAAAAAATCACATATTTTCCTCCGAGATATGTTGACTTTTTAAAGGATTCATACATTACTCATTATATGGGAAAAAATAAAATTGAATCCCTGACTTCCGTTCTATACAAAAAGGTAATCTGGGTACATTAACATATTATCATGAGGGATAATCATTTACAATCAAGAAAATATAAAACAATATTTTATAACACTGGAACAAAGAAAAACTACCTAAACAAAACCCATTTTTTTTTAAAAAAAGTTAAAAGCTAATTGATTTGGATATAGCAATATTACTTAGTGTAATGTAGTATATCACAAAGCTGGCAAAGAAAAAACTGCAGTATTAAAAGCCAATAAGGAATCTTTGTTATAGCCATTTGAGAAATAAATTTGGTAGTATTTAGAGAAATAAAGTATGCAAGTATCTTACAATTCAGCAATTCCAAACCTAGTTATGTCCAGGAGAAACTCTTACACAGATTACGAACTATATACACACAAAGCAGCTCATTGTAGATCTGTCTACAACAGTTAGGAATTGGAGGCAACTTGACTGTCTAATACTAGGTTAATGGCTAGGAAAAGCCCGGTGGTTTCCTAGGGAGGAATATACTGTCACAATTAAAAGCAGCAAACAGGATGAATAGGGCTGCAAATAAGTACGGAGTTTTAAAAGTATAGAACACTAAATGGGATTTGTAGAAATATGCAACTAAAAAATACACATTTAAGACAACACTATATTTTTTTTTCTAATATATGCATCCAAAATACATAACAGGTCACAACATATAAAGGGATTATCAGGTGTATCAATGATGGGCAGGAGGATCTCCTTAGGTTGAGACTAGGCATGAGGAGTGGATCCCTTCTGTAAAGTTTGGAAAGAAGTTTTATAAAAAAAAAAAATATTTGGGGACTATTTATTTATTTGGTTGGGTATTTGAGGGAATTTAAAAATATCACCTTTATGGAACCATTTACAAAATAGTACAAGGAACTCGCATATCTGCCATCTTCTATTATCCAGAATCCTCAATATTCAGGATTTTGCCATATTTCTTCATTATTCATTAGCCATGATGCTTCATCAACCTCTAGCACTTTAGGATGTATTTTCTAAGGGGAACACCTTCCCACATCACTGAGATACAACCATTAATACCAAGAAATTAACACTGATTTAATACTACCATCTAAATTACAGATCCCACTCAAATGTTGCTGATTGCCCTAACAATGGCCATTATAGTCCTAGAATCTGATCCAAGATCATTCATTGCATGTGATTGAAACAACTCTCTGGTCTCCTTCACCCAAGAAGAGCTTCTCGTTTTTTTGTTTTTTTCTTGCTTTTTATAACCTTGACATTTTGTAAGAATATAGACCAATGTTTTTTTTTTTTTTAATGTATCTGAATTTGAACTGCTCTGTTATTTTCTGATGAGCATCTTCACGATATGCAAAGATGGAAGGGGTACTACAGAAATGGTGCTATGTCCTGCTCATTGTATCATCTCAAGAGGCACATTCAGGAAACGTCAAATTATATCACTTAATTTCAAAGTGTGCGCTAGCCTTCTCCACTGCTAAGTAATTGTTATTAGTTGGCATTCTATTGAATTGAATAACTTAATATTCTATACCATTAATTTATTTGTACATGATTCCTTTACTTATTTTTTCATATCACTAAATGTTATGGGCTGAATTGTAGCCTTCCAAAAATTCCTGCATTCAAGTCCTAACCCCCAGTTCCTCAGAATATGACTGTATTTGGAGACAGAATTTTTCAGAGGTAGATAAGTTAAAGTCATTATTATTGGCCTTAGTCCAATATGTTTAAGAAGAGGAAATTTGGATACAGTCCCACAGAGGGAAGAACCAGAGGAGAAGATGGTCATCTATAAATAAAAGAGGTAAGTGGAAACAGAGCCTTCCCTCATGGCCCTCAGAAGGAACCAATTTTGCCAACAGCTTAATCTCAGATTTAAGCCTTCACAACTGTGAGAAAATAAATTTAGGTTCTTTAGGGCACTGAGTCTCTGGTACTAATGTATAAAGACTCATGAATTCACTTAAAAGATGTCGTTATTTATCTTAATCTTTAAACATCTCAGATTTGATCAGTGGGAACCTCTTAAAGCCAGTTCCTGTGTTTTTTAAACATCTTCATTCATCGATTATTTCTTTGATTTGTGGCACAATAAGGTTTTTCAGGCTCTTTTGATAATACTTCGTGACTTGGACCTCAAAGTCCCAATTCTTTCTAGTGAAGAAGGTTGTTCAGAAACCATAGCTGGAATATTGGTATATTGCTATTCCCAGGACCTCCTTGTGGATAGAATGGCTAGGGAATATACTTAAGTGTGTACATTGTCATTTTCTTCTGTCTCTCTCCTTCTCTCTCTCTCTCTCTCATTATCTTACCACTCACAGAAAAATACGCACATGTGCATGCACACACACATACATATCATATGTATATATAACTACTATATCCATACATGTGTATATAATTATATAGTTATTTTGATATATATTATTTTCTTTATGAGAAATCATGGCATCAGTTTTGATTATCAGCCTCCAAGATAATCCTCAATGATCCTACCTTGTCTTTGGGGCCTTATTCCCACTCTCTTGGATCATTCACTCTGGAGGATACTAGTTTCCATGTCACCAGAAAGCCCTGTGCAGAAGCCCACTTGAATGAGCTTGAATGGGATTTCTTCACTCTCTAATGGAATGTTTAGATGAGGCCTCAGCCTGAACCATCAGCTTGGTTCCAATTTCACAAGATACCTGAGCGAGAGGCACCCAGCTGAGCCATAATCAGATTACTGACCTCCAGGAAATATAAGATAATAAATGCTCATTGTTTAAACCAAAAACTAGGATGATTTTCCTGTGCAGCAATAGATAAGCACCCATCACTGATGGTAGGGTCTCCAGTTACCTTTTAATTCTAAGTATCTAGTACATTCTTATCTAATTTGAATGTTCTACAATATAATATGTGTTTAACCTTGAAATTATACAATGATAGGTTGAATCTAAGGTCTGCTGTTTACTTGCAATGTTATCTTCTCTTTCTGTACCACATTTTGTTAATGTGTTAAGCAAGGATAAAAATAACAGTGCCTATCTCATAGATAATTATAGCTATTTAATGAGATAATACTTATAAGTCATTTAATAATAATGCCTGTCATATAGCAATTGCATGATAAATATTTGTCGTACCCGTCACCATTACTACTCCTTGCCTCTTGAGATTGTCCTCACCTTTTGCTTCCGTAACATAACTTCTTGATTTCCTTCCTACCTCTGAGTGGCTACTTATTCCTTTTTAAGATATTCCCCAGGAAGAGTTCCTTGTCCCTTTTAATTTATCATTCAGAATAAACTAACCGTCTATTGATTCACCTTGGATATCTCAGAAGCACTTTAAAATTAATAATTTTCTACCTTCAAATCTACTTGTTTTCCTAGATTCTTTATCCTAATAAAATTTTCATTTATCTACTTGGCAAATCAAAGCATAAAAATGAGTTTTAATTTATCCAAGTCAGTTAATCAAGTATTTTGATTACCAATTACATATGTAGTTCTAGAATCTTTTTAAAAAAGGAAAATGATATGAGTCTTTTTCCTTTGAGAAACATACTGTCTGCTGAGTGTGTACAGAGTGAATAAATCTTTGGTCAAGCTGACTTCAGCATACCACAAAGCAAAATGGGCAGTGGGTAGCAGGAAGGGAGCATAAAAGCTGGCAGGCTCAAGTGAAAATGTCTTGGGCTACCTTTATAATATATTCAATGGGAAGACATTGAAAGATTATAATTATGTGATTGCAGAGATTTGATACAGCTTCAGCTCTCCTTCAATCATACATTAAAATTTTGCTAAGTCCCATTAGAAGTATTTTCTCAGTATTTTTGCAATCAACCTCTTTCTCTCCACTACCACTGCTACTTGTTTAAATTCACCTTTATCACTTATTGCTGGAATTATTGCAATCATCCTTTAATGGGTTTTCATTTTTAAGTTTACTCATTCTCCAATGGAAAAGCCTTCGATGACTGCTGAGATCCTTCAGGCTAAAATTCTAACTTCTAGCTTACCTTCTACATAAGGAAGGCACTTGATCATGTTCCTGCTTGCTTCTGCAGGTCCATCAACTACTTCACCTACAGCAGCAACACAACTTAGTCAACTGCAATGAACTTCAAGTTTTCTGTAGGGACGACACATTTCCATACTTCTGTGGCTACATATATTCTCTTAGCTTTGCTTGACATTCCCCCTTCTGATTCCATGTTTCATCTGCTTTTATCTTTCAAAACGAGCTCTCACAGTCCCCTCCCTTTTTAGTTACCTCCAGTTTTTCTCAGGTGCTTCTGTCTACACTGAAATAACACCCTTCCTATAATTAGAGTTGTGCCTACCTAGTGAAATTTGGGTGTTTTTAGGAATATTAGAATCACCTGTCATTATTTGCTGCCCCCTAATTACCTACAAGTAGAGTGGCTTAAGAAAACCAACAAAAAGAACAACAAAAAGAAATCATTTATTTATCTTATAGTTTCTGTGGGTCAGGAATTCAGGAGCAGCTTAGCCAAGTGATTCAGGCTCAGGGTTGCTTATGAGACTGCAGGCAAATGTTGGTTTGGGCTGAAGTTAACTATAGGCATGACTTGAGCAAGAGGATTCTCTTCTGACATGATTCACTCAAGGTCTTTTTAATTCTTTACTTTTTAAAATTTAAGTTCCAGTTAGTTAACATATAGTATAAAATTAGTTTCAGGTATACAATACAGTGATTCAACACTTCCATGAAACAGATGGAGCTCATCATAAGTGCACTCCTTAAAAGTCCCTATCACTTATTCCACTCAACCTTCCACTCACCTCTCCTCTGGTGAGCATCAGTTTGTTCTCTATAGTTAAGAATATGTTTCTTAATTTACCTGTCTTTCTCTTTTTCTTTCCTTTTGCTCATTTGTTTTGTTTCTTAAATTCCACATATGAGTGAAATCATATTATATTTGTCCTTCTGTGACTGACTTATTTCACTTAGCGTAATGCACTCCAGTTTTATCCATGTTGTTGCAAATGGCAAGATTTCATTCTTTTTGATGACTAATATTCCATCACATGTAACATATAATGTATCCTCTTCTTCATCCATTCATCTATCGCAGGACACTTGGGCTGCTTCCATAGCTTGTCTGTTGTAGATAACACTGCTATAAATATTAGGGTGCATCCTTTTGAATTAGCATGTTTGTATTCTTTGTGTAAATACCCAATAGTGCAATTGCTGGAACATAGGGCAGTTCTATTTTTAACTTTTTGCGGCACCTCCATACTATCTTCCAGAGTGGCTACACCACTTTGAATTTCCCAACAGTGTAAGACGGTCTCCCTTTCTCCACATTCTCACCAACACCTGTTGTTTCATCTGTGTTATTGGTTTTAACCATTCTGACAGGTGTGAGGTGATATCTCATTGCAGTTTTGGTTTGCACTTTTCTGAAGATGAGTGATGTTAAGCATCCTTTCACATATCTGTTGGCCATCTGAATGTCTTCTTTGGAAAAATGTCTATCAACAAAACTAAAAGGCAAACTATGGAATGGGAGAAGATATTTGCAAATAACATATCTAATAAAGGATTAGTACCCAAAATATATAAAGAACTTATCAAACTCAATACTTAAAAACAAATTATCCAATTAAAAAAATAGGCAGAAGTCACTCAATGTCTTTTGAAAGGAAGCCTCAGTTCTAGCTACAGGCAGAAGACCACTTCCTTGTACTGTGGCCCTCTCCATAGTGGTAACTTGAATATCCTCACTACATAACAGTTGGATTCCCCCAGAGTAAATAGTCTAAGAGTGAAATCAATATTATAATGTTTTCTACGACCTAGACTTGGAAGTCACATTCCATCCTTTCTTCAGTATCATATTGGTTACACAGGTAATCCTTATACAATGGGACAGAGAACTACACATGGGCATAAATGATGGGCAGTTAGGATTCTTGCTGACTATCATGAAAGGTATGAAACTGAAAAACGTTAATATTATGGAAGATTATATTAATCATGTAACAATATCCTAGAATACTCTAAATTATTCTATGTTAATTGTGGAAGAGAATATCCCTGAAAATTTTTGGCTTCAAGGAGATTCCAATTTAAAATAAAGGGGAGTAATTTTAAACATTATTAAGACTTCTACATGATATGTGCACATATATGTTTTACATATGTTTCATTTTTACAATTTTATTTTAACTTCTGAGTAATCATATATTTAAAGAAAAACTTAATCTATCATAAAGTAAAAGAAGTGGCAAGAGGACAACATTTTCTTTCAAGTAGCTCTGTGGCCTTGGACCATCTCTGTAGATAATCTTCATTGTACTCCAGCTTTGTCACCACTCAGATGAGTAATATAATTAATTGTTTTTATATCTCATGAGACTATTGTGAGGGTAAAGAAGATTACTGATGATAAGCAGCAATGAAAGTTAAATGACTATGAAAAGGTAGGATGTCTTCATTAAGTGATTTGCAAACATGCTTCATAAATGGTATTTGAATATTTGTAATTACCCAGCATGCAATACATAAAAATATCAACTAACATTGTATGACACTAATTTCAGGTAGTTTTACCAAAGCCACCTTCTCTTGCTACCAGATTAGCTCATCAAGGAGCTAGCTAGATTTACAATGACACAGGGACGCCTGGGTGGCTCAGCGGTTGAGCATCTGCCTTCCAGCTCAGGGCATGATCCTGAAGTCCCCGGATTGAGTCCCACATCAGACTCCCTGCATGGAACCTGTTTCTCCCTCTGCCTGTGTCTTTGCCTCTCTCTCTCTCTCTGTGTCTCTCATGAATAAATAAATAAAATCTTTAAAAAAAAGATTTACAATGACACAGGTAAACATAATATTGATCTTCAGGAATCATTTATCTTTATGCAAGCTCAGTGCACAAATGGAAGTGAAATGGGAATAAAACTGGAATTGTATATAAAAATTCTCATCTGTGTGTCTACAAACCATAATGCTTTTTAAATCCTTAATATTTTAGTGCTATTAATCTGTTTTAGAATGTAACATGGCAGACAAAGCCATAGGGTAATTTCTGGTTCCCAATAAAGCAAGTTTTTGATTCTGTAAAAGTTTAATTTGTGAACATTCTTTCAAGAAAAAGTAAAGTTACTGATTGACAAGTTGTAGGGCATCCAAAACTGGCACATATCTCAGAGCATGGGCAGGTAGATTTCAGAGGGAAATCGAAGCAGTAGCACTAGCTATGTACAAAATCTTAGTCACTCTTGTAACTGTGGACCTGGATTGAATTTTTTCTTCTCTCTGAAATCATGTACTAATTTAGAAGAAAGGTTTGGGCCTACAAAGACCATTTCTATAAATTATTTTTTTTTTAATTTTTATTTATTTATGATAGTCAGAGAGAGAGAGAGAGAGGCGCAGAGACACAGGCAGAGGGAGAAGCAGGCTCCATGCACCGGGAGCCCGACGTGGGATTCGATCCCGGGTCTCCAGGATCGCGCCCTAGGCCAAAGGCAGGCACTAAACCACTGCGCCACCCAGGGATCCCTCTATAAATTATTTTTGAGTTTATTTCACAAAGTATATAATTACCCATCGTTAAACATCATTGCTAATGATTTATCACTGGTCCCTTAGTTTGTTTCTCCTTTAATTTTGTTTAGAGCAAAAAAGTAAGAAACCATTTGAGTTATACCCTTAATTTGAGTCATTGTGGTTTTAAGACCATGAAATTTTGGAAAATTTTAAATGTAGAGTCTGTACATTCTAGTTTGCAACTTCCTTTATTTGTTGTAAGATTTTATTTATTTGAGAGAGGCAGAGAGTGCATGCAGTGGGAAGAGGAGAGTAAGGGAGAAGCAGGCTCCCGCTAACCCAGGAGCCCAATGTGAGGCTCCAACCTAGGGTTCTGGGATCATGACCTGAGCCAAATACCTGAGAAGACACTTAACCACTTAACTGACCAAACCACCCAAGTGCCCTAGTTTGTCCACTTTAAAGAAAAAGTTGATTGAAGTAAAGTCATCTGCTCAAATTTTCAGTGTTCTTTTCAAATACCAAAGGTCTCTATTAAAAAAAAAAAAAAAACACAAAGAAACAAAACGCAAAACCAAGCCATAATGTGACCGATATAGAAATTGCAACACAGATGAGCAGTATTAGCAACACAGAAATCTGTAATGTGTGTCATTGGCTTAGGGGCCCTGCCGTGGGCGATAAGGAAATTGACATTAAATGTGGAAGGAAAGTGATTCAGCTTATGCAGTGGTAAAATAATTATTATCAAGTCCCCATCAGAACTTGGAAGGCAGATAATGTTGATGTAAGAGAGGAGGCTGGAAAATAGTGTTAGTAGGTGTCATTGGGTAGACATTATAAGATCTTAAGAGAAAGAGATAATTTCAAGAAGAACAAAAAATTTCCAACTTAAAAAAATGGAAAAGACTTGGAGTTTTAAGAAATCCAACTGTATCTCCATGCCAA
Source organism: Vulpes lagopus (assembly GCF_018345385.1). NCBI lineage: Eukaryota > Metazoa > Chordata > Mammalia > Carnivora > Canidae > Vulpes > Vulpes lagopus. Next base: position 47,710,483 of record NC_054839.1, read on the forward strand.
ACAGTGAACTATAAAATTGAAAATTTTACAAAATTCTGCTTAGAAGCAGGAACCAAAACAATGTTTGCCCTTTTACTCATCATTTCCACTCTTTGAGTGATTCATAGTAAATCTTTTCATTTGGACAAAATGGCTCTGGAGAAAGACAGAAAAGCTATGCCTCTCCCATGAAAGCTTAACAGGACAAAGCACCTGTAATTATTTTGAGAGCATGAAAGTGAGAGCTCTGGGGATAGTGAAAGAGAGAATGCAGGGAAATAGAACAAATTTAAGAAGTATATCCATAAAAGAACAGAATGTAGCTGTTGGCACATGAAGCCGACTGGAATCAAATAGATGAGAAGCCAAGTGTTTTAGAGAGTCATTCTGCCAAAAGGAGCACCAGCCTAAACTAAAAGATTGTGACTTTTTTGGAATAAAGCCATTGTCAGGTCTTCCATCTTTTACAAGCAGAAAGCAGTTCAGTTCTCAAGGAGAATATAGTCCACAGTACTCAATTCCCTTATAGTCAAGGAACATAATAAGAAAGGCAAACCTTCCTAGGACAATGAACTGAGGTCCACCCTTTCGAGGGAGCAGAATTGAGTCTGGTCAAAAAAAAAGGACTCCAATTATCCAGGCTGGGATGCCCTCATCAATGTCTGCCAAGAAGGATATTGCAATTGATATTACTATTATGTGTCTCCTGTTCTTCTCCTTTCTGTAAGTGCTTATTGTGATTATCCTGAACTCTTGATCCATTGTAAATTGAACATGTGAGATAGATAAGTTGTCTTTTTGTTTATAATTCTCAAGGGGATCCACATGGGGAACTATCCAGAGATTTCCATTCATCATCCCTGATAAAAAGGATATTAACAGATCCTGAACATTAAGCTTGATGCTATAGCTAGTTGAAAATTTTGGATTGTCTTATACAAAGGTGAGAGGGATTTTTGTTTGGAAATGAGAGTAAACTGAGTATCTGGTAAACAAAAGAAGAAACTCTGGTAGTTATAACTACTGCACACAGAGATCCTGCCTTCCTTTCCTAGCCTCACAGCAGGATTAGAATTCCAGTTGGTTAAGACTAATCATTTATAGAGATGTGATCAATTCCCATCTATGTATAACTGGTTTCAGAATTTTAAAAAAATCATCATATGTAATTATGCCTTCTCTAATAAAGCCTGCTTCTGGATTTTCTCTCCTGTAAGTGGTGAAATCTTCAGGGTTCATCTGTGACTCTAATCTCACACCACCTGCACTCTGAGTGACCTTTCCCTAATTTTATGGCTTCAGCTATCAATGGTACTTTGGATGAATATTAAATTCTGATCTATATTTCTCTGATGAATTTTAAGCTCAAATATCCAATATATACTAGGCATTGGAAAGCCATTATTGCTACAAATAGAATTGATTGTTTCCCATCACTAAAAATATGGTTGTCTTCCTAAATTTACCCTCTTACTGATATGCACTGAAAATCAAAAACAATGGAATTCTCCTAGATTCTTTTCTCTGTATATAATTTCTCATTAAATCATGCCAATTCTATTCATTAGTATCTCTAGTTAATGCATAAAGTATGAGTTCACTCTTATTCCAATTGAGTTGTTTAGGTCAATATCACATTTTTGTTGTCAGTCTGACTAAATGTATTAAAGTGTTTTCCTAAGGGAAAGCCACACCTGCCTTAAACTGAAGAGATTTGTTTTCTCTATTCCTGCTGTTACTTACTTCACTATCTCATGGCCTTGACATCCACTGAAGTCTCAGACCCTAAGAACTAAGAATATGGTTTTAAAGAGAAAAGGAACCTCAGTGATTATGATAAAATATAACAATTCTTTCTCTTAAGAAGATTTATTTGAGAGAGAGAGAGTGCACACACTAGCAGGAGTGATAGAAGGAGAGAAGATGGAAAGCTGACTCCACACTCAGCATGGAGTCCAACGAGGGGCTTGATCTCAAGACCAAAGCCAAAACCAAGAGTTGGATGCAAAACTGACCTGCCACCCACGTGCCCCTAAAATACAGTAATTCTGTAACAGAGATTTGCAGCAAGTAATATTAAGGAAAATGTTTGGAATCTACCTCACCTGAGGAGACCAGGAAACCGTTTGAAAGTATTATGCTACTTTTACTCATTTTACAGATATTTATGATGTGACTCCTCTATGACAGGTCATCTTTTTTCTTTGTCAGGAAACTCTGATGTAGATTGTAATATAACTATGGACAGGATCAGAGAGTGTCCCTCTTGAATTCACCAAAGAAGAAGGTGGGAAATACTGGTGTTGGGTACAATATTGGAAAAAAAAAAAAAAAACACCAAACACATTCTTTAGAAGTATAACAAGACTGAATTGCAAAGTACTTTTTGGAAACTGTGGAACATGAATCTGGAAAAGTCAGTGTTGGACTTGATTATGAAGGACCTCGTTTACCTTGTGATACTTTTGGGAAACTTCTCCTTATAACAACAGAAACCCTAAGAAAGATAACCACCTTCCAAGGAAAGTGTTGCCCGAGTTGTAACTGAATCTTCCCTGTGTTACAATCCTCAGGAACAAACAAGTGTCTTTAGTTTGGTTTCAGATAGCAGTGTCTTTCCCTTAAGATGATATTTTAATGCATTCAGTCAAAATGAAAATTTAAAAAAAATTAAATTAATCCAAAAAGTCAACTAGAATAAGAGCGACTCATACTTTATACAGAACAAATTGTGACTTGGCCAGCAGTGCTAGGAACATAGAAATAAGTAGAAAATGGGAATCAAGAGAATGGAGCGATGAAACATAACACAGCTTAGCTGTTGCACTTTTTTAGAGATAGAATAATCCTTTCATAATTTTTTACATTTTGTCAACATTCCCAAATGCCCATGAATTCTCTTATAATCAGGAGTAATAAAGACACTAATAAATGTGTTAGTAGACCCTCAAATGGACTTTATTAATTTATTAAATACATCGTTTATTTAATAAATCATTTATTTAAACTTGACATATCTTAGGAAATAAATACTCAGAGAGAAAAAATGTGAGCTCATGGCCTTCAGCCCTCTCTACTGAGTCATGAATTACGAACTGGAATAGTGCCACTGGTGAGTCAAATATTCAAACGTCATGGGCTATTTGTCATGTTTCACTACCAATGGGTAGAGAAAGTTGAAAATAAGAAACAAGCCAAAAAAAGTGCTAATATTGAATCTGCAGAATCTTTTAAAACTTGGGAATCTAACAAGACATTTCTGTCCAAGTCACTCTCTATTAGTAAAAATAAATAAATAAATAAGCAAGCAAATAAATAAATGCCTATAACTATTTGGTAAATCTACAGAGTTTATACATACACTGTAAGTAAATAATCCACATTATTTGGCATTTTCTGTGAACAGACACTAGCAAGGGAAATTATAAAAGTTTAAATGTATAGACATTTCTAAGTTATTCATATTGGTTGTTTGTTATAATAAAGCCATGCTACTTGGCTGATTCTTTGATGTTTCAGTTTTAACTGTATTCCACACAAAAACTTGCGCTCAGATGATTATAGCCGCTTTAATTATAATTGCAACAAGATGTACTTCAGTAGGTGAATGGGCCAATAAATTGTGGTACATCCAGACAATGGACTATTATTCAGTGCTAAAGGTAAATGAGCTATCAAGCCATGACAAGACACGGAGGAAACTTAAGTGCGTATCACCATGTGAAAAAAGCCAATCTGAAAATAGTTACGTAGTATATGATTTAAACTATATGACATTCTGGAAAAGGAAAAATTATGGAGACAGTGAGAAGATAAAGGGTTGGGGAGAGTTGGGGAGGAGCACAAATGATTTTTCGGGTGAAACATCCCATATGATGATACATGTCATTATACATTTGTCAAAACCCATGGTAAGGGCAGCCCGGAGGGGGAGCTCAGCGGTTTAGCACCACCTTCAGCCCAGGGCCTGATCCTGGAGACCCAGGATCAAGTCTCACGTCAGGCTCCCTGCATGGGGTCTGCTTCTCCCTGTGTCTGTATCTCTGTCTCTCTCTTTCTCTGTGTCCCTCATGAATAAATAAATAAAATCTTAAAAAAAAAAAAAACATGGAAAGTGCAACACCAAAAGTGAACTGTAATTTAAACCGTGGACCTTAGGTGATGATGGTGTGTCAGTGTACATTCATCAGTGGCAGCAAATGTACGCTGGTGGGGGATGTTGGTAGTGGGGGGGCTATGTATGTGTGAAGACAGAAAGTATACGGGATATCTTTGCACCTTGCCCTCAATTTTGCTGTGAACCTAAAATTGCTCTCAAAAGTTAAGTTTTAATTAAGAAAGGTTTAACTGCATTGAGCGCAAGTAATTTTTTGAAATATTTTGATACATTCTCATGTGAATAGTACAAATAAAATGCTTTATAACGCCTAAGTCTTTAAATGCATTTTTAAATAGTATTTCTTAAAAATATATTTTATTTATTTATTTGACAGAGAGAGAGAAGGAGAGAGAGCACAAGCAGGGGGAGTGGCAGGCAGATGGAGAGGAAGAAACCGGCTCTTTGCTGAGCAGAGAGCCTGACATGGAGCTCTATCCCAGGACCCTGGGATCATGGCCTGAGCCAAAGGCAGACGCTTAACCAACAGAACCACTCTTAGAGATTATTTCTTATTTTATTTTGAGGGTGAATAAAATTTGTGTCACTTCTTATTGAAGATTATTTAATATCCTAGACCCGAAAAAAAAAAGACAAAAGAAAGAAAAATAAAATCTGAGGTGTATTTGAATCATACATATAATACTTTAATGAGTATGAGACAATAGTGAACTTTAAGCCATAGATCTCCTTGGAAGGATTGCATAGGTCCTGAACATCTAGGAGAACAAAGCAAAATTTAGTAGAGTTACAGATTTCAAGTTCAGTGTTATGTTTAAGAATTATCCTTTTTGACACTAGGCTGAGGAAACAAGGTAAAGAAAGGCTCCAAGGAACAGCCCTGATTCAGCATGTGACAAGCAGGGAGAAAACACTCTATATATGTATCTTTGTATTTGTACGCACTATGTAGTATGGATCTAATTCTATCTGATGTTCCCCAAGATGAAAAAGCAAGCAAAGAAAACACACACACACACACACACACACACACACACACACACACAAGACCACTCACATACAAACACAGAAAAATAAGAGGAAAAAGAGCCAAAAGATAACATATCACGAAATCCTTCATATGCTTGTTCTTTATATTCTATATTTTCACTTACACCCTGGTGTCTTTTCAATTTTCCACATAACGAAATAAGGCTTTTAAATTCTTCTTCTGTAAAGTATAAATGTTCTGTTTCTATTGCTTCCTTTGCCTCTGTCTCAAGAGACAACCAGAGAGATGGAAATATGAGTTTTTCATCTTTGACTCTTTCTTCTCTCCAAAGAAAATGTCCACCAAAAAAAGTAAGGTGAAAAATTCCCCTTATCCATAGTAGCATTAAATAATGATTTCCCACTAACTTACTGAAATAAGACTTTAAATTTTATTTTACCTATTTATGTAATAGATTTATGCATTTATCTTTTATATGGGATATGTACGTTTATTTTTTTAAAGATTTATTTATTTATTCTTCGGAGACACAGAGAGAGAGGCAAAGACATAGACAGGGGGAGAAGCAGGCTCCATGCAGGGAGCCTGATGTGGGACTCGATCCCGGACTCCAGGATCACTCCCTGAGCTGAAGGCAGATGCTCAACTGCTGAGTCACCCAGGCATCCCAGGGATATGTATTTTAAAAGTTTTATTTTATTTAAAAATATTGTTGTGGGTGGTGATAATTACTCATATATATAAGATCATCACAAAAAATACAACCAATATTCCTACAAGCATACACACACACACACACACACACACACACACACACACAGAAAAACAACTGTTGGGTTTTGGGGGACTTCAAGTTTGAGCATGGAGGCTGTCATTCTTTATGACTGTCACTTTCCCTATATTCGATTGATTGAAAAGGGAACAGTTAGGATTTGCCTAATTCATTGGCATCCATGGCTTCCTACTTCCTACTTGCTAAAGGTGAAAAAATTCAGTCAACTCAATATTTTGTTTTTGATTTCTTTTTTATTTTCAGTTTTTTATTTTGTTAACCAGTTGACTCAGTGTTTTAATCAAATAACAGTGAAACTCGCTGCTTACATGATTATGATTTTAGCCAATAAAATTGGATACCTGGTGGAAAATGCCAACAAATATTTTTGGCTGATTTTCACTGAGCTGGTGATAAGTGTTGCCATGCCCCTGTAACCCTGATCTCACTGCTTCATGTTCTTCACCTATTGCAGGACCTAACCTTCTGTGATATCTTGCAGACTGGGATTTAACAGAGGTTTACATCTGCTCATAAGAAAGTACATTTACCTGTCACCTGTTCACAAAATGCTCTTTCTGATTAACACAAGTGCATCCTCACGGTTTCAGTTTTGTTTGGTTATTATGGCGAGGAGAAGGGAACACTTTCTTTTTTATCTTGTCTGCTGAGGATGATTAAAGCTACACTGCTTTCCTCTACACCATTTCAGAATTCCAATAGCAACTGCTTTCTCAGATCTTACTGATGGATTCAACAGCAGGCTCAGAAACAAATCTGAGTGCTAGACCAACCATATTGTATTTAAAATTACTTCTTTTTGATGAGTCTATTTTTGTTATTCTGCTCGCTTTCTTACCTTACCTCTTTCTCTTAGGAAGACTTTTCTTCTAGGTAGAGAAACACCAAGGTACTTCTTGGTAGCTTATTCCATAAATCCTCCAGACATGAATGGGTACTTTGGACTTGCTTGGGTGGATACAGCTGGGATTCTCTACTACACAGAGCCGAGGTTGTGAGAACTCTTAAATAAAGATGATGATCATCTTTTCAAATAAATATATGGCAATTTATCCTTCTTCATACGAGATCGGGTGCATTCAGGGTGGTATGGCCGTAGACTATCCTTCTTCCTATATGTACTCTTTCCACTGGGAAATGTAGTCTCCCTCCTGAGTATAACCAGAACTGACTGGCTTTGTATTATTATTTTCTACCTGCCTTTTGTCTTTATTTAGATTATCTCACTTATATTTAACTTATTTTCTCTGATAGCATGGTATATAATTTAAAGCATTATAAATACAATCCTAGAAAATAAAGGAAAGAATGACTAGATATATATCCTTAATTAATTTGGATAAGTCACAAATAGCTCAGTTTACAAAGTGGTAATATGTTGTTAATAATGAGTAGACATATAATTAAAATATGACGATATATGGGGATCCCTGGGTGGCTCAGCAGTTTAGCTCCTGCCTTCTGCCCAGGGGTGATCCTGGAGTCCCGGGATTAAGTCCCACATTGGGCTCTCTGTATGGAGCCTGCTTCTCCCTCTGCCTGTGTCTCTACCTCTCTCTTTCTCTGTGTCACTCATGGATAAATAAATAAAATCTTTTTAAAAATGACAATATTATTGCTTGGGACATAAATTTCAATATATAAAAATCTCTGATCCTATGATTAAATTTTATCAGCGGTATGTCAGTAAATGTTTACTAACTGGATTTTAAGGGAGGAAAAAGAGCCCTGATTTATAACATTTGCCAATTTCCATAGTGTAAATACTTCCACAGAGACTCATTTCAACCTACTAATATGATGTCACTGACCATGCAGTTGAGACAAAATGTACAAAATCAGCTTTCTCACAAGCTGGTACAAACTAGTGTGAGCCTGATGTAAAGCACTATTGTTTGTTTTTATAAATCCTACAATAAGTATCCATAAAGTTTCTGTTTCCAGGCTAATGTATTTCTAATTTGGGGGTAAAATTCAGTATATTTATATACTACTATTATATAATAGCCTTAAAATGTCAATCACTAGGAGCCTGCAGCTGCAGATAGTTAACAATCCTATATCCTGGACATGAAAGATAAATATTTCTATAAGTATAATAAGCAAAAATAATGGGAAAAAAACTCTCTGAGAACCATAATGCATTTCCTGATGGAAACACATGGGCAGGGCGATTCCTTAGAAATCCAAATGTTTTCCTTAACACATTTAAGAACGACCTAGATAAAAATTACATTGCTTAGAAAAGAATTTAGTACTGAACTCAGTTCATTTTACAAGAAAAAATATTTATGCTATGTTTGCTAAAATCCTAAAAATGTCATTGTTCATGAAATTCTGGCTTTGACTTTTGCAAAATATCCCTATTTCACTTTTATGACTCAAGTGCAATCTTTCAAATATTTCCATCAGAATATCTATGTGAGATAAAACGGTAAACTAGAAGCTTTTGTTTCAAACCCCTCTCATTCTTGTTTCCCTCAAAGTATCTCCTGTATATGATAAGATATACTTGTATAGGACTTAAGGAATCAAAGTAAGATAACCTTAGAATGATGCTGATTCATGTGGCTCCATGATAGAATCATAATCTCTCAGGCTTAGAAAAGATCCTAAATTTAATTAATTACATCTTTTCATTTCATATTTAAATAAACCTGACAGGGACGCCTGGGCGCCTCAGCAGTTGAGCATCTGCCTTCAGCTCAGGGCATGATCCTGGGGTCCGGGATTGAGTCCCACATCGGGCTCCTTGTGGGGAGTCTGCCTATGTCTCTGCCTTTCTGTGTCTTCCATGAACAAATAAATGAATGAATGAAAAAATAAATAAATAAATAAATAAATAAATAAATAAATAGACTCGACAAAATGTTCCCACATTAAAATACCTCTGTTGACTGACAACAGTTCGGAAGGTCATAAATGTCTCACATACAATAACTAAAATCGACCTCCATATATTGTCTTCTATTGTCTTTAGGTTTCTCCAATAGAGCAACATAAAATAGTGTTCTTGGTCCAAAATCCTTCAAATACTGACAACGGCTTAATGTTTAGTGTTCCCTTACCCGTCCCAATCTCTGTCTTCAGCCATTGGTCACTTTTACTCTTTTAATGTCCAGATTACTTCTCTCTGAGTGCTTTTCAATTTTTCTTATTATTTTTAATAATTTGTTTCCAGAACTGAAAATAATTTTCCAGCTGTGAACTTGTCACTGGATATTTAAAAAGGACTCATATATATTTCTTATGACAATTTCTAGCAATTCTACTTCAGGAAACTAACGGTATGCACAGCATATTTTAAATCTGCATCACACAAATACACACACCACATAGAGATGTCTATTTGTGTTTTTTATGCGTAGGATAGTATCACACCACACCCTTTTCTCTTGTAGTTGGGGCTTTCTAACAATAAAAGTGGCCATAGAATCAAACCAAACCAGGCACAGAAAAAATAAAATAAAAAAGAACGAGAATACAGTGTTATTTCCCCTAGATTGCTTTGTTTTTTCAATAATAGTTTCTCAAATCTGACTCTTCTGATAATTCCTTCCCGAAGAAGGCCAAACGTATTTTAAGTGATTCCTACTATATCCATAATTTCCTTTATGCAAGAATGTAAACAAATTGATTATTGCACTTCCTCTATCCCAGCTGGCAATTCTTTCACTTGCTGCTTATTTAGGGATATGAAACTACTTTTGAATGACTGCCTATAGTTTAGGAGAGATTATAAAACAGACCTATACAAAATACTGGTCGCTGGTGTTACAGAATATAAATATCATATTTCAAAAGATCAGAATAATGTTATCACCCTCTTTTCCTCTTTTTCTTTCCTTCCCATGGCTCTGATCCTGAGAGGTCAGCTACATGATCTATGATCAAAGAGGCAAGGTCCTGCTTCTCTGTCTTTCCTGCATTTCTCCTGTGGGATTCTTTACTACTACGCCTTTGCTCTAAATATTTCTCTATTCTGCTTTCTATCTAGCCATGAATATCTAGCTTCTACATATCCAGCTTCAACAGGATTTAAGTCAGATGGAATACTGTAATATTTCCCTTATGTGTAGGTGTGTGCATCAGAACACCTGGCTGTTCCCTTATGAATGCTTTGTGGGAACCAATTCAAGAACCTTTGAAGATAACAACTGGAAATAACCCACATTCTTTTTTTCTGTATGAAGTTTTTGTTTAATACTGGACATTATTATGTGTGAGTTTTCCATCAGAGGAATTAAGAATACACGGGTGAAACCAAAATTGCAGTATTTGCTAATTATTTCTACAAGGTCTTAAATTTCCAATACAGTGTCCAGTGGTTTAGATCACATAACAAGTCCAGGATTTCCTGATTGAAAAGTGACCCTATGTCACTGCCCCATTACTTATAACTGAAAGACAGAGGTCATTGGTTAAAACTTTATCTTCCACACATCCTGGAAATGTTTGTTTGTTCTTCCTGCCAGTTCTCAACCCAGATTCCATCAAAATATTTCTATGCAATTTATGCCATAATTTTTAAGATCATACAAGAGGTGACAGCAGTGTTATTCAATATATTGATACCACTCTATGTAAAGATGAACATAAAGATGTAAAAATCAAAGTATATTTTGATCTGTGTTTCTGGCACAATTAATGGTGCCAACTTTTTTTTAGGTTTTAAAATTTTTAATTCTAGAATTTCTCTTCATATTCTGTTACTCTATTGCAACCCTGGTCAGCCAGTTCTCTGAACTGACCCTGGATAGATATTCTTTGAAAACTGAGAGATTTAAAGAAAGGTCAAAGACTAGAATTTCAAAAAGACGTCAGAGAAATGACATGCTTCTAAGTAGTGTTGAATCTCATGCTTGCATTTCTCCTGGCCCTTTATACTAGTTTTTTATTCCTTGACTTTTGATGCAGTCTCCTTTCTCTCTTCTCTATTTCTCTCTTACCTGCTATCAGGCCATATTGATTACAAATGTAAGTTTCAATCCGTTTTCCAGGTGTTGACATTTCTCACTGTGATCCATGTTAAGCTTCCTACTGCCCAGTCTTCTGCTACAGGATCCTTCTCTCCTCTGTACACACGCCAGTCATCTGTTCTGATCTAAGAGAACCCAAAAGAGAATATTCAGGAATGGCTACAAGAAAGGAGCAGGAAAATATCTTGTGTATGGTTGTGATACACAGGCACAATATATATCTTGCTCATGTCTTGACTTTGTTCATGTTTCCACATCTTTACAAAAACGTTAGGATCCATTAAAAGCAAGAGAGAAGAAGTGAGACCATTAGGATGAACCCTATGTGACAGCAATCTTCAACTTTGAATTATTTTATAGCTAAAACTTCAATGACAACCTAGGATGACATCAAAAGACTGCCTAGAATGTCAGTTGAGTGTTTTACTGTACATTGATGTTTGGGGACTTTATACCATTTAATAGATATAAACCCAAAACAGCCTTTGGCTAGAAAAGAAATTAAATGTGAAAAATTGTATTTGCAAACTGAAAAAAAAGTAAATATTCTTTCTTCTTTATTTGCAGGGAAACCCTGGTATAAATATATACTAGAGATTACCTTCTGCTTTGTATTTTTTCTTACATGATCTTTCAGCCTCGGTTGTATAATGTGGTAATTTTTACTAAGGTAATTCAACTGTTGGAATGTGCAATCTGGGGGCTTGTTTGTTTTTCTTTCAGTGGTTTAAATAACCCTATGTAGGCAATAGAATTACCTTCACCATCTCCTTACTAGTTTGAAAAAAAAAAAAAAAAGGAATTTTAAGCCATAATGGTAAAATGTGGTAAAGAAACCGAAGCAAAAAGCCAAATAAGTTCTAACATGTGCCAAAAATACAAAAATATAATATTTTTCAAGCCAATGCAACCCAAGCAGACCATAATAACCTGTTGGGGTTAGAAAAGTTCATGCCAAAAACGGATGATTTCCCTAGAGCCAATCAAAATGATGGAAACATTGGTGCAAAATCACAGCTGAGCAGGTTTAGTCCTCTCTTCACTAGCTACAGATGGCATGTAATTTAGGAATGCCCATTTGGTGAAATTTACCAGTTCCTCTAGAGATCACACATATGGGTTTGCATTTAAAAAGCAATTGCACCACGAATAGCTTTTTAAACAACAGATGTAAGTATTGACAGTAAAAGGATGTCCAAAAAGCAAAGTATGTCCACATAAGAAAAAAGAGAGCTTATGTTATACTTTACAGCACTTTAAACTTTAGTTTAGAAAAACTGTAAGTGGCCTTTTAACTTAAAAAAAAAAAACAGACAGAAAATAATTATGAAATCAATGCATATAATGTTTGCCAACCCATGAATTAGATATGAGACTCTGTCTTCACACTATGTTACTTTCTGGTGCTTTATTTTTTTTTCTACCTTCAGATATTACAATCCACTCTTAAATCTCCGAAGAATACACAAGTACTTTCAGAGGAGTTTGAAACCTCTGAGTCAGTCTGAGCTCTCCGCTTTTCACAACACTATTTTATTGTTTCTGTTGCTTGTTTATGTGTTTGTTTGTTTTCTGGGAAGTTCACAATGAATCTTTGAAAACCCCGTCGTCATTCAAAAAGTGAATGGAGGAGTGCAAGCATACAGAAAGAAGGGGATTTGCATTTGCAGATGTGAGCACTAGTTAGGAAAGGATGCTCATTATAAGTTGTAGGGTTTCCAATTGCCTGTCCTTTATAGCTTCCTTTAAAGAAAGAAATTAATTGTGTGAAATTGCCTTGCTGGTAAAGTGATAGCAGATTGCAATGGCAGCATTGACCTAATCTAGCAGTAAAACAGGCAATCACATCCTCAGTGAACACTCATAGAAATATTTGATTTCCGGAGTGTGCAGGACCAAAGCTTCCCTGGAGAAACACTCACATAATTTCTTTTCTTGTATTCAAAGGTGGTTCTGTTGTGGATTTCTCCTGTACAGTGCAAGGTCTCTTTGTTTTTATTGAAGGATAAGCTTTTGTACCTCACAGTACAATCCCAAATGGAAGAAAGCCATAATTAAAAGGTTAGGTTTGGACATCAGGTTTTTGACACTGATTGTTTCTTGATTGAATAAAATATGATGTTACTTTTTCTCTCATCCTGTGATGCAATGGTGCAGTGGAATACTAATAGCTATGCAAATGGTGACATTAACAGGAAGGTTTCATTTTTCTGGCTGCTTGTGACTAGCATCAGGCGAAAAATTGTGGGAGATTGGATTGGTTGGTTTGGAGGTGCAAAGATGGGCAATTGGTACTATCCCAGGAAGCAAAAGAAAATGAAATTGATTATACGAAGGGATGAACACATTCAGAGTAGTACTCAAATATTTATGACACCCTCAATGGGTACAGTGAGATTGCGGGAATGGAATGCCCATAAAGCACATATTCAAATAAGAGAACTGCTGTCACCATGTATCTTCCTCCATATTTAGCTTCATATTTGTACTGGACACTTACAAAGTAACTACAACATTGCCCAAGCTGTATTAAATTTGCATATTAAATTAATTCAAGTGTTTTCTTATTTCACAGAACAAGGATATTAGAAGTATAAATGCTTCTATCTATTACACATGTAACCATAAAGGCAATTGATTACTGTATTCCCACAGCGCGCTAACTGCTACTGTGTAGTTGGATAAAGAGCTCTGATTTTAGAAATTTACTATTTGTAAAGAAACAAACTTCATGGGGCTTTCACTTCAAATGGAAAATTATCATTTGTTTTCATTAGTTATGAAATAATCTACGTGCAATTTCTGACACATAAGAATATACATTAAAGTCAGTTTTGAAGGGAGAAAGAAAAACTAATAGTTTCAGGTATACAAAATATTCCAAAGGTAAAACACAGAAACCAATTGCATGAAAAATCGGGGAGGAGGAATATTGGTGGGAGTGGCTATAATCGAGTTTCTTTATTACGCTGCTTTGGCTACAAGGGACGTCGTGGAGTATCTGAAGATTGGATTTTCCCATGCTTCTGATTACTCTGGGCTCTATCCATTGCTTGGAGGCAAGCTGTTGAAGCAGACCCCAAAGTAAATATATACATTTTTGGACTTTAGGCTCAAAAGTGGCACTTCAGGGGTGCCTGGATGGCTCAGTGGTTGAGCATCTGCCTTTGGCTCAGGTCGTGATCCTGGGGACTTGGGATCAAGTCCTGCCTCCGGCTCCCTGCAGACAGCCTGCTTCTCCCTCTGCCTATGTCTCTCATGAATAAATAAATAAAGTATATATTTTTTAAAAAGTGACACTTCAGATGTAGAAAAAGACTAGGAAATAGGCAGCACAAATTTTTGCTGTCAATCCTCTACCTGACCCCCAGCCCCTACCTCCCACCACAGACACATAAGACACATATAGGACATTTGAAAATCACTTCAAATAGAATGAGAATTAGAGGGGAAAGTAAAATGACATGAGTAGGTGCTGGGGAGTGTCCCTGAGAAGAGAGCGTGTGCGACCCACCCGTTGGAGAAGGGTCAACTATGGCACAGGTGAGTAGAGTTTAAGAGAATGTGGGTATAGGGCAGCTTTGAGCAGTCTTTCTGCTCTTTTTTTTTTAAAGATTTTATTTATTTATTCATGAGAGACACAGGCAGAGACACAGGCAGAGGGAGAAGCAGGCCCCATGCAGGGAGCCCGATGTGGGACTTGATCCCGGGTCTCCAGGATCAGGCCCTGAGCCAAAGGCAGGCGCTCAGCCCCTGAGCCACCCAGGGATCCCAATCTCTCTGCTCTTTGATGGGGAACAAGGAGAGCCCTCTCCTGCTTATGTCTGACTGTGGCCTGAACTAGAAGACTATGTCTTTTCAGCTGAGATAAAAAAAACCATGAGATGTTCAGACAACTACCCCCCAGGTCACATAAATATCCCAGAATCTCAATCACTTCCTAGGGACAGGCTGAACAGGTGTGAGGCTGCCATTCAGCAAATTTTATCCTGACACAACTAGAGAAACTCTCCAGCAATTGAAATTACCCTGAGTGAGTGACATTAATTTCATTCATTACCAAATAAAATGGCAAATTATAGATTTTATTTTCGTTGGAGGAAAAAAAAAAGATTTTTGCACATCTAAGTGCATGAATGGAGGATTTATATTTACCATGTGAATTAATCAGTAAATAGGGATTTTGGAAAATAGCTGTGATTCCTAGTTACATTTTTTTTTTTTTTTGTAGAGATAAAATGTGCATGTATCACACAGTGAGAATAACCCAACAACCCACCGCAGGGGGATGAGTAGAAACTGAAGTATGTGTATCACATATCACACACAAGCCAGTAGTGCCATGGACAGCTGGAGGGAAGAATATTAGTGAGGATTGCCGAGGTCACAAATGGCTTTCTGGAAATTCTGAAAAGATGGCTCTAATCTGACAGAACTTGAGGGTGGAAGATGGACAGAAAAAAAAAAAACAACAACAACAAAGAAACTAAACTGTGGAAAAGGGCCTTGCCTTCTAGTAAACACTTTATTGCCAATACTCATCTGACATGTGGTAGACAATAAATATTGAATTACTGATTGTTGATAAACACGATCATTACAAATCCCAAGGACAATGGGATTGGCCCAGGGTTTCCTGATGTCCGCACTAGGGACAGTTTGGCCCAGGTAATTATTTGCTGTGTGCAATGGTCCTGTGTGTTGCAGCATATTTAGAATTATCTCGGGCCTCGAGCCACTAGATGCAAGTATCAACCCCTTTCCTCACATCATGACATCCATGACATGTCATCCTCACATGACAATCCAAAATGTCATTGCCAAATATCCATTGGGAGGCAAAATCGTCCCCCATTGAGAACTACTAGATTGGCTGGACAACACTCTGACACGAAAATGAGGAATTGAAGGTGATAGGTAGAGTAACCGAATATATTTAGTAGATACAGGTTGCATATTTTATTTGGCTGAGTCACTGCTTTATTTTCTTAATGTGGCACCGTTTATGGAGTGCATTGTCTCTTCGGATGTTATATTGAGTGCTTTACAGTAATCCTTTAGGCCCTGAAACAGGTATCACCATTTTATTTTGCAGACAATGAATTGCCAGAAAGTCACACAGTTAAGATTTGAACCCAAATCTATCTGACTCAAAAGCCAAATTCAACATTATGCCACGCGATTCTTCTGTAGTATTATATGCCCATGGTGTAGTCAGATTCTTAGATAATAGATCTATGCTCATAGGTATGCGTATCTGTAGAGATAGAGATATACATCCGTGTATGTAAACAGAAACATAATTTGATCGCCAATGTCTTAGGACATAGAGAACATCGATTACTTTGAAGATGAGATTATCTGGAGTGAGATGTGTATTTCAATTATTACCTGAGCCATATTAATCTTGCTTTATTCAATTTGAGTACAGTGTTGACTAACACTTCAATTAGTTCCAGTTTGCTTGATTTCACACCCCATAAAAGTTCATGCTGGCTGTGTCTACACAGGCAAACTGGGGATGAAGTGATTATTGCAAAATCGTAAGTAGTAAACACACATTCTGTTATTGAAGAAAGGTAGCTGATAATCCTCAGCTACTCAGATCTGCTTTTTACATTCAAGACATAATATTAAAAGACAGAGAAATGTCAACTGACCCCTTTACAAATTTTATTATGTGTTATACTTAGCAAAAGGAAGGAGGAAGCCGTGAAGGGTGTTTCCAACCCTACTTCCTAATTAATCTTAAAGTACCAGCACAACACTAAATCTCAATTTCAAATGCAAAATACAGTGGTTGGAAGGGATAAAAATTGTTAGAACTCTCCCTGAACTGTAAAATCTTGTTTTCTAAAATCTACATTAAGCAAGATGACACACCATCTCCTGTGCTCACTCTCAAGACTGCCATCAAGGTCCTGAGGCCCCCAAGGTCAGACAAATGTAGTCTTCTGATGAGGAGTGACCACATCACCCTCTTTGTGTACACAACACTATGGTCCATCGCATTAGTAAGTAACAAAATGGCCCTGGGCATGGTAGCTCTCCACCTTGAGTTCCGAGGGCTCACTTACGTTGACCTTGGGTTTTTCTCCTTAATTCTACAGTTTTGTCCCTTCAAGCAGAGAATCTGATCACAATCTGTCCCAAATCCAAGCCTGCCATCTTATTTACCATTTTCCCTTTTATTGGCTTGTTAGTGGAAACTGGTTATCATAAGGCTAATCCTATACTGCCTCTCCTTCTATAAAGGTAGTAAAACAGCCATTCAGGGTGTGGTCTTCTCAGTTTTACTGGTTAGATTCAGATTGAGGTTTCACCCTCACTATTTTATATATCCTTGAAGATGGAATATATATATATATGAATATATATATTCAAACTTCCATTCTACTCATTGATACAGTTAAGGTAACAATAATACATAACCACATAGGAGCATTGTAAGGGAAAAAAATGGCTGAAAAGTGATAAAGCAGTTACAATAGTGTCCAGTACATAGGAAATCTTCACTCAGCATTTGCTGTTTTATATGATAACATTAGATAAATAGAAGGTTTAGGAAAGAGATGAATGGACAGCTGGAGGGTTATGGGAACAAACATTTCTAATTCTAAGATTATTAGGTTTTAAGCATATGCATCACCATGTCTGTTCTTTCTATTCCAACAAATATGTTTGTGCAGAACCATTTTATAGAACTTTAAATGCTATAAAAGTTTATTTTAAAACACCAATTATTTTCAATACCCTGGAAGGCGTTAACACTTACCGTAAATGTTCATTTTTTAAGTCACTACTTTAGTGGCATAAATAGACCTCCTTCATATTGTTCTGCATTCCTTCAAAAGATTTATTTTTTTAAGGAAAAGTGAATAATATAGGTATTTTGTTAAATAATAACCCGTTTTTATTTACCAGGTTGTTGTCTTACTCAATACACTGTTTCTCTAAAATCCATTTCTGAGGCAGAAATTATAGCCCTTTTTGTCTTTGTATGAAAGTTCCCAAGGTTAATGGTTACTATAAGGAAAAAGGAGAAGCATTTTTGTACTCATGAAATAATATACGAGAGGAGCTTTCCCAGTGCATGGAAAGTCAGGTACTAAGTTGGTCACTCCAAGTCATGGCTTGCTTATTGTTTGACCGCTCTTATATCTCCAGGTTTCTCACTGTCTGCCACTTTTCCTACTGATTGCAATCTTAAAATTTTTGAAACAGAAAAAAAATTCAAAGAATAGTGTATTATGCACCATATCTTTAGATTTAGTAATTAACATTTTATATTATTTCATTAATATCTATCATCTATCTACCATCTATCATCTGTCTTAATCTTTTAAAAATAAACTGCAGACATCTTAACATTTAATTCTAAGTATACATTAAATCTGAAACATAATCACACTGCATTTGATTATTTTGTCTCTTTGGCCTCTCTTTGACAGAAAATCTCACTGAAATTTTTTAAGCTGGGTATTGAATTTTAAAGAGATCAAGCTAGTTACCTTTAAATATCCCACATGCTGAATTTATCTGAAAATTTTTTATGGCTTCATTGAATCTGTTTCTCTATCCCTGGTATTTTTTATAAAGTGAATGTTAATTCTGACATCTTATTTAAATCCAAATTAAAAATTGAGGTAAGAATATATCTTGCATAATTCTAGACAATTTATATTGTATGTGTCGGGAGGGACATGGCATCAGGTTGTCTCACTAAGTGATGCTAAGTTTGATCACTCAGTTAATGCTGTGACCAGAAGATCTCTGTTCCCCCCTTTGCAAGTAGCAACTAGTCTGTGAGATGGCATTTTTCATTGTAGAAATATATTTTAATGATTCTCGCTTGAATAAATCATGTCATTGCAGATTGTGAAGTTATTTTCATCAATTTTATCCTTTCTTCTATATCTGTTAGTATTCGTCTGTAGATAAATGCTTCTCTGATACCTTGAGGATACACTAAGGTTACTCATAAAAAAGAAAAGACACGTCTGGGTAAATGCTTAATTCTAACATAATTACTAATTTTCAAAGTTCCTGTGACAGTTACACCTCCAATGGTAACTATTTTCTTCTTTCTCTTATTTCTTTACTTTTTTTTTGCAATCACCATGGTCCCATGGACTTTGTTTATTCAACATGTTGACATTAATTACTGGAATCCGTGATTCTTTCTGGAAGTCAGATTGCCCTGAAATTAGCCAACAGGAATCGACTGGGTCTACAGGGGTCTAAATCTTTCATCAGGAACCCCTGATTCCTTTAGTTAGGAGTGGTGATCTGAAACCAAGATCGAAGATCTAGAGATGTCAATGCACCCAGTATAGTATCATTGCTTCTAGACTCTTTCAATCTTCAGAGTTAAGAAGAAATAACTTCTTTTCCATTTGGACTATAGAGTTAATGGCTTACGTGCTAAAAAAAAATTAAAATATTGGTATTGGATTAAGTTTCATGTTAACTTGGTAGAATGGACATTTTTATGAAGCTGAGTGGTCCCATGAAAGCATGATATGTCCTTTCCATTTGTTCAAGTCTACTTTTATATCTTTCAGAAGTATTCCAAGGTTTTCCCCCTCCTTGGAATTCCAAGGATTCTAAGTATTTTACTCTCCTAGAATTTTCCTACATTTCCTAAGTTTATTTCAAAATATTCTGTCTTATTTTAAAAGATTTTATTCATTTGAAAGAGAGAGAGAGAGAGAGAAAACATGAGCAGGAGGAGGGGCAGAAGCAGAGGGAGAAGGAGAAGGAGAAGAAGAAGGAGAAGCAGACTCCCTGCTGAGCTGAGTGCAGCACCTGCCATGCTGCAGGTGCTCCATCGATCCCAGGACCCTGAGATCATGCTTGAGCTGAAGTCAAACGCTTCAGGGACTGAGCAACCCAGGTGCCCTTCAAAGTATTCTTTTTTTTTTCTTTTTGCATTTACAAATGAGTCCTCCCACTATATCTCCTGATTCTTATTTATTTTATATTATGCATATTTACTAAATGAATTTATTCAGTATATTAATTTTGTTTTTGGTTTTGATATTTTCTTCCCTCTTCTAGCATTTTCTTCCTCTCTATGAGTAATCTTTCTTAGTTTCTTCCCCTCTGCAAACACAAAGAATGTACCTTTTTCCTTTCACTACTTACATGCCTAAATGATTATTTTTCTGATTGCATTTGATCATACATCAAATATAATTTTAAATAGGAATGGACATACTGGGATCCTATTTTGTTCTTGACTTTAGTAGGAAAGTTTTCATGGTTCAGCATTTTATAATATTAAGGGTTATCCATCAATCATATTAACATTAACATTTTAAAAATTAGGAATGGATACTGAATTTTGTTGAATGTATTTTCAGTTCTTAAGGAGATTTCACTCTTTGTTCTCTGTATCTATTAGGATAATAGATTACATTAAAGGATGTTCTAATATTGAGCCATCCTTGTAATCCTTGAATAAAAACCGCTTTAGCATGACATTATATTTTACTTAATTGTTTTCCAAAATTTTCTTTAGAATTTCTTTAAATGGATATTTGTGAATAAAATATATATAGTTTTTGGGGGGCTGGGCAATTTAGTATCAGTTTGAATTAGATACTTTTACAATGCTTCAGAAAAGGTTAAATAACATTCATAAGTGTAAAGTTTTGTACAGTTTGAAAAGCAATGAGAAATTTGAAGTTTTTGTTCCATATAAATCTGTTTCTTTTTTGAGTGAGGGTAGCACTTTGGTACCATACTTTGGTTCTTTACTTCATTATTGGAAATTGGTCTGTTTAAACTGTCTCTACTGGGCCACTGAGGTGGCTCCTGCCCTCCAGGGATCTCTTGCCTCAGCCCCCACTAAGCTTGAGCCTCTCTGAAGTCATCTGCTAGAGGAAGACTTACGTATGCCACCCCATCCCACCTCCCCCCACCCTGCCATGCCCTGGGGAGTCAAAAGAGCACTCAATCCAAGGCCTCGTGGACAAATGATGGTATAGGGCAGAGGTTAAGCTAATCATACTCTATGGACCAAATCTGGCAGCTGTGTGTTTTTGTAAATAAAGTTTTGTTGGGACACAGCCATAAAAAAAAAAAAATTGGGGGCTGAATTTAATAATTCAATGTGGAATTCAAAAGTAAGATGTTGAAAACTCTTAACCTATGACCCAATCCTGGTCTTTCCTTATTCTCCCTGCTGCAGAAAACACCACAGTATACTCAGTTATTCAACTAAAAACCTGAAAAATTATCTCTGAATCTTTTCATTTTATTTGCTTCATGATTTTCTCATTCTTTCATCCAATCCATCAATCAGTTATTGGTTCAAAACAGATTTCAAATATGTCCAGGTCTCTCAGTCTATCAATACTCCTCTAATCTGGGCCATGATCATTTCTCTCATGGATCCCCAATAGCCTATAGAGTAATGTCCCTGTTTATACTCTCAAGGCCAAAAAAATCATTCATCTAATAGCAGAATGATCTTTTTATAATTTTAAAAAATATTTGTTTATTTATTTTAGATGGGGTAGGATGGGGGGGGGGAGAGAAGGAATCTCAAGCAGAATCCACACTGAGCACGGAGCCCAAAGTGGGGCTCAATCTCCTGAACTTGTGACCATGACCTGAGATGAAACCAAGAGTCAAAGGCTTAACCTACTGCACCACTCTAGCATCCTTATCTTTTTAGAATTCAGTTAAATTAAAATAAAATCATTTTTAAGATTTTGACCCTTTGTAACTGTTTTGCTTCTCCAATTATGTCTTTTATCAGTTGCCTCCTTGTTCACTAACTTCCAATTCATTGACTTATTTTGTTTTTCTCTAACTTTGCCAACCCTGTTCTCACTTCGAAAGACACATTCTTGTCATGGATTATCTGTTTTGTGTTTTTTTCTCTCCCTTCTAATAATAGTTCAAATACTGCCTTCTCTGAGATGCTGATTTCATTAGCTTTCTAATATGGTAATCCCATTCCCCAAATTATTCTTCTTTACATCACCCGTTTTATTATATTCATCACATGTATCACCATCTGGATGTATCTTTTCTGTTTACTTGATTATTATCTGGACATACTAAAATCTAAACTCCATGAAGAAGGGTGTTGTGTTGTTCACAGTTTTATCCCAAGGCCTAGAACAGTGTCTGACTATTAGTCAGCCTAATGTAAACAGTGACTTAATAAATGCATGACCTTCGGAATGAAGAAATCAATAAAGCTGTACAAAAGATTGAAACCTGAAATGAGGAAGGGCCAAAACCAGGACCTAAAAAAACAAGAGTGGAGCACAGTAATTCCTGAGAATTTCTGCTGAAAAAGTATTTTGATTCTAGGCAAGTAAACACTGAGACTTTTATGTATTACATCACCTTCCTCTCTATGAGTAATCTTTCTTAGTTTTAAAAATTAAGAAAAATAATATTATTACAGAATGAATTTTAAATATATATGTTATGCTTATTTGCTTCTAGCCCAAATGATGGACCTGATGAAATAAATTTAGAGAGCTATTCATGTTGTTCAATATACATAGTAATACAAGCTCAATATTTCTAAACTAATTCTCTGAAAGATAAACAACACTTTAAATGTGTAGGGCAAAGAGACAACTAGACAACATCTAAAATTCTGTCTCATGAATGGGATCCAAGGGCATCAGGCCCAAAATGGCAAGGGTTATAATTTTGATAACTCACAAATATTTGGTAGAAACCCTCACTCAGTGTAACACAATGCACTAGTTTGGTATAAATATTTTTTTCCCCTAAAATGTTCCCTTAGGGACGACCAGATCTGTTGTTCAAACACTGCCACCCACATCCATATGTATCATCTTCCCTGCCAATGTTTTTTAGTTAGTTTTTGCTTTGTTTTGTTGTTTTGCTTTTGGCCACCATGTAGACCTTAAACAACCAATACATGTACATGCATATATATTATGAAGTATATATGGCACATATGATATAACTTCAAAAAATGTAGTGTCAATCAAAGTATATTAGGGAATGCTTGCCATAATCAGGACATTTGAATTCTTCACTAGTTACGAAGTTTCCTAGCAATGTGAAGAAAGACCTTCTAGAATCTAGATAATTAATACAAATAACACATTTGGAAGCATACCGAATTATCACTTCCTTTTGAAGGAAATCACTTATTTTCCTTGGGAAAATATCTGTCTTCTTGGAATAAAATTTTTCGCTCTGGTTTTAGCACATTGTTTTGGCAGTTTATTAAAACTTCACGTGGGAGTCATACAGATTAGTCTAAATATCTTATTTTGCTTAACACTAGATTTTTGTTAAAACAGAACAGATCATTACATTCATTCATCATCATTTGACTGTTAGGCTGCTGTAAGCCAAAAATAGTCAACACTTGTGGAATATATCGTAATTGAGAGCACCAGTAAATTACATTTTAAGGGCTCATCAAGGTGAGAATGAAACACTTCAATGCCACTTCTTGCTTCCTTCTTAGGAACTTTGCCAAAATGGAGAAATGTAAAGATTTGTTAAGCAATGCCTTATCTCATTGACCTTCCTTCATTTGGAAGATTATCACTTCACCTATACTCGTTGCCATGTTGGGGAGGTTCCCTGGATGGCAATGATAACTTCTTATAACTGAGTTATGGATAAAGGCATAAACTCTACTTATATTCATGAAACCAAATATAATTAATAATGTTGGATCATGTATGTCATTATGTTTATATGGAACATCCTTTTGCCATCTCACCATTTAATGCTCATTCTGAAGGAAAAAAAAAGATTAGGAGTGGGATAAAGAGAACAAAAAGAATCTAGCCTTAAGAAGTCTTAGGATAATAAATAATGACTATAAAAAATCTTTCTGTAAGAGTTTCTCTTAATCTGGGCCCATATGTTCTCTGTGATATGCAGACAAATCCTTGAGTGTCAGAATATTTCTATGAGAGCTTTCAAAGTGTAGGTTTTCATTTTTTAAGTCGTAGGAAGTCGTAGTTATTAAATTAAATTAAGACCTATACAACACTAGGTTGCAGTAGGCTAAAGACAACAGAATAGAGACAATTAATATGTAAATAAAGCATTCATTAAAAAGACATCAGGGTGTGTGTACTAATGAATGTTTTACAATAGGTTTAAAAGAGGAAAGTGGTAGGAGATTTATGTCATTAAAGACGGAATTTAGCGATGCCTAACTCAAAACCACCTGCAATCAGTCCCTAAACAGAGCATTATGCCATAATCCTGTTCATGTTTCAAATGGCAATTTAGCTTCAACAAAACACATTCACCAACTTAAATTAATTGTGGTTAATTTGAATTTTATTAGATTTGTATTCCTGTTTGTATATGATTTGTAGATTTCTTCTCTTCTTTTTTCAGTCAAGAACTTTCAATGAATGAAATTCATATTTAGTTTTGCTTCTATTCTTGTACACAGCTAATATAATAATGCAAATAATTTATTAATAATTGAAGACTTTTAGATATATTCTACCTTAAGGAAATAGAGATGTTCCAAGGAAATATTGAGAAGTCTTCCTCTATTTGCCACGAAATCACTCAATGGGCTGGAACATTTTGACAGCTACCAATCATTGTAGCGTAGTTTCCTGCTAATAAAATTTTGTAAACAAGTTATGATCTTTCAGGCATCCTGGTGTTGTATGTGCTGCTTCCGTTTTCTAGAATTCCCTTCTTTCCACCAGTTTCTCTATCCCTCCATTCACTACAGAATTATTTTTTTTTTAAGATTTTATTTATTTATTCATGAGAGACACACAGAGAGAGGCAGACACATAGGCAGAGGGAGAAGCAGGCTCTCCACAGGGAGCCTGATCTAGGACTCCATTCCAGAAGCACAGGATCACTACCTGAGCCAAAGGCAGTGACTCAACCACTGGGCCACCCAGGCGTCCCTCACTATAGACTTCTACTTAACCTTTAAGCAGCTAAGTAGTTACTTCCTGTGACCACTCTTTCGATGAAGATGTTTGGGAGAATCAACTTATACACGCATTTGATGCAAAATTAATTCAGGTTCCACTTCCCAGTGTGGTCCTCAACTGTCCTACACCAAAGCTACCATTAAACAGATCCGTCTTAAACACTAATAATATGGCATACCACTTGCATTAGTTAGAGTTCTCTAGAGAAACAGAACCAATAGGATATAGATAGATAGATGATATAGATAGATTGATATTACATGGAATGGACACATAAAATTAAACACTGCACTCTGTATGTAATTCAAAATAAAAATGTTATGAATATAAAACACATTGTGAGAAGCTTCAATAATTGTCTTATTATCCTCATAATCAATTTGAGCCTTTAAAAAATGTCAAATATAAAAATCACTTTAAAACCTTTTCTTTATTTTCATACCTTTGTTTTACTGTGTTCTTAACATATACATAATCTAATTACTGGGAGATCCAGCATTGAATTTACATTCACACCTTCAACTAATCTCCCAAAGGTGAATACAGTAAGTTCTCAAGTACTTAATATTAAGTTATGAACTGCATGTCAAATTTAGTTATTATTTCTTGAGATCTCTGAAATGAAACAGTAATGAGCACTTGAACAGGCATAGTTTCCTGAGAAAAGCCTAAGCAAAGAAACCAAAATGGAATAAAGAAATACAACAAAAATCTAATGTTCAGCGAGATAGAGAATATGGGCTTTGTAGTAAATGGCTCTTATGTCACCAGAGCATTCGGTAGAGTCTATCCGTGGATATTTAAAAGTGCAATAACATGCAGGGCCTATTTTTGTGAGATAAGATGCGGGAGCTCTGATTTTACTCTGTGACACAACCCTCTCTCCCCCTCCCCCAGGGTTCAGTAATGTTTTTCTGTTGGCAGCGATGACAACATTGTACAAATTAAAGGGGAATATTTCCAGGAATATTAGTTTTCTCAGTGGTCATTTAAAAAAAAATAACCTTGGGATTGGCCTTGCAGGCACATATACATTGAGACACTTTTTAAAGGGTAATTTGATCTTAAAAGAAATTAAAAGGACTATTTTCATTGAGTAGGAGTATTATTAAAAATCTGTATCTCTTAAACCTAAGTTATATTTCACATTTTCTGAGGCTTGTATTTGATGCTTGATATACTTTTACAAAATACTATTGAAAGTGCATGGTTATATTAAATGTTATGTCCGGATTAAAGAATCTTTCATTAACTTTTCATTTTTATTTAAAATGAGTCACATATAAATTGCTCCAATGTGGGCTATTACCAAGATTTCTTCTTGTGGAATCCTAAAAGTTCAGATGTGCTAAAAATACAAGAAATTTCTCATGGGAATTTTGCTCTTTCTGGATAAGAGTAGAAGAATATTTTACTTCTCTTTGAAAAACACAATGGAACAGGTGTTAGGTTTCAAGATTCGGAAGAGATCAGAAATTAAATTGCTTTTTCCTGATTAGAAACTGATATTTTTTTAAATAATGCTGACTCTGCCTATGGAAATTTAACTTAATCCTATGCCATTGCTTTCTATAGGCATTTAAAGCTGTTTTCATGAGCTTGGAGAGAAAAGGAAACTAAACACTTGCAATTTTTTCCTTGAATTTTCTCTCCCTTGGCATTATTTCTACTTATTTAAAAATAATTTTCTTAACCTCTGAGAAAAGTTACAAAGCTCTTTCTTTAAAGTTATTTTCTTTAATGTAAAATAAAAGATGCTTCCTTTTTCTTCTATTGTCTCTTAAGTGTTTTCACTCTCTCCTATCTTCAATTCTAAGCCAGCCTTTTCAAGATTTTCTCACATTTGCCACCTCATTCATTTGTGATCCTCTTGTAATTTCCCCGTGCTCGGTTTCGTGGGTTGCATATGCCACACAAAGCTGAAATCATGTATAATCAAGGACTTAACATAGAACTTTCACAGTAACACAACTATAAATGATTCTGAGCATAATCTGAGAAAAGGTCAATTCATTATTTTAAGTCAGAAATAGTTGCAGTGGTGATGCATATTTTTCTGAAATTTCAATAAAACAATATTCTTGTCTGCCTGTTGATTTGACTGAAAAAAAAAAGCCTCTGTAGTTTTTTAACAACCATCTGAGTTACATAACAGGACTCAATTACACCAGGTGGTATTGACTGATGTATTTAATAATGTAATAAAGATGCCAGCCATGACAGAATTGGTTAGTTTGATATTAGGGCAAAATGCCATTTCTTCCACAAAGTTGGCTAATAAAAAATATTGCTTCCAATGTGATGAGACCTGTCAAGTAAATTTATGGTATGCAAAATTCATAAGCTCTCAAGTATTTCTTTGGACTTTGGCAGTACAGGCAGCCTGTGGTGTGCTCTCTGTTTGTGTAAGAAACAAACAAATTGAATGGAGGGTGAGCTGGCTAGTAAGCAGTCCACATTACAATTGATTAATTGGAAATATTTCATGTTCTGTATCCATCTTTTATCTAGAATGTTCTTCTTTGGAGAGTTCTATATTTCACATTCAATTTTTATGTTCACTTGCAAGTTTCTCTGGTCCCACAATTCAAAGAGAGTCTGTTGAAGGGGAAATTAGAGGCTGTGATTCAGAATTCAGTGAGTCTAGTCTCTGCAGAAACTTGGCAGAGGATAGAATCAGTTCTTGGGATGCCAAATTTAGTGGCCCTGGGCCAGATGCTAATTTTGAATGCATGGCACACATCACTTTGTGTCTCGATTAAGCCATGTCTGTGAATCCCATGCAAGCCCGGCAACAGATTTTATGCAACACATGTATTAGTGTTCAGCACATCATAGATTGAATTCTGGCCTTAAACATGTGACAGAAATTGCCTCTTTTACATTATAAATTCCACCTCTTTGAAAAAAAAATAATAAGGCATGTTAAATGACTTTCTGTCCATGATTATTTAAAATTGAATAATATCAATTTTGGACATTTCTTATAAAGGTGTATTCAAGAAGAAAGACCCAATCTTACATAACTATAAAAGTATGGTGAGAATAACATAAGATTATTTTCCCCTTCTACTTACTTGTTCTTTAGTATATATTGGATAATGCATTTGGATTTGTTCATTACGCTAATTCAGAAGTCTTAGAGAAAGACTAATAAAAATTATGGAGCAAAGAAAACTAAATGTCAAAGTATGAAACTAGATTAAGAGATTTTATTTTATTATAATATTTTCACATTTATGTGAATCACACGGCTATTTATTCACCTGGCTACCTTACCAGAATGTTGCCCCTTGTGTTTTCTATACTAGGAAGTTAACACTTGCAGTGTCTGTGAACCTGCAGAAACTCCACCCTTGGCATAGAAGTACGTCTGGCATTGTTCCTATTTGAATCAGTTGTGAGTATATATACGAATGTATTTTTAAATGTAAACATTTTTTAAAGTTTTAATGTAGGTTTTTAAAAATTTTATTTAAATTTTACAGTATATAGTATAACACCCAGTGCTTATCTCATCATGTGAGATTTTTTTTTCTTTAATGGGAATTGGAGCCACCGATAGGTTTGATGTACTGTCTTAATGTGCTGACCTTGATCTGTGCCAACTTGCTCTGTTTTCAGCCCAGATTGAAAAGACCAGGATGAATCAGATACAGCTGGCTCTGTGAGTTACAATAAAACATAAGATTCTTGTAAATCTATTGTGTGAGGGCGATACACAAGAGTCTTCTATCTATACTAATAATTAAAAAAAAAAAAAAACACCCAATGTATGAGAAATCCTGACCTTTCATTCAGGGGGAAAAGTCCATTAGTTAAATGATTGATTTTGTGCTGATTTTTTTTTTTCTACAGTATTTTATTTTGTTTCTGTTTCTTTTTAGTGTGCTTTATGCAACTCTGAGTCTTTAGTCACCATTGGATACTTAAAAGAGAAAGGAGAGGAAAGGCAAGGACTAAATTAGAAGCTCCTTTTGAATCGTTCGCTTTTATTCTAGCCATTTTCTTCTGAGTCAGAAATAATGTTACTGGGTTTTGTTTTGTTTTTTTGTTTTTGTTTTTTTGTTTTTTGGAATCAAGAGGAAAAAAAGATTTCAATGTAAATTATATTGTTATTTTACAACATGCTTGCTTGGCCTCAGGGAAACACTAATTGAAACCGAAGAAACTTTGGAAGCACAGTATGAAAAAAATCTTATTTGCATCCAACACTGGTTTGACTTTGAGTGGATCTGGTCTAAATTGGGGGTACCATGGTCATATATAATGGAGATGAGATTGGGGAGGCCTGACATCTCTTAATTTATTTATTTTACCAGTGTAATGCTAGCTACCTCCTGTTTTTATTATACCAATTTAATGCCAGCCATTTCCTGTTTTCATTAGACCATTGTAATGCTAGCCTCCCACTGTTCTCATTAGTGCAGGACTGTGTAATGGCAGCCACCTCATGTTTTCATTATAACAGAGCTGTATGGTGCCAGCTGCCACTTGTTTAACTTTACTGAGAAGCATTTGACCATGGACTACATACTTCTAAAAGCTAGTAGCAAACGAGGAGTCCAGGGTTCCGGTGAAATAGTGGTAAGTGGGTAAGTGACTTCTTGGCTCTTAATGTGCAAGAAATTCAATTGCTGGTAATGACTAGGAAACTCCAATAAACTGAGTAAAGCCTTGAACCGTTCTGTTATTATTGTTTTGTTGTGTTTTTAGACTAATTCATCTGACAAAGACTATCAACAAGATTGAGACTCTGTTATTGTGCTTGTGTGCAGATGGATTTATTCACCAAAATGAGTCCATTGCAACAATGGCTGGTATTCTTTGAAAGTTTACTACGTGTCCAAAGTGCTTCTACACTTTCTATGCAGTATCTCATTTATTTCTTACAATGTATTTATGATTGCCTCATTTATTCCCATTCACAGATGGAGAGGTGAAATATGCAGTAGTTACATAATGCAGGGGCTGGCCAGTTTCCTCCTTAAGACCAGATAGTAAAGACTTTCTGCTTTGTGGGGCATCCAGTTTTGTCCTAACTACTCAACTCTGCTGTTGTACTGAAAAACAGCCACAGACAGTACAGAAATGAATCAGAATGCCTGGCTTCCAATAAATCTTTATTTACGAAAATCAGCTAGAGGGATGGATTTGGCCCAAAGGCTATAGTTTGTCCACTCCTGATAGAAGGTCACATTGTTAGAGCGGTGGAGACAGTTATGGCTCTAATTGAGGCAATTCAGCTGTTCACCCTATGACTTTAAACTAGCATCCTAAAAAAATAAAGATAAAAAAAATTAAATAAAAAACTAGCATCCTCTATTCCTCTCTGTTACTTTGTAACTGGAAATACTTCCAATTCCATTCATGGGGGAATCTTTATTATGCAATGATTAAAGTTTTCGAAGAGAAAAACAACTTTGCATAATTATGTGCTTTAAAATATTTTTTGTTTTACTCTTTACATGTTCATTGTTTTCTACCTAATGCTTTTATGTACGAAGGACTTAGGGATTCTTTTGAATAATAACCTACATAGGAAATGTATAATGGAAAATAAAAGCAGTCTTGTCCTACAAAAAAAAAAAAATAAGCTACCAAATGTATCTTGACCTACATTTTCTTTTCTTTATGTAAAAATGTTATGGAATAATTTCTTTTTTTGAATCCAGCACTTTGTCACCCTCAGACTGCTGTATTATTAACATTACCAAATAGGGTAATTGACAGATGTGTATAGTTTGTTGAAATGATTAAAAGCTGTTGAGAATTGTAACCTGTCAGTGTTCCCTGGGAAACAAAGTCCTATCCATCTGTTAGGGGACTCTCTCAATGACTGTAATGAGTCACCTTTAAAATGGCAGCTGTCACCCTACGATATGAACCTTGAAGCATGAAAAAAGAGAGAACATATTTATATATACAAAGATGCATGTCATTGAACGAAAAAGGAAAATATATTCCCAAATTTCATGCTCTTGATCACAGAAGGGGGTCAGAAGGCTGTGCTTTGTTATATTAGGCTGTGATGTACAGTTTGCATCTCCCGTCTGTCTGAGGCCAATAAAAGTCAGGCGAGCAGGAGTGATGTCGAAGTTTGGTAAGACATTCGATGCCTGCTTGTAACTCCTCACTTGTCTTTAACATTTCTCAAAATGAATATACCCTCACAATGAACTTTGCCTGGCTCAGCATCACCTGTGGAAATTACCTTTATTGAACTGCAACAGCAAAGACACAGAGAGAAGATTGCAACAGAAAGCCAGGACACTAGCTGTGAGGGTAGAAAATACCAGGATTCTTCAGGTCCCCTCCCTGGGTTCAGTGCTGCCAAGAAAGGATGGATGAGTGAGACTGTTTGTATATTCATTCTCTTCTTTAACTGTTTTGATTTTCTCTCTTAGTTTTGGTGTTTTATCTAAAATAGGGCAGGTGGAGTTATAACATTTGCTGTGAAATAAAATGCAAATTCCACTATGCAAATAGACCATTAGGAAGTAAATTAGCTTGAACAGTAGTGGTATTTCAGCAATTATATTGCTTTTTAATATGGAGAGACTTCAGCATAAATAAAACCCAGCAAGTTTGTATAGGAGCTGGGTGGGTGACTGAGCCTTCGCTGGAAAGAGGCCTCTGGAGGCAGCGACTGTGATTTGGAACATGTTCCCGGTCCGTGGGTAACACCAGCACTCACTACAGTGTATAATCACCTTATTTTTTTTAACATGCTTAATGCCCATCTAGCCAAGTCATACCAAATAAAATCTCAACTGTGGATTGGCTATGGTAATTACTATTTGTATTAATTGGCCTGTCAGTGTGCAGACTTTCAACTTTGCCACTGGAGTTCCTGTCACCCTTTTAACACATTATCATTAT
This sequence comes from Vulpes lagopus, assembly GCF_018345385.1. Lineage (NCBI taxonomy): Eukaryota > Metazoa > Chordata > Mammalia > Carnivora > Canidae > Vulpes > Vulpes lagopus. Next base: position 47,742,161 of record NC_054839.1, read on the forward strand.
TATTTTTAAACCAGAGTCATTTCAAGTTCAAATTCATAAAATGTGCATTGGAACCGCCCACCCTGCATTACAGATGGGTAAAACAGAATGTGTCAAGAGAAATAAAACTTTTAAGGAACCATTTGCACTAACCTTCCCCTCACCTCATTTAGAAAGTCAATCTGACATTTTTTGGCATTCCACATATTACTTTGAAAGAATTAAAATCAGTATTTATGGTAGGAAGATGCCTAAGAGATCAATGGAGGCACTCATTCTACAGCATCTGGGCACATTTATGGTCATGTAGCTTCTGCTCCAACATTGCCATTTCTTGATCCACCACTTCTCAGTGTCATCACCCTTTCTAAAATCTGGTTCCCCCAAACTCCCAGGGTCACGGTAGAGACAGATTCTACATACACATTAAGTACAGATGACTTCAGTTGGGAGGCAAGTTGATCATGCCAACTGACCTACAAGACAACAGTAGACTAGACCCTCAAGATGGTCCCAGGGGCGGACTCTTTTCCTCCCCTTTAAGCTGGGGGTTTTTGTTTTACTCAACCTTCTTAAGAAATCAGTTTCAGACTGTTTCAGGAGAAGTAAAGCAAACAGCCATCCCAAGTAGCACCTTTCCTTTTCTTTCCTTTCTTTCTTTCTTTTATTTCCTTCTTGCTTTCTTGCTTTCTTGCTCTCTTGCTTTCTTTCCTTCTTTTTCTCACACCTTTCCTTTTCATTCCTTGGAGTTTCTTCCAATTACCTGTGTTACTGGTATTGATTAGAGTCTGTGATATTTGCAGCTTAGAAAGACACTGGCCCTTCCCACCTCCCTAGCAGACTATACCCTCAAGAAGCTGAACAAGAGCCCTATGCTAAGTAACTCAGAAGATTTTCCGGGACTTTTATCAAAACTATGGAAGAAGACAGACATGCCAATCCATTTAGTATTCAGTACCCATTATCCAAAGCCCAACATTGTTCACCCCTCTTTTCTTAACTCATTCTTTCTCTCCAAGGCAGGATTTCTCAACCTGGGCATTGCCAACATTTTTGATGGGGTAAATCTTTGTTGTGGAGGTCCGTACTATGCATCACAGGGTGTTTAGTAGCTTCTAGGTGCCAATAGCAACCCAACTCCCTTACCTGCTGACAACCAAAATTGTCCCTAGATACTGCCGAATAATCCTTGGGGGCAAAACCACCCCCAGTTGGGGATGACTAAACTAAGTCATTATTCCCTATCTCAGTTTCTAAATTATCAATAATTATAAGCTCTTCTACTAATATGCATAGAACCTTATGGAAGCTATAAGATAGGGGTGGATAGGGATATGGTACCCCTCTATCAGCCTGGGGGTTCCTTGGAGAGGAGACATAGACAAAAATTCTTAGGAATAGAATTGATCTGCCTGACAAAATTTACACGGCAGATAACCAGGAGATGCTTGAAGAATAGGGAAATGCTGAAAAACCACTTTTCCAGGGATGAAAATCATCCATGATTTGATCTTTGTCTTTCTCTGCTATCTCTCTTTGCTTCCCAAACCTTCCAACATGATTACAGATTTCAAAGGAAGAATTATTTCTGGGAAGTTGGAAATATACACATAAATACTCTGCCGAGGGCTTGAAGCTGAGGATTGCAAGATTCAGCAAAGTTGGCATTGCCTCTCGATAGTTGGATCTGCCCCAAGAACAAGGTGCTATTAGGCAGCATCTTATAAAGAATGGATCACCAGGCAGCAGCAAGCTGTCCCAGAATTATTTTCCTAAATTCGCATTCCACTTGGCAAACCTTTCACAGAGCTCTCCCAGCTGGTGAACCTAATTCAGGTGTCCTCGGGCCTCCTCTTCCTTGGTCTAAGCATTCGAGTGATATCATCCAGGCTCAGAATTCACTACAATTCCCAGTTTGACCTAACCCACCTTTCTAACCCTTTATAACTTTCTAATTAGAAAATATTCTGACTTCATTTAAATCTTTTTGCACACACTGCCTCTGTCTTCTTCCAGAATGCGTTTCCTGTACATCCCCACTGCAATTCTGCTCCATCTTGCATGCTCAATCTAAATGCTGCTCTCTCCAAGAAGCTGCAAAGATTTCCTCCCCCACCTTTCTTTTCCTCAGCTGAAAGTACTTGTTCTCTCTCTCTGTCTGTCTCTGTCTCTGTCTGTCTGTCTGTCTGTGTCTCTCTCTCTCTCTCTCTGGTCCACTGCAACTTGCACTTCTCTCATAGTGCCAACTACAATCTGTATTTGGGTAAATATCTTCATTTCCCAGTACATTTTAAATTCTATAGAGACAGAGACAGTATTTTATTAATATCTGCATGCTCCATTGTATTCGGAAACATGATACATGCTCCACACATTAGTGGTGAATTGAATTGGGATGTCACATTCTAAGGAGGAAAACCACTAGAGAAGCCACATTTGACCCACTCATTTATTTCCTTTCCTCCTCTGGATTATGAACAGAAAGTAAATTTTAGTAGTTATCCAAAATGAAAGAAATGATGAAATATGTATAGTAGTTGAATTTCAAAGGTGTTTGGGGGAATGGATGCAGATTGAGAAATCATAAGCATATAATCTCAGAGGTAAGGGTCTTTTCTTATCCTCAATCAAAGCCAAACATTTCACATGAGATATTAAAATGAGGATTTCTCCACATATAGGAATTAGTAATAATAGAGTGAGATGATTCACTTTCTCTTTTTCAACCTTTCAATAAAATAGCTAGGCAGTCTCACATAAAGATTTGTAGCTAAGATCCTGTATCCTAACCTATTTATTACCTCACATACACCTGTTATATGTGACTACACATTTTGTCCATTTTAACACTCCATGTAAGTTACATCTAAAAAGTATTATCAGTTTTCTTATAGTTTGATAAAAGCAGTTTGGACAATTTCCACGTTGATGTAATTATTGGAAGACACATCACTACCTCCATAATTGATCCATAAGCATGAAGACATAAGGATATTTATGGACATTTTTAATGGGAAAATAGAACGAGAAAGACTAAATAATAGATGATTTTGAGAGAAAATTATGAAATACGGATGAAAATGTGAGAACAGCCACATGCACAACAGCTATTTGATACTACAGTGTTTGATACTACAAATGTAGACAAAAATCTGATTTTAAAAAAGGATTACATATTAAAAGTGTTATCACAAAGCAAATTATTATATTGAAGACATAGTCTCTCAACTGCAATGTAAGAAAGAATAATATCAAAATACCCTTTAATATTGCTAAAGAAGTAATACTGAGATATTCAGCAGATCAACAAAACAAATGCATATTTGTTCATCCCACCTATTTGAATTTTAGATTTTCAAAACATAAACTAGTTGGTTGATGTAAAGGGCTATTAAAATTTATTTCTAGACCTCTGGAAACAAAGTTGGTTTTCTATAAATTGTAGAGAAATATTAAACATTTTATAAGTTAAATTCAGGCATAATCAGAACAATTTCACTTTTGACTAACCAGCTTGAAAATGACTCTGACAACAATTGCAATCTCTCTTTTTCATCTGATCATTGAAGAAGCCAATGATAAAGTATTTTATCCAATGTGGATGTGGCAAGTCAAAGATTTCTTTAAAAATGTGTTGTTCATCACTTAGCCATACTGCTACTGCTTAAATTCCCTCTCACCTTTATTTTGTGATATTGGTTTTTGAAATCAGTCAACTCTCATGCCTTTATATGTGTATATTAATCCATACATATAGGTGTAGGATTTTAAATATCTCTTCAGTATTATCAGAGTTTATGTAATTACTTAAAAGAAGCCAATTAAAAAAAATAAATAAAAAATAAAAGAAGCCAATTATTTATTAGTTTAGTATATGTCAAACTTCATGATATAAAGGGATTCACTACAGCCTGTATGATTGTTTCTATATACAAGTTCACAGAAAAACTAATATCTGATAATAGTCATTTAGAATATTTTGGAGAATATACTACCAATGTTGCGAAACAGTTTTACAGATACCAACAAAACATGAGAGAAATCTTAAGAGAAGCATGATTCTAATGATGTCTTCATTTTCTTGGAGACTACAATCCCTACTCTCTGCTTCTCAAGTTACTTAATACTGTTATGAACTATTAACATAGAAACTATCTAAATTTTATGATTGTCAACTTAAAGGGGAAGGTATATTACTCGCAGAGTTTAATTTTTTCAGATAATAAATTTAATATACTAAAGAGGAAAGATATTAAATAGGGCAAGACTAGAGAATTCACAAAATCTGGAACAAGCAGAAGCGCTGAACTTTTGGTTCAATTGTGGGCTTAAGGCTTCCTAGCTAATTGCCCTTGGATAAATACTTTTACCATTTTGAGTTTCAGAATCCTTAATGCTTTAATGTCTTGTAAATTTGTGAAAATGCTCTGTGAATTGGAAAGTTTCTACAAACAGAACTTATCAGTATCAATTTTCACAAATTTGGTTTTGTGATTAGTGATCTTTGAAAAATATTATGAAATAATCTGAGTAACGTAACTTCAAGAAAGTAGGCTTTAAAATATAAATCACAACCAAAACTTAGTTTATAAAAATGCCATAGATAATGTAATATGTATAAGAAAAAAGGGAGTGAAACAAATAATAAGTTGTTCCTCTCAAAATGAAATGTTTCTCTTGTAAGACAAAAACTGGAATACCTATCTTCACCTAATGGGTGGTAAGTCAACCTCTGTGAAACAAAATTTGTAAAAGCTCACTGGAATCTTCCCTCTCTCAATCAACCCTTGTAAGAGACTCGTTATCATTAAAGTAATTAAAAAATAAAGTTATTTTTTGATAACTCTTTCCGAAATATAACTCTTTCTGAAACAATAAAAGAAGCTCCACCCTCTTCTAAGAATACTGAGAATTTAATCCCTGGTGTACAATGGATTGTTTTGTAATTCTAGGGTCGGAAATGAACAGAAAATGATATATTCCTTGGCGAACCATGTGCAACCATCTCCAAAAGCATGTAATAAAGAGTTTGGGGATGGTCCATTAACTTGCTGATCAATTTCTCTGTGCTGTATGGATGCTATAGTGACCTTTAAGAATTCATTCTCTTCCTATCCTACCAAGAATTGTTCTCTACAGTTGTCAAATAACTATATTTTGTGGGCATATCTATTTAAAAAAGCTTAATTTGAGGGACATACTAGCTTATTGACATGGTATAAGCCTGTGATATATGTTGCATTCATGGCTTCCTTCTAATTGCAGCATTGCCAGATAAGGGTCTTCATTTGAATGACCAGTGCTCCCTCAACCCTGGTCAGATGTATCAGGAGAGACCATTAACAGCTTGCTCTACTTGCTCTACCCTCACACTTGAAAGTGATGAATGGTAGCCATATGATTTTTGCTATTCTTAAAATTTTCCTTATGAAAAGAGAATAGTTTCAAGGGAACATAAGGTCCATTCCCATGTTAGTGTATATCACCTGGGCACAAACTACTGAGGGCAACATAATTATAATTGTCTTAGTTCTTTGTAACTTAAGGTCCTTGTATAGCCCGCTAAGTGGTGTTCAATGAAAAAGAAACAGAGAATTCAACAAATAAATGAGCAAAAGAATGATTATATAAGCCTATTAGTCTATCCCAATAATCTTAAACCATAAAGGTCTTCTGAAATGTGGAAAAGCTGTGCATGCTTCTTGATATATATTATGCTTTAGGAGAAAATTAAAAGAACAATCCAAATGGGCAGATTGTTATGTTTTTAATTTAGGAGATGCCATTCACTGAGAGTGAGAAATAAGGGATACATGGAGAAACTGAGGAAAAATGCAAACAACCAAATCCAATTTATAAAGAGCAAGTGTATTAGAACTTACCTATCTGTTTCCCCCATAAGACTGTGATCCAGGGACCACTGCTTTGTTTACAGTCTACTTCTGGGTCATAGTAGCCAATGGCAAACACAAAGTAGCAATTCAGTAGATGTTTGTTGAATGAGTAGAAAAAGCAGCTTATTATTTTAAGATGCCATGATAAGTATGTATTTACTTTAAAATGCTATTTATAAATATGTGTTTTCCTCAATCATGTAAGATTATGAGAAAGCTTTAAAAAAAGACTTTTCTGAAGTCCTTTGGGTTCTTGTACTAAATTATTTTAAAACCAACTGTAGCTATAAAAAGCCGTGAACGTTTAGGCCATGACTCCATAGTGATTATTTGACTAGCCAATACTTGTCGAAGCTGTCCGAGAGATTGTCAACCCATTCTTATTGAGAACCTAGTGACATTATTATTAAATAAAGTTTTAAGAAATCTTACTTTACTGGTAAACAAATAACTTGCAAAATAGTCGTGATACCATAGTTGGTTTCCAAAATAATTATGAAGAGGTACACAGAGTATAACACACCACTTCTGCGTTAATGAATTCAAGGGAAGGCAACGCCACTATTAGTAATAGCTTTTTATTCGGAGTCCTCATTTTCCAGATAGGTCACATTAAACACAGCCATTAAACAATAGCGTTGAGATAAATCCATACAATGTATGCTGCTTTTGTTGTTGTCCTTGTTCACCAATTGCTTGGTGCAGCTAAGAACCTTATGGAGTGATGGGGCTGATACATGGGAATAGCCAACCTGCAAAACACTGAGGCCAGGAAAGTCAGACTTTAATCAGGTCTCATTCAATTATGTTTCAAATCAACACATCTTGATAGCCAAAACTCTCATTTGAATTAATGCTGTGATAAATGCTGCCTGTTGTCAAAAGAATATAATTAGACAATAATGAGTGGGCATATATTATGCCAGACCTCAGTCTACTTGTTGACCTCAGCAACTTCTACTCCATTAGGCAACAAACAGCTTTTAACCTAGTTCTAATAAAGCATATACTGCTCTATCGCTACATGACTTTTTTTTTTTTATGGTGTCATTTTTTAAATTGAGCACTGCCTAGATCCTTTAAAGGGAAGTCATGTTTTACAAGATCTCGGGAAAACGAAACAGAGTCAATTTCCCAACCAGGGATTCAATTAATTCATGGAGTAGTGAGCCAATCCTTGTATATTGCCTGCAATAAGGATAAGTATGTAAGGTTAAGAAATAATATGAAAGTATTCTTTAGAATTGCATGATATGTCTCTTTAATGTTTACTTTGGTATAGGAATAACTAACACTGATTCTCACTACTTTTAACTTTGATGAAAAGATCTTTTATTAACATTTAATGAAAAGATTGTTGTGTTACTGATTTTTTTTTAAGTTCACCAGTGAACAATTTGAGAACTTTTGACTTTCTTACAAAAATTTCTATAAATTCTTATTCTGTGCTTGACTTCAGTGATTGAAGGACCTAAAAGACAAAGTATTATCAAGTTATTCATTTTTGAACGTGTGGGATTTTTTTGAGGGGTTAGTTTTGGAGGACGTGACTTTTTCCACATTCTGAATTATGCTGAAACCCCTTGAAATATCACTGTTTGATCATATATCACCCCCCCAGAGCAAGTTGCTCCTTAGAGGGGTGATTTTGGCATCTCATAGACTTCCTTGGAAGCCAAGCACCAGAGGTCTGTGATAAAGGCAGTCGCCAGCCAAATGAATAAAGGCGAGATTCCCTCAACTCAACTACAAAACCTCAGAGTCCTGACTGCTGAATTACCACCAACTTGTAAATAAATAATCACTACTAAATACAGATAATGTGTTAAACAGCTAACACTAGTAAATCACCGGTGACAGAGAGCCTAAAGGTAAATCCCTCACACATTGGCACAACCAATTCTTAAAATCGTATAGTGTTTTAATGTCTTCAGACACATATAATAAATTGAACAATTGGTTACTCAGCGTTAAGAATGTTTTAAAAATAAAGCCTACTCTCTGTTGATTTCATTTACATACTGCCTTAGATTGTACTACGTGGCTATCTGTCTAGTAAGAGAGAGGCAACACTTGGTAAGACTAAATGGAAATTAGTTTTCCATCAAATTTCAGCTATCAAGCTAAATCAACCTGTAGTCTCCTGGCAAAAAATAACATCATATAACAGAGACAACACATTTCAGATACATAAATTGTCCAAAATATAGAGAGTCAATTAGGTTTCACGTGTACAAGATCCCTTCTTTTCTAATTTAAACATTTATGAGTAATAAAAACCAAGAGTAGCGCTTTGGAAAGGCTGTTACTAGGAACCAAATACAGTTCTCGAGAGAATAAGGCTGATGGGAGTTGTCCACTCTTCCCTTTCAAAGCAGTTTTGCAAACGAGGTACAGTCTAAATTCTTGACGGCATTTGACGGAAATATTTTCAGCTGAATTTTTCGAGGTTTAAAATTACAAAACTTAATTCAGTTCAATGTTTGTTTTTGCTTTTGCTTTTGTTTTAAATATAATGATTTTATGACATTTATGCTGTTTCTACACTGGCTTGGTGGCCAGAAAAGAAGGCACAGAATTCTCCACCAGTTTGCAAATAACGCATTTTTCTGCTCCAGTGCACAAACAGCCTTTATTTAACTCAGCACCACATTTTCTAAGGTATGGGCTGGAAACTGTTTGTCATGAAGCTGTAAAATGCCAAAAATTTTAAATGCTGAAGGAAAATGTCAATCAAGGCATTTTCCCATCTGCTGCTACTTCTGCAAGTGCTAATTTTGTTTTTCCCAATTCCTGAAATTTGAGGTTTCCTAGCCTCACATGGAAGTAAGTTTGAAACTTGCTAAATGTCACAAGAGAAGGTGTAAGCAAATGAAGGAATAGGAGGTGTATTGTTCTCAAAGGACACCAATAAAAAGAGGCTGAAGAGCATTGAGAGAAAGGAAAAACATTTTGTTAAGACCCAGACCTCTTGAGAAACACTACACAATGCAAGTAACCGGTTCTGGTGTCACACATGCATTAAAGCATTTTTTCATGGTTTTGAAATATAATGGGAACACACATCTTGAACCACTTAAGATACTTTTGAGAAACCAATCAACGTTATGATATCTACATAGGCAGAAGCTGGATGTTATCGAAAAAACGTGAAGAAGTTTCAGGTATCAGTACAAATGTAATTCTTGTGATTTAGCATGACTTTAATAAAAGCTTCTACAAGGACTTGCACATAACCATGACTGACGGATGTATTTTTTGACCTTTCAGTTAGCTCCATCAGCTCACTCAAACACATTTTGAACAGATTATGTACTGTAGTACTTGGTAGACTATACATTAAACGAGAGACTTTGCTCTGAGGCACTGCTTCCCACACTCCATGGGGAAAAGGAAGCAGGAAAAAACAAAACTCATAGAGTTCGACAGCTACCGAGGCAACACTTGCCATTTACAATATAAGCCCAAATATTTTTGCAACACAACTATATATTAATTTAATAAAATACACAATATAGCTCTTATACACTCAACAATTTGGCTCATATGCACTGAATCTGCAATAAATCAATAAAAATATGTCATTTGATGTAAACACATTGAATCTTCTTACATTTGCACATTTAAATGGTCATATGATTTGTGTATGTCTAAGACATTTTCACTTTCCTGAGCTATTTTAGTGTCCACAAATGAATAAAACCTATCAATCATGTTAATTTCCTCTGAATATTAATCATTCCGCGGTCACTATTTTTTTTCAGGTCAAATTTAAAACATATCCGTCATTATTTATACAGTTTGTTGGACACTAAAAAGCTGAAGAGGCATTTTAAACCTTTTAAAATTTCTTCTCCTTTAATGAAGTGAATTAGTCTATGTGTGTGCAGGACAAAATGGACTATATCTTTTTACATTTAACTTTAATACGACATGAAGTGTCTTACAAATGACCAAGTTTTTTTTCTTTTTTTAAACTTTTTTTCCGACTAATGATATGGAATGTTCTTTGTGTTTATATGTGTGGCAGGTAACTTTATACAGAAATGTTTACCACAAATATGTGTTAATGTTTGGTGTAGCTTGGACTACTGCAAGGTCTTTTCGGGACTTTAAGTAGAAGCCTGTGATGACTGCTAGAAATCCACCACAGATCACAAATTATGACCCTGCTTTGTATGGGGTTTATAGGTAAACAGTTAAGTCAGCATAAATCACGGAGGACAGTCTTAAGAGTGATCAGAAATACTTCCATTCTCACACTGCATACCTTCCTAACAGATTGTCAAAAGGTAACTCGCCTCCTCATCCTCCTTTTTCTTCTTTCTTTTCTCTTCTCTCTTTTTCTTTTCTCTTTCAGCATCATTAATTCTGTCCTAATAGAAGTTTGGTCAAAACAAAACCATTGTTATCTCTGGAAAAGAAACAGCAGTGAAAAGAACATACTTGTGGGCACTTCAGATGTTCACTAAAAGCCTTAAAGCAGCATTGGTCTTTCTTCATCCCTGTAAAACGGGTTGTCACCAGGAGGGATCATTTTTAAATCAACAGAAGAGACAAGAAAATGCCAATGCTTTTTTTTTTTCTTTTTTTTTTTTTTTCACTTTCTCACAGCCACAGGGTCATTTCCCCGGCAGTCCTGCAAAAGCTTATCAATTTCTCTCACGACTTCCTCTGCATCCACCGATTCTCTGCCCAGATCCCTGTTGGGGTGATCAAGCTGCTCAAGAACAGCGCTCATCTCGCTGGAATCCCGGCTGGCTCTAGAATGCACATCTGCAAAGACCCTTGCCATTTGATCAGAAGCCATGAACGGAGGGTCTCTTGGTTGCTTACTGGGTGACAGGTACTGACTGTCAGTGGGCAAGTACTGGCTGCTTGCTTCGGCCAGGGCTCCTGGTTTTGCTTCGCAACCATCCAGAGAGCCTTTTGTTGAGGTGCAAGGCTCGATGCATGCCTTGGTGGGGCTGCTTGATGCTGAGGGGACCTCCTGGAGGAGAGGGCTCAGGGCACGTTTGGCTTTTAAATAAGGTTTAACATTGGCAATGAGAATAGTGTGCTCTCGCTTGTCTTTTCCAAATGTACAAAAAGTCTTTTTCCCAGTGGGGTTCACAGTTTCGTAAGTCTCAGTCTCAACATTAGCTTCAACTGTGGGTACAAAGAGATTTGTGCGGTAATCTGCATTTTCAGCCTGATTGGCTGCAGGGAACTGTGGCATCCAACACCTGTCAGAATGACCAAGCACTCGGCATTCATCTGTGCAATTAACACACTCTTCTGGTTCTGCAAAACAAAAGAGAAAACAGCAAATCCAATCATTAGGGTTGCTTTTAAATTTCTACTGAGGCTGCGATCAGCTCTCAGTGGGCTTGTTTGACCTCTGGTCTCTTAATTAAAAAGGAAAAGAAAACAATAATTAAAACATTTCAGGATGGTTGCATAAACCTGCTGGTTGAGACAATGGTTTTATTTAAGTCTATTCTCTAGATATTAATGAATTCCCATAGCCTGGGAAGAGGTAAAAAGTGGCCATTGGAGAATCATTCTCAGTGGAATAGAACATCACTGTAAACTAATCTCCTGGAGTATCAGTTAGTCTTTGTTCTGTATAACCCATCCTAGAAACAGTGAACTTCAAAAAGGATGACCAGGATTAATTTTTCAAATCAAATAATGGGGTAAAAACTAGATCACATACTTCCATAACAAGTCCTAAGCTGCTTTTTTTTTCTTCATGTTTCATCCCTATTTTGCTTGTAATTGTTATTTTGGTGACAGTCATGAAATAAAAGGTTTCCTTAAAAAGCCTACTTTTCCTACTGAGAGGAGCAAATGGAATTTTCTATCAGAATGTGTTATGAATAAACTTGTCAAAAAGTGTACATTCCTATTTTATTAGATATGGGCATAGATCATGCAATCAGTTTTCTTCACTTCAGCTTTTTGTTTTTGGTGTAAGTAGGTGAAAATGGATTTAGTCAACAGATATAGTTCAGATGAATGACAACTCATGATTTCCTATTTTAAATGATAATGTTTTCTGTGAGAATGTTTGCTTCTCTCTTTTGCCAATAGGCATACAGAGAATCTAAATAAAGCCTTCTTTAATGATCCCTATTTCAAAGATGCTGAACAGAAAATATGAAAGAAAATTCCTGCATTATGACAACAGCTGCATAATTCCACCACCCCAATATTTTAAACAATAACTTTGAACTACATCTTCCTAGTTGTCCCTTTCACCTACAAATGATTGTTTCCCTTTATGTTTAATGGTTCTTTTTAAATCAGGACTTTTTTTTTTTTTTTTCCAGGAGAGGATATTTACAATTTACCTTTGTGTGATGGGAATAGAATTCCCTACACATTTAGGGACCTTTGGGATAGTCATTTAATTGATGTGAGAGGATCCCTACAAATTCATAGTATCCTGTGCAAGGAAAAAATAGTCTATATGAAAGATATTTAAAATAGAAAGCACCAAATTTAACACCACTGATAAATTCATTTCTAAAGTCATATATAAAACCTGAGTTCATATTTAAAACACATAAATAATTCCTTATCCTAAAATAAAATAAAATAAACCACAACTTTATTTATCTCAAAAGGTAAAAGAATTTCTTATGAGATTAATTATTTTTTAGAAAGATATCAAAATGGTGTCTTGATAGAACCAAAGTACTGTGGTATTTCATAGCATGTGTCATTCATATTTGTGAAATGTTAAAAATGTATTCAGGTATCTTGCCTCTATTTTAATTTTTCATGTTTTCAAAAAATATATTTACAGATGAATGAATGAAATATGTTGTTTATTATGTAATGGTGGCAGGAATGGTGAAAGATAGCCTCAAACTGAACTCAAATACTACCTGTCTTGGAAGATTATTAGGCAGATGGACACGAACAGCAGCAGAAAACTCTAGACATAGAAATTTGCTAGGAAGCCTTCCTATGTGGATTTAAAGTCGAGCAGAATTTTTTTAAAAAATGGATATCAGAAAATTTTAATATCAGGTATTTTTTTTCTACGTATTGTGAATGAGAACCATAAATATAACCTCTACATGAGTGTTAGTCTGTGTTAGAAAATAAATATGTATCATTTCTTTCAACCAATTTTATCATCCAAAAATACAGTAGAAAACTTTACTATCTATTTCATTACTTTTGTGTCTTTTAGAGCCATGACTTTTAAAAAATTCATTTACAACTCGTACATTCTCTTTGAAATATGCTAACATAGTTTTATATCTCAATATTGACTGGACTTCAATTTCAGCAACTTGGATAGCCTGGCACTGCATGAATTCAATATGAATTTAAGAAGAGACTGAAAGAGATAGAATAATGCAGATGTATGAAAGTATAAATCGACCCTGAATTTGAAACCATCAACATGAAATGATTGTTTGCATTTCACAGCTGAAAATCTGCAGCTTTTTACTTGACTCCTTTATGTCACGACCTAGGGAGCAAATTCTAAGTATTGATTATGATACATTATAAGCTCTTCACCTTCTGATTAGACTGTAATTTTGACGGTTGCAGTTCCCAGACAGAGAAGAAAATCTAATGGATACTCTTGTACAAGCAGCAGAAACTATGAGCAAAAAGTGAACTATTACTGCCAGGGGTCAAATAAGAATTTATGAGAAAGTGAAATTATTTCTGAAGGAACATAAATAAATAGATGAATAGGTAGGCACAAAAAAGGGACATAGGTAGTATGTAACGAGTGACTACCCAGACATAAAAATAGACAAAATGAAAAACAGAAGAAAAAAAAGAGGGAAGAAGGAAAGCTAAGTGAAGGGAAGGACAGAGGGGGAAGGGGCGGTTGTGCAGGAGGATTTCTGTCATATGTACCTTCTATTATGTATTTTTAAGATCCCCTCAATGAACCCCTCAATAAACCAAGTATGTATAATAAAAATAACAGTGTGGAGTATTTTCTCAAGACCTAGAGCTACAAGGTAAATAATCAAACTCTTTCTTGTACCTTACGGAAAATGCATCTCAGAATAGGTAGGTTGAATTATATACCACACAAATGAAAAAGAAGAAAATTATATAGATTGCTGCTATTAGCATAGATTAGATATTTGTATTAGAAAACAAATTCAGAGACTCCGGATAGAAGAAATCAAGGTAAACATAATTGATCCAAGACTCAGTTTCTTCCTCTGGACCAATCTGGATTTACAAAGAAATTATTTACCTGCATTTTCACCCTTTCCTCAATAAAACATGATTACCTTTTCACAGAAGGCACCCTTTGCCAAAATGATGGCATAATGCAAATGGTATGCAGATGAGAAACTAAGAGATAAGCATGCTTATATTGCAAAGAGAAAAACTATTCTGAAGGCCAACAGCTGGAATTCTGGGCAGTTCTGCCTATAGGGAAAGTTTAGTGTCTCATTTTTAAAATGCATGATTCCTTGAAGGACCATGGAATAATATAATAAATTTGTATACTTGTTTAGTATTAGGAATTTTCTATACTCCTGGGCACCTGGGTGGCTCAGTGTTTGAGTATCTACCTTTGGCTCAGGTCATGATCCTGGGGTCCTGGGTTCAAGTCCCGCATGGGGCTCCCTGCAAGGAGCCTGCTTCTCTCTTTGCCTGTGTCTCTGCCTCTCATGAATAAATAATTAAAATCTTAAAAAAAAAAGAATTTTCTATACTCCTATAGCCACTATTACACAAGCTCTCAAAAAGAGGGATCTAAACACAGTCATATTATTTTAACTTTTCATCTTAATTATATAATATTTTTGCGAACGATATAAAGTCACTCAGATGACTACAGTACTTGCAATTCAGTTGTACAATAAACCACACATACAGACACACATATAGATCTTTATTTGCATGTGTGTGTGCACGTGCGTGTGTTTTTACACATGTGTTAAAAAACTGAACTTTCTCTGGGATATAGTCCAAAGAAAATCTTAAAACTCAAATGTATAACCAATGTATTCCTGAAAATTTACTATCTGTAGTTGTCTTAAGAGAAATACAGATGAATCAATAAAATGCACAAGAAAGTTCTATACTCATAGTTTAGGAGATAACATGAATACATATAAAACACACACACAGACACATATATATATACACAAATTTTTAAATATAAAACATTACAAACATAATGTATACATATAGGTATTTATATATATATTTTTATTTTATTTTATTTTATTTTTTTTATTTTTTTTTTTATTTTTTATGATAGTCACAGAGAGAGAGAGAGAGAGAGGCAGAGACACAGGCAGAGGGAGAAGCAGGCTCCATGCACCGGGAGCCCGACGTGGGATTCGATCCCGGGTCTCCAGGATCGCGCCCTGGGCCAAAGGCAGGCGCCAAACCGCTGCGCCACCCAGGGATCCCGGTATTTATATTTTTATTTAAAATCTCCAAAATTTTAATTTCCCTTTGCCCTACAACTGTAGGTATGAAATCCATGATTGGACTAACAACTTGGCTACCCCTGATTTTAGAATATTATGTAATTCAAATTGATTTAGGCATAAATGCCTGAAATCTACGTATTCATATTTTCTGACATTTCTGGAAGCTCTCTCTCTTTTTAACCTAGACTAGCAGTTTACTAACTTAATCTTAGCGATATTCTGCAAGCAATCGTTGGGTGCCAAACTACACCTTCAAAGGAACTATAATTGCAGAAGTTACATCTCTGTGAGGAAAGAAAATATTTAGGTAAAACATCAAACTACCTGCTCTTAAATTATCGGGTTTTAGCAATCTTCCACAAAGGTGTCCGTAGCTTAATGTTCACACTGTGATTTTCATGTTGTAACTAAGGTCCCTGTATTGCTAGGCGTGCATAGCCATCTCAGCAGTGGGTAAAAGGTGCCAAAGATTACTATGTATAAGATTAAAATTTGAAGCCAAAACACCATTTAAACTAGCAAGGACTAGTAAAGATTCAGGGAGCCTTTGGTAAACATGATTATTTTGGGAAAAGTCAAGGGAACCAATCCTTGTGTGTTATGGCTTTAGTGGTGTTCACTGCAAAGGGAACATGTCAAGGAGTCAGTCTCCATAAAATGTCTTGGCCCTGAGTAAATCTATGTATTTATTCTAGTCTCTCCCACTCTCAAGCAGGAATTTATCACAAATCAGAAATTAAGCTTATTTTCCCAGTCTTCAAAGCACTATGCCACATTACCCAAACAGAGATACTTGGCAACTAATTTGTTACTACTTAGGGAGATATTAGAAAACATAAAAGGATTTCCTCCCCTAGTTTCAACTAGCTTGCTGCCTCGGGAGCCCACATATTTGTACAAAAACATGCATAGAGTTTCTAGCATAAGAGTTTCACATATGCGTCTGATTTATTTATTTTTTTATGATACAGAAATAAATGTCTGTGTCATAAAAATCCAGAAACCAAAATCCCCTGAGTCAAGGTATCAATGAGGAGGTTCTAAAATGCTGTGGCCACGGGGTAAGGGCATTTGAGAGAGAGAGAGAGAGAGAGTTTTCTTTGCTTTTTGACTGTCAACAAAATGGTTTTATTTCTGCTTTGTAAACAGCTTTAAATAGGAAGAGTTTTTATTCTCTTAGTGTGGTGGTTGCTACTGTTTCTAACAGCATCTTAAAATTAGAGTTGTTTCCAAGTAGACAACTCTATAAATGGAAGTCCATTTTTTATTTGTTCTCATTTTTCTTTTTTATTTCTAATTTACCTTCTTTCACCAACGTAAGCTTTCATAACACCTAATTAGCTGTCTGGAAAAGCAGAGACCAGGCACCCATCTCTATTTATGGCTGGCACTGGGGTTTTGGAGATTAACTCTACAGAATCTAAACTAGGTACCCATCACAGACCAGCAAAAATGACAAGCCAAGACCTTCGACTGGCAGTTTCTGTGTAACCAGTTTTCTCCTGAAGGGTTTCACTGGTATAAGAACAGCTTGTTTTCGCTCTTTTTCTGTTCTTCAGCACACACACTCAATTTCACACATGCACACACACTCCCTTATGAGTGCGGCAAATTACAATTTAATCCAAATATATTCTAACACATCAGATACAAAGGATCGATGCTAAAATAGAAATCTCACCAGAATACAGTCCAACGGATCCCTAATAAAATGTTCCTTTCAGTGGGTTGACATGATTCACAAAGTCCTGTGAGCTGACACTTTTCTAACATAAACAATCCTTTCTTTTTTTTGGCGGTGGGTTATTACTCACTTACTTTCCTTTACCGTCCTGTAAACTCCCTATACTTGTTGGGGTGATGGGGTGAATCATTCCGCATACATGGCACCTTAATCTACATTCATTCAAATTATTTTCATTTATGATTTCTATGTCCCATTTACTAGCCTCTTAGTTAAAAATAAACCTTCTGATTTTGCTCTGACTATGAGAGGGGTGAAAATTTCACTTTCAATCTTATTTCTAGAGACAGCTTTGGAAAGTTGTCTCCAAATTTTTTTCCCCTGTGTCAGAACAAGAAAGAAAAGAATACATTACAATTTTATCACATGCTTTTCTTTTCTTTTTTTTTTTTTTCTGCTACTGTTCACATGACTGCCAGGCTTAATTTTAGCACAATTTTTAATAAGCTTGGTGCATCCCTCGTGCACGGAAGAAAAGGAAAAGGTTAGGGAAAATGTGGTATCAGAAAACTAACCACTTTGGCTGAGTGATCTTTCATCTATTGCATTGTATTTCCCCTGCTTCTTGTGCACAGGAACATACTGTTTTACGAATCGAGGAACATGCACAAATACATACAGGCAGGATGTGTTTTTGCCTCTTTCACTTTTTTAATGTAAGGGGGACCATGAATCTCATTATAATATGACGATGCTCATTTTATGAGGATGCCTGTTTACGTGTTGGCAGCAATACCTGATTAAACCCTGGGTATACAACTCCAGAAACTTAAATACTTCCTGATAATTGGCTGTAAGGAATCAGAAGGTGGAAACATAGTTCACATAATAAAAAACCTCGGAGACAAACACATATAGTTTTAGGTTGATCCACTGCCAACAGGGCTTCCAGACTGTGCCTCAGTTGCACAATACCACTCTGCCTGCTTTTGATAGGTGGAGAGCATATTTTGAAGAGGAAGTTATTATAACACCATCAAATAGTCAAACCGTGGCAGCTTTGAAGTAGCAATCCTCTAGCGTGCACCTGCATTGCACAATGCTTCCCAATGTACTGCCACGGTTGCATTCAGACACCAGAAACCACTGGCCTATATCATATTCAACTGCATCCAATTGCAGCTGGGTATCTGGAGCACTTGGAGCCCCTGCACTTATTATTCAGCGCACCTGCACGCCTTCAGGGATGGTTTTAAGTGTTTGTGACCCCTTGGACATAATAGCACGTCTACCAGAGTGAATTTTCTGGCATATATACTGACAACACACAGATAATGCTCCGAGATGAAGACGACTTACATTAAATGGAAACTTACGTTAAGGAATGAAAGCAAAAGGATATAAGGAGATTTGCTATGCAAGCATCAAAAATATTTTAAAAATGAGACTGCAGATCACGCATTGGGAATCCATAGCACAAACCTAATTGTGTGCCCTGGTACACTGCTCTGGGATTAGCCTTCAGTTTTTAGCTACCCCCTTCCCCCTAATCCCATAATGTAGGTGCAGCCATCACCTGGGGGAGCAGCAGATGCTTGGAAGCGAAGGCACGGATAAATGGGGGCCATCTCTGTCTTAACTTAGGCTGAGGAGAACTGGCTCAGAAGTTGGATACTATACTAATGAAACAAACTTTGTTTTTTGTTTTTGTTTCTGTTTTCTGAGAAAAGGACCCTGACAGAGTCTCTTAAGGAGAAACAATATGACACTAATGTGCCAGCAGAGGAAAGACAGCTCAAATTCAGTGACAATTTTAGATGTGTACAGTTCAGTAGTTAGTTTAAAGAAGTTATACTTAAGCATTCACAAGAATGAATAAAACACCAACTTTGTGCTTCGAAGGCATTGGAGATTTTCAAGCAAAGGCATCTTGAATAGAATGTTGTAGAACAGTAAGGTTGTGTCAAGATAAGGTTGGTAGTACGTAAAACTATGTCTCTCCACTTGTAAAATTCTGTAGGATTTTTTAAGAAAAGATTTTATTTATTGAGACACACAGAGAGAGAGGCAGAGACATGGGCAGAGGGAGAAGCAGGCTGCTCCATGTAGGGAGCCCGATGTGGGACTAGATCTTGGGGTTCCAGGATCACGCCCTAGGCCAAAGGCAGGCGCTCCATCACTGAGCCACCCAGGCATCCTCCATCCGTAAAATTTTATCTCTTCATTAAGGCATTTACACTTTGACTAGAATTAGAAAGTAGGTTTAAAACCAACTACGGGAAATAATTCACGATCAATAACATTTTGAACACAGGAGTGTCAGGCGACAGAAATACAGGGACAAGTACAAACTATGATATTGTGAAAGGCTTTGTACAAGGAGTGGTACTTGATCTGCAATTCAGTGGATGATCAGGGTTTCAATAAATAGTGGGGAGAGCAGGCAAAGGATGATCTAGGGAAAGGGATGAGAAAGTGAAATAAGAACCACACAGGACTGTGCATTTCACAGGGTAGTAAAAGATCAGCTTAATAAGTCAAAGGACATATGTTACAATGCCAAAAATGTAAAATAATAATGCACAGAAAATTTGCTAGGATTTGAAAGAGAATGGAAAAGCTCTGAATAAAAACAAATGTAATGAAGCAGGCTATGGGCACTGTGATAGGTATCTGAGCAGTGTATTGTATGTCTCAGACAATTTTTGAAATATTTAGGTGCTTGACTGAAAAAGTATTAGACAACACTTATTAACATACAACACTTTGATGCATTCAAATCAGCATTATTTCTGGAAACAGATAGCTGGAGCTTTGGTCCCAACCAGGATTATCTCCAGTGGAGCACAGCAGGACATGACATGATTCACTGGCATAGTTATTCCAACTTCATCGTGACCCCATTCTGCTTGTGTCTCATCCTACTCCTTCTAAACTAAAGAAAGTCTTAATGTATGTTGACTTAACTGGTACTTTATATTAACTATATAAATCCTACAATTTATAATTCTTCATTAGAAAAAATATTTCCTCTTCTTACATCTATTTCTCTCTTTTCACTCTTTCTCTAATTCGCTATTATTATTAATAAACTATAAAATTGATCACATATTAGAAAGATTAAATGATTCTTTGAGAAGGCCAGAGGAGGAAAGGTTTGGAAGAAAGAAGACCCTTTAGGTAACTAGGAGAGAGGTAATAAGTACTTCTCAAGGCGAGGCAGAAAGCCACAAATAGGTAGATGTTGAATCTCAGAAACCTTTCCAAGTTGTTTCTGGATATCATGAAGAATAAATTACTACAGGAAATTCCTGAAAATGTTGTCTAAAATAAGCACTCTATTTTGGATGAAGATAGTGCCACCATTTCCCCACTGAATTATGGATTCTAGCATTAGCTCCCTAACTCTTATTTTTCAAGCCGTCTGCCTCCATGAGATCCTTATATCTCTTGAGGATCAAGACACTGATACCATTATATACGCTTTCATGCTCCATTCCTTGAGCACACAGAACTCATTATTCACACCTGAATGTTATCATTGATGTGAAGGAAGACTACACCAAGAAGATATCAAATACTATTGATAATCTATGATGAGAAAGACCACTCCTTACAAATTACTTATTTCAAAACCATTCAGACTGGAATATAAATAAAAACTTGAAACCAAACACCAAAACCAAACCAAACAATAAAAATCCCATTCATTTTTGAAGCTGTGATGCTGGCATTCAGAATGATCCCAGGACCTAAACAGTTATGCATACTGGCTCTCGTTTGCTGTAAGGTATAGAGGATTTAAGGTAACACCAGGTCTGGGGTACCTGGCCAGCTCAGTTGGTAGAGCAGCTGACTCTAGATCTCAGGGTCATGAGTTCAAGTTCCACATTAGGCCTAGAGCTTATTTTAAAAATAAATAAAGTAACATCACGTCTGTATGTCAAGTACCATGTTTACATAAAAATCCAAAGTCCTCTGGTAATTATTGAGAACTTATAAAATTCAACGTTTATGATTTATTTATTATAATTTCAAATAAGATAAACAAACCTGCCTGGCATATATCCACAGAAGCACAAAGGCCAGAATATTTTCCCCTCAGGGACTTTTAAAAATCAGTGACACCTCTATTGAAATTAAAGTCTATATTTAAATAACCACCTCTTTATACTTTTAAATTACAGAAAACAGCGAGTGTCCTTAAAACCCACACCTCAGCATCTATAGGTTTCTTTCTTCACGCCTACGTTTCTCCCTTTGTCCTTTTTTTGACTCTACTGCATTGTGTCAAGTGTGCCAGTTTCTCCCTTTTATTTTATTTAGCTGCATCTGTATCTTACCCTTTATCTTATAGCTATCATCACATATGAATTAATTAATAAATCCTTGTAATTTTAGAGTCCTAA
Source organism: Vulpes lagopus (assembly GCF_018345385.1). Taxonomy (NCBI): domain Eukaryota; kingdom Metazoa; phylum Chordata; class Mammalia; order Carnivora; family Canidae; genus Vulpes; species Vulpes lagopus. The sequence continues at coordinate 47,763,549 of NC_054839.1, forward strand.
AAGGGTTAATGCAGCTTCCAAAAGAACCTGATTTACATGCAGCGATAAACTTATGCTCTGGCATGCAATAGTTAGTAAAAGCTGTTTGGTTTACAGGGGCAAATTCGAAAGTATAGCATCTTTGAAAATAGTCTGATTTAAATATGAGACTATTCTTCATCTTTAAAAAGGATGTTTTCTTATGCTTTTATTGCCTGTGTTAGCTAACCCCATCTCAGATAATGACACCATTTTTGATGACACAGATGAATACATCTAAAATTCAAGTCATCCTCCCAGCAAAGTGGTAATCCAGTAAGGAAGGTCAATGAAAACATGCCTATTAAGCCGAACCCTTTGCAAGAAGCAGGCAAGATAGTCTTATTAGCGTTTTTCTCCCAGGCTTGCTATCTGATTTCTATTGGGATGTGTATCTATTTACCAGTTTAAATTTCATTGTTCATCTTATTTCTAGCACTTGTTTGTTTTCAATTGCTAGAGACAAGTACGCAGAATCGGGTGTCATTTTTAACAGTCTCAGAAAATAGAGTTAATTCAGATGCAACTAATCCTCTCCTGCTTATTATTTAGTAATCAACACCTGCCAATAGGATTTGGGAGTCCCAAAAGATAGATTTTTCAGAAAAAATTTTATATGTTCTGTATTTTCAAAGACATTCTAGTCTCCAAAAGCTTTTCATTAAATTCATAGAACTCCACTCTTGAGACAGATCTAAAGTTTCAATTCAGTTACCTTAAGTGAGATGGATATAGTTCTGAAAAAATAGAGGGGTACCTTGCTCAGATGAGTATTTTTAAAAATACAATTTTTTTAAAAAATATTTTATTTATCCATCCATGATAGACACACGGAGAGAGAGAGAGAGAGAGAGAGAGAGAGAGAGAGAGAGCAAGAGAGAGGCAGAGACACAGCAGAGGGAGAAGCAGGCTCCATGCAGGGAGCCCGAGGTTGGACTTGACCCCAGGTCTCCAGGATCATGCCCTGGGCTGAAGGCAGCGCTAAACCGCTGAGCCACCTGGGCTGCCCAAATACAATGTTTTTAAAGAAAGAAGCAATATGAAATACATGTATGTAAATATATGAGTGGGGAATATATATAAAACTATACTTCTCTGTAAGTGTGATTCCTACAAAAACTATTTTTATTGTGATTTAAACAAAAGCTAAAAGTCCTTAACGCATATGCATACACATACACAGATGACAATAAATATGTATTTTAAGCAAAAATGCCTTCTGTGAAATGAAGTTTGTCTGAAAGAACTATTAAAATTGATAGTGTCGGGATGCCTGGGTAGAGCGTCTGCCTTCAGCCCAGGGCGTGATCCTGGAGTATGGGGATCGAGTCCCTCATCAGGCTCCCTGCATGGAGCCTGCTTCTCCCTCTGCTGGTGTCTTTGCCTCTCTCTCTCTGTGTGTCTCTCATGAAAAAAATAAATAAAATTTAAAATAAAATAAAATAAAATAATAAATAAAATAAATAAAATAAAATAAAATAAAATAATAAAATTGATAGTGTCCCAAAGGTAACTTTAGAATAATATACAGATAGTTTGAACCTAAACAATTTGGCCTTGATCTTACTAAACAACTCCTACCCTCACGCTGCTAATACTGCAACAATTGTTGCTACTATTATTATGGATAGTTTTAAAATACATTAAGAGTAGGAAAGGAAGGATAACTGACATTTTAAATAAAGCCTGTTCTTGGAATTATTTCTCTAAAACCATTCTGTTCTTATTACCTTTAGTGTTCTGTAAGTTTATTGGAAGCTGATGTTTTTTATCCTGTATGATTGGGTCATCCCAAGAATGAAAATTTAAGCAAAATCAATACACTCAATAGCATGTTCTAGAGTAAATATACAGAAGTGTTTCTTGTAATGGATTTTACTGGCAATGACAAGCCATTTTTCTGTAACAGCTTTAATATTTTGTAATCATGAAAGCACACTGAAGCAATGGAGAAACTGGGAAAAGAGGTCAGGAAATTCATATATAGGAAGATAGGAGATGTGTCCCTATATATCACCCTGCTATGTAATCAAACTGAGAGTCAAAAAGCTATTGGAGAATGCTACCCTTGAATCAGAGCAAAAATAAAAATGTGCTTTTAAAGGATATGAAAGCTTATCCATACATAATGCAGTATGAACATCAAAAGGTGTCTACAGTGATGTTTTAAATACTTTCTTATCTTGGAGAGTACTTTCTGTGATTTAATTGATAATCAACCATACCTGGAGCAAAGAACAGATGATAAAAGTGAAGTGTATTTCCCATGAGTAATATTAACAGGGAAATAAATATAAATACATGAGAGCTCATTTTATTTTCAGACTTGTAATCTAAATCCAATCTAAAAAGAAATTCATATTGACATCACAAGGAGAATTCGTTGAGACAGTCTTTTTTAATTTCAGGCATGCTATATTTGAATTTTTCCCCCTAAAAATATGTATGCTCAGTCTTAGGAGAAGTGATCCTTTGTGCTGCCAAAACTATTTTTGAATAGCTGCCTAACAATTTCCATGGTCATTACCGAAAAAGGTTATACAGTAGTCCTCCCTTCTCTATGGGGATATGTTCTACACCCCCAGTGGATGCCTGAAACCATGGATAGTACCAAACCTTATATAAGCTATATTTTTGCCTGTATATACATACCTACAATAAAGTTTATTTTTCAAATTTATTTTAAAAATTAGGTACACTAAGAGATTAACAATATCTAATGACAATATAATGCAATTATAACAATATACTCTAATAAAAATTATATGAATATGATCTCTCTCAAAATATCTTATTGTATTGTACACACCCTTTTTGTGATAATGTGAGATGATAAAATACCTATGTGATGAGATGAAGTGAAGTGAACAAGTCAAATTTCAATACTTTATTTCACAATGAATCCCTTTGCAATCTTTAGGAAAATGTCAGAAACCTCCACACTGAACCCTAAAATACCTTTAGAATGTTGTAATTATTTGAGACAATTGGAGAATGTGGAACCTGCTAGTGGACACATATTTAGGATCACAAAGTATCTGCCCAAAGAGAGACCAACTTGAATTTGAGAGAGTGTCACCTAACCTTAAATTTTTAGGTGACTTATTTTAATTTTACTAGTTCAGATGAGTATGTTCCTTTACCTATAAATATCTAGTATTAAAACTCAAGCCCCCTCCCCAAAAAAATGGAATGAAATCTAACTATTTGATTGGGCAAATTTCTCTTTTTTTTTAAGATTTTATTTATTACTTATTCATGAGAAAGAGAGAGAGGCAGAGACACAGGCAGAGGGAGAAGCAGGCTCCATGCTGAGAGCCTGACGCGGGACTCGACCCCGGGACTCCAGGATCATGCCCTGGGCCAAAGGCTGACGCTGAACCGCTGAGCCATCCAGGGATCCCCTGATTTGGCAAATTTCTAATAAAAGATATATTTTAGTATTTTATTCACTGAATTGATAAAAACATACATGATCACAAAAGAAAATACCTAATTATTACTGTAAATAAGGTCATGGTGATAAGTATAATAGCAAAATAGAAAAATTATTAAGTTAGAAGTACTTGGCAAATAAAAACTTCTTATCTATTGGGAATGACGCTTTTATGATTAAAAACATATATATCTGCACATAATTTTGCATAAAATTCCAAATATGAATGATTTATTGTAAGATCAACCATTTATTTTAAAAGTTCACAGTCTAACATATAATAACTATTGATCTCCTTATTATCCATAAACATAAAGATTATCTAAGCCATATATTTGAGAGATAACCATGATTTAAACAAAAATATAGTTATGATGACTTTATAACACACAGATAAAATGATTATATGTGATATAATCATTCTAGTATGTTAAAAATCAAAGAAATATATATGTGCAAAAATAGGAAAAGATAATAGTCAGTGAAACTTCAGTAAGTGTGTTGTAAATTGAAGAGTTTTATTGTAGCATATATGTTGATAGAAAAAATTCACAAGCTTCACCATCTTAATACTTTAAGTGAAGGAAATAGAAGTTTTGAAATGATAAGATAACTTCCAATGCACCAGAAAACTATCAATAAAGGACTACAACCAAAAAGGCAAGCATGCATATCCTTATCTATGCACCCTTTGTACCCATGATGAAAGAACATATTCCCATACCAAATGGAAATGAATGGAAGGAGCCTTGCCTAAGGACAAAAATCTTCTGGAACTATTTAGTGGACGTAAAAATAAAGGCCTAATCTACCTTGCAAAGGCCTTTGGGTTTCCTGAGGCCCAGTTCTAACTCCCAGATGACGCTGGTTCACATTAGTAGATAGTGATGGTGGAGCATAGGTGAGTACATGCACACACCTGTGCGTGTGCGGGAAGCATGCACGTGCTCACCAGCAGAGAGTCTATGTCAAGTTAAGAGGGAGAGATTTTTTTAAGAACACATAGAATAATGTTCAGAAATTTAAATTCTAAAAGCCAAAATGTTTTTTCAGTATAAATTTTATCCTTAAATTTAATTTCAATTTTTACAGAATTGAAAAAATAAAACTTTTTTCCCAATTGATTTTAATAAATGTGAAGTCGCAACTATTTAAGGATAACAGGGATGATTTTACATAGATGTGTCAGTATATGTGTAGGTACATGCACTCATGTTGTCAAACTTTCCCCCTCACTCCCCCGAATCAGACATAAATAAAACTCTCCTCACTGTAGCACTATCTGTTTAAGGACTTTACTTGCATTTTCTCTCCAATTTCCATTCATTTCCATACAGAAATAATGTAACCTCTTCTCTTTTTCTGGCATGAGTAAAGCAACACAAATGAATATAACAGTAATTGGTAGATTGGTTTAACACACATGTATATTTTTCAAGTACCACAAAAACCTGATATAGTATTTTTCTCAACTGGCTTGTTTGCCTTGTGTAGAGGTTAAACTGCTCAGAAACCAATCTAATCTCTCAAAAGCATTCAAGTGACTCAGGCTTGGACTATATACAATCCAGACATAGAAAAATATAATGTGATGAACTAAAATTTCACCTGAGATACTTATTTCTCTTACTTAATCCATTCAGTCATGTCAAATTTCAATGTGTTTTCCCAGAGTCTCTGAGTCCCATTCTGAACATACTTCGAAATTAAAATATGTTGACAAAATTTATCAAGTTCAGAGGATTTTAATTTTGAGCTTCACTAGCTGTTGCAATTGATAGGAACTTTTTTCTGCCCTGCCTTTAGGAATCTGTAATAGGGTGATGTGTACAGATTTTACAGTCATGCGTAAAGTAGTCTTTGATATATATCCATAAAATAACACTTCTAATATGGAGTGCAATTGCCTGTCCAAAGTGGAAGAAGAATTTGTGGACTCAATTTCTTAGGTGAAACAGTTTCTTCTTCAGGCTGCAACAGTCATGTAACTTGCTCTATACCCACAACTAACACCGGAGGAAAATAATCAACCTCCTTTCCTATATCAACTCACAGTCCAATCTACCAATTTCCTCCCTAGTATATTCTACACTAACTCCAAAGTGAAATTTGTATAAGAGGTGATTTTCTTTTTACATTAAATAACTAAAGAATTGAACTACTTCAACTCACTTAAGAACAATAAATGTAAAAAAAACTCTGATGTAAAAAAAAAAAAAAAAACTCTGATGTAAAAAAAAAAAAAAAAACTCTGATGTAAATGAATATTTAGATTCTCTTTTCAATCCTTTATGCCACACAGCTTTTCCTGAGATACTAATAGTACTGATGCAGATATAATAGAATAGAATTACTTATTTACTATACCACTTTCTCTTAAAGAAATCAAGTCTACAAGTTCTGCATTAATGTGTGTATAGTCTTACGAGTGCCATCATCTAACAAGTAAAATTCGGATCACAGAGAAGAAAGCTAGCAGATGAAGAAATTGCTCACCTGGAGGAAGCAGATCAACAGACTGAAGTCTAGTTGTGATGGTGTGTAGGGTGAGGATAGCAAAGGAAAGCAAAGTCGGGAATGCTTGAAAAATAAAATATTTTTAGTTAACAACTAGAAAAACCAAGTGGGAAAAAAGGGCCAATTGAATCATGAATCCTTCTCTACCGATTGCAATTTTTATATTAAAATTCTTTAGATTGTTCAGTCCTTAAAAGATAACGGTCATTGGTATTTCCCCAGATATGTACAACTTAGTGTGATTGGAAGAAAATTACTTTGGGGGAGTATTTCAGTTTAGATGAGATAGAAACAATGCAAAATAGCTATATGAATGCCTAGGTCAATGGGAAAAATACTCTTGTGATGATGGATTCACTTATCCTAGATAAAACAAAAACCTTTCTGTAATAGTGGGTAGAAGATAAGTAAGCAGGCCACCAAGTCAGTTGCAGACTGTTCTTTAATATCCCTAGAGAACGAGGCTTAATAGAAATGTTCACTGCTAGTGAAATTTCGATGTGTATTGTCTGGAACTTGAAACAACAGACTATTTGAAACTTAGCTCTTTACTCAGTCACTTAGAAACTCTTAATTTTTGGAAGCATACTGACTTTAATAATGAGAAATATGCATATTTCTGTAACTAATCCAACTCTTTTTTGTACATATATTTTTTATAAAATTAAAGAGATGCTACATTTTGTTTTTGTCTTGCCTTTTAAGCACCTCTAACTTAGCCATATATGGAGGTACAACTGGTCAGCTTCTTACACATGAAAAACAGAGAACGCTTTCTTTGGACCTAAATGCACAGTGAATATATGAAATCAATTGCTATCTGAAAATTCTGCCCCCCAACCCCCCCAAAATGCCTGTTGGTAAGCAAAGTAGCTTTATTTTTTAAATAGTCTCATTTTCTTATTTTCAACCTTTATTCAACATCTGTTGCTTGCCCCTCCCCTGTAATGTAATTATACAGGATTCCAATGTAAAACAGGTTGAGTAGTTAATAACAGGCAGCTCAAACATTTTTCCACACTGTTGCCCTGCAGATGTTTTCTTTCATTTTTTTCTCTTTTCCCTGGCTTTGTGTTTAATTTGTGTATGTTTCTCTCCTATTCTTAAAGTATATTCCCACAACAGATGGAAACACCTGAAAATAAGTCTGCCTCATACACATGCTTAAATGATGCCTATTGTGATATTTAAGTCAGAATAGAGAATACAGAATATTGGTTAATAGAAAAAAAATAATCTGTAAGTCACCTTGTTACTACGTTCAATTTAAAATTCTGAAGAGACAATCTGGTTTTTGCCAAAGTAATTTGAGGAAAAGTTTATAGTCTACAACCTTCATTTATTCTTATTTTGTTACCAGACTCATTTGTCATTTTTGCATTTGACACAATTCTCTTAAGTTTTCATTCCCCAGATATTGGATTGTTTTTTTTTTTTTCTATCCATGGACCATTTTACTATGTAAAAGGCACTTTACATTCATTTGATAATAATCCAAATTCAGTGACCAAAATCTAACATATTTCAGGTATATTCAAAATATAGCATATATTTTGAAAATAATAAAAGAATCATATAAGGTATAGAACTGTTTTGTTCAGAAAAATATATTTTATCAAAATTGGAGGAATAAAAAAAAGGTATAAGGTATGTTCTGGGTTGGATACTGTCCCCAAGTAGTCCTGTGCACCAGGAACATTTGAATATGACCTTATTCAGAAAGAGGGTCCTTGCAAATGTAATTACTTAAAATGAAGTCATACTGGATTGGAGTGGGCCTTAATCCAAAGTATGATGCTCTTATAAGAAAACTGAGACACAGAAACAGTCACACCGAGAAAATGCCATGTTAGGATGGAAATAATCATTGGAGTATTGTGCTAGCTTTGCTGCAACCATCAGAAGTCACTAGAGGCAAGGAAGGATCCTCCTCTGGAGTCATTTGAGAGCATAGCCCTGATGATACCTTGATTTTGGACTTCTGGCCTCCGGAATAGAGAGAGAATAAATTTCTGTTATTTTCAGCCACCCAGTATATTATTTTGTTGTGGCAGCCCTCTAAAACTGATTTTGGTTTCTGGAAGTGATATGCTGTTTCACACCTAAAAATGTGGAAGTGACTTTGGAACTGGGAATGGTAATAAGCTGGAAGAATTTTGAGGTTCATGAGTTTTAAAAGCCTCGTTTGCCTTGAGGGGCCTATTGGAAGAAATACAGACATCAAAAAACTTATGACTCTGCTCAGAGCTCAGTAAGAAGTAAGGAGAGCTCGAGAGAAAGTTTCTACCATCTTTGAGGATATATATGTGGCTTTATCATCAAGCACAGAAAGTACATAAAAATATGAATGTTAAAGGTGTTTCTCATAAAGTCTCAGATGGAAATGTTATTGGGCAGTGGAAGGCAGGAAACTTGGCCAATCTTGAATGAAAAGTAGAAATTGTAATTGACGAATTTGGATATTTAGCTAAAGAGCTTTCTGAGCAAAGTATAGGAGGTATGGTCTTGGTTTCTCCTTTCTGGCTATAGTAAAATGTGAGGGCAAAGAGGTCAACTGAGGAATGAACTTTTAGGCAAAAAAGAAACCAACACCTGATTTGGAAAATCATCTGCCTATCCAGATAACATGCTCTGGAAACAAGGATGAGTGTGTAGCTAGACAGCCATTTGCTGTAGAGATTAGGGTGTGATTTATGGATCCAATCAACCATCATTAGAGAAGTCAGAATTAGAGATAAGACTACTAAGGATGGATCTATGGAGAACATGTTTGTTTAAGGGTGTGGATCCCCTCAACATCCACAGAAGACAAACAGTTACCGAGAATTTTATGTAACACTGCTAACGTGGACCGAAGAGGACAGAGGTGAGACAAAATGAAGGAAAAATTACTCTCAAGTACAGCCAGAGATACAGGGACCAGGAAGAGTAGGCTACTGCCGCAGAGGGTCAAGAGGGCTTAGAGCATAGAGCACCAGGACACAGAGAATTATTCTCAGGCCTCTAAAAATCTAATGGAATTTGCCCTGCTGTGCTCCACTTCCTTTAGACTAGTAACCCTTTTATTCCTTCCATTTTCTTCCATTTACAAAGAGAGTGTCTATCCTATGGTTGTTCCACCACTGCATTTTGGAAACAGGTAATTTCTTTTCTAGTTTGATAGGTCTGTGGAAGGAGAGGAATGCTGCCCAGGGGGGACCATACCCAGAGTCTCACCTATACCTGATTTAGATGCTGAAATGTGAGACTTTTTTAGTTGATATTTAGATGAGATATGGGACTTATGGTTATGCTATAAAGAGTTAAGATGTTCGGGTGATATTGGGAGGGGAGATGGATTTTTTAAATGGGACAGATATGAATTTGGGGGTCCACAGGGTAGACTGGGTTGGAGACTGCTCCTCCAAAATTCATGTCCACCTAGAAAATAAAAATGTGACCTTATTTGGAAATAGGGTTTTTGCAGACATAATCACTTAAGGTGAAGTCAGTTAATACTAGAATGAATCTAAATCCTAAGACTGCTATCCTTACACAAAGAGAAACAAGGGACACAGAGACAGTCATACAAGGAGAATACCATATAACCATGGGAGTAGAAATGGGAGTGATTTGTCTACAATCGCTGGCAACTACCAAAAGCTGGGAACAGGCAAAGAAGAACCCTAGTCTAGAGCTGTGAGAGTATGGCCCTGCTAATACCTTAATTTTGGACTTCTAGTCTCTAGAACTGCCAGAGAATAAATTTCTGTTTTTTTAAGCCACCCAATTACTCGTATTTTGTTACAGCAGCCCTAGGAAACTAGTACGGATTGTCAAAAACAAAACAAAACAAAACCCTTCAAAATATAAAATACCCAGATGGAAAAAAAAAAAAATCGCTGTGGAGAATGACAATAGGGCAAATTAAAAAGTAGATACCAGGAAAAGCAAAATAAGATTAATATGAATGAATTAACATGTTGTCTTCTACACTATGGTTCATAAATAAACTAAATTTGGCATAAGAGATAGATGCATATGCCAGTAAAATTGATGCTGTTGAGTATAAGGCTTAAGTGAAATCACACAGGAAAAATATATCTGTGTGTGTGTGTGTGTGTGTGTGCGTGTGTTTGTGTGAGATTATCCAAATCTTATGAAGTATTTTGAAATAGAATATTTTCTTAAAATTCCTGCAAATTAATAGCTCTCTGTGCTTATTGTCTAAGATCGCTAAGACTTCTCACTTCAGTGTCTATTACTTTCGATTTGTGTGTATATTAATCACATTTTTGGTACCATGTGTATGGCAGCTTTGCTTAAGATTTTCATGCATATAAATGGGCTTTTAAACAAAATGTGACTGTAGGTATGTACACATAGGTGCATGAGTATTTAGATTAACAATAAAAAAAGTCTCTTGTAAGGAGAAAGTATATCTCCATATATGTAAATATGGCTTCAAATACATGCTTGTTTTTAGTCAGAAATTTACTTAGCATTATCTGAAGGCATATATTAATAAATTTTTCCACTTTTTTAAGGAAATGAATGCATAAAAATCAAAATAGTTTTTATGCTTATATGGGTGACATTTGACTTAATTTTTTCATTTAAGGGGAAAAAAATAAGGCAGAAATATATTTCCATTAAGAAATACAATATTGGGCAGCCCGGGTGGCTCAGCGGGTTTAGCGCCGCCTTCGGCCCAGGGCGTGATCCTGGAGACCTGGGATCAAGTCCCATGTCAGGCTCCCTGTATGGAGCCTGCTTCTCCCTCTGCCTGTATCTCTGCTTCTCTCTCTACCTGTTTCTTGAATAAATAAATAAAATCCTTAAAGAAAAAAAAAGAAATATGATACTTGAGGCTCGCCTGGGTGGCTCAGTTGGTTAAGTGGCTGCCTTCGGCTCAGATCATGATCTCAGGGTCCTGGGATAGAGCCTCATGTCAGGGGGGTGCTCAGTGGGGAATCTGCTCAGTGGGGAATCTGCTTCTCAGTGGGGAATCTGCTTCTCCCTCCCACTCATGCTCTCTCTCTCTCTCACAAATAAACAAATAAAGATTAAAAAAAAAAAGAAATATAATACTACATTTCACCCAGAGATTCTGCACATTAGCAAAAGTTATATGCATTATTAGCAAAGTATTTCTTTTTAATAATTGAGTGCACACATGCACAAAAACATAGTTTCCCTGGGGGCTTTATGTCCCAGCATATTAATAAGTCATCTTTTTTTTGGTAAACACTTACCTTAGTCCTTTTGGGGTATTATAACAAACTACCATAGACCAATGATTATAAACAACAGAAATTTATTTTCACAGTCCTGTTAGCTAAAAGTCCAAAACTCAGCCACCTGCAGACTCAGTGTTTGGAGAAGACCTACTTATTGGTTCATGGAAAGCTGTGTTTTCTCTATGTCCTCACATGGGAGAAGGGGGGCTATTATAAGGCCATGAATCCCATTCTTGAGGGCCCCACCCTCATGACCTAATCTTCTCTCAAAAGCATCATACTAAACATTAGGTTTCAGTATATAAAATTTGGAAGGGCACAAAAATTCAGTCTATAGCCACACTCTTCTTCATGAAAGGAAACAAATGCTGTGAGAGGGGAAAAACTAAATATCAAAGAGCTCTACAAAGAAATGGAACCAAATCTCATACCTGGTGTTTTGGAACCACCTAAAAATAATTATATATTATTATATATATATATGTATAATATACATATATTATATCTCAGTGTATGTTAGTTATTGGGTATTCATGTGCGCTTTGCAAGTGAACAGTCTAAGAATGGATCCAAGTTACATATCTCTCAAAGTGGTTGAACCTAATGGTGTATAAAAACTGACATTAGTATCTTACACATAAATGCAAGAAATTTATCTTTCACTGTTTTGTTATACTGTTTCAAAGTAGAATATTTCTGTCATTTTATTTCAGTTTCTTTAAATAAAAAATCAATGCATGCTTTATTGCGGCATAGCAAATTACCCCCTGTCACTTTATCTCAAATAATGTCTTCTAAGTACCATACCTACATCTTAGGTTTCAGTGGCTTCTTGGTAGGGATTTGAGTCACCGAGCTGAGCTTTACAATAGCAACGAGCTATTAAATTAATTTTTCTTTGCTATTTGGCTCTCAATCATTATGCTGACCCAGAAAAAGAATGCAAAATTAAATTTTCAAAACTGATTTATAATATCAGAACTATAATCAAAGGGAAACAATACTTGGTACACTTTGGGTTTTCTACAAAAGTTCAGCTGACTATTAGACTGCTTTAGTGAGCAGATTTTATAATCTGTAATTCTTACCAAAACGCCATGAAGGCATAATAGGCCACGTAATCATCATTATCTTTGACGACGGCTACAGAGAAGAGGGAAATCATTTAATCCATGTGACATGTGCCATGTCAAAACAAAATGGCACACTGACAGGGACAGGCTGGGTTATGATTAAATTTCAGAAATTACAAACCTATGTAGCTGAATTCTCATTCATTTTAGTCTTGTAATCAGAGGACAGGTATTTAAGAATATTAAAATACCCAACTAGGTCAGAAGAAAATCTTATCTGAAAATTCTCTGTGAATTTCCTTAATTCAACAACAATAACAATGACAGTAAAAAAGAAAAAAGGTAAGTCAACATTCTTATTACAACAGAAAGCAAACATCACTAGAGCGCTGTGCAAGCAAAAAAATGCACGAGCTTACATATATGCCACAAGCACAGATGAGTTCTATTGTGAAACTTTATTCCTTATTCTGACTTTGGACTTCAAAATGTATTTCATTACATAAAAAAGCCATAGTAAAATAGATTCTGAGTTTAGTTTACAAAAAACCCGCTTAAGTCGTAGGGTGGCTGACTATAGTACTAAGAATACTAATTCTGACTTTAATTTGAAGTCCTAGCAACAAGGAACAGTAAAACATAATAGGAAGTGGAGAAGGAACAGAGCTGGTTCCCTCCAGTCCAGACACTGGAGTGATTCTATGAGAATATATGAGTAAGAGTTTGTCTTCTTCCAGTCTCCTTTGTTCTCTCCTGTATTTTCCCTCCATTTAACACACTTTTCTCCCACTTTTGAATTTATTAGACTTCCCTTACTTTCCCAATCAAGAAATACCATATTGGTTTATTTACTTCCTCAGTAAGTTTGCTATGCTCCCAAACTGCCTAAAGATTTTTTCCTCCCTCGAGAAAACTCTCCTTCAGGCCACGCAGTTCATATCTGGTATATGTTACGCATACAAACATGAAAGCAACCCGATTAACTTTATCCAAATTCAGGCGACTTAATAAACCCCTAATTCCCTCAATATTTAGAGAAAAATAAGGCACCTTTTGTGACCTTTTTAATGAATTTCTTGGCCAAAGAGTCCAGGTCTTTACAAAAAATGGTAACATTTACGAAACTAGTTAACTGCCTGGTCTGTGAAAATTGATCAAAGTAAGCTGAGGGCATGAAAACACGAGCAAAGCAGAACACACAAATGCACACGTGCACCTGCATTCACACAGATGCATACACACTTTTATAGAGAAACAGAAAGGCCAGTGTCACATGGGAGCCTGCCAGCATCCCTGGCTGGGCCTGCTTCTAATAGCCATTTCCTTTTCCCACTTTTTGAAGGCACAGTCAGCAGCAGGGGTTCAGAATGTGGCAAAGACAATGAGGAAGGGAGAGTGTTCTGTGTATGTGGGTCATTTATAAATCAGGCACTGCCTGTCTTGCTACATGCAGCTGCATATGACACTGCTGAGTTCTTTCACTACTCAGAGAGCACAATGCAGGCAATGAGAGAGCAGTCCTACCATCTTCGTCTCCAGCTATCTGCTCTGTGTGAGAAGTTGAAAATTTCAACCTTTAAAACTGCATTCTTACGAATATAAATAATATTTGGCGGTTAAGAATAGTGAGGAAGGGCAGAGACTGAATTTGGCAAACCCCATAGCTGGATCTGAAGTCTCACTGCACTTATTCTGGATCAAATCACTGAACTTCAACGTTCCTTCATTCTTCATCTGCAAAATGGGGATATCCTCATTGGGCCGTTTTGAAGATTAAAGGAGCACATGCATGCAAAGCACTTAGAACAGTTCACAAAAACAACTCAGTGGACGATGCCAGGAAGTTATAATGCCAGGGCAGTGCTGGCAAGTCAAAGAAAGTACAATAAAATTTGTACACAGACTCAGTGTGAATGAGAAGCTTGCTGGAAGTGAAAGCCACTCATCTTGGGGCTCAATGTTTTAATATTACAGAGCAAAACATACATTACTGTTGTCACTTTTATTTTTATAATACATCTCACCCTAAATTCAAGCATAGGATGAGTAATACACATAATCTTTTTGGGGGTGGTATTAATTTATACAGTTGCAGTAGAAAGGTCGAAAATATATGAATTTTTTCCTCTAGGGCATTTTGGGAGTGAATGGAATCAGAATTTCTGAAACAATGATGTCTGTGCTTCTTTAAGAGGAAAGTACATTCAAGATACACAAGGTAATTTTATAAACTATGAAAGGTGATGCTAGTTTTGGTTTTTCTTTGATTATTTTAATTAATCAAATACCAGTTTGAACAATTATTTCCACTACATCTTAATGTTGGGAAAAATAATGAAGAAGGTTTATTTTTTGTTTGGCCTTTTTTTTTTAAGAGTTTCTTTATAGTAATCTCTATACCCTCTGTAGAATTTGAACTCAGAACCTCAACCAAGATCAAGAGTCTATTGTACCTACTGAACCAGCTAGGAGCCCCTGTTTGGCCTTCTATTCATTATTCACATATGGTTTATTAACATTCAAAGAAATAGTGACTAAAAAATACATCTTATTTAACTCTTAATTGAACATTGTGGAAAGAACTTAATTTTCAGAATTGCTTGCCTGAAATTTTCTTAAGATCTATTTCATGTTTCCACGTGTATGACTTACTTCTCACATACAGAGTAATAGTTACAGTGATGCACTTGTTTTATATTTTTCCAAAGGTATTTGGACAATATCAATATACCTCTAAACAAAAGAAAGCAAGTATTCACTCCCACAATCAAGCCATCTCTTAAGTCAAGCATACTCATCCAAACTCCTTTCCTATTTATGAGAGAGAGAGAGAGAGAGAGAGAGCGAATGGGAGAGACACAGGCAGAGGGAGAAGCAGGCTCCATTCAGGGAGCCCTATGTGACACTCGATCCTGGCTCTCCAGGATCACGCCCTGGGCCGAAGGCAGGCACTCAACCGCTGAGCCACCCAGGGATCCCTCCAAATTTCTTTCCTAGCAACTATTGTTTATATGCATACACAGTCTTTGTGTAGTTTGAATCTCAAAGGAAATGTAATTATGTGTGGTAATTTATATTTTAGGGATGAGAGGCTTAGAGATCCTGCAATAAAATGTCCTTATTTTCCAGGTAAGAAAACTAAATTCAGAATAGTTAGTAGCAAAATAAAAAATTACTCTCCTAATCCCAAGTACAGTTCTTTTCCCTCAATCTATGTATTCATACATTTTTCTTTTTATGTTGTGTTTTTGTAGTAGTCACCCATAAAAAACAGATGACCACATAACATGTCCAAACAAGGGTATTTCTGAAAGTGATAGAGACCACTATTAATGATTATGTCTGGACAACAGGTGTATACAGAGATTTTTTCTGGGTAAATAATGACAAATGATAATCTATCTATAAAGAAAGACTAAGTTTAGCATCCTCTGATATGTTTCTGAAAAGGTCATTTAAATAATAAAACAAAAACCTTATTTGGGATCAGTAATATTAACATTTATTCTAGATACTAATATGAATTTTTATTATTTAAAACTGGAAAACGATCGCATATTTATTGACTGTATTAAAAGATGTTTCATCTACATACATAGAAAAGTGCAGTAGAAAATCTTTACGGCATGGGGTGCCTGGGTGGCTCAGTTGTTTGGGCATTCAACTCTTGATTTTATTTCAGGTCATGATCTCAGGGTCGTGAGATCAAGCCCGGTGTTGGGATCCATGCAGGGTATGGAGCTTACTTAAGATTCTTCCTCTCCTTCTCCTTCTGCCCCACCCCTTACTCAGAAAGAAAGAAAAGAAAGAAAGAAGGAAAGAAGAAAGAAAGAAAGAAAGAAAGAAAGAAAGAAAGAAAGAAAGAAAGAAAGAAAGAAAGAAAGAAAGAAAGAAAGAAAGAAAGAAAGAAAGAAAGAAAGAAAGAAAGAAAAATGAAGAAAGAGGAAAAAAAGAAAATCTTTGCTGGTTTGTGAGAAAAATCCTTAATACCACAAACAAAAATAAGGGAATGTTAGGGAAATCCACACAAAATAAGAGCTAATCAAAAACCTTTAAACCAAATTAAGAGTTATAAAAAAGAGTAGTGATAAAAACATGCCTTAAAAAATCAAATAAATAAAACAGCTAGTGAAAAACAACATATAAAAAAAGAGGAGAGATCCCTGGGTGGCTCGGTGGTTTAGCACCTGCCTTTGGCCCAGGGCGTGGTCCTGGAGTCCTGGGATCCAGTCCAGGGTTGGGCTCCCTGCATGGAACCCGCTTCTCCCTCCTCCTGTGTCTCTGCCTCTCTCCTTCTCTCTCTCTCTCTCTCTCTGTCTATCATGAATAAATAAATAAAATCTTTAAAAAAAGAGAGAGAGAGAGAGAAGGATAAAAAGGCACTAGATCCAGAATGAAAATGCAAGTATGCAAAGAGACTGTATGAATTAATCATACAAAACAGAAGGGAGAAATATAATGTGCAAATTTGATGAAGCGATTCTAGTGGTGCTCACTTGAGTAATCAAAGAATGACAGATCAATAATTAAAGTTAGGAAGAACTGAAAGAATAGTTTCTTTAAAATTCAGGAAATTAATAGAAAGGAAACCTCACCTCTTTTTTTTTTTTAATTTGGGGAAGAAACAAACCAGAAATATGAATAATTTCACACACACACAAACTTTAAAAACACAAATCAATGAAACATAACTAAATATAGACTCTCTAATATCTCTTTTGACACAACATCAATGCCTACAAGGGAATGCACACATTACAATAATACACGCTGAAACCATTCAAATGTACCATGGCTAGTAATTATCTAGGACACTAAAAGATCCTGGCAAAAGTTAATCTAATAAATCTGCCATTATCTTTAATACTTCAAATCTGCGCCTTGAGCTAAACAGTTGTCAGAACGGAGCTCTGTTTACATAGAACTGAATCAGAGTGGGGAAATAAAGATGTCAAGGCTTTTCCATTTTTTTTTTTCCCTTTCGGTTGTTGACATGAAATGATTAGCTGGTACATTTTATTCTGACTTTCCACACGGTGCCAAAGATCGCCTTTCTCCCCCCTCCTAAATATGCTACATAACGTGAAGGTGACTGCTCATTTGAGTTCTTCAGCTCTGAAAACTGGCTTTGGCAGTGTTCAAGGCCATTCTACACGGCAACATTTCTGATCATTATATCTCTATGACCCGAATCAATCAGCCTCAGGGTGAGAAGCAATATGTTGGAATATTTTTCGAAAGGATCATATTATTTAATGATTTCTGTAAAACAGGTGATTTCATTTCACTAGATAATACTCAAAATTAGTACTGTAAATTGTTCAAAACACAATACGGTGCTCTTTGGTGTTTTCAGGAACATAAGCAGAAATAATTGCCTGCTGTTTCCCTGGAAGATTAAGAGAAAGTAGTATGAACTTTATAAAACATGAAACACTGATGTTGGAACCTTGATTTTCCTTCAAAACTGTTGGACTCTGCGCAGGCAAATATTCTATAATCTCGATTTCTCTATCAAGTCAACAAGAAAAGTTACTCTGAATATCTCTCAGTAATGGTAGCTAATATGAATGATCATATGTTGTTAAAGAAAAGCTAAGCAAAATAAACAAAAACCACAAAACCCTCTCCTCTTTCTATATGTATCTTTTCATATCTATACATTCTTTCCATATTTATACATACATACAGAAATGCAACCAATCAATTCAGAATACATCAGGTTAAGGTAAAAATCCACTTAATGAAATCTCTGTGTACACTCTTAACATCATAATTACATTTTACTGCTTTATCAAGATTATGGGTGTTCACCTTCACGGAATTTAGATGCTCCACTGTTATGACTTGATTGATTATGCATGGAAAGAACTGGAGAATACCTGAAATACTGAAGCATATTTTAATGTATTTGAAGGAATGATGGAAAGATAAGTGAGATTATGATCTATTTGATTTCATATAACAAAGAAAACTTAAATTCATTTAATGTGAAATACTGACGACTTGTAGTATCAGTTCCGTTTTGTTTCTGACCCCCTTTTCAACTTTCTTTGTAGTCTTAAAAAAATTCAGTTTTGTTTTGAGCTGTAGGATGAGGATGCTAAATAAATAGACCCTGTGTTTTTTATTTCGTTATTAGCATTCCATGATCTTAAAAAAATTCTAGAATATTTGATTTTTGATCTATATAGAGAATATATAAAGATGGTCATTCTTATCCAAGCAGTGTGATTTGGTAACAAGTGGTTCATTGCACTTCTGGTAGAAATGCATTTATAATAAACCTAAATAGCAGATAATGTGGTAACAGAGCTATTCATGTTGGATATGAGGCAGTTGGCTTCTTAACAACATTTTCCGTATTCTGCTTATTTGGCAAAATCTCTGCATTTTTTTCTGTATGAGTTGTATAAAGTACATGTTACATTAACATAAATCTGAAAAGATAGCTTGTAAAACTAATATCCTGTCAGGAATAAAGAGAATCATCTTAGATTTCTAGCATGAAACACTCATGCAAAAATTTGCTAAACTGCTGTTCTGTAACATGGCTAATATACATAAAATAATTTTATTTTATGAATAAATAAGAACTACTCTGTATAGGCATGAGGTGTAGAAAGAGCGGAAAACCAACCTGAATTCATCGGTTTTCAACTTAATGAAAACAAGTGCATGTAGCTCAATGGAGTGGGGGCACCTGAAAATGTAAGCAGGTACCTAAATGAATGGTAGATTGTCTCTATAAAAAAATGGATCCTCTACCATAAGAAAAGCAAATGACTCCTCTAAAAAAGTAAAGTTTTAATAATGAATAAAAACAAATAAAGGATAAAAGTCAAAGCCACACAAATGATTACACTTGATGCAAGTATTTCCTAATGATTTAAGTCTACTTAAAAATCCAAAAAAAAAAAAAAAGAGAATTATTTAAAACAAATCAAGTGGGCAATTATTAGTTTGTTGAGAGTGTCAATCAACTCTGGACGTGGGAGGAATTTGAGTAGATGAAAGCACTGCCAACCTTCATATTTGACTCCTTTCTTCTATTAACATAGATAAAAACTTAAGCAGTTTCACTGTCATTTAGAAGAAAAATGTTTTTTACCTCAATGTGAATTTCAATTTATAATTCTTTTCTAATCTCTTTTGTTAACACTCAAAATGTGTGAAATCTTATACCTTGCTTAAAAAAGAGAACCACTAACTTCATTATTCAATATAAATGATAAAAATAAATTTAAATCTCACTATTAATGCTTTGAAATATGTAATATATTTTGCTCAATACTGTTTAAGACTGAGTGCAAAGAATTAACTTTAAGACATTTAAAAATAGCCAAATTATTTCCCTTATTTTTTTGTCTGCAAAAAAGTATGTATCTTTATTTTCTTCTGTTAAAATAATCTATCTGAAGTAACATTAACATTTTCTAATTGTATTCTAATACAATTTTCTATTCACATAATATGGTTTTTCTTTCTTAAAGTATTAGGACTAAATAAATTAATTTATAGAAAATTATAAACCCATTCTTGAAAATTTACAAAATAAGAATTTGGTCCTTGAAAACTGAGGACTCAAATAATTTTATGCCATCTGCAGTTTTCTTTTTGTGTTCTAGAATCAAATTGTATTCTCATAAAATGTTGTCTGTTAAAAGTTAAAGGTAACTGGTTTAGAAAACCAAGGTAATAGTTAAAAATAAAATATAAAGATCAACCATCTATTCTTGTGTCTTGGTAAGAACAACTCTTATAATATCATGTATGTATAGAGCTTACAAACTGTGCTCACATTTATCGGTACGCTTGAACTTCACCTCTAAAGAAGATGGGGTATTGCTATTCTTTCAAGAGGATCCTGAAATCCAGCCTTAAAAGAACAAATGGCAAAAATCCAGAATCCAGGTTTTCTTCCTCACTATTTACTTCTACATGAACCAAGATATCCTGAGCAGACTTAAAGTACAAGAATAATTGCAAAGCCATAATCCCTCTTTTAGTAAAGTGGAAATAATATCTAAATTACAGAAGTTTTATCTGTGAGGACAGTGATGATATTTGTAAAGTGTTTAATACAAAGTAGAGATGTGATAAATGGCAAAGAGGTAGTCTACTGCCTTGGTCCAAATTTTCCCATCCAAAATTAACTTTACTTCAGAAAAGCTTAGTCGGAGAAGGGGAATGATAACCAGCAGGCTATATCTTAAAAATGAGTTGATTTTTACTGAAGTAGTTGTAGTAAGTACAATTTCCCCTGAAGACATAATTTATCTTTGGAAACCAGTCTTTTCCTTTCCTTCTTGCCCTCCCTCTTTCATCCTTTCTCCCTTCCTTCCTTTCCTTTTCTCTTTCCTTCCTTTCTTCCTTTCCCTCTTCCTTCCTTCTTTCTCATTTGTAATCTTACTTTTATCTTGTATGTTTTTATATGACATATTTTTTTTCTGTCAGCATCTCAAAACCAAGGAGCTGAGCTAGTATTGATAATAAAAGGCAAAATTTCATTAACTAAATGTGATCATGCCCCTCCTTTTTGAGAACTACTTAATTTCTTAAGATGTAAATTGTCATTATATTTGGAGCCATTTTTTTTAAGACTTAGTATTTTGAAAGAGAGAGAGTGAGCGTGTGCATGCACACCAGAGAATGAAAGGAGGGGCAAAGGGAGAGAATCTTAAGCAGGTTCTGGGTTGAGTGTAGAGCCCAATCTCAAGAAAGTCACCTGAACTGAAAGCAATAGTCTGCTGCTTAACCGACTTTGCTACCGAGTGTGCCTGGAGCCACTGTTTTATACCAGGTACCTCACAACAGAGAAAAAGCAATTCAACTTCTCCGTCCGCATACACTCAATTTTAACTTATTTGGAAAAGAAAAACAGAGTTGGTTTCATTTCTTGCAGACAGTAAGAAACTGTTTTCAAAATTATATTCAATTGAATAATTGAAGCTTTCACTTACTGGAACAAAAGTGTGTCCTACTTAGCAGGTATGCTGAGCAGGAATCAACTGGTTAATAACATATAAAACACTAAAGTCTATATAGCTCAAAGGCCAATATCTTTCTACTCCTCATCAGGGAATTACAGAAACATCCTGACCCAGCTCTCTGGACACACAGGAGTTCCATCCTGATTCAGATCCTTGATTAATATACTCTAGAATGATACATCTGGCAATGGCCTACATAGGATCTCTCTGAGGACTAGGGAAAAAATAGATTCTATTAAAATAGAACAATTATACTACCATATATTGTGACTGTATTTTGGTTTGCAGCAAAACAAAATGAAAAAAAAAAAGGTTAAAAATTTTAAAATAATCAAATGCTGATCTCAGGAGACTTCAGGATAACATAAAAAAATGATAAAATTTACCTTCATATTGCTTATTTTAGAGACTAAAACTACTACTTCGTGTATTTATTCAACAATCAATAAAAACTTCATTTTGAAGGTTAAAAAATTGCTTCTAACTTCTGAATTAGCTAATGCTTCATGACACTTTTCTTAATACTGAACATTCAGTTCTAGAGGAAATCCCTGCATGTAAGAGGAAGACTGACACCAGGATTGTCCTTCATCCTCATTGATTACTTTACACATTCATTACTTTCCAAATTCTAACAATTGCTTTGTATGATGGTAAATCTGCAAAGCATTGCTGAACATAATTTTATACACAAAAAAGTAGCTATTATAATGTAGGAATTGTATTGTGCTCCAAAAATATTGCAGAGAGAACCCTCCTCCAACAGCCATTTTTAGTAATAAACACCTGTGGCTGAGAAAATATAGCATGAGGAGTCATACAGTTGAACTGGTCTACCTACTTCTAGCATTTACATCTAAATAACTAACATCAGAGTAGGACCAATTTTATTTGCATCTAACTTGACCCAGAAAAAATATATAAAACTTGGCTATAAAATATCCAGGACATGTTGCCATCAATTATCTGCACATTCCTGATATGCCATTCTTTAAGCACATGGACTAAAAAATATACCTCACTGAGTATTGCAATATGGCCTCTAAAATGTATGCATCTATGATTGATAAATTGTAAGTATTCTTACAAACTATTTTGATTTTAATTAGTCTCTGAAAACCCAGCTTAAATTATTATAAAAGAATATAGAATATGAAACTATAAAAATGCAATAGTTTTTAGATTTTCTTCTTAAATAGGGACTTTATAAACTGTGTTCTTTTTTCTTCTTAAATAAGGGATTTATAAACTGTGTTCTTTTTTTTTTCACAATACGTATATCCTACAAAGACAGTAAAAGATTACAAAATGTTAGAAAGTAGTATAAAAGACTTATATAATTAAGAAAACGCTTTTCTGACTGAAGTGAAGAGCTATGTAATAATTTAATTTTTCTCATAAAAGATGTTTCTGAGGGCAGCTTGGGTGGCTCAGCGGCTAAATGCCACCTTCAGTCCAGGATGTGATCCTGGAGACCCGGGATCGAGTCCTGCATCGGGCTCCCTGCATAGAGCCTGCTTCTCCCTCTGCCTGTGTCTCTGCCTCTCTCTCTCTTGTCTCTCAAGAATGAATGAATAAATAAATAAATAAATAAATAAATAAATAAATAAAATAAAATAAAATCTTAAAAATAGATATTTCTGAGTAATTGAAAATTAAATAAAGCAATCATCAATGCTAAATTATTGTATCACCACCATGATATTTGAGATAGTAAGATCCAGATGATTTTAAGCAATTTAATTCACCATTGCCACATAAAGTATATAGGATCCATCTCTACTCTGATCAACCTGTAATTCCTCTAATAATATGCTCAAACTTTAAAAAGATAAAACATGAAAGACCAATGCAAACATTTTTAGTAGGCCTGAATTTGAAAATTTGAGTATTATTTGAGAAAATGTTTTCTGTGTCCTAACCCCTTGATATATTTATAAAAGTAAATGAACATATCAGTTTCCTTTAAAATAATTTTTCCCCTCAAATAATATTTTGATTCACAGGAGCTTATAACACTTAAACAGGAAAAAAATGTTGATTTGTATTTCAAATGTTCTCTTTTCTTGTTTTAACAGCAGTAATTTCCTTGGTATTTGAAAACTGTGGACATACCTTAAAACGGAAGTATTGACAAGAGTCACATCCCTTGAAATGAGGAGTCAGGAACTATACCCTCCAATCTAATCTGTGCCATGGATTTCTTTTGGCTATGGTGAAGCTGAGAAATTCTACTGTTTCTATTTCTTTAATTGAAGAAATTCTTAAGCCTCTTAAGAGTTTATTTATTAGGGAAATGGATATGAAATTCTTTAATTATAAAACAAGTTCAAATAAAGATAAAATCAGATATTGTATCACATAGATTATCTTCCCACTGAATATATATGTTTAAATACACATAATGTTTGTTTTTTTAATTGGAATGCTAATTTGGAAAATGAGATTTTCTTTTATGGAATGAGCTAGAAAAATTAAATAAGCATTTTTTTCCTCCCGTTTAGAAGGAACAGTATGAACAGGAGATTAAAAAAGAAGAAAAGAGAAACAAAGCAAGAAAAGTACTAATCTAGAGTAAGTGAATGTGAAAATACAAGTTAATTTGTGTTCTTCCCTTCTATTATAAATTATATTAATTCATCGAGCATTGCCATTTTTAGAGATGCATTCCAAAAAATGGATATGAAATACATGCAGCATTTTAGAATTCCCAGATGTAACTATTTTACACTAAGTAAAATATTTAAATTACTATAGAAGAAACTAGCTGTACTAGTTTATGGCACATCTTAATTCATTTTAATAAAAGGCTTTTCAAATTTTATTTCATTGTAAGACTGCCAAATATCACCCTAGTTAACTTCAAAACATTAATAATATTACAAAAGTAAAAAGTAAACTAATACAGATAAAATTAACTGTTGATAAATGAAGAAGGCAGCTAGTTAAAGAAACATTCAGTTCTTGTATAGAAATGAAAGCTGGCAGTATGCTTCCTGGGCATGGCTGAGAAATGGAGAATTTCTCATTTATTTATCCATAAAATTACAGACAATTTAATAATAAGCATAGAACTGTTATTCAAAGCATGAAAATGCTAAATATCAATGTCTGGATACCAGAAAATAGAGGATGAAAAGAAATAGTAACAGAAATTTTTATCAGTCTGCAGCATGAAATATTATCAAGTTGAAATTATCTTCCTGAATTTTATAAGCCTTTTAACTTCCTGTTCTCACTGGCATTTATTAAACCATAAGTCACCTTAAATTGGTTTACTTGTATTAAAATTTAATAAGCTCCAGTATATATTCAAAATAAAAAGTCATAGTCTGATATGCATTCAAATATAGGTTTGCCTTTAATTTAAAAATAAATACCTTTGTTAGTTGGCATAATATTAACATGTTTATTGATTTAGGAAAAGGTAAAATATGTAAGGACAATATATTTTACTTTGGAGAAACTAAAATAATTCTAGATCAGCTGTTTCTATGAATTACATTTTAAATAATTTTCTTTCTCATGGATTCTCTTTCAAACTAAACATTTCCACTTGTAAATACACAAGGGAGATGAGTAAAGCTATTTGTAAAGCTATTAAACATTTAATTGATGTGTATACACACTACATCTCTAAGTAAAAAAACAGCTTGTATTCTTTTTAAAAATTAATATGCAAATGTTAAAAGCTTTAACATTAAAAAATAATCACCAAGGAGCCAAAAAGAACAATATTAATTTTTATGTTTCACTTTTTATCTGTCCATTGGTCTTATATTTCTGTTTTCCTGCACAATCACTGTTTATCTTATTATATTAAAAACCCCGATACAGTAAACTAACTATTGGTTGATCTGCTGTGCAAAATCAGTCTCAGAGAAAGTACTAAAAGTGCCCCTTTTGCCCTAAAAAATGAGCCACTATGGATAATAAATCATGGTCATCCCACTAACTCCTGTTACTAAGTGGTATTAAGATGGTTATAAGTTAATGGGTGAATGAAGTTAATTTATTTTATTTTTTCACATGAATTTAATTTAAAATGAACACAAAATTTGTTTCATTACTCTCTATTTTTTATTTAATAGAATTTTGGCTAAAATGATTCAAAGTCTATAATTTCTTCATACTCAATTTTGTGAAACACTTTTGACAAATGAATTGATAAACAGTCACCAAAGAATTAATAAGTTAAACTTTCAATGAGCTGGAGTAGATGAAAAAAGTATATTACAGACATTTTTCAGAAGATATGATTTTAATTCAAATCCATGTAACTTAAATACCTGCAAAATGATTCTGCCAAAATGTTGATGCTGGATTTAAAAATCACAAGGGATACCATTTTCAAAGGTTATATAGTTATACTGTCAAATGAAGGGCATACAATATAGCTAGTTAGAGTAATGCAATTAGTGAACATGCTGTGGTTAGATTATTTTGAAAATTGTACCTGGCACAAAGTAAAGACTACACAATTTACACATCACACATCATCAAACACGAATGATACCATAAAGGGTTTGTAAGGCTCATGCATTGAATCTTTTTTTTCTTTTTTTAACCAGAAGAATTTTCAGTTTTATTCAGAAGTCATATTCTCTGATCATAGCTACATACTAAATATATTATTTCACCTACTAAAAATTCATGATTTTGCTCATTTTTGTCTTTTCCATTCAATTTCAGGTACCTAATTTGATAAAACAAAGTATATTCCTGTGTGCATATTATGGCAATAACTTGAGGTTTTTTAAACTGCCGTATCTAACATCTGAACTCTTTTACTTCATTAAACAATCTCTTTAAATTCTAATTGGACAAAGAACCTTTGAGCACAATCCCCTAAACTCTTTATTACATTAAACTGACATTATAGTCATTCTTGAAGCTATTTGTGAAAACATTTTTGCTCAAATAATGCCAATAATATGAATATGGTTAGAGTGCTGATCTAAAAATTAAAAATATTGTTTTCGTATATGATTTCTAGAACCTAGTATGAGATATGAAAAATTAATTATATTTCTTTCTTAAGAATATCCCCTTTAAGAAAACTGGGCTAGTTTTCCACGTAAAAACTTTGAGGAATCTATAGCCTATTATTTTTTTTTTTAATTCCTATGGGGATCTGTTTGTCTCCTTTGGAAAATTGTCTATTTGCAAGACATGGATGAAGCTAGAGAGTTTTATGCTAACCGAAATAAGTCAGTCACGAAAAGACAAATACCATATTATTTCACTCATATATGTAGAATTTAAGAAACAAAACAGATGAGCAAAAGGAAAAAAAGAGAGAGAGAAATAAGCCAAGAAGCAGACTCTTAACTATAGAGAACAAACTGATGGTTAACAGAGGGGAGGCAGGTGGGGCATAGGTTAAATGGCTGATGGGGATTAAGAAGGGCACTTGTGAGGAGCACCCAGGTTTCACAAAATGTTGAATCACCATATTGTACACCTGAAACTAATATTACACTGCATGTTAACTAACTGGAATTTAAATAGAAACTTAAAAAAAACTTCCTATGGAGTTTTAGTTTTTATCAGGAACCTTAAAAATCATTCATGTTCTTTGAAACAGTAATTTTGCTTCTAGGATAAATTCCTAAAGAAATAATAAGATATATTAATGCAAATTCCCCATTATATATAAAAGTAATTATAAAGTATATGTATATGACATATAAATAACTTTCCCCAAATGGAAGCATGCATCAATAAAGACTTGTTCAACCACATTTTTGAATAGTGAGTTTAAATATTGAGTTGAATATAACTAATGCTTTTGAAGATTTACAAATTGGGGATTTGCCCAAGATATAATGCTAAGTGGCAAGGAAATGCACAAATTATATATTTGGGATGAATCCAATTGCAATACATATGTGTGTATATACACACATACACGCACACACACACAATACACACACACAGAATATATTTGAAGGCACTAAGAAAACATATAAACGGGTTTACAAAGATTGTCTCTAGGGAAGTTTTATTATAATTTAGAATCCCCACAAAGTTGGATATTTTAATGTGAGAGAACTCAAATTAGATGATTCTTTCAATAAACAGATCACAAGCATCATCAGAAAGATAATTAACCAGAAACTGGGTCCTTTTCCATTTTCTATAACTATATGGTGCTATACTATCTCTCTACCCCTTCTCTCTTCCCTAATGCCTCCTTCTACCTCAAACTCACCTCCTCTGCCCCAGTCATCCTGGACTTTGTGCTTTTCAATCAATATGCCAGATAAGCAGGGACCACACTGGTCCTTCGCTGCTTGAAACTCTCTTTCCCAGAGAACAATCTGGTTGCACTTCCTCAGGACCTTCATGGCTCTCCTCCCCGCTGACTTGCATATGTTGACTAGAATGCATATTCTCCATGAGGACTCCTGCCTCACCTTTCCACAATATATCTGGCTTAGTGTAGATAGTGAAAAAGTGTTAAGTGAATGAACATTATTGCCCAGAAATATTTTAAATTATTAATACACTATCATCCATCCTCATCATTAGCAACAACAGGACCGCTGAAAATTTGGGACAGCACAAATGAATTCCCTCTCAATGACCTTTTAGTTATTGATATTATATGTGTAGAATTAATCATATTTCTATACTGAGGAAATAATTGGTAGAATTTGAATAGAGGCTGCAAAATCAATCTTACAGTAGCAAAACATTTCAGAGTCCATACATCAGTATATATATATACAGCATTACAAGTAGTGAGGCATGATAGAGATAACCTAGTTTGTTCCTTTCATTTAAAGGTAAGACCCAGTCAGTTAAGGTCCTAGTGAAAGACAGAGATAAGCAACTGATATTATTACTAAGCCAATACCAGGAATGAATCTACTAATTCCAAAGCTGACATTCATTACAATGATGTAAAAAGTTTCATAATGTATAGCATTTCTACAAATACTCATGCAACCACCTCTGATACTTGAATGTCAGAAAGTGTTTACAAAACAACAAAAACAAAAACAAATCTTATATTAAAGAGACAGATCAGCTTAAATATAACAGTTACTAATCTAGCTTTTTATCCGACCAAAAAAATAAAATAAAAAATGCATTAGTATGTGTTGATTTGTATAAAATAGAAGTGTTGTTATACACAAACACAACTTTTCGTAAATAATTTTTAAATGCACTATCTAATGATCCAAAGAGAAAAGACCATGACCTCTAAAGATTTCAGAGAAAATGGACTGAAGGTGGGGGACGATTGTATCAAGCTTTTCTCAGCAGAGAAAAAAATTTCCAAAGATGTTTGTAGCTCATTGCAGTATGGGTAATCTCAACGAACAGTCACTCTCTCTGCACGGTTTATCCTGACCAATATACTCTCACAGGATTCCAACCATCCTGAAAATACTGTACCTGATGGGAAAAAAAAAAAAATACTTCTATCATGTTCTAGGGCTTCATTTCCCCGAGGGAGCTCCCTCCTCAGCTTCAGCCTTATACAACAATGACAGTGGGATTTGAGAGAATAGTTCATCACAGGAGACTTTGTGGTATCTGTCCTCTTGTGTGACAAAACTCCACTATTATTTTCTGGTATTCATGGCAAATTGGTGGTCAATATATACATCTTTATCTATTTTAATCACAAAATTGTAAGGCACACTTTACTAAATCCAATAAAAAGTAATGTACAAATCAACAATGAATGTGAGTTCCCTCACCCCTACCCAGAGAACTACTTCATAACTGTTCTTTGGATGATGCAATGTTAGATTCTTTTTTTAATGAAAAGGTGGTTTCTTTAATAAGAATGACCCTAAAGAGCTGGTCACATCTATAAAATGAAAATTTAAATCCAATTGAGATTGTGTTTAAACTAATAGTTATTTCTAATTTAAATACTTCAAATTACCTACAAAATCGTTCTTACGAACCTCCATTGACATCAAGGGGACTGTTCCACACAATGGGAACAAATTCAGCTCTCTTTCTCTCATTACTCGCGTTTTGTGGGTCACTTTCAAATTTCGTAATTTCAACCATTTACCCCTCTTTAAAAGTTTCAGAAGTAATTTATTTTGCACTTGTGAGATAGGGAACATAAAATTGCTTTTAATAAGCAAAAGTAGAAATGTAAATGGTAATAAAATAAAAGTTAACTACCTAAAATTTCATTTTATCAAGTGACTTTGGAATTGTAGCCATGTGCCATTTTTAGACTTCTATTAAAACCATTAATTAATATTCTGAATACATATTAGAGATTACTGATTAAGTGATAGTCTGGCAGCTAGAAATTTTCCTATTTTACTTCTAATTCTTAGTTTATGCACTGAGAGTATGACTCACTGTGCACTTATAAGAAAATACTAATATTTCAAATAAGAATACAATCATTATTGCAAAGACTATGAAACAGTCCACAGTGACATTCTAGGCTCAGAAATTCCAAACATTCCTTGTTCACTGTTCAAGAGGATTCAGATTATTTAAACACAGGACATTCCTGGAGGAAATGATTAAACTTTCATTTAGCCTTGGGAACTGAAATATATCTTCTTTTACCCTACCTAACCACAACTGTAGTTTCTAAGTCTAAAATGATATGTTACTTTCCTATGTTATATCCTGTTTATATTATAAATCACTGTTCCTGTTTATATTATAAATCACTGTTCAAAATCACCCGACTGTGTTTCTCTGATAGACTTTATATCTCATAAATTGCCAAATAGTGTTAATTATTTTATTTGTACTGAGTCAAACCTTTGCTTTTCCATTCGTACTGACCACCACATGAATGCTGGTCTTTACCACTTTGTATGAAAGTTACCCAACCCAACTGGCCTCAATGCCACCTTTCCCTTTCTATATTTTGTGCAGTCACAGAGAAAGTTTCCCTGTGTAGCTGCATTACCTACCAACACATTTTTAATGGCTTCCTACTCATCATTAAAAATGCCCAAATTCTTAGGTTAACATCTAACAACTGGCACAATTTTGTCTCCTCAATTTTTTCTACCAAAGTTAATAATGTTTTAAATAAACTTTTAAATTCTAGAATAATTTTGGATTTATAGAAAAATCGGTAATACAGAGAGCTCCATGTACCTCACACCCAACTGGCCCTATTATTATTATCTTATATTCATATGGTACATTTGTCACAATTAATGAACCAATATTGATGCATTATAGTTAACTGAAGTCCATATTATACTGAAATTTCCTTAGTTTTCACTGTATATCTTTGTTCTGTTCAAAATTCCACACAGGATATTGCTCCTCAATATTTTTATCTGCAGAAGAGATGAAAATACCATCCTACAGATTTCACAGCTGCAGGTATGATAAAATTTTCCCTCTCCCCCCATTTTTAAAGTCAACACTTGTTGATTTCACATGCATGGTAGGTAGATCTAAGATGTGCTTTTCAGACTTGTATGTTTCAATAACAAAAACTCAAGCTAGATGTTGTTTCAAGAGCTTCAGATGGCATAAATATTTACTGGGGCAAACTACCAGATATCAGGACTTAGGTTTGTTTTGTGCATAATTTTATTCCTTAGTGCCTAATACATTGTCTGGCACACATAAATGTTGAATCATCTATTGCAAAATATTTTTGTAAAGATAAAAAAATAATGTATGCCACTTTGAAATATCAGTAATGCTTTAGACATCAGTATAATTACTACAGCATGGATTTTTTATTTTTTCCAAAATTTTAACAGATACTACACATTAGGAGCACAGACATAATTATAAGGGGATACTTATAGCACCAAAGGAACAAACTACTTTTAGTCTCCCTCAAATAAATTAGAAGTAAATTACAGATAACATACTAACTACTATCTATAATATCTATTCATCATTGAAGATTTCAATAAGGATTTATATGGCAACATACTCAATTGAGTCAATATTGACTCAATTTGAATTTCAGTTGTTTTTGGATCAAAGCAAAAGAGAAATCTGACTTCTTTTTAAAGTAATTTATGATGCAGATGGGTTCCCCAAGATAGAATTAATGATTGTGCTGTATTATTAAAGTGAATTTGAGCAGTTTAGCATTATTAAACTGATATCACTGAAAGACTGGTTACATCTGAAAAAAATGATAGTGTATCACTCAAATATTGATAGTATTAATAAATGAACTGAGGACATGTAAGTAATACATATATTGAAGTGAATGTACATATTTATATTCATGTCACTACAGTTCCAAAAAACAAATTAGACAAAATGTGTAACCTCTATTTATAAAACATATTGCTCATTATCTAAAATAAATACTTTTTCTTATAGCTTTTTACAAAGCTGTTTCTTTCACTCTTTTCAACAATCTGCAAAAAAATCTGCAAATGATTATTAATAAGATATTGTCATGTGAACATGAAAATAATTATATTGTTAATGGGTTTTGAATATTCTTATGCTAATAAATCTATGTGAAAGTGTATTATTATATACTGTTTAAATATTTTTGTAATTTCAAGTTAAAGTGTCTAATAACCTCATAGAATTTCCAGGCACAATTATAATACATTTCAGGAGTTAATGATATTCTGATGGATGTAGGCTAAGTGTAAAAAAAAAATTAGAAAGCTTTCTCCATTCAAATTTTGAAGATAAATAATATATACATACATGTATATATATCTCATATATGCTTTCATACACACGTATGGGTATGAAACAGAAAATGAGTTTAGTAATCAAATGTATAGATAATCAAAATACCTAATTAAAGCAAGTCTAGGAGATGCATTTTCTGAACTGAAATTGTATGTAGCCTAGTTTTAAAATCTCAATATTTTATAGGAGGAAAGGGGAGCAGAAAGAGTGTTGGTATCCTCGGTATAATGCAAGGAAGAAATCCAGAAAACTCTTGCCTCTAGAGGGTTGTTTCTCTAGTCTTTTCCATTTTATTTTGTTTAAATATTTTATTTATTTGAGAAAGAGAGAGGGTGTGCCCACGCGTGGGCAAGAGCACAAGCAGGGGGAGGGGTAAGGAAGAGGGAGAAGCAGGTTTCTCACTGAACAGACAGATGCTTAAACTTAACCAGCTGAACCACCCAAGCACCCCTAATCTTTACTATTTTAAAAATATGTTCTTATTAAAGTATAAACTCCAGAGGATTTTACATCATGTTCTGACGAGGTACACTTACACTTCTCTTTGGATATTCTTCAGTATATGAGGACTTTCCTGCTCTTCCTTTTCTTAGTGTTGTCTCCTTTTCCTTCTGACAAATATTTCATTTCCACCATTATTTTCCCACTCTTCTTTCACTCTAAATAGACTTATCTAATTATTGATGTATTTTTAAATCAGTACATAGATATGGCCAACTGTAATAGTATTCTCACAAATAAAGGAACACCACTTTCCGGGGTGTTCAAATATAATGACTTTATTGCAAATATGGCTTCTGGGTCTAGTAATATGAAGGACCGCTTCTGAGCTCTGTCTCAGCTAAGAATCAAGATAAGTCTTCATTTTACTAATTTGTCTCCTGTGTTTCATAGGAGACAATTCATTTTACTCTTTTCCTGAACATGTCGATTTATCCACATACTCTAATTTTTGTATATACTTTATAGTCCAATATTAATAACACTCAAAAAGATAACCCAAATTTACCCATCTTTCCCTCAATATTACACAATAATCTAAAAGTCTGCAGTCAGATATTTCAAGGGGAGTATCATATGTTTCAAATGGATTGTATTTTCTTTTTGGATCGTCTCATTTTTCTTGTACTCATTCCTGCTGCACCACTTGCTTTCTCTGCACATTGCTTTAACCAGCCAATATTATTCAATAACCAACAATATTATTACGACCTGATGGAAGTAGTGAAAGGGAATAGAAGGGAAGGGAGAAGAAATGGGTAGGAAATATCAGAAAGGGAGACAGAACATGAAGACTCCTAACTCTGGGAAACGAACTAGGGGTGGTGGAAGGGGAGGAGGGCCGGGGGTGGGGGTGAATGGGTGATGGGCACTGAGGGGGGCACTTGACGGGATGATCACTGGGTGTTATTCTGTATGTTGGCAAATTGAACACCAATAAAAAATAAATTTATTATTATTAAAAAAATTGAAATCTTGATGACCCTCTCTTACTCCCTACCAAGATGTTGAGGCTTTTAGTCTCAAAATATTGGCACCCCCATGACTCCCTCTTATTTTCAATATCACCTAGACTACCGAGAACTTCATTACTTCTCACATACGCAATTGCCACTGTGAGATAATGAACAGACCCATGAAATTGTAATCAGATAGCCTAGGCTAAAGTTTTGGTTCAGCCACACAAAAGCTTGATGACCTTAGACTGGTTGTTTCCTCTATTTAAAATGGAAAAGGCAATTATATCTTATAAAGTTATCTTATAACTATCTTATAAAATTATTCAAAATTGTGTATGGTGAATGAGATAATTTAAGTAAATGTGCATAATTCAGTTCTTTGAAGTCATTAAACGTTTGTTGGATCCGTTTCTAACTGCAACAGACTTGACTACCCTGAAGATTAATATACTACCATGTCATTTACCAGAATCAAGATCCAATAATATTTACCCCGAGACTTCAAGTTCTTTAAAATCTTCTCCTTGATCTTGTTTTAATCCTCCATAACTTTTTTTTTTTTGTAAATAAACATTGGGGATATACTGAAAGTACATCAAGAATAAGAGAGGTATCTCTTTTGCAACACAAAGCTTGCAGACCACTAGGGAGACAAATTAGTGCAGAAAAGGTCTCAACACCAGAAGCCACTTTCTTGAGAAATGAAAGAAGAAATTGGAAGAAGACCTCCCTGGCTGGTGTAGAGTAAGCTAGCAGGAGGATGACACAAGGGTAAGGTTTATAGGCCAAGGTTAAAACTGTAGAGTTCTTTCCCCAGTCCTCCATGGAAATCACTGCAGGGTTGTAATTGGGGGAGTGCAATGATCAAATTTACATCTCAAGGACAACACTATCTTGCTAATGGATGGCATTTAACTACCAGACAACAAAAGAAGCAAGTGAGCACTTGCCAGGGAGGGTATTCTGAGAAAGGGAGGCAACCTGGGAAGGGGAAATACACTGGAAGGAGGGGAACTGAAGAAATTTCAAGTCGAAATGGATGGTGTAACAACAAGACTTAGTGATACCTAGTGAGACAATGGAGAGAAAGAAAAGGAGTCCCATTCTTTGTTTCTGACTTGGGTGAGTAAGTAGATGGTAATAACCCTTACTGGGATTAGAACGAGCTGGCTGGGGAGACATAATGAAAATAGAAAATACTGGCCGGTTTGGGATGGAGAAAAAAAAAATGAGGTAAATGGAATTTATCCAAGCTTTTTTTGCTCCGTTTTAATTGTGCAAAACCTTTGATCAAATACCTAGAGAACTGTGAAATGCCTTAATACATAGAGACTACAGTGTTTTACAAATTGTAGATCATTAATAAAGTGGAATTAAATGTGTGTATGTAACTTCCATATCTCTGAGTCGTCTGTCATAGTTCTAAAAGTAACATGGATGCTTGAGTTTAATATATGCAGCATAACTGCCTTGGGGATTTCTCTTTGCACATGATTATTGAAGACTAAATAAGCAGAAGGGACTAGAGTGGAAAGAGCACAGACGTGAAGTCAAGCAGACAACTGTTACGCTGCTAAAGGCCTCAACTGTGGGCAACTTCCTTCAGTGCTCTGATGCAAAGGCTTTTCATTGATTACAGGAGATAAGAGCATCTCATCAGCTTGCCATTAGGACAAATTTGTTTAAAAGTACTTGGAGCAGGAGCACCTGGGTGGCTGAGTGGGTTAAGCATCCAACTCTTGATTTTGGCTCAGGTCATGATCTCAGGGTTGCGGGGGATCTAGCCCAGGTGGGGCTCTGTGTTGGGCTATAGAGCCTGCTTAAGATCTTTCTCCTCAATCAGTCCCTCCCCCTGCTCCCTCTCTCTCTTAAAAAAAAAAGTGCTTGGTGCAGTGCTTGCCATATATAGGTGTTCAATATTTTTTTTTCTTTTTAATTCTTTATTGCTAGTAGCTGATCTTCTGTTATCTGAGTAAGTTCACACAGTCAGTCCAGTGTTTATAATCTTTTAATGATTTTGCTAGGATTTATATTTAAGATATGGTTGCCAGCTCTGACAACTTTGCTAATTATCAACAAATATAGATAATACTTTGAACTCAGTAATTTTCCTTTTGAATTATATTGCTCAGAATGATTTCAGTGAAATTTTATGGGCAAAGTAATTAAATTGCATGGCTTGATATACAAAAACTAGAAAGTATTAAACATGCCCCAGCTTTTTTGAAATTTGATGATTGATCAGTTTGGCCATTGCACTCCTTTCTTTTTCAACTCTCCTCTGGTCTATTATTAATTAATCACTCTAAAAAAAGTGATAGATAACTCCACTCAAAATAAAGTTTTCAATTGCTTGTAGAATATGATTCAAACTCGTTAGTATGGCATTCAGGGTCTTTCATAATCTGACCCTAATCTATTCATTTGGTCCAATTTCTTTCCATTATAACTCTACACCCCATATTCCAATAAGAATATTTCTACTTTTTTTTTTTCTATACCTGGATTATGGTGTCACCTGCCACATCTCTAAATCTTTGATCATGTTATTATCCCAGTTTCAAATATTTGATTTACCCTGTGTCTTATAGTCTTACTCCACTTTTAAGAAGCATGTCTAATATATGAAGTTATTCCCTATTCATTTCTCACCAGAATTAATTTTATTTATTAATTAATGAATGAAATCATAGCTAGGTGGATAGAGAGGATTGACATCTTCAAAGACTAAACAACTTGAAGGCAGAGTGTCATATACATGAGTGTTAAAATAATATTTACTGAATTAATGTATTTATATTTTAATTAATGGTTATGAGCAACAGTTACAATACAACTCTATGAATTAAAAAAATGATCAGATACATTTACTTAAGATTTATTGTCTATCATTTTTCAGCAGTGTAGAGCAGTGCTTATCTACGTGCATATCAAAGTTTTCTTTTTTGTATCAAAAGTTTTCTTTCCATGTATCAAAGTTTTCTTGCCATCATTCTCTTAAATATCTTAAAAATGTTAATTTGTAGAGGCAAAAAATCATATGTCTATATAAAGGATATTATGTAAAAAACATAGTAATTAATATTAGGAAGGAAATGACTCAGGACAAAAACAAAACAAAATAATTTCATCCCTCAATATGAATTTTCAAAACCTCAAAGAAACTAAAATCCGGGGCAGACAAATCAATCTCCATGAAATATGTATTTTGCTTCAAAAATACACCCTGTATCAGAAGTGGGGGTGTATTTGTTATCAGTCTGCAGATTCTGAAAGTAGTACTCAAAAGGATCTTATGAAGTAATTAAACATTTACATGTTCCCAGGTTACATTTTAGCTTCCAAAGGCAAATATTTATCATATCAAAATTATTACAGAGGTGATAGACCTTTTTTTTCCTATATTTGGTCTGAAGCAAGACCTGAAGTGCACATTTATATTATGATTTAATAGGAAACTGGATAAATAATTTCTCTGAGTGGTAGAATTTTTTTTCATTATGTTACTACTTGAATCACAGTATAAATGGTTGTTAATAAGGAAACAAAAGCCTCAAAATACAAATTAAGTACAATTCCTTGTCCATAATTTTAAAATCCAAAAATAGTTTATTTATTTACTTAAAGATTTTATTTTTTATTCATAAGAGACACATAGAGAGAGAGGCAGAGACACAGGCAGAGGGAGAAACAGGCTCCATGCATGGAGCCTGACATGGGACTCGATCCCAGGTCTCCAGGTCACGCCCCGGGCTGAAGGCGACACTAAACCACTGAGCCACCCGGGCTGCCCTCAAAAATATTTTAGATCTGGAAATGATGCTTACTCATAGAGTGGTAAAAACTGACTTGAACTGATATAAGCTATTTATAGTAATCATTTAGTCCATTTAGCATAAACATTCAGCCTTTTTTACTACAAAATTTAATGTGTTTGATTGTGAATACAGTCCCACAATCCAGTGGGGATGTTATATAACATATGATCTACGTATTATATCACCTTTCCAAAATCTGAAAAATTCTTAATTCTGGAAAGCATCTTGTTCTAAGAATTTTAAGCATATATAACAAAACATCAGCTTTCAAACATTTATTCAAACTGTGAAACTGGAAAGTATGTGAGGAACAAATTTGAATATGTTAATGTATTTGGCTATATAGTTACCAAATATACATAGTTTGCTATATGACCTATTCCTATTTCTGGTTTTTTAAAAATAATTATAAATATAAAACAAATGCCATATCTGTTTTTGACAGGTGTGTACCTTGGCATAGAATTTTTTGGTAATTTCTGGATCTCCCTTGGCTTTTCACAAAAGTGAGGCCAATTATATAATATAAATGCTTATGTAAAATAATAAGATTAAAGATCTTTGCCTTGTACTTTATAGAGAAGATTGGGCCCACCTATTATGAACTCTATAATTATTTTCCCTTTACCTCTACATTGCTGTTTATCTTTTTAATTTATTTCTCCTTTCTTTCCTTCACAGAAAAAGAGTTGATCTTTACTTTAAAGCTAGCATCTCCATTACATGCTCCAATGAATATCCTCTATCTGGCCCAATCCTTCAATATTTCCTTCTAATGGGATCCTCTGCCTTAGCATATTAATAATTAGTTACCCTAAATAATTACAGCATTTTTCACTCATAATATTATCTTCCTTAGCTACTATTTTCCTTTTCTTTCCCTCATTCCATTATTTGCTGGTCTCTTTGAAATAACAGAGAAATTACTATCTCCAATCCCTGACCTTACTTCATGGTCTATCTTTTTGAATTTTTTTTTCATCACTCCATTATAACTCCTGTCATGGAAATCAAGAGTGATCTGTCAGTTATCAGATTGCATAGTTCCTTGAGCCTCATTTTCTTGGATTCTCTAAAGAATCAAAATGTTTGTTTTTGCCTATCTCTGGCTACTGCGATGTTATGGCTTTCCTATTTCCTTCCTCCCTTACCTATCACCTCTTTCCCATTTTCTTTCTTTTTTATAAAATTTTTATTTATTTATGATAGTCACAGAGAGAGAGAGAGAGGTAGAGACACAGGCAGAGGGAGAAGCAGGCTCCATGCACCGGGAGCAACGACGTGGGACTCGATCCCAGGTCTCCAGGATCGCGCCCTGGGCCAAAGGCAGGCGCCAAACCGCTGCGCCACCCAGGGATCCCCCCTCTTTCCCATTTTCATCGGCATTTCTCTTTGTCCCTTCTCCTCTGAACACACTGGACTATTCATTATCCTCCAAATATTATATACAGTTTCCATATCCCATGACTGCATTTATGTATTTGTTGTATTTCTTCCACCTCTCAAAGTAAAAACCTTCTTTATCCCTTAGGGCTTAGCTCAAATTCCATCTTCTGTAAGAAGTCTTCATCGAATAATTATCAGTATTCTATTCTTTTGAAACTCTCAGACCCTTTTATAGGCACATAATCAATAGCACATTATTTTCTACATTTCATTATTTTTTGGCATATGTTTTACTTCCATTACAAGACAATCAGTTCTGTGAAAATGGGTTTTGGAAATTTCAAAAGAGTTCATTTGAAAATTTTATCATCATTTGAATGTAAGCTCAATGTGAACAGGGATATGTGTTTTGCTTACTATTCAATCCTCAACACTTGGGGGAGTGCTTGGCACATACCAGAAACCCAACGAATATTTGTTGAATAAATACACAACATAGCACCTAAGATATATGATGTGTGTATATGATACTATACAAAGTGTTACTGAATTACATTAAAAATTCAAAACATTTGATTTCAAATGAATGTCCTTCCTTCAAAGCAAGTGAGCTCTGGAATTTATATATTTATGCTCACGATGCCAGGTCACATCTATGGGCCTTTACTCCAAACTAGTTCATTGAATTGCAAAATAGAACTCAGTATCGCCCTGTTTTTAATATAACAGCATTATCCAATTTTACTTAATGTATCGATTTAATTTGGCTCTCAAGTATACGTGGCTGGAAATGAAATCTAAAAATTCTAGATTTTAGTCACCTAACTCATCTATGAGGTCTCTGGATTTTGGATTGTCACAGAACATACTGAATATGTTCCCTGGCGGGTTGAACAATTATTGAACTTTCTCCCTTCCCAACTTCGAAATCCTGCAGGATTCCACCCTGGATCCTTCCCTTACAATACTCATGGATTCTAATCTCCTGGATTCTTTTCTCTCAATGGCCTTTCTCATTCATTGATTTACATACTTTGAATATCATCCTATGTCAATGGTTTCCAAATTTATACCTCCTCACTTCTACTCTATCAAACTATAATTTCCAGTTGCCTCTTCTGATATTCATCTGAAGTATTTTTATTTCCCAAATATTTTCCCAGTGATGACCTCAACCTGTCTTTGCCACGTTGGTCAACTGAACTCAGTTGCTCAAGTAATAATGCTAAGATTCATTGTGACCCATGTCCCATACTACCTCATTGTTTTTTAAAAGTTCTCTCAAAGATTTGGTTAACTGATTTTTGTTTTGTTTTTTCCTATCATCTTTCAGTGGTGGAGTTTCTTTAGTAAGTCAGTTCCAGCATACAAATAAGCATTGTTCATTTGGAGAAAATGCTGCACGTTTCTAATATTTATGTGTTAATTTAACATATGTGGTATAAATTACACAAAATTGTACTTAAATAATTCAAGTTATAGTCCATTTATTTGGGTATAAAATGATTTCTTTCCTTTAGAAACTTTTATCCTAAAGTCAATTTTAAATGAATGCTAAGCAATTTATTATAATCGTAAAAGTAGTGTCATATATAAAAAGGAGTTTTTAATCTTTCACTTAGTTCCATTCCTGCTACTTCTTTACTACTTTGAGCCTCATTTCACCTTGCTTTGGACTACTTTCTCAGCTTCTTAGAGTATCCCTGTCTCCCCAGGCATTGACAAAAATAATCTCTTTAAAATGAAACTTTGAACTGTTACCTCCTGAACCTCTAATGGCTCCCTGTCAGCTGTCCCATTACCGGGCTTGTCATCTCTGTGTCATACACCTCTTTCTAAATCTCACACCTTCCTACTCACATGTGTCCATACGTTGCTTTACTTCACTTGTGTTTCTGAGAGTGCCCTGTCATCCTCTCTCCCCAACATCTCTAGGCCAAGTGAGATAAACATTTTCTGAAGGAAGTCAGCTCACATGTCTCCTCCAGGAATTTTCTTTGATCTGCCCAAATGTTGGCTGGGTTTTCTTTCTCATGACTCCAAGTATACCTGGGGTCTATCTCTCACTGCACCAACCTCATATTTTATATGTCAAATATCTTACTACAGTGTGAGCTCCTTGAGAACCCAGCCTGTGCATTAGCTCATCGTTGCATCCTTGGCACAGTTGTTCATTAAAAGAAAAAAGTAATTATATAAATGAGTCGATGAAAATCTCTCCTGGAGTCATTATTCCTTGGTGCACAAGAAAATATCAGGGACCTACAATTAGAAGTGTAGATCTTATGCCCAGGGATGAAATACATGCATCCTTATACTTGGTGACAAATAACACAGTAGTGTCAATGTCTACATCCGGTATGATAGTTTTTTTGTTTGTTTGTTTTTTTACCTTTTGGAGCTTCTATTTAATATATTTATTATATATATAATATATAAGCATACTAAATATTTATTCAATATATATGAAAGAATCAAGAATTAAGCTCTCAATCATAACTGCTTACATATTTAGATTAATAAAGAAATGAAATGTGATGACACATCTGAAGTACCTGCTTAGAGGCACAGAAGTTTCTTTTTTTTTTTTTTAATTTTTTTTTTAATTTTTTAATTTTTATTTATTTATGATAGTCACAGAGAGAGACAGAGAGGCAGAGACACAGGCGGAGGAAGAAGCAGGCTCCATGCACCGGGAGCCCGATGTGGGATTCGATCCCGGGTCTCCAGGATCGCGCCCTGGGCTAAAGGCAGGCACCAAACCGCTGTGCCACCCAGGGATCCCGCACAGAAGTTTCTTTATCAAGTGTTATAGGAATGGAAAGACACGAAGAGCTACAGACCAACAAATTATAAACCTGGAATTAGTACTGCCTCTGCCTCTAACTGAAGATTCTTTTTTTTTTTTTTTTTTTTTTTTTTTTTTTTTTTTTTTTTTTTTTTTTTTTTTTTTTTTTTTTTTTTTTTTTTGAAGATTCTATTAAAGTCATTGAACCTGTTTGCTTTCTTACTTACAAAACAGGGAAATTATACTTCAAAAATCTTTCTACTCTAATATTTCATAACATGGCTTTCAAAAGAACAGAGAACTTACAATAGTAGTAGCTTATATGTTTCAAATGAAATAATGGAAAATTTTTGAAAGAAACTTAAGACCTATTAACATTATTTCTCAGTTCTCAATTAACAGATGAACTGAAAACCTTTCTAGATTGTTAGAGTTTACAGGCATACTCCAATATTCATAAAGGTCTACATAAAATTACTATAGAATTTTACTTGTAAAAATGAAAAAAATGTCATTCTAAAACACTATTATAGGAAAATCCTCTGGTTGTATTGGAGTATTTGAAAGATAAAATAATTCTAAGGCTGGGAAGGGTGCCCCTCCCCCAAGGCAAAATGAGTTTTTAAAAGTTTGAGAAATACTGTCCCAACATCCAAATTGGAGTGTTTAGCAAAAGTCATTGCTGTGCTTACTAAAAGCAAGAGAATCTCAAAAACACATTGAGTCTATAGTAAATCATGCAACACTTGTTAAGGAGGCTTTACGATGAGAACAAATGTGAGGGTGATAAAATCTCTCTATTTTCATGATACCAGCTGCTGGATTCTAGAAGCAGATGTTTGCACACGAGTAAAAGAGATGTCATTGAAACTTTTAAAGTTAGGTGAACTATGGGACTATTTGCAAGTTTGGTAATCAAAAATAAGCTGAAACTGCTCACAGTTTGGGGAATATTTTATTCAGTAAAATGTAAAGCCAGATGAATTCTGCAAGTCCTAAAAGACAGCACAAGAGAGTGAAAATGTGGATATTAAGGTCCTCTTCAATAAGTGCAGTCCAATAAAAACTTATAGGGCTTGAAAATAATAATTCTTGGCAAATAATACAATTTCTTAAATGCCACATATTGGAATCATAAAGCAGCAGTGCCTTTAAAAATTCGTAAATGATTTCTTCCT
Source organism: Vulpes lagopus (assembly GCF_018345385.1). Lineage (NCBI taxonomy): Eukaryota > Metazoa > Chordata > Mammalia > Carnivora > Canidae > Vulpes > Vulpes lagopus. Next base: position 47,806,073 of record NC_054839.1, read on the forward strand.
GACATTAAATACTCAACAGTTCCTTCTCGTCCCCCGTGTATGGCAATAATTTTCTATTTTCTTCCAAAGACAAGTTGACTATTAGTAAGTTTACAGCAGCATTTCTTTTTAAGATTATTTTCAGAGATTGTGAGATGGCTGCTGAGAGGATGGACGTTGCCATCACCTCCTTGTCCTTATGTATGTAGAAGCAATTTGCTGTTGTCCATTTTAGAAAGGTCTGGGGGAAAGCAGCGATGGATTGGAAGGGTCAGAGCTGCAGTAACCATAGTGCAGCACAGAAAACAGAATGGAAGCTTGAGAATGAATATAAAAGTACTATGCTGGTACTTTCCCATTATGGGTCAGTTCTAGAGGAAATTGCAAAGGAGGTCAAAATTGTGTTCAGGGTCCTAATCCTGTCTAATAACCCCCTCCAAAATCCTATATATATGGCCCGACCCCTTTTTGGTGGACAAAAGCTTCACGTTCTATTCTTCTATTTCCCTATTACTTCATTTTTTAAATCATTCCTTCATGGTAAAGTATAGGCTGTGGAAACTTTAAACATTTCCTTTCCAAACATAACTAGAAATATGGTGAAACTGAAGTGATTATGCAGTAAATTAGGGAGGCAGATTTGAAGGAGTGGGACTCAGAGGCTCACCAAACTCTGAAATCACATAACCAATATGCAGTCCTTTAAAGTGGCCTAATCCTGTTTTGAATATGGGGCCCACAAACAAAATTCAAGCACTGTCTTAAAAAAAGGGGGAGGGGAATAACAACAACAAAAATCCATTAGCTTTAGTTTTTGTAGTTTTCCAGAATGTCCTCTGGGAAGAAGGAAGGCAACCCTTAAGAATGTAATTTTGTTTTAAAACTGAATTCACTGAAGCAAATCTGGCTTATTTGGTATTTCTATCATTCTCAACTTTCCATTGATTTTATTTGTATTAGATTTTAATCAGGGATTCCATTGTGAAATGTTTTGAATCCAGAATGTAATTTAGGAAGTCAGATTTTCTAGCAGAAGAGGAAGGACAGGGGAGGCACAGAATTGAATAGTAAAAAAAAAAAAGAAGAAGAAGAAATTAAACGGCAATTAATTAAAAGGAGAATTGAGAAAGAATTTGAGTGAAGCAACTTATGAGGATCAGAAAAGTACTGGAATCCAATTATAGAGGAAGGGACCAACAGCTGGTCACCGAGAAGGTATTTTAGATTCCCCCATGGTGATGTTCCACTGCCATCCCTCGCAAAGGCTGTCAACACTTACCATGTGCGATGCTATTATACTAGCTTGTGGCTTCAATTCAAGAAGTTGGTTTCGATAGCAGAAGACTGACTATCCTTGAAAAACTGAGAATGGTCCTAAGCTATTGATAAGGAGCTCAGAGAAATTATCAGCATTCATGAATTCTACACATTTATTATTTGGGAATCAGTATAGACTACTGAATTTTAGGGAAGGCTTACTAAATCTTTTCAAAGAAGGAAAATGTCATTGCTAACAAACAAAATACTTGACCAGGATTCTGTAGTCTGTACCAGACTTTCTGTAGGACAGAAATTCAAAGGTACAGGCACTTCTTTAAAGTGGTCAAATTGGATTGCTTTGTCTACCTACTTACCTACCTACCTACCTACCCACCTATAATATTTGGCAAAGGGAGTATGGAGAAAATCTAATTGACAAATAGAAAGGCAAGGTAAAAAATGCAATCAAATATAAAGAAACTAAGGGCATTCTTTGAGAATTTTTAAAATCCCACTAAAAGAAACTAAAATAACCTCTTTCTATTAGAGGATTTATTAATATAAAATCCTTACACCTATCCCTAGCTGTAGTGCTGTTCATCACCCATTCAATTAACTACTGAACCCTTACAAATATTTTTTGCTAAAATAATGAGTAACATATACTAGTGCTGTATATTTGGGGTGATTAAATTGATGGTAGCAAAAAACACAATTAACAGGAGTAGAATAAATGGGAAAAATCTGCAAAAAAGGGAAGCAAAAAAAAAAAACTTGTTTAATTTTTGGTTTCTTTCCTCTAAGAGGAAATTTACTTTTGTTCTTTAAGAAATTTTTAAAGGTATTAAAAATTGGGTTTAATATTTGAAATCTGACATAATTGCTTAAATACAGCTGTCATCATCTTTCATCTGTAAAGAAAATTATTCTTTATAGGTGTGCATTGAATCAATTTGGCATTGCTTCTCATGATGCTTTTCAAATAAATTAACAAGAGTACATTGACCAAGACAATGGCTGATTGCTTCTTCAAACATTTTAAAATTATTTCTGAGTAAACTGTTCATTATGTGAATAGTATAAAGCACTGGGTAAGAGGGTGGGTTCTGAAGGCGTGTCATTTTATTTCTAATGCTAACTTCACTATTTACAGCTATAGAATATTGAGAAAATTTCTTAATACACACTAAATGTGAGAGTAACAGTACTTACCTATTTATAAATGCAATGAAAACGAAATAGGATAATAAGTTTTAAGTACTGAATGATTCATTCAATGCATATGAACGATTTTAATGTTCTCCCTTAAGGTTTGCATACATGAACTCAGGTTTTAACTTATTCTTCAATTTTGTTTGATATCTAGTCATAGCAGTGAATCAGATTGTCTATTTGAGCAAATCCTCCCATTTGGAGGCAAAGTTGTGTATCAAAGACACAAGTTTTGGCTATATCTAGACCTAGGATAAAACTCCAAACTTGAAATGCAACTAGCAGTGTTTATAGAAAATTGTAGAAGCTCAGTAAGTGCTAGTCTCCTCCTTGAATCTAGATAGGTAGATCGAAGGCATAAACATTGATACGTGGGAGAAAGAAAGAAAATAAAGAGAGAGAAAGAGAGAAAGAGAGGAAGGAAGGAAGAAAGGGAGAAAGGGAGAGAGCAGAAGGGAGGGAGGGAGAGGGAAGGAAGAAGAAAAAGGGAAGAAAAAGATCATACAGATAATGGAGATAGATAGGGAGATAGGTAAGATGACAGAGGCAAATGACAAAGAGAGATGGAGGGGGAGAGAGAGAGGGAGAGAAGGAGAAAGTGAGAGAGAGATCTCCCATCTCTACTAGTTACATACAGTTTCTTGAAGGCAGGCTCCAAGTCAAATTTATTTTTGATGTTCCTAAAGAATCTAACCTTCCTCACGTGTTGAAAAGATGTATAGATATTTATTAAAAAATGAGTTTATAAACAGTCAACGAATCAATGAAATACTATTTTAACTAATCCTCCAAAATCATGCTTTAAAGTAGAGGTCAGTGTCTCTCCTATAATTCATAGATTATCTAAGTGTGGCTTTCAGATTCATTATAACTTTCCCATATTTATTAATAAGGATGTGTGGAAACTCTTGTTTTAGAGGAGACATTTGCATTAGCATTCTCACTCTTAGACTAGCAATTTTTTTTATGTGTAGTATTAGCTAAAATATATGCCCAATATATACTCTTCTAAGAACAATAGCCACCTTTCTAAGGTATTATTTTCTAATATCAAAATTGAAAAAACAGATTTTTAGTACAAATTACATCTTCAGACATAAATAAAACCACTTCCTTTTTCCATAGGGGTCCTTACCCCTTCTCATCAAATACATTGCTCACTTGGTTGATGAAAAAAATTTAGAGTTAATGTGAACAGCATATAAACTTTTTGATTAATACAGTTTCTCATGAAGATATAATAAATGCAAACTCTTTACTTTATGCAGCCTTACAAAAAGTAGCCAATGCATTATCTGTCAATCACTTTATTATACACATAAACGAGTCTATGTTAGGTTCTGTATTCACATATTAAGATCCAACAACCCATTATTTAAAATTCGTCTAAAAAATTAACATACTATAATACGCTATAGTCAAAACCCATCAATATCATTTAAGCCACTTTAAGTAAACATTCAAATCTGTAGGCATTATGAATATTCCATAAGCATTCAAATACTTTTTATTGAAAATAATTTAAAATGCAATATTGCATTGTTAGACAAAAAATTGCTATGGTATATCTGGCAGTTATTACTTATAAAAAGAAGGCTTTTGGAGAGGCCAACCTTAAAATAAATCCAGAATAATTATATTCAGTGCAGAAATATAAATATATATTATACTGAACATATGTATTTATTTCTGCATTGAATTTATATATGTGTGAATGTGTATATTAACATTTCAACATGATTAGAGAAAGTAATAAACATATCTGTTGAAGTATGTGTGACATGACAGATTGCACTACAGGAAAAAAATTATTTTCTATGAATTGTCAATCAATAAATGACTTACAAGAATAAGTGACTATGTCGCATAGTATAAATGTAGCTTCTCATTAAAAAACTGAAATAATAAATATTAGATATTTTAAATGCCATTAGTATTTTGAAAACTAATATTAACAAATATAACATGCATTTGTAATTCTGAAATACCATTTATACAACAGTCCTTTTCATTTTTTATAACGAGATGTAAAAACTTATTCATTGCATCTAAGTTTTACACATGAGTTGCTTACTTCTCTTTGGGTGAATCAGTAGCAAATAGTTTGTTGTGTTTGAAATGATAAAAACATCAAAACTAATAAAAAGGAGGCATATCAAACATTGAAGATAGACTTTCAGGAAAAAAATATGTGTATTTAATAAGAAGTGTTTCTTTTTTATGTCTCTATCAGGGTAAACAAATACATGTCTATTTGACATCCATGCAGATTTAGATGTAAATCAAAAAAAGTAGCCAAAAGTGTTGCTTCGCTATAATTTGACTCATGAAAAACCACATTGAAGCTACAATCCGTGCTAAAAATAAACCCTGCTAAGAGTTATAAAATCCCAGTCAGGTTTTCTTTTTACCTAAAAGTGGTGCATTTACTAAATTTAATCTTGTAAGTTAGTATATTAAGATGTGCAAATCTAGCTAACATATGCCCTATTTTCCTTGCTAATAAAACACAAAATGGGAAGGGTTAAGAAATGCCCATAAAGATAAGAACAATCTAGTGACTTAGGTCAAGTTCTCATTTTAAGAAGATTATAGACTAATATCCATGCCCTTCCTCTTCCTGTTGTTAACTGAGGTATTGAATAAGTTGCTTTCTATCTGGGACAAGCTGAGGATTTGCTGTTTCTTTTGATATATTATCAATGGTCCATTCCACCGTGATAAACTGCAACTCTCGTACTAATAGGTTTATAATGATTGCTTAAGCTTTACACTTTGTAAGCATTGGAAGGCTTCACTCACCTTGTTCAAGTGGTTGGCTTTTAGTTGAAGTAGTTTTCATCTTGAGTGCCTCCCTAACAGACATGTCACAGCAGGAGCCTTTGTTAGTGTCTTGGTCACTGTCAGCCTGATCACTGTCCCCGTGCCCACTGTCTCTCAGGCTGGCTCTTTCTGGGTCCTTAAACGTGGAGCTACTGAAATACATATAAAGAAAAAGAAGAGAAAGTGTTGTCTCTACGAGTCCGAATCTGAAGTGTAGTCTCTTGCAAAGCAATTTTGACACGAATGCAAATGGGGAAGCCGAGAAAGTTATTTAATAGGCCTTACCTTTGAACAAACTGCTGCCTGCTGCCCATGTAATTGGGCTCTGCGGGAAAATTGTCTGTCTGCGAAAGAGAAGGAAAAAAATACGTATAGTTGTACACTGGACAAATCTCCTGCAGAGCAACAAGATTTCCTAGTGGAAAAATGATTAATAATTCAAAAATTCCCTTAATCTTCAGATTTGGACATTTTAATTAAATTGGAAATTGCTGACATGTAATTATGTACTCAGAACAATTAAATGATTCCGGTCCACAAATTACCTGTTAATAAGTAAACAATGAGCCTGTCATAACTGGCATTCTCTGCTACTACACTGTCTGTGTTGTTTCATGACTTAGATATTAAGATTGAACATATGTGGGAGGAGTGGAAAAATGACCTAATTTCTCCATATTAAAAGTGTGAATTATTTAATAATACTCATTTTTAAACATAATTACATCATCTGCTGGGACTCTATGCCCTCCTTGATGTAATATCACTTAAAGTCATCCACTCCTCAATTAAGAGAGACAGGGCCTTTACTTCAAATTTTGCCAATAACAATTACAAGCATGGCACATATGGCTGAACTCATCTCTATAATTCATTCTCATCTACATTCCGACTATGGCATTGAACTCAAACTATACAGAATAAAAGGGTATTACTTCTGGTTATTCAGAGTGAAGTAAAATTAAAAAAAAAAAAGAAATAAAATGTTACTTAAAATATTGAGAGTAACGACATTGAGAAACCAGGCTTGTTTTTGTGGTTGTTTTACTGCTTCCAAACTGATGTGGAGGTCTGCCAAAAAGAACTGAATTCTCCTTGTATCACGGAACAGAGTCTTTTGGGAGAAAGATACTAGATCTTTCATAGATCTCCCTATACTGTACATTCATACACATCACTTCTTCTTGCAGCTGACTCAGCAACAAAGGTTCTCCTGTTTTCTGCATCACTTCATATCACACCATTGTGCTCTGAAGCAGCTATGGATACATACAAGATCACCCAGCATGCAAGAATCAGGGACACCGGAGCATACAATTCATGAAGAAGAGGGCCCAAGGTAAGGCTTAATGTAATACAATATGTGTTTTCCTTATAAAAAGTTAATTTAAACAACTAGTACTCTTTTCTCATGTCATAATTTTATTTTTTTTCTGTGTGTGTGGTTTTTTTGAACTATTACTGGAAAAAAAAAAAAGACATGTTCAGACTAATAGCTTAATGTACTAAGTTTCACTGTCTGTTAAAAGTTTGGGGACAGTAAATACTCTCATAAATTTCTTAATCTATAGTCTTTTGTTGTTGTTCAAAAGACCTTTATCAAAGTGCAAAGATGAAGGCAAACAAGGTCAAAACATTTTTTACTTCTAATGCACTTTAATTAGTAGTGGTACAGACATTTTTCATTAACATGTTTTACTAGGTTTTAGATTCTGTGAAGCATCTTAGTGTTTATTTCTATAATGGTAAACTATCCATTCTTAAGGATAACAATGTAATAAAAATATTAGGGAGGGAGGCAGTGCCTGGGTGGCTCAGCTAGTTAAGCATCAGACTCTTTACATCAGTTCAGGTCCTGAACTCAAGGTCATGAGTTCAAGCCCCACACTGGGCTCCATGCTGGGAATGGAGCCTACATAAAAAAATAAAATAAATAAAGTAAAATAAAATAAAACAAAAAGTAGGTGGAAAACAACACTGGGGCAAAATATTTGCAAAACAATTTTGCCAATTTTTGGGCAGCTCTGGTGGCTTAGTGGTTTAGCTCCGCCTTCAGCCTGGGGTGTGATCCTGGAGACCTGGGATCGAGTCCCAAGTCAGGCTTCCTGCATGGAGCCTGCTTTTCCCTCTCCCTGTGTCTCTGCCCCTCTCTCCCTCTCTCTGTGTCTTTCATGAATAAATAAATAAAATCTTTAAAAAAAAGAATGTTGCCAATTTTTAAAACTTCAATTACTTGAAATTCCACATTTTAACTTAATAAAATCTGTTGACTTGGTCAAAAACATGTATGTAACCCATTTTTGTTGTCAGTTAAAGACTAAGCCATGGATATCTTAGAACACTTCAGAAAAACAGAATCCTGGGGAGAGAACAAAATGTAAAGTGAGTGGAAACTCTGGTTATCATAAATGCTATTATAAGTTACCTTGTGGTTTTAAGGCTTTAATTAGGTGGAGCATCACAGGATATGGATTCCTATTCAGTTAGACACAGAGAGACAGACTGGGAAACTTTTCCTTTCTCTGCTCTAACAGGGACAGTATCTGAAAGTGTTTGCCTATTAGTAAACTTCTAAATAGCTCTGATAAAATACAGAACTTACACTGAGAATTAGAATACATTTCCCCACCGAATGAAGAGCTATTTTGTGTGCATGTGCACGTGTGTGTATGTTTGCAGGTATGCATCAGAGTGTTTGATGAACACTGAGCAATAGCATTGTTACCAAATGTTATTCTGATGAAAATAGAAACATAAGAGGAAGAGGTTTTAGAAGAGAAAGAAAGGTGAGAAAAATAAAAGGAGAAAGGCAAGAGAAAAACAGGAGAGAGAGACAAACAGGTATACATATGCAGGAAGAAGAATGAGAGTAGAAAGAGATAAAAAAGATGTAAAAAAGAAAGAAAGAAAGGTTGGTTTATTATTGTAGAATTTCACAAAGTACAACTTTAAAAAATGTACAACTTAATCAGCAGCAGAGTATCAGAAGTTTACTAATACGGCTTGCATTTACCCACTAAAATAGGTAGAAATGTGAGAAATTGTGTGTGTGCTTATAATTACCATAATGAAATAGCCATTTGGCCTTTAACAAACATATAACTAACTCACTATAAAAACCACACTGGCTTTAATACAGAAAATAACATTTTCATTATCCAGGCTCCAAGAGTGTCAGAAAACTCATTTAAAATAATCTGAATATAAAATAACTGTATTTGCATAGAAAAATGAAAATAGACCCAAAACAAAAGCCATATGTACCACAGCATCATTTAATTCAGAAATAAAAGGGCCTTAAGATATTTTCCAATAATGTACTCTAAAAATTTAGTTCTACCTTGCATATCTCTAAATCTTAACTTTTAAGTCTAAGAAAAAAGTAAAATCTGAGGTCAGACACTTGCAGCTTGTTAGGTTTCAGCAAAGTAATTAAATATGAATATTTATAACTCTTGAAAATTTTATCCTCTTCCGTTCATACTAATCTTAAAACTAATGTTTTCTCTTCAAACTCAACTTGAATGCAGTGACTTTTACTTTTACAACATATAATTTGTTTATTATTTTTTAAAGTACCTGGAATTAATAGGTAGTTACAGAAAAGTCCCAAAATAAACACTTTAAAAACTTTAGAATATGAGGATCTTTTTATTCTTTTTCAGTCGAGATACAAAGCCAAAAGTTTGGGGATTTTTTAGAGATTATTTGCTCATGACAGACTGAGTCCCTCCCTCCTTGTCTAATTTTTTTTGTTTCTTGTTATTTTGTTTGCTGAACATGAAAACTTAGATATTCTTTACTTTCCTCTGCACTGAAAACACAGAGATATAAACAAGTAATCACTTAAACACACAAAGCACATAAGTCTGCATGATATGAAACATTTCTTTGATTATTTGCCTCTATGTATTTCTCCTCTGTATTACTCAGCAAACTGTAGTCAATTTATAAATGATATTCAAAATCAGATTTTTTTTCAGCAATAGTCAATAAATTATTCCTGAAGTATATCAGACTATATATTTACATATTCTACAATTTGCTCATCCTATTATAACTCTAGAAAACAAATCATGATTTTAAAAATATGCATCCATGAGGAAAACCAAAAGGAAACACCTATTGAAACTGAACCATGTTGGCTGAAATTGGGTAAGTTCTACTAAAAGACCCAGTATGCTCAATAAGGCAAGAAAAATAAAGGGTAAATTAAAAAGAGAGGGGGAAAATTTAAATATTTTGAAATAACAAGTATAGAATCTGTACCGTGAACATGACAAAAACTGATGAAATAAATCAAAGAAGACCTAAATAGATGAAGAGATATATTGTGTTAATGTAGTGGAAAACTCAATATGGTAAAGACATCAATGTTCCTCAAATAATCTGTACATGTAACATAATAACATTCATATTTACAGTATTGTTTCCTGTAAATACCTATAGAGGATACTAAAATTTGTAACGAGAAGCAAAGTGACTATAATAGGCAAAATAGTTTTGAGAAAGAATAAAGTTGAAGAACTCACACTATTTTCAGAGTTACTGTGAAGCTACACTAATCAAGACAGTGTAGTCCTGTAGACAGCAAAGATACATAGCCCAATAGAACAGAGAGACTGTCTATAAGTAGCCCACAGAAATACGGCCAATTGATTTTTGACAAAGTGGCAGAGGCAATTCAATAGATAATTCAGTAGAAATGAACCTTAACATGTGTATGTATGTGTACATATATGTATATATACACACATATGTATATATATCTACATGTCAAAGTGTATTATATGTCTAAATGTAAATATAAAACTTCAGGTAAAACCTAGAAGAAAATCTTTGTGACCTGACATTTGGCAGTTCTTAGACATGATGTCAATAAAGCATAATCCGTAGGAAAAAAAAGAAAAAGAGACCCAGACTGACACAGCAATTTGGTATTTACCTTAAGGAAATGTAAACTAGGCTCACACAAAAGATCTGTACATAAATATTTACAGGAGCTCTCTTTTCAAAACTGGAGTCAATCCAAATATCTTTCAATAGGTGAACAGATAGACTGTGGAGCATGGATGCAATGGAAAACAATTTAGCCATAAAAAAACAAACTAGTGATGTAACAACTTGCATGAATCTCAACAGCATTTTGGTGAGTGAAAGTCGCCATCTCAAGAATTTGCATACAGTCTGATTCCATTTATAAAAGTTCTCAAAAAAGCAAAAAGCAAAAACTATTATGACAAAGAACAGGTCAGTGGATGCCAAGGTTTAAGGTTGACTAGAGAGATATAACATAAAGAAGTTTAAAAAAAAGATTTTTATTTATTTATTCATAAGAGAGACACACAGAGAGAGAGAGAGAGAGAGGCAGAGACATAGGCAGAGGGAGGAGCAGGCTCCCTGCAGGGAGCCTTATATGGGATCCAGTCCATGAAAACCCCGGATAGCATCCTGGGCCGAAGGCAGATGCTCAACCACTGAGCCACCTAGGCATTCCATAAAGAAGCTTTTTAGGGTGATCGAATGTTTAGTATCCTGACTGTGATGGTGGTTTCATGAAGTTTTTATATGTACACGATTAAAAATACATAGAACTCTACACTCAAAAAAAGGTTCATTACTGTATGCTAATAAAAGGTAATTCCGAATTAAATCTAAGGTGATATCTGCATATCACATGTGCTGAAGATCCTTCCATCTCACGGAAGATTATAAAACTACAAGCTCTTTTATTAAAATATCTTCAATAAAGACTGTTTCTGAACTTTGTCTTTTAAAGTTACACAGGGCCAACTATTAAAATCTATGTAGAAGTTCCATATTCATTTGGACAGACTACAAATGGATTCAAGATATAAAGATCTATTTAGCCACACTAGCAAACCCAAGCAACAGTTCTATAAGATAGCCACCTTAGTATGAATTATTTAGCTAAATTTTCACTTATTTCAAAGATGTTTTTCTTGTGCACAGTTCCCATTTACCCAGCCATAACATAAACACTTCAAACGAAGTTTGCAGACTGCATTTATTGCAAAGGAACAGCTTTTTTTTTTTTTTTTCTTTGTTCAAATAGGCTCCAAGCCCAACTTGGAACTTGAACTCGTGACCCTGAAATCCTGAAATCAGGAGTTGCATGCTCTACGGACAGAGCCAGCCAAGCACTCCAACAAAGGAACAGCTTTCTTATTTCAATGCAGAAAACAAACATGGCTATATTGTGAAGAACTGGGATCCGTCCTCAGAAACAGTGAGTTTTTACATTTAGAAAATGTCTTGTAAATTGATTCTACAATTGGAAGTGAATAGAATATCTTTGTAAGGACTCTAAAGGCATTTATTTATTTATTTTTAAAGATTGTATTTATTTATTCATGAGAGACACACACAGAGAGAGAGAGAGAGAGAGGCAGAGACACAGGCAGAGGGAGAAGCAGGCTCCATGCAGGAGCTGAACGTGGGACTCGATCCATGGTCTCCAGGATCATGCCCTGGGCCGAAGGCGGTGCTAAACTGAGCCACCCAGGCTGCCCTCTAAAGGCATTTAATATAAAATGATTAGTATCTAAGATGTACCAAAAGTGTATGCAAAATATCTTCAAAATAATTTTGCAACTTTGGTGGTAAAATTAGGATATACTGTTTAAAATGTGTAGTTTTATATTTTATATGAGATAATATATGAATATTTCTTGGTTACCGAAGACAATTCTTGTTATAACTTTTACACTTAAATCCTACATTCAGCACTGTAATAATCGTGAAATAATGATAAGCGAATGAAAGTCTGAGCAATTTTAAAACAATATTTAGATTACTAGAAAATGAGACAACTGTGGGATAAGAAAAATAAAGACCTCATCGTTCTGAGTCCCATTTCTAATTAATTTCTAAGGAAAAAAAATCAGAAAACTATTTTCCAAAAGTATTCCTGCAAAAGGAAGAGAAAAAAATAATTCAATCATTAGAAAGATGGATTGTATGGTTAGTTTTCACCATCATAGATGCTATTTCGGCAAATGCTAGAATTCAATCTGTGATTAGTGCTATATATATACACACACACAATACCTTGGTGATAATTTGCCAATATTCTCTTATATTTCCCGTGACAGAGTCACGGAATGTTAACAGACTCATGGGGGCAGTCAGGAAATTTCCTATGGAGAGAACAATTTTTGACAAACCAAAGGGCTCTGGCGTTTCCAGAATCATTGGTGTGGAAACATAGGTGGCAGTGGTTTCTAAACTGCTGGTATCCTAGACATTCTTTTGCTTTTCTACGTCTGTTTTTTTTTTTTAATTTTATTATTATTTTTTTTAACCTTTGAGACGGAGACTCAGTGGGTAAATTCATTCCACAAACATACACTTAGCTCGGACTCCAGGCAATATTTTAAATATCCAACATTCAACAATGTAAAATTAGCAGCATCTGAGATCTGATCAGGAATTATAACGTATGCAATAAACTACAAAAATATAATCCATAGCTAAGAGGAAAGGGTTGCTGGAGGGGGGGTGGGTAGGGGGATGGGGTAACTCGGTGATGGGCATTAAGGAAGGCACATGATGTAATGAGCACTGGGGATAATATATAATTGAGAATGCCTAAATTTGCTGAAACTAATAATACACTGTATGTTAATTAATTAAATATAAATAAAAGACAAAAAGAGGGACCTCCCAAATGTTGCAATACAAATATGAAGAAAGTTTTAATTCTAAAGGTATTGATTTAGAATGGGATTTATTGAAGAAGAATGAAGGTATGTCTTTTTTCTTTTTTTTTTTTTTTTTTAGCCTAAATGCTATTTATTGAAAAAGGCAGAGAAGAGAGAGTACAGGCTCCCTATGCACAGGATGGAATAAAACAAGCAGATCAAGTCCACCTCCTGCTCAGCATATTCTCTTGTTGCCCCACAGGGCCATCTTGTTGTTGATGGGCATCTTCAGGAAGCGGTCAGACTGCATGTAGTTAGCTATCTTCTCCAAAGCCTCAAAACGGCACATGAAAGCCTTCAGATCTGGAAATTCATCCAGGCACTTGGGCTCAAACATACGGTTCTGACCCAAGACATCATAAGTGAGGAAATCCACAAAGGTGAGCTTTGACGCCCTCAGAAAGAACTTGTGACAAATGAATTTGGGGTTGGATGTGTAGTAATAGTGTTAAATCTTATCATTATAGCTTCAGCTACACTAAGATAGTCAGTGTTTTCATACCCAAAGGGTACAGGGGAGTGGAATTTTGAAAATTCTTTTGAATTAGGGACATAAGTTTGACTAAGTATATCGATGCCATTGGGTTGAAAACAAAGCCAAACAAGTTGAACTTTTCCCTTACTTCAAAGGCACTGCTTTAACATTGATAGTGAGCATTCTCTTTGCAGCAGACTGAACACAAGGGAGTGTTAAGAGGTGAATAATTCACTTTAAGCCTTTTCATACCGACATTGCTTCTGATAGCTTTGCCTTCAACAGAATATATGGTGTGGTTCTTTCTACATTGCTGAAGTAGGCAACAGCATTTTAAGCCACCACTTATAAAGTTATCTGACAGCACCCTATGGCTTTGGAATTTTCAAAGTGCATGAGGTATGGCAATAACTATATTTATCAATGATTTTCAAAATAATACATTTTATACAAGTATAGCGTGGTCGACATTTGTGTTTTGCAACTAAAGGCATAACAAAAATATAAGAAATTCTTACCACATTTAGCAAAAGCTAGCATTACTTTAAATTAAAAATGAGAGGACCAGAACAGCCACATCCTGTAAGCGAGCATTTTAAGCCTACTGCTCAATTAGGATGACTGAGATGATTTTTTTTAAAGTAATGTGGCTGTATATTAGAACATTTTTGCAAATGTTAACTCTTTTATAAATGACACCGATAACTTTAATAATAACCTGTATGCCAGAATTTAATTATGTAACTTATCAATCTTAAAGAAAATCATCTTGGACAAGAAAGAAGAAAATTGAGATAATCAAAAGTTAAGAGGAGTGCTATTTGTTATCTATAAAAGCACACATTCTCTTTTTATAGCTGCTGAAGCATGGAGCCCATAGGCCACCAAGGTGCCACTGAATGTTAGATGTTCTTTCTCACTGCCAATTGCATAGTTATACCATGAGTTGATGTCTTGGGGAAAAAGATCCAAAATTCAAATTGCTAACTTCAACATCTCCAATTAACCCTTTCTCTTCAGTACAGTCAGCCTCTCCAACTCAATCCTAGCTCATACCTAGTCTTTTCTTTTTCTTCCAGTTATGGCAGTGGTCACGGTGATGGTGGAGGAGAGGAGGAGTTCTATTCCTTTCTGCTTTTTGTTTGTTTGTTTGGTTTTTGCTATCTCTTGTCTTTGAAGACTCCCCTCTGCTTTCCTCCTATCGTGCTCTTTTTCTGTCTCTATTGAGTATGGAAGGATTACCCCACTGGAGGGAATGCCTAAAATTGGATTCTCTGCAATTGGACCTCCAAACTAAGCAGTCAAAGTTATATGTAGCCAATGCAATTCATTAGAAGTCTGAACTTCTAGAATTCTGACATTGAAGAGAAGGAGAAAAAAAAGGGAGGGACACAAATTGGTGACTCATAATTTTACTTATTATCCCTATGAATGCCGAGTCTTCTGCAGGATACATTTTCTTAAAATCTTAATTTATTAGGGTTAAAGAACTTGCTAACAAGTTAGTAAAAAAAGGTTTTTATAAATTGATTGACTTAGATTAATTTAGCTAATATGGATCTGTCTTGAAACCATACTGTGTGAATCTAAATGTATGTAAATCCTATCATTGTGCTCTTTCTGTGGTAGGAGGTTTGGAGTATGCGGTCCTATTTTGGGATCTACAAAACAGCATTATTGATATTTATTATCATCCTTCTCAATTGCCCTAGAAGACATAGTAGTGTTACTGTCTACATGTTTTGTTTTTTAACAGAGAAACTACAGCTAACTAACTTTCAAAAAGTCAACCCATCATATAACCAATTCATTGCAGAAAGATAACTCTTGCTGGTGACTGCCAGGACCCAGTCAGTTGCTGCACTGCCTTTCTGAGGAATAGAGAAAAATAAGGCTCCATCCAGATATGTTCAGAAGTTAATGAGAAATTCAGGTATCTTGCCTTGAAGTGCTTTTAAAAATTACTGTTACACACTGAGAAAACAAGAGTACTATCACCCCTAATGAGAAGACAACCCATTGAAAAAGTCTGCACTTTTACCTTTCTATACTTGCATGTTAAATTATTTAAATATGCTGAACATTATATATAACTGCAATAACTAGATTTCCTTTCCTTTGGCCAATAACATAAAAAGGCAATAATGGCCATTTATTATCAAATGTTCTAATGCATGCAGTAGGCTTAACTGTATGATTACTTACCATCATGATAGTCATATAAATTATCAAAATGGGCACTTCTGAAAACTTACCTTTTAAAGTGCAAAAGAAATTCAAGGCATTATATTTAATCAATCATTATGTAAAATTCCTCAAAAACAAATATGTAATTTAAAAGGTGAACCAAAGTGTATGTCTGTTATCCATTTCATCAGTTTGTTTTTTCAAAATACATTCAAATTAAAAACATGAATGTGATGATTTCGGTACACACAGTTCACCAATCTTGCCCCCCCCAAATATTAAATTGTTAATTATAAGATAAAGTCAATTGTTATTCAGATAATTCAATTTGTAAGTGAAAAAAAATCATGAACAATATCAGGTTCCTGTCTGATTTTGAAACTGCCTTTCAAATTGTCACCTGTAAAGGTATATTCGAGTTCTCAATATGATTTAAAAAAAGAGAAGGAATTCAGGGTGAAATTGAATGATGCAACACCTTTCTCATTTTTTTTTCCTTCCTCCAACACTTGATAGAGAATTTTTAAATCTTCAGAAGCAACAATTCAGGCAATCAGCTAACCAACCAATATATTTAACAATAATTAGTAAATACTTTGGGGTAATTTTGAAGTCCCTAGTCTTTTGCATTGGCTTCAAACATAACTTATTACTACCCTTTCCAAAACAACAAAAATCATATGCAAATTTAAATTGTCCAAAAAAATTACCCATTGTATTTGAATTTCTGGTTTGAAAAACAAGAATAATGTGAGAATACAGTTATGAAAATTTAGGAGATAATATACAAGGAATTTGGAAGGCCTGTCCTCAGAAATGACTATTACAAAGTAAAAGGCATTCCTAAATTTGAAGAAAGAATATTAATTATTGATCAAATTTATGAGTATTATATTACTAGAATATTTATCATTATCCCTCTGAAATACAGGAATAAGTATCACATTCAAAATGTATGATTCAATGGCAAGAGTCTATTTTAGGTTGGCATTCATACCTGAAATTAAAATAAAGCTAAGTGTCTTTACTAATGTTAACAGATTTTTAATTAAACATTAGCACAAAATGAAATGAAATATCTCTACTCTTTATCAGACTGACACTTAATACCTAATTCAAGTATCTCTGGCTTTCTTTGCTTGGAGACTTCATTCAAAGAATTTTTATCCTATAGTAAAAGTATCAGTCTTACCTACACAACAAATTCATGAGATAATAGGCCTGCATTCTTCCATAACTAATTTTGAAATAACAGACAAATACCTTGATCTTGTTAGAGACTATTTATAATTTGCATGGTACAGGTTTTTTTTTTTTTTTCTTTTTTATACACAAATGGAAAGAAATTAAGAAATGTTAACAGTTAGTGATGCCTTGCAAAAATAGTTGGTCGACCCTGGCTGGTGGCTCACTATCTGATTCTGAAAATCAAATTTTATTGGAATTCAGCTGGGCTCTTTCATTTATATGTTGTCTATGGCCGCTTTCATGCTTCAATGGCAGAGTTGAGTAGTTGTGACAGAGACCGTATGGCCCATAAATCCGAAGATATTTACTATCTGACCCTTAACAGAAAAAGTTGCAGGATCCTGGCTGAGCAAACCTAAGTCTCCGTTCTTAACCTTATAATTAAAATTTTCACTCCACTCATTCCTGTAGATAAAATACTAATGAGGCATTTTCACATATACACTATCTTTAATTAGGTTACAGTCAAGAAACACACACACACACACACACACACACAAACACACACACACACACACACACACACACACGTCGTTTTCATCCTCTGTGTGACACAGACTTCTCTTACAGAGTTTGCATTTGGAAGGTGCCTGATTAAAAAAACTTTTCATATTTTTTAAGTGGATTTCAGTGTTAGGTGATTTGTAGCATGTTTATATTCAATTCCAAACTACTTAAAACTGTGGAAACAGTACCATCATGGGAACACCTGAAAACAAAATGCACTTAGACACATTAAGTTTCCTGAAGTGTATTACAAGTTCCTCTAGAGTGTACTTAGAATAAGAGTAAGTAACCTGTTCTTTCCCAGAGAAAACAACTCTTCTGTTCTTGGTCCTTTGTCTCCTTTGCTTCCTTACGCATATTACAGGGTGTTTTTGTCATTGTTTCTCAACCTCTCCAAAACTATTCCTCCCTTTCAACCTCACCAGCTGGAACCATTATAGTTATTTCTATTTTATGCATGGAGAAACTGAGGCCTGTGGAATTCATGAAAGGCTAGCTGGAGGTCCCAATAAGAGTAAGTAAGAGGAACAAGTTTTCATTGACTCAAAATTTTGCACTCCTTCAAATAAAAAACCTGCAAGTCCTGTATGATCCATCTTCCTTTTGTGTGTATTGTACTATGCTTTCTAATCTATTTATCATTGTCTGATGTATTTTACAGATTTATTACTTTCATTCTAATAATGCCTGTTAATCGATGCTCCCTAAAGAGTTCTGATACCAAGTCACACCCCTTTGAATGGCTTTGTTCCTATAATTGTTCAGCTCTGAATCATATTAAACACAGATAAAAGCAATGAGGTCTATTGGACAACTTTGGTTCAAATAAGAGAATCAAAGCCGGTTCTATGATCAAATCTGACTATCCTGGGCTTCTTCTGGAGTCTCCGAAATTTGGAACTATTTTCACTCTAAAGGACCAAATTACAGAACCTCTTGAAACTACTGCTGGTTATCAGTTTGAAAGACCTTGTGGCAATGTCTTATACGTACATAGGTCCCAGCAGAGTTTCTGAAGCGTAATATATAGAAGCCTTAAAGAATTCTTTTCCAAATTGACCTGCATTCTAGGAACTAAGTTGCAGTAACTCCTACTAGCAATTATTCATGCTATAAAATGTTTGTTATATAGATAACTCAATATAAATGCATATCAAACATGATATCCTAACTGGTATAGGAACAGAAACCCTAAACTGAATCAGATGACATTAATTCTCTCGCTCTCTCTCTCTATATATATGAGTAACATTTTTATGCTTCAATTTTCTTACATGAAAAGCGGGGTAAATGAAATCAGATGTTATCATATGTCTCTAACTTTCTGGTATTCATTGCCCTTTTGTGGAAACTTCTCTTCAGTTTCTACCTGGTGTGAGGTTTTCTTCCCACAAGTTCTCCCTGCATAAAATGCACAGGTCTTAAGGAAGATTTAATAACATCTTACCACTTCGGAGTTTGCTTCAGTAGTGTAAGAAATTTAAAATATCTGGAAATTATTTTTTTGGAAGACGTTCTATCAAAAATTGGTCACTTCTTAAAATGTCTGTTTAACATTAAAACAAAAGTGACCAATCCTGGTGTAGAAAGGTCAGAATGGAAATGTATGATAAAATAAATTAACATTCCAGTAAAATCACTTTTTTATAATCATAAACATTCTGGAATAAAATTGTACTCTTGTACAACTGCTAACATTCGGGCCAACTGAAATATTGTTTTTATGGAGAATAAGCTTGCATATCAGTACCCTAACTGCTTCAATGTTTTATGTCATTTGCTGTTAACAACAATAATCATATGTGTTAACATTTATTCAACATTTAGTATTGATCATATCCTTTATATGCATAATCGTATTTCATCTTGAATTCCTATGAGAGCTCTATGAGTAGCAAATATTATTACATCTAATAAGAGAACAGAAAAAAAAGTCAAGCAATTTTCTCTGGACCAAAAAGCTAATTTTTTTTTTTTTAAATCAAGAACCTTAGGAATTGAATCTCAGTGTAAAGGATCAAAATGTCAGAGAGTAACTGATTAAATTAATGATAAATTCATTGACCCAGAATTCCAGCATTGTTAAGATAATATGAATAAACATCACTGATATGGAATGATGTGTACCTATGATATTTATATCATTTTAGGCAAAAAGCAGCTTATGGTATTATGTTTAGTATATATCTGTAAAAAAAAATCTATTTGTGTCTCATGCACGTGTGTGTGTATAACAGCATGGGAAGATAGACAGGTTTACAAACCCTTATTCAAAACCCTTGCACCCAAATGTGTCTTGTAATCCCTAACTCTTTCATATTTCAGAATAATGTTTTGTTGTACATGTACCCATCCCAGCAGGGACGAGTACAATACCTCAAATTTAAACATGTTACTACTTCTTCAGTAAAAAATGTAAAAAAATTAACACTAAGTGGAACATGTAAAGATTAAAAATTGTCCTAAATCAGTTTAGGTCCTAGTCCTTTGGATTTGTACTTAGTGAAGGGATTGTGGATCTCAACAACCTCTGAGTACTAAATTGCAAGCAATTAAAACTTTTAAATTACAAATTTATTTTCAGCCCACAAATACATAATGAGTCCGTACTATACACCAGGTGCTACTTTAGGTACGATTTTTTAGTAGAAGTTTTGCAGTAAAAATTCCTCTTAAAATATAAAATGATGATAAATATAATGACTATCATTAAAATGACTATATATAAATGACTATAATGATTAAATAAGTAAGAGTATAATCATTTAATTTTGGAAAAAACAAAAAAGGAAGAAACTCAAAGACACATTTCCTGGACCAAAAAAAAAAAAAAATCTGAAATTACTTTTAATGCAAAAACTTGGATTTTTTGCATGTAAAATTTTTATAATAGTTGTTATTCCTGAGAGTAAAATCTCTTCTAGGGAAACTATTGACTTGGCGAAAATCAAATAGGAAAGAAGTAACTGGCCCTGCAGTCAAATGTAGCCAATTCATCCCCGGAGGCTGACTACAAATTCCCAGTTCAATGTTAGAGTAGTTGAAATCCAAAAGGCAATAGACTAGCAGTGCCTGAATCTCAACTATACAGGTCTAGAAGCACAGTCTCAGTGGAGTAGCTTCATCTTTAGAATATCTGTCATGGAGCACAAAAACCAACGGCCCCAAAATCTCATATATTTATCTTTCAATTGTCCTTGAAAAATTCTTCCTTATAGATTACTTAATTCTATGTTTTTTTTTAAAAAAAACGTTATGTGCCCTGCTTATATGTGCATTAGACATATTTTTGTATGAATATAAAACACAAAGTAGATATTTTTTTCCCAAAAAGAAGTGAAAAAAAAAACGGAAGAATTTTGCTCTTTTTTGATAGCCTGCTTTCTCCTTTCTTCTTTTGAAAACAGAATCAGGTTGTCATACATAGTTTGAAAAATAGGTTTTTCCTGTCTCTGAAGGAGCATGAGTTTATTCAAGCAGAGTTACGTAGTTTATAAAAGCTATACACTTAATATAAAAAAGACAAAGTGTAAAACTCTTCCTGTAGTCTAATTTGATTTAAATTTCCTGATACCCCTTTTCTTAAGAGGACAGAACATCACAATATGAAATGGTGCCCCTAGTAGCACAGTGCATAAATAGCTCAAGCTGAAAGCCTAACAATAAGCTCTCCGTCTATTATTGTAGAACCAATAAATAAGCATAATGAAAATCATGACACATTATTACATTACTCCGGATTGCCTCTATTCATTAAAAAAAAAAAAAAAAAGATGAGCGCATTTAAAATAATTTCACATGTCAAACGACAGTAAGCCTTCTAATTGAGATGATGTTGAAAGGAATATTTGTAAAGGGCAGATGCACAGTCTTATGTGGCTTATATCAAGATTACAATAGAAGCATGAAGAATCTGAGCTATAACTATTTCATTCCAAACTGAAGATAGCATAGTATCCCAAACAGTCACATTGTTCACCTGCGCTATGTGTGTTCTGACAGTATGAAGTCAATAAAAAACACATTAAAAAGCTTTAGAAAAGACATCCCTGTCAATTAGCCCTTGGATGGATTCTATTTTTCAGTTTCCCTGTTGATTTAATATACTAGATTATATTAGTAGCACTGGCTTGTAAACAAGGAAGAACTGAATCCTATTAATGGAGCTATGCTGCCAAAATAATCAGCTTCCTACTTATCAAGTTTCCAAGTATTTGGAAAAGCTGTGAAATGGGATTATAAGGTTAAGCTGTGTACATCTGGCTCATCACTATATAAATATTTCAGAAATTTGATCTCATAGACTGAAAAAACACCTGTCTAATCATGACTCTTTTCCAAGTTACATGAACTTCAGTGAGCAGAGCAGTACGCAGATGCTGACGAGAAATGATGATCCATTTACATAATGTATTTCGTGTTAGGCATATAATTTTATCATATATCACTCTTCCGAGTGAAAACATAAGAACTACTTTGAGAAGTTCTGTGGTATCATACTTATTTTGGCAAAAGGTATTGAGAGAGGTGCAAAATTTTTAAATTCAGGTTAATCACCTGAAATACTAAATATTGTTTTTTTTCTTGTGGCGTGGTATATAATTTTAGAGGAATTGGATGTTGTAAGTATAAAGTAGTATAACATGGACCCAAAGAATAATTAATGAGAGGCAGGAGTTTGTGCATAAAATAACAGTAAAAAGTTCAGCAGTCCCTCTAGTTAATTGAAAGCTTAATGAATTTGAACATCAGTTGCTTTAACTAGATCCAGGATTAAACAACTACTCTGACTCGGTCAAATATACACCAGCCCATTAGGTCTGACTTTATTTTTTTCCAATTTTGTTCAAAAAGGTAATTGTGTTAAAAGTGTACTGACTATGGCTCTTACCGAATTAACTACAAATGTCCAACTTGAAAACAGAGATTTTGAAATGGTGGCCCAAAATGGCAGCTAAAGGTCAATGAATCAAATTTCCAATTATATTTCCTGGGAGCAGATGGGTGCAATGAAACCTAATGATTGAATTTTAAATGCTTTCATGCACCTTTTATCTGTTTCCCAACATGTTGATTCTACCTTAATGCTCTAACAAGATAATAGGTTTATTACAATTAACCAACTGAAATGATATCTCCATTTTCCAATTATTTATATCATATTACCTGGGGATACTGAATCAGAGCTCCTTTCCTCTCCCACCTGTAGTGCCTTTCCATCACCATCCTATACTGACACCAAACAAAACCCAAACTCTAATATCATTAAATAACAGATGTGCCCTGGGAGATTTGATTTCTCTAGTTAAATGATGAATACTTAAAATGAAGCCCAACCTCACTGAAGCTCATTGGGGGATCTGTAATGAAAATAGTTGGAAGGTATTTGTTGAATAAGTTAACTATAAATTCCCTTTCCTTACGTTAGGAACTGATACGTCAGTCTATTTCACTGGACTGCATAAGCTTAATATATAAAGAAGGTTTATTAAGTGGTTAAAAATTTGTATGTTCTAGGGGCACCTAGCTGGCTCAGTTGGTACAACATTAAACTCTTGATCCTGGGGTTTGTGATTTAAGCCCCAAGTTGGGCATAGAGTTTACTTAAAAAAATTAAATGCTCTATTTTCAGGAATGGCAGATGAAGGATTTTATCTCTACTATATCTCAGTAGAGCACATTCTTGCCCAAGGAACAAAAGGAAGGAATTATGGAAAGACTTATTTTATTGCTTTTAAGTAACAGAAATCAATATTTTATCTCTTAAAAGTCTAGATGAAAGGAAATCCAAAAAGATTTTTAACTAATAAACAAAAGCTTACCTAATTAACAAATATATTAAGTGCATTTTAATAATGTTAAATATAACATTAGTTCATCCAACCCATCTCAAATTCAACCCACTGCTCTATTGCTCCACTATCGGAATCGACCATAGGCATCTGAGGTCCGAATGTACATATAGTAAAACAGCTTAAGGTGAGAAACACCACCATGGTCTCATCAATGAATATATCGGAGTTCTTTAAAAATATTTACATTAGATGTAAATGTGCAGTGTTCTTAAGGTATCCCTGTAAAAATATATTTTCTGAATAGATATCACAGAAAAGAGACCAGAAGAAAAGAAGAAAAGAATCAGAACAAGTCAGTATAAGTCATAAATAATAATTCCTTCCTTTAGCTTCAAATTTTGTACTTTGATGGTGACTTTCAAATATCTAAACAACTTTTTGAAATTTCTAAACAAATAATATGTATTCAGATTATATGGTTTCATGTAAAGACTAATGTGCGAAATTTGGTATATCTTCAGGACATTCACATTTTTACCAATATTCCTTAGAAGTCACATTTCCAGGAGATTTCTAAGCTGTATTCTTTAAGATAAAGTATGCATGATAGCTCAAGAAAAAGCACAGTCAGAGAAATGAGTAAAATTCAGACCGATTATGGATGATTACAGGCCCAGTTTCTGATCTACTGAGAGGGTATCTGCTCCCAGTACTCAAGCTTCTAGTGACAGAAAAGCAAGACCCAGCCTGGCATCCTCTCCAGAGAGAGCAGCACCATTGGTGCTATGCCTCTGTTCCCAAAATACCAAATATTCCAGAGTAAATTTACAGATGGGCTCAAACTATAATGTTTGGATAACTGCGGATATAAACGTCCCCTCTGAGAACTTGCAATTTGTCAGTTTATCTTACACAATATTTAACACTATAATCTTTCAGAAAGTCTTTCTCTTGCTTTTGAATGTTCATTGACAATGAATTCTAAACTTCTTAAATTTGCATTTCTATGCCCCTATTATTTTTTCTTTGATTTTGTATCCCAACTATCTGGCAAGTGGAGATAAATTTTTAATATGGTTTGAAAGTTCATTCTGCTTTAAGACTTTATTCTATCAAACTTCCTTATTGTTTGATATGCATTTTTACAGTTAAAGTTTAAAATTCAGGAAAATAGTAATTAAGTCCTAGAATAGCTTAAAAATAGTAAATTATTTCAATTAAGAGCTTTAAATTTTTTTGCTATTTATTACTTGAATTGATGATTATGGATTGAACAACTCTGCAGGTTGTAGATGTATTTTAAATAACAATACTGTAATGGGCAACATACTGTTTATATAAAAGCTTAGATTATGTTACCTCAATATGTGCATAAAAATTTCATGCCACCTACATAAAATAGATTCTGAAATTTTGAGAAAAATTTTGTAGGTTGGGTTATTATTATTATACACTTTGATAATTGCCCACAGTGATATTCTTTCCCCATTATCAGATGGCAAATGGTTGGTACTAAAGTGATTAAGTCATGAAATTATATTAACAAATACAAATAAATGCAATCCTAAAATTACTATTTATGGTTTATCTATAATTTCATTTCATTAAAAAAGTCATATAGGAAAAATAATAACATTACTTTCTTCATAATTTACTAGATCTGTGTGATTCTTAAGCCTTAACAAAGAGACATAATATTTGGATTGTGCAGTTTTAATACTTCGTAAAGCATATCAAGGAATAGGACAAAAGATAAAAGATATACTCCTAACACTATTTGCTCTTGATATACAGTATATATATATATATATATATATATATATATATTAATGTATAAACATATATATGTGTGTGTATAAATATAAACAAATTCATTGAAAGCTTGATGCTCATGATCATGAACTTTGGTCATTTTTTTCCAGGAACTTGTAATAGTACCAATAGACTTGTATAGGAATTTTTCATTGTAGTTATTAAGAAGGTAACAATTAAAAATTATCAAAATATACCACCTTCAAATAAACTGTTTGCCAGTATGTTTATATAAATAATATCTTAGACTTTGGCCTCTGTAATTTCTAGGTTTGAATCTAAATTCTAGCTCGTATCTGATCAGATCTCAGACTTACAAAGGATCCATATTTTCAAGTGCTTACTATGTATTAGAAACCTCGTTAGTTTCTCCCAACTACAGAGACAAGCAAATTGTATATGGTCCCTGTCTTCCAATATTCAGCGATTTAAGCTGCTTTGTGACAAATTAGCTTTGCCAACAGTTATAACACTGATCCAGAGTTTTAAAGCTGTTGAGATGTAACAATATTCATGTTTTTGTGTGTGTAGATGAATTAGATCTCTATAAAAACAAAGCCTCCCTACCACAATCAAAGAAAGAATGAATGGAAATAGGTAGGGTATTAAATCTCCTGTTAGTCATCCAGTCTCAATATCTTTATTATGGCTCTTTAAAATTCTTATGCATTTAGTAGCTTTAGGATCAGGCATAGAAGAAAAATACTTGCATTGACTTCTGTTGATTAAATATCATTTTCTAGTTCAAAGGATTGCACTTTTCTTTTTTACCTCCCAGTCTGTCCTGCTTTCTCCAACACTGTCAAATGGTCCTACCACCATGTACTTCAAACTTAACCAGGCAAAAGAGGAGCATGATGAAAAATATTATCTACTCCTTTGCGAAAGCTGCTAAAGCGTTACATGTCAACTTTTGGCCTGAGGCAAAATTTAATGGCTGACTTGTGGATCTTTATTTCTAGAGATTTACTATGGAAACACTGACATAACCTTTAACCAGAGCAAACAGAGCCACTCTAATAAGCAGGCAACACCAAACCTAAAAATGCACGAGGAACAGAAAGATCCTGGCAGGAATTAATCTGCCATTTTCACACATCTGCCCGAGGGAGGTATTGTAATTGCAAAAATTTACTCTAAGACTGCTGAGACTCATAGTAATTATGTTTCTTTTTTTTAATAGAAATAGCCACAGGTGGTAACAAATTGGGTTTTGAGATGGGGAACTGGGCATGCATTCTAACCCAAATTACTATGTAATTGTCTTGATTAT
Organism: Vulpes lagopus; assembly: GCF_018345385.1. Taxonomy (NCBI): domain Eukaryota; kingdom Metazoa; phylum Chordata; class Mammalia; order Carnivora; family Canidae; genus Vulpes; species Vulpes lagopus. The sequence goes on from NC_054839.1 coordinate 47,832,368, forward strand.
AAAAAAAAAAAAATCGTAGAAAGTCTATTGCTCAAAATCAGAAAAAAGAAATTCTCCTTAAATGTATTCCTTGTCTTTCAGTTCTTTTAGTTTCTCTCCACTTAGGCATATAGCTTCATTTGTTGGTATTGGCACATCTGATAGCAGGGCCACACTGTAGAATAGGCTTTTGCCAATAACCCTTAGAAATTCCTCCGAGTGGGATTTGTTTAATAGGATAGTTGACTTATTTCCTGCCTTATTATCATCTAGAGATAAGTAGTAGCTTTCCTAGAAGGTCAGGATCTGGAAATGTAGCTAATAATTATTATTATCCATGCCAATGCTAAAAGTGCAAGGTTATAGACTTTTTATTTCAATCTATGTGTTTTATTAAAATGTTTGCTATTTTTCACACACACATGCATACACACACACATGCTCTCAATAATCCTCTATCTTACTCTACACTTAGATTCATGCATTAGCACCAACATATTATCATTGTTGTTGTTTTTTTTTTTTTTAAACTGCAAACATATTCCAGGCATACAAAGCCAAATAAGATTCAATAGTCAAGTGTACCACCAAACTTTCTTAACTAGGAAATTCTGGTTTACTCAACGAAGATTAAAATAAGAAATTAGGCACTGGCTTAAAACAAAACAAAATTCATTAATGTAACACGAGGTCACACAAAACTTAAAATAATAATAAAAATAAAGCAATCGGGGATCCCTGAGTGGCACAGCGGTTTGGCGCCTGCCTTTGGCCCAGGGTGCGATCCTGGAGACCCGGGATCGAATCCCACGTCGGGCTCCCGGTGCATGGAGCCTGCTTCTCCCTATGTCTCTGCCTCTCTCTCTCTCTCTCTCTCTCTCTCTCTCTCTCTCTGTGACTATCATAAATAAATAAAAATTTAAAAATTAAAAAAAAGCAATCAAGTGTCTTGCCTTGAAATTATATGAAGGTGAGTTTTTATAAAATCTATAATTCCCATCTTAATTATAATGATCATAAAGATAAATCATTTCTTTTTTTATTTTTCTTTTTTTTAAGATTTTATTTACTTATTCATGAGAGACAGAGAGAGGCAGAGACACAGGCAGAGGGAGAAGCAGGCTCCATGCAAGGAACCGGATGTGGGACTCGATTCTGGGACCCCAGGATCACACCCTGAGCTGAAGGCAGACACATAACCACTAAGTCACCCAGGGGTCCCATTTCTCTTTTATTTTTCTCGACTTATAACTCCCCTTATTCACAATCTTAGTGCAATAAGTTAATTGGGGCAAACTATTTTATAATAGATGCAAAACTGCAAAAACAAAATAGAAAGCAAGACTTGTGTGCCTCAAGAAGTCACCACAACAAAATTCACCAATATTTAGACAATATTCCACTCTTTGCTGACAGAACCATGGAAATAAGCAAATTATTTTTAAGGTTGTTTGGAAAGTTTTTATGACAAATGTTTATCAGAGATGTATTATTAAGCGATTATCGCTTTGAGCTGGAAAACATTTCCTTTTGGAGCTAATTCCTTCCCCTCCCCCCAGAATGCTAAATTATGATGTGTTTCCTTAGTAAGTTTTGCTGAAATTTTAAGTATATTATATATCTCAAACATTCCGATTTCTTATTGTCATGTCATATACTGAAATGGAGATATTGGCAAAAAAGCACACATTGGCCACCTTATACTCTGGTAAGATAATGCTTCTCATTGTAATCACAGGTGAATTTCTTTTATAAATATCAGTTCTGCATATTGCAATTGCTCTGGTGAAATACCAAAAAGCTATTGAATATTCAGTCATAAAATAATCTCAGCTTTACTCTGATAAATTATATCGTGTGAAAAATAAAATAAACAGCTTTAAGCAAAGGCATTTATATTGGGGTCTATGATTTGAAAAAAAAAGTATATCTTGAAGATAAAAACTATCATTTTATGTTTCAAAACTGATGGAAGTGTTCATACTGCAAGCAAATATTTAGAAACTTATCCAAGACACCGATAGTGTAAAATTGGGTTATAGAAATAAGAAAGATATTTAAGCCACTGTGACATTTCTGCCTATAATAAAATACCTGTTGCATTGCTTTATAAAAGTAAGCTATTGGAATTTAGGAAATATGTGTATATTTCTACTTGAATGTTATTGAATTGGAGGGCATGAAAATTCTAGGTATAATTATAATCCAATCATTGCTCAGCAATGATTAATAGTGACTCAGACAGAAATACTGCAAAGAGGTATTTCAATTGCTGACTTATGCTTAAATTACATTTTTTAAAAGTCATCAACAGAAGAAGCTGAAGAAAATATATCTAAAAAGCCATACTTGTTAGAAAGAAATTATTTAGTCACATTTTAAGTTAAATCTGTTATTTAAAAAATATTTTTTGCCACCAAAATAGCACTGGAATTTTTCTGAATATAAAGTCATTCTCTACATTATGTATTAGTATAATTTACAAACAAGCACGCAGTGTCTTAAAAACAAGACATATCTACAAAACAATTATAAAGGTATAGCTTTGAAAGCTTGAAATAGAGTTTTAATACTCTCACTTTCAAATTCTACAGAGGCTGCTTTTAGCTGATAAAGAGAGTAAACAAGAAATTGTCCTTTATATGGTCCCTTTAATGTGTTCCACTAATTAAAAATCAATCAAAAACATTATAAGTTTAAAAAATAATAAATATTGTTCAGAGAGGGTGTATTCCAGAGCCAAACAAGCTTACATGATTATACTTATCTGTACCTTGCCCATTTTGCCTCCAATATAAATATGGTTCTTAACTGTATTACTGAGTAGAAATGTAAAGAAAATAACACAAGTCTTTAAATATTTCAAAATGACTAAAACAAAATGCATTTCTAATACCATTAAATTATTTTAATATATTCCATTCCTCTAATCAAACCAAAGTCTATTTATGTAGATTAGTTACATCTAAAGTCTCATTTACCCAACCTGTATTTATCCTTTGATCACAAAGCTTGTTAACTTAAATGGTCTTTTATTGTTATGATTCATTTTCCCATAATTATGCTGTTTAACTGCCTTATTTTTTGAATAAATATATGCAAACGCGCCAATCATATTCAGTACAGTTATGCTAGATGCTCAATGAACTGTAAGAGCCATTTCACTACAATAAAACTGCCTGGATTAGATCCAGGGCCAGGCCTACAGATACCAGTAATCACAATGCCACTAGGACCAGAACAGATAGAAGTGTGTCACATGTATATCAATAGATTCTCTCAAACACTGTCGGAAACCAATTTTACAGTCTGTCACTGGAAGAACTTTGTGCATACAAGTGAAGGATGCCACCCACACAGCCACAGTTTTGCATCTGTATTTTTGCCTTTTTTTCCGTCTTTCTTTGCTTTACCTAAAAAATACTGAACTTGTACTTCTGCAGTAGCAAGGAAGTACAAGCAAACTTCTGCTTAGTCACAGCAGGGAATGTTGATGTTATTAAGGACTTCTTTATTATAGATAATTTATTTCAGGCGACCAAAGGATAGCAATATATCACTGTCAAAGCTGGTGGTGAAAGCTATGACTAACCGTAAAATACTGTGTGCCACTGAAGGAAACTCTTGTCAACGTCTCCTTTGCTGAAATAGGTTGACAATAGATTAGTGTAGGTCTGATGAACTTTAAAAGTGTTTTGTAGGTGGGTGGCAAAAGTCAGTCTTCAAATTGATAGGCAAAATGAACTTTATGCCATTCTCTAACAAATATACAGTCATTGGTTAAAGGAATTCAGTACAGGAAAAAAAAAAAAAAAAAAAAAACCTTCCCTCATGACTTTACTAAAATACGACTTTAAGATAATGCCCTGTGGGATTTATTAAACAGAAGTATCACTGAGGGGAATACATTCTGGAGCAATGACTAATATCATAATTAGCAGGTGCATTTGTAAGAATTTACCCACTATTGAGTGTATTGCAAGACTTCTCAGCATAAGGGAGTTAAGTTTTACTTCCTAACTGGCATAAGGGCAGCTCTAGCGGCTTTATCCTCCTCCTGTCGTTGTTTCATCATCGGGATCAAGGCATATATTTTCACAATGCCTCTAGCCATCCTACCAGCATCCCGAAACAATCAGAAACTTGGATGAAAACTTTTTTTTTTTTCTTAATCTACCTAAACTCCAACCTATTGTTCACTGAAGGCCAGTAGTTCCTCAAATTCTCTGCTCTAGAGCGACTGGCTCTACTTTAAGGAACTTCAAAATGTGTGAAGTTTGAAAACAGTGCAATCATCAAGTTTTAAAATATTTTCAAAGAAAAAATAAAGATTTGAATACATCCTTTAAAAAGAGGAGAGCTGCCTTTGAACTAAAAAAGTATATAATAGGCTAATATTTATTCTTGAGTATTTGTATACATTTTATGGGAAATATAAAGACATATATACATATATACACACATTTTAACTTTGCTGAGAAGTTTTAGGATTCACATTTTCATAAATATAGGCAGAGCCAAACTTCACCTCAGCAAGTGCATGTAACCCTTTATTAATCTAAACATGAACTATTTTCTTAATTTAAAGATATATTTTTATTCGTATAGATCTATTTCTATTGCATTGTATTACACAAGCAGCACTCACAGTAAAAAAATTGAAACCTGATAGTGGTAGCGAAACATAAGAAAAGAGTAAAATCATATTTGTAAATAGTTTTAAATACCTATCTGGAGATTTTTAAGTTTTTTTTTTTTAATTTTAAAATATGTATATTTCTTAATCCTTTGCTAAAAAATATTTGAGATTATTTTAAGAGTAACCAATTTGTTAACCTCACATGTAAATCTATTTGCACTGTAAAAAAGTAAATAATATATAACTTCAACTTTACTATGAGAGGTTTCTAGAAATTATGTTTTCTTATTTATTAAATTTCTTTAATGTGGCTTGAACAATATAGTCACAGGTGATGTTTTAGAACATGGAAACTTTTTTCTTGACTAAGAAATATGTTCAAGCAACTGAGACTGGAATTCTAAGACATACTTTTCTATTATATAGCTTTCATGATCACACACAGCCTTAAATAACATGAAGAATCAAATTCCAAAACCTCCATGTAGACTTAGATATGATAATATTTATTGAATTTATAAAATTCACTCATAGAACTTAAAATCATAAACTCACTCATGCACTCATAAAAATTTAAAAGTATCCTACTTCTATATTTTTAAAAGATAGATGAATTATCATCTCAGCAAAATAATGATGAAGTATTTTACCTGGCTGACATTTTGGAAATTTTATTGAAAACTAACAACTAATAGATGAAGAGGGGTTATTACCTATAAGTAGTTATATCAACTAAATGTAAAAATAAGGATCTGGGCTTTCTAGTCCATATAGTTTTAAAAACTATACTTTTGTGTTTTCTTTCAAAATAAAGAAATGGACCCAAATTAACATTGGAGTGGAGATTTTCATGGGTTCACACAAAACCAAGAATAAAAGTAACAATGTATCAAAAATGATAATAATCTGAATTTTAAACTCTTCTTTGAAGAAACTCAAAACACCTTGATGGAGGTTTTTTTTTTTTTGTATATTATTTATACTATTTTTAGTATATGATAGAACAAAAAAAATGCCTTTTGATTGTGTACTTATATTGACTTAGAGTAGGAATTAATCCTTTCATCTTTTAAAAATTAAAAAAAGTAAAGACACTCTTGAAGGCATCCTATAGGAAAGACACATTCCTTTTTTGTTTAGCCCACCATTACCCTTAGAAATACAGATGTATATAATGTTTATGGAAATGAGTGGGTGTCACTAATCAAACTGTGCCATCTTAGAACAACACCGCAGAAAAATATCCCCAAAATTATATACGAAGAAAGAAATTGTTCACATGTTTTATGCTTGTTATTGAGATCGCTGATAGACGAGAATATGAAGTTTTAAAGATCATGATCTTGGGAGCTCATCAGAGTCCCTATAGGTCAAAAGTCTCTTGTATTAGAGAAGTGAGACTAAAGGCAGACAATGTATAATGTTGCTAGTAAAGATATACTTTTCGTTTCACCTTTTCCTTCTAAAATACTGATTTATCATCTATGCTATGTTACTTTAGTCCTCTATGCTCCAATCTCATTTTTATATATTTGGATTGACTGTATTTACCATGTGTTTAATTCCTTTTTATTGAAAAGGCCATGCACATATATCAAAAGGATTTTCTCTTCCTAGCATAAAAAGTCTAAAGTCAATCCTAATGTGACTCTTTTGAAATTGAACTATAAAATGCTACATGAGAATGTATTCTTTTTAAAAATTTATTTTAGTAGATCTTATTCTGCAGGCTCAATGTATTTTCTTCTATGAGATCATACTGAAATGACTTGCAGTAGTGCTACAAAAAAAATCTGAAAACACAGATGTTCAAACAAAGCTGGAAATTCTCCCAACAGTGAAGAAGTCCCCAGCCTCTTCTCAGTCAGGCCTTCGTTGAAAACACCTGTTGAGAAGTTACCATGAGGCTGAACAAATAATTCTTGATAAGCCTCGATATGCAGTTACTCGTGACAATTAGTAATGATCTCTACTTGATTTTAGATTCTCATATTAACATATGAAATAAGTCACATAAAATGACTAAGAAAAGTGCTTTTATAAATTTGTCTGACAATCTCTTTTCCTTACCTAGCACAAAATAAATCTGTGCTCCTATTTTTCAAAATCAGTGTTATAGCTTTAAAATGAATAAAATATTTCATTGTAACAATGTTGTATTATGACTCACATTATTGAGCATATTTTAATCACTAGTCTATTATTTAAACACTTCACAGACTGGCTCTACTTCAGCTGAGAAACTTGAAGAAATCCTGAAATAAAATCTCTTCTCACAAACCACTGTTTCTACATAGTGGTTATTTGTGTAACTCAGCCTACATGATTGTTCTGCATTCATTTTCAATAAAAAAAATACTCTCAGGCCCAAGAACCTACAGATCTTAACCTCAGAAATTGGACTCACATAATGTCATTTGATACTCAGAAAAATCTTAATGTAAGCTTTAATATGAGTCTTACACATCCTGAAATCCTTAAATTTCATATACCACTCTGTACCAGTGTATTTCAAAACAATTACAAAGTACGTTTCATTGCATCAGTAGAAGTACACCCCGTGCCCCTTCTAAACAGCACAAACATGCTGGAAAATAAAGCTAATGCAGACCTAGTAGCTGCTAGTCCCAGGGTACTCTGTGGATTAAAATACTACCTTCAGAAATACTTGTGAGTTTAGTCGTGTGTTTCCTAGCAGGCTGTGTTAAGTATGCACATTAATAAATGCACTCGGAAACAAGGTTATGGATACCTGAGCCCTTGAATTTAAGCGTGTCACTTCAGCACAGAGTGTTTGCAGCATGCTAGTTTAAACAGAAAGAGAAAAAAGGAGGGTCACCATAGTTACTCTGTTCTCAACAACAGGTACTGAGAAAAACCTGATGATATTTAAGAGGAAAGTAACATATTAGGAATTTACAAAGCATTCTCTGTAAAACTGTAAAAACTCAGTAGGAACAAAAAAAGAGAAAGAAAGAGTGCCTATTTTAACGGTTTATATCGAGGATATTTCCAGGGCAGGAGCAATATGCCACACTGAGTCACCTTGGAGAAAATTTCCAGAACTTAAAAAACTGAAACTTTTTTCCGTGTTTTTATGGCATGGATTAAGATTCCAGAAGAAAGAGAATGGCAAGGAAGTTTGTTCCTTTGTTTTCTTTTCAAATTATCTCTTTCCCTGCATGTGTGAGATGTGCTTTGGCTTAAGATTTACTGCTGAGAGAAATCGTCATCATCATCATCATCACCACCACCACCATCATCATCATCATCATCACCATCATCCATTCCTCAAGCAATGAACAGCTTAAAGAACAGCGTGGTGTAAATACAGTATAGGCCCCCCGGCCCCTCAAAACCTTCTGGATGCCTCCATCCAAATGTGTTCCCCACTAATCTGACCCAAGTAATCAGGCTTTCTGATATTCTACTGCGCCCACTTCATTTTTACTGGAACCTAAATAAGAATTCATCTAACAGCATTTGAAATGGAAGAAGAGGCATTAACTCTCTGTGATATCTTTGTAATTGTCAATGGTAAAAATAGAGGAAAGGTATTTAACATATGTGTATAATAAGATGACTGCAAAAGATCTATAAATACATATTTTAACATATCTCCCTAAAGGGATTATCATAAATACCAGTTTTACACAGTCACGGAAAGACTTTCATAGAAACCACAATATTTTTTAAAGGATATATTTCTTGTTCAGCCTTCTATAGACATCAAAATATCGTGATTACTGGTATACAGCAGACATCATAAAAAGTGGGATTTAATACTAGAATTGATACTTTAGTATTCAGCAGCATCAAGTACAAGAGTGTTTTACAAGGACATTAAACTACCTTAAGAAAATATGTTTTGCTTTTAGCATTTGTCACACTCATGTTGGAAAGGATAAGGTTACGGAATGTACCTATTCATTTTAATAATAAAAACATTACTGAATCAAGGGTCATTAAAAGGTATTTGCTTTTCAAAGCATACAATTAAGAACAAATCAACTTCATTTGCCCCAAACTAATCTTCCTCCCAAAGTGTCACTTTCAGTTAAACTCAATTTTGAATTTCAAGTAGTGCTCATCCAGGGTAATTTGTAGCAACATGCATCTATAATAAGCAAGAATTAAGTTTTTCTGTGACACGACTTAATAGTGGATAAAAGAAGCTAGGCAGCGACCAAAGTCCAGTCACCTGCTATTGTTAGAATCTATGTCCATGATGGGTCAGTCATTTAGGTTGTTTATTTTTTTGAATATATATACATATATCAATAACTTTGGATTACACTACCTAAAATATATTAAATTATCACTTAGCTATACTGGAAATACACAGTATGCAAACTAAATGCATCCTGAAATTCTTTTTTGGTGCATCAAGTGCCTTTCAGGCCAACTTTGCCTCCTGTTTTCAACCATATGAAACGACTCTGTGTACACTCTATTCCTTCCTCAATGACTCCAAGAAACAGCACTGGAAAAACTACAGGACAAAATAGACATAAACTTTTCTTGGACAGTTAATGGTCATTATGCAGAGCCCACATTTATTCAAACTTTTGTAAGAGCTTCAGAACATAATTCACATATTAAGAGTTTAAACTACCCTGAGTCATTAGGATGCAGTTTCTGCTGAGAAGAGGAAATAGAACTCATGTTCTTTAACACACTGTTTAAAATCTAAAAGGGACTTTTGGTGGGGGTGAGGGGGGGGGAGGAGTGAAAACTTGGCTCATACTCAGGATCTGAAATTCAGGCTAGCTGCTATCTTGCACTTGAAGAAGAAGTTAACTTCTGAATATTTGAGTATACACTTCTTTCATTTCTGGCATCAGATTTAAAAAACAAAACAGAATTAAAAGGCAAATCTAATTAAAACCTTTTATCCCCCCCTACTCTGGGTATCCTCCGTTATGGAGAGAAATGTCGACCAACAAGTAAAATGAACTCTAAATACTGAACGCTGCCAACATTTTTAAACCTACAAAAATAAACTTTAACATACAGCAGAAGTACACACATCCACATCCTTTAGATCTCAGGCTATTTACAAGGGAGGGGTCACGTATAGACAGGTACAGGTAGTGGCAAAAGTGTAAACCGATTTTCATTGGAAAAAAAAAAAAAAACTTTTTTTTTTTTTTTTTTTTTTTTTTCCCCTCTCACTGCTGCTGGCCAGGCGGCTGGTCCTGTTCCAAAGGTGTCAGGACCGCTGCGGACGCCAGCAATAAAGTCAAGTCCCAGCTATGCTACAAGTCTCTTACCTGGATTATGGACATCCGAGTGGCGGGGGTCTCGCTTGCGTTAGTCCCTTGTCCGGTGAAGCTGGTGTGGCAGCCCGCGTGGCCCTGGGGCACAGTCAGGTTGTTGGAGGCCGGTTTGAGGTACATGACCTCGGAGCGGGGCGAGCTGAGGGGCAGGCGGGTCTGGTAGTCGAAGTACATGGGGGAGGTGGCCAGGGAGGGGCTGCTCACCACGTTCATGACGTTCATGGCGTTCCTCTCCTCCACCTCGCTCTGCACCAGCATAATATCATTTTTGTTGATCTTCTTCTTCTTGCCCTTGCCGCCGCCCAGCTGCGGGTGGCTGTACTCGGCGATGCGGCAGTTGTAGGTGCGAATCTCCTTGTTCTCGCGCTTGCACTTGACGGCGATGGTGACCATGGCCGCGAGCAGGATGATGGAGATGGTGCTCAGGGTCACGATGAGCGGCAGCGACATGTCCCAGTGGTGCTGCTCGCCGTTCACCCGCGGGACCCCCTCGGGCAGGGAGCCGCTCACCGAGCGGATGATGAGCTTGGCCACGGCGGACAGCGTGGGCTTCCCGTGGTCGGTGACCTTCACGACCAGCTCCACCACTGGGGTCACGTCCTCCCAGAAGGGGTGCAGCGTGCGGATCTCGCCGCTGGAGGGGTCGATCTCGAACAGGTGGTCGTCGTTCCCGTCCACGATCTCGTAGGTGAGGCGGCCGCTCTCGCCGAAGTCGCTGTCGAGGGCGCGCACGGTGCTCACCAGGTAGCCCAGGCCGGCGTTGCGCGGCACCTGCAGCTCGGCCGTGTCGTTCTGCAGCGTGGGCAGCACGATCACCGGCGCGTTGTCGTTCACGTCCAGCACGGTCACCCTCACGGTCGCGTTGCTCTCCAGGTGCGCGGGCGCCCCCGAGTCCTTGGCGAGCACCTTGAACTCGAACGCCTTGGTCTGCTCGTAGTTGAAGGAGCGCAGGGCGTAGATGGCCCCGTTGGTGGGGTTCACGCTCACGTAGGTGTAGATGGACACGTCGCCGATGTGCGAGGGCAGGATGGAGTAGGACACGGTGCCGTTCTGGCCCAGGTCGGGGTCCTGGGCGAGCACCGAGCCCAGGTACTCCCCGGGGATGTTGTTTTCGTGCACCTGCAGCACGTAGAGCCCCTTGGTGAAGCGAGGGGGGTTGTCGTTCTCGTCCAGGATCTTGACGGCGAACGACTTGGTGGAGTTGAGCGGGGGCGAGCCCCCGTCCCGCGCCACGATCGTCACGTTGTACTCGTCCTGCGTCTCGCGGTCCAGCGGGCGGTCGGTCACCACCGTGTAGAAGTTGTCGTAGTTCTCCTCCAGCTTGAAGGGCACGGCCCCCCCGGGCCCGCCCAGGCCGCCGCCGCCGCCGCCGCCGCCGCCGCCGGCCGTGCCCCCCCCGCCCAGGACCCTGCACTGCAGCTGCCCGTTCTTGCCGGAGTCGCGGTCGGTGACCCGCACCAGGGCGATGACGGTGCCGGGCGGGGCGGCCTCGCTCAGCGCCCCCTGGCGCACGGAGACGAAACCGATGGACGGCGCGTTGTCGTTGCGGTCGACCAGCTTGACGGTGACCTTGCAGTGCGCCGGGATGGGGTTGGGCCCCAGGTCCCGGGCCTGCACGTCGATCTCCAGCATCCCGTTCTCCTCGTAGTCCAGGTTGCCCTTGACGCGGATCAGGCCGGTCTTCGGGTCGATGGAGAAGAGCTCTCGCACGCGGTCGGGCACGTAGCTGCTGAAGGAGTAGAGCACCTCGCCGTTGGGGCCCTCGTCGGCGTCCGTGGCGTTCAGGTCGATGACCACGGTGCCCAGCGGGGCGTTCTCGGGCAGCTCCACCAGGTAGGAGGGCGCCTCGAAGACGGGGCTGTTGTCGTTGGAGTCGATCACCTTCACGTTGATTTGCACAGTGGCCGACCTGGGCGGCTCGCCGCCGTCCAGGGCGGTCAGCACCAGCGTGTGGTGGTTCTGCTGCTCGCGGTCCAGGGCCTTCTGGATGACCAGCTCCGGGAACTTGGTGCCGTCGCCGCGGGACTTGACGTCCAGCGCGAAGAGCCCGTGGTCGTCGCGCGTGAGCAGGTAGGTGCGGAGCCCGTTGTCGCCGGCGTCGGGGTCGTGCGCGCTGGTGAGCGGGAAGCGGGTGCCCGGCGCCGCGTTCTCCGAGATGTCCATCTCGATCTGGTCCGAGGGGAAGGAGGGCGCGTTGTCGTTGATGTCCTGGATCTCCACCTTGATCATGCAGATCTCCTTGTCGTTGGCGAACACCTCGAGGGACAGCTGGCACTTGGCGTTGTGGCGGCACAGGGACTCGCGGTCGATGCGCTGCTTGGTGTAGAGGAGCCCGCTGTCGGCGTCCACGTCCAGCAGGTGCGGCGCGGAGTTCTCCAGCACCCGGTAGCTCCCGGACTTGCCGCGCCCGCCGCCGCCGCCGCCGCCGCCGCCGCCGCGCTCTGCGGGCGGAAGCCCGGGCTGCAGTCGAGCATCCTTGCCGATGTTGCCGATCACCGTGCCGGCCCCTTGCTCCTCCGGCACCGAGTAGTTGAGGTTCTTGAGCGTCAGGGCAGGGGCCCACAGGAGGAAACAGCAACAGATGGACAGGTACATCCCAGACCGGTGGGGTGGGGGCGGGAGCAGCCGGGCCGGAGCGGCGAGCGGGTGGGTGCGCGCCAGCCTGGGGCCCCGGCGCAGCGCGCGCGCGCCACGCGAGCCCCAAGTCCGCGGGTCCTTGCTTCCCCGCGCTCGGGGGCTGCGGCACCCCCCCGGGGGCGGTCTCCTTATTCGGCTCAAGTTCCCCGAACCTGTTGATCTACAGCATCCGCACCGGGCGCGAAGCGGCGGCGGCGCAGCGAGGCTGCAGGGGCGCGGAGCAAGGCGGCGGCTCCCTGCGGCGGGGGGCGAGCCCCGCGCTTTGTCTCGGCCGCCGGGACTTGGGGACGCCCGAAGTTGAGCGGCGAGGCCGGCGGGGGGATGGCAGCCGCGTGTCCGAGGGCCGGCGGGGCGTTCGCAGGTCTCCCCGGCTCCCGCTGGGGCGCTGCACCTCCACTCCCGCGGCGGCCGCCCAGGACTCCTCACCTCGGGCGGGGGAGGGCGCGGGGAGGTGTGTCCGCGGGCAGCGGGGAAAGTGCGACCCTCGCTCGCTCCTCGCCTCCGGTGGTGGGATTGCTGGGGCTGGGGAGCGGCGGAGGGACGGCGGAGCCGAGGCAGAGCCGGCGGGTTCCGAAGCGGCGCCGGAGCCCTGGGCACCGAACGTCTGCTGGCTCCGCGGGCTGCTGGGTCTCAGGCTGTGTTTTGCTGCATTTCGAGATCTAATCTTGCATTGCTGGCTGAGGCAGAGGCGGCGGCGGACTGCAGCTCCCAGCCAAGCGTATTCTTTTTTTTCTTTTTTCTTTTTTTTTTTTTTCTTCCTCTTTTCCCTCCTCCTCTCGCTCTCTCCTTTCCGAGCAGCCAAAGGGAGGGGAGGAAATGCAGCGCAAAGAACTAGTGTCCCGATTTGTAGTTTCCTCCCTCCAGCAGGCTCCTCCCTCTCTTCCTCGGAAAAGGCTGTCCCCCGAAGTCAGGAAAGCCACCGCCAGATCAGCGTTTGCGGTGTGAGTCTGTTGGGAGGAGGCGGGGGGCGGTGGTGGAGGGTGGTGGTGGGGGGGGCGGTGGCGGTGATGGTGATGGTGATGGGGAGGTGGTGGTGGGGGGGTCTATAGCTCTATCCCCGCCTCTGTTCGGAGAACACACACGCTGTGCTTCCTCGGTGCCAAGCCAGTAGCCGCCGCTACCATCCCATTCTCTCCGCGAGAGAGCAAGGACTCCTCTCGATGCAGTTTAATTCCAGTTTGCTTTTCTTCCCAGGCGAGAGGAAATCAACAGGCAACTCATGGTTGGAGGTGCAGGTCTGAAGGGGGAGGGGGAGGCGGAATAAAAAGGAAGGGGGAGCCACCCTCCCAAGTCCTCGCACACACACACTCTCCCTGTGTCTCTCGCTAGAAGGGAAACAGTCTCTGCATTCACAGGGCTGGGCTGTCAAGTGCCTCTCTTTTCTTTCTATTCAGCATCTCCTTCCAATGGCCCTGCCTCCCAGTCCTCTTCATCTAGAAAAGGAAAACCTTGGCGAGGAATAAAAGTGGTGAATATTGGAAGCTAATAAAGTGCGGGGTGTTCCCCTCCCCCCGTCAATTTCTTTCCTTTTTTTTTTTTTCCTTTCTCTCTCCTCTCTCTCTTTTTTTCTTTCTTTTTTTTCTTTTTTCTTTTCTTTTTTTTTTTTTAATAGTAGGAGTGGGCTGGATGGAAGAAACACATCAAGGTTTGGCGTGATGCATTCTGCAGTCTGGCTCTCAGTCTGGCTCTGGGCGACTCGAGGAGGGCAGGGGGTGAGGAGCTGCGGCCGCCGCGGTCCAGCAGGGGAGGGGGGGGGTGCCCAACCCCCGAGAGCTCCCTCCGAGGGGCTGTCAGGCACAGGTCTGGCCGCACATCATTTCGGGTTCTCGAGGCACCTCGACATACGGGAATGACACATCCAGAAATGCAGGTGTTCCGATCCGCCCGATGAGTCAGAAGCGGTGGAACGAATCGGATTCACTCTGGCCTCATGGTCCTTCCTTCACAGACATTAGTTGCGGCTTCTTCCTAACGCTTTCTCTGACTCACTCTAGAGAAAGAAAAGCCAGATTCATGTTTTGGAGGAAAAGAAAAAAAAAAGGGGGGGGGAGGGAGAGAAAAGGGAGGGAGGGAAGGAAGGAAGGTGTAGCTGAATCCAGCAGCACTTTTACTCTACCTCTTTCTGCCGGGGTCCGAGGGTCTGGAAAACAAGGCGTCTGTTTTTGCTAGGTGTAATTTTTTTTGTTTGTTTTGTTTATTTTTTTAAACCTTTCCTTGGGGAACCCCCAAATCTTTCAGAGTCTTGGGGAAAAAAAAAGAGAGAGAGAGAGAGAGAGAAAAAAAAAATCAGGATTCCAATGACTGTTCACAGCTTAGCCCCGCATCATAGTTCACGATTTTCCTCTCAATGTTCTCTATTCACAAAGTCCAGCACCGGTGTGCATAGTTAATTGTGCAGTCCGTAGTGGAGGGCTTTTTTTTTTTTTCTTTCTTTTTTTTTTTTTTTCTTTCTTTTCCTCCTCTTCTATCACGGGTGGTCTCTTTCAATCTGGTGCCCGTCAGGATCAGCTCATAGCCTGCAAAAGACGTGCGGATTTCAAGGCAAATAAATCCATCTCCGCAAAGCAAAGCACCGGAGGAAACGAAAGGTGAAAATTCAACAGTTGGAGCGGCGTCTCCCCAGCCGCCCTCCGCCGCTGCCGCATCCGCCGGGCTCGCGGTCCCCGCTCTCTCCCCAGCGCCTCTGGCTCACTGACTCTATGCACCTCACGCCGCCGCTTAAACATTGATACTGATTCCCTGCCAGCCAATCCGCGCGCGGGACGAGGCCCCGCCCCCTCGGCCCACGCCCAATAGGAGGCGGAGAAGACACTGGCGGGGGCGGAGCCAGGAGCCCCAGCTCCTCGGAGTCATTGATTAGATCAGTTAGATGGGAGACCGGCTGGGCTGCCCGGGGCCCCGCGCTCCGCCTGGGCAGCGGCGCCCAGGGCCTCGCCGCCGGCTCTCCCGAGTCTCCAGCTACCGGGGGGAGAAGCTCCTCCACCGTCTTCCTCCAGAAGCAGGAGATTTAAAAGAAAAAAAAAAAAAGTTTGACAGCGATTTAATTTTTTTTTTTTTTTTTGGTTCCATGTACACAGGAACCGGAATCGCAGCGTGCTTGCAGAATAAGGTAGCTGCGGTCTTCCCGATGGGTTTCTGTACACACACACACACACACACACACACACACACATCCTGGCACCAAACGCACACCTAGAGAGGCTCAGATGCAGATGCAGATGCAGAGAGAGGCTCAGATCTGGCCGCGTGTGGATCCGTCTGCATGTGGTGCAGAGGGATGTGTGTGCGTGGAGTGCGTGTGTGTATGTGTGTGTGTGTGTGTGTCTAGGGGTGTTATGTGTATTTCAGGGTGTGTGTGTGTGTGTGTGTGTGTGTGTGTGTGAATGCGAGGGCGCTCGCGCGCCCGCTTCTGCCAGAGCTGGTGCAAACCCCGAGCAACAGCAATCGATATGTAACTTTCTTTATCCTCGGAGAAAAATCAGCCGTCCCCAGGCACCCATGCAAGGAAAGTCACTTGATTATGAAAGTGTTTCAGAAGAAAAGCAGAAAGCCCGGTGGAAGAGAGGCCGTGTCTCCCCAGAGGAAAAACTCTCCTTTAAGGAAAAGGCTCACTGTCAATTCCAGCTTTGTAGTTTGGGGAAGCTCAAATTTGGATATGTAATACTTAGGACCCTACCCTTTTAGGTCACCCTCAGCGCAGTCCAGATTTAAGGTGAAGCGGACACCTCTCCGTGGACACACACAGTAGTTTTCAGGCTTTGTTACTGGATCTTGTCATTGAAGTGCTATGTGGCATCTGAATTTTATCTCAAGACCGAATGAGTGTTGATAACCACGTTTGCCAAAGCTCCTATGCATAACAGCTGGCCTTTAGCGCAAAGCAGATCAGTGGGGGATCTGTTAAGATTCATGTTGTGTAAGGAACACCACCACCACCACCACACACACACACACACACACACACAGACACACACACAGAGGCTCCTGATTCATTTACTTTGTCAAGTTCAGTTTCCAATTTCAGAGATCCTTTCTTCCCAAACTATTATCACAGACATCCACAAGTGAAGACTGATTTGCTTCTGAGCCTGTGGTTCTGGGAAAGAGTTAAGAAGGAAAAAGAAAACTGAAGTATTGAAATAGAAAAGGTGAGTGTTTTGATTGCTAGCGTATTGATCGCAATTCATAAATACTAAAGTTAAGTTGCCATTTATAAATTGTGAATGACTAACGTACAAGTCTGTTACATGAATCATTCAGGATTCGGAGAAAATCAAATCCAGACCAATTACAGAAAGTTCTGATGATTGTTGTTGGGATAATTGCTTAAAGATTCAAGTAAAGGAGCTATTTATTTCCTGGAGGATTCAATGAGATAACCTATAGTCTGAGTTTACAGTCTGATCTGGATCCAAAATTCACCACTCCCTTAAGAGATTATCTTCAACAATTTAAAAATTCAAAGAGGAGCTCTTTATAGCCAGACCTTCAAATCCTAAAATGTCTTTGTATTTTCCCAGTAGGTAGTTTATGCATATACCGTCGATAAACGGGGAGGCTAGAGCTTTGTAGAAATCTGGGATGTTTTGCTGAGTGGGTGCCTAACCATGCTGCTTTGTGAAACTTTACCTTTCTATCTCTTTAGGCTTGGTACGTCTGTCCCAACACATGTGCCTTGGAAACTGCGGCTTTGATGCTTTAAAAGCAGCAGCTAACCTAAATAAAGAGTAATAGTTACGCACTCATTTATTGATCATTACTTTTTAAAAATATGACAAACAAACAAAAAAAAAAATATGACAAACATGGCTTTTATGCATTATATGCTAATTCTAGGAAAGTCATAAAGTATCCCTGAGCTTTACAATAAGGCAAAAACAAGAAAATGAAAAAAATTTCAAGGGTAGGGAAATATGGCTTATTGACTGACTCTGATTAAGTGTGCTGTTACACAAATGAGGGGGGGAAGAGTGTTTAGGAAGAGACCTGTGAAAGGAAAATACATCCTCGTAGACAATTTGCTCACCACCCTTCCAGAGTAATTATGTCACACTTCCCCCTAGTGTATAGAAAGAGAATAACATGCCACAGGGCATTTGCCAAAGGGAGCAAAATGGACCTATGTCAGATATCTAGTTATTTTTTTTTTTAAAAGCATCTGCCTCTTTTTTTAAATTTTTATTTATTTATGATAGTCACACACAGAGAGGAGAGAGAGAGGCAGAGACATAGGCAGAGGGAGAAGCAGGCTCCATGCACCGGGAGCCCAACGTGGGATTCGATCCCGGATCTCCAGGATCACGCCCTGGGCCAAAGGCAGGCGCCAAACCGCTGCACCACTCAGGGATCCCAGATATCTAGTTATTTTTTAAGTTGTAGTATGGGGTTCTGTTATTAAAGACTGACATGTACTCAAACTAATTAATTTTTATCCTTATGTCTCATCCCTATATTATTCTTAAAGGATATAGAATCAACTGATATTTTCAATTCTTCTGCTTCTTCTTAACCAGATACAATTTTAAGCTATTATCACTACTAATTTTTTATCATTTATATCACTACATGTATTTTATCATTATAAGTTCTATCTTGCTTCCCAAATATTTTTGTTTGATAGTTCTTAGGTAATTTATTTGTAAGTATGCTTAAAATATTAAGTTCATTTTAAAAATTGATATACATATGGTTAAATAGTTCAAAGATGTTATTGTATTCTATACCATAGTAGGCTACGGACATATGAGACCTGGTTGAGGAATCTAGAAGAATGTAGTGTTATGTATAACTAACAGTACCCACGATCTCACATTTCGCAAAAAGAGACTGGTTGATAATCATGATTTACAATCAGAGATGGTAGTCTCAGCCTTAAACCAAAATTGTGTTAATACTTTTTTTGTTAAACATATCTGGAACATCCAAAGATTTCGTTGATTTAATCAAAATACAATGTGTATGGACTCTTATTGAGAAAAGGTACTTGAAAAGACATAAAAATATAAAACTATTTAGTTAATAAGATATGCTAGTCCAAGTAAGATTTAAAACGAATTGATTGTTAGGTTAGTCTAGCTACCGACAGGGGCCACCTGGATGGCTCACTCAGTTAAGCATTTACCTTCTGCTCAGGTCATGATCTCAGGGTCCTGGTATCAAGCCCTGTATGGGACTCCCTGCTCAGTGGGGCACCTGCTTCTCCCTCTCCCTCTGCCACTCTCCCTGTGTATCCTCTGTCTCAGGTAAAATCCTTAAAAAAAAACCCCAAACAAACAAAAATGAATAGCTACCAACAGAAGCATCATGGTCTATAGTCTATATTATAGACTAAGAAATATTTATTAATACTTCTACATTAAATCAATAATTCTTAACACATAATCTTAAAGATGCTTTTTAATGAAATCTCATGTTATCTAAGTTACTTAATTTTGTCTCTGAGAGACTGTTTTTCACTACTTACTAGTTGTAGTTGTAGTTCTGAGAATTTATGCATGCAGCCCTAAAGGCAGCACTTACAGCATTCTTCAAAAACTTGTCCTATTTGCTGTATTCTTGAGCTCAATAAAATATAGCTCTTAAAAGAAATTTTGATGCTGATATTTTCAGCACAATCACTGTTTATATGAATGAAAAATCTCCTCTCTACTATTTCTTTTCGGTCCTAATTTTTACCTTCATTTCATTACCTGGTTACATATATTTCTATTTGTTAATAGAGAATCTTCAAAAATAATTTTAACAGCCAAACTGTTTTAGATATAATAAGTATCAAAAGTTGCCACATTATATTTGGATACTAAAATGAGTAACAGTATTTCATTCATAGATAGTTCTCTTAGTTCATTGCCTTTTAGAGAGATATTTGTGACACTCCTCTAAACACAGCTATTGGCCATTTGCTAACTTTTTAACAAAGCTTTCTCTTTTAACGAATGACGAATTTACATTACTGTTAGGAAAATCACTAGAACATCTTTCTCTGTTATAATAAATATAAATTATAATAAAAATGTGAATTAAGTATATTTTTTTAGGCTTTTTCCTTAATTTTAAGGAGAAATATTTTATGATTTAAAAAAGCTTTTGACAACTCAATCTCTCCTATACAGCAAAATAAGAAAAAAATCTAAAATATCTTCATAAATTAACAGTATTTTAAATTGAATATTTTTTTTCTAATTTTTATTAAAACTACAGAATCTTGCTATTAGAAAATATTTGTTAGGAAATAATATATTTTACTTTTCTTCTTTATTCTATATATAAATGTTGTTATAAAATGATAATATATACATATATATGTGACCTCCTCCCACACATATGAAGTATCTTCCTAGTGAAAGTCATAAATAAAGTTACAGGATTAACTCTCCAAAAACATACAAGTTCTATTAATTTGAAATTCACACAAGAAATGAATTAAATTTCCACCCAGTATTCATGTATTTTACATTTCTAAGTATGTTAGTCAGAAGGACATACTCATAAATTAGTAACGAATGATCAATTTTTGAACAGTGATACATATTTCAGGACTTTTATTTTTAAGTATCTACCGAGACAAATTTAAAAGTTAATTAACACTTTTATATTTAAATTTGACAATTTAAGCTCATTTGGTATGGTGTAAATAATTTGTGTGTGCAGTTGTGTGTAGAGTACTTGAGAGAGAGACCACACAGAAACAAGATTGTCAGATGAAAAAAATGTTACATCTAACGTATTAGTTAACATATAATTAAAACGGGGAGTTGGATTACATTGTGCAATATGTAATTCTGAGAAAGCTTCATGAATTCCAAATGCTATATTCATGTCTTCTCCTGACTTAGCCAGAAATTAAAGGATTCAATTAATTGTGAAACCTCAACATTCCTGCCCCAGGAGAAGTTACATGCTGGCTCCCCCTTGTGGTCACTGCAACAATAAAGAGAGACATCCAGGCATTTGTTTTGAAAATTTTCTTCATTAAAGTTAGGCTTGTTCAATCTTTGTATACAGTTTTTTTTTTTTTAAGAAATGAAAAGTTTATGAATGAAATAGTTAACTTATATATGCACCTGCTGGATGGTTAAAATAAAATAGCTCAGGCGAGTAACAAAGATAGTATTTCATGTATGGTGCAGCAATCCCATTGTTTCTTACAGCTAACGGCAAGTTAGGACAGTTCTAAAGCTGTGTAAGGCCAGCCCTTGGAGGGAACCTGGGCCACTTGATTCAGTAGGTGGCACTCTTTCCTCAGAGTCAGTTTTGCTGTGATGACCTGAAATGTTTCACAAATCTTTGTCACTGGAGGTCCTGCCTTTCAGGTGAGGCAAAACCCAGAAGCTTATAATCACTTATTGGTATAAGAGGTCACACATTTTTGTCTATTATTCTGAGATATTTAAATGTCCCGTTATATAGTTATCACATAGAGAAGTATGAGAAGGATATACGAGAAGTACACTGAGCTCTTCAGAAAGCAAGTAAGTGTTCTACAAATCCCCTGCATTTTAATTATCATCATAATCATTAACCCTCCCAAGTCTCAGCGACAAGGTCTTACTTGGATAATTATGTTCTACTTATGTAAATTCCTCTTTTCAGTGAGCTAAGCATATTATTACCTCTTATCTTTAAAAAATTTGGAGCAGTTCAATTGAAAACCAAGCGCTATTAAATAGCTATCGTCCATCACCGTGGAAGCAGCACACTTTTGTTTTAGGTGAAGCACCTTTGTCTAGTCTCCTCTATTCCAGAACTGCATAAACAAGTGTATACCCAATAAAATTATTTCTGTTCTTACTCAAGGGATGTTTTAAAAGTCATGTTAAGTAAAAGGAATCACTGGATTGAATCATTCTTAAAATTACCATGGCTTGGCTGGTTTGATTCATGGAGCTATGAAACCTCAGTTCTAACCTCAGATTCTTAGAGAGTCCACAGATTTCTGAGTCAGTGTCATCTGTTTCTCGAAAAGAGGACAGCAAACTATGCAGAAAAAAGGCCATGGTCATTTACAAGTTACCAGTACTAAAGGAAATATAATAATTTTTGACATTTTAAAGTAAACATTGAAGAACTTGAGTCTAACTTTGGTAGTAAAAAAAGTGAGGTATCTTTATCAACAAGACTAGTTATTATATAGTATAAGCTTGCTAAGTGACAACAACAAATATACTATGAAAACAAAAATTACTTAGATACTTGAGTACTTATGAAATGTTGGCCAGCTCTGGGGCAGCTGGGTGGTTGAACAACCAGCTCTTGGTTTCAGCTCAGGTCATGATCAGGGTCCTGGGATGGAGGCCCGCTCAGTGCCAAGTCGGCTTGAGATTCTCTCTACCTCTCTCTCTCTTTCTCTCTCTCCCTCTCTCTCTCTCAAATAAATCTTAAAAATAAATAAATAAATGTTGGCCAGCTCAGCTTAGAAAAACACAAGTAAATTCTAAAATATATTGGCTATAATACTTAGATGAGTTGGGATGATCTATTTTCCCCTTCTATATGATTTGATTGGCGTATAGGAATCAGAGAAAAGCCTAAAAAAGAAAGTCTTTAAAATTTACTGTACTACTCAGCCATTTATATAAATAGAAATATAAATTAACAATACTCTGAAGGTATATCAATAACGAACAGGAGTAATTAAAATCTTTTGTGACAGGGATCCTTCCAAGAATCTGCTGAGTGTTACAGAATGTCTTTCCAATAAATGTGATGGTAATCTATAAATTCAGTCCGCATAAATATTTTCTTGAACACTTGTAAGAATTGTGTACACTTTCTTAGCATACTCAGGTACAAACACTAAAAGTAACTGTTTTAGAAAATTATCAAAAAGTAGCTTTGTCTACTGATACTAAATTTTTAAGAGAGGTGAGATGAGTTTGTGTGATGCACTGCACAGTATGAGATATATTTTAATAATTAAAAAAGCCATTTTTTTTTAAAAAAAGAAAAAGCTTCCTGTGCTGTGATCAGAAGCTTCATTTGCAGTGGAAGCTCAATTGACTATAACTATTGTGATACAAGTGAATCTCACAATCAGCAGAGAAGGAAAAAGATTGCTCAGGGGGCAGCCCTTTCACTTTACTATTCATGTTTAGTAGCAACAGGTCTGTTGAGATTAGAGATCTTTCTCACTCTGGTGAACAATGGATTTATAATTCTCTCTGGTTAGAGGTAAAGGGCACTGCTCACATGAACAGGCAAGAGCAATCAGAGGAGGGCATAAAAATGGTGAGGATTTAAATACAATTTTATTTTGTGGCTTATCCATTTCAACAAGTATAAATTGATAATATTCTAAAAATGGTAGCTAGACTCTTTTTGGAAAGATTTTTTTTATTTATTTAAGAGGGAGTATGAGGGCAGGGGCTGAGAGAGGGAGAGAATCTCAAGCAGATGCTGCGCTGAGCAAGGAGCCCAACATGGGGCTCCATCCCAGGACCTGAGATCATGACCTGAGTTGAAGTCAAGAGCTGGACCCTCAACCAACTGAGCCACCCTGGTACCCCATGGTAGCTAGATTCTTGAGTCATGTACCTCTCCAGGTGTCTGCTGAATGCTTAGAGCTCATTTTCGAGATATTTGTATATAAAAATACAGATTTAAAACATTGCATTAAAAATTTTTATCTATTCATGAGAGACACAGAGAGAGGGGCAAAGACACACACACACACACACAGAGCAGAGAGAGAGAGAGAGAGAGAGAGAGAGAAGCAGGTCCTCCATGGGGAACCTGATTTGGGACTCAATCCCAGGACTCCCGGATTATGCCCTAAACCAAAAGCAGATGCTCAGCCATTGAGCTACCCAGGGATCCCAAAGTGTTGCATATTTTTAAGGGAGCATTTGTGAAGAAGCAACCCAAGGATCTCCTTGTGCCCCATGAACTCCTGATTAGAGAAATCTCCAGCCCTGTTATTAGATTAAGGTATCACTCCAAGTAGTTTATGTTAAGAATAAAACATTTAAGGAAAGAACACCAAACTACTTGGTTTTAAATAGGTACATGCATCGAAAGAAATACTTATGAGCAGTCAAAGTCTAAAATCTTGTCCTAGCGTCAAAGTGAATTGGTGACATGTAGATGTCACTAATTCCTGTCTTGCCTCAAACCTTGCTAAATTTCCATTGAAAATATCATTAGAAAAATAAAGGGAAAATAGAGAAAATTGTGTGTCATTGTGGAAAGGACAATAATGGCATATTTAAATCACTGAAGATATTTTTTAACATACAGTTGAGATTGGACTAGACTGAAGGAAACTTCTCAAATTTTTCATTTTTTTAATTTTTTGGGGGGAAAAAGAGGAAAAGACCTGGGAAAATGTAAATATGTGCCCTAGAGAGAGAAGAAGCCAAAAACATAAGCCATGGAAAATTATACGAAAAAGTTCAGCTATTTTCCTATAACTCAGAGGAAGGGGCCAATGAAGAAATAAATAAAATCAGAGAAAAATGAACACAGTGACAAATGCAGGCCATCCATTAACAGAACACAATAATAAATAATAGAAATTATAAAAGAGAAAATAAAATAGAATGGAAAAAATGAGGAAATTCTATTACCATAAAAATATGAAAGGAATGAGTTTTGGGGTGGAAAAGGCCAGATTTGTTAATTAAAATAGCTCATTGACTACCAGGCAAAACATAAAAACCAACACAGAAATAGTCTCTTGATTTTTGAACTGCAAGGATAATGAAAACAAAATATATGTATTGTTAATTGTTAATTCTGGGTTATGCTCCTAGTGCTGTTTTGCCTGGGCTCCACCCCGTGGGCAGAAAGCATAGGATGAGCAGCAGCCTGCTATATTGGTTCATGACCCAACCCCACAGGTCAACGCAGAGTGGGGCTTCGACCATTTCCAGGACAAGTGACATTTCAGGGAAGAAGCTGATGGGAAAATGAGCAAGACAACGTGCCTTGCAGGCACTCCGCTGTAGCTAAGCCATGGAAGAAACCACAGTGCTGCAGGACACCAGGAGCTCCTTAACATTTGGGCTCGGTTTAAGATTCTTATAAATAATATATATTTTCCCCTTCATGACTTCATTTATTTTTTAAAATTTTTTCATTTGTTTTTATTGAAGTTCGATTTGCCAACATATAGTATAATACCCAGTGCTCATCCCATCAAGTGCCCTCCTCAGGGTCCATCACCCAGTTACCCCAACCACCTGCCCACCTCCCCTTCTGCAACCCTTTGTTCATTCCCCAGAGTTAGGAGTCTCTCACGGTTTGTCTCCCTCACTGATTTGTCCCACTCAGTTCCCATCCTTTCCCTTAAAATCCCTTTAACTAGTTCTTATATTCCCCCTAGGAGTGAAATCATATGATGATTGTCCTTCTCTGATTACTTACTTCACTCAGCATAATACCCTCCAGTTCCATCCACATCGAAGCAAATGGTGGGTATTCTTCCTTTTTGATGGCTGAGTAATATTCCATTGTATGTCTATACCACATCTTCTTTATCCATTCCTCTGTCAAAGGGCATCGTGGCTCCTTCCACAGTTTGGCTATTGTGGACATTGCTGCTGCATGACTTCATTTGTTGCACAAACTCATTCTACACTCCCACCTGGAATCAAGAGTGGTGCTTCAGTCTTTTATAAAACCTTGACTCCATATACTCAAAATCCTACTGCATTCTTGGTGGTTCCCACTCCTATACCAGAGTAATAAGCAATTTCCATGGTTCTGCATATTTCTTCTCCTTATTTTGTTTTTCTTTCTATAAGGTAACCGAACAATATAGTAATTTCCTGATTTTACTGAATTATTTCTATTTCTAGTAACTCCCTTTGGTGCATTTTGTTACTCCTATAAAATAGAGTCCCCTTCCAACTTTCTCATCCTAACAATACTACGAATGTAATATAGAACTCCTAGTTCCTGCAAATCAAGAAAAATGGAATCATCTCTCAAGTGACCGAGCCCCCACCCCCCCAAAAAAAACTGGAAAGTGATATTAACAATCTACAAAAGCAGAACTACAATTCATTGATTTTGCAAATGAGATATATATTTTATGTTCTGGAATTGGGGAGACAAGGAAAGTCCTTTCTCCATGATCCAGAACTATTGGCTAAATTCAGTTGTGTATGATTGTAGGAATGAGGTCCCCATTTCCTTGTTGGTGGTCAGTCAGGAGATTTTCTCAGCTCCATAAGGCTGTCTGCATTCCTTGTCACATTGTCCTCTCAATTTTCAAACTATCAGAGTCGGCCTCTTTTCAAATTTTGAATCTCTTTGACTTCTGCTTCTGCTGCATCTATTTTGATACCAGTTGGAGAAAGTTCCCTAGCTTTAAGAGCTTATGTCCTTAGATTAGGTCCATTCAGATAGATCTGACAATCTCTCTAAATTAAAGCTTGTAACCTTACTTACATCTATGAAGTCCCTTCTTCCATGTCCTATAAAATTTTCAAATGTCCAGGGATTAGAATATAGACATCTTTGGAAGGAGTATTTTGGCTACCACAATGAGGGAGTGGATAAATATATCATACAACAGCTATCTGTTAGCGTCCTACCCAAACGTTAATGTAAGAAAAATTAATAAGATGAGAGAACACCTAAAACGTCATAGTAGGCAGCATTTAATAAAAGCAGAGTATACTCTACTAGAATTTTCTTATAACTTATGTATACACATTTGTACATAAAAAATAAGTAGGGAAAAAAAATAAGTAGGGACATAAGCCTGAGGCATTTATAAGGCTATGTTGTAAGCATTTGTATCTGGTGGTAGGATGGTGGGTGACGTCTTATGTTTGATTTTATAAATTTTCTATTATGAACACATAATAATCTATGTTAAAAATATATAAATAAGCTAATATTACTATTTCCCCTCACTAACACTTTAACTTCGATCACTTTACTATCTCTCATATAGGCAATATTAATTTCCATGTTTGCTTTTGTTCCTCTTCCCACCAGGCAAGTCTTTTTTTTTTTTTTTCATAGAGATCACTTAGTTTTCTAAAACGCTAGTTCCATAAGAAACAATTGATTGTTTATAACTACTCTCTCTTGTTTTTCATTGTTTCATTCATTGTAAATAATTTATTCCCCAAGTAAAATAACAATATCTTTGGTGTATGTCCATGACTAGCATTCTTTTTTATTTTGGTGCATTGCTGGAAACCAAACAATGGTAAGGAGAAAAATTAATTTATAGGTAAATGAAATAAGAACCTGTTTGACTTGGTATACCTTAACATAACATTTCAAAGAGAAAAGATGTTTTAGTACTTCCCACTTTTATTTATGTGACTTTACTCTTAGATAAGGCATACAAAATAGCTATGTTCCAATATCGCAATATATGTAAGGTTCAATATCAGATAGATTTCTTTAGTGATTCATGTAGAATAGTTGCATATTAATAAAATACTATTTTTCTTATGGAAGTGTGGATTAATTCTTTGAAACTTATTGCCTTCATTTCTGTCCAAATGAATACATCGATCATTCATCCCAATGGGTTTAAGATATTTATGACACAAAACCAAAGCTAAATGGTTTATGTGGACTTAGCATTTTCAACAAAAGCATAAAAAATAAATTTATTCAACAAAGTCTCTATAAATATAATTACATCACAAAATACAGTACATAGGATCAGTAGTGGTCTCGATTATATCTAAAATTTTCTGAGGGGAGGGGTGGGCTATTCAGGGTAAGATGTCTTATTAATGATGTTGAAAATATTATTGGAAGACTTTGGTTTCATCTGGTCCAGTAGGCAAGTAGGTTAACCTCCCAGAGACTAAATTTTATCATTTCAAAAAGACTAATAAAATATTTGATGTTCCTCTCCCAAATTTGCAGAGAACCACAGGACATTTGGGAAAGATATTGCTTACTCTAAAAAATAGTTGCCACTATTATTATAGTATTAGTTCATTTTGTAGCTAAATTATGACAAAAATGGGCATAAGAAAAATTGAAGAATTATAACTTTGTTTCAAAAAATACAGAACTGCATTTATTTATATCACTAGTCTCTTGGCCATCCTATATATCATTCGTTCTCAAATATTCCGAATGTTTAGAGATGTGCTTTCTAGGTTAATCTCTCATTTGTTTAATCTAATAAGTATTTTACATATTTGAAATTAACTTGCTTTTGATTTATATGTTTATCTGAAAATAGTTAACTGGGTCATATTTTTACTTTTGTTTACTTTTTCATTTGTTTGCTCCTGAATGTGTGGCAGCATAAACACAACTATAAAGAGCACAGATAAGCTCTCAAAATGTTACATGGCATTTTACCCAAACATCTGTCAAGTAAAAGGTTAGAATTTTCACTTCCAGAAGAAAAACATATACCAATTAGCAGCAATATTCTACTTTGTATTGCATGGTCTGAGGGGTTGGAAATTGACATGCTGGTTGATTATATGGAGGGTATTTCTACGTAGGGCCTTTTCTGCCAAATAACTGTAAGTTAATTCAAAGGGTAACCTGTACACATTATTTAGATAGTTTTTTGATACATAAACATTTAGCTTTAGTGTGTATTTGACTTTATATTGGATATGTTATCAAAAATTATCAGTTAAATTAATTATTAATCAGTTAAATTAATAATCTGACATATTCTAAAACACTAGTGGATACTGCTTTTCTGGATATATAGAAAATTTGCTATTGAAAGTCCCATATTGAAAAAAAATACTTGAGGTTATAATATTTTTAAATGCCATTTTAAATTCTTATAGGTATCTAATGTCAGAAACCTACTGAAAAGTAAAAATTCTAAAAGTTTTTAAAAGATGGGGTTTTATTTATATGGATTAGTATTCAAATATAATCTGGATGATATTCTAAGTTTGTGTTTGATATAAAAATAATAGCACAAAGCAGGGATCCGTGGGTGGCGCAGCGGTTTAGCGCCTGCCTTTGGCCCAGGGCGCGATCCTGGAGACCCGGGATCGAATCCCACATTGGGCTCCTGGTGCATGGAGCCTGCTTCTCCCTCTGCCTATGTCTCTGCCTCTCTCTCTCTCTCTCTCTCTCTGTGACTATCATAAATAAATAAAAAATTAAAAAAAATAGCACAAAGCAAAATTAATATGATGTTCAGTCATAGTATTTATAAAAGCAAGCAATACCTACATGCTATGTAAGTAGGGCATGTATGTGATGAAATTACTAATCACATCTTTATATAATTTATTTTTTCTCAGTAATGATAAATCAAGCACATCTTTCTATACCAGAACATTATCTTTTTGAATAAATATGTAGAATTTTATTGTGTAAACACATAATTATATATGTAACTAATTTCTTCTCAATAGACATATAGATTGTTTCCAGTGTTTTATTCATAAAATGTTGAAACTGACACAATTATTAGCATATTTATATATATGTGGAAATATTTTTCATACGAAATGAACTTATTAGAAAGTAACTAGCTATGTCAAGAGAAACACATATTTTAATAACAAATGTAGATATATTCTACTAAAAAGTTAGAGGAACTGTATTCTTCATAAATGTCAATGTCACATGGAAAGGCTTTGGAAATACTTCAGATTAAAGGAGACTAAAGAGACATGACAATTGTAATATCTGATGCTAAACAGAATTCTGTACTGTATTTTAAAAATGCTGTAAAGGACATTATTGGATAAAGTGACAAAGTTGAAATACACATAGTTGATTAGACATAGACAAAAAACATATATCGATGTTATATTTTAATGCAGTAACCCTACTGGGATTATGCAAGGCAATACTCTTATTTTAAGGAAATATACATAACAGTATTTAGTACCAAAAGGCCATGGCATACGAAACTTACTTTCAAATGATTCTGAAAAAACATGTGTGTTTCTACAGATCGATGTATATGCATATGTGCTTACATAGACATATGTGCATATGTATATAGACACTATATAGAGAACAGAGAAAAGAAGAGAGAGATCGAGAAAGCAAATGTGGTAAAGTGTTTATAAAAAGTAAACCTATTAAGGGATTTATGTGTGTTCTTTGTGCTACCACTACAGTTGCAACTTTTTGGTAATTGTGAAATTATTTCTAGGTAGAAAGTTATAAAAATCAATAGATATTCACAAATTGCTCTCACAGAAACAGGACTGTTTTTCTTCCTCTTTATTTTCCCCTACTTTTTTTTTTTTGACAGTATTTACAGCTTTTCTTCCTCTATCTTCTGCTCGCCTTTTTCCTTCCTTCCACTGTCAAAAATCCAACCAGCAAACTCAAATGAGGAAAGCAGCCCTGGGTTAGGCAGGCTTAAGTCAGTGTAGGGGCCCTGTGGGGGTGCTGCAAACTAGCAGCCATGGGAGATTGGCTACATGCAAGACAACTGAGGTGATGGGAGCAATATTTCACACTCCACCAAGGGAGGGACAAATTTGGAACTGGGTAGAGGTAGTGTGAACTCTGTAATTTAGTAGTGGAATTGGAAGTACTGGTATATATTCATGGTTATTAACATACGTGCATATATGCAGAAATACATAAGGTGTGTGTGTGTGTGTGTGTGTGTGTGTGTGTGTGTCTGCACGTACATACATACATGTCTTTTCTAGCTGTTTCCACTGAAAGAGCCTGGGACAAGTGACACTCCAGT
Source organism: Vulpes lagopus (assembly GCF_018345385.1). Lineage (NCBI taxonomy): Eukaryota > Metazoa > Chordata > Mammalia > Carnivora > Canidae > Vulpes > Vulpes lagopus. Next base: position 47,862,525 of record NC_054839.1, read on the forward strand.
AGCAATGAACTTATCTGGTCCCCACTTGCTTTTCATATATCATTCTCCAATTAAGGAACCAAGTATCCTTGAATAAATTGTTGCTTCTAGGGCTGAGGTAGAGAAAAGAGTAAAATGAGACTGAAAAAGCTTGTTTTATAAGAAGGTAAAAGGATGACGAACAAATGATAGGGATATTGTAGAAAAGACTCCTGAAAAGGTTTCTATGGGCCAAATTGACACAGTAGAGTATCAAAATAATGACGGTAGTAGATTATAACCCATTGAATAAGATAAGAAACTACAAGTACTCAATGATACAAATATATAAGTAAGGAGAAGAGAAAGTGCTACTTAGCAAGCCAAATAATAAATATGGAGGGAATTATAGTGTTGAAGATCATCATTTGGCAATTACCCGAATGATTCAGGCAAGTTACATAAATGAATTTAATCACTACGGAAAGTAGTGAATAAAAGTGGGATGAGGATAGAATATGTACACAATTTCAAGAATCTCACTACAAAAATAGTTATTAATTACAAAGTGGTAATAAGTAACATTACAGTGGAAAAGCCTGCCTGATCTATTATCATCAAATAATTAATGTTACCATCAACAAAGGGACAAATAGACATTGTGTGCTACCCATTGGTATACAATAAAAAGAAACAGCATCTGTGATATTCCTCCTAAAAGTAATTGGGGAAATATTGGAAAAACCCAAAATGAGAGACTGTAGTAATCAGAATAATGGCCACCCCAAAGACTTCCATATTCTAATCCCAGAATCCGTTGCTATGTTTGATTCAATGGCAAAGAAGAATTAAGTTTACAAGTGGAATTAAGCCTGTTAATCAACAACAAACCTTGAGATTAGCTCGATTATTTCAGTACCAATGTAATCCTGTATGTCCTAGAAGTGGATAAAAGGAGTCAGAAGAGAGAACCAGAGAGGTGGCAGTATGAGATTTAGTGCAAGGTTGCTGATTTCAAAGACGGTGGAATGGGAACACAAGCCAAAGAATAAGAGTGGCTTCTAGCTCTAAAAGAAAAGGAAATCAATTTTTTCCTTGGGCTTCTAGGAAGAAACAGAAGATTGGCATTGTGGTTTTAATCCAGTGAACTCATTTGCTTCTGACCACCAGAACTATAAAATTTGTATTGTTTTAAGCCAGTAAATCTGTGGTAATTTGCGACAGCAGCAAGGAACAGCAGCAAGGATATAAGGGCAATCTAAAAAATGACTGACATATAATACACAAACCTGCCAAATTTGGACAAATCAAAGAGAAACTGACAGACTGTTCCCAATTGAATGGCAGCAACACATAATGGGGTCCAATGGTAATTCTGGATTGGATCTTTGACTACAAAGAACTTTACTAAGAAACCTGGGCTTACTGGGTGAAGGTACATGGTAGTTCTTTGCACTAGTCTTGCAATTATTCTTTACATTTGAAACTGTCAAAATAAAATTAATAGAAATAAAGCAGGATCAAATTCTAACTTTTCCAGGTATTGAATGTCTATTTCTGCATATTTTCCCATTAGTGGGTATTAGAAAATATTTTTCTTCATTGCCAGACAAATAAAAATTTATAATTTTATTATTGGCAACTTATATTTTTACATATAATAGCATGCATTTCTAAAAATCAATTATATGCTTGATTTTTAAGAAATTTGTTTTAGATTAGTCTGAGTAAGACAGAATATTTTGCTAAAGCAGAAAAATATGGCCTAAATCAAATGCTTTGCTTATACACCAATACATTTATTGAACTAAATCAATAAATTTACTGAGTTTAAACATATGAAATAGGAAAACATTAAAGAGTTCAAGAATGGGTTGTTTAATTTAATTTTAATATATGTTTAAATAGACTTGCTTACATTTTTTTTTAAATTTTTATTTATTTTAGATAGTCACAGAGAGATAGAGAGAGGCAGAGACACAGGCAGAGGGAGAAGCAGGCTCCATGCACCGGGAGCCCGACGTGGGATTCGATCCTGGGTCTCCAGGATTGCGCCCTGGGCCAAAGGCAGGCGCCAAACCGCTGCGCCACCCAGGGATCCCAGACTTGCTTACTTTTAAAAGCCAAAATGAGATATTTTTCCTCAATAGAAATTTGGGGTTGGGGCATGTAGCTGGCTCAGTCAGAAGACCATGCAGCTCTTGATCTCAGGGTCATGAGCTTGAGTCCCACACTGGGTGTGGAGATGACCAAAAATAAACAAACTTAAGGAAAAAAATAATTTTAGGGTTAAGTTGCAATTGTCTGGATCTAGTGGCCCAGTTTTTATTTTTGTTTATATATTTATATTTAGAGGTGAAGAAAAAGACAAATATATTACTAACTAGAATTTACATTCTATCTGGCAGTTTTAAAAACACTTTTATACATATTTTACTCTAATGACACAAAACCTTTCTGAAATAGATATGCCAGAAATTATTTTTCTCATTTTTCAGAGGAAACTGACTTTCTCAGGGTTTCAGAGCTCTTAAATGGCAGAGCTAAAACTGTATTCAGTAAATATGGTTAAGTTAATATCACCAAAGGATCCATCCATGCTCCTTGAGTCTATTTTATTTATCTTTGCTGTGTATTAATAAAGGAAAAAACATTTGAATATGCAAATATTTGATAAGACAGCTGAGCTTTGCATTTCAGAGTGAAGGTTACAAAGTTAGATTTCCTCAGTTCAAATCCTGGTTCCACCATCTACTTGCTGTGTTACTTTACACCATTTAAAAAGTCCTGTCTGTGCCTGTGTATCATTTATGCAGTTAATTATATAGCTATAAAAGCCTTCATCCAAGTCTTGACAAATAATAAGTGCCCAAATAAATTACTATTACTATTGCTATGATTTAAAATAAAAGTAAATGGCATTGATCTAATTAAATAAGACAAATCAACACTATTGGGAAGAAAAAGTAGCTCATGATAGATCAGTGTTAAATCAGCTATTGAATGTAAATCACCTAGCTCAGGATCCAGAGTGGTTTGGTCAGTGTGATTTATCTGCATTTGCTAATTTCCCTTGTGAAAATTAGGGTCATTTTCTTCATCATCATCATCATCATCATCATCATCATCATCATCATCAATCATCATCATCATGTTATCATCTTGTAAGGAAAAGATACATAACATGGCCTAATGCAAAATGTCAAATCAATACAATGGAAAAATTTATACATACAGAGTGCTATTTAGATCTCTTTTCTGTTTTCCTTTCTCCAAGACAAAAAAAAAAAACACACAAAAAACCCACAAACCCCCAATTCTCTTCACAGTTGATGCTCCTTTCATGATTTGAATGAGGCTTTTGTTATTAAGCCCAGAAATGTACTTATTTTCTACCAGGTTTGTACATAGGCTCAAGCAAATGCTAAATATTTGTTTGATTTTTTGGGCAAGTTACTTAAATGTTTCTATAGTTCCATTTCCTCTGCTCTAATATGGAGACAATGCAAATATCTACTTCAAGGTGGTGTTATGAAGATTCATTTGGTCTGTATCAAGTGATTATAACATATGATCTATGTTCAATTTTGGTGTCATAAGAATCACAACTGGAAGAAGTCTAATATTTTTAAAATGCTGGCACTTGAGATGTATTAGTAATTAAGAGACCTGTTGGAATCCAAAGTGAGCAGTAGAAAAATTGGCAACCGTTTTTAGTATCATGTCCCACCTCTTCACAAAATGTTCATTTTTAAATAAAGGTGAAACAGATCATCTGAACAAGATGGCCTTACATTTCCCTAACCTTGACTAAACTTCAACAGGCTTCTTCCTGACTCCAGGCCCCTGACCTCTTTTTTCTTAGAGCATTTACTTTAGAAAACTGGCAATTGCAATTTCTCCTCTGCCCCTTTGAGATGTTCATTTTCTACATCCAAAGATACATCGCTTTGAAATGTAATCATCTAGAAAGATAAAAGCCTCCATCTTCCAGTTTCTGTGAAAATTTAGAGCCTAACTTCCACAAGAGACAATTAGCAAATGCAGAGAAATCATATTGACCAAACTACCCCTGGAATGTCCTCTAGTAATTTTGCACTAGCTCACATTGGTATTTAAAAACTGCTGTCTTTTGTTTCAGTGAAGTGGAGTTCAATCTTTGTCTCCTATTGCAAAAATCTTTAATACGGTCTTCATTGCCTATTTAACTAGTCTGGTAGAATTTTTCTTTTATACATCTGATCACAGAAATTGTCTCCAGATTTAGAGAATTTATTATCTTATTGTGTATAAAATAATTATAGCAGTCTGTTACATTTTCAAAGAAGAGACTCATCAAAATTCAGTAAAAATTTATATTTATATTTTCATTTTAGGTAGATAGTTATCAGTTTTGACATCATATGCTAAGTACTTGACAGGATTAATTTTGGAATCATTTTATGATATGTCTTTTAACTTGCTTTATTGTTTCAATTATCCTTATGAAGTTAATTTCATTTTTTACTGAAGTGTCAGATCCACAAATTTTAGCAAACTGCTTTACTCATATAAGTCATACATATAAATGACTCAATGTTATAGTTTAAGATGTGTTATGGTAATTAATCAAGGACTTAATTCTACTTTATGATGAAGACTTGAGAAAGCATTTCTATTTCTTTAGTTATTAGCTTGATCTTAGAATCAAATAATTTATGAGACACCAAACTGTCATAAACATAAAAACGTACTCTTAAAGTTTCAGTTACATTTTATATAGTTTTAATTAATTTAATGAAAATTATGTACATATTCTACTTTTATGTATATTCCATGTGATATTCAAAATGAGTTTTTTATTTAAAGTATGGTGAATGATTTAGTTGGTAGGTTAAATTAAATGACTTACATTAAATACCACACATAGGGTAAATGTAGACAGAATGAATGCCTTTGATTTTCCTCTCCTCAGCTTTTCTTAAATCCTTCCCTTGTTCATTTAGAACAATCGAAATGATTGGAATGATGCAGGTTAGGTTAGGATGGTAAATGAAATTAGCATAAAGATGGTTGGATATGGATAAAACAATGCGGGTTGGAATATAATAATAAAACACTCAATTAAAGATCAGTTTGTTAATCAATAATATTAAATCTGGAATAAGCATTATGTTGTTAGATTGCACATGGTTTAGATATTAGTCATCAGAATGGAGAAAGGAACATGGCAATAAGTACCTCTTAGAATGTGCCAATAAACCTTTGTGTCTATTTATACTTATTTTAATGACCTAATTAGAATAGCCATTATCTATATCCAAACCTAGGAGAAACTATAAATCTAACACTATGATCACAAAATAAAATAAGTGCAATGGAAAGCAATATATAAAAGAAACCTGAATTTATAATCATTGATTTTAATATGCAATAAAAGACAATATGCCTTCAAACAGGAGAAGTATTTTAAAAAGATGTGGGAATTCAAAAAAATTATTTGAGGGGCTCTTGGGCAACTCAGTTGGTTAAGTGTCTAGTTCTTGATTTTGGCTCAGGTCATGATCTCAGGATCATGAGATCAAACCCTGCATAAGGCTCTGTAGTAGGCATGAAACCTGCTTGAGATTCTCTCTCCTTTTGCCTCTGCCCTTTGCCTTCTGCTTTCTCTCTTTCAAAAAAAGAAATTTTTCATTTTTTTTTCAATTTTGAAATATTTCTAAATATAAGTGCAAAATATGCCATAATACTTTGACTCAAATTTGCTTTTTTTTCAGGTTGTTACTAATTTTATAAGAATGCGGCTACTCTTCAATCTCAACTTCAAAACATATAGTTCAGTCCAAAATATTCTTATTAGAAGATTTTTATAAATCATAGGTAAATTTTCTTGACTCTTTCTATTTCTTAGTTAATATATTATTTAATGAAAAACAAGGCTTCCAATTATAGTGGCAAAAAGAAAGAAACAATGTAAAAATATAACTTAGGAGTGATTTCCAACTTTAAGCAGACCATAGTGATTTTATATAATTTGCAGGTGTCATTTTAGATAGACAATATACCATGTACCCAATTACATTCCTTTTTGAGACAACAGTTGCAATCAGGAGAATGTGTGATGAGGTTTAATCAAAGATTAGAACTTTTTAATTAAATAGGGCCTTTTGTGACTAGTCATTTGACATTAATTACTGTTTTAGTTGGATTCCTTTTGATTTGTAAAGGGCCCTGAGCACTGCAAAAATTATATCGCATCACAGAAATTGTTGATAATTAAAACAAAAGCTTGTCTTCATCAACCCATCACATACCTTAAAAAGGAACATCATTTTAAATGTTAAATGGCTCCCTTAGATAAACAGACTAGAGGGTTTTAAAGGAAAAATAACAGATGGCGTGTCAAGCCAGTTGCTTTGGATGGGCAGTTTAAAAGTTGTTGATTGTAATGATTTATTAACGGTTTTACAATGTTCAGCCACACTTTTAGGGCTAACTAAGAAGTATATGTGCAGTTCTAAAGCCTCAACAACCCTATGAGAATCATAAGCCTAACATACACCACTGCCATGAATAGAGGTCATCATTCAAACTTAATACTAAAACAGAAACTGACCTAAAAGTTCAAATAGTATTTTTACTTGTGGACCCCTGAAGAATGAAATGAAAGTTGAAACCATTTTTGTAAGATGATAACTCTAAATCCAGATTGAATGCCCACACTAAGAACTACCATTCACCTCTTTGTGACTTGGAGTTTATATGCGAGCGTTAATCAAAATAAAACAATTTGAGAACCAATGAACTAATTTGCTTCAAAAGAATCTGAGAAAAAAAGTAAGAATTTATACATGAAAAGGTAATTTAAAAAATAATAATGTGTTGTGTTTCTCTAAGACTATAGTGATTTAACTTGTATGGGCATAGACAGTAAATTGTTTTTCCAGATGGAACAAAAGAATCACACTTTTCTACGTGCTGGCCATTCTGTAATGGAGGGCATTCAATTTTTGTACAATTTGCCTTAGGTTAGGGTTATAGTCTGTGGACAGAGTAAAACTAATTGGCCTGAAAACAGATATCACCCATGCCCTCAGCTTCATTAGCAGCATGTGCTAACCAACTGAGTTAAATAGACATGGTAGTAATAAAACAGAACTTGAAAAACACATGGTTGTATGAACAAAGGATATACAGTACTGAGAATGGGACATGTTGTGGTTAATTTTGCCTTTCTTAGACCATGTGTAAAAGCTAGTCAGCTAAACTGTATTTGATATAACTGTACTTAAGAAACTTAATAATCTCTCACAACAATACAATTAAGTAATTATTCCTTAAATAATATCAATAATGAGGCTATTTCAATCTCCGTTAAAATAAAATAAAAATTACAAATACAAATTTGTAAGAAAAGATACTCTATATTGTCTGTAGATGCATATTTAGACATGTTATTAGCTGACATTTCAAGTGTAAAATTTATGCTCTTTTCACGTTCAATGGAGACTTACTATGAAAACATCCAAGAGTGGAAATTAATTGCTCATTAATGGTGAATAGCTTTAGGGTGTTGAGGAGACTTTACTGACCTCGCCCCTCTCTTATCCAGCACTGGGATGAAACAAAGTGGTACCACAGTGAAGGACAACTACAATGCCAAATTGTCCAAGATAACTAGGAAAATCGGCTACGCCATTATGATATGCCCAAAATATCATTAAAATTAACTTCATACCTTGGGTTTTCCTAGCAAACTGAAGAATTAAAGAAGCGTAAAATTAAGAAACTAGATAGAACTTTACAAGTAATGTTAATAAATATCATGTATTTTTGCTATCAGAAACTTACATGTATTATGTCATTTAATCCTCTTAACAACATTCTGATGCATGATTATCCTCATTTTACAAGTGAAAAATTCAGAGGTTAGAAAACTTTTCAAGATGACACAGTTAGTAATGACCTGTTATATATGTTAATCATGATCATATTTGGAAAACAAATCTAAGATTAAAAATAAGATTACAAAAAGACTAGATTTAAATGCTCTATTTGGTCTTTTAATAAATAAATTCCATTTCTTTTAAATGCTGAGATATCACAGAAACTATGGAAAACTAGATGTTGGGCAAGAAAAAAAAAATGAGTCAAAACGGGCATTAGAAATGTGTTTTTCATTGAAGTTCCATAAGTCCAGACCAAAGATTCTTCTCCTATTTATCTGTGTATTTAATAACATTCTGTTCAGTGTAAACTTTGCCTCTGTACATCCTGGCCAACTTTGGCCCCTGGGCTCCGTTTGGCTTTTGGTCTAGTACTAGAATCAAGGATATACTCCTCCTCCTCCTCCTCCTCCTCCTCCTCCTCCTCCTCCTCCTTCTTCTTCTTCTTCTTCTTCTTCTTCTTCTTCTTCTTCTTCTTCTTCTTCTTCTTCTTCTTCTTCTTCTTCTTCTTCTTCTTCTTCTTCTTCTTCTTCTATTTTATTTATTTATTTGACAGAGAGAGCAAGGGAGAGAGAGTGCATGAGCTGGGAAAGGAGCAAAGGGAGAGGACAAAGCTGACTCCTGGCTGAGCAGGGAGCCCAACATGGTCTCGATCCCAGAACCCTGAGACCATGACCTAAGACCATGACCTGAACCCAAGACAGACGCTTAACCCAGGAGACCCAAGGATATACTCTTTCAAATCTCTCTCTCTCTCACTCATGTAAACAAAAATGCTTCTGGAAAAATCAAGCCTCCAGTTCTTCCTTAACCCCTAATAAAAGAATCTCATAACTCGACTTGGTTCAATATCGATCCTGATATGAAAGGAATTCTACATCCTTGGGGCCTCACTTCTATCCCACTGCCTAGGCTCTTCAGGTCTCACAAGCTTCTTTTGTAATCATTTGTGCAAGTTCCCCTCTGTTTGAACAAAACCAAAGCTTTTTATATTAATATCTCTTAAAGTCAGATCACCTTCAGTAACTACTTTCAGGCAATTTGCTCTCCTCCTTTGCTATAGAAGCAGTTTGTGGATCTCCTCAAAGGCCCCATGGCCTCTAGATTAAGAAGCTAGAAGACAAGAGGAGTAAATCCAACAAAAACGTCTATGAAACAAATATCAGTTCTGACTTGTTGTCTTTAGATAATCTGGAGTTTGGATATTTAGTCTTGGGGTTAAAGATCTTTCTCATTTATGTTCTAAGTAAAGGGAAAGAATGATATTAGAGTCGCTCTATGACAGAAACAATCTTTGGCATGGCATTAATCAGACCAAGGTTGGAACCCAAGAAAACTTCATCTTGGTGTCATAGTTTACTACTACTAATTCTCTTTTTTTTCTAATGAAACCAGAAGAATGCTAATGACCTTAAACTTTTCCTTGCTTTACTTCCCAACATGAACAAAAGCTGAAAGGTAAGAATTATGGAAGTTTCTTTTTTAAAAAAAATCTGATTCATACTCCTAAGAAGATATTAATGTTTTAAATTTACAATTGAAGTTAATTCTATTCCTTGTACCCATGAAAGACAGGCTCAAACTTAAACCAATGGATTTAGCACATCAAACACGAAGGAGTTAAAATTACAATTCGTGGTTGGACTGAATTTAAAAGAAAGTGTTAAATTTTTTCATTCAATGTTTTTTAAACTAAAAAATGTATCTTATTAGAACAATTAAATAAAAAACAATAATAATCATAAGAAGCTTATTTACAATTAAAGTAATAAACTTATTTTTCTCCTAGAAAATGTATTTGGGAAGACTATAAAATGAAAACTATGTTTGGTATTCTTTGCATTGCTTATTTTCCCATAGAAAGCCTATCAGTTAAAATGATGAATTTTAACCTTTTCCATTTCTCCCAGAGAACATTTAATTCATATTCTTCAGGCTTTTGAAACTGGTTCCCCATACTGATGAAGAAGTTATTGTTTTTATAATATTTACTAAGGCCCAGTTATTGAACCTTCGTCAAGGACATTTCATTTGCTTTTAATGTGTAAATCTCCGAGAATCATTTTGGGAAAAAGGCAGGCAAAATATTAATATATGCAGCTAATTGTATGGTTTAATGAATTCAAATTAAGTCATAATATATTATATTAAATACAATGCATGTGGTGAATAGGAAATAAAAAGGTCATGACATCTAAGAATAGTAGGAACAAGAACTAGAATACTAATGGATCAAAAATGTCCTGTATAAAATATTCTTTTACTCCAAGTCCCAGTTTTTTTTTCTTTTCAAACCAACTGTTCTCAAAACTACTCAAAAAAAGTCAGCCATAGGATTTTTCATTGTTCTGTGACTTCAAGGAAGTGCAGGATTGTGTTATATATTAAAATATGCTATTTTCAGAAATAATTCATTAAATCATAACGTTCTGAACATTAATTATCTGAAAATGTGCACGATAAGCTATAATTTAAGAACAACGTCCTCACTCTTTTTACAATGACATTGAAATACATTGCTCAGAAGATGTTGACTCATCCAATAGAAAAAACTACTACTCAAATGGTTGTCCCAGAATAGGTACTGTACAAAGTGTATGTAGAATGGTGGTAGTTGGTCTACATGACTTTTTCTAGTTCCTTCCAGTCTAAGTAGGTGGTCACTGAGGAACACAGAGAAAAACATCTTCTGAATCTTTGCCTTGTGATCCTTCAGGTATATGATTTGATAGTTTCCATTGTGTATTTTATTGATATAGCACCATGCCACATATATTGATCTTTTCTTCAAAATCACCTCCAAAGCCGTACTATGGTAATAAAGACTAATTCATGTTTATTGCTCTATTCATAAATAGTTTGGGATTTAAAATTTTAAGCTCTGAAAGTGAGTTTAGAAATTTTATATATTCACACTTACTGTCTGCTGTGATGATGTTTCTTCTCAGTTTCCTTTGCTGACCTCTTTTGGCATAGAGGTAGGAGCATGGACTCTGGGAGGTACTACCTCAGTCAAAACCTGGTTCTACTACTTACTAGCTATGTCATCTTGGAGAAGTTACTGAGCCTTTCTTTGGCTTGAATTCCTTATCTGTAAAACGTGGATGTCAACAATATGTAAACAGACATTTTTGTTACCCAGTGCATAAGGAAGGAAACCAAATGTCACACAGTTGATAGCAAATTCACACGTTAGCTGAAATCAAATAGCTGGTATAAAATGATAAATTTCTGGTTAGTAATTAGTAAGTAGCAAAACCAGGATTTGAAAACAGAATGGCTTTTTCCTCCTTGGTATTGGTGAATTATGTTTTTTTAAATTTTACAAATGAGTATAAGTTCTTCAATGGGACTCTTCCCCCATGTAATATAAACATTAGCTTAACAAAGGATCAGTTCATATTCAAGTAACATTTACTTTTGATTCAAATATATTTTTCTCAGCTTTCAGAACAAGTCACTCAAATCAAGACCACTTCGTAAATTCAGTGGTCTTCAGGAAATGAGTAGTGAACAAATGCAATGGTTAGTAATAGCAAGAAACGCTTTCTCCCTTCATTCACTATGCTTGCCATTGTCTTTCCTGGATATGACTGCATGCAAGGGGTAAAAAAAAAATTAATGTGACCAAATTTTTAGAATCTGCAGAAATAGCAGAGCCTCGGGATTTGAACATCTCAATAATCTCTGAATAACCCTGCACTTAACTTTGCCACTACTTTATCAAGATTAAGAATAAAATAGTAGGGTTCTAAGTCTCCTCCCTTATTACCAGAGGTGCTTTCCTGAGTAGGGTGATAGAATGTTATAGGCAAGGATTGCTCTGCTCACCTTAATCATGTCCCTCAATCACTGTATCCAGTAGATACTCATGGAAGTTTCTAGAAAATACAGTTGACTCTTTTATGACAAGGGGCTTATGTGTATTTACCCCCACATGGTAAAAAATTCACATATAACTTTTGACTCCCCCAAAATCTAAATACTAATAGCCAGTTGGTTGGAAGCCTTACTGAAACCATAAACAATCAATTAACATATGTTTGTACGTTATATGTATATGTTTTTTTCTTACAATAAAACCAGAGAAGAAAATATTATTAAGAAAATCATAAGAAAAAAAAAGAAAATCATAAGGAAGTGAGAATGTATTTACAATATTTACTGAAATGTATTTATACCAAAGATCTGCATATAAGTGGATCCATGCAGTTCCAACTCATGTTGATCAAGGGTCAACTGTAGTGGGCAAGGAGTTGCTACTCCTCCATTTATATACTTTATTGTTAATTTTTGGAGAATCGTGAGAAGTGTGGATAAATAGCTGTTGTCACATTGCTATTGAGCATGAAAGCCTTACCAAAATACTGAGTATTTATTCAGAGATGTGGACCTTGAATTTAGGATTGGCATCATAAAAGAGGTTTTTCCTTATATACACGTGTGTGCGTGCACACACACACACACACACGCACACACATAAGCCCTAGAGAACTGTAGTCATAGAATTGAGAAAGGATTATATATCTGGCCCATCTTCCACAGGTTTTGCTCCTCAGATGGAATTCTGCTTCTCCATAAAGAATCAGGTGGTGAAATAAAGCAGTGATCAGATAATACATATTGTGCTTACATGCATTTCTGCTATTCCTTAAACATGCCTTATGTTTTCCTAAATATTTTCCTTTTAATTAGAATGCCTTTAGCACCTCGCCTCTACCTGTTAAAATCATATCAATTTTTAAAATTTATATCCCATAAAGTCATTCCTTACCATCCTTTTAGACCCCCTTAAAAAGCCCACATCTATGTAAATCTCTTTTGAGTCCTTGCAACTGATGTGATTGTTCCTTTTTTAGACCATTACAGCAATTTATTTATAATTTCTTATGTCACACACTTTATTTTGTTCTGTATTGTCATTTCTGTTTAATTGCTGTATCATTCTTCTCCTTTTTAAATTTATAAAGTACTGGAGGAGAAAAAATGGCTTACCCATCTCTGTGTAGCCCGCAGTGTCTAGTGCAATGTTTTACAAATAGTGTCCTCTTGATAAACACTGAAATAAATTATTTTATCCTTTTCTAATAGTGCCTGTAACTGTGTTTTGTTCCCTCCATCAGAATACTCTGTTGAATATCTGAAATTTTAGGAATATGGAACTTCCTTTATCTTAGCACACAATAAATACAAGAGAAGAGCCATGTAATTACTGCCTCTCAACTGGCTTCAGCTTGTCCAGATACCAAGTTTGAATATCACTTAGTACAGCTGAGCGAACAACAGACTGATGAGGAAATATTTCATAATTGTTGTGCATGATATGTGAGCCTATAAATTAAGAAAGAAAAAATATGCAAAGCTTATCATTTACAAATCATCATAAACAAAGGGCATCAAATAAATATAAATACATCCAGGATCCATAAGTAATTTTTTATTTACATAAATATTTTATTTATTTATACATTTGTGTGTATATAATCTCCAGGATATATAAACAAATGAGATATACAGTGATCATTAAAAGCCATTTTCTAAAATCATGACTCACATAACCCCTATTTTGCAAGTGGGATGTCCTGGTATATTACTTTATTGTCCTAAAATCATTGCTTAATTTTAAGGGACTTCATTTAAACTTCTTAAAATATGACATGGTAATCATTAGCATAATTTGTATGAATAACAAATAACAATGATGATACTGCAGTTCTTTTAATGAAATAATTCGTTATTTGAGCTGTCTAAGCATTATGCATGACAGCTACCCTATCAACAGAGGAGTTAATTCAATGCACATGCAAGAATAGTTTAAATATTAAGCAATCAATCAATCATTCTCTCATCCTAGTTAATGAATAAGACTATTACTTCAGTTGTTTCTTCTCTGCTGAAAGGATGAACATAATCAAATTGGAATTTTGCAGAAAATGAGGCGAATTAACATTTATACTCCATATTCACATATGCATATCATAGGTTAGACTTACTTGAAGTAACATTAAATAGATTAATGAAGATTCAAACTTGTAGAAATTATTTTAGCTTTAGTCAGTCTTTGGTAATAATTACTGAAACTGTTAACATATTTTATTAACACAGGCAGGTTTCTTTCATGACTAACAAGTGAGTTACTGATTTTTACAAATCTTGTAAGTAGCAGAGAAATTTTACTATGTTTCACACCATGAAAGAACAGTCTTTGTTACCACTTGATCATGGGCTTATATTAAAGAAAGGCTCTGGATAAAAATATAGAATAAATTAATCTGTGTAAAAGTAAGCAATGAAAATAGAATAGCTAAACCAGGATCCTTCCTGCACTCTTGCAGATACGCAAGCAGAGAATATCTGTTGGTAGAGACGAGATGTACTTTAATCAAGTAAAAGCTAAAAAGATTTTGACAAAAAAGAGATTTTGACAAAAAGAGATAGAAAGTAACAGAGTAATAAAGTATTGGACCTTTTAACTGTAAGTAGGAGAGAATTAGAAAGTTGTATGGATGGGAGACTTTTACGAAGAAAGCAAACATCAGGGGCACCTGGATGATTTGCTTAAGTGTCTGCCTTTGGCTCTGGTCCTTGATCCCAGATACTGGGATTAGAGCCCCTCATGGAGAAAAAAATAATTTTTAAAAAGTTTTATTTATTTAAGAGACAGAGAAAGAGAGAGAGAGCAGGAGCAGGGAGGAGAGGTAGAAGGAGAGGGAGAAGCAGACCCCCGTTGAGCAGGGAGCCTGACATGGGGGCTTGATTCGAGGACCCTGAGATCATGACCTGACCTGAAATCAAGAGCCTACTTAGTGGACTGAGCAACCCAGGCACATCAATAAATATATATTTTTTAAAATAACTTATTATGAGCAAATGTTTGGGAAATCTTTCAATAAAACATCTTAGGGTGTGTCATCCTGCAAGTGAGGGTGTTTTAAATTAAGTGTGCATCAAAGAATATGTGTATATATAAGACCTATATAGAAATTGTAAATAGTGAACACTGATGATTAAATAACATGTTAAAATTAGGAATCACTGTTAAGAGTTTATCTCTGAATTGTTATACTGAAAACATCATTTGTTTAATTTGAAATAGTATTATAAAAAGGATGGTAAGAAAAACTATCCAACAAGATTTAAATAATTAACTACTTAACTAGTAACTCGATTTTTATGGAACACAGAAAACAGATTTTGTGATATAGAAAAGAAGAAAATGTCACCAAAATTTTCAAAATTAAAAATAAGCATACAAAAAAGGTTTAAAAGCTCTTTCATTCTGTTGAATTGATGAAATATATACACAGGTGTTCTTAGAGTCTTCACTGGTGGAGCCCCCATGAGGTTGCATATGGAAGCAAAATTGTCTTAACAAAATACAGCTTAGGATATGACTCCAAATATTTCTTTCCATTTAATATCAGCTGTTCTTTGGTTTATTGCATCAAAATTTCATCAGCTATTTTCTCTCCACAATTCCATATTTCAAACATCCCACAATACAATGTAAACCAATATGTATATTTTTAATAATAAAAATTGAAATTCTGGAGAAAGATGCAAGATTTCAGGATTTCATAAAAGCAATGGAAGAGAGAGAAGTGCAGCTGCTGGAATCAAATGCAAAGTAATACAAAGCATGTCAGTTTTAAAAAAATTAATGACTAATGAAGAAAATCTTACAAAATATCCTGACAAGATTTATTTTTTTACTTTTTTTTTAAAATTTTTATTTATTTATTATAGTCACAGAGAGAGAGAGGGGCAGAGACATAGGCAGAGGGAGAGAAGCAGGCTCCATGCACCGGGAGCCTGACGTGGGATTCGATCCCGGGTCTCCAGGATCGTGCCCTGGGCCAAAGGCAGGCGCCAAACCGCTGCGCCACCCAGGGATCCCTATTTTTTTACTTTTATGTTAATCTCTAAAACCTTATTTTGTCCTTTCTTCATAGAAAATTTTGGTTCTTGCTTTAAGTGGATTTACTTTGAGTGACTTTTTTTCTAGAACTGATTATCCTTAGATAATGAGTTTTATATTAAAAGAAAATACAGTGCAACCATAACATGCTCAAAAAAAAGCATATGGTAGTTGATCAGTTAGTTCCCTGAATATATAAAAAAAAATAAATTGGATTTGGATTTAGAAAAATGAAACAGAAAAGCAAACAGTACCTCCAAATACCAGAGATAAAGTTTCCTTCCCAAGCAACCTCAGACAAGAAGCTTTAAGTGCAAGGTCAATAAATCCAAAGAGCAGGAGATGAGAAGAAGAAATTGTCTAGGTAATTTATTACAGAACTTTAATTAAAACATCTGAGCCAGGCTGAGCTTTCCTCCCTCCATCCCCTTGTCCTACATAGAAGGCATAGGCAGCAACTGCTGTGGCCTGATTTAAAACTGAGATCCACTCTTTAAATTAAGTGATAGTTATGGCACAAGAAGTTCCAAATGTTTGTGTCAGGGCCTGAGAAAAGGAAATAACTTCTGAGGGAAAAAAATTTAAAAACACACAAGACCGTTTTTGCCTGTTTATTACATTTGCTGAAGTACTGCAGTCACAGGGTGAAGTTGTCCTTACGTTGTGAGTGATGCTGTGATTAGGCATTTTGCAGACAAGCATCCTGCCCCACAGGTATTCCCTTGTGTGGAGCCCCTCATCAGCCTTCTTTACTAGGAATCATCCTGTGGAAAGAGACCTATCGAACTGAAAAAAGAAGCCTGTATCAACTGCTTACATTAAACAACATGGTCTTTTTCATAAAAATGAAACAAAGAGGGGCATCCGGTATCCAGGAGAGTTAAGTGTCTGACTTTTGATTTCAGCTCAAGTCATGATCTCAGGGTTCTAGGACTGAGCCCCTCACTGGGCTCTGAGCTGAGTAGGAGTCTGTTTGAGATTCTCTCTCTCTCTCTGTTCCTTCCCCTGTGCATCTCTCTCTCTCCCCCCACAATAATAAATAAATAAATAAATCTTTTTTTTTTTTTAAGATTTTTTATTTATTTATTCTTGAGAGATAGAAGGAGAGACAGAGCCAGAGACACAGGCAGAGACAGAGCCAGAGACACAGGCAGAGGGAGAAGCAGGCTCCATGCACCGAGAGCCTGACGTGGGATTCGATCCCGGGTCTCCAGGATCGCGCCCTGGGCCAAAGGCAGGCGCCAAACCGCTGCGCCACCCAGGGATCCCCAAATCTTTTTTTTTTTTAAAAAGAAACCAAAAAACCAAAATTTACCAGACATGTATAGAGTAACAAAGACATGAAAAGACCACATTGATATTATATTATTCAGGAAGAGAGTTTGGAAATAACATATTCCTACTTTTTAATAAATTTCTATGGAGAGATTATGTAGGCCAAAACATATATTGAAAAATAGACTTACCTGTAACAAAGGACAGAGCAAAGAGAACAAGGAAAATTTACTTGACTTTTGAAATAGGAAAAAAACTAATAAATAAACTGGATAATATATTCCCAGGGTTAAAAACCAACTCCTTGATCAGATAAATAGATAATGTTTACTTAGTGGTTATAATAGGTTCGGTATTATTACATATACTTGATATATTCTTAATTCATACAATCTCACAACAATCTATGAATGTGAGACTCTTACCATCTCCAGTTCACAAATGAGGAAACTAAAGCAGAAAGAGAGACTAACTAATTAACATAAGACTATATGGTTAGTAATGAGTAGTTTTGTTTTTTTAAATTTTATTTTATTATTTTATTTTATTTTATTTTATTTTACTTATTTTTATAGTGTTGTATTAGTTTCACGTGTGCAAGATAGTGATTCAACAATTCCATACATTATCCAGGAACAGCCACACTTTGAATCCAGGTGGTATTGTAACATAACCACACACCTACCAATCAAGCTTCAATGATCATGAAGATAAAATTGAAAGAATATCTAAATGTTTAGAACCAAATTATGGACTATTAAAATACAAAAGAAAGACAAATATGGAGTTAAAAAATAAAATATCTCAGGACGTGAAAACATTTATAAAATGTATTGATATGTTTAGCAACAAATATATATAATATTTTGTATTTGTGTCATAAAAGGATCTGTAAGAAAGGTCCAAAATTGTATCAGGGTTTGGTAATTTTCAGAAAAAAATCATATAAAAATATCTGTGTTCAAGTCACCTGAGTGGCTCAGTGATTGAGCGTCTGCCTCTGTTTCAGGTAGTGATCCCAGGGTCCTGGGATTGAGTCCCTAATGGGGCTCCCCACGGGAAGCCTGTCTTTCCATCTGCCTATGTCTCTGCCTCTTTCCCTGTTTCTCTCATGAATAAATAAATAAAATCTTAAAAAAAAAACCAAAACTCTGTGTTCAAAGCTTTTCTGCCAAATGGGCAGAGACAAGTCTTTAAAAGTGACTCTTAAGAGGAGTTAGAGTTTAATTTAGGAGTATCTTAAAAACAACAACAGCAGCAACAACATCGAATGCCATCTAACAATAACTGAAATATTAAAAGTTTTATTAAGGGCTACAAATGCTAACACCTATGGAAATAACAAACATTGGATTTAGAATTCAATGGCAATAGGACAGAAGAGCCAATGGAAATTCTGTGTGGTCTAAAGGAGGTAAAATAAATTACATAAAAATTAAAAGAGAAAAATTTGATATTTTCAGTAACATGAGCAGTTTATTTCTCGGGCCAAATAAATTATTTTCTTTGGGACCAATCATACCACCTGGCTCTGCAGTAACTCATATAAATGCAATGATGCAAATTCTACACATATATCATATATATATATATGTATAAGATATGCAAATTCTATATATGTATCATATATACATGTATCAGATATATATATCTTATAATTGAAAATTGACCTGTAAAACATTAATAACATAGCTATAGCTACAGAGTTTAATGCAGTATTTATAGATAATATAAGCAATAAAATCACCTCATATCCTGTACAAATACAATTTTCAACTATTATTTCAATTAAAGTAGGTATTAATTAAAAGTTGAATGCTTTCCCTTATTTCTTGTAGAGAGAGAGAGAGAGAGAGCATAAGAGGGAGGGGTAAAGAGAGGGAGAGAGAATCTTAAGCAGGCCTTACGCTCAGCATGGAACCGCATGCATTGCTTGATCTCAGGACCTTGAGATCATGACCTGAGCTGAAATCAAGATTCAGATGCTAAGCTGACGGAGCCACTCAGGCACTCCAAGTTGTATACCTTCTAAATGTTCATATTTATACCCCCTGAATTTTATTTGTGCTTTTTTCCTATATTCAGACACTGCATCACACAGTAAATATTTATTTTCTTTGCCAAATATTCTTTTTTAAAAAGTTTTTATTTATTTATTTGAGAGAGAGTGAGAGAGTGCATGGGCCAGGGGAGAGGGGGAGGTAGAGAGAGAAGCAGGCTCCTCGCTGAGCAGGGAGCACCAAGCAGAGACTGATCCCAGGACCCCGAGATCATAACTGCAGCCAAAGGCTGATGCTTAAAACTGAGCCACCCAGGTGCCCCTATTCGTCAAATATTCTCTATATGACTATAATATTCTGATATTTTTCAACATACTGAAATCAAAAGGTTTTTGTCTCCTAAAATACTGCAAGGCTTGTATGGTATTTATACATGGGAAGAGCTAAATCGGTAGATGACTGAACTCTGGTGCATTTTCCTTCCATTGTGATTGCTTTCTCTACAAATGACTAACATGCTGTTTTTACTTTCTCTTTTTCTCTCATTCCTTTCCTTCAACCCATCCCCACACCCTAAATTAGGTTAAAATGGTGTAATGAAAGTCACACCCATGAAAATTTGGTAGAGAATGCCATTAGTTAATTAATTAATTAATTAACGAATTAATCATATTCTTGAGTTTATAGGTCAAATATCTCAATTACCTTAAACTCTCCAAATTCAGTGCAGGTACCCGAGATCAAGCAGTTCTCATTCTATTTCAGTTGTCAGCTGCTAATCCCTGATTTCTGGGAAAAAAAAAAAAAAAAGATAAAACCTAGTTGAGGGATTAATTGTAGTAATGGAAATAGTTGATACTATTGCAATGGCATAAATTGCTTCAAGAAATCCCCCCCCCCAAAAAATAAAATAATAAAATAAGATAAAATAGAAAGAAATCTCCAAATGGTCAGATGACAGAGGGCAAAAATGAATCTGATCATTATAATGGTCACCTACACGTTAGACCACGTTCAGAGCTGACTTACCACAACACCATTTGAGAACTGTGCCAATTTTTTGGTTGTCTTTTGTTTTCTGCTCTATTCACAAATATGCAGTCTGTCTAACTGCCAAAAAACAGACGCTCCTTGCGTTTCATGACTTTAACACCCTGGGATAGAAGTAGGGTTCTGTCAGGTAAAATAAATGTAGGAATAAACAACAGAATCTACACCTTTTTAGCAGCGACATGTTGCCACATTAAGCATTCCGGAGCCACCCTCTCCTCACTCAATGAAAATTGCAGTTGAGTTGAACATACCAAAACCCTTTGACTGCCAGAGGCATTCGAATTTGCTCTGCTGAAAATACTTTCAGAATCCACAGGGGGTCTAATTTGGGATGAGTCCCCCCCCCCCCCCCCGGTTGATTAACACCTTGTCTCCTCACATACTGCAAGGCTTACATGGTGTTTATACTAGCCATTCCACAAAAATACAAAAACAAAACCAAAACAAACAAACAAAAAACAATGCAGAACCAGCAGAGAAGTTTTGCTTTGGACTACTACATCCACTGTACAATAGTGGTAGTGACATAGCTTCCTAACATTTCAGCAACAGAAATCTTGCATTCACAAGCAAATGAGATTACTTGGTTTTCCAGTCAGTCCATAGTTAGTTTGTGCTGTTGTTTTTGCTGTCGTTTCCTTCGGGAGAGGTAAGACAGGCCCTGAGAGAAGCTTCTGGGAGAAGTACTCACTAGAGGATAACATCTGCACTACCAGCCATATAACCACTTATACAGAGAATTAGAATTCCTCTGTTGTGGTTTGAACATAAACTGTAATTGCAATATTCCTTGAACGGAGCTTTCAACTAGATCTTGTTCCAGAAATGAAATTTAATAAGTACGACTCTAAAGTGGCGTGTGCAATGTGTTGTGTATTTTGTGTTTCAGTGTGAGTACAGAGACTCATATGTAGACATCTTACTGTGCTTGCTTCTAAGAAAATCAAGTTAAAAATAGTGAATATGCTTTCCTGTCAAAAAGAAAAAATAAGCTTATTTTAGGAAAAAGAGCCTCACATATTATAAGAATATAATAAATTCCTCATTAGGTATACCAAGTCTCTATACAAAGTAAACGTATCGTTGGTTGCTTTTTCACTTAATTGTAATTCATTTGTTCTGAAGGAAGAAAAGCTTATGTGTAGTTTGGAAAGGCTTGAAGGATTTTAGAAAGATAGGAGATTTCTGTAATGTCCTTACTTTTTGCTTTAACACCACTCTGTGTTAAATCATGTGATTCTCTTAACTTCCTAGTTGCAAAATGGAAGTCATGGTTTTCACAAGAGGAAATTTATACCTTTTCATGTTAGCTGATCAGTTGAATGGATCCTAAAAATACTATATGTGGATTATTTCATTAGTCAGTTTAGGGTTGTAAAGGAGGTAATTAATTACCTCTCTATTGTAGGAAGAAAACTCTCCCTATATTTAAAACGTGAAAGATAAAGACTATAGGGGCACCTGGGTGGCTCAGTGGTTGAGCATCTGCCTTTGGCTGAGGTCATGATTCTGGAGTCATGGGATTGAATCGACATCAGGCTCCTCGCCGGGGAGCCTGTTTCTCCCTCAACCTGTGTCTCTGCCTCTCTCTGTGTGTCTCTCCTGACTAAGTAAATAAAGATCTTTAAAATAAAGATAAAGACTGTAGTGTATAAAGATGACTTAAAAGTTGATAGAAAAATGTGTACAGAAACAATAACTATAATGTGTCATTTATTTAGCACCAGTTAGGCTTCAAACACTTTACTTACCTATTCTTTCATGCTGTAATTTATTCCAATAGAGATAAAGAACAAAGCCAAATGAAATCCACTGTCTCAATATGGTCTAATGCAAACACAGCCACATAAACAATTGATTTTAACCACTGAAGTATTGTAGCTGAACATAAAAAAAAAAAAAAAAAGGACCGTTGGAGTCAAACCATAATTTGAACCCAAACTCTCTCAGGTCAAATCCAAATTTAAAAACTATACCATGCCAAAATTCCATAATACAAATAAAAATAAAGAATAATATTGTAGCTATTGTTGGATATCATTCGATTTTGATTTCAAGTATTCCTTAATGAAAGTCTCCTTTTCTTTATCAAGAGTGCTATTTTAACAGAACTACCTCTGCAGGTGGTAAATACACCCCTTCCAGTTTTATAAGACACACTTGATTAAAAATGGTTTTTAATTCTAAGAAGCTTTGAACTAATTTAAATTTTGCTAAATAATACAGCTGGGTTTATACTAATTTTACTGAAGCTTATCAGGTCCTTAATATAATTCTTATTCTTTCCTCTAGATCCTTTTTAAAAAAAAGATTTCTTTTCTGAGTGTTTGCTGATAAACATCTCAGTGAACCATTCTTTTCACAAGGAAATGAGATTAACTCAAGAAAAATTTCATAGAATTTTTTCTCACTTTGGTTTCTTAAAATGGAATATCCCTTTTTTTAGCCTGCTGAGGGGATAATTAACTAATAACTCAGAATGGAATAATTATAATTTGATGGTTTCAAAATATCA
This sequence comes from Vulpes lagopus, assembly GCF_018345385.1. NCBI lineage: Eukaryota > Metazoa > Chordata > Mammalia > Carnivora > Canidae > Vulpes > Vulpes lagopus. Next base: position 47,885,169 of record NC_054839.1, read on the forward strand.
CCTCCAATACAGTGCCGTCCTGCCAACATGTGTACTCATCCATAGCCTTTTGCGTGTTTCCTACAGCAATTATTCCAAATTTTTACTCTGTACATTTTCCTTGCTCACCTTGGCCCAGAGCAAATAAACAGAACAAATATACTGCTCGAAGTTTTAACTTCCATTGGTGCCCTGAGATCAAATTTATCTGTTTCTGAAACTTTCTTTACATTCCTTTTGCCTCGGACTCCCTCCTTATCTATTATTTTCTCTTTTGGTTTCTCTTCACTTCCAGACTCTTTGAAAATAACAAAAACAAGAACAAAAAGTTCCCATTTCCCCAAATCAATTCACATCTTTTGACTGACAGTCCAGAATTCTCTGGAAGTCTTCCACGCAAAGGCATAAGTTTTCATTTAATGCGACCTCCTGTTAGTTCTTGACATTGCTACTGATATATTCACTGTTTTTATGAAATTCTTCTCTCCCTAGCATCATAGGAGCTTACTCTTCTGTTTTTTTAAATTATTATTATGAATGCAACTACTTAGAGTTCTCAACAGATCTCTCTCCTACCATACAATAAATTGTGGTTCTGTCTGTTGCACTTTGGCCAATTTCTTGTTCCAGATACCTTCCTGGGTGGAGTCATCTTTAGAATCATCTGGTCTTGTGATTTTCAGTCGGGGATGATTACCGCATCTATGTTCTTCCTCTGTTCTGAGATCCATTATCTTCAGTGTATCTCATGGATGACTTGAAATTGACATGACTCAACCTAAATGAAGTAGCTTGTTCTTCTAAGTCTTACTCCTCCTGTGCTGTCTTGGTTAATGATTATCATCATTTACTTAATTTTACAAGAAATAACTAGAGTCAACCTCTGCTGCTCTCTTTCCCTAAATCTCTCCTACTTGTCCTACAATTGATCCAATAATATGTACTATTATTTTATCAGCTAAATAGATTTTGGGATATAGCTTAGGTTTGTCATCTAGACATTGTCTAGACATTGACTTCAATTTAGATTTCAGAACAAGTAGTCAAGAATAAAGCAAAATAAGAAACATAATCTTGGAAGAAAATTAAACGATTCATTTGTCTTTTAAAGAATTAATATGAAGTTACATAAAAATATTTCATTAATCACAACTTATTTTTACAATTTTATATGAAGTTACAGAGACATAATTAAAAAAAGAACTAAAATATTAGAATCCGCTTTCAATCCATCTATTTTCATTACTTTTACTGGATTTTTTTTTATGTTCAGATTCTCATCACAGTGTACCAAATGTCCTAATTGATCTTCCTGCGTTAGAGATTTTCCATTTTGTTTTTTCCCTTCTGCTTTTCATTTTTGTTTCATTCAGGTTTAGTTTTCTAAAAGTCAGAATTGCATAATCAACTACACTATACTGAAAATACATGTGCAAAGAAAATTGAGCTTTTGTACTTGATCTGTAACTGACTCAATCTTGTAAGTCCTACCGAATATGTAACAAGAAAAAAAAAAAAAAACCTTGTTTTTAAATCAGTTTTGAAAATTTAGTTTCATAATAATTTAAGTAGTCTGTTTTACATGTTTACTATTTTTAGGGAAAAAGTGATTGGCTTTTTAAATTTTAGTCCTGCAAACCCTTCTGTCTTTCCTCTTTTCCTGTCCCAAATAGGTGTGTCACAATATGGAGGCAGATATGGTGTAGCTGACCTGGCGACCTCTGCTCCTGTGAGTCTACGAACCCCTGTCTCTCTTTCCGTAGAGCTTATATAGTTATTGGTGGTGCTTCCTGGTAGGCTCAGCTCTACCTTAGTGACACACGTAGATTTCTCAGGTATGTTCTTCTTCTGAATCCCAGGATCATCTGCATGCCAACCAGTCTTGACTTTGGGGTCAAGTTTCTCTTTGAAATAATAGGCACCAGGTAGGCTACTGGCCTTGATGTCAACTATCTTCTCTGTTTTCTCAATGGAGCACCAAGAAGTTCTTCTGCAGGCTATACAGTCCACCTGGGAGCTCAGGCAAGGAAAGTCAAAACTGGATTCCAATGAATCATGATGTATGTACCACTGTACTGGGATGAGGCCATCTTCAGAGCCGGCGTGGGCAGTAGCCAAGAAGGTGATCTCCCCCTAGAGTCCCACACCGTGGAAGAAAGTAACTTCTATTTTTGACACAACATTCCCTAACGGAACCATTGAGTGTAAGATAATTTACAGTTTTATTCTGAAGGACTAATGGACATTTCTAAGCATCCAGATCTGCTTCTCATTACTTCTAATACAATCCTCCAGGAAGAAAGGGGCTAACTTTTCTAAGTTTTATTTCCTACCTGTCCAGGAATTCCCTTATCTAAAAGTTTATTATCAAGTTTGCCAGTTCAAATTATTATTTGATTAAAAAATGATAATGAAATTTAGCTTGCTTACTTTTTTTGTTACAGAAGGTAATGATTTCCTCTCCCGGGATACTAAATTTCGTATCTTCTGGAGAGATAGGTGCCTGCAAAAGAATGTTATTTAATAGGTTATAGTGTAAACTCTGACAGTTGGTTTTTCTTTTTTGTAATGCAGGAGCCTGACACAAGCTTTGATTTCCTAACCATTCACTTCAAAGAAGTATCCACATCAAAGACAGCTATATCAAATAACACCTTGCCAGTCACATGACTAGATAAAAAGCCAGCCTCCCTGCCCCCTTCCTCCCTCCCCTTGCTAACCTTTTTTGTTTTATAGAACTTAGTTGATTTCAATCACTGACCATTTATTTGGTCCCCTTGTTTTTCTCTTTCAGTGCTTAAATCCCACTTTTAGGTTTTCAATTTACCAATAGTGAGCCTGAGAAAACGTAGCCTCCTCCTTACTGCCTTATACCTTAATAAAAGCAGAACCCCAGGTTTATTCTCCTTTCTCTTTCTCTACCCAGGAACTCACTATGTGACCTACTGTGTATCCTCTAGAACCTGTAAATAATAAAATCTTGTTTCCGAGTGTACTCATATCTATTGCTGCAGACATATTCCAATCATAAGAATCACCAGGGCTGGTCCAGCCACACAGTTATCGATAGGCTGAGATCAGCACAAAACAAGGGTAAAGTGAAAGATCGAGTGAATATTTGCAAATTCTTTTCCCCATAATACTTTCTAAATAAAATTTGATGATACTATTTTTTTTTTTTTTTACACAGGTGTTAAAATAGGGCTTGGGAAACTACAGCCCATTTGTTGCTTTTGTAAATAAAGTTTTATTACAACAGAAGCGCATCTGTCCATTTGCATATTGCATGCGGCTGTTTCACACTACAGTGGTAAAATTGAGTAGCTGTGAATGAAATCATATGTCCCACAAAGCCTAAAATATTTACTATTCAGCCCTTTTAAAAAAAAAGTTTGTTGAGCTTATGCTAAGTAGAGACTAAAATTTAAGAAGTCTTTTGTAGACTGTTTCCAGATGATCAATCCAGAACCATCACTTGTCCACATTCTTAATAAATTTCTTCATAAAAACCATTTTACATTTTTTCCTGAACAGACTGTAGTCCTTCATACCTGTATAATGGTTTCTTTTATTGCACTTTTGGCCTAAAATATCTTTGAAGTCCATTCATACATCATTGACATCTGTGAAGTCTTATAGGTCCATATCCGTTGTTTCTTGTTCTTTGCTTTTTTTCACCTCAGGGATGTCATTCTAAGGCTTATCACAATACTTCATCATTCGAAAATAATTTATCTCCCTCTATACTATGACCTCCTGCTAAATAGAGAGTCTAATTTACCTTATCACTTCTTGGTAGGCCCTGGTCCTTAGACAACAAAATAAACCTTGGCTTAATTAATTAAATATTTTAAAATAATAATGACTTATAATAATAATGACCTATAATGATATATATATATATTTATTCATTAAACAAATATTTTTTTAAAATAAAAAATAAAATAAATATTTATGTTTGTTTGCTCAACATTGTGTTAATAAACTAATTCAACAAATATATTTCAAATGTCCATCATAGGTCAGGCATAATATTAAATTTCTTCAAGCTTTTTTAATACAATTAAGGTATTTTATTGATTAATACACACATTTATTTTTAATGCTGGAATGTAACATTTAGCCTGTCCCTAATCCTCATGATTTAACACATTTCCACATTTCTTTTGATAGATCATTAAAGTAATAAACAAACTTTGGTGAATTGTAATGTTTAAATTAGAATGTCCTCTTTTCATGACTTTGTTCTGATTTCATTATTCTTCATAAAATTCATAGGAACCCTTAAAGAAAGGGCTGAGTTAAGAAAACAACAATAATAATGGCAGTTTTAATTTTTTTTCTCTCTTTTAATTTAATGTATATAAAATAATATTAAGACCACAAATTTTCCCAGATTGATTGTTGTTCAATTGTAATAATTAAGTTTGTAATTATTTATTGATTGTAATAAATTAAGTTTATCATAAGCAGGCATAGTTTTATGAAAGTATATTTTTTCCTAAATGTAGTTATAGAGTGTCTACTATTTGCCAACATGGTACCCAGTTCAGGAGATTTAAAGATAAAATGATAGCCTGAAGAGATGCACTAAACAGAGTTGTAAACATTGATAGAGTAATAAACACTCAGATCACAGATAGTCTCCTTACAAACATGTGGATTTGCTAATATGCTTTAATGAGCTTTTGAGTTTTTACACTACAAAGCACTAGGAGTTTCAAATCTTCCTTATGGCGGTATCATATACATCTACCACTGATCTATTTCTAATCCCCACTTAATGTTAATTACTAGAATTGGGTCACCAACAAGCAAAATGTTCAGTTCTACTTTGATGGCAACTCACTTACTTCAAAGCAATTCCACTAATATTAATGCTGCCCTTCAGAATACTACTTATTATTTAACTAACATACTGAGATAATAATAATTAATAACATATTCAACATTTGCTATGTGGCTTACATGCCATAACTCAGTTAAACCTCAATTATATGGTATTCTTAGGGGTATGCAAAATTTTCAAACCTAGGTTTGCAGGGCCCCACCAGGGAAGCCTGGGGCCTGGGCTGCCACCTGGGGCTCCTAAAGCTGGCAGATACTGGGGAGAGAAGGATGGGATCAGAGGGAGGTGCCCTGTGGTTGTGTTCATGTGATTTATACTGGAAGCCTAGTGTTGCAAAATCCACCTGGAGCCCCTGGAACCAGTGGTTGACAGAGTGAGCTGGGGGCCTGCTGGGAGCCTAGTGTTAAAGGAGCTGCCTGTGGCCTTTGGAATGTGCAGGTACAAGTTAAGATAGAAGACTGGGTTTTCTGGAGTCTGTGGGAAGCCTTGTGCCACAGGATCCACCCTGAGCCACTGAAGCATGCCAAGTGCCAAGGTGAGCAGGACATGGGCTAGAAGGATCCTGTAAGGAGTCACCTAGGCTCACAAGAGTTGGTTGGCCTGATACTAGGTGGTCCAACTCTGGAGTGGTCCAACTCTGGGGTGGCCTGGTATTGGGGTGGGCTGGCTTTGGGGTCCACAGTGAGGTTGAGCTCACTTTTTTCACCTCTCTCATGGAAGATGTCCCTCCACCTTGAACTAATTCAGCTTGAGGGAGGGGTAGTGGAGATGGTGTGCATTTATCTTTCCTACCTTCCTCAATATATTTTTTTTCTTATTTTTATGCTTCACTCAGGTGCTGTAATCCCTCACCTGTAATTTTTGGCTCTTGTGAAGGTATATTCATATGCATATATTGTTCAAAGTTACATTTCTGGGGAATGGGAAGATGAGTAGTAGATATTCCTATGCCACCATTTGATGTATCATGCTCACGTCTCAAATTTGGACTTTAGACTTTAGAGTTGATGCCAGAAAGAGTTAAGATTTCTGATGCTGTTGGGATGGAATGAACAAAGTGTGTCTGTGAGAAGGACATGAAGTTTTCGGGGCAGAGGGATGGAATATTATGGACCGAATGTTAGTGTGCCCCCAAAATATATATGGTGAATGCCTAACACCAAGTGTGATGGTATTTGGAGGTGTGGCCTTTGGGAGGTAATTAGGTTTAGATAAGTTCAGGAGGAGAGGACATCCATAGTGGGATTAATGTCCTTATAATAAAAGAAAGAAATCAGAGGTTGCTGTCACTGCTTTATGAAAGCACAGAAAGAAGACAACCATATGCAAGCCAAGAAGAGGATCCTCACCAGAACACAAACAATGCTGGCACCTGACCTCAGATTTCTAGCTTCCAGAACTTTGAGAAATAAACTTTATGTTGTTAAAACCACCTATTCTGTGGTATTTTTCCATTAAAACCTGAGCAGACTAAAACATTATACTCTTTCACTATTGCCCTTTAGGTTTCACCCAATGATAAGTAGAGTCAAATTTATTCTCTCAAATAACAATATGAAAACTAGAGAACACAAAATAGAAATTATACTAGCATCCAAACATAAGTAGATGCTTTAGGGGAAGAAAGATCACAAGGGAAATATATGTTAGAAATATTTTTGTTACTAATAAAATTCAAGAAAACATGTTTGAGGGGAAGGAGGAGAAGAATAAAGATATCATGGAAAAATTAGTAAAATAATAAATTGAATTCATCATTGTCCCCCTAAGAAGAAAGGCAAAAGAAAACCAATAATAACAGAGATAAAATATAGATTCAGATAACTGAATCTACACCATTGGGTAAGAAAAATGTAAGAGATTATAAATTTTACTGGAGAAGAGAGAGAAAGCTGAACAGGAACAAAATTTGAAGAAACTGGAAAAAATAAGAATATTCTGTGTGAAGATGTTTCTGTAAATCAAGGTTTACTTTGTGTTAAAGAAAGTTAATTGAGAATCAATCATCAGGTAGAAATATACTGAACTAAAATATATTCCCTCATATTGTCATGTAAAAGTAGACCAATCTAAAGAGTTCGGAAGTAAAAATGTATCAAATAAATACTAGAAAATTTGCTTTTCTTGTAGGGATTGTGGTGGTAGTAGAGTAGTAAAGAGATTTAAAAGTGTAAATGGATTCAGCAAGTGTGTCACAGTATACTTACCTGTAAAACTAAACACAGATCTTCCTCAGTCTATGATGGGGTTACGTCCCAGTAAATATTGTAAGCTGAAAATAAATTTAATACATCTAACCTACCAATCATCATTGCTTAGCCTCACTGACCTTAAATGTGCTTAGAACACTTATATTAGCCTACAGTTGGGCAAAATCATCTAACACAAGGCCTATTTTATAATAAAGCACTAAATATGATATTTATTGAATATTGTACTGAAAGTGAAAATAGAATGACTATTCATATACAAAACAATTGAAATTGCATTAGCCTGTTTACCCTCATGATTTATTACATGACTGGTAGCTTCAGCTGGGTGCTGCTGCCCAGTGTCACGAGAGAGCATTGTATCACATATCACTAGCCCAGGGAAAGATCAAAATTCAAAATTTAAAGTACAGTTTCCACTGAAACCACATTGCTTTCACACCATAATAAAATTAAAAAAAATGGTAAGTTGAATCACCATAAGTTGGAGACCATCTGTACTGAAAGACTCAACTAATGAAAACAAGGGTCAAAATTAACCATTCACAAAGGAGAATTTGTGGTGTGAAACAGACAAAACCAAACAAAAATAGGAAAGAGAAAATAATAGTGATAGAATTAAAAATCAGTATATAAGCAGAATTAAAAACAATTTCTTTCATCAACATTAAATGTAAACTCATAGTTAATTTGAGGAAAAGAAATAAAACCAACGCACAAATCTAAAATAAAAATTTTATAGAATTGCAATTGAACTATTTAGTACACATATTTTCAGAAAGCATCTGAAAAATCAGAATAAATGGAAGATTTTTAGAAAATGAAAATAATCAGTAGGTCTTACAGAAGAAGTGGAGAATGAAACTAGAACTATAGCTCTGCATATAATAAAGTAATTTATCTAATAATTATAAAACATAAATCACCAGAGTCAGATATTTTTTAGGATAAACTCTTTACATTTTAAAATTCCTCACACTTTAAATTTTTTAAGAGTTATTTAAAAATATTGTAAAGGTATTCTAACGCAGAGACTAGAATACAAAATTTCTAAGTCATTTTATAAAGGTACGAAATCTCTGCTATCAAAATTTCACAAGAGTTGTACACAAAAACCCCCCATTAAACACAAATGTCATGTTTGAACATTAAAGGGAACATCCTAAGGGCACCTTGGTGGCTCCATTGGTTAAGTGTTCCACTCTTGACATCGGCTCAGGTCATGATCTCGGGATCTTAGAATGGAGCCCCACATCAGGCTCCACCCCCTAATATTCTCTCCCTTCACCTCTACCCCTCCACCCACTCTCTCTCTCAAAAAAATAATAAAATAAAGGAAGCATCTTAGTTTTATATATATATATATGTATAACATATATGTAAGATATATGTAAGATATATATATTGAACAAAACTAGTAAAAAAATCCAGCAATATATAGTCACATGGCAATTTTTTATGTGAATTCTCAGAAAGAATAATGCAATCAGTCTGTTAAGGTTTCAATATATAAACATAATTCATTTAATCATGGGTCAAAAGGAAAAATATAATTATATAGTAGATGATAAAAGTTTGATAAAAATTATCAAAAAATTATCAAAAAAGTTTGATAAAAATTAAGTATATAACATTGATAAATGTCATTAATAAAATATGAACAGAAGAATAAGTGTTCATGTCATAATGATATCTACCGTCATTCCCATTTAATTTAATTTAATTTAATTTAATTTAATTATTTTTTCCCCATTTAATTTTAAGAATTGTTTCTGATTTTGCAATAATCTTGAATTTTCATCCAGTGTAATAAGATAAGAAATAAAATAATACAACTACAATGGGGAAAAATCCTATCATTCCTTTTTTTTTTTTTTAAGACCACGTATTCTATCTAGAAAGGGCAAAACATTGATTCAAATATCCTCGGGAATAAATGATAGATCAGTAACATGATAGTTTTAAAATAAGAATTTAAAAATCAATGATTTCTCCCATATTTAACAATAACTTGTCAGGTAGAGTAATAGAACAGGAACTTTTTTTTTTTACAATTAGCCAAAAATGTGCATTTAAAATGATTGATTATCCAGAAATCTAAATCCCAGTTGGATGAGAGCAAAGGAAAATTTTTAATTGGGTTTTCCCAAAGCTGGTTCATTTTTTTAAAGTCCTATGTTTGTAATAATGGAAGAATAATTTAATGAAGTGCTCAGTAAGTGACATAGCTCTGATCTGCTCTGTATGGATGAGCAGGTGGTCAGGTCTTTCAGCTCAATTCACATAACAACATGGGCGGTGTGGGTTGTAATTAATGGATGGTAAATGGCTCTGTCAGAAGCTACTTCATGTTGCTAAAAAATGTCACACATTTTCCAGAGACATAGCTTTTGAATTTTTGACTAGAGAAACTCCAGATTTATAGACTGAAGTACAATGTTAAAAACTAAGTTGTAGATAAGTTGATAAGATCATAAATGCGTATTTTCAAAAGTGATATTATTTATTCCTCATTGTGATTTTCATGCAGATTCTGCCAAAATAAATTTAGCTAAAAACTTATTTTGTATCAGACTTAATGTTGGGATTTTTGGCAAACAAGATGCACTACTGGATTTTTAAATTTTTAATGACGGCGAATTTTACAAAGTCTGGGTCTTTGTACAACAGTGGAGGATATGCATTATTTCTGCTGAAGTCCATGCATTCTCATTTTTCATGGAACATGCTATATATTTTCCGTTTTCAAATAAACCAAATTATTTTAAATGGATGCAAAAATGGGCAGCCCTGGTGGCTCAGCGGTTGAGTGCTGCTGCCTTCAGCACAGGGCCTGATCCTGGAAACCCGTGAACGAGTCCCACGTCGGGCTCGCTGTGTGGAGCCTGTTTCTTCCTCTGCCTGTGTCTCTGCCTCTCTCTCTCTGTCTCTCATGAATAAATAAAATCTTAAAAAAAAATAAATGGATGCAAAAATGACAGAATGGTGCTACTCTATTTTTTTCATTGAACGGTATGGTTGTATGAGGGAGGGTGGCCCACTGACTTTCCTTGGTGCTGCCACAGAGTATAGGCATACAGATTTGGGGGGGATAATTTACAAGTAGAAAAGCAGCAGAGAACATGCAGTCCTCTGAGTTCTCATTCTTTCACGGTATGGAGGGGCACAGAGCTGTTTTGTACATGTCATAGCCAAGGTTTCAGAAGGGGGTGGGGAATTCATCCAAAAGCCTTGGCATGGGACCAGAGAACATCACACGAAAGGGCAGGAAAAAACACACCCTCAACACATTACATATTGACAAGTTAGCAACCTAATATGAGCTAGGGAAAACCTAGCTTCTATACCACAGGATTTCTGGTCTAAGAACAGTGCTAAGAGTGTGAATAGTGAAAATCAAGACTGAATACCTAGGTTCTGGGAATAGGTCTGCCAAGAAGGAATAGTGAAAGAGTTCAGCTCATTTTTGGAAGTGCTTTAATAATTTAATATCCATTGTTACTCCAAGAAGGATATATTGGTTGCATTTCAGTCTTGTCTTATATATTCTATTAGGTACCATATATTTATAAGGGGGAATTCCCTTTTTCACCATTTTAATGTGATGCTCTAATGGAATAGGAGGTTGGAAGTCTTGGAGCGGGTGATTGTATTTCATGCATTAGAAGAATGAAAATAATTTGTGGGCAGTGGGCCAACCCTGGTGGATTAAAGATAGCCACAACTTCTTTGCCACTTTTTTGCCCCAGGCAGTTGCATCTAGTTTATTTCCCTTAAATCTTGGCTGGTCTGTGACCTGCTTAGACTGAGAGAATATACAATTCTATGCCAGTCCACGCCTTTAAGAAGCTGAAAGTTTTGGGATGCCTGAAATAGCTCAGTCGGTTGAGCATCCAGCTCTCAGTTTATGGCTCAGGTCATGATCTTGGGTCATGGAATTGAATCCCCTTTGTGTGTGTGTGTGTGTGTGTGTAGGGGGGTGTTTTGTACTCAGCCCGGAGTCAGCTTGTGATTCTCTCCCCTCTGCCCCTATCCCTACTCACACACACATACAATCTCTCCCTAAAATAAATAAATAAATCCTTAAAAAAAGAAGAAGCTGGAAGTTTCAGCCTCTGTCTCTTGGAGCCCTGATGTGGCTTTCATGAGGTTCAAAAACCCTGAGAAAAAAATGATATGGAGAGGCCCAGAGATTCACTAGAGTAGGAACTTTGCAGCCATCCACATTTGAATTACGGGTATGTGAATTATTAGGTATGTGTATTATTAGGCATTAGGTATATAAATAAAATGGTCTTGGAACCTTCAGAGCAGCCCAGCGTCAAATATTAACAAGTTACTCAAATCCATATGGAGCAGAATTTCCTAACTGAGCCCTCTCCACATTCTTGACCTCCCGACATCGTAGAATATAATAAAATGTTTGTCTTTTTAAGTTACTAAGTTTTGGGGTACTTTGTTATTCTTTAATAACACAATTAATTAATTCTTTAATCACACAAAAATGAGATATTCATTCAAAGGTAATTGTGTTCTAGAACAATAAATCCTATTTCTTTCAATTGATGGAAATGTCTTACATAAAAAAATCACGTGAAATCCAAATAAAACAATATTGTAAAAGAAAATTCATGAAGAACTACAAGGCCAGATAATAAAATATATTCTACTCTTTAAATAATTTAGGAGAGTACAATACTGGTGCTACAAAAGGCAACCAGAGCAATAGAATTAAACCAAAAGTGTAGAAAATGATTTGTTTACATAATTGATTTTATGAAAAATTTGTCATTGGTGAATGATTCTTTCATAAACTATCCTGTATCACTCTGTGCATGTGATAAGCATTTCTAAATTTAACAAAACTGAAACCCAAAAGAATAGAATAAGATGTGACTGGATATTAGCTTGGAGTTTTCATAATTATTTAAAAAGCATATTTATTCCTGCATTTTAACTTTCTAAGCTGTAAATTCTCTGTGGGCAGAAACCATATTTGTCTTTTTAAAAAATGTCACAGTGATTATCATAGTTTCATATTTTTCATCAAAAATTTCATACCTTCTTCTAAATATGAACGTTTCTTCCAAAATGTACTAATGTAATGATTTAGCAATAATCTTGGATTTTATTGTTAAAACTTAGACAACTTTACCTAACTAGTGTGAGAAAAATTTGCATGCCATCAATTTTTGTTCCCCTAAAAAAATCTTGCTTCCTAGAAATCAAAGTGCAGAAAGCTGTTCTTCCAGTTAGTACATTGTCATAGGGTAAAAATGTATAGTTTCTTTCCCATGAGCAAGGGCTCATGATATTGTCAATTGACATTTAGCAGCATTTACCTCTTGACTGCTAGTTCTTCATTTTGCATAATACATTTTTTCTTACTCAAAAACTGAAGCATAGGGGAATTTTCAGTTGGCGTGCCCCTATGGGATGACAGTATGATCGACACCCGTGTAATAGATGCAGACTTATAATGTACAGAGATGGCCATACTTTCACATTCTGACATTTTCCCACACCTCAGACATACATGCTGAAGTGCTGAACAATTACAGAAGAAAAAAACAATGCATCATGATAAAAAAAAAAGTAGTTTAGGAATAGATAACACTAAGTAGAGTTGCCACATAGTATTCCATTCACTGTAATGACAGTTCTATTTTTTCAGGGTAGGTACCTGAAATTTCAGCTAGTGAACAAGGCAATATATGCATTTTGGAAAAAAGTTGTACTTCTAGGTGATATTATAAAACATGGTTTAAATCATAGAGATTGGCTATATAGCATTTCTACTTGAAGTTTTTCTTATTTCCCTGACATACTGGAAGTAAAATTGTGTTTTCTCCAAATTCTCACTGCATAATATTCTTTGTTTCCTGCATAATATTCTTAGGTGCTGTAATGTGAATGTTAGTTGTTTGAGTTTACATTTTATTAAATTCATTCTAGCACCACTACTACCCTTTATCTCCTCACACATATAACAACAAAGTTAGGGATGGAGCTAAGCACAAACCTCACAGACACTGAACAACCACTGAAGAAACAAATACTATTGAGCAAAGTGGTAGGATTCAGTTCAATAAGGTAGAAGTATATGAGCAGTACTAGCTAATAGGTAGTAGGGTATTATGGTAAAACAAAAGAATGTTTAAAAATTATATATTCTGTGGCTTTTTGGTTTCTTAACTACCACTAACACTGGAGCCCAGTAATTCACTTACACAATTAAAAGTATTTATTGAGTATCTACTATCCACAGTTACTCAATAAATGATAGGCCACAATGTAGTGAGAATGTAGACCCACTAGACCCATAAGATTTGTATATTCAAACCTGTTGTTTTACAGATGCTATAGATCATATATGTTTTTTAAAAGGATATAGAGGGATGCCTGGGTGGCTCACTGGTTGAGCATCTGCCTTCAGCTCAGGGCATGGTCCCGGAGTCCTGGATCCTGTTCCACATCAGGCTCCCTGCAAGGAGCATGCTTCTCCTTCTGCCTATGTCTCTGCCTTTCTCTGTGTGTTTTTCATAAATAACTAAATAAAATCTTTAATAAATAAATCGATAAATAGGATATAGAAAGATAGGAACTGGGGGATTTAATCTAATTAATCCTCTCTGCAGAGGTTTCCTTGGCAATATTCATGAGCTGGACCTTGGGAAAAGGGTCAATAGGAACATGTATATGAAATGAAAGGTGTTCGAGAAATCACAGGCCACCAGAAAAGACAATATTTAACACAATTATGCTAAAAATCAAGGAGCATTGGGTTCAATGTCTTGTGATAAGGCTGTAATATGAACTGAAGTCAGGTGGTGGAAATCTGGAAATTTTCATTTTTGACCTGTATTAAATTTAATTTCTTAGAGGTGTGATGCTTTCAGATTTAGGTTTCGGAAAGAGATGTTGATAAAACCACAACAGATTGTTGAGAATTATGGGGTCCAGTTAGGGAATCATTGTACAATCCAGAACAGAGATAACAAGCATAAAATTTAAAGTACTGGGAAGTGGGATTATGAGAAGGGAAGGATTATTGAGAATGTGAAATATTCTAATTTAAGCAATTGAGCAAATCATGTAAAGCTATTAACTAAGAAGTGGAACTCAAGTCTGCAGGCAAAAATGCTGAAGTTTCTTTGAGACATGTTGAGATTAGGGTAACTGCATACCCTGTGTAAGTGCAAAATGGACTTTGGGAGCGAAACCATACATATTTGGAACTCAGCTACAAAAACATGAGTGTGGTAGTCATGTGACAGGATGGAAATGACATGAAGAGTTTGAGGACTGAGGAGTGAACATGGACATAGCTAACTTGAGATGTTAGTGGAGAGAGAAGACTTAACTGAAGGAACCAAGCATTCTTTCTCTGAAGGAATCAGAGACACACTTTAAGATCTGCTCTACAGAGACCAGGAAAGAGGCAAAATGTGGGTGATGGTAAGGGGTGGAGGATACCGAACAGGTTAACTCACAAAAAAGCCAGTGGGCTAAACATCAGATAAGTCATTTGTTCATCCTTCAAAGGCAATTTTATCAGAGCTTTGAAATGAAAATCAAATGTCAGAAGGTAGAAGAGAAAAGGTTACTCCTTTTCTTGTTACAGGAAGTAACAAGTTGATTTTAGGCTACTCATCCAAGGAAGCCCGAATTTATGAAAACAGGGAAGAGAGTGAAAGTGTGATGCACAAACTGACCTGAAAATACACCTCCCCAATGAAAGAAAACCTTGGCTCTATTCGTACATCCAGAAGTTAGCTAATGAACATGAATTTAATGATTGCTTTGATTTATTATAAAATAAAATTAACCTAAATTGACGTGTGCTTATTTTAAAGTCTACAACTTGCTCTTACTTTCCTATTGTTATTTGGATCTGTTGTAAGTGTGGGAAAAAAACATAACTCTAGGCGAATCTATATTTTGTAGGTCATATAAAACATCATTAAGCTGTTGTGATGATTTCCGACTTCCTTTAGAAAACACATCGTAATTACGTAATTTGGGTGGGCTGATGGGATGACAACATTGTTTGGTCAATAACCAGGAATAATTGTCCAACTCAGTCCTCATGTATTTTTTCACGATAGGCATTAATTTTCATTCTATGCAGAGGGACAAAGAGGCTGTTTAATAGTAACTTCATCATCTTGGAATAAGAATAAATCTACTTTTTGTCATTGTTTTTCGCCACTTTGTGGTCTTCTATATTGCTTCACAGATGTTATCTATAGCAATATATTTCTCATTACCATATTAAATGGGTTTCACAAAGACACAGTCATCCATTGCCACCTCCCAGCATTAAAGTGTTTAATGCTGCCTAAAGCACCCGAGTCACTTGCCAGATACGGAGTTGTGAGAGACTGAATATTTCAATACTGTTCATTGTGTCTTCTTTTTCTGCACTCTGGTTGTATATTTATTTGTAAGGAAGACATTCTTCCATAGTGCATATAATATGCATCACAGAAGAACTAGATGGCCCTGTAGGATTTGTAGTGTGAGGTATCCACCCATGTAATTATGACTTTTCCTTAATGTTATTCCCATTATTCAGAAGATTGCTTTTGTTGGACTGAATGATAGCCACCGGTGCAGTGAAACTTTATATTAGCTTTCTTAGGATTTCTACACCTCAATGCATGCCTGAGCTGTAGGTTTAGCTTGTTCTATTGTACTGCAGCATATTTGCCATTCCGTGGCTTCTCACTGTTTTGATCATTTTGAAGTATAATGCTTTTCTCCCAGCTAGGACATTTCTTATAATGTTTCATCATCAACACAGTTTCTTGTACTCTCAGAGAAAGTAACGTGTCTCTATCTTAAATAAATACACACACACACACACATACACACGGAACTATAAAATAATTTTTAAAGCAGGGTCAACCACAGGAGTTTCGTCCGTTGTTTCTGCTACGTTGCGCAAAGAAGCACCAAAGATAGTATGTGAGGGTCAATATTTGGGACATGACGTCTTCTCTGTTACAGTGTCACACAGAATTAAATCTTCGATATTTTGTGATGAAGAAGATGATGCAATATTCAGAGAATAAGGTGAGAAGATATTGGTTGAACAATCACTCAATTTTAAAATTGGAAAACTTCATTCTGATAATCCTATTGGTACAAAAATGTAAGAATTAGAATCTGCAAGAATTTCATAGAAATGATCTTTCTTTTTCTCCCTTAAGAAGGATGATGGTTCTACTTTGTCTTAACCATGAGCAAATGAAATATCCTCTTTAGAATAATTTTGATTAATTATGGATGACCATTGTTTTAATGTTTGTTCTTGGTAAACATCTGCAAAACATTTATCATCACCTGCTGCACTTAAGGTCTTTAAGGGGAACCCAAACAAGTAAATGTGTTTGATTTGACATTCTAATTATATTGTAATTAAATGTTGGGTTTGGGCTGGCTAAACTGTAAATCTCAGGTAAAAGTAGCATACGGGAAGGAATACAACTTAAATGAAAGTGCTTTTATTTTCTTAAACTACCCTGGAGAGAATATGTCCTTCATATACGTAAGATGGCAACTAGATTGTCCTAATTGTTCAATTTTAACATAAGAGAGTACACTATAACTTCTATTTTGCTTTATTTATCTTTTTAGTCAATAAATTTACATATATTCTATTTTCTAAAGGTCTGATTAACCATGACTAATATTACAGGTATAAAAATATGTGTTATAAATTATTTTTAAAAGATTATCTATCTACCTATCTATCTATCTATCTATTTATTTATTTATTTATTTATTTATTTATTTATTTATTTATTTATTAGACAGAGAGAGCAGGAGTTGGGGAGGTAGAGACAGAGGGAGAGGGAGAAGTAGACTCCCTGAGTCTACTGAGCAGGGAATCCAAAGATATGAGGCTTCATCCAAAGACCCTGGGATCATGACCTGAGCAAAAGGCAGCTGCTTAACCTACTGAGCCACCCAGGTGCCCTTGTGTTATAAATTCTTCATAAGAAAGAAGTAGTTAGGGGCACCTAGGTGGCTCAGTGGTTGAGTGTCTGCCTTCGACTCAGGTCATGATCTAGGGGTCCTGAGATTGAGTCCCACATCAGGCTCCCTGTGGGGAGCGTGCTTCTCCCTCTGCCTGTGTCTCTGCCTCTCTCTGTGTGTCTCTCATGAATAAAAAAATAAATAAATAGAAATCTTTAAAAAAGAAGTAGTTAAAAATTAAGGATGTACACTCTTGTATGGCTGAAATATTTCATCATCATCATAAAGAAGTGAAAGGAAAATAAGGTATAGAAGAATTCAAATAAACATCATCTTTATTCATAGGGACAATATGATAACAGCATAATGTTTATAGGAATTTAAAGTGGAAAGAGAAAATCACTAGGAACCAGGGTGTGTTTTCTAAAAATGAATCACATTTATAATAGATCAGTACTTCTTACTATATATTACAGGTAACAATTCCTTTCTATTTTTGTGATTTATAAATTTTTATCAAGTTAATGGTCGATAATTCCAAAGAATAAAACACATTTTTTTGTGTGATTTTAGATGTGTCTTTGATAATAACATGTTGAATACTTGTTCATGTTTATCAAATATTTGTAGATCTGTTTTGGTGAAATTCATATTTATCTATTTATAAATTGGAGTTTATTGATATATATAGACTTTAGGTGGAATTTTTATATTGTAAAGGAATTGACACTGTTCTTGCTATTTTTACTATGAATATTTTTTTAAACTATGTATATTTTCTGAATATTGTTTGCCTTTTCAGTTTGTTTGGTTTGATCGTTTTAAATTAGGTAAGAGTAAAACCTGTCAATATTTTTCTTTCTAGTATTTTCTATCAGTTTAAAGAATTTAAGTTCTTTTTCCATTCACAGTTTATAAATATTTAATTTAATTTTTAGTTTTTTTTATAGCTTAATTATTACCAAATGTTTCTTATCATAGCTATTGGTTATCTCAAGTGTATTTACAATAGTTTTACTGTATCTGAGGGGGATACATTCTAAGATCTTCCGATGAAGCCTGAATTGGCAGATAGCACTAAACCCTTATATGCTATATTTTTGCACATACAAACATTAGCTATGATAAAGTTTAATTTACAAATTAGTCACATTAAGATTAATAACAAAAACTAATAACATAGTAGAACAATCATAACAACATACTGTGATAAAAGTTATTTGAATGTGGCCTCTTGCTCTCTCTCAAAGTCCTGTTGTACTGTATTCACCCTACTTCTTGTGATGATAGAAGATAATAAAATACCTGTGTGATGAGATGAAGTGAGGTGAATGATGTGGGCACTGGGACATTGCTCTAGGCTGCTATTGAACCTCTGACCATTCACCACCTGCTTCCGGACAGTGGTTGACCACAGATAACTAAAACCTCATAAAGCCAAACCACAGGTAAGTTCGGGGGGGGGGGGGCACTTCTCTACTTCTCTTCATTCCTTTGCCATTAAAGCAGTTTAAAATATTGCACTTACCCCATTCTTCTCCTGGACTCCAGTTTTGCATCTTTCAATCCATTTTCCATGTTTCAAACTAACAGGTCTGTTCATTTTACCCTGATCTTTAAAAGTCTTTTTGGTTTCTAGAGCATAAGCGAACTCCATCTTATGGCCTTTATGGTTGCTTGCTGAACTTTGAAACTGTTTCCCAGCACCTCCCTGCTTGCACATTTCTCTTCACCCAAGTGGAATGTCTCTTACTTTCATGAATGCAGTAAGTCTTTCTTTTGTGGCTTTTTACACCTTCTTCCTGATAATTGTTTTCATATTTTCCTTGACTTCTTATCCACGTTAGTTTTTTTTCCCCCATTCATTCAACCAATATTCATTCAGGGGTATTTTGATCAAAATGGAATTAGTGTCTAAACTTCAGAACTTATATTCTATCTGTGGAGACAAAGTAAAAAAGAAGGAAAGAAAGAAAGGCACACATGTAGATATATGGTTACAATTTGCAACAAATTTTATTTAAAAAAATAGGATCCAATGAAATATAATAACAAAGGATAAATAATGTTTATTAGAAGGACAAAAACAGCATTTGAAAAAGTTATCAGCTAAATTTAGAATTGAGGGATTAGTAGGAGTTAACCAGGATAAAAGAAGAGTAAGAGTATGCCTGTGATTCAACTAATCCTTCAGATATCACTATTTCTAAAAAATTCTGTAGCTGCCTAAGTAGCTTAAGCTCTGTGCTCACAGAAAACCTTCATCTCTTCTTATCATAGCTGGTTCTTATCATAGGTGGTTATTAAATAATAACAGCAATGTGCTCTTCTATGTGACTCATGGATTTACTACATTTTTTTTCTATTTCTGGCTAAAGCTACCACCTTGTGCAGTCTGATTATTATATATATATATGATATATGTATGTATTTACATACATTATGAATATATGTGTGTGTGTGTATATATATATGTCTCCATATCAATTCACACCTGGAAGCCTATCACAATCTCCTGGAAACCTACTTCAAAACCATATGATTGTGTACAAGAACAGGGTAATATGTTTTCAATTCTAATAGGCTCAACTAACAATGGTCAACGATTTCTTTCCCAGAAAATACCCAACCATAAGCCTTCCAAACTTGCATCTTTGTATGGTTTGAGAGTTTTGTTACCATCCATAGCATTCAATACAGAGGCATTTATGCAGATGACCTTCTTGAATTCTGAATGGTTATAAGTAAGCTTCCTTATTTATCACTGATCATTGCTAAAGGCCAGAGACATCATGTTCCCTGCGTTCACTGCAACTCCTGGCTAGCCCCCTGCTGATCTCATGCTGAATGGATATATTTATACCACCTTAATAAAGGTTTGGTTATGTAGATGTAATCTTTCATAAAGCCACTCTCTAAACTCCTTGCTACAAGCACTTCCGATATTGCATTTGCTGATTTCTGGGCCCAGCTTGCTTTTTCTCCCAAAATATGAATGGTTCAATCCATCACTGTATTCAAGTGTCTGCTTAAATGTCACCTCCTCAGTAAGACTTTGCCTGACCACACTATTTTCTGCAATACTCTCTGTCACCATCTATTTCCTTTATTTTTTTATATGAGTAATCCTAATACTTCAAAGTTGATAGGATAAGGTCAATAAGTAAGAATCAACATATTTTTATACCTGCTGCTCATCCCTTGATAAAGATGTTATATTCTACATGCTTAACTCAGAAAATGCTGTCACTTGTCCAATGAGAGTTTCAACCGTTCCTCCTTTGGATTCATAATTACCTTTATTTATATCTCTCCTGAGTCCTTTCAAACACAACATTGTCCCACATTCAGAGCCTCTAAATAGTTCATTGCCCAACTATTAGAAGGTAATGCCCTCCACCAGATGACCCACTTTCTCTGATATAATGACCCTACTGGCCAAGTGAAGCTTTTACCCTTTCCTTCTCCACAATAGAATGCCTGCTAGTATTCATTTCCTTAAATCAAACTGATTCTTGACTAGCAATTCAAAGTTTTCTGTAGTTGGGGACCAGTATATCACTCTATCTTTGTTCAGTATTCTTTAATTGACATGAATTCTAATATTCCAGGCTTTTTAGTATTGCCACACTCAGAAATGCATACAGACTCTCAAAGGGGGATATAGTATCACATATAATGTTTCCTTAATATCATCTCTTAAGTCATTGACCACAGGCCTGTAGGTCTCCTGGATTGTTTGCTACCTTTCAAATCTCCTATGCTGTTCATCTCACTTCCCATTCCAGAAGACAGAAAACATTGCTCCTAGTGCATAATTTTTCCTTCCCCCTCCCATTTCATTCCTCAGGCATCACTGAATCTTTAAAATACAACTTTATAAACTTGGAGCTCTGGTGTCTCTTTCCCAGTCTTTCGACTGTGACTTCTGTAATCCTCTCCAAAAACTTCTTTATTTCTCTCTGACAGTTTGAGTGAGCAAACTGCATATAGAAGAATAAGCCCACAACTGCTCTCTTGTCTGTTTTGAATTCAAGCAGGTTGAGATTTAGGGCTAACTTTTGACCCTCAACATCCTTCTGAGACTTTATGCTTATCACAAGGTTAGCAAGATATACATAATTATGGGCAATTTGTCCAAAAGAGCAATGGAGAGAAACACTGGAAATCAATTGTTAGTAAAATTAAGGACTGAAGTTTATTGTTACCTGAAGTCCATTGCCAAGGAAGGCTTTTCTCTTCTCTTTTTGGGTTGATGTGCCATCAGGCAAGATCAATCTTTAAGCATATCTTGTCAATCCACAAAAAAAGTTTGAAGATCTCCAATTTCAGTTGTTATTAATGCCTGTGTAAGACATTAGTTCAGAAGTAAGATGCTCTTGGGCATCCCTGGTGGCGCAGCGGTTTGGCGCCACCTGCAGCCTGGGGTGTGATCCTGGAGACTGGTTATTGAGTCCCACATCGGGCTCCCTGCATGGATCCTGCTTCTCCCTCTCCCTCTGCCTGTGTCTGTGCCTCTCTCTCTCTGTGTCTATGAATAAATAAATAAAATCTTTAAAAAAAAAAGAAGATGCTCTTTCAGTCATTCTATCCTATGGTTAATAGCTGTATGTAGTTTGTATATGCATATAGGTGTATGTGTGTGTGTGTGTGTGTGTGTGTGTGTGTGTGTGTGTGTGAGGGAGAGAGAGAAACACATAATTTTCTGTTTCCTAACTACTTTTATTTTTTTTCTTTAATTGCAGTAAAATTTAACAATAGAAGGAATCCCAGGGTAAAGCGTTACATTCTTGACTCTTGAGTAATGTAGGCTGGTCAACCCTCAGGAGTCCATTACCATTCTTTCTCTTTGCATTGCAAGACTCAAGTCATTCTACTTCACCACCACTGTCTGAATTTCCGTTAATCCATGTAAAATTTAATTTTTTATAGGAATAGATTAGCAAAAGAAAATGGAGTTTTTCACCTTTCCTCTATCAGTGCATCCAGTAGAAACTTCTTTCTCAAAAGTTTCTATTTATCAGATAGGTAGAATGTTCAGACCCAGAGTGTCAGTCAAGGTCTCTGCCTCTACTCAGGGTCTTATCTTCTGGATAAGGCTTTCTAAACTGCAAAAATCCACCTAGTCACTGTAGTTGCTGAGGAATTTCTATCTTGTAATTGTCCTTTAAAGGGGACCCCAAATTCTTCCTTTTGGCAACTCTTCTGTCTTCCTTTGTCTCTGCTCCTTATCTTTCCCCCCAATTCTGAAAAATCAGTATATGACAGCATCAAGCACAACTTCAATGATCGTTCTCTAGATCCCCATGTGGGAAGAGCCATATTGTGATGTCAAGTTGAATCCTCTTTGCAGTTTGACCTTTTAATTATTTCCTACTCTTCAAGGAATAATCAAGTTTACAAAATTATTTTCAACTACAAAGTATTTCAAATGTATAGAAAAACAGAAACAATGTAAGATGCCTCTATATAAATTTTTAAAATCGGTACATATCAAGGCAGGTATTCCTCTCCATGAGTTCCCTTCTCTTGCAATGGCCTATAGAGTATTTTCTGATAGAATCATGTAGCTATGTTCACACAATTTCATATACAAAAATAAGTATCACACTTGTTATTGAAACATCCATTTCTGGACATTGCAAGCTTCCAAAACTATCACCAGAATGAAACTTCCATGAGATAGCAAATGCATGTTCGGGATGAAAAAATTGGTAAATACTAGGTAACTGAACAAGATAGAACATGTCTATCTCTCCCTACTTTCCCTCCCACTTCTCAGTACTATTTTTTTTAAAAAAATGATCTTGTTTAATTATCATCACTATTCTAATGTGTAAGGTATATTATTTCCATCTTCAGAGGCATAAATCTAGACTTAGAGTGACTTGCTTGGGGTCATATACTACTAGACAGTTTGAAAATAACAAGTTTCAAATAGCCTGTGACTGATTTGGGGGCCTGGGTTCCTTTTATATTGCCCTACCACTAACATTTCCATACGATATACTATTTGATTTTCACAGAATCTGTGTGGTATCATCAGCACTATTTTATATAGAAAATAATGCAAGTGTGAAAGGTTAAGTGACTCATTTAGGTTCACAACAGGTTAGGGTTTGGGTTTTGTTTCTAAATTTGTTTCATTTCTACTCATACCATGTGGTATAAGTTAGTAATGGGCCCATCAAGAAGTGTTTAAGCCCTGTTTATTCCAGGTAAATAAATTATGTCAACTTAATATTACACCTCTGTTCATCCCACTTGAATATGAGAATGAGCAGATGATGGGAGTTTGCACTCTTGTGGGTAAGATGATGGGGGGAAAATGAGACTAGAAGACACTTACCATATTGTAGGCAGAACAGTGCCTATCAGAGAACCCTCATATAAGTCTTCATTTAACAGATGGGAGGAAGAGTATTGATAAAAAGAAGGCGGAAGAAAGAGGAACTGTTTGTTATCTGTGGAGAAAATTATAGGAGGAGAAACCTGAAGGGTTTGAAAATAGAAGGGAATCTACCATATACTAGAGAGCAGAGAAGTAGCTTTGACCTCAGCTCAATAAAGAATGGAAACTATACACTCAAATAGAACTGTTCTAAATTATTTCAAAGTTACCCATTCCACTCTGCATTATAAATAAAACTTTTTGTATATTTTATTCTATGTTAAAATGATTTTTTGATTGTAAAATTTTTTCAGTGTGCTTACTTTTTAAAACATCTTCTTTGACCTAGGAGTAATGTTTGGGCAGATCTTGTCTAAAAATAAAATCTACATGGTATGATTGTACCGAGATCTCTGTAGATGTTTATTAAATGCTAACTGATGATAGTAATCCAACCTTTGATCATATTTTGATGGTTGCTATGTAATTTGGAATTTTATTTTAACACTGTTCATGCTTCTGATTGCTTATCAAAGGACCCTGTGAATAAAATAACACTAAAAAATTAAAAAGGAAAAGGAACTAAGCACCAAACGCTATAGGTAAAGTGTAGAACTCTAAGATTTTGGAGTACATTTACCTTTATTTTCCATTACAGAAAAGTATGTTAAAATAAATAAATTACTTTCTTTTTAAAAACCACTAAACTTTGAACAAACCTACATCTATACACATATATATCAGAATAGAGTATTATGATTCATTAGCTAGTGGAGTCCAAGTAGTTGTGGTTTTTTTTTTTTTACAGATTTTGCTTGCATTGCTTGTCATAAAATCAGAAATGATACAGCCAGACATGAAAAGAATGTGCTAAATTATTTTATCTGATTTCATTTGAATAGAAGATAAGACTTCTTTAATTCTTTTTAAAATCAAAGACAGAATAAACATAGATTATGGAGTCTCAATTTGGTAATACTTCCTCTGCTTGTACATCCTCCTGAAAGTATTGGCTAATTATATTTTACATGAAACAAGAACATAATTTCCAATGTTTTGACAAGCAACAAATTGCACATTAGTTAGTTGTAAATAAATTTATTAGAAACAGTTGTCCATGTTTGTAGATTCTCTTTTGAAAGAGTAAATTAATTTAAGGCTCATCATTCAGAAGAAATGTATTATAATATCAAAGCAATAGTTATACGAAACCAGAAACAGAGACCAAAGCATACCTACTAAATAGCAGGAGAAATGTGATACTGCAACAAGATGAAAGAAGAAAGTATGCGAGGTCTATGATATCAGCATGGTGCCTTCTGGTAATGAGATTTTCAGTCATGATTCATTTGGCTCGATTATTCTGCTAATAATGTTATCTGTGCTATAATATAAACATACTATTGGTTTCCACTGAGAAATGTAAATTACAGATTGTTAAGCATTTTTTTTTTTCTTGAGGATTCTTCAATTGTCAATTAATTGGTGGAGATGCCAGCTTTTCTAGACTTCATGTCGTACTATGGTTCTTTTTTTTTTTTTTTAAGTTTTTATTTATTCATTCATGAGAGACACAGAGAGAGAGGCAGAGACACAGGCAGAGGGAGAAGCAGGCTCCACGCAGGAATCCTGATCCATCCCAGGACCCCAGGATCACGACCTAAGTTGAAGGCTGACGCTCCACCACTGAGCCACTCAGGTGCCACAGCACAATGATTCTTTAAGTATATTCACGGCAATAGGTATATCCAGATTCTAATTTTTCTACAATAGGATTTAAATAACCTAATTGAACAGATAATTTACAGGGTAATGATCAATTTACATGGGCAATTATTTAGCTTGTGCATACATGGCACAATTCAGTCATAAATTTTATTTCTACATGTGGCAGGATGAGTCAAAATGTGTCTGATTTTCCTAACAATTAGTATTTGTTAAGTACTTTCTAGTCACCATAAATTGGGTGAACGATTTTATATGAACCTTCTCATTTAATCCTTTCAGTTACCTTCAGAAGTGGGGTTAATAGCTTATGCTAAGAACCAGGAAACAGGCTGAATGAGGTGAAGTTAGGCAATCCAGCCAACTTCACACAAGATAGTACCTGTCTAAATTTCAATATTAAGGAAATGTGAAGAGATATGTTCATTATCATAGGTTAGGTACCTCAGGAAGTAAGCTCTGAGACAGATTGGTAGGCAAGGAATTAACTAGAAAGCGTTCATGAGATCGTCACCTTTGGAAAAGAAGTTAAGAAAGCTGGACTGACTATCCATCGAAAGACTGACTGGTTCAGTCAGTAGAGCATGTGACTCTTGATCTTGAGGTTGAGAGTTCAAGACCCACATTAGGTATAGAAATCACTTAAAAGTAAAATCTTAAAATAAAATTAGGATTAAGATGTATGCCTCAGAAAACAACCTCATCGCATTGACTGCATAGATAGATAGGTTAAAAAATGTCTGTTTACAGTTCAGGGGCACCTGGGTAACTCAGTCAGATAAGGGGTCGGCTCTTGATTTTGACTCAGGTCATAATCTTGGGGACTTGGGATCAAGCCCTGCATCAGGCTCTGTGTTCAGCACAGAGTCTGCTTGTTGCTTTCTTTCTGCACCTGCCCCCTGACCTTAAATAAATAAACAAAATCTTTTAAGAAATAAAGTTCTTCTACTGGTGAAGCTCTGATTCATATTAGACTAATATGTAACATGATGAAAGTAAATTTATGAAAATATTACCATACTGTTGTCATGGTTGGAAGATAATTTCTCAATTGTATATTATTTTAATTTCAGACTTTAAAATAAAGACAATAGCTTTCATATATTAAAAAAGTAACAGCTTGCTATAGGCAGCAAGATCTAGTGAAACTCTATCTTTAAATTATGTAAGTTGAACAAACTACAATTTCACTATATTTCCTGCTGTTCCTTCCTTGTTTATAAAACAATAACAATAATAAAAAGTGTCTTCAGATCACATGTCTGCATGAATACTTGTGGATTCTATATAAATATAAAACATTAATAGAGACAAATATTACTGGAATTGCACAGGATATTAGAGGAAATATAAGTCGCATTTTTAAATATAGAAGTAAACAGTTTATGATAGCTAAACTACTATTCAAGCTGAAATGAGAAATGTACATGTGATAGGATATGTATGTATATGCGATGTATATATATCATCAATTTCAAAAAAGTGTGATAGTAATGAATATAAATATATGTAATTTTAAACTCTATGATATGCATATTTTAGAAATATCTTTAGAGGCAGGTGAATTAGAACAAATATTATCTTAGTTATAGTAGGTTATAATGAGAAGTTCCAACAATAAAAAAAATGTTTCTACCTACTTGCTATTTCCAGGTCACAATACCGTATGCCTTCTGGAGAAAGGCTAAGAAAAAAAAGATCTACGTATAATTAAGTGACCAGATTTTCGAAGTAGAACATAGAGTTTGCAAACTTAAAACTGTGCTTGAAAGCAACAAGGTATTCTTTTAAAGCAGAGTAATGTTTTATGAATATAGAGATCACATTGTAATATAAAGTGTTCAATTAAAAAGGTTAATAATAATTAAAACTATTAACAAGTTCTTGCATTAGCATATATTCTACAGATTTTAGCTTTGTCTCAGAAACCAATGCTGTTCACAAAGATTTTCAGGCTCTTCTAACCTTAATTTAATTCACTTTTTATTTTACTTTAAGAATCTACATGGGTCTTGTAGCTACTGTATTGGACAGCACATGTATAGACCTTTTCTAAGACAAACGTAGACATTGTAATTGCAACGGAAACAGGAAAGTGACTCATATACCCAAGAAACTATCAAGTTAGTAAAACATCGCAGATCCCCTTTAGCTCTACAGATCCAAACTACATCAGAAGTCTCACCAAGCAAACTTTTAGGAAGACAATGCAAGAAGTGCTGTTATGGCCTTTGCTGACCAGTAGGAGGCACTGATCCGGTAACACGTAAGGAACACCAAGAAAAGCCACTCTGTAAAATAAACATGCCAGGTTAAAGAGTCCTGACAATGACAAAACAAGAATAAAAATAAGTATTGTCTGTTTGACCACTCACCCTTTATGTTTAGGTGAATAGTGTCAGTGGGCCAGAAATAAAGGCCTAATGTAGTATGTGTGTCCTCCGACAGGCAATCCTCCTACAATATTTCTGCTTTGAATGCTTGTCATGAACGTGATAGGCAGGAAGCCATGGCAACTAGAAATATATGAAAGGCATCAGAGAGCAAAACTAAGCCACTCTGCTATGACAAATACTATATTTGCATTTTCCTGATTTACCTAAATTAAAGCTTTCAAATCCATTTGTGTAGAATTCTTTTTAATTAATACTTCTTTTTGAAAGATAAGCACACCCTCTAGAAGACTGGGGGAGAAATTGGAGGGAAAAAAAAGAGAAAAAAAAAACCCACATGCTCTAATTTAGTCTTGCATAATATTCTGTTTTTGCAAATAATTTCTAAAGCAAAATAAAGGTTTGAACAAATACAATTCTAGTTGATTTTATTTATTTCCCAATCGTAATGCATATTGTACACAAAACCTTATGTAAATTAATAAAATAAACATTTAAATGTCTATTAACTATAGTTTGAAATTGTGTTAGTTATTTCTGCATAATTTAACAAATGTTTGATTGACCTTAAACTCAGACTTACAAAACTAAAACTAAGAAAGGAAATAAATCAAAGATGTAGAATTTCACAGAAATATTTCTCTTCTCTCTCTAGTCATTTTTTTTCTCCTACACCTAAGTCAAAGCAATATCTTGCTCCATTCAACCCCTATTGTAGATGAGACTGATTTCTGATACAATAGTAGCCCAGGGGAATCCCTGGGTGGCTCAGGGGTTTAGCGCCTGCTAAACCAGGTCCAGGGAGTGATCCTGGAGTCCTGGGATCGAGTCCCACATCGGGCTCCCTGCATGGAGCCTGCTTCTCCCTCTGCCTGTGTCTCTGCCTCTCTCTGCGTCTCTCATGAATAAATAAATGAAATAAAAAGAATAGTATCTCAAATCAGCTTCTTTTTGGAAAGATTATGCTCTATATTATAAGTTAATGAACACTTTAGAGACTACTGAATACTGAATGCTGTAGAATTCTCAGTTTACAACTGAAGTAAAATAACAGCATACAAATTAAAAAAAAATACAGCCTTTGCTCCAAATATAAAAGTGTTGAGTCCTTGGTAAAAAGACAGTTGACCCTAGATTTTGCATCTTCCCCTAATTGGAGGACCATTCGACTCTGTTCACTTTTAATTGCAAGTTTGCCTGTTTTTGTCAAAAAATAATACAAATGAGGTTCTGATAAAGAACCTATGATCCAGCATCTTAAAGTTTTACCCAGGAAAGAAACACAGATTTTATCTTGGTTGCATAGGGCAAATATGCCAGAGTGATTGAGCATGGGAGTTCTGAATTCAGTTTGCAAGGGTTTGATTTCAGCACAATTTCCTTAGTCATACTAGCTTTCCCTTTATATAATGGAGGTTGGAATCACACCCACCATATAAGGTTGCAAAAGGAAAATCACTTAGCAGATGGCCTGGCACACAGGAAGCCCTTGATAAATGTTGGCTGGTATCTTCACCATCATCATTATCATCATTGTAATCATCCTCATCTTCATCAAAGCAATTTTTAGCCTTTGGAAAGGGGTCTTGAGGGGATCCCTGGGTGGCCCAGCGGTTTGGTGCTTGCCTATGGCCGGGGATGTGATCCTGGAGACCTGGGATCAAGTCCCACACCCGGCTCCCTGCATGGAGCCTGCTTCTCCCTCTGCCTGTGTCTCTGCCTCTCTTTCTCTCTCTCTCTCTCTCTGTCTCTGTCTCTCATGAATAAATAAATAAAATCTTTAAAAAGAAATAAGAAAGCCGCTTGAGCTTTTAAAAAAGAAAGAAAGAAAAGGGTCTTGACCATCTCAGCTCTTTTTAGTAACTTAGCGGTGTACAAGTAGGAAGAATTTCATTTATACAAGTATTTTTACAAAAATTCGTATAGTACGTTTTTTTTCTAAGTTTTAATTATTTTTAATGATAGATTTATTTTGATGGGGGGAAGAGGGAAAGAATCTTCAAGCCGACCTCCTTCTGAGTGAGGAGCCTGACTCAGGGCTGGATCTCGTGACCCTTGAGATCACTACCTAAGCAAAAATCAAAAGTTGGTCGATCAAAGGACTGAGCCATGCAGACTCCTCTAAGTTTTCATTATATTTAATAGGGTAGCATCAATTTAATAGTCGAGGTCCAGGGATCCCTGGGTGGCGCAGCGGTTTGGCGCCTGCCTTTGGCCCAGGGCGCGATCCTGGAGACCCGGGATCGAATCCCACATCGGGCTCCCGGTGCATGGAGCCTGCTTCTCCCTCTGCCTGTGTCTCTGCCTCTCTCTCTCTCTGTGACTATCATAAATAAATAAAAATTAAAAAAAAATAATAATAGTCGAGGTCCAAATTATCCAAAGAGGCTGTGGTCAAAATTGCTATCCTATTTCCCTTAATTAGCTTAGGATAAATATTTTTAGCACCTCTAATAGAATTCCCGTTCTGGTATTGGAGGCTATTCCAAACTTCAAAATAATTCTTTGGGGAAGTTTGGCAGGTTACAGACTTATCATTGTTCTCTGAAAACTAGGACCATGCAGGACAAAATGTCTCCTCAAGTGTACAACGAAATGTTTCCTCAGAAAACATAAGAGATTAATGAATAAACGTGAGTTAAAAAAAAAAAGCTATTTGTAAAATCAAGAAAAGTAGAGGAGCAGAGCAATTAAAAGTTCCAGCTTAAGAGCCAGACTGGACTGGCTCCCCTTTTTACAGGTATACTGGTATACTGGGTCTTATACCAGTCAGGATAGGGTAGGTGTGACTGTGATAGCAAAACATGCCAAATTTTTCTTGATTCAGGATAATTATATTTATCTCTCATTCATACTTCATTTATCTTTACTGGTCTTTCATGTCTTCCTACTCCTGACCCAAGCTTGCATTTGACACATCCTCCATAATTATAGCAGGTGAAAGAGGACCTGTTGAATTTTATACTAGTTCTGGAAGCTTACAACCCGAAATGGTGGTACTTTTACCTGGATAAGCCAAATTACATCAGACATATCTCAAGAGGAGATATATAATCCTTCTAAAGAGAGAGGTTCAAGTATTAATGAAATATTACGTCAGTCCCTCCTTTTGGGTGACTATGTAGCAACAAGTGAAATTGTTATCTCTTGAGTTTTCCTAGCAGTAAAGTGGGAATCACGAAACTTATTTCATAGTGTTGCTGTGGGGACCGAATAAGATAAAACTTTTAAAGCACTTAAGAGATTTTGAAGCACATGACAACTGGTTAATTAGTGGTTTTTACTTACTTAGATCCCATATGAGAAAAAAACATAATTTAAAAACCGTGGTTGCCAAAAATAACTAATATCTTAATAATTATTTTACAAGGGATATCTCATATTCACAGCATTGCTTCTGAGGCTGAACAGGTAGTATTATTTGACAAATGAGACATTTGATTAATATTGATTAAATCATGGTTCAAATATAACTCTCTGACTCTACATAATGGGACATATAAAAGATGGGGGGGACCAAAACTAAGAAGATAGCTAATGAGCCATCTACCCAGAAAAATGTATATATGCAAAATTTTACATAAATTGCAAAAACTTACTGACTCTCTGAGGTTAAGAACCCCAGTTCTAGAAACTGCTTCTGTTGGAAGCATAGGCTTAATCAGAAAACTCTTATTTTAATGTTCTTATGTTGTCAATGCTTTAGAAAGAGAATAGAAATACTTTTCATTATTTTTCAAAACTATTTGAATACAAAATTATAAATTGATGGAATATATAATTGGAGTAGCTTCATTTAAAACAAAAGGCTAGACAATTAGGGGTGTGAGTGGTACCTAGCTTTGACTGGGGTGAGCCTAATCCTACATTCAAACTCTAGTTGTATGACCTTATCAGTGGCTGCTACAACTTACCTGTCTTGTTCTATCAGTAGTCTTCAAAAAGTTTTCTAAAACTTCAGTTCTGATGTTTAGCTTTGGAAATGAAGAATTCTCAATTTCACTGAAAGTAAACTATGCCTGTTATATATTGATTGTAGTAGGTAGTGACCAGACTTAACTAATATAAATCATTTCTTCCTCTCATTCAGATGTGGAGTCTTTACTTCTAATTTTGAATATGAGCTGGCCTTGCTTTGACTTCAAAAATGTGGCAAAAATCATGGTTTTAAGTCCATATGTGCCTAGCTTTTAAGAAGCCCAGAAGCTTGCCTTTATGTGTTTTCTGGGCAAATGAGGCCTCTTGTAAGAACGATCACCCTAGACCACTGCCTTGTATGAAAGGCTAAAACCGTCACATGGGGAGGGAGCCCCTATGGAAGAACACTGAGGTGACAGACATGTGTGTGAAGCTAACTAGGATCTTTAACACAGCCTGGCCACCCGCTTTATGCAGCAAGTGAGTGACCTCAGCTGATGCCTCATGGAGAAGAGCCATCCAGTTGAGCCCAGTCAGCTCATAGAATTGCCAAGAATAGCAAATTGATATGTTTCAAGCCATGAACTTTTGGAGTCACTTGTTATGCAACAATAGATAATTGAAGCATCTATTATATATATATATAGCTTAAACGATATTTATTTATAGGGATTTCTTATTTAAATGAAATGAAATGAAAAGCTTATTTGGGTTGTTCAGTAAAGTTGTTGATTTATTTCATGTTTTTATTAGTATGTGAATTATGGGTCAGCAAGTTCCTTTTAAAGCTGTGTACCTGCACCCCGATGTTTCTATCAGCAATGGCCACAATAGCCAAACTGTGGAAGGAGCCTCGGTGTCCATCGAAAGATGAATGGATAAAGAAGATGTGGTTTATGTATACAATGGAATATTACTCAGCAATTAGAAACGACAAATACCCACCATTTGCTTCAACGTGGATGGAACTGGAGGGTATTATGCTGAGTGAAATAAGTCAATCGGAGAAGGACAAACAGTGTATGTTCTCATTCATTTGGGGAATATGAATAATAGTGAAAGGGAATATAAAGGAAGGGAAAAGAAATGTTGGGAAATATCAGGAAGGGAGACAGAACATAAAGACTCCTAACTCGGGGAAACGAACTAGGGGTGGTGGAAGGGGAGGAGGGCGGGTGTTGGAGGGGAATGGGTGACGGGCACTGAGGTGGACACTTGACGGGATGAGCACTGGGTGTTTTTCTGTATGTTGGTAAATTAAACACCAATAAAAGTTAATTAAAAAAAAATAAAGCTGTGTAAAGAGAGGTAATGCACTGAGCCCTTTGGGATCTCAACTCCCAGAAGAGAGGGCATTGGAGTTCAGTTAAGTTCCTCATGTGCTCCCCCCACAGCCCCCCAAATTGCTTCCCTATCATGAGGGCAAATGAAAGTACAGGGCTCAGTAAAAGCTTTAAATACTGCAAAGTGTGGCCAGGGAAAGTTGGGCTTGGGATTAGGTAGATATGGTAACTGAGCATTCTCCTTGTATGCAGCCTGCAGATGCAGGGGAAGTTGTCAAGATGGGTGTGCAAACACTTGTGATGGCCGAGGGATGAGGCCTTGAAGGTGCTTCCATTAACTGGGGTGCCGGGAGAAACAAGGCATTCATGTGTGGGTCCTGCAGACAGGGCAGGCATTAAAGGACTTTAATGCCTTGACTGACAAAGGCATCAGCATGGGAGGGGTCTTCTCATTCTACCTGCTGATGGAGACATAGGTGAATAAATCACAAAGCAGTGATGAAAAAAATATAAAGCTATATAAAGAATGATTTTTAAAATTTTTACATAGTTGATTTAAATCTTAAAAACATTCCTGCATTAAGTGAAACATTAAATGAAACCTGGAAAAATATTCTTTTTTTTTTTTTTAAGAAACAGAGTAAAAGAATAGCTTTAGTATATTTAACTCATAAATATGCCATTAACTTATTTATTTCAAATTCTTCTATGTCTCTTTAGTTTGGATTCTAGGCAGATCCTCTCACATTTCCTTATATGGATTCCTTTTATTCTAGCAACGTTGATTGCTTCTATTTTCTTTCCCTTTCTTCTTTTCTTTATTCTTTTTCTTTTTTTTAAGGATTATATATTTGAGCAAGAGAAACAGAGACAGAGACAGAGACAGAGACAGGGAGGAGAGCTAGAGTGGGGGGACTGGCAGAGGCAGAGAGAGAGGGACAAGCAGACTCCGTACTGACTGTGGAGCCCAATGAAGGCCAGATCTTACCACCCTGAGATCACGACTTGAGACAAATTCAAGAGTCTGACCCACTGAGCCACCCACGCGCCCAATACTTTCATTTTTCTATGCTTTCTTTTAATTCCCTCTTCTTCCACTCTCAACTTTAATATTTCTATTTATTCTTGAAAACTATATTTAGGTTCAGCTCTATCTGTGAAACTTTCTGGAATATCACTTATCTGGGAATGAATTACTCCATTAAACTGTAGTTGTATCATGATCTATTAGCGTGTAACAACATGACCACAAACATAGTGGTTTGACACAACACACATTTATTGTCTCACCATTTCTGTAAATCTGAAGTTTAGGTACAGCTTTGCTGAATTCCTTGCTTCAGGATTACATAAAGCTGAATTTAAGACACTAACTACAGCTACAATCTCATCTGTTGTTAGTCTGGGGAAAGATCTGCTTCCAATCTCATATGACTGTTGGTAGTATTCAGTTCCTTTCAGGCTGTTGGACTGAGAACCTTGGTTTCTTGATTGTTGTTGTCCAGAAGTTACCCTCATTTGTTTATTATGTGGCTCTTTCCCTAGGGTTCCCAATATGTCACCTTCCTTCCTCAAAGACAGCAAGGAAAAGAGTCTCCATGAAACAGGTAATTACAGATAATTATGTAGTGTTACCACTGAACTGATATCTGTCACTATTAGGGACTAAATCCTTGTATCCCTCCCACTATTAACTCATATGTTGAAGCTATAACCCCTTGTATGATGGTATCTGAGATGGGGCCACTAATAAGT
The DNA here is from genome assembly GCF_018345385.1 of Vulpes lagopus. Lineage (NCBI taxonomy): Eukaryota > Metazoa > Chordata > Mammalia > Carnivora > Canidae > Vulpes > Vulpes lagopus. Next base: position 47,919,656 of record NC_054839.1, read on the forward strand.
AATTAACGTTAAATGAAGTCATAAGGGCAGAGCTCTGATTCCACATGATTAGCTTCTTCATAAGAAGTGAAATCAGAGAGCTGCTCCCATCTTTCCTCTGTGCAGATGCACTGACAAAAGACCATGTGAGCATGTAGCAAGAAGACAGCCATCTATGAGCGAGGAGGAGAATCCTTACCAGAAACTAAATGGGCCAGAATCTTGAACATAGACTTGCCAGCCTCTAGAAATGTAAGAAATAAATTTCTGTTATTTAAGCCCTCTAGTCAATGGTATTTTGTTATAGTAGCGCACACAGACCAATTACCTTTACAATATTCTTTTGGTTAGAACCAAGTCCAAGGTCCTATGCATACTTGAAGAAAGAGAATTTACACAGGTGTGAATACCATGATGGAGATCATAAGGGCCATATTAGAGTCTGTATGCCAGTCTTCTTTTTTACTTTGATCACTCATATTATGAATTATGCATATATCCTGTTTTAGGACCAATGGTGATTATTGGAACTACTCATATATATTCCCATGGTGCTTCTTAAAACATGATACATTGTGCTTTCTGGTCCTGTTTAAAGTTAGTCATGGTCACATGACCATGGTCATGTGACATTTCCAGTGAAATGTGAGTAGAAGATATTTTGTAATTTCTGAATGGAAGCTTTAAAAGCCAGCAAGTGATTTACCTTGTTTTTTTTCTCTTTGCCCTGGTAATCATGTAAGGATAACACAAAACGGATGTCAACCTGGATCCTTGAGCCACTAGGATGAGCAAGCAGAGTCTCATTTCTAAATTCTATTGGACATGTGGTGTGAGCAAAGCAATATTTTTTCCTGGGCTAAGCTAATAAAATGTTAGAGATGTTTGTTAGTCCAGCATAAACCGGGTTATTCTGATACAGAATTTTGTATATGCTTTTTATTCACATGGGTCTATGTAAGATGTTAAGCCTAGTGGGGACAGGAGCCACCTCTGCTTTGTTTATTCCATTATACTCAGTTTTCAGTAAGAATTTGACATATGAGTGGAACTCCACCAATATTTGTTAATTGAGTGATTTAGTAAATAAATGTATCTGGCTCTATTTAACTAATTTCTTTGACTTCCTTTTTCTGGAATGTAGTAAAGTAGAATAATATTAAATATGGCCACCAGTAAATTATACATACATTTGTTCTGGCATGTAAATGATTAAAAATGTGTTCTTAGAAGCTTGTAATTGATAAGTCTGGGTGAAAATTTAAGCAGGTGAAGATAAGCTATTTTTTCACTTACTAGATTATCTTTTTTTTTTTTCACTTACTAGATTATCTTGACCTTGATCAATTTGTGTAGCTTCTGTGAGCTAACTTTTCTCATATATTAAATAGAAAAAAGTGATATTAAATATCACTATTTAATGTTAATATTACCATTTGTTTGATATCAGAATTAAACGAGACAATATTTTGCACATACTTTGTGAACTGCCAAGTCCCAAATAAATGTAAAGTAGCATAAACCGACTTTTAAAACTTTCTGCAGAAAACAACTGCCTCCTGTGTTTAAGTGTTTTTATTACCATTGTTCTAACACTTATGAATTTTCTGTCATCTCTTTCTGTTGTTGACTGGAAGACACAAATAGTAGACACTAAAAGTGTTTGTCCCCAAATTTTGAAGATCTGGAGGTAAAATTTTAAGAAAATGTATACGGAAAACAAAATATGACAGGATAATTATATGCACTCTAATACTCGCTTCAAAAATATGTCAGGAAAAGAATAAGCTTAGGAGAATAGGCCTATAAGTTCAAAGAGGTGGTTATTTTAATGCTGTATTTTGAAGAAATTGTATAGAAATAGCTCATTTGTGAGAAAATGTAATCCCTCTTATATTACAAAGGTTACAGAATCTTTACACAGTGTTGTAACAAAAGTAGTTTTATTTCCTGGAGCTCCAAAGGACTGTTTTTGCTATCTTCCTGATTATCCTAAAACTCATAAAAAATGCTAACATATCCATTTCTAACTATCCTGGATTTTCAAAATTACAAACAAAACCCCATTCTATCTTTGTTTCAGGGACTAGATAAATTATCCATGCCTTACAAAAGAATTTTAAAATAGATTACTGAATCAGTTGCTGATGTGAGAAGATTGCATATAGAAAGTTTTATTTTGATATATTTTCACTATATCTAAGTAATAAAAACTGCTTAGGGATACAACCTACCATTTCATACTGTCAGGAATTTTGAGAGGCTATTGTGACAAGTTCTTGATAGCTTTCTCTAAAATGTGTTAAGGAAATTCAACTTAGGCAAATTTTAATTAGCTATACTCTAAATTATATATTTTATCCATACGTTTATATTTGATTCATAAGTATAAGCTTAGTAGCTATATAGCTATGTTTTTTTAAAAAACATAGCTATATAATATATTGTTTCTCATATATTGGTTAAAGATGAAAATATAGTATCTTCACCATATTGGAATAATTCTCAAGTTCCTTGTTTACCCTTTAGGGTACTACAAAATAACTATAATACATGCACACAGAGAAGGTAAGGAATATTTAAAAGAAAGTGCAGTAAATCACTTCTGTGGTAACCAAGACCAAGCTGAGCTTACATAATTTTATGTAACAAGTTTAAAGATATCAAACTTCCTCAAAGTTTCAGTCAGCCCAATTCCCAGTGATTTTGTGTTTTTAAAGTACCAAAAAATTTTTTTTAAAGATTTGATTTATTTATTCATGAGAGACACAGAGAGAGAGAGAGGGGGGTCAGAGACACAGGCAGAGGGAGAAGCAAGTCCAAGCAGGGAACCCAATGTGGGACTCAATCCCGGGTCTCCAGGATCAGGCCCTGGGCTGAAGGCGGCACTAAACCGCTGAGACACCCGGGCTGCCCTAAAGTAGCAAGAATTATACTGATTTTAAGATAGATGTTTCAACACAAAGTAAGTGAAGTTACTCCAAACAACAAGGTGAGAAGCAAGCACACTAATTCCTGCTTTGTCACTATCTATGTGATTTGGTGGAAAAATATTTCTGGACTTCTTTCTTTGGTCACAAATCAAAGAGGTTATTCGTGCTTCTAATGATCTGTTCCTTTCCACTCATAATCCACTGCTTTCAAATTCTCTCAATATTTTGGTAACTACAAACCACAGAAAGTATTGTGGTTGTACATGCAAGGGGAAGTTGTCAGATACCTACATCCAGTCTGATCACTGTTTATTATGGTGGGAGGCAATACATGTCATAGGTGTGAAGGAGGAGATTAGAAAGGTAGAGATCATGGAAATAGAGGAAGAAATCACTGTTAAGTCCGAGTCTGGAGAAATGAATTGTCTTTGGAGACTGACAAAACTGGCCTCAAACAGCACCACGAGTTTCCATAGTTAACCATTTCACCTCTTTCAGCTTTATTTTCCTGATCTTAAAAGTCAATATGATGGTCTCTAATGGTGTTATATTGAGGGTTTTATGGTACAAAAATGTCTGTATATCCTTATGTATGTTGTATATGGGCAGAAGATGTTGCCTGTTAGCACACATTATTTTTGTTTTGCTGTGTAGACATTAAACATTTTAATTAGGATATTATTTGATAGAACATGGCAAATGATGAAGGGAGCCATTAATTTAAGCCATGATCCCAGTACTTTTTATTTGGAATATCCAAACTATTTTCAAGTGTTGTAGGCACCATAGAAGATATAAAAACAACTCTTTATAGATCATGGAAACTCCCTCTAGGAAAGTTATACTTTATTTGAGAGTCAAAAGTAATTAGGGTCTAGAATTAGATTGTTAAATAGTAAATTATCTCTAGATTAACTATAAGGAGCTTTAGCAACCTTAAAGAATGGAATAATTGTAGCTGCAAGTGACTTGAGATACATAGACTCACTGAGCAGTAATAATGGTAATTGAAATAATTATTATTTTATATACCGCTTAATTAGCTACAATTCGACATCTAAAAGAGATACTTGAAGGATGAAAGATGGAAGGAGATAGTGGCACTGAGGTTATGTCAAAATTTAGCCTTCATACCCTTCATTATTCCATTCTCCCAGACACTGATCACTCTTCAGGGCTGACATTTCTATGCAATTCATACACTACTCTATTCTTAAGATTTATTTATTAAAGGCCTTGCATGAAACCACATAAATTTGGTCTCTTTAGAAGCCAGTCAGATTGAGGAGGGCAGTTAAAGGGATAAATGTCATGTAGTAAGTTTTAGAAGGCATTGTCCCTGAGAATAAATAATTTTTAAATTTATGGTTATAACTATGCTTTCCACTCAAGGTTAGGTTTTCTCTCCCTCTCACCTCTGTAAGTTCCATTATAATTTACAAATATTTGCTGGTATGAAGTACTGTCCATGAGCATGGTTTGGAGTGATTGTTCCCTGATCCGCCTCCCACCGCCACGCCAAAGCGTTTGCTTTCTTATTTCTTTAACTGAAGATTGTGGAAACTGTAAGCTCTTCTTAGTTTCAAAAACTAAATACTCAAGTGGGAAGTGAGGCCCAAGAAAATCTTCATTGTTATTTTTGATCGGGGCAATGCACCATTTTTATACATTTTATCTACCTTTCCACAAAATCCAAATTGGTCAGTATCGGGTTTCTAGAAGGGATACATAAACAAAAATCAAAGTAAAATGAAAGAGACTTGTGAGAATAAGAATCAGCATATTTAGGGCTCTATATGCTTTATGGAACTCTGAATAAAGCTTGTAAAAGGGTATCATTGACAATGGGAAAAGAGTGAATATAGGACCAGGGGAATTTTTTTTTGGAATAATTGATCTTCTGTAAGCACAATGATTTTTTTCATTTTTTTATTTTAAAAGTTGAAATTTATTTTCCCTTTCTTAAATAAGCAAAATTGGTTATATAGTACCTACAAACAACGAAATCCTATGTCGTTAGACACTGTGGGACTCTTATTTTTATTTTTTATTATTTTATTCTTATTTTTTAGAGACTCTTATTTTAATTAAAGTTATGAGTGTTATATGTATTCATCTTCATTGTGATTTTTGGAGGGTATATGGCTTTACACAATTTTGCTTTGCATATTTTCTCAGAATTGTATTAGTATCAGTCATTTGAACAGACAGTGTTTTTCTTACAGTATAATTAGTTCTCCTTTTTTAAAATTTTATTTATTTATTCCTGAGAGAGGCAGAGTCATAGACAGAGAGAGAAGCAGGCTCACTGCAGGGAGCCCAGTGCGGGACTCCATCCCAGGACCCCTGATCACTACCTGAGCCAAAGGCAGATGCTCAACACTGAACCACCCAGGTGCCTCTTAAAGTATAATTCTTATTCTAAGTAATCATCAAATGACAACAGTTTTATTTTCTTTTAGAATACATATTTATGATGATGTCTGGCTGAAATGTGAAAGTTTTTCATAATCTTTAGATAGATAAATCTTGCTCTATTTTTATATTTTATTAGATCATTTCATAAATTATAGTAAGAATAACTAGAGAAGGCTCTAACTTGAACACACAAAGCTAGAAAATTCATAGTCAGACTTACCAGTGCATTCTAAGCCATACAATGTGTTAATTAGGATCATTTGAGGAATGATGTACTAACTGAATTTACCTGCATAAATATTGCACTATTTCATTGAAATATAAAGAGAAAAAGAATAAAAAAATAAAGATTTCATTTATGTGGAAATGTCTTTTTTTTTTTTTTTTAGAGAGAGAGAGAGAGAGTGGGTGATGGGGGTAGGGTTGGGGGAAGGAGCTGAGGGAGAGAGAGAGATTCTTAAGCAGGCACCATACCCAGCACAGGGCCTAATGTGGGGCTCAATCTCATGACCCTGAGACCATAACCTGAGCAGAAACCAAGAGTCAAGTGTTTAACTGACTGAGCCACCCAGGCACATGTAAATATATTTTTTGTATTCACTTAAATAGTATTACTCATAGCTAATTATTTTCTTGAGGTAGCCATAGGTACTTATAGTTGGAGAATTAGGTTGACAATTTATAGTCTTACTGGTTTGTGATTTAGCAATATTTCAATCAAATTGCCTTTCAACTAATTTCCATTTTAAAAGGACTTATTTAATAAAACAACTCTCTAATTTCTGTGCTATAAGATTCTGCTCTTGCCCTCTCAATGACAGGATGTTAGTATTAGCACATCATAGAACTTTATTTAAACTCTTTGAAATTGTTTTAAAAGCCCCAACAGAACTGATGCAGGCTATTTCCAGGAATTCTTATTATATCTGGAAAGGTCATTAGCAACAATTTTATTTCCAAAAAGAAAAACACATGTATGTTTTGTATAAATCACTGGGAATATTCATTAGGGGTCAGACAGAAATATATTCCACACTTTTATTATTGTAATCAGTAACTTTGGACAACATTATACTTTTAGAGAATTTTTCTTAATTTCTGCATTTTTATTTACACAGGGTCCATTTATTTTATATTATACTTTAAACATATCTTAGTAATTTTAAGATTGGTGACTAGAATAGTACAGCATGATTTTTTTTTTATGATTTAGTTCTTTGCATACAACTTCATGGATTGTGGTAATTTATACTCCAAACCTTTGAAAGGTGAAAAGTTCCTTTATAATGATTTAATGATAGAACTGGGTAATTTTCGAGAAGATTGGTTCTCTATTCTCTGTATAATTCCTTAGTGAACAGATTATGGCAACTTTTTTTTTTTTTGGATGCCAAGCCTTATTATTAATTATCTTTGAGTAATTATGAGAATTATTATTTGTTTCATATAATTCAGGACTTTATTTTCAAACTTCCTTGTACCATTTTGTTTTGGAAATATCTAAAGTGATAGGACTGAGCAATTTAACCATAGAAACCATGGCTTGTATATTTTCTCAGGAGCCCAAAGTTTCTTACTCATTACCTAGATATATCATACTTCTGCTGCATAATATAAGTGACTGATAGACTCTGAAGATAGAGGACAAAAGACAAGATGATAGCATATAAATCAGCATGTTCCACATTAAAGACTCTTGGAATTATAATCATATGAGATACTTCATCAAAACAGTATTCTGTGGTCTGCCAATTTTGGAAAATGTTGCATAAAGCATGTCTAATTCAAAGATTATTAATGGATAAACTGGAGGTGTTGAGTATTGCTGTTATTAGGAAAACTATATGCCCTTCATTAATCTAGCATTTTCTAAACTTGTTTGTTCATAGAGCTTCTTTTTCATGTAATTTCTAATCACAGTAGGAAGGCTCTGCATAACATCTTTTAAACATACTAATAAATTTATGAAGTATTTCATCTTTACTTTTTTTCCTTTTTTCCTAGAGCTAAATTAAAAAATAGTAATCTTCTTTCAGCCTCATCCTCTTCCTTTGCTCCTGCTATTGAAACTCTCTCTTCTCAGGGGCAAAGCAAGGGATGCTATCTTCTCCACCTCAATCCTCATGCCTTTGATTTCTCTATCTCTGTTGGGTCCTTCCATTTAGTCTGCAAACATACATAAGTCCTCTCATTCTGAAAACAACCACTGAGCCTATTTTTCTCTTGCAGGTTAATTCACTCTTTTATCTCCCACACCAAAATTTTTAAGAATGAGTCTAAAATTATCATTACCAATTTCTCACCTTTTAGTTCCCTCTTTAAATTTATTTGATTTGGATTCTTAAAAGTGTTTCAGCAAGATGACTAATGATGTTCAATTGTCAGGCTTTCTTGAATTAATTTTCCCCTGGTGTCTGAGAGACCTCTTTTCTAAGTCTTCTCCAACGTCTGAGGTAACTCATTTCCCCATTTCTACAAATTTTTTTCATCATTCTTCCTTCAGTTTTCCACTCTTCTTATTCTAGATTATTCCCAGCTTCTCTCATCCACATCTATAAAATTTCCCTTCATCTAGCAGCTGCTTCTCCCTACTTCAGACTTTGTCCTCTCAGTGATAGTTAGGCCCGCACTTACATATTGGCTTCGCTTTAGAGTACATGCATTTCTATGGCTATACATCTTTTCTTCCCCCAAACTATTTCATTTTTTTAAAACTTTCTGAGTAATAGCATTATCAGTTTATCAACCTAAGTAACTTGGGAACCTGCTTTAAATCTGTCCCTTTCTCTTTTTTTTCTACAAACAGATACTGTCATTTTCTTAAAGGCCACAGAATGGCTTTAATCATTCTCCTTGCCTTGTAACAATGGAACAGGCAGTCAGTTAACAAGTACTTACTAGGGATCTGTATGTACTTGCCACTGGAATAGTTTAGATACTTTCTTTTTTGCTGGACTACTACTATTTCTTGCCTGGACTACTAAGCTTCCCATTAAGGAGGTTTACTAAGGTTTCCTGCTTCCCATATCTTTCCATTTCAATTCATTCTAGAAAATACTTCCAGAATTATTTCTCTGAATTTTTTTCCAAAACAGAATACTGATTCTATAATTTTCTTACATGTAAAATGTTATGATCCAAATTATCAAAATAATAAAGTCTAACTCCTTATCAAATATATCCTTTTATAATCTGCCTTTCTAAAGTTTTGCCACAATCCTTCATATTCCCACGTTATAATCACATAGCAATATTTCCCATATACCTTGTAAATTTCACTCTCTTTTTTTTTCCTATACTATCTCTTCTTTCTGGAAAGATCTCGTTTTCCTCTTTCAGATGATTCAATACTACTCATCAATCAAACATGTGCTTATATGTAACCACTTTTAAGAAGACTTCTCTAAACTTCCTTTTCACCAGGAATGATAAATTACTTCTTTTTTAATAACTTACAGTTCTTAGAACATGCTGTTTTGAGATATATATATATATATATATATATACATATATATATATATCTTACAGTTCTTAAAACATGCTGTTATATATATATATATGTATATATATATATATATATATATATATATATAACTTACAGTTCTTAAAACATGCTGTTTTGGTATATATATATATATATATATGTATCATAATTATTCAAAATCTTATCAATTAGAATTATCTTCAGAGGAAAGAACTATAGCTTACTGTTTGTAAAACCCACAATTATTTCTGAATGTGACACTTGTAGATCAATAAAATTTTGTCAGAATTTTTTTAAAGTTAATTTTTAAAAATATGCTGTTTTGAAATCCCAAAGATGTCTGTTCTATGGACTATATGAGAAAATAGCTAACATCTGCTCTTTTTTTGTGTATTTTCATTTTTATGTAAAGTGCTCTTTATTTCAGTTCATTTTTTTAGTTTATAAAAATTAACTCAAAATGGATTATAGATGTAACACTCTAAAACTTTTAGAAGACAACATAAGAGAAAATCTAGATGACATTGGACATTGAGATGATTTTTTAGATACAATACCAAAAGCATGATCTATCAAATAAATGGTAAACTAGACTTATTAAGATTAAAACTTCTGTTCTGGGAAGACGGGGAGAAAGTACTTGCAAAAGACACATCTGATAAAGGACTGCTACTCAAAATATGCAAAAACCTCTTAAAACTCAACAATAAGAGAACAACACAATTAAAAAATTGGCCAAAGGCCTTAACAGACACCTCACTAAAGAAGATACACAGATTGTATAAGAGCATGCGAAAAGATGCTCCACATCATATATCATCGGAAAAATGTAAATTAAAACAACAAAGAGATACCACTAAACACCTATTAGAATGGCCAAAATCTGGAATACTGACAACACCAAATACTGGTGATAATATGGAGCCACAGGAAATTTTATTCATTGCTGGTTGGAAATGCAAAATAGTGCAGCCACTTTGGAAGACAATCTGTTGGTTTTTTTAGAATTCAATCTCACAATCACACTCAACGGTATTTAACCAAAGGAATTGAAAACATATCTACTAAGAAATGCCCACAGATGTTGTTAGCAGTTTTATTTACTGCCAAAATGAGAGGCAGCCAAGATGTACTTCAGTAGGTAAATAGATAAATAAACTGTGGTACATCCAGCCAATGTACTATTTGTCAGAAATGAGCTGGTAAGCCATGGGAAAACATGGAGGATCCTAAAATACATATTACTAAGTAAAAGACATACTTTATAATTACACTTTAGATTTTAAAGAGCTTTTATATACCTTATAAGTGATAGAGGACTCATAAATGTCCATAAAACTAACAAATACAAGTAAAGATATATCACCAAGTTTTCAAAGAGATAGTATAAAGCCATGCATTTTATTCCTTATCTGGAAAAAATAATACATATAGTTAGCTTGATCTGGGAAGGCACATCTAATACTAAATGCCTCTATGTTTAAACATAGACATTTTAAAAATCAATATTGTAAGTGTCTTAAGTTGGGCTCCCCCAAAACAGCCACTGAGGCAAGAATTTCTGTGTAAATGATTTATTAAGGAAATGATCCCAGTCAAATCCAATGGGAGTGGAGGAAGCAGGACAGAGATAGAAAAGAAGCCAAGGCACAATTTCAGGATATACCTTATGGAGCACAGCTTAAGCCTGATTCATCTGAGAAACTTTAATGTGTAAATTAGGCCATGGAGGCTGTCTCAATCAAAGGCCAGGGTTTTCATATCACTACACTCATCAGCTCTCAGCTCAGAGCTGCTAGGTTTGTGCTTAGGGGGTGATGGATTGTATCATGGATTGTATCTTCCAGGGGTGATGGATCACATCTTTGGGCTCCGAGGGACCAAGATCAGGTCTCTAAATAGCCACAGCTGCAAGTCATAGGAAGCAAAAGCAAAATTACACCAAAGCTCAAGGATTTGAAGACAGAAGTACTACAGTGGATCTGAAAGAGTCTGTGTGGAACAAGTGTCTATTATAGAGCAATGCCATCCACGTTTATAGGTGGGAATCTAAGACATTGAGAGAATTGTTAATGATTTCCTCACAACCATAGCCTCATAAGTAATGGGGTAGGTACTAAAGCATCAGTGTTCTGAGTCCTCTGTTTTATTCACACTACCTAAAAGTATAACCTTTACGCATTTGACTATGTGATTTATGCCCATATGTAGGAGGAAAGGGCCGTGCATATTAATTAAGCACACTAGTATTACCAAAAGCTCTGTACATCAAACCCAAAGAGGAATGTCACTACGTTGGCCATTAAAAAGAAACAAAAATTCTGATGCAAGTCTTGAACTCTCTGGGCTGAGAACTTAGTTTCAGAAACCACTCATTATCTCCCTGGGTTTGTGGAGTGTCTCTGTCCTCAAACATTGCCCCCTCCCCACTGAATTTCCGGTTTTCCCATGGTACCTGGATTCTCATAATTTCATGCTTTCTAATCACATATTCCTGACATAGAGAGAAGATATCAAGTTAATAAAGCTTTTAATATATTGTGAACGGGAAATTTAGGCAACATACTTTTGTTACTAAGTAAGATTGATATATATATTTTTTAATCTAGTGGGTAAAAATATTTATTTCACTTGCAAGATAAATTGAGTCTTTAACAGATTTGGCATTGTACAAATTTATTTGAACATCATCCCCCCCACCCCCAAACATAGGGAAACATAAGATCTTGAAAAGTTTTAAAATGGCTCCATTTGATATAGAACATTTCCTGATTACGTTGTCTATTTTCTCATCCCCTGCCCCTAGAAAACTATAATTTTAATATTTGCTATTTGCTCCAAGTCTGATGTTAAATTTATTGTTTCATACAGTTTCTGGTATAGTTCGGCTATGCTGCTTTATTTGTCTCTTTCTTTCACAAAGCTTCATGAGTTCTGCTACCGCTCATTCATTTTGGTCCCATTATTATCTGGAGAACGAAGCAGAAGTGATTTACAGGGTGACTGAAGGCTCAGGCTTGTGGCCTTCTTCACAGTTTTCCTCTGCCTGCTATATGTGTATATATAGATCACACTGACACTTTTTACAAGGCTAGGCATTTGTTTATTAACACCCTGTTTAGAATCTCTCTGTGATGGCTCTGCAGCAAGACTGAATTAATTAGAGTTTTAAAAAAACTATTAGCATAAAAAAATGATACTGGAATTTGCTACTGCTTTTTAATGTCCTTAAAATTGTTCCCTGTTTGTATTGGAAGGTGGAGCAAAGATGAGTAAGTTAATTGTCATGCAGCTAAATTTAGTTCATGTTGTTTATGTAAACCTATAATAATTCATCATACTTTGGTGTTTCACTTACATTTGAAAAATAAAGGCCTCTAATATTTAATAGTCATAAAATATTTCTGCTGCTTCCAAAGTGGGCTTTTAGTTATAACTATTAATTATTTATGAGATCAATGAAAAAAAAAGTTATTTGAAAACATCTTTATGTACGTAATCTTCTCACTTTACAAACAAAGAATATGAAAGAGCAATTTTGGTCTAATTCAAAATAATCTGAGTGAAAATAATTGTTCCTTTCACAGATACTTTAAATTATTTATTTATTTAGGATAAGAAGCATCAATATGAGATGAATGTAAAAATTGAAGCATTACATTCCCATTGGATGTCCACATCCAGATTTAATGATTGCTCCAAATGAAGACTAAATTAATAGATTCCCTTAATTCAAAATGATAAATTAAAATTGTTAGTAATCATTCGACTTTTTCCATTAACAGTTTTAAGAGCACTGACTATATCTTAGTCTACTTAATTTCACCAAATAAAATATTCAGTGATAGGTATAAGGTAAACAGAAATAGTTGAAGTCTTTTGTTGGGATATCTTTGTTTTTTGATATCTTTTGTTTTTTTTTGTACACTAGATATTGAACAAAGAAAAAGAAAGAGGTAACTAGTAGACATAACTGTATATTTACCACTTACAGCATTTTGCTTTATCCTGGTCTATTTTATCCAATATCTTTTAATGACTTACCAAAAAAAATCTGATTTCTAAAGGCAACTCTACTACAGCAGAAGTTTCCAAATTTTATGAATAAGATCACTTTGGAATATTGTTAAAAATAGAATTTACCAGGCCATAAATGCCCCCTAATTACTGTCCCATTCTTATTTAGTACTTGGGGACAGTCCCAAAGATCTATATTACTAACAATCATTCCAAGCTTTTTCTATTGTAGGTGACCCAGAAATTAAACTTAAAGAACATTAGCCTAGAGGCTGATAAAAAATAAAAATTCTGAGTAATGTCATGTGAAAATGGAGTTTTTGGCTTTTAGTTCCTATATAGAAGAAGTAGAGGAAATAGATTATAAGTAGAGATGATCTATCAATCTTCACCCTTTGCCATAGGTATATTTTTAAAAACTATTTTATTTATTTATTCAAGAGACAGAGAGAGAGGGAGAGAGGCAGAGACACACTCATAGGAAGAAGCAGGCTCCATGCAGGGAGCCCAATGCAAGAATTGATCCTGAGTCTCCAGGATCACACCCTGGGCTGAAGGCAGGCACTAAACCGCTGAGCCATCCAGGGATCCAGGGATCCCCTGCCACAGGTATTTATGGAGTTTTTGACCTTTCAAACTATCACTATGACCTTTGGTTACGTTTCAGGTTCCCTGTGATAGAGGCAAGTGTCCATTCCTACTTTTAAATGTTGTCTTATTTATACCTATTTCCTTTCTTATTCTTATGCTTATGACAACTGGATTGGCTCTAAAGATGTTCATGCCTAATCACCTGAACCTGTGAGTAGATTATGTTTCATCAAAATGGAATTTATATATGTAATTAAGGTTAAAGACCTCGAGATGGTGAGATGATCACTGATTATCCAAGAAGGCTCAATCAATCATGGGATTCCTTAAAAAGAAAGAACCTTTCCCTACTAGGTTAACATAAAGAGACTGAAGAAGGAGAAAGTCTGTTAGAAATTCAACCTGCCCTTGCTGACGTTGCAGGTGGAAGAAAGGAGCCATAAGCCATGGAATATTGGTGGACTCTTGAAGCTGGGATTGGCCCTCAGACTTACAGCACAGGGAACTGAATTCTGTTAACTCAAATAAGCAGGAAACATATTACCCTCTAAAGCTTCCAGAAAGGAACACAGCCCTGCTAAGACTTTGATTTTAGTAAAGTAAGATCCTTCTGACTTACAAAATGGGAAGACAATAAATTTGTGCTCTTTTAATCCACCCAGTTTGTGGTAATTTGTTACTGCAGCTATAGAAAACTAATACAGAAGGAAAATAAATCTATTTTTCCTTGAAGTATGTTCATTGTATTTTTTCTGTTAAATTTACAAACTAATGTCTTTTTTTTTTCAAAAATTGGATTTCACTAGTTTGTTTTAGGGTCTAACAGCCTTTCCACCTGTTTATTCCAAAGATATCCCAGAACACCATGGGACAAATAACTATCAACTATCAAATACAACTTATTCAGAGAGATTCAGGGCACTAAACTAGGAGCTAACAATGATTTCCTGTGAAGTATTTTTAGCAATTTATTGGCTAAGTTAGTTGCTGATTGTTTTTCCTGCAAAATTCACAATTCCGCCTGCCGTCTAAATGAACCATGGTGACTGAGTTTCACAGCTCCCATTGTCTTCCTTCTCCGCATATAAACCCAGCTTCAGTATGTTGGCTGTTGACATCATGTATTTCAGCCCCTGACTGGTGTTCCTGTTCTCAAGTTCTCTTTGCACATATTATTTCTTCACATATTCCTCTAGTGCTGTAGGGAAGCCTTCTTATTTTTGGCTGTAAATGTTTCCCAATAGAAAGCTCAGATGGTTAATAGTCTTGCTTGCACTTTTGCTTAAATATGAGACCATAAATCTCTGTTACAACTTTTATTTCAGGTTTTAGAGCTCAGCATCATTAAGAAGTTATTTTTCTTAGGAATAACTAAGTTTTCATTTGTAAGATGTTGGTGCTATTAATGATCTCAGAGGGCAAATATAGTACAGATGGTTGGAAGGCATTGTTTGTCCTCACTTATCAAAAGTACAAAAAGGCCTATTTTTCATGTTTTATGATTATTTTCAAATACAAGCAATTTGATATTCCTATCTTCAGTTAAAAAAAAAACTAAAAAACAAAAACACAGTGGCTTAAAATAACCTGTCAGATACAAGTTGCTTATTATCTTTCTTCCATGTGTGTTCTTTATACCACAGCTTATATAGAATAATCTACCTTTATTAGGATAAGATGCTCTTGTGATGGAACTATGGAAAGACTGGTAACTTCTCTCATGAAATCTTTTTACTTTGGAATAGTTGACATATGATGTTACATTCGTTTCAGGTGTATAACATAGTGACTCAACATTTCTATACATTATGGGATGCTGTGCTCGCCACAAAGTGTAGCTGCCATCTGTCACCATACAACAATATTATAGTATCATCGACTATATTCCCTTTTATTCCAGTTATGGAATGACTGGAAGCCTGTATCTCTCACTCCCCTTCACCAATTTTGCTCATCTCCTAATTCTTCTCCCCCCTGGCAACCGTGAGTTTGTTCTCTGTCTTTATAGGTCTGATTCTGCTTTTTGTATGTTTGTCTAATCATTTGTTTCTGAGATTTCCACATGTAAGTGAAATCATATTGTATTTGTCTTTCTCTGAAAAGACTGGTAACTTCTGAAATATAATTTCATTTCATCCACATTTTATTGGCTAAATCAACTCTTGTGCCAAAGTAAAACATCTAGGGGGTAGGAAAGATCCCTCTCACAGAAGGCACTGGATATCCCATGGCAAGGGGTTGAGATGTTATGAGAAGGGACTAAATAATTGGTACAGCAATAAAAACCTAGAATACTATATAATAAATTTATTATATTTCTTTACAATGCCTAATTTTCCCTCTCATTCATGAGTAAATATTTAAATACTTCTCACTTTCTGGAATGAGTAAGCCCTGTGGTAGCTTAGATTATTATTTTCTGATAAGACAGATACTTCTCATCCCATTTTCTCAAGTTCTCTGAAATATATAGAGTAATAGCTACAAATGTGAAGCAAAGTATTATATTAATCAATGTCATTCTTAGCTATTATTAAAATTATTAAGATTTATTTGGTGTCCCTTATGTGGATTTCCATGCATATGTTGTTGGCAAAGTCCAAATTCCCCATTTCTTTGGTAGGAGTGTGGAAGAGATAGATAAGTATTTATACTTTTCTCCATCTTCATTTTATAGAGGAAGAAATATGAACAACAGAGCAGTGTGCAGGAGATTAAGATACACATGGACACTTGGGAGAGCAGATTATATTTTTCTGATTTTGATTAAATAGATATGAGAAACTTGGGGTGAAATATGTCACTGAAATTCAAAAGTCAAAGAAAACCCAAAAGTCTAAGATATATGCTGAAGTCTAGTTCATTTGCCTTTTGAGACCCTTGTTTTGTTACATGAATTAAAAAACTGGTAATTTTTTTCTAATAAAGGCTTTTTTCCAACCTCATTTTCCCTTGTGGGAATGATTAGGTTGAGTGCTTATGCTCTGAAAATACCCTTCATGTGAAGCCCAAACAAAATTCTCCTATTTACTATCCCACAAATATATACAAATGGGTGGTACACTGCTCAGCCAAGAAATATTTACCACCTTTTTGATTCTATTAGTATATGCTCTATGAATTAATAAAGCACATTAATAACATCAATGTGCTTATAATAAAAATTACAAAGTAGATCTTAAAAAATTGTTTAAAATGTCATAACGAAAAAATGTCTAACATACTTCATTCATTTACTTGTTTTTGTTTAATTTTTAATCTTCTATAACTCTCTATGGGAGAGTTAGTACTCTATTAGTCAGCTATATTGTTGCCTTACTACATAGCATGGAAAAGTAAAGTTAAAGCAAGAAGACAATGCATTTCCTAAATCTTTCGAGAAAGTTCTTTTTTAACCTAATAAACTTAATATTGCATTAAATATTCCAATTATACTTTTCTTGCTTTAAAAATAGTTAAGAAAAGGAAAATTAAAGAGAAAAGTTAACTGAAGTGGATATGTCATATTTAAAGTCAGATCTCACTGTGATAAATGCTGTAAAGGCAATGCTTATTTTTTTTGTAGTTTTATTTTTAGGATAATTAAGGAAGTTTTGAACTATATTCAAGTGGTAATATATTTTGAAGGCGGAAGGAAGGAAGGAAGGAAGGAAGGAAGGAAGGAAGGAAGGAAGGAAGGAAGAATGGAAGGAAGATTAGTTTTTCTTTTCTCTGTAAATACTTGTTGGGGAAGAGGGAGAGGAAGCAGAAAGGAAGAGGAAAAAGAAAGGTGGGGAGGAGGAAGAAGGGAGCAGGTTTGGGATGGGTGGGGAAGGGTGGCACGTAGGCAGGTCTCAGAGGCCCCCCCTTGGCCAGGCAGGCCTGCTGTACCCACAGCCCAGCCTTCCCAGCTCACAGGCTGGGTCCTGCTCCAGTGGGCGGTGGCAGGGCTGGATAGTGAGCATCTTTGGGGCCACCCTCAACTGGGAAGCCAGGCAGGGGTCTCAGAGAAAGAGCGGTCTAGTGGGCAGGGATGGGAACACGAACTAGGTGTATCACCCAAGGGGGACGGCCGCATGACAGAGTCAGATCATTCGAGATCCAGCTTGCTGCCCACCGTCAGGCTCCAGAGTCTCAGGGCTGACTCTGAGCGAGGCAAGGGGCAGGGCGGTCACCTTCCTCCGTCCCCTGGTGCCCAGAGGTCCAGCCAGCCCCTCCTCGCGGGCCACGGGGAGCGACAGTCCTTGCGCATCCAGGACCATCCCTTCCTAGGAGGTGTGCCTGAAGTGGGCTTCCACTTGGGGCAGCCTGGTCCCATCTGTCCTCTTCCAATGAGCTTTTGGCTGCGCCCGCAGCTCCCACCACGTTTTGCAGGCCCGCAGGAACCTGCACTTGAGGTGACCTTGACAGGGCCGGTGGCCCATGGGGGCCCGGGGTGGACCGCGCCAGCCCATCCAGCGCCGCTGAGCTGCGCTCCCTGTTGCCCTGAGGACTTCCCCGTGGCTCAAGGCATCCAGGGGGTCTTTGCAACACGAGAGCCTCGGGTCAGCCGGGGTGAACCCATGCATCTGGAAGCTTCCCGCTTGCCCTGGGCGCCTTTTCAGCATCTAGTCCTCGGGCAGGTGGTTCCTGAAGAGGAACTGCCCCCACAGGTTGAGGAGGGGGCCCCGCCAGCCCTGATGTAGCGCACCGTCTCCTGGTCCTCCCTAGATGAAGATGTTGTGGGTGCTGCTGTCCTTAAGGTAGGTCACCTGCAGGTCATGGGCTGCCATATCTTGACTGGCTTTGTGTGTGTGTGTGTGTGTGTGTGTGTGTGTGTGTGTGTGTGTGTTGGCTTTTATTGAGATAAATTAACAAAAAATATCAAGATTTTACCAACCATCTTTTCTAAACTTTATACACTCATTAGAGACCCTGGTCCATAATCATGTACATCCAACATAACACAGTCCAACAAAATTAGAACCCCACTGGAACAACAACATCAACAAAACACGATAGTCATGTCTTTTGTTGTTATTTTTGCTGAGGTCAAAAATGTGGAAGAGAACTCTGAAATTGTAAAGCAGCGTATGTAAAGATGATATGGTTTCAGATGTTCTTGTTTATTTTGGATATTTTGCTGTACTATCTACTAAACATTTAGTGAGCAGTTGACTTTGTGTTTTAATGATGTTTACCAGTAACAAATGTTGTATAGCAGGGAATGAAATAAACTGTCTTGGATTTTTTTTGGAAATTAAATGAAAGAGAAGTGGTTTTAGATACTGATTAATAGGAGTTAATACCAGTTGTTAATATTTGATGATTATATTTGGATGGTTAGTGCATGAATTCATTATACATTTTTTCTACATCTGTGTATGTTTGAATTTCTGCATATATATATTTTTAAGTTACACCGAGTTTACCTCTCAGTTTTACTCTGGGCAAAAAATTCCAAAATGTGTAAGATTAAAAAAAACACTACTTGTTATTATTAATTTATTATGGTTCATGAGCCTAACATCAGAGGAGTAGTTCTGCAGATTATTGGGATAAGACAAAAGATCTTCCGCCAATCTAGAAATTCCTCTACACAAAATACAGGAAAGAAAGAAAGTGGTGTTACTATTATTGAATAAACATTAAACCAGACTGAGATGTTTATCACAGGCAATTTGCTAAAAAAAAGATTTCAAAGATAGAAGGAAATCTCGCCCTTTTATATAGCTGGGTGGATACACCTAATTACATTTGTGTTCTCAAAGTTAACCAGAACTAGTCAAGTAAGAGGACTCAGGAAAGAGCCCATGTGTCACTTGTAGAGCGTTGTAAATTTGCCCGGTAATTGTTGTGGCCATCTGTGTTGGTTAATTGCTTTTATCCAAAGGGAAAAATAAACCTCTCATATTTTGATGATGATGACAGGAGGTAAATATTAAAACTTGGAGCTTGGAACAGAGGTTAAGCTAGTTAGTCCCTTTTCATCCAACCTCTCATTGGAGACTAGGAGGTAGGTGTACTATTTTCCTTAATGATTGTATTTCAGAGAGGTGGCTTGCACGTCCTTAAGAAACATATGCTTGAGTGGTAAAACTGGAGTAGACTTAGGTAGCATTTTTTTAAAATTATATATATCTCAAAGGGCAGAGAATTTACAATTAAATGTTTCTGAAGGAAATACCGTAAAAAAGAGGGGGAGAGGGGGAGCTCTTTCTTGTTTTGCTTCAGGAAGAATTAAATTGTTTTCTTAATTTTCATTTGTAATTATCCTTACAAGATTGAAGCCAGGTTCATTTGATCTTATCTGGGTTGGCTCATGATTCTTTAGTAACCTGACCGCTGTGTTGGGGTCTGACTCATCTGGGGAGTCTTCACTCTTGTGTCTAATGGCTGGCTTTCTGTGGGCTGGTTGCTGGGGATAACATGTGTTCCTTTTGCCCAGGCTTCTTCCCAAAGCAATTGCAGGCCTCTAGGAGCTAGCAGAGCACGCACATTTCCTTGAGACTTAAGTTGAGGACCACCACTACATTTCTTCTACATTCTGTTGGTCATAGCAAGTCACAAGGTCAGTCTAGATTTAAAAGTTGGGGAAATAATCCCATCTCTTGCTAGAAAGAGCTTTGAAGTCACATTCTGAGGGGAGTGTGGATCCTGGAAAGGGAAAATGAAATGGTTGCCATTCTTTTGCAAACTACCGAACACATAGAGAATATACAATTTTCAAAGAGGTTTCATTGTGGTAGAGATAGTGATGACAGTTGTTTTATGTGATTCTCAGAATTCTCAGGCTTCCTTGCAATGAGATTGAAACTACTTACTTAATTCTGTTTAATGGATCGTTTGAAGTAACATATACCTGTCAAGGACTGATAGAGTCAAGATGAAGATATCCCTTCTTCATCGCTCTCTTTCCCTACCATGGCAATTTTGGAGGGCACCTGGCACGTTGAGTATAGCATCATAATTGAAAGAAGACTTCCAACTTGATTGAATAGGTGAGAAATAATTTTTTTTATTGTGAAAGCCACTGAGATTTCTGAGGTTCTTTTTGCTAACTAGTGAGATATATATTTCAAAAGTAGAACAGAAAGTGTAAAATTTTCAAGATTTTTCTAAGCATGAGATTTATTAGACCTTTCTCTTTTCTGTTTCATAAAGATTCACCAAGAGATGTTTAATAATGGAATCCCACCCAAATCCCACTTCAGTATTTCACTTAGTCAAATATATGACTGTGTTGGTTACTGTATCATACAATCTAGTGAGTCTACAGAATAAAATTCCTGTCTCCCTTTTTCTGCCTAGTAAACTCTATTTACCAAATTTTACTTCTTTACCTGTAGTTGTGCAATCTTATAAATAATAGTTTTATGGACTCTTCATCCTGTTTTGTATTTATGTGTCTGTCTCTGTGTTAAACTATAAACTCTGAGAACAAGAACCAATCTTATTACTCTTTGATCTTAATACTCATTAATTCCACATTACATAGATCAAGACTGTTATGTAGGAGATAAAATACCCAACAAATGAATACATTATTGTGTTTGAAGGTAGTTGTAAAAGTGTTAGACAATACATTTCAGGTTAGGCTAAAACATAAGTATAATAAAGTAACTTCTATATGTGCAAGATGTTTAGGTGTATATTTATATGTATATAAGTATGTATATAACCTAATCTAATCTACATATATTTAAATATACATATGTAAGTGATTTTAAAATAATTTTACTATACTTGAATTTAGAAAAATGAGTGTTAATGATGAAGCTATTAATTATATGAATAAACAGTATTCTATATAATAACCAGAAATTATGAGCAGCCATTAACATGAGGCATCAAAGGGGTGCCAGCTAAAGGAGCAGTGGTTAAATAGATTTTATCACTAGACAGATAATCTTTTAATAATCACCAATATATTGTTTGGATAAAAGCTGAATTAAATATTAAAACTAAGGCTGGGAAGCTCCCTACTTTATTTTCCCTTGCTTCTTTGCAAAGAGTAAACAAAAGAAATGGTTAGCCTTTTCAGGTATTCTAAAACAACCTAGGTCTGCTGACTATGTGGGGGATTCAGTGACTTTTTAATATATTCACAGAGTTGTGCAACCATCACCATTATCAATTTTAGAACATTTCATAATCCAAAAAGAAAGCCCAAAAGGCCACACTTATTAGCAGTCATTTTCCATTTCCCTCTACTATCCTAAAAGCTTTATGCAACCATTAATCTACTTTCTGTCTCTATTTATTTAGCTATTCTGGAAATATCATGTAAATAGAATCACACAGTGTATGGTGTTTCATGACTGGCTTTTTCACTTAGCAAAATTTTTTCATGGTTCATCCACCTTCTAACTTTTAATAGTACTTTATTTCTTTTTATTTTCAAATAATATTCTATTCTGGATATGCCACATTTTACTTCCCATGCATTGATTGATGTGTATTTGAGTTTAAACTTCTGGTTATTAAAATAGGTGTTTGAGAGGTAGATTTTTTTTACCTTCTGACCCCAGCCCCAGGATATCTTTTCTAACACCGCTTCTCCAACTCTGACACCAAGCAGGGGTCTGACAATTCAGTTCAATTCTAACACTATCTGGGGTTAACTTCCAACCCCATAAATTAAAGGGCTCAGTCACATCACATTGCCCCCAGTTCAGGATGCCTTTTGCAAGTCTCTGGCCCCCTGAACTGACTGGCTAGAAATCAGGGGTTCCCATGACTTGCTCATCTGGTTTAGTAATTTGCTAGAATAACTCACAGAACTCAGGAAGGGACTATCCTTATGTTTACCATGCTTTACAATGGATACAGATGACCAGCCAGATGAAAAATTAAATAGGGGGATGGCTGGGTGGCTCAAGAGGTTGAGCATCTGCCTTTGGCTCAAGGCATGATCCTGGAGTTATGGGATCGAGTCCCACATCAGGCTCCCTGCATGGAGCCTGCTTCTCCCTCTGCCTGTGTCTCTGCCTCTCTCTCTCTCTTTGTGTCTCTCATGAATGAATAATTAAAATCGTAAAAAAAAAAAAAAAAGAAAAATTAAATAGGGTGCAGTCTCCAGGGGTCCTAAGTGCAAGGGTTTCTGTCCTCATGGAGTTGGAGTATATCACTCTCCCAGAATGTGGATGTCTTTGCCTCCCTACAGACTTCCCAAACCCCATTGCTTAGAGGCATTTATGGTGGTTTCATTAGGTGGTGGGCATTACGAAGATTAATTAAATCATTGGCCATTGGTGATTAACTCAGTCTCCAGGGCCTTTTCTCTCCTTGGAGATAGGGGCTGGAGAATTAGAAGTTCCAAGCTTCTATCGAGGGTTAGTGTTTCTGGTGACCAGCTCGCATCCTGAAGCTGTCTAGGGGCCCATCAAGAGTCACCTCATTAGGGGATCCCTGGGTGACTCAGCGGTTTAGTGCGTGCCTTCAGCCTGGGGTGTGATCCTGGAGTCCCGGGATCGAGTCCCACATCGGGCTCCCTGCATGGAGCCTGCTTCTCCCTCTACCTGTGTCTCTGCCTCTCTCTCTCTCTCATGAATAAATAAAATCTTAAAAAAAAAAAAAAGAGTCACTTCATTAGAACAAAAGACATTTCTATCATCCTCATCACTCAGGAAATTGCCATCACTCAGGAAATTGCAAGGGTTTTAGGAGTTTTCTGCCAGGATCTGGGAACAAAGACCATGTATCTTAGACAACAGTGCTGCTTTGAATGTTTGTATATATGGTTTTTTTTCTTGCGTCAATGTGGTTTTTATTTCTTTTGAGGATATACATAGTTGAATTGTTAGTTTATTTGGTAATTCTATTTTTAACAGTTTGAGGAACTACGACATTGTTTCCCAAAGCAGCTGTATCATTTTATAAACCCGCCAGCAATATCTGAAGAGTCCTGTTTTTCCACATCTTTGCCGTCACTTGTTAGTGTCTTTTTGATTGCATTCCCCTAAGTGGCTATGAGGTGGAATTTCTTTGTTGCTTTGATTTGTGTTTCCCTAATGACTAGGATGCTGAGCATCTTTTTGATGTGCTTTTTGGCCATTTACATATCTTCTTTGGAGAAATGTCTGTTCACATCCTTGGCCCATTTTCTATTGGATTATTTATCCTTTGATTATTGAGTTGAATTGATTATATTTTCTGGATATAAGCTCCTTATCAGATATAAAATTTGCAAATATTTTCCCTCATTCTTTTTTTCCCCCTCATTCTGTAGGTTGTATATATATATTTTTTACTTTCTCAGGGATATGCTATATAGTATAAAAGTCTTCTTTTGATGAAGTGTGATGTATCTGTCATTTTTTTCTGTAGCTTGTGTCGTGGTATTGTAGTAAGAAACCATTGCCTAATCCAAGGTTACAAAAATTTACTCCTATGTTTCTATTTTAGCTCTCACAGTTATGTCTATGACCCATTTTTGTGTTAATTTTAGTGTATGATATCAGGAAGGGACCCGGTTTCACTGTTTTGATTGTGTATCTAGTTGCCCAGTATCATTTGTTGAAAGTGCCATTCTTGGCATCCTTATAAAAAAAATCAGTTGAATGAAAGTTCCTCAAGAAATGAAAAATAGAATTCTCATATGATCCAGTAACCACACTACTGGGTGTTTATCCAAGAATACAAAAACACTAATTTGAAAGGTTATATGCACCTCTATGTTTATTGCAGTTTTATTTACACTAGCCAAATCATGGAAGCAGCCCGTGTCCATTGGCAGATGAATGAGTAAAGAAGATGTAGTATATATACTATTCAAGCATAAAAAAGAATGAAATTTTGCCGTTTTCAGCAACATGGGTAGGTATAGAGAGTATAATGCTAAGCAAAATAAGCCAGAGAAAGACAAATACCATATGATTTCACTCATATGTAGAATTCAAGAAACAAACCAAAGTAAACAAAGTGGGGAAGAAAAAGGGGGAAAGCCAAAAAAGCAGACTCTTTACCATAGAGAACATGCAGATGGTTACCAGGAGGAAGGTGTGTGGGGCAATGGGTAAAATAGGTGAAGAGGATTGAGAGTATAATTTTCTTGATGAGCCCTGAGTAATATTTGGGACTGCTGAATCACTGTATTGTACATCTGAAACTAATATAACACTGTATGTTAACTACACTGGAATTAAAATAAAACCAAATAAGGGACGCCTGGGTGGCTCAGGGGTTAGGTGGCTGCCTTGGGCTCAGGGCGTGATCCCAGGATCCGGGATAGAGTTTCACATTGGGCTCCCTCCTGGGGGGTCTCTGCCTCCTCTCTCTCCCTTGTCTCTCATGAATAAATGAATAAAATCTTAAAACAAAGCCAAATAAATCAATTGACCATAAATGTAATCTTTTATGTCTGAATTCACAATTTCATTCCACTGATTTCTGTATTTATTCTTTTTTTCTTAAAAAATTTATTTATTTATTTGAGACAGAGAGAGTGAGCAAGGGAGAGAGCATGAGTGAGGCGGAGGGGCAGAAGGAGAGAGAGAAGGGGACTCCCTGCCCAGCAAGGAGACCAATGCAGGGCTTGATCCCAGCTCCCTGAGATCATGACCTCAGCTGAAGGTAGACGCTTAACTGTCTGAGCCACCCTTGTATTAAATTATTTAATATTGTATTAAATTATTTAAATACTTAAATACCCTTGTATTTATTCTTATATAAGTAAAAGGCTCTCTTGATTAGCTTTGTAGTAAGTTTTGAAAATGGGATGTGCTAAGTCTTCTAATTCAGTTTTTTCTATTTCAAGATTTTTTTTTACATAGATCGTTTGTAATTCCATATTAATTTTAGAATCAGCTTCTAAACTTCTTCAAAAAGCCAGTTGGATTTTGATTGAGGTTGTGTTAAATGTATATACCAAATGGAGACTATTGCCTTCATAACAAAATTGAATCTTCTTATCTATGAAAAATGGAAAGTTTTTCCATTATTTTGATCTTCATTAATTTCTTTCAACATTTTATTTTTTTTGAAGATCTTATTTATTTATTTGAGAGAACAAGTGAGAGTGAGAGAGAGCACAGAAGGGGAGAGGGAGAGAGAAGCAGACTCCCCACTGAGCAGGGAGTAGGATTAGAACTCAGTCCCAGGGCCCTGAAATCATGACCTGAGCTGAAGGCAAATGCTTGACCAACTGAGCCACCCAGGCACCCAGTGTTTTGACAATATTTTGTAGTTTTCAGTATATGGACAATCTCACTATGTATCTGTCATTTATTCTTTTGTTGCTGTTATAAATGAATTATTTTCTTGATTCACTTTGAATCATCAAAAATGAAGTATTCATTTTTAGTGCATAGAAATATTGGCTTTTATATATTGGTCTTCTGTCCTGCATACTTTATAAACTATCTTGGATTTATTTTTTTTTAATTTTTTATTTATTTATGATAGTCACAGAGAGAGAGAGAGAGAGAAAGAGAGAGAGAGAGAGAGGCAGAGACACAGGCAGAGGGAGAAGCAGGCTCCATGCACCGGGAGCCCGATGTGGGATTCAATCCTGGGTCTCCAGGATCGCGCCCTGGGCCAAAGGCAGGCGCCAAACCGCTGCGCCACCCAGGGATCCCTTATAAACTATCTTGGTTATTCTAGCAGCTTTCTTTATAGATTCCATTAGATTTTTTGTAAAGATAGAAAGCAGTCTGCAAATAGAAATCTTCAGGGAAAGCTTTCACTCATTCACTAATTTTAAGTATGGTGTTAACTGTGGGTGTTTTGGTAGACACCTTTTATCACGTTAAAGAAGTTCCTCTAATTGTCTAGTTCTAATTGAGTCAGTTTCGGTCATTTGTGTCTTTCCAGAAATTTATCCATTTAATCAAAGTTATCTAATTAATTGGCATGCAATTTTTTATAGTATTCCTTTATAATTTATTTCTGTAAGGTCAGTATTAATGCCCCTACTTTAATTTCTGATTTTAGTAATTTAAGTCTTCTACTTTCTTTTTTGTTTAGTGTAAAGTGTGCCAATTTTGTTAATTGTTTCAAAGCATCAGTTTTTGGTTTCATTAATTTTCTTAATTGTTTTTTAATCTCCATTTTATTATTTCAGTTATGATATTTATTTTCATCTTTCTGCTTGATTGCTTTTTTTACACTCTAGTGTCCTAAAGTGAAGGTGAGATTGTTCATTGGGCATCTTTCCACTTTTGTGATATAGACATTTATAGCTATAAAGTTCCCTCTAAGCACTGATTTAGCTGCATTCATAAATGTAATATGTATCCATAAGCTGTATCTATTAGTTTTGAAAATGTCTTCATTTTCATACATCTGAAAGCATTTTATAATTTCTCTTGTATTGCTTAATTTCCATATATTTGTGAGTTTTCTAGATTGTTTTCTGCTACTGATTTCTAATTTCATTCCATCATGTTTGGATGACATACTTTGTATTCTTTCAATCCTTTTTATTAAGGTTCATTTATGATGTATAATACTGTCTATCCTAGAGAGTACTCCATGTGCTTTTGAGAAGAGTATGTATTTAGGTGTTTTAGGGTATTGTGTCCTGTGGATGTCTGTTAGGTCTTGTTGATTTATAATATTGGTCAAGTCTATTTCCATGTGGATCTCCTGCCTACTGAGGTATTAAAGTCTTCAACACTATAATTGTGCTATTTTCTTTTTAATTTCTGTCCTTTATCCTAATATATTTTGAGATGAATATTTATTTGTGATTTTCCTGATGGGTTGACATTATTTTTAGAGCTCATCTAACAGTATAGACACTTCTACTTTCTTATAATTGCAGTTTGCATGAACATTTTTTAAATGCTTTCAATCTGTTTGTATCTTTTCATCTACAGTATGTCTCCCATAGACATACTGATAGTTAGACTATGTCTCCCATAGACATAGTTAGGTCTTTTTATTTTTATTTTTTTGATCCAGTTTGATTATCACTTTTTGATCAGATTGCTCAATCCATTCACATTATCATTGATAACGTTGGATTTATGTATGTCTTTTCACTTCAAAAAAATTGTCTCATAACTAATTTTTGATTAGTCTCATAGTCTAATTTTTGATTAATTTTTTTTTTTAAAAGCAGTTTTTTGGTTTTTTTTTTTTTAATTTTTTTTTTCTTTTTTTTTTTTATTTATCTATGATAGTCACAGAGGGAGAGAGAGAGGCAGAGACACAGGCAGAGGGAGAAGCGGGCTCCATGCACCGGGAGCCCGACGTGGGACTCGATCCCGGGTCTCCAGGATCGCGCCCTGGGCCAAAGGCAGGCGCCAAACCGCTGCGCCACCCAGGGATCCCCTGATTAATTTTTATTTAGTCTTCCTCTAATGCTTTTCTTTGCATCAGTGAATGTTTTCTAATGTAATATTTTAATTCCTTTAATGATTTTTCACTGTAGTTTTTTTTCAGTTATGTCTTTAGTGGTTGCTTCAGGGCTTATCACATTTATTTTAATTTATCAGAATCCACTTCAAATTTATACTAACTTAATTCTAGAGAGATATAGAAATGTTGCTCTTACATAATTCTATTTTCCTCCTTTTTGTGCCATTACTGGCACAAATAGATCAATGCATTGTCTTATGTATTAGTTTTATTATTTATTTATTTATTTATTTATTTATTTATTTATTTATTATTGGTTTTAAAGAAGCTAAGAGAAGAAAGGAGAGAAAGAATATGTTTATAATGTTTGTTATATTAAACTTATTTTCCATTTCTTATCCCTTCATTTCTTCCTAAGGATTTAGCAACTGTATGGTGTCATTTTCTTACTCCAAAACAGCTTTACTTTCACCCACCTTAAATAGCTTGAAGGTTAAACTGTTAGTGCTAAATATATTACTTATATTACATTTCTATTTGTTATAGGCCCAACAATATAATAATATATATATTAGAGCTGTGTGTATAGGTACATATATACATATATATATACACATATACATATATAAAATTACTTTTTAAATAGGAGAAAAGAGGTGCAGTAATAAGCATTTATATTATCTTCTAGAATTGCATAATTATCTTTACTGGTGGTCTTTGTTTTTTCCTGTGGATTTGAATTTCTGTCTGGGTTTACATGATTTCTACCTGAAGAACTTAGTATTTCTTGGAAGAAGACTCAGCTAACAATGAACTATCTCAGTTTTTATTTTGAGAAGTGTCTTCAATTCACCTTAATTTTTGAAATATACTTTTCCTGGATGTAGCATTCTTACTTGAAAGCTTATCCCCCCTCCCCCACCCCGCCCCCGTGTAGGGTAGTTATTGATTATTTTACCCATTACCTTCTAGATTGTGTTCCTCAGGAGAGGTCAGTTGTTAAATCTTATTGGAGGGGCCCATTGTAAATGATAACCTATTTTATCTTACTGCTTTTGAGATTTTCTATTTGTTTTTACTTATCGACATATCAATTATCATGTATCTGGGTGTGCATCTTTTGAATTTATTCTACCTGGAGTTTGTTGAGTCTCTCAGATGTGTAATTTAAACTTTTTAATCACATTTGGAATTCAACTATTATTTCTTCAAATATTGCCTTTCTCTCTCTCCTGTACTTCTGGCACTCTTGTTACAAATATATTAATTTGCTTACTGGTTTTCTACATTTCTCTGTAGCTAAATTTATTTTTCTTCTTTCCCTTTTCTCTTTGTTTTCAATGTGTAATCTTATAGATCTTCCAAGTTCACAAATTTTTTTTCTGCCACAACTCTTCTTCAGTGCAGCATTGTTAGTAAATTTTTCATTTAAGTATTTATAATTTTCAACTCCAGAATTTCCATTTTATTCCTTTTTAAAATTTCTACTTCTTTATTGTTATTCTCTATTTGGTGAAACTGTCATTATGCCTTCTTTTGATTATTTAAACATAGTTTTCTCTCTGTTTTGAACATATTTATAAAATCTACTTTGCAATTTTTGTCTGTTAAACCAGCATTCGGGTTCCCCTCAAATGCAAAGCTGTATTGCCTTCTCTTTTTTTCCTGTGTATGAGTCACATTTACCCAATTCTTTGCAAATCATATGTTTTTGTTGAAAAATGGACACTTCAATGCATTTTAGCAACTCATGACATTCATACCCTTCCCCAAGCCCCTGGGACATTTTGTTGTTGTTAGATAATGTATTGTAGCAGCTTTTTTGCAACATGGAACTGAGTAAAATGAGACATGCTGCTCATCTGCCCCACCTAGAGTGAAACTGTAGCCCTAGACTGGAAGTTGATGGAGAAGCGAGCCCCATCTTTGTGATAGAATCTATTCAGAGTGGAGTTTTTGTCATACAGCTCTGGGCCTGGGGATGGGAATGGCTTATGGCTCAAATACTGTAAACTCACAGTGCTTTTATTGAGATTTATTTGTTTTTTTGAATGAAATTTTAGCCATTTCTTATATGTCATTAGGATTACTTACAGAGATTTCAGTGGTTGTTTTATTATAATATTCCCCACAAAATAATTGCTTAGCTAAGAACAGTATTTGCCCAACTCCTATCACTGTTATTCTGGAAATCCCACTACTTTACTTTTCTTATATAAAAGAAAACAAATATAAAATTTAAAGGTATCTGCACTATGATATTTTTCTTTCCTTGCTATTCTAAAATAAGTTAACTGACTATTATTTAAACTATTTTCTTAAGTATTATTAGTTGCTACACTACAATAGCTATTTTAGTTTGCTAGGTAGTCTCTGGCAAATTAATATTCTAATATGGGAAATATTGCTTATTAGTACAGTTGATTGTTTAACCCACACAGTATTCATATGGGTTCCATAAATTTTTATTAGAATGAATACCTTTTGGTCTTTGGCTTAGTTTTCTAAGTAAGATTTTTTTTCATTTTTGTGTTTTTGGGAGAGCTTGCTCTTATTACACAAAAAAGTAGAAAAAAGATTAAAAGTATTAGATGTTTAGTTAAAATGTTTACATTCTTATTTTCAGTATGTGTCCATGTAATAGAAAATTCAATAGGTAAAAATAGAATGTTTATCACAAGAACATATGCTAATCTTTTCTAGATATGAATGTGATATGGGAAAGAAGAGTTCTTTTGAAACCTCTTTAAAAGTGTTCATATTTTAATCTATTTGAAATTAGGAAATAGGCCTCTCTAAGGCTACCTTCAGGGATTTCTACCCTCTCAGGATGTGAGTGACAATTTTAAGGCAAAATGATATACACAAATTTCCTAAAGGAAAAAGAAAAATTGTAATTAATTAAAATGGCTAAATTATTTGACAGCTTCAAAAGGAATTTCAATTAAAATGATAAATTAACAAGATTTTTGAGCAACATTACTTTAGAATTCAATGTAATTACTGGTGTGAGAAACAAGAAACTTGCCTGTGGTGCCACTTTAACATAGATTGTGTATTTATTATAATATATATGTGTGGTTTGGCAAACTAGAATATCAGATTCATAGAATTTTAAGAACCATTAAATGCTAGATAAGGTAATGTCTTCAATGGTCAACTCTTTAACAGAAAAATCCAAGTTTCAGTGCTCTAACAAAATAGGTATTTATTTTTTTTCTTACTCCTGTGAAGGTGGCCAAAACAGGAAGCTGATGTTCCTTTATATGGTCATCCTTCCATATTGTTGTTTTAGTTATTTACTTTTTTTGACCCTGCCCCCCCTACAGAACTTCAGTCTTGAGCTTAAGGGGAAAAGCATGGCTAACCATGTTGGAAGTTATATGGCCAGGCAGAAAGTGACCCATTTTATTTCTGGTCACATTCTATTGGTACATTGTTATATCTAAATTCAAAAAAGAGGCTGAAGTATAAATTCTATTTATGTGCCTTAGGGGAAAAGAAAATAGATCTGGTGAGCAGTTTTCCAGTCTGCCACATACTATGGTATCTGGCGGCTTGACGTGTAGAAAGAAAAATTTTAAATCATCCACAATTCAGAATTCGCATTCCACGGAAGCCTGGAAAATGATTGTGATATTTCATTTTTGTTCTTTACATGCTTCTGCATGCTTTAATTCGAAACTGTTTCTTGATTTTGGTAATTAATAACCAGGGGGTCATAAAAACAGGAAATGTGACCACTGGAAGACATGCTCCCTCCTTCTGCAGAGGTGAACAAGAAAGAAAATGACTAAGTCACAAAGCTAATTAAAGATACTAATTTTTTAAATTCCCAACTGACAATAAATAGTTAAGACAATATAAGATAATACGTAGAAAATCAGATTGGTCAGAAAGACATGAATTTTACATTTGGGTATACCAAAAACTTGGTGCATCAATCTGGATTATGATCTTAATCTTGCATCTGAGACCCCACCTAGGGACAAGAGATCAGAATTTGTGGGAAATCTCCCTTATGAAATTGAGAATCTGCAATTGAGGAATACATTTTGGACTCTGAGAGTAATTGTGGCAGTAAAAATTGTGACAGATCTAGTTACAGAACTCGGTTGAGGGTTTGATATGTGCTCTGAGTATACAGATGCTATTCATCTTGCTCAGGAATGAAATGATTCTAAACTGATAAGAAGAAAACTCAGCTGTGTGTTCTTTTAATAAAAATGTTAAAACAAATTTCAAATCCCAGGGTGAAGAATGTCAGTAAATCTAAGCAGAGATTTAATTTTATTTCAAACATGTAGAGGGTCATTCTAAAAGTTTATTTTTTAG
Organism: Vulpes lagopus; assembly: GCF_018345385.1. Lineage (NCBI taxonomy): Eukaryota > Metazoa > Chordata > Mammalia > Carnivora > Canidae > Vulpes > Vulpes lagopus. Next base: position 47,951,675 of record NC_054839.1, read on the forward strand.
AGAAAGCTGTTCTCCTTAAGAAGAAAAAGAAAGGGGACACCTGGGTGACTCTGATTGAGCATCTGCCTTTTGCTCAGGTTGTGATCCCGGGTCTGAGATCGAGTCCCTTGTCAGGCTCCCAATAGGGAGACTGCTTCTGTTTCTGCCTATGTCTCTGCCTCTCTCTCTGTGTCTCTCATAAATAAATAAATACAATGTTTTTAAAAAAAAGGAAGAAAAAGAAAAAAACAGAGGAAAAGTGGACAAACTGAGAAATAGAAAAATGGAAGTAGCATCTCGAGCTTATTTTTTCCTCATTGAATACTGTTAATAAAAGTGTGGAGAATCCCCCAACTTCCCAAGATAAAAAGGTTATTTTTGAACCTTATCTTCTTCATCAGTAAAATGAAAGATTTGAGGAGAACTTCTAAGTTTCTCTCAAGATCTCTCATTTTCTTATCTCTGAACCTAATTGCCCATATCTTAAACCACAAAAATAGAAGAAAGCATGAACATAAAGCAAAATGTATTCATATTCTCAAAAATTACCTTCTAATTTCACTTATCTCTTAACTCCTCCTGTGCATTGGTATCCTTTGAAAATTGAAAGTATGTTTAAAATAGGATTAATTTCTCAGTTTGTTCTTATTTGCCTATTGCAAGTGGCCAGGATAACTCCAATTCCTATCCAATTCCTGAACATGAGGAATACTCAGTCTGTTGCTTTATGAAATTGTCCCTAGCGGTGTTCCTGGTATCAAAGACATACCCAATGAGTCACCTTATCTTTTCTAAAGTCTGAATTTAAAGATGGGAAACATTTATAATATTATATTCTATAGGAAAATATAGGTTTATGAATTAATATGGACTAAAAGCTGAAAAATGAATAATCTGCAGTGAATTTACGATAAAAGCATATTCAATAATGGTATTTTTCTTATACACTGTTCAATTTATATTTAGATTTTAGTATTGACCAGCCTCTGTAGCTTTTAGAAAATTACATAGAGGGTAATACCTTCTCCTTGATCTGAGGCTTAGGTCTTAAGGCTTGAAATTTGATTATCCTTATGCTCCTTGGTTGGTGTGGTTATCAATGTGATTAATAGAAATGAAATATAATCATACTGTTTATAAAACCAACCAGTGATTTTCTACCTCAAAAATTCACCAGTTGGCTTCTCTGAGCAAGGCATTGCTTATTATTTCTTTTAATTCTATATTTTTTCCAATTATCCATCCTTTTAAAACCCAGTGGTCAACTTATCACTTCCCTGTTCCATTTCCTCCTTGATGGCAATATTAAATCAATACTAAATCAATATTGAAATCACTGACTCTATTATATTAATTAATTATGCTGAATTATAAGTTTTATAAGTATTTAGTTCCTACATTTTTTTTTTTAACTCTGGTGATACCGAGATAAATGAGATATAGTTTCTGATGACTCAATTTAGGATCAAAATAGACATTTTAACAGATAATTGCAATGGAATGTAGTGAATACTATGAAAGAATATATTCACCCTTAACTATGGAAGCATCTGGGATTGCTACTTGAACAATAGTTTCCCAGATGGATTATGAGTATCCCTAGTAGGAAATAGTCAGAGAGAAAGAAAAGGTCTATATTCCAGGGAAAGGGAGCAAGTAAAGCACAGACACTAGCAGCTAATAATACCATATGAGTGCAAGCAGTTTAGTAGAAGTAGAATCACCTAGGGGAAATAGTGTGCTGGAGCTGATTGCTACTGGCTCACGAGAATTAATTGTGTCCATCTTTTCCCAGCATTGTCTCTAATGATATCACTTTGTTAGCTTGATAAAGGCCATGCCGGGTGTACCAAGACATCAGTGCTTTGGTAGCAAAATGTTTTTAATAGAAGTGCACTATAGGATTTACTCAAAAAGCATGCAAATCTATGACTGAGCCACTATGGACATAGTCCCAAAAGTCTGTATTTCTGACAAGTTCACCAGGGAATATTTATATACTCTAAAGCTTGGGAAGCATTGACAACTATATGATGGGAAACTGTTGAGGATTCGGACTCTGATGATCTGTAGTAGGAATGAAACTGGTGACCAGGAAACTAGTTATTTTGTGTAATTCATGAAACAATGGAGGAACTTTCTTTCTTTCTTTCTTTCTTCTTTCTTTCTTTCTTTCTTTCTTTCTTTCTTTTTTTCTTTCTTTCTTTCTTTCTTTCTTTCTTTCTTTCTTTCTTTTTTTTTTTTTTTTTTTGGCGGGGGAGTCCTAAAATTGATTGCTAGAGAGGCATTGAAAAAGGAACACTTCAAAATCAGATGTAGTGCCCATTTTTTCTGAGCAGTTTCAGAAGTAGAAGAAAAGTAAAGAGGGATCCCTGGGTGGCTCAGCAGTTTAGAGCCTGCCTTTGGCCCAGGGCATGATCCTGGAGTCCCAGAATCGAGTCCCACATCAGGCTCCCTACATGGAGCCTGCTTCTCCCTCTGCCTGTATCTCTGCCTCTCTCTCTCTCTCTCTCTCTCTCTCTCTCTCTCTCTGGGTCTCTCATGAATAAATACATACATTTTTTTTTAAAAGAAGAAAAGTAAAGAAGATAATTTGGAAGGGAGTCACTTAATTTTCCCCAGGTCCAACTAGGTGCTTCTTACAGCATGAGGGAAGAAGGAACTGTTTCTCTGCTTTATTATAATATAATGGTAATGAATGTCAAATTCTGGAATGCCTATAGGAGAATTTAGAGGAGAGGAATGGAGGACCTTCAAATTATGGGCGCAGACTATACCTGGTTGAACTACACAATGTATTGCTTTGGCAATATGACAAGACAGTGCTTAAGCCAGGCTGGAAAAGAGCTGTCAACACTTTATAAACTGTTGAAATAACTTCTTTATCAGTAGAGCATTGCATTGTCTCACCATTTAACTTTCACAACTTTATCTTCTTTGAACTATTTAATTTCTTATTATGATCTTGAGTGCTTGGCAGATAGATGTGTATAAAATGACATAATGGACCTTTTATGGGCTATTCAACTGGTGATCTTTGAACTCATATTGCTAAGTAGTCTGTGGAAAAATAAGCCATTTTAGCACAATTTTAAAGGCAATCTGCATTTCAAAACCACCCTGATGGTGTATTTATTGGTTCTAGTAAGACATTATACATTGTTAAACTTTTAAAAAAATGATATGAGAATCTGTCAAGTTTGGAAAGGAGTGATTATATTCCATTCAGGTCACTGGCCATAAATTTCATGACTGAGTTCTGGTATATTACCTTTCTACAGTCATTTTGGTTGTACTCTAGGGGTCTAGAAAGATTCAAATTAAGTAAACTGGTAATGTAACTATACTCCAGATGAATTGGTTTAAACAGTAAAACCATAGATTGAAGAACCATTACATAAGTAAAGATGAGGATGTCAAGTACTTGCCTTTAGAAGTATAAAGTTTCTGAATGTCTGTGTCATGGGGTTGGAGATACTATGTAGTTATGTAAAACTCTTCTTCTCTGGGGGCTCTTGGGTGGCTCAGTTCGTTGAGAGCCCAACTCATGGTTTCAGCTCAGATTGTGATCTCATGGGTCATGGGATTGAGTCCCTTGTCAGGCTCTGTGCTTGGCAAGGAGTCTGCTTGAGATTCTCTCCTTCTGCTCCTCTCCTCATAGGCATGCATGCATGGGCTCTCTCTCTAAAATAAATAAATAAATAAATAAATAAATAAATAAATAAATAAATAAATATTAAAACAAGCAAGCAAACAAACAAACAAACAAAAAACCAAAACTCTTCTCTGGATAATCCTTCACCACTAAGGGAGGGAATGGGCCAGGATAATATTATTTTAAACTGTCAGTAGATTACGAATACCTAGGAGAAGTTTAGAAAAAAATCATGTTAAGAACTGTAAGAGTGTCTGGGTGGTCAGTCGGTTAAGAGTTGGATTCTTGGTTTTGGCTCAGGTCATGATCTCAAGTTTCTTGGATCAAGCCAGAACATTGGCTCTACACTCAGTGGGGAGTCTGCTTCCCTCTCTCCCCCTCTGCCTCTCCCCCAACTCATTCTCTCTCTTTCTCTCAAATAAATAAATAAATCTTAAAAACAAACTACAAAAAGTCTGAGATTTTATCATACTTATAGCTGAAAAACCATCCTGCCACAGATTCATGGATGCCAGCAGAAGATAGCTCCTGGGTCAGAGAAAAAGGACTATATTACTCACAATCCAGTGGGCACCATGAATTTCAATTTTTACTTGGTTTCCTATGTACCCTGTGATGGATAGACCCTAAGGTGGCCCTTTACCCCCAAACAATGATTCCCACCTCCTAATGTTCAGACTTAGGTGTAGTTTCCTCCCCTTGAGTATGGGAGGGATCTATGACTTGCTTTTACCCAACAGAATATAATAAATGTGATAGGATGTGCTATTATATTATGGTTAGGTTACATTATATGGTGAAGTTGATGACATATCACCCTTATAATTATATTACCTTAAGACTCTATCTTGGTAGATTGGAGCGGGAGACTACTCCAGTTATGAGGAGCAAACTACCAGGTTAGATAACCCACTTGTCAAGAAATTGCAGGTGGCCTTTATGAAGTATGGGCAGCATCTAGTCAACAGCAAGTGAAACCTAGGGTCTTCAGTCATATAACTGCAAGTAACTACCAGTAACCTGAATGAAAGTGGAAGCAGATTCTTACGTCAAGCCTCTAGATGACAAGGAACCCTGGCTGGTACCTGGATTGCAGTCTTGTAAGACCCTGAGCAAAGGATCAAATTAAGCTGTGCTTGAAACTTTGACTCATAGAAAGTGTGATATAATAACTGCATTTGTTTTAGGCCACTATATTTGTGATAATCTGTTATGTTACTATAGAAAACACTGCTGAAGTCTCATGGAAGCAATGCAGAAACAGACGTAGGTGGATGGTACACACATAGTGGGTTCCTGTCACAGCTAATGAACCCTGAGATTAGGAAACTCTAATCTCCCATAGGGGATTTCTAGCAAACATGTTTAAACTTTCTCTTTAGAAGGACCCACTACCTTTATAATGCTGGATGACAAACAGATCTGCTCTGTGACCACAAGGAAGACACAGTCTTCATTTTCCAAGGCCGTTTGCTTTTCCTCGAGAACATAGTCCAAGACAACTGTTGTCACAAGTTTCACCATGGAGAATTGTTGCCAGTAGCTAAGAGGTTCTTTTAGCATTCTAGGAGAATTTCCATATACTCAGCAGTATATAGTTGTGTGGAAGAGACCATAGTTATGTCTGTCTCATCCATTCCAAAAGGTCCATTTGGGGCCATAAAATGGGATAAAAGTGACTGAGCCTATTTTATAAAATAATATTTAGTTATCTGAGTTTTCCCCTTGATAAATTTAAGTTATAGTCACTCCATTAATGTGCGGGTAATATTCTGCTTTGGTGTAGAACAGCTATGGGAATGTGCATGAACTTAAACATGTCCATAAAAAGATAAAGGAAGAATTTTATCCTCTAACTGCTTCAAATGTAAAGAAGATATAGATGTATTATCCCCTTTCCAGTACTCAAAATTTTGGTATTTAGATATATATACATAAGAATCTAAAGATATTACAGACAGTAATACACTTCAGTAGAGTCATTTCAGTTAAAACATTTTTAAGCTATAAATACTTTTCAGTTTTTCAAGAGTTTCTAATACTTTTAATACAGAGAATTAGTAGATCGTGGCATGATGGATGAATTTAATTTTGGCGGTACTTGATCATGAGGGCTGAGATATCAGACTAAATACATGAGAGTTTATTGATGTGAGAGTATTCACTCATGATGCAGGATATAAGATTCAATGAGAATCTCAGGAGATGATGTGAACTTTACTGGAATAACTCTCAGAAGTATGGAAAAAATGATAGCCAAAGTGAGCACCCAAGAATGGAGTTACTCAACTTGTACCCTCAGAAGAAAATTAAAAAATGGATGATTTGGAGGCTAAGGGAAGGGGTTATTAAAGTTGTTTGAAATTCTTTCCTAGTTTCTGGACCTAAGAAAATTTTAATTAAGGGTTCACTTGTAAAAGAGAATGTTAGGTCCTTTGACAAAAGAATTCTGTAATACTTTGGCCATGCACAAGATAATGATTCACTCTGTCTTTTCCCAGTCATTTACTCAATATAAATTTAAAATGGAAAAAGAGGAATTTTCAAACATTTTAAGGACTAATGTATTTTGGTATTCAGAGATTGAAAGCATCACTGTTTCCTTTTTTTGAGTGTGACATATGAGGGCTAGTTAGTAAGTCGAACAGTGGGTAATATGCAGCTCATATTGAATTCACTGGCCCATCCTAATTGCCTAATGTAAGGTTAGAATAGACAGACTTGATTGTTAGTGCAACCCCCACATTGGGTACTTGGCCTATGAGGTGAGAACTATATAGTGGAGCAAGCCAACTTTGAGCCCCTGCAACTGCAACCACCGTCAAGTACAAGGTAGTTTATCAGCAAAAGTATTACAACCTAGAGAGGATGAAAAATTAGTACCACCTTTAAGGATTTAAAGCCTTGGTCTTCTTCATGTCTCCAAAAGTTCACCAATATTCACCAATATTTTGCAAAACCAAGTGGATCCTTAAAGACGACAGCACATTATCACAAACTGAACTAGTAGCACCCTCCAATGCAACTGCAGTTCCCAGCTGTGGTATTTGTGCTAGAGCTGAGGTAACCTGACACCAGTATATGGAGCAGTCATAGATTTAGCAAATGTGCTCTTTTCTATCCATATTGAAAAAAAAGATTTAGAAACACTTTGCATTCATGTATGGTTGTCATACATACATAGATAGACTTCAGGTCTATGTTAACTCTTGTGCCCATTAATAGTACAGTCCCCAAAGATTTGGTCCATCTGGATATCAGGCTGAACTTGATACATTGAATATATAACAATTTATTAAAATGCTAAATCAACAACAAGTGGCTGACAAATTGAAGACCTTGGCAGGCCATGCATATTCTATTTTTTTTAATAATAAATTTATTTTTTATTGGTGTTCAATTTGCCAACATACAGAATAACACCCAGTGCTCATCCCATCACGTGCCCACCTCAGTGCCCGCCAGCCAGTCACCAGTCACCCTCACCCCCTGCCCTCCTCCCCTTCCACCACCCCTAGTTCGGGAGAGATAAACTCTTTTGAAGTTTCAAGGACTGACTATATCAGTAAACTTTTTAGGGCTCACTGGCCAGAGGTTTTCCAGGATATCCCATCCAAAGTAAAGGCATCTTGCATCCCTTTCCAAGCAGTCCTGTGATTTGGACCAAACAACTGACAATTTCTGGGTTACTAGATATATTAGTGAAGTTTATGGCAAGTGCTTGTCACAAAATAATATCCTGTGGTTCTATATTAAGGTTATTTCATTTGCCATAGAGAATTTTATACCTATTGAAAAGAACTCTAGTAAGTGAGCTCAGGAAGAGATGGAGTGTCTGGCCATGGAACATGTGATATATGTTTGGAACTGTCCATAGGAAGCTGGGTTCTGGAAGATCCACCAAGTCATACAGTTGGTCAAGCTTTGCAATAATCAGTGTTAGTTGGTAGTGGTATAAATGGAATTAAGCATGAGTAGGGAAGAGGACATGAACATGTACCATTAACTTGGTAGCCCAGAACCCATGCCATTGACAGCTTATGCATCATTGCTCCTTCCTCAACTCACACTTATGGTATGTGGAATTTTATACATCCAGATGCTGAGGTAGAAAGAAGCTTGAGCTCAGTTCTTGGATAGGTCAGCTAAGAATGTAGATGTAAGGCAAAAATGGATAGTAGCTACACCAGAGTCTCACTCGTGGGTAGTTATGAAAAACTTTGTAAAGGAGATTTTCCTGAGGCAATATACCTTGTTATCTGCTGTGTTTATTTTTATTTATTTATATATTTTTTATCTGCTGTGTTTAGAAGTGGTTATAAGTTAGAACATATACTGGCCAGTGAATATGGCTAATAGCCTGACCTACATGTAACTCAGGCCACTGGGAAAAGACTGGAAGATTACAGACAAAGTCTTAGATAATAAAAAAATATGCAAATGTACATATGCAAGTGGGCATAATATGTGAAGTTCTTTTTATCATATTAATATCTTCCAGAGAGCATTCATTATAGGAGTCAGATTATACAACCAGTTAAGATGATTCTTCACCTGTTGATGTTAGTGAGATTTCTAATATCAGCCACCTGGTACAGTGGACAATAAATGAAAGTTGGCTATGGTGACAGTAGCCTGATACCATGAGCTCCCACTTAAAAAAGCTGATCTAGCTTTTGCCATTGCTGAAACCTGTCAGTAATAGAGAGGCTAAGCCCCCCATGTGGCACAAACCCTTATGAAGATAAATAAGCTCCCACTTTGGCAAGTTGACAACACTGGTCCCATTCTACCCTAGAAGCACCAGTGATTCATTCAGACAGAAAAAGAGATATATTCTGGGTATGGTTCTGTCCTTCCTGCCTGTGGGGCCTCAACTAACACTACTATTAAAGAGCTTACAGTACATTTGATTCAGTGGCATAGGGTTCTATAAAATATCACTTTTAACAATTTTTATATAAAAGGATGTGGGGGAATGAGCCATGACTGTGGCATCAACTGGTCATGTCTATCATATGACCTAGAAACTTGGACTGATAGAAGATTGGAACGGTCTGCTGATAACAAAGTTGAACTGGCAAATCAGATGTAATAACTTTAAGGGGATGAGATATCATCTTCCTGGGTGCAGTATACATCTTGAGGCAAATATGTTTATATGGGCTGTGTACTTAATAGGAGGAATTCATGGATCTGACCTTTATATGGAAAAAATAATGGCCAACTTTCCTATAATTTCTGGTGGTGCCTTAAGGAAGATTTGTTTCCTATCCCTGCAAATCTGGGTTCTGCAAGATCAGAAACTCTAAGTCCCAATGGAGGAAAGGTTTCAGTCAAGGGGAACAGCAATAGTTCAAGTGACCTCTAAGAGACTGGTGCTGTTTGGTGAAGAGTGTGGCTTCAGGTTAAAATCCTGTATCATTAGTGAAACGCTGGGACACCTGCACCCCAATGTTTATAGCAGCAATGTGCATAATAGCCAAACTGTGGAAGGAGCCTCGGTGTCCATCGAAAGATGAATGGAGGGATCCCTGGGTGGTGCAGCGGTTTGGCGCCTGCCTTTGGTCCAGGGCACGATCCTGGAGACCCGGGATCGCATCCCACATCGGGCTCCCGGTGCATGGAGCCTGCTTCTCCCTCTGCCTGTGTCTCTGCCTCTCTCTCTCTCTCTGTGTGACTATCATAAATAAATAAAAATCAAAAAGAAAAAGAAAGATGAATGGATAAAGAAGATGTGGTCTATGTATACAATGGAATATTCCTCAGCCATTAGAAATGACAAATACCCACCATTTGCTTTGACGTGGATGGAACTGGAGGGTATTATGCTGAGTGAAATAAGTGAATCGGAGAAGGAGAAAAATTATATGGTCTCATTCATTTGGGGAATATAAAAAATAGTGAAAGGGAATAAAGGGGAAAGGAGAGAAATTGAGTGGGAAATATCAGAAAGGGAGACAGAACATGAGAGACTCTTAACTCTGGGAAACAAACAAGGGATGGTGGAAAGGGAGGTGGGTGGGGGGTGGGGGTGACTGGGTGACGGGCACTGAGGGGGGCACTTGATGGGATGAGCACTGGGTGTTATGCTATATGTTGGCAAATTGAACTCCAATAAAAAAAAAAAAAGAAAGAAAAAAGAAAAAAAAAAATCCTGTATCATCTTTCAGACCCAATCATAGTCTTTGCTTGACCAGCCTCATGGGAGAAAGCCCTACCCACACTAAACTTAGTGCACAGCCATGCCTTATAGTTTTCTGGAAGGCTACTTTGAAGTACTCTACTCCCTCCACAGGCCAGTCTTGTAAATTTATATTCCTAAACTAGTCACCTCCATTCAGAGTCTTTCTAATCAAGGACCTCAACTGAGACACTTTTCCTTCACCTCCTTATCAAAAGATCTTGACAAGACACTTTTCTCCTCTTTGACTCTGCACTTTTGGTATGCCTACCTTTTCTTTCTCTTGTAACCCCTGACTCTAAAAAATGGCAAGAGCATCTTGTTCGGGACTCCCTGACGGTAAGACAGTTTCCCCATAGGCACTAATTTACTTGATTCTCACCTTGTGCCCTTCTGTTGGGGAGAAATGGAACCCTGGGAAGCCAGCACCTACTTTTTCCCTTGCTTACACTATCACATCCAATGAATAAAGGCTCAATTGTTCCTTTCAGTTTGGCTAACTGTCCTATCACCACGTTGACACCTGACAGCTCAATACCTGAGTACTTGAGACTTCATGCAAAGGACTCAAAGACAATGCAAGAGCCACAACTTGTCAGGGCTAACTGATCCTGATCATCAATAGGAGGTCGAACTGCTGTTGCACAGCATTGTCATGGAAGAATGTATTTGGTACCCAGATAACCCAGTTGAATGCCTTTTGGTACATTCTTGCCCAATTTTGATGGAAATTGGATAAATACATTAACTGCAGCTTGAGAAGGGCATAATGACTCCCCTGGGCATGATGGCCTGTGTCATGTCATCAGGGGAATAATATAAGACTGGCATAGGATATACTACAAGCTGAGGGGGAGAGGGATTGAAAAAGAAGAAGGAGAAAAGAAGACAAGTGTAACACATTGGGAGGTATAATTTGTTTTATTAATATACTTTTCATATTCCCCATGGACAGAGGCATGTTTGAACCCTGGAAAAACTGTTGCCAAACGTGTATATGAAGAGGGTCTGAGCAGTGCCAGGAATGTACTTTGGTGGGAACTGTGATGTATCCTGGATTCCTACTGAAAAAAAGGAGAGGAGTGTGGCTGAGAGTTCTATTGGAAGGTAGCCCTCAGTACCCTGCTCCTCCAGGGGTTGTTGGCTTGGGCTTCCAGGCTTCAGAACTGTGGAAATATTTCTGTTGCTTATAAGCTACCCAGTCTGTTATTCTGCTATAGCAGCCTGAATGTCCTGAGACAGCAGGTTTTACTTGTTTATTGAGATGATGAGTTCTAGAAATTTCCTGCAGATAAAATTAATTGTAGGAATACATAGTTTCTCAATATTAAAAGTTTCTTCCACTGGGGACCAACTTCTGCCTGTGGTAAAGATAAAGTTATCCTTTTAAAAAAATTGGCAAATCAAACAAATGCAGATTTCAGGAAAATGTCAACCTGGAAACACCTTTATACTGTACTATACAGGTCACACACAGACAACAATGAAAATAATAACATTTGTAATTGATTTATTCTTATTATTTTAAGGAGGAAACAATCTGTAGTTCAGATTTTCACAAAATAACCTTATCACAAATTAAATCTTAGCTAATATATGGGTTTCCAGGGCCCAATTCAGGCCAACTAGGAATGTGTGTTTTTAATAAATGCCAAATGTAATTCCTATGAAAGTTTGTCTCATTTTCCTACTGCTTCTTCCTAATCTTAGTCTGGAATTCTAGTACCTTCATTCTCCTTTAAGATGATGTTGTTCCCACTGCTCTGACCTGAGTAGAAGGGTGACTAAAGACAATGCCACACTTTCCTATTCTGTTTTCAAACTGAATTATCCACCATAGTTCACCAGTGTAAGAGTGTTATGTGTGCAATAATAGCCTTTTGTGAAATTTGGGGATTATCTTTAGAGAATTATTATTTAAGGGAAAATGACTTCAAAAAATATTCTAAACTGTTTAAAATTTGCACAGTGATCCCCCAGTGGGATTCCGTTGTTCAAAAATGTATTTTCCCACCTTGAGATATTCCTTCTCTCTCTACTTTGTAAGCAAACTTCCTTCTTCAATCTTTCTTTTCTTTTTTTTTTTTTTTTTACTTTTTCCCACACGTTGAGAGGCTCTTAGAATTTATGTATCTGCTCCATTCACTTTTACCTATTAGGGTTATCAGTAGACACCATAATCTATAACAGTACATGACCCCACTCCTGTCTGCTATTCACAATGTGTAATGAGCAGAGTAGGAATATATTTATACATGGGTAGAAAATATTATAAATTTCAGGGGTAGCACGTAACTATTTGGTATTTGTATATATTGTGAAATGATCATCACCAAGAAATGTCATTATCATCCATCACCATATACAACATAGTTTGCATTTCTAACATTTTTAGGCAGAATTACATAGTGAATATAGCTGTATCTGTCTTGTTTTGACCATACAACTAAAACGATCAGATGAGTGTTGAGTATCACACTCAGTGATGAAATCTTAGAAATGATATCATTAAAGTCAGGAATAAACAAGGATGCTCATAATCTTGAACATCATTTAACATTGTTCTGGAAGTGCTGACAAATGCAATTAGAGATAAAAGAAAGAAATACACTTTAAAGGAGGGAGGAAAAATTTCATTACTTAAGGATATAATCATAACCTGAACCTGTAATAGACTCAACTGAAAAATTAGAGTAAACAAAAAATGAGGTATTTTATTGATTTTAGCATGAATATATAAAAGTTAACACCAGTTAAAACCAGATAAACTATAATAGAAGAAAACATCACTTATAGCAACAACAAATTAAAATATAAAGATGAAATATAATACGAAATGTAGAAGTTTCTAAGTGGAAAGAAAAATCCAACTGAGTTGTAAGAATGGCTGCAATGAATACAGCTATATCTTATCAAATGGCAAATAACTAAAATGTTAAATATTCCAATGGTTAATAATATAAAAGTTCCAATTCTGCCTCAATTCACAAATCAAGAAATGAACATAATTTTAAAATTATTGAAAAATGAAATGAATAAAAATAAAATTATTTTTACTAGGCACAAAGATTCTAATTAACTTCAGAGAATATATGTGATCATTGCCAATACACATGGAATGCTGATATATTAGTTTCCTATTGTTGCCATAAGAAATTACCAGAAACTTAGTGGCTTAAAAATATAAATTCATTATTTTGTAGTTCTGTTAGTTAGAAGTTTGACAAGGGTTTACTAGGCTAAAATCAAGATATTAGTAGGGCTCCATTCTTTTCTGGAGGTTTTAGATGGATCTATTTCCTTGTCTTTCCCAGGCTCCAAAGGCAGCTTATATACCTTGGTTTGTGGCTCTTTTCCTCCCTTTTTTTAAAAATAAAGATTTTATTTATTTATTCATGAGATATACAGAGAGAGAAGCAGAGACAGAGGCAGAGGGAGAAGCAGGCTCCCTACGGGGACCCCGATGCAGAATTCGATCCTAGGACCCTGGGATCACCACCTGAGCCAAAGGCAGACGCTCAACCACTGAGCCATCCAGGTATCCCTTCCTCTGTCTTTAAAGCCAGCAATGGCTGGTTGGGTCCTAATGACATCAAATCATTCTGACCTTTTCTTCTGGCTCCTTTTTTCCATATTCAAAGACTTCATTTAGGTTCAACCATATAATCCTGGAAAATATCTCTTATCTTAAATATATCTGACTAGGAACTTTAAGTCCAGATTCTTAATGATGCTTTGCTATGAAACATAACAAATTTACAGTTTCCACAGCTTTTAGGACATGAATATCCTTGGAGGGGATATTATTCTGTATACCACAATTGGCAAATTCTATTCACTGTACTTACTAACTCACATATTCCCCTCATTCATTTTTTTTCCTTCTAGTCATACTTAGAAGGTCAAAAAGATCATGTGTGAATGTACTTTATAAACTGTGAAGCACCTACTAAAATACAATATAATGAGTGTTCTGCTTGTATTATTTATATATTAACTTATTCTCTATCAGTAATAATTTCTTACTTTCACATTACTCAGGTAACCTGTAGTATATGCCACTAAATGTAACAGCCAGCAAAAGAAAGATTAAACATATTTTTGTTTATTTGTTTTGGGGTTCTTTTGGTAGTAAAAACAAACAAAAGGAGACATTCTTCTTATTTTACTAGGACAATGTCTTATTAAACCATACCGAACTCCTTTTCAATCAAATAATTTCAGTTAAAGAAAATAAATTCAAATTGTACTCTATCCCATTAAATAAATACATTGATTTTTGGTATTTTAAGTGAGCAATATTGAATAAAAAGAAAATGTATTCTGAATGTATTATATATACTTTCAGGCAAATTAACATAGTGCAATTAATTGTGAAATAGTAATGTAACTAAACTAAATCACAATGGACAGAAAAATTAAGATCAAACATATGTTCAGCTTAAGTAAAGAAGTTTTTCATTTATATACTTTTTATGAGTAATGTGCAAGATAGAGAATTTTCAACTAATTTCCAAGTACAATTATTGGTTTTTTTGTATTATAAATGAAATGACTTTGATGGTTTAATTCTCTTGTATGAAATATATCATCTACAACTATAAAATTGTTATTTCTATCCAAATTTAAAATATCAGAAATAAGCAGACTGGCTAAAGTCCATCCTTTGATCCAAAGAATATGTTAAAAATGTAATTGCCATTGTTCATTCAACTAGGTCTTCTCTCAGGATATTCAGTAATACTCATTGATTGACATAAAGTAAGCATTTTGAAAAATAGCATGTCACATTCCTGAATGAGCTTGTAAGATAACTTTACATTTATCAATTTTTCTTCCTAGAATGATGTTCTTTTGACTAAGGAAAACAGTGAAGAAATGTTGATAACAAAAAGGAAAAACTGCTTATAAAGCAACTCAATATTTTAGTGATTGACCATCAGAATTCTCTTTATAATCATAAAATTAGTCTTGAAGTCTCCCTGGTTACACATGTCATCACTGAAGTGAAATATTGCAAAATGGTGCAATTCTAAGAATTATGTAAAGAACAAAAGCAAGGAAGTAAAGAAGGAAGGAAGAGTCGAGAAAGAAGGGAGAGAATGAGGGAAGGAGGAAGGAAAAGAGGACTTTAAACTTGACATTGTTTTAATGCTTAGTGGTAAGAATACAAGTCTCAGGTGTGTGATCTCTCAAGTCCCCATAATCATATTTAGAAATTGTTAAATTCTATCTAAATGGCCTCAAAGAGATCAACCAGTGGAGCATATACTTGTATATCTCTATCTTTGGTTGATTTAAAAGTAGTAAAATATATGATCCTTGTCTAAAAAACTACTTTCTCCACAGGAAGACAAGATTAGCTTACCTGAAACCACTGAGGAATAATGAAATTTTAAAAAGTGAAAACATTGCAAATGATAAATTTTGTGTTTTAGCCTTTAAATACTATCATATTCAGAAAAAAGAGAAACCCCTCCAGACTGGATTATTCAAATGTATTTCCATAAAAACAACAACAACAACAACAACCAGTGAGGTTTGTTTGCATCCTAAAAATTTGGTAGCAACTGAATTGACAGAGAGATGGAAATAATTTCTAGGCAGGTGAAGTGAGAGGCCATGACCTTCTGGCTAACTGGCAAGACAAAGTGGGCATTTGTTAGTAGCTCTGAACTAATTTGTCAGTGATTTAAGTCAAATATCTTATAACTAAATAATTGACTTGAACCTTCTGGTAGAGTTTGGAAGGTGTGTGTGTGTGTGTGTGTGTGTGTGTGTGTGTGTGTGTGTGATAGAAATCCACAATCATCTTCACCTTTGGCCTTCCATTTATATTCAGGTAAAATTTCATTATAGTAAATTTTCCTTAAGGGACCTGAGGTTATATAAGATCTAGCATCTCAATTCTATATGAAATTATTTCCAGGGCTTGCAATGTTGCTTTTATTATTTTCTACAATAAATAATTCTGGATAACAAATATTCTCAGTCTTTTTCCATGCCACATTCTCCATGAGGAAAAACTATCTGACTTTTGCGGCTTAGGGTGTAATTTTTACATTATGTATCAGTAGCTGCAGAGTGTATTAAATCAGCAAAAATAAAATTGACATGGATCATTTGAATATTACTTAGGTTTGTGTTCTTTTATGCTCATCGCAAAAGCTAAGTATTACAGGAAAACAAAATTATTTTAATAATTGTCCAGGAAGCGATGGTATACAGCTGCCTCTTTACTTAATTAGGACCTGGTTAGTGGTAAAACTTTGTTTGAAAACCTGTGTTGGACACCTGGGTCGGTCAGTGGTTGAGTGTCTGCCTTGGGCTCAGGGCATGATCCCATGGTCCTGGAATCAAGTCCCGCATCGGGCTCCTTGCAGGGAACCTGCTTCTTCCTCTGCCTATGTCTCTTCCCCTCTCTCTCTCTCTCTCTCTCTCTCTCTCTCTCTCTCTCTCCCTGTCTTTCATAAATAAATAAATAAAATATTTAAATTTAAAAAAAACCTGTATCAATTCAACTCTAGTGATATTTGTTAACCACTATGCTATACCAAAAAGGGTGTCATTCTAAAAACTACTAATAGCATATATTTAATAGAGCTTTTGTACTTATATATAAAAGTTATTTTATACAGTATCTCATTTGATCATCATATTTATCCTGTGAGTAGCTTGAACTCTTGCCCCCCTATTCACAAGAGCAAACTAAACTAAAAAATTAAGAAAAGTAATGATTTTTTTATGATGTGCTATTTGTCTCTGAGGGACCATACATAGGATGTATCTTTATTATTTACTATTTTAATTTCCAAATTGGTTGAACTTAATATAATTTAGTCTCTTAATTTAATATATATTTCTGTGAAAGAGAAAATAAGTTAAAACTAGAAATAATTAGTGAATTAAAATATACATGCAATTAATTAGAACTGATAACATTCTCTTCTGTATCTATACTGAACATACTTTTCTGATTCAGTGTTTGAGAAGAAACACACTTACTTTTTCTTTTTTTTTTTTGCAAAAAAAAGTTAGTTCAGTTAGTTAGTTCAGTTAGTTAGTTCAGTTAGTTCACTAAACTAAAATGAACTAACTAAAATATTTCCTTATTAATATTCTGCTTCAAGACTTAAACTTTGGTGGATCCATCAATCCTAAGCTATAAGTTCTGTCATAATCTTTCAATCTTAATCAATTCTGCACTTTATAAGACCAGAAAAAGATCTTCAACTTCAGTAGCCATTAGGTACATGCAAATTAAACCACGATAAGATGCTACTATACATCCATTAGAAATGCTAAAATATAATGACAATATCAATTGCTGGAGAGGATGTGAAGAGACTAGGTCTCTTGTAAGCTGCTGTTAGAATTGTAGAATGATATAGTCATTATTGAAAATATTTTGCAAAAAAATATTTTGCAAGTTACTTACAAAATTAACCATACAACTCAGAAATGATACTCCTGATAATGTATCTTAGAGAAATGAAAATCTCTGTTCATACAGAAACTTGTACATTGATATTCATAGCAGCTTTATTTTTAATATTAAAACCTGTGACTAAATATCGTCTCCTTATGTCTATGGAAAGGACTGCTAAGACTCTATGTATGTTGTCTTTTATTACATAAATTTAAAAAGTCTAGCTCTGCTTAATCAGCAGGTTATTCTGCTAGCCTTTTTGGAAGTTACCCACAGACATAGTTAGTATTTGGGTCTTGATTATTTGCTAGGCACTAGGGATACAAAGATAACAGGCAAAAGTGGCCTGTGCTCTCATGGAGCCTGGAGGTCAGTAGGGAGAGCATGTGAAAAACAGGCAAATCCACAAATAAATAAATAATTGTAAAATATATTACCATGAGAGTAGCACCTAAGATATTTTTATTTAGAACAAGGGTTGGCAGATTATCATCTGTTTGGTTAAAAAAAGTTTTGCTAGAACACAGTGGCAATCATTTGTTCACATATTCTATGGCTACATTCATGCTTCAAGGGCAGAGTTGGGTAGTTGCAACTGGGAATGGCTTACAAAGTCTAATATACTTGCTAGCTGGACCTTTAAGAAAAAATTTGTAGACCTCTGACTTGGAGTAAAGATATTTTGAGTCTCAACATTTTTATGTTTTCCTCTTTTAGCAAGATCATATCTGTTAAAACCAGGTGTTGAGAATTTTTAAAATGATGTTTTAAAGACTTGTCCAATCCTCATATAGCATATCAAGGCCTAGGTCTGGTGGTCTGTTATTATATGATAGTGTATTCTAATTACAGCCAATTTATGCACCTGAAAGTAGGATGATATGATTTTGAACACATAGGAGAGACCCATTAGTAGATCTCAAAGTCAATTTTTCTGGTTATAACCATAATTTTCAAAAGAGTCAAAGAGACTAGGGCAGAAAAATAGTTATGGGGATCCCTGGGTGGCGCAGCGGTTTGGCACCTGCCTTTGGCCCGGGGCGCGATCCTGGAGACCTGGGATCGAATCCCACATCAGGCTCCCGGTGCATGGAGCCTGCTTCTTCCTCCGCCTGTGTCTCTGCCTCTCTCTCTCTCTCTCTGTGACTATCATTAAAAAAAAAAAAAAAAAAAAAAAAAAAAAAAAAAAAAAAAAAAAAACCCACAAGATTAAAAAAAAAAGAAAAATAGTTATGAACTTAATAAAGGCAAGATTGGCAAGACTGCATATAAAACCATTGTTTCACTTTGATATCGACACATATACACACACACATTTATCTAGTTTATTGTTTATGGTCACCACTTTGAAAAAGTTTGAAAATCATTTGTTTGTTTGTTTGTTTATTTATTTATTTATTTATTTGAGAGAGAGAGACAGACCTCAAGTGAGGGGAGAGGCAATGGGAGAGAATCTCAAGCAGACACCCCACCCCACTGAGCAGGGACCCCAATGTGGGCCTCCATCCCACCACCCTGAGATCTGACCTGAACCAAAATCAAGAGTCAGATGCTAAAATGACAGAGGCACCCAGGTGCCCTAAAATTTATCGTTAGATAAATTACAAAGCCTGTAGCTCAGGTATTGTGAAGCATTAGGGTGATGAAGTTATGTATCATTGTCTAAGTTCTCACATTATCCTCATGGGCCAATAATTGGGAGAGGGAAGAGAGTGGAGGATATTTAGATCAGACGGGTTTTGCATCCCTTCTGATTTAGGATTCTGGAAGGAGATCCCTTCAAAGATGTCCTCATGCAAACAACCAAGGGCATGGCAAGGAGTCAGAAAGCCTGGAAGTGTATTCTGAATATATTTATTCTAAAACGTGCATTACTGTACTAGAGTGTGGATGAAGGTGAGCTGAGTCTGAAGCAATATACTTGTTTTCTCAAGGCCTGCTTGTAGCATTCAATTTTATTCACATGATGCAGGAAGGGGTAATAGAATTATTGAAAGGCCAATAGACTTTTAAGAGGACTGAATTCAAAGCAGACAGCCTACCATGTTCAGCTTTTGAGACTGAAAGTGGATGGCTAAGGTGTAGTCCTATCATATCCTTTTCCTTCTCAAAAAGCCAGATGACAACAGTGAACCAAAAAATGACCAATGTAGCTTGTAGGACAGACCAGCCATGCCGCAGGAGACAAGTGCATTTCTAAAGGCTATGAAATGAGTCTAAGAATTCTGATTTTCTGTTGCAATAAGATCAATAAAATTGTATAATTAATGCCCTTAGTGGAGGATCCAGGTGTTGTGAGGCCTAATACTTATATTATTTTGGAGGTATTCCTTAAGAAAAAGAATCCAAAGTTGTAAATCCTCGCCTGGGGCTCATGTAGATGAGAATCCCAAACCATAAGATTCATTTTCTTCCCACTAAAGCTGCCTTTGTAATTATTTCTCCAATGTATACTAAGGCATGCTTAGAAATGATGAAGCATGGGTGGAAAATTGAAATACTGAGAATGTGCTTGAGGTTAGCTAGCAAAAAAAAGTCTATTTCTTTAGGCTAAATTTAACAGGGTTCACAGAATCTTACATTTTGTTTCATTCCATGCTACTCTATGCAGTAACAGCTTTAAAGATCAGATGTTTTAATAAGAAATATGCAAACCACATTTTATTTTTACATTTTTAGTATGAGTAAATTTGAAGACTTAACCCATAGAATAATTGGTAGATCATAAATATTTAGTCTTGCTTTGTGGAAGATGACACAGGGTAAGAAAAACGTAGTAGAAACGGTTGTCGATTCTCAACCAATCGTTATTCCCAATCTTCCCTTTCTTTTTTCTTTCCTTTTTGAAATTAATTATTTTATTTTAATTATTTTATTTTATTTCATTTTATTTTTTTGACTTGAAGATGCTATCTACCAGCAGAAAGTCTGAAATTGCCAAGCCCTCACTTTCCAAGCCAGCTTTGAAGCTAGGGCAAAGGCATATGGCATAGTCCTCTACTGGCAAATGTGACTTTGGAAATATGATGAGTGCACTCTGGGAAATAATTTCAAATAAAAAAATAATTACAAGAAACATCCATAAGCCAGATGCCATAACTGGATTTAACATCTGAAAGTGTCATATTGTCCTGCAGTCTTAAAGAAACAACCTAGATTCCAAACCATTATGTTCAAGTTTGCAGTACCAAAACAAAAGAAAACCCTAAGAACCTGGATAACTAATATTATTTGTAAGGTGCTGAATTGACTATTTCACCTTCGAGATATGGAAATTTACAATTATAAATTTCCTCAGTGCTTTAGTTTTAACTCAAGTATTTTCTCTCTATTTTTTTTTTTTTTTGTGTGTGTGTGTGGTAGAAAATATTTAATGTGAGATCTACCCTAACAAAATTTTAGGTGAATAGTATTGTCAACTATAATTATAGTGTTGTACAGAAGATGTCTAGAACTTTTTCTTATATGATTGAAAATTTATACCTAGTGAATGTCAACTTCTCATTATCCTTTTCCCATAGATCCTAGAAACCACCATTCTATTTTCTGCTTCAATGAGTTTGTCCAGTCTTGTAGTATTTGTCTTTTAGTGACTACCTTACTTTCTTAACATGGTGTCACGTGGATTAATCCTTGTTGTAGTATGTGACAGGATTTCCTTTCTTGTGGCTGAACAATAATCCATTGCATGCATATAGCACACTTTCTTTATCCATGGCTCTGTTGATGGACATGGTTGTTCCACCTCATAGCTATTGTGAATAATGCAATTAACATGGGGATGTGGATATCTCTTTGAGATCTTAATTTCAGTTCTTCTGGATATATATGTAGAAATGAGGTTGCTGGGTTATATAGAAAGTTAGTTTTTAACTTTTTGAGGAACTTCCATAGTGTTTTCCATAATGGCTATGCCATTTTCCGTCACCAACAGTGTGCAGAGTTTCCAATTTCTCCACATCCTTGCCGATACTTGTTATTTTTATTTTGATAATATTGTCTTTTCATTGTGTTGATTGTGCAGAAGTATTTTGTGTGTGTGTGTGTGTGTGTGTGTGTGTGTGCAGAAGTAATTTAGTTTGACGTAGTCCCACTTGTCTATTTTCTTTTTATTTTTGGTGTGCTTGATGTCATACCCAAGAAATCATTGCCACTGAAAATGTCAGAAAGTTCTTTCCTTATTTAAAAAAAATTTTTCCCTATGTTTTCTATCATAAGTTTCACTGTTTTAGGACTTACCTTTAAATCTTTAATCATTTTTTATGGTATAAGATAAGAATCCAGTTTCATTCTTTTGTATGTGGATGTCTAGTTTTTTGAACACCATTTGTTGAGGAGAGTATCCTTTTCCCATTTTGTATTCTGGGCACCCTTGTTGAAGATCAGTTGACTCTGCACACATGGATTCATTTCAGGCTTTTCATTCTACTCCATTAGTATAAATGTCTGTTTTCATGCCTTTAGCATCATGTTTTAATCATGGAAGTTTTGATACATATGTTAAAATCAGGAAGCGAGATTTCTCCAGCTTTGTTCTTTTACAATAGTTTTGGCTATTTGGGATACTTCCTGGTTCCATATGAATTTTAGGACTATTTTTTCTATTACTATAAAATATGCCATTGAGATTTGGATGTGAAATGTTGAATCTATCGATTTCTTTGGGTAGTATGGACATTTAAACAATATTAACTCTTCCAATTCATGAATATGGTATATCTTTGTCTCTTCTTTAACTTCTTTCATCAGTGTTTTATAGTCTTCAGTGGACAAGTCTTTCCTCTCTTTAGTTAGTTCTGAACGGTTTAGTTTAGTTTAGTTTAGTTAGTTTAGTTAGTTAGTTTAGTTAGTTCTGAACGGTTTAGTTTAGTTTAGTTTAGTTAGTTTAGTTAGTTCTGAACGGTTTTTTTTAATGCAATTATACATAAAATCAGTTTTTAAATGATTTTTTTGTATGCCAATTTTGTATCCTACAGTTTTACTGAATTTGTTCATGAATTTTGACAGTTTTTTGGTGGAGTCTTTAGTATTTTCTCTATATAAGATCATGTCATCTACAAATAGAAACAGTTTTACTTCTTTCTTTCTCATTTTAATGCCTTTTTACATTTATCTTGCCTAATTGCTCTGATTAGGATTTCTTTTTTTTTTTTTTTAAGGTGTCAACCTTTCTTTTTTCTTTTTTTTTTAAGATTTTATTTATTTATTCATGGGAGACAGAGAGAGAGAGAGAGAGAAAGAGAGAGAGAGAAAGAGAGAGAGAGAGAGAGAGAGAGAGAGAGAGAGGAGTCAAAGACACAGGCAGAGGGAGAAGCAGGCTCCATGCAGGGAGCCTGATAGATTCAATCCCGGGTCTCCAGGATCACGCCCTGGGCTGAAGGCAGGCGCCAAACCACTGAGCCACCCAGGCTGCCCTCATTAGGATTTCTAGTGTTATATGTTTAACAGAAGTGTTGAGAGTGGGCATCCTTGCCTTGTTCCTCATTTTAGAGGAAGAGCTCTCTTTCACCATTGAGCATGATGTAAACTGTAGGCTTCTCACATATGGCCTCTATTATGTTGAGGCACATTCCTTTTATATACTGTTTGTTGAGGTTTTTTTTTTTATGAAATGATGTCTTATTTTATCAAATGCTTTTTTGCGTCTATATTGAGATGATCTTGTGATTGTCACCGTCATTGCCTTAATGTGGTATATCACATTTACTGTTTGGGTATTTTGAACCTCTTTGCATCCAGGGATAAATCTGACTCAGTTGTCATGTATAATCCTTTTAATGCTCCGTACATTTTGATTTGCTAGTACTTTGTTTAGGTCTTTACACCTATATTCATCAGGGTATTGGTTTGTGATTTTCTTTTCTTATAATGTCCTTTCCAGTTCTGTTATCGGGGTAGTGCTGGCATCATGAAATGAGTTTTTTATTTAATCTTTTTCTTCATTACTAGTCCGTTTATATTTTCTATTTCTTCATGATTCAATCTTGTTAGGTGGTTTTTCTCTAGGAATTTTTCCATACCTTCTAGATAGCCATTAATGAATCAGTTTGTTGATGTATAATTATCCATACTAGTCTCTTTTGATTCTTTTAATTTCTATGGCATCAGATTTAATGTCTTCTTTTTTATTTCTAATTTTATCTATTTGAATTTTTTCTTATTCTAACAGTTTAGTTAATTTTGTTGGTCTTTCCAAAACCAACTCTTTTTTTCATTGATCTTTTCTATTGTTTTTCTGGCCTCTGTTTCATTTATTACTGCTCTAATCTTTTTTATTACCTTCCGATAACTTGGGCTTATTTTGTTCTTAATCTGTTTTTTTTTTTTTTTTTTGAGGTGTGGAGTTAGCTTGAGTTTTTTTTTTTTAATGTAAGCATTTACAATAAATGTAACATTTATTCTCACTGTAACCTTCTTTCTCAGTACCTCTTTTTGATGCATCCTGTAAGCTTAATATATTTTTTCTATAGATTTTTTCTGATCTTCCTTATCATCTCTTCTTTGATCTATTGGTCATTCAAGAGTGTGTTAATTTTTATGTATTTGTAATTTTTCTAGTTTTCCTTCTGTTGTTATTTTCTGGTTTCATTCTATATGGTTAGAAAAGATACTTTATGATTTCAATCTTCCCACATTTGTGCATTGTTTTTTGACCTAACATGTAATCTGACCTGTATAATGTTTCATGTACTCTTTTTTTTTGTTTTGTTTTTTGTTTCATGTACTCTTAAGAAAAATATATATTCTGTTGTTGGGTGGAATGTCGTATTTATCTGTCAGGTAGATTGATTTTAATGGTGTTGTTCAATTCCACTCTTTCCTTATTGATTTTCTATCTAAATGTTTTACCAATTATTGAAAATAGGATATTGTAGTCTCCTATTGTTGGTTTTCTATTTCACTCCTCAGATCTACAGTACTTGCTTTATGTATTTAGGAGGTCTTATCTTGCACATATATTTATGATTTTTACATCTTCTTATTAATTGGTCATTTTATCTTTATATAATGTCCTTTTTCACTCTGGGAAATTTTTGACATAATGTCTATTTTGTCTGGCACAAACATAGATATTTCTACTGTCTCTTGCTTATCATTTGCATGGAGTATCTTTTTCCTTAATGGTCAGCCTGTGCTTGAACTTACATTGAAAATGAGTCTTTTGTAGAAAGTATATAGTTGTATTTTATATTTTTAAAAATTTGTTTAACCATTCTCTTTTGATTGGATAATTTAATTCATTTATATTTAAGATAATTATTATTTTTTTAAGATTTATTTATTCATGAGAGACACAGAGAGAGAGAGGCAGAGACATAGGCAGAGGAAGAAGCTGGCTCCCTGCAGGGAGTCCGATATGACTTGAGCCCAGGACTCTGGGATCATGCCCTGAGCCAAAGGCAAAAACACTCAACTGCTGAGCCACCCAGGCATCCCAATATATTTAAGATAATTAATGGTAGGGAAAAACATTATTGCCATTTTATTGTTTTCTGTCTATTTTGTAGTTCTTTTGTATCTATTTTCCTCTCTTGAAATGTTTCTTTGTATTTTGTTGACTTTAAGTGTGTCTGTTGACATGCTTTGGTTCATTTTTCTTTTTTTTTCTCTCTTTAATATATGTTTTCTTTGTAATTACCATTAGTCTTACATAACATGTATTTTAGTTATAATAATCTAGTTTAAGCTGATAACAAGTTTAATCTCATATAAAAACTACAATCTGACTCCCCTCTATCACACTTTATATTATTGTTTTCACAGTTTGCATACTTTTATATTATGTACCATTAACAAATTTTTGGCATTTTAATTATTCTTAACATTTTTGTTTTTTAAAATTTTTGTACCAAATTAAAAGTGGGGCAGCCCCAGTGGCACAGCGGTTTAGTGCCGCCTACATTCTGGGGTGTGATCCTGGAGATCCGGGATCAAGTCCCATGTCAGGTTCCCTGCATGGAGCCTGCTTCTCCCTCTGCCTGTGTCCCAGCCATTCTCTCTCTCTCTCTCTCAATAAATAAATAAATAAAATCTAAAAAAATTAAAAATAATAAATAAAAGTGATTTATACAGTATAAATCTCTTTCAATTTGGTAGTTTGGATCATTGGGCTTTTTGAATCTGGACATCCATATCCTTCCCTAGATTAGGGAAAATTTCAGCCACTGTTTCCTCAAATAAACTTTCTGCCCCTTTCTCTCCCTCGTCTCCTTCAGTGACTCCCATAAATTTTATTTTGGTCTCTTTGGCACTATTTCTGAAAAGTCCTTTGCTTTTATTCCCTTTTTTCTTCATTTTTTTTTCTTTGCTGACTGGAAAATTTCAAATGACCTTTTATCCTTTTGTTTGCTCAAGTCTGTTGTTGAATTTTTCAGGTCATTTATTTCATTTTTCAGCTCCAAATTTGTTTCTTTTTCATATTTTCCATTTATTGAAAGTAACATTTTGTTCATGTGTCACTTCCTTGAACTCATTCAGCATCTTTTTGACAGTTATTTTGAAGTTTTTGTTCAGTAATTCATATCTTTGTCTAGTAATTCATATATCTCCTTTTCTTAAGGATCTATTTCTGGAATATTTATTTTTTTCTCTTTGTTGGGACATTTCTTCTTTTTATTTGTGTTCATTGTAACTTAGTATTGGTATTCACATATTTGGGAAAAATAACCAACCAACCAAATAGCCACCTTTCCTAGTCTTTAAGGACTTCTTAGAAGGAAAGACCTTCTCCAATCAGCCCAGCTGGAGATACTGGAGGCCTTTCGAACCTTTTTTTTTTCTTTCTTTTTATTTATTTATTTTTAAGATTTTATATATTTGGGGGAGAAAGAGAGAGAAAGCGAGAGAGAGAGAGAGAGAGAGAGAGAGAGAGAGCTGCGTAAGTTGGGGAAGGGGCAAAGGGAGAGGAGAGAATGGATCTTGAGCAGACTCTGCACTGAGTGCAGAGCCTGGCTCAGGGTCCAGTGTCTCGACCCTGAGGACCTGAGCCAAAACCAAGAGACCAATTCTTAACCAACTGAACTACCTTGGGGCCCCTCACACCTTTTCCATGGATATGTCTTCTTTGAATTTGTAGATTCCTTAGAGGTATTTGCCAGGTTTTTTTTTTTTTTTTTTTTTTTTAACAGATCATAACCTCTTGCTCCCTTTGGTATCTCTCTCCTATACCATGGGTCCTCTGAAGCAGCAACATGCTGCTCTATGTTTTTTGTTGTTGTTCTCAAAGTTTCCCAGGCATCTAGAGTATATGCATTCCTTTAGTGACGAATATTGGGTTAGACAAAGACTGATTCCTCAAAGATCCCCCTGAAAAGCCAGGATATTACTCTTTACTATCTCTGGTGAGGGGAGACCATTGAGCTCTATTGGCCTCTGTCTTGTATACCATTGGGCCCTCTGGAACCCCAGCATGATCACCTGATCATTTTTGTCAGGGGCCTTCAGACATTTAGATTTTGTTGATTCCTGTCTATACTCAGAGGTAGACAAGACAGAAGCCAGTCCCTCAAGGAACTCCTCTGAAAAGCTAGTATATTGGCTATCCGGTCCAGTCCTCCCTTTCCCTCCCCAGGGAGAAGTTAAGAGCTGGGAATTTTCTCCTGATCATGTGAAACTGTGTTGGGGGGATAGAGAATTTTCCCTGTCAGCTTTGATTTGGCTTATTTTTTCACCTGCCTGGGGTGTAAGAGACTCTTAACTGGTTTATGGATTTCACACAAAGAAAGTTGGTGTGGGTATTGTTGAATCAGTATCTTCCATGGGTGGAAGGATGATCTGTGGCTTCCTATTGTGCCATCTTACTGGTATCACTGTATCTAATCTCTTGTTGCTGGAATATTTTTAACTACAATAGGGAATTTGGGGTAAATTGCAAAGAAAATGCATCCAAAAAAGGATATGCTTCCATATAAAGACTGTTATTAAAACAAAGTATTAAACCATGAATTTAAACAAAAAATATTTGGATGCCAAGGAAACTCAAATAAGAACTCCTCTCACACTTTTATTCAACTCAAACAAACTGATCAAGTAGATAAATTTTCAGATATTTAGCAACATGGGGAAAGAGATGTTTTTCAGCTTCATGATCCCCCTTTATAATCTCAAAGTAACTAATGTCATTTCATGTCAATTAAAAGTATGAATGTAAATGTGTTAAAATAGATATCTTCCTCCCCCACCTCAGAAATTCTACAGTGTGCTTAGAAAAGACATTTTTGCTCAGCTCTGTTTCAGGAACATGTCCGCATAGGGAATCCAATGCTCTGGGACAAATGCATCTGATGTGCTATGTGTTCTAGTGCATTTTATTAAAGGTACTATGTCATAGCTGGGCTCTTGATTCTAGACCATTCTTTTATCAAATGCTCCTGAATATCACCACATCATAATCTTTTTATACAACAGGTTCCTCATGAAATTCTTTACCTCCATTAACTCTGTATTCTTATAGTTTTCTTTAGAATTCCTTATTTCTATGATCTTGCTGTATCTATGCAGATTTTTCCTTAAAACTTGTGGGAAAACACCTAGCACTATGGCTGGAACATTGCTCAGAAGCAATGAATGCTTGCAAAATCCGTTTTTAAAATCTCCATCTCATACTGAAAGCTCTTTTCCAGTCAAGCTACTCACACTATTTCAAAAACAAACTGCGCTACCATTTCTTGATCACCTCTACCACTTTTTCTCTGGCATCTTCTTTGTGCATCCTTTAAAATCCAGCTTGAACTATATGTCCTCATGAAGCTTCCCCTTATTACTCTCAGTGAACTATACTTCCTCTGAATGGGATCATTTATAATATGTTCTATGGATTTGAGGCCTCACTCAAAACAAAGTATCACATTAGAGGGTAGCATTTCATTTCAACAATGGTCTCCACTTCTGTATTGTAAAGATAATGTCTCATGCTTCTGTGTCCTCTCATATAAATCTCTTTATAATTTAAAACTTGTAAGTCAGGACACATAGATGATTCATTCATTCAATAAGTGTAGCATTATTTTGGTCTAGGCAATGGATGCATAATTTTAACTGCTCCTTCTACAGCATTTGCCATGTGCCAGAAACTATTTTAAGTGCTTTAAGTTTATTAATTCATGTCACCTTCATAATAACTTTATCAAATAAGTGCTATTTATTTAACCCAAATGTAAAATTATAGGCAAGGAAACTAAAGTGTTGAGGTATTATATGACTTTTCTAATTTCTACATATAGAAAATATGTCATTGAGTCAGCGTTTGAGCCCAAGTGATAGTTATAACATCTGTGCTTTAACCATTATTCTATGCAGTATCATTAGATGCCAGAAATATTTATATCTTAAAACCTTCTTTGTACTCAAGGAGCTAATATATCTGGAAAGAGAGAGAATGATGTAAACATGTAAGTACAATATTATATCTTAGGTTGTAGGATATCAGTCTATACAGGCATACCTCAGAGATACTGCGAGTTCAGTTATAATCTACCACAGTAAAGCGAATGTTGCAATAAAGTGAGTGAAATGAGTTTTTTAGTTTTGCAATGCAAATAGAAGTTATGTTTACATTACCTGTTGTCTGTGAAGTGTACAATAGCATTACGTTTGAAAAAACAATGAAAATACCTTAATTAAGACTACTTTACTGCTAAAATTTGAAAACCATCATCCGAGCTTTCAATAAATTGTAATCATTGATCGTAGATCACTATAACAAATTTAAGAATAATGAAAAAGTTTGAGTATTGTGAAAATTAACACAGTGTGACACAGAGACATGAAGTGAACAAAGGCTGTTAGAAAAAATGGTGCCTATAGACTTGCTTGACACAGGGTTGCCATGAACCTTTAATTTGTAAAAAATGGAAATATTTGCCATGAAATGATGCAAGTCTATATAAAGAAGTTTTACATCAACTAGGGGGATTTCTGATCCTTGTAGCTAACCTGATAGTTGAGCTGGGACTTGAAAGGGAAATCATTGCTTGAGGGTTCCATAAAGGCACATAGGGACAAAAGAAGCATGATGTTCAGAAGAATTTAATGTAGTTTGGTAAATAAGGCTAGTTATCAACCAATATCTATTCTCCATTTCCCATATATTTTAGAATACTGACTTTATTTATAAGGGCAATATGGTCAGTCTCCCTTATAGCTAGATTTATCCATATGAGTATGTTCTAGCCAATGAGGTGTAAAATAAGGATTATGTGAGACTCTGATAACACCTTAAAGCCATCAATGTGTACCTTAAAACCTTCGTTTGGAATAGGGGAAAAGACACTCTTTATTCTATTTAAGCCACTGGTTTTTAGTTCTTCTGTTATGTGAGCAAAGTAAAATTCTAATTGATACAGAATAATTGGAACACAATGCGAGAGAGGCCTTGCTTAGGAAGACAGTTTGAAAATATTCAGAGAGAGAAAAGAAAATGGATTATATCCCATGTAAGGAATTTGTACTTTGTCTCATGAGCTAATGTTTTTCAATCCTAGCTAATTTATAATAACCCTGAGACTTGGGATCCCTGGGTGGCGCAGCGGTTTAGGGCCTGCCTTTGGCCCGGGGCACGATCCTGGAGACCCGGGATCGAGTCCCACATCGGGCTCCCGGTGCATGGAGCCTGCTTCTCCCTCTCCCTGTGTCTCTGCCTCTCTCTCTCCTCTCTCTCTCTCTCTCTCTCTCTCTCTCTCTCTCTCTGACTATCATAAAAAAAAAATAATAACCCTGAGACTTAAACACACACACACACTACACACAAAGAATACACATGTGTATTCTTTCCTTTCTCACCCCAAACTAACTGAATTAATTTATAGGGCAGGGGTTTTCAATCTTAGCTTCACAATTAAATTGTGATGCCCAGGCCATATCCAATTCTACCATGTCAGAATTTCTTTTTTTTTTTTTTAAGATTTTATTTATTTATTCATGATAGTCACAGAGAGAGAGAGAGAGAGAGGCAGAGACACAGGCAGAGGGAGAAGCAGGCTCCATGCAGGGAGCCCGACGTGGGATTCGATCCAGGGTCTCCAAGATCGCGCCCTGGGCCAAAGGCAGGCGCCAAATCGCTGCGCCACCCAGGGATCCCCCCATGTCTGAATTTCTAAAGGTGGAGAACTCAGGCATAATTATTTCTAAAAATCTCCCCAAGTTACTAAAATGTTCAGCCATAGATGAGAAACACTGCTGTAAGCAGTAGGCTCTCTAAGAAGTCTAGCTTATTAAGAAGTTAAGTTTATTAAGAAATTTAGTTTATGTGTTATCATTTTGGCTATAGTATGGATGACTGATTAAGAAAAACTTACATTTTAGATTGACATATACTACTTTTCCCTAAATTGTTTTAAAAGGCTTTCCTTGGAGTAATAAAAATCTCTGTGTTTTTTTTTTACATTAATATGAATAGGTATATCTCCCCAGGCATGGTATGATGTAATTTTTAAAAAGCACCATCAAGTAATCAGAGTATGCTGGTAAAGGCTCATCCTAACTATGTCACTCTGAGGTGTGTATGCTGCAGCTTTTGGAAACTGCACTAAAACTGGCTTGATCAATAAGGATATTTATTATTTTGCTTAACAAAGTCCAGCAGTAGAGTGCTTCAAGATTTAGTTCATTCATCCAATTAGTGGAGGCATTAAGTCCTTCCACCTTGCTCCTCTGCTAATCTCGGTGATGTATGAGTTGTTGTAAATCCAGGTGTGACATCTAGGTAGTTATATACAGACAGGAAAAGGAATAGCATGGGTTTGTTCTTTATTAAGAGCAAGGATAGTTTCTGAGAAGCCCAATAAACCTATTTCCTCTAACATCTCATTGGTCAGAAATACATCACCTGGCCATTCTTAAACCTAATCATTGTCTTAAGGCTGGGATGTGGTGACTGCTTATTCCCAGTTCTTCATGCTCTCTGTGGAACTTATTGAAATTTGGCTTAATGTAAGACAAAATTGCAGAAAACTCTAGAAAATAAGATCTATGATAAAATATGTAGCTAGAGAAAATCCCCACTTTTTGTTTTGATTTAAAACAAAAAGAACCAAAACTGAAACTGTGAGTATCTCAAGGGCAAAGAGCAAATGGAGTTTCTCCATCAAGATTAAGTCAGATGGAGAACTTGTGGGGATATAGGGCTGAAATGGCAGGAAGTTTCCCTGTGTTGTCAGAGCACGGTGGTAAAGGAACACAGAAATGAATCAAAAAAGACCTACTTTGACTTTGTTATTAATTATATTGTGATGCTGAGCAAGTTACTTGATCTTTCTTGGTCTCAGTTTCCTCAATATATATTTTATAATACTTCCTAGACTTGCTTATTTTTTTAAAAAATGAAATTAGGTACATAGTTGATCATCTATAAATTATAATTATTAAATAAATCTTTAAAACATATTTTATGGATACTTCATTTTTCTTAAGATTTAATTTATTTACTCATGAGAGACACACACAGAGAGAGGCAGAGACATAGGCAGAGGGAGAAGCAGGCTTCCTGCGGCGAGCCTGATGTGGGACTCGATCCCAGGACCCTGGGATCATGACCTGAGCTGAAGGCCGAGGCTCAATCACTGAGCCATTCAGGTGCCCCCATTGATACTTTAGTAGTGAATGCGGTAAATACTTTATGGCTTTTGTAAATTAGATTGTTATTTTTACTTGAATGAGGGAGAAATGGCATTTATTGAGTGTCTGCTGTGCTCCAGATATTCTGCTAAAACTTTGCTTATTATCACACTTCTATGAAATATATCTTTACTCTATTATCCATCTTCATTTTAGACATTAGGAGACTGAAGCTCATGAAATTTAATTAGCTTGCCTACCATTACACAGGTAATAAATGCCAAAGTTTAGATTCCAATACACTGCTGACAGATTACATAGATCATATTGTTTTCATGTTTGTGGGGAGGAGAGAATAGCCTTTATTTTAACTTCTTATTCTGGTAATTTTACATGTATACAAAGTTTTTCAAGAGACATTTTTTAAATAATGCTAAGCATGCTGTTTAATAAAGTCACTATTTTCTTATGCTATTGCTATGCTATGTTCAGGCAGACACACTATCTCTAACACTCAGGCAATTGGAAGGGGAGACTGATGGTTGTAGGGATGAATTAAAAGATAGTTTTGGAACCTGATTCCAGTTTGAGGAAGAGGAGGGGAGGGAAGGTTAATGCATTACAAAGCATTGGATGACAGTATGAATAGACAGACTGCTATCATGGGAAAGCAGAGATATGTGATACCAGGAGAAAAGGGCTAGGCAGGGTATAAGACAAAATTTACCTAAAATAAGCCAGTCCTGGCTCTACCCTCTTGTAGAGATACCCTCATCCTCGCTGTGATCGGGGTGGTTGGATAAGGGGAAGGGAGTATAATTCCATTGGATTAGGTGGTGCAACGTAGTCCGTAGAGAACATGAGATTCTATATGCATAGGACCATCTTCTATTCATTTTGTGATTCTTCATCACCCATCAGAGTGCCTTCCTCATATTAGTTGGACAAGAAATGCTTGTTGAAATGAGTTATTCATTAAAACTAGTTTCACATATAAATAAAGTGTATATTAGAAATTGAGCAAGGTGAATGTGATGGTTATGGTAGTTTAACAGAAACTAGTTATCTGCCTTATGCTGAGTTGGCATTATTAGGTGCATAATAAATGTATGATACTTCAATTTCTCAGCTCTGGAGTTGGGCTATTGCAAGATTACAGTGATGTAGTAAAATGCAATGTAGTTGTAGAAAACAATGTTGAACATTATCACT
The DNA here is from genome assembly GCF_018345385.1 of Vulpes lagopus. Lineage (NCBI taxonomy): Eukaryota > Metazoa > Chordata > Mammalia > Carnivora > Canidae > Vulpes > Vulpes lagopus. The sequence goes on from NC_054839.1 coordinate 47,984,687, forward strand.
AGAAAGAGGGTAGCGTCAGGAATCTGAGATAGCCAATGTAGACTAATAAATTCCACATTTGAGGCAGTGATTTTGTTATAAGGGAGTCTAAAGATTATGAGAGATAAGGGAGAAATTCCAAAATTTAAATCTAATAGTATAAATGCTAAATTTTTGTTATAGCGTTGAATTCAGAAGCATTGAGAGAAAACATACAAAGTGTGATTCAGAGTTATAATATTTCTCCTGGTGTAATGATATTTGTGTGATAGCTTCTTCGGAAATATTTTATAATCCTTCTCTTGAGGGCGTACTTTTATCAACATTAAAGCAGAACTTTCCTATTCTAATTTTTTTCATGGTCAGGAAATATTTATCTAAACATTGATTTAGTTCTCACTGATTGTAATATATAGAGAACATTAGATTTTGATATTTTGCATTAATGTTTTCTTAACTGGTTTATTGTATTTTAAGAAAATTGTCAGTTACTTGGTCAGAACCTAAGCAAATGTTTGCTTTCACCTTTTGGACCCTTGTTTTCTTATCTTAAAATTAATTTGACTCATAACTAGTCTTTTATGATTTTTTCAAAAGATTTTATTTATTTAATAATGAGAGACACACAGAAAGAGAGAGGCAGAGACACAAGCAGAGGGAGAAGCAGGCTCCATGTAGGGAGCCTGACGTGGGACTCAATCCGGGGTCTCCAGGATCACGCCCTGGACTGAAGGTGATGCTAAACCGCTGAGCCACCGGGGCTGCCCAGTCTTTTATGATTTAAGGAAGGAAAACCTACCTACTTTTGATAACAGCAATGCACAATTGGATCATAATGCCTTAAGGTGTTCTGTTGAGTAATTCTTATTGATTAAACTAGGTTGTATTGTAATCCTAAATTATAGTTATGCCAGAAATTAGGTGGGTTGTGGCATGGGAGTTATTGGGGAATCACCATCCTAGATTTATGTGTACATAAAAGCAACTTCCTGAGAAGTCTCACTTTAACATGAAAGAAAATCTAGATGCCAATATTTTATTCAAAACCAATGAAAGATTCAGCAAAAATTGGTAAAGAAGATATGGTCTCTCATTGAGCTTTGGTTCTATCTTCATCGGCTCATCCCTGAGTTTTTAGCCTAAGCAACAATAACAGAATAGAAAGTTAAGAATACTAAATGAATCGCCCCCTTCTTGAAGGGACTGAAGCAGGTCTGATATTAGTGGAGGAGGGTTGGCAGTGTTATGAGACAGCCTTGTTAGCACTTCACAGAGATCTATATTGTGGATATCAGCGAACTCTTGGTGGGGCCAGGAGCAACAGAATATTTGCGGACATCAAGGACAGCTAATATGTGGCATCTCTGGAAAAAAAAAAGAAAAGAAAAGAAAACAAGAAACAAAAACAAAGCAACACAAAGCAAAACAAAACAAAAAAATAAAAAAACACCCCCCAAAAATAACAAAAAATAAAAATAAAAAACCTACCAGAAACCAAAAAACCAAGAAGGAAAAAAAAAAAAGACACAAGGAAACTTTGGGAGGTGTGGACTACATCTCTTAATTGTGTTGATGTTATTATGGAAGTTTGCAAATTGGACACATTAATATATGCAGTTATTTGTGTATCAGTTATATACGATAACCTTATAGAATAAGAAAGGAAAGATAGAGGCTTTAAATTGGGCTATATAAAAAATAAATAAATAAATAAATAAATAAATAAATAAATAAATTGGGCTATATTCATTTTATATTGCTGTGTAGCAAATTACTATCAACCAAGTAGCCTCAAACGCTACCTATTTCTTAGCTCAAAGTTTTGTACGTCAGAAGTCTGGGTATGGCATGACTGGCATTTCTTCTTTAGGTCTTATAAGGCTGAAATTATGGTGTTATGTGTTAGTTCTCATCGGAGCCCGGAGGTTTGTTTTGTTTTAAGATTTTATTTTATTTATTCATGAAACACACACACACACACACACACACACACAGAGTGGGAAACATAGGTAGAGGATGAAACAGGCTCTGTGCTGAGCAGGAGGCCTGATTCAGGACTCGATCCCAGGACCCTGGGATCATGACCTGAGCCAAAGGCAGATGCTCAACCACTGAACCACCCAGATGCCCCTAGAGCCTGGAGTTTTCTGAGGCCCTGTGGATGGCAGTCTTTAATTTTTTGCAGTGCGGGGCCAAGATGACCATTTTCTTGCTGGATATCAGTTGTGGGCTGTTACCAGATCCCTGAGACTGCCCACATTCTTTGCCATGGAGTCTCCTCAGTCTTCAAAGCCAAAAACAGAAACTCCCCTGACTCAAATACCTCTTATGCTCAAATCTGTGATTTCTAGAAGATCTCATTCTCTTTTAAGGGTTTATCTGGTTAAATGAAGCTCATCCAGGATAATTACCTATCTTAAGGTCAACTGTTTGGAGACCTCAATTCAATCTGCCAAAAGCCCTTCATAGAAACATCTAGATTAGTGTTGGTTTCAGTAACTCGTAGAAGGCATGTTATACTGGGGACAGACCACCTAGGAATCATTTTACAAGGACCCTGGAAAATATTATGCACACGATTTATGTATTTCAAGGTCTTTTTTGTTCCGGTCCTAACTTTTGTTTTTCATCTTACCTACCATTACTCTACTAAGCAAAGCAGTTCCATCCAAATTAGTTTATTAGTTGTTAATCTAAAAACAGTTATGCCTTTTGTTTTGGTTTGCCAGAAAGGGCCTACTTTATTTTCCTTTTCTTGGACTTCTTTATTTTTTTTTTAAGATTTTATTTATTTATTCATGAGACACACACACACACACACACACACACACACACACACACACACAGAGAGAGAGAGGCAGAGACACAGGCAGAGGGAGAAGCAGGCTCCATGCAGGGAGCCTGATGGTGGGACTCAATCCCGGGTCTCCAGGATCAGGCCCTGAACTGAAGGTGGCGCTAAACCACTGAACCACCGGGGCTGCCCACTTGGACTTCTTTATCTTCTTTTTTTCATAAATTCTAAATCTATCTACTGTATAATTTTTTCTTTTGCCATTTCTGCCTGAAATGATCTTTTATTCATTTTGTTGAACTATATGTGTATTCATTTTTAGATTTTTGGCAATATGGGGGAGGTAGTTTCAGTGGCAGCAAGATATTTTTTTCTGAAACAAAAGACTTTGAGGTCACTCACATGTTACCTAGTGAGCCATCCTGTTTTCATAAGTGCTACCTAGAGGAACATTTTCAATAGAGGATTAAGGGGACTCAGATTAGTTAAGTAGGATATTAGAACATCTTCCTGTTACAAGATTTTTCTTTGTCCTGATTCAGAAATACTTTGACTTTTTAATATTAGCTACAGCTATATACTGAAATATTTGTTTACATCTGAATTACTGAGCAAAACAGCAACAATTATACATATTATTGTATGCATATATAAAATTAATTTTGTTGATTTAGTAAGTTTGTTTGTCATTGTTGTCTTTGTTCTTTAGTCTCCAAAATGGATTGCTGTATTAGCAGGGTTCTCTGATTATGGCTTGCTATGTATAGTGGAAAGTGCACTGTGGAGTTAGATGTAGGTATGCACCTTGGCCCTACATGCAATCTGGGTAGGTTATATGCTTTTGAGCCTCACTTCATTTGAAAAAAAGAGAGATAATGAATATGTGTCAAATGGTTACCGCAAAGATTTATGAGGTATTTTTAAAGCATATGGAACAAGCATGTAATAAATTATTATTTGTTTCCTTTTCTCAATCCTAACAATTTTGTGAAAAATATGCATTTTATATTGAATATTTATTATATGTGGTAATAAGAGAAAATTATGTGTTATCCTCCTTAAAATAGTATCGAAATAGAACATATTAAAAAACTTCCTGTGAAAGTTGAGCTGTAATATTAGCAGAGAAGTCTACTTTAAATCTTCTCAAAGATTTGGAAATGAGGTAGGTAGATTGGTTAACAATCAAATCTTGGTTTTGTAGGTTAATGTTGGCAGATAAGCTAATATTGACATGGTAATATCCCCTTCTTTCAGTAAGGAAGAATATACTGACTTAGAATATTATCACTTGCATATTTCCTCCTCGATATTTTAGATTTGTTACAGGGATATAACCATGGCGGGCCTGTGATTATATTTCATTATAAGTTTGTATGTTTTAAACATGGTACAAACAATCAGACTTTGCATGCTTGGTCAATGTGAGTCTCCTCCCTAAAAACAAGAGTGTCTATATAATATAGTGTGTATTTACATATACTTTTTATATAGTGTATATATACAGTATATATAATATATATTAATGAATTCAGATTTTTTTTAACAGAACTGAATTCTGGAATTGTATAAAGGTATGATAATGGATGGGATGAGTGAGAAGGTGAGACTTAGGGGGAAAGAAAGTTTTTTTCATATGCTAATATGTCACGATCTTGGAAAAATAACAACATAAGTTTGATGCTTTTTATAGAGGAGAAGTAAGGTCACATGTTTAAGGCATTTTTTAAAACTCAGCGATGTTTGAAAACTTAAATATTTAAAAAGGTTTTGTAACAGATATATTTTAAAGTATGATTAAACATTAAAGTGCTAGAAAAATAACTAAAAGGATGTCCTGCTTTACCTGTGAGAGGCAACCATCTTTGATTAGTTAGCTCTATGAGAGGCCCTTTGGACAAAGGTGCAGTAGAGAGATATTGGGAGAATCTAGAAAAACAGAAATGAATAATAATATTAAAAGGATTAATGAATGCTAGTACTCTAAAGGGGACCCTGGGGAGAACATGATGAGCAAGAGAAATAGGACCAAGTGAGTGTAAAAATGCCTGCAGAGGTGTGAAAAAGCTACAGTGATGACTATTTCTTGCACAAATATATTTTTATAGACAAACCACGAACTATGTATTTAAAACAATTGAAATGGAAAGTTTCATTTAAGTCAACAAACATATGTATTGGGTGGATATTATGTATTTTAAAATATGCTAATTTATGTTGATAATAGTGAATAAAACATGATCTCAGGATATTCTAGTGGTTCATAAAGGTGATAAGTTTTATCTGGTTTAAAAAATCACAATACATAATTACAAGATATAATAAAACATGATGATAGTGACAAGGTCAGAGTCCTGGGAGATCATGAAGAAATACTGGCATTCCTAACTTCTGGAATAGTAAAGCAAAGAGTCACAAAAACATTATAACTGTAGCTGAAATTTGATAATAATTTGGATTTCACAAAACAGGTAAAGCAAAAAGGACAGATTATTTGGAGAGTAATCTACCTACAACATCTGTTATGCCCTCAGGAGTTGATCCTCGTCCAAATGACCTGGTGGTACTCTCTCCCTGTTTGATCTGACCACTCCATGTGAATCCATCTTAAACTTGACACCTCAATCAAATGGTATGACCTTCATTCTTTACATTATCTTAATTTTTTAAACTACATTATCCTAAATCTTAGTTTTATACTTTTGTTGAAGTGTTTTGTTCCTTCACAGTAGTTAGCTTAATTTTAGTAGACATTATTCATTAAGTCACAGAATCCACAAAAAAGAGGAAAAATAATATATATATTATATATATGTCTATAAGATTTTATTTATTTATTTATTTTTATTTATTTATTTATTTATTTATTTATTTATTTATTTATTTAGAGAGCATGAGCAAGCACGGGGAAGTGCAGAAGGAGAGGGAGAGAATCTTATGCAGAGTCTATGCTGAGTTCAGAGCCCAAGGCAGGGCTTGATCTCACAACCCCAGGATCTTGACCTGAGCTGAAATCAATAGGCAGACAATTAACTGACTAAACCACCCAGGTGTCCCAAAAGAGGAAATAGTTTAAAAAGTAAAGCCGAGTATGTGGATGAAAAATATTAAATATATATGAGAAACAAACTATTCTTTTAAATTTTTTTTAAATTTATTTTTAAAGTAATCTCTACACCCAACATGGGGCTCAAACATACAACCTCATGATCCAGAGTCTCATACTCTAGTGACTGAGCCAACCAGATGCCCTAGAGAAATAAACTATTCTATATCCATTACCATTATTCTTGTTCTGCAGAACTTACCTTGATTTATATCTTATTTGGTTTTCATTTCTTTATTTTTATTTTATTTGTATTTTTTTTTATTGGAGTTCGATCTGCCAACATGGCATAACATCCAGTGCTCATCCTGGTTTTCATTTCTAAGTGACTTTGTAACCACTAAAATTGGTTTAAAGAAATGGCAGAGGATATTTCTACATGTATGAATTTAAGTAATATTATTCCATCTATCAGCTCAAGGGAAACAAAAGCCATAATGAGTCTGAATTATTTAAAAATATATATTAATTCCAACTTGCAAGGAGAAGACAAAACCATATACATTTGGTGAACCATCTATTACAATTCTTATGTCTTTTTAATTTGTTTATAAAATTGAGATTATATATACTTAATGCTTAAACTTATTTCTCACCCTGGCCTTTCCTCAAATAAGTTTGTAGCTTTCCTGTATACCCTCTGACTCTCTGGAATTACAGACTTGATAAGCAGTTCATTTACATATGTCCATCTCCCATGAATTTTAGAATATATAGATTCTATTTATAACCTTGTTGGTGTCTTATCGGACAACTAGTATCTCATTATACATTTTAAGAGGGGATAAAAAAGAGATGATATTTGAAATATCATTACTCTACTTGAATAAACATATTAAAATATTTTTTTCTGAATCAAGGAAAACAGTTATTTTTGAGAATTTCACTTCTTTGGAAATATGGTAAAATTTAAAAATAAAAGTGTTCTGTGTAGAATATAGTGTTGAGTAGTTTCCCCTTCAGTCAAACCAAAATGACAACTAGAAAAGACAGAGAAGCTAATGCTATTTATTTGGGGGAAAAAAAAGAGACCATTACAATCAAGGTTAATATTTATCTAGGGTTCATTTTGTGCCAGACAATTTTCTAAAGACTTTATATTAGCACACTTTTGTGCAAGTAAGCAGTAGTAGGTCTCCATTTCATGGAAAAGGCAACAGAGGCATGGATAATTAGCTCATTGGTGTTGCATAGCTAGTAATAAGCAGTAGTCCTCTGAACTTTGGCAGTCCTGCTCCAGCCCCAAGTTCTTTCATATTTTTAATCTTTTTCCAGACTCCAAGTTCTTGATCATTATACTTTCTTACTTATTAGGTATAACAGATCTAATTTTGTAAAAGCATGTAAATAATATATGCTGTCTTATCTGCAGTTTCCAAACTTGAACTATGAAATATCTATATTCAGGATGTAAAATCAATATTACTGAAGAATGGCAGAAATATTGTCTTTCATCCTAGAAATGGTGAAAATAGTTATTTTATTCAACAAAGAGATCTTGCTAGTCTTTCAGTATAACCCTTGACCTAAACTTTTTGATATGGAGGATTACACTATTTATGTTGTAAACTTAAAAATAATGATGAAACCCTTACAGATTATCATAGGTGTTAAATATGATTCTGAGGGGCAGCCCGGGTGTCTCAGCGGTTCAGAGGCGCCTTCGGCCCAGGGCATGATCCTGGAGACCCGGGATCGAGTCCCACGTCGGGGTCCCTGAATGGAGCCTGCTTCTCCCTCTGCCTGTGTCTCTGTCTCTGTCTCTCTGTCTCTCATGAATAAATAAATAAAATCTTTAAAAAAATAAATATGATTCTGACTAGTGGCAATTTATTAGTTTTCTGATAGCACTTTTTAAGTTCCTGTTCGCTGAGCCCTGGGCCCCATGAAGCCAGATCTGACTATTTCCATTAGAATGTGCCTCTTGGCCAGTTAAGGGTGTTACTAGCTAGGGGAGAACATGTTCTAATCTGCTTTGGGGTGATGTGTCCATTCCCAAAGCCAAGGGTAGACTCAAGTGTATACAGACTGGCTTGAGAATGAGTTAGAATGGTTGTTTCCAAGGAGAACTCCCTTTATTGAGTCTTTAATCAGGGCATGATGCTTGGAAAAATTTAAACTTGCTTAAAGTCACACCACTAGCAGTTGCTAAAGTCCACTCTTCCCATCCAAATCTTCTTGCTCATTAGAAAACACTCTTCTAGGTACTGTTTTACTGTAAAGATACTGCCCCACCACTTATGCTGAAGTTCATGTCACTCATTAGCCTTTTTCAAATGCTCAGATAAAGGTTTCTCCTACTATCTGAAGGTTCTGCTATCTGAAAGTTCGCTTTGTGCTTTAATGCCCCTTTGCTTTTATCAACGACCTGAGTTAGTACCTGTTTTTGCTAACTGAAAGAAATCAAAGAGGATTTTTGCTTTTTTGAAATGGTTAATTGCTTCTTTGCTTAACACTATTTTGATTTTCAAAAGTTTTCACAGGAATGCTATACTTTCGGATAGCGGGGGAAACCTGTACTATCAAAGTGTGTATAAAGATAATGAGTAATTAGACTTGTACTTACAAGTGAGATTTAGTAGCTAGCAAGAGCAAATCACTCCCACAGAAACAACTAGAAAAAAAAAAAAGGTTAACTAAAATTTTGTGTTTTAAAAAAATTGTAAGTGAAGAAGACAAGATGAACTATAAAAATAGAGAAGAATGAACACTTTTTAGGTAAGCTTAAGATTGTCAGACCTAGGGATGCCTGGGTGCTCAGTGGTTGTGTGTCTGCCTTCAGCTCAGGGACATGATCTTGGGGTTCTGGGATCAAGTCCACATTGGGCTCCTCACAGGGAGCCTCCTCCCTCTGCCTATGTCTCTGCTTCTCTCTGTGTGTCTCTCATGAATAAATAAATAAAATTGATTGTCAGACCTCTTTTGTTCCTAGGGTCATTGGTTGCAGGGTGAGGGTTAGGGTTAATTTAGGCATAAGGTAGGTTAATTTAGGTGGATTAATCAGTTAGGGGAAAAGAAAATACCCAAACATATTATGGCCATGTGGGCTGATATGCTGGATTGGCATCTAGAGGAACTCCAAGCTCATGACTGTTCTCTCTATAGGACACTTCTAAAAGCTGAGATGATGATATGGAAGGCTGGGGGTAGGGCTGGGCAGCCACACTGAGCTTTTAGCCTGACGGCCCGTAGAAGACAAAGTTGTACTAGAGGGATAACCTGCAGCAAACACACAATACATCTTGTCATGGAGACATTAGAAAGGAGCAGTGGCTAAATCTAACTAAAACTGCAATCCGGGTCTGGTCCAGCTCAATGCCTGATTGAACTGAGATGACAGCCCTTCCTATCTGCCTTCTCAAGGGGAGAAAATAGCATCAACTCCAGGATTGGTTTTAATCTTACTTTTGTAGACAATGTCCAGCATAAAATATTGTATTTTAATATATAGTATATATAATATTATATATATGTATATAATATATAGTGTATATATAATGCATATACACATATATCAAATATATATGTAGTTTAAAACTCTGTATTTAATAGAATAATTAATATGCTGTTATTAAAATATTATATATTAATAACATATATGATAATATATAGTATATATAATATATGTATATAATATAAAGAATCATAGCAATGTGATTTTCTTCCTTTTTCATGGACCAACTCTTCACTTTTCTCCCTGATTTCTCCTTATTTTTTTAACCACTAAATATTGTACTGCCCCAACTTTCAGTTCTCTAAACTATTATATTTTTCTCTACACTTATTGTGATTTCATCCATTCTTATGGAATTAAAATGCATCTCTGAATTGATAATCGATATACTTAGGACCTCTCCATGATCTTCAGTCTTGCATATGCAACTGAATATTCAGTTTTACCATATGGATGTCTACAGACGTGTCAATTTAAAGCATCCCTAACCAGACTCCTCATTTCCATTCAAAATGCTTTCTCGGTCTTTATTTCAGAAGATGCAATCCCCACTTTCCAGGTTTATAAGACCAAAAAGCTGGGGAGTCACCCTTCACACATTTCGTTTTCTCATACCAAACCTCCAATCCAACAGCAAATCTCATTGGATTTGTCTTCAATATATGTTAAAAATATGGCCATTTATCATTTGCCTTACCCTGTTGAAGGCATAACCATCTCTCATCTTGAAGCCTGCTGCAGTGCAACTGGTCTGCCAGGGTACACGCTTGTTCTCCAGCAACCCATTCTCACCACAGGACCCAGTACTAGAAGTTGTCCCCAAGATTGCTTTAAACCCTGCAACAACTCCCTGTCTCACTCAGAACTTCCCAACTCAGTAAAATCCTTACAACAATCTACTAGATGCTACCCAATGTATTTCTCCATTACCCCTCTGAACGCATCCCCTGTCTCTCATCTCTTCACTCATGTGCTGCAGTTATACCTACTGTTTGTCCTGAAATGTCCCCATGGCTCTGTGTGCTTGTTGGCATTTGCTGCGTCCTATGCCTGCAATACTCTTCCCATAAAAGTCAGCTGGCACATCTCTCGTACTTCTTTCTGGTCTCTAATCACGTGCACTTAAAAGCAGGCTTTTTAAATAATTATATTTAAAAATGACACTCTTTCATCTTATACTCTTTATTCTTTTGTGCTCCATTGCCTTCTTCATAAAACCAATTTCTACCCCGCCACACACATATTCACTTATATTTGATGCTTGGTTTTCTACCACTTTTAAAATATGGCTGTAATGAGGGTAGAAGATTTTTTGGTCCTTCTTTATTTATTGCTGCTATATTTCAATCATCTAGGACATGGACTGATACATAGAAGGAACTCAATAAATAAGTAATAAATTAAATAAATAAATAAATAAATAAATAAAATTAATGTTTCTTTAGCAAACTGTGCTAATATCTCATTTTCTGTTTTTATTGGAAAGATATCTCTATTAAGCAACAACTCAAAGAGTATTGGAGTTATTTTATGGCATAATGAAGATATTATTTAAATCATACTTTTAAATCTTTTGCATAATGCACCATTGGGAAGAGAACACTCAGTGCTTCTATACACATATATAAAATGTATAAAGAATTGACTTAGGTAGGTGGTAGCAGGAAGCCAGATATGTTTGTAGTCAAAATTACTGATTCTTTTATTGAATCTTACAGTTAGACTAGGAAGAAAATGGAAAGAACATCTGATACCCATTATTAGATACTCATTTAACAATTCTGGGAAATAGCAATTCTCATTCACGTTTTCTGTTAGTATCCTAAAAGTGGTCCTGTCTGTCAATGCAGCTATGGGGAGACATGTTTTGATCAAGTCTGTTGCTTTTCCTTTCAAAGTGAACTACATAATGCACCTGTGTAACTTCACTTCTTAATCGGATCAGCAGGATTGTATTGAAACTGAGTGTAATGCTGCTGCAAGTTGAGTTTTCCCTGAAAAAGAGTGTCCTAATCCTTTTTTTTCTTTAAAAGAATAAAGTAGATAATACTTATGTCTCTGTCCCCTAAATTTAGTAAAACTGGGCAAAACTTTGAACAATATTATTTCTGTCCTTGCTTTTTATTTGGCACACAGTGGAAACCTGAAAATTCAGCTCAGTTCGTAACAGCTAAAAGAGGATTAAGATTGTTGCTTTATATACAGGGAACACATTCTTTTAAATAAAAGAGAAAGTTCTTATAATATATTCTAACTTCCTAAAGCTTTAAATTCAACAGTGTTCATTACTAGCTCATCAGTTTTTCAACCTCCTTTAAGATTAATGCAATCAACTCCTTCCTTCTGCATATGACTAACTTAATTAACATAGTCATACTTTTAGTCTTCTATATGTCAATCTTCAGCGCAAAATAATTGATCTACTTGATCAATTTTGTATCTCAATCGGCATAGATGATACAGTTCTGTATTTTTGTAGTTACATGTTATTAACAATAATAAAAACATTTTAGTATCTTAGTAAGTCAAATCAGCATTTTACAAATAGATTAAGCTGCAGGTATATGCTAAAACACTTAATTATTGGAATGTAGTCAATTCTTTCTCTTTAATTTGTGTACATCACCAGACTCGCTCAGAGGTAAGAATATGTGTTCATACTACACAATCTTCATATTTTAGCAAAATGCAAATCAGTGTATGTCATTATTGATATTAAATTATTAGCAATTCTTTCTATAAAATATTTGCAGCATTTATCTTACTTTGTGATGAGTACTATGCTATGTATGGAGGTGAAAAAGATAGCTAGAGAAAAATATTGGCATTAAAGTCAACCACTGCATTAGTGTAATAAATTTGTAAGTGGGCAAAACTTTTTCTTGAATTTTCTCTTTTTTGTCTTGTCTTTTGTTGTTTGTCTGTTTTTGTCTCTTGCCTAGAGTATCTTTTATGATGCAATACTTGCTAAACCAAATGCTTACTGATCATCTGAACAGGTCATCAGCTCTTGGGCAATTATTCTTATGCAAATTATTCTCCAGAAAAAGTCATTCAGATCTGTGGTGCAATATATTTATTTCAACAGGTGATTGTTTAGCTGGGCCATGTCTGGATGAAGGAGTATGAAGGGAAGAGGAAGTAAAGAGTAAAGCAGTAGAGACTAGCTAGGAAACTTTGTGACTATGTACACCATATTAGTGATATGTAGTAGGTATATATTGAAAAACAGATCCCTTCCAAATTATACTTCAAATCTCCTTGATTCCAGAAACAATTCCATTGTTTTTCTTAACATAAGCAGTTGTTAAGACTCCAAACCATATATAAATGGAGATGATCCAGCTTTTGTCTTAAATAATTTATAGATGAACAGGTAAAAATCATAATTATATAAATATATATACAAAGATTGATGTGAAAATGTCTTTAAGATATAAAAATCTAAGAAAAAGGATATAAAAAACTAATCTTCAGTCAAAAGCCCTTGATTATAATGTTAGATCCTGTGTTTGAATTTGGATATTGATGTTAAGACACCAGAAATGTCAGTAAGTCTACACTTGATTAGAGTATGAGAGGAATTTTAGCCAAGATTAAAGTTAACATTCACCTTATTTTAACCTTATCTTAAACATGAAGCTTAATTAAAGACATATTATGTCTTTGTAGATACTGGGAAACCTTGTCCCCATTTTGAAAAAAAAATCAACTTTTCTTTGAAATATTTAAGTCCTTTTTTGGTCACTACCTTTCATTTTTTTTGGCATAAAATGTTTTCAAATATTAATAGCTTTTACACTGGAGATGAGTATCTTCTAAAGAGGATTTTTTCCCTTCCTTTTGGAAGATTAATTGCAATTCACACAGATGAATACATTTTCACAAGACTTATGGGTTTCCTTTGGACCAACCAGACACATAGCACATGGAGTTAAGAGAAAAGAAGGGGAGGAACAGAAATTTAGGGAAGGGGGTGGAGCAATAGGGAGAAGCTTACTGCCCTGTAAAGCATCCCATAACTTCCTTTCCTGAAAAGAGGTTAGAGAAGCATTAGAGATGCAGTTGCATTTCATACCTTTCTTTAGTGAGAGATCCCCAAAGGCCTCTAAATTCAGGGAAATTTGTAGAAGGCAGTAAATGTCACAGATGGTGGTAATGTGATCATCACAAATCGCAAAGATTTTTTTAAAACCTACGTAGCAAGTATCTAAATGTCAACCACATTTTGCATTATTGAAAACTGCACAAATTACAAAATGATCAATATACAGCAGTTTTCTTTGTTGCTCACTTCATAGATGATTATAATTTTGTCTGTTTACAAAAGGAAAGATGTCTATCATAGGATTTTTTAAAATGAAGAAAAGTGTCATGAGCAAGTCCAAGGTCACACAAAATCTCACTACTCAGCTATAATATTGGTTAGGATTGTTTGGTTGTAAATGATGGAAATCTGATCTGAATCAGCATAACTACAGGGGAAAAATGAATTTATTTAAAGACGGTGTGGTGTTTTACAGAAACAAAATCAGCAATTGCAGGATCTTTGGAACATATGAAACCAGACTCTCAAATACAGTTAAATCCTCTCTGTTTCATTATCTTTTCTACACACAGCTTCTGCCTGCTTTTTTCCCCTATAACAGGACAACCTCTGCTTCTCTTATTCATATGGCTGGAAACACTTTATATTTTAGTTTCAGCCACAGGAAAAGGAATGAGGTCATCAGATTCAACAATGCCAAGGAATGGGGATGGTCTAAGATTTCAAGTGCATGCATTTGGAACACTTTTTGTGTCCAAGTCAGTGTCACATTGCACAAAATGCAGATGCTGACAGTAGCCCTGTGGTTAGAGGAAGAGTTTTAGACAAAAGTGCTAGGGGAAAAGAATCCCCTAAGTGTCTACCACAAACACTCTTAACATCTTGAACTACTGTCCCTTGTGCTAGAAGACATCCTTAAAAATGCAAATTAATTCAAAAGTGATCTAAAAAAAAAAAAAAAAAAAAAAAGTGATCTATTTAAAGAGGAAGTGATGTGATAGTATAATGACCAAGCTGTGTTGGTTCATGCCTCTAAATTTCCCAACACTTTAATGCTTTGAGGAGATCAGGGGCAAACTTTTACAATCAGAGGTTTAACAATATAGGAGAACTTCTAAAAAGAGCTGAAAATAAAATGGGACTGCTTCCCATTCATAGAAGTAGTGACTGTCTTAGAGACCAAAAATACTACACTTTTGGGGGTACCACCTAGGTAGCTCAGTCTGTTGAGCATCTGACTTTTGATGTCAGTTCAGGTCTTGGTCTCAGGGTTGTAATTCCAACCTACTTAAAAAAAGAAACTACACTTTCAGATATGTCAAGATGTCTGGAGATGCTTAAAGCACTAAACAGAAATTGTAAAGGTGTACCCCAGTGTTAAAAGAAATGTAAATATCGTTCAGGATCTTTATTTCAAAGGAGGAAGCAAGACCCCTACTTTAAAGACTGCAAAGGATCGTCTTACTGTGATGCTAGGTAAAATGCCTAGAGAAATTTAATTGTTCAAAGTGTTATTAGAGTTGTTATTGTTTTTATTGGTGCTCTGGTTACAAAACTTCATAGGTATTAAGCACACTGCTCTTATCCGTGATTTTGTCATAAATCCCACTATTTTTAGTGTGTAATTTTGTAGAATGAGGGTTTTTGAGGGATACAAATCATATTTCAACAGAAATGATTGTATATGCATTCCTGTTCTTCTCTCTTTTTAGTTGTATATACACACTTACACACATGCCCATACCACATATACACATTGACACACATATACTCATACTGATATCTTTAAAAACATAGTTAAAATGGATACCCATATTATTGAATTGTGTCCCTCGCATCAATTCATATGTTGAAGTACCAGTCCCAAGTACCAGAGAATGTGCTTGGAGGTAGGCTTGTCACACAGGTTATTATGTTAAAATTGGGCCATTAGGGTGGGTACTCTTCCAATATGACTACTATCTGTTAAGAAGAGGGAATTTGGACAGAGAAATGTATTGAGTGAAGACAAGACCAGGGAAAAGATGGCCTTCTTACAAGCCAAGGAGAGAAGCCTGGAACAGATGCTTCCCTCATGACTCTCAGAAGGAACCAATCCTGCTGGCACCTAGTCTTGAACCTCTAACCTCCAGAACTGTAAGAAAATAAATTTCTGTTGTTTAAGCCATCCATTTCGGGATACTTTATTCCCTGTAGCCCTAAAAAAATAATACAACTCGTGGATCATTTTTATTTTATTGAGTTATATAATATTGCTTTTATAACTAGCCTTTTTTCTTTAATACGTTCTTAAGCATTTCCTCCAAACTGTATTGTCACTTTTAACAACTATATAGAGTTCCAATCATTGGATAGCTGTAGTGTTTCATATTTCAGATTTTTATAAAATATGCTGCGATAATAAACTTGTGAGGAAGTACATCTTTGTTCACATCTGTGATAATTTTCTGATAAATTCCTAGGCTTGTAAGTTGTTGTTGAGTTCCAGCATCTTTACATTTTAAAATAGTCCTCAGCAATTCTTCATATTCTGTTAGCTCTGAGCAATTTTATTTTCCAAACTTCTGCAAATTCGATTATTTAAATGGAAATTCATTGTGCTCTAATTTACAGTTATGTGATTATTAGGGAATCTGGCTTTTTTTAAGCTTTTACTTTTAATTCTAGTATAGTTAACATACAACATTATATTACTTTCAGGTGTACAAAATAGTGACTCAACAATTCTATACATTGCTCACTGCTCATCATGATAAGTGTACTCTTTAATCCCCCCCCCCCCCCATACACACATCTCCCCTTTGATAACCCTGTGTTTGTTCTTTATAGTGAAAAGTCTGTTTCTTGATTTGTCTCTTTTTTTCCCATTTGATGGTTCGTTTTGTTTTTCAAATTCAATCAAATATATGCACGAAATCATAAGGTATTTGTCTTTCTTTGACTTATTTTGCTTAGTGTACTTTCTAGCTCCATCTATGTAGTTGCAAATTGCAAGATTTCATTTTTTTTTTGTGTGGCTGAAATAATGGGTAAATACCTAATAGTGCAATTGCTGAATCATAGAGTAGTTCTATTTTTAATTTTTTGAGGAACTTCCATACTGTTTTACACAGTGACTACACCAGTTTATATTACCGCCAATAGTGTATTAAGGTTCCTTTTCCCATTTTTTTAAAATAAAGATTTTATTTATTTATTCATGAAAGACACACACACACAGAGAGAGAGAGGCAGAGACACAGGTAGAGGGAGAAGCAGGCTCCATGCAGGGAGCCCGACGTGGGACTCGATCCCAGGTCTCCAGGATCATGCCCTGGGCTGAAGGCAGGTGTTAAACCATTGAGCCACCCAGGGATCCCATCCTTTTCCCATTTTTTTTCTTGATATTTTTTTTGTCATATGTTCTTGTACCATAAACTCTGTGTTGCTATCACATTTTTTTTCTCTTTTCCTAGAAAACAAAACAAACAAAAAAGCATTCACTATTAGTATTTCTGAAGGCCTTTTCTCATCAGTTATTGGCCATGTAACTTTGAATCATGTAGGTTGTGTGGTCAAGAATGACTTAAAGTTTCTTTGGAATTATATTGGCCACATGATATGTGGATTTAGCATGGAATCAGGTTTGATCCTATCTCAAATTGAACTCAGAGAAACACTTTCACAGATATTTTCATGGATAATTCTCTTATGAAGTTTCCAATTTCTGTTACTTCATAATATCTATCGTAACCTATATCTTATATAATAAAGAAGTAGATTTGTCAACAAAAGTAGCTGGAGGAAAGAGTTGTGGTATTTGCCTTTTTCAGCCCTTTTTCTTAGGACTTCTTGATATTCATATCTCAGAAAAAAATATCTGAAGTGTGTATATTGAAATGAGCTTAGACTTTTTTTTATAACAACTTGTGAACTTGCTGCCTGGACTGTTTGGCTACCCTGTTGCCTTTTTTTTTTTTTTTTCCTAAATACAAATTCAATCCAAAACTCAACCCCTGCTCCCAATGCCTCCTGAATGTTTTGAACTCTCACTATCCTCCCTTTCAGTATCCTTTTGCTTAGAATAGTCATATTTGGTGTCTATTGCTAACAATTAAAAATGCTGACTGAAGTAGTCAGCCCTGAAGCAACACTTCTGAGGTTGAGATGTTGTACGTGTGGCAAGCTTCAGGTGGTTTGCTGTGATGTAAGACTTTGGACAGCGTGTGAGTATCTGGGGAATGGGTCATAGGACTTCCAGGGAGTTGCGGGAGGTCAAAGGGGAAATGTGAGACTGCCAAGGAGAGACATCATCTGCCACACAGTTTTGTCTAAGATGACCCTAAGTTCATAAACCAAGCAGAAATATTTGAGCAAGTTGAGCACGAGGGGCAGAAAAATCTGGGCAGAATCAGAAACAGATGGTGCCATGACATGATCCCTCAACTGGGGTTATGCACCTCAGTTCAACAGACCACTGGGCAAATGTCCAAATGCCAGGAAGATCTGGCTGTCCTTGATAATTAAGGCTAATTAAGCTATCTTTCCATGTAAGCCCAATGCTGGAATATTCAATATATATTTTAGATAAATCTTGTTTAATTTGGGAACATTTATGTGACAAATATGTATTGATCTCATAGTAGTAAAAAATTAAGGTATTTACTTTTAAGTATTGTTTTATCTACACCTTGGGGTATATTTGAGTTTAATTGACAACTTCTTGACCCCTAAATATTCTTAGATGTTTTGAATTCCAACATAAAAACTACATAGATATTGAGCATAGTAAAATACTATCTTTTCGTATAATGTCTACTACACAAGAATATTTTGAAAGATTTCCACAAAATTAGAACTTAGGAAGTAAATTTAAGAGAATTGTAAATTCTTAAATTAAATGTTGTTCCATTTGCCCGTGAAGAATCAATGCCATTTTTCTAAAATATCACTATTTTCTTATTTTATTTATTTCTGTGTCTTCTCCATTGTGTAGTTTGAAGTCATTTAAAAAAAATCTACATTCAGAATAGTGGGATAAAATATAAAGAAGTTTATTTTTTTTTGTGCTTTTCCAGTCATAGATGTTTATGTTTCCTATCTTTTATTCCTAGAATAACTTTCTTGAAATTAATGTTTTTGCATGTGAACTAAGTGCAGTTACTATTTGCAACACTGGAGACCGATTCTTACACATGGTGTTTCATCTTGGTAGGGAATGAAAAAAAAAACTTCATTAAAATGTCTTTATAGATTGGATATATTACAGATGAATTCCTCATTTCAGGAGGAGGAACACATACATTTCTAGCTCATATATTTAGGGTATATAAAAAGATGATTATATAAGAACACATTCTGGATATGCAGCTTTCTTATTGTACGAAAGGGAAGCTATTTATTTAAAATATTTGCTTATTTTTTGTCTGAGAAAATAAAAATTGCTTGCATACCTTATTTAAATTATTTAGATCAATTATATTATCCATTAAATATGGATTTATGTTTGCTGGCACGTTCAGTGGTTATGCAAAAAATGTTTATTTGTTTACTTTTTAAATAACTGCTTAACTACCTTCTCATTTGTTTTGCCCTTCATCTTTTCCTCTTCTGAAGAAATGTGTGACACAGGAATCTATTATAGTAACTTGAATGGAAAACCTCCTAAAGATCAGTATGTATAGAGAAAGTCTGGGCATATATAAGCTGTAGAATAACTCACGTGTACACAAGCATTCTTTAATATAGCAAGCATGTACTTATGGATTTTTGATAAATTTGCTTGCTTTACAAAAGACTAAGTTTCATCAACCTTTTGATGTATTTGCTCCATTGTTGTGGTAAAAGGCTTCAGATATGCTTGATCTTTCACATAGGTTGTGTTCATCAACTATCACCCAGCTGCTACTTATGCCAGTCTTACACTGAAACACAATGTCTTCTAGAGTAATTACTGGCTATTGTACTTGCTGTCAGTTCAGCATCATCATTAATCAGGCAGTGCCTGCTACCTGTAGAGCACAAAGATCCACTATGGTCCATTTTTTAAGGCGATGCTCAGAAACAGAAGGGTGTACTTCTAGAGTTGGTCCTAAGCTTAATGCTCACAAGAGAATTCTTATTACTGCTGTGATGAATACTTTGCAACAATAAAAATTTGGTGGTGACTACTTTCTGTTACCTAATTTATCCCTTAAGATGGCAAGAAAAAATATCGTTATTATACTTAAATACTTCTAGCACTTTAAGATTATTGAGTTCCTGAATTATTTGTTAATGACTATAATAGTTCTAAAGATTTTCATTAGTGAAGTATCTGATTCATAAGTGAAGCTATAATTGTTTTAGAAGATAATGATTTATAAGTTTTTTAAGTATTTATTTATTCATGAGACACGGAGAGAGAGAGAAAAAGAGAGAGAGAGAGAGAGAGAGAGAGAGGCAGAGACAAAGAGAGGGAGAAGCAGGCTCCATGCAGGGAGCCCGACATGGGACTTGATCCTGGGTCTCCAGGATCAGGCCCTGAGCCAAAGGCGGTGCTAAACCGCTGAACCACCTGGGCTGCCCAAGATAATGATTTATAATTAGAGTCACATGAATATTGTTAATCTGATTTTGTTGTTTATTACCACCCTGTTATTCCTGAAGAGGACAGACAAATGAAAGATGAAAGAATTAGACCAAAAGTCTTCTTATTAGAATACTTTATGGTAACTGATACATGCATATGTATACACACATGCGCACACAGAGGAATTGCTCTGACAGTTTATATAGATCTCACAGAATGACAGCCTAAATCTACATGCAAAACACCTTATGCATGGTGTTATTTCCATGTAATAGGGTAAGACCTAGTATGAAGATGCTGTGAAATATCCTGTCCATTTTCCTCAAACTGGAAAACCTTTAATAAAGGTGGGGAAAAGATTTAGGTATTATCTATTAAGTTGTACTTAAGTATTATTTAAACATCACATAGCCTTGTCTTCAATCTGTTAATAACATTCAAACTTAATATTTGTTACGATCCTGGAACAAATTGTTTCTTTTTTTAATTTTTAAAAATGTATTTATTTGAGAGCGAATGATTATGTGGGGCTGAGGGTGGGCAGAGGGAGAGGGAGAAATAGAATCTTAATCAGACTCCACGCCCAGCATGGAGCCTGACTTGGAGCTTGATCTCATGACACTGAGAACATGACCCGAGCTGAAATAAAGAGTTGGACACTTAACCGACTGACCTACCCAGCTGCCCCACAAGTTGTTTATTATAACATGGTTATTTTAAGTATGGTCATCTCATTATTCGTAAGATGTCTATGGGATACATGGTCTAGGCCCCGAAAAAATCTTAAATGCATATATAATTATAAAGAGAATATCAATTATGAAATGGGCAATTAAAATACACTAAACTGTTAGTGTGATTCTTTTTGCAATGTCACTGTAACAAGGCTACATAGAAATCTCCATTTTTTTCTGCATTCGTTTTATTTTTATTGTCAAGTATTTATTTACATTCTAGTTAGTTAACATATAGTGTAGGATTGGTTTCAGGAGCAGAACTTAGTGATTCCTCACTTATATATAACACCACTGCTCATCACAAGGAGTGCTCTTCTTAATACCCATCACTCAGAGCCCATCCCCCACTCACCTCTCCTCCAACAACCCTCAGTTTGTTTTCTTCAGTTAAGGGTCTTTTATGAAGGAAAAAAAAAAAAGAAGTCTTTTATGGTTTGCCCCCTCTCTCTTTTTTTTATTCCCCTGTGTTCATCCATTTTATTTCTTAAATTTCATATATTAGTGAAATCATATGGTATTTGTCTTCCTCTGACTGTCTTACTTCACTTAGCATAATATACTGTAGCTCCATCCACATCACCACGAATGCCAAGATTTCATTCTTTTTGGTGGCTGAATAATATTCTACTATATATTCCATATGCAGTATATTTACATAACACATCTTCTTTAGTTGCTCATCAGTTGATGGACGTGTGGATTCTTTCCATAATTTGGCTATTGTAAATTATGCTGCCATAAACATAAGCATATATTTATCCTTCTCAATTAGTGTTTTTGTATCATTTGGATAATATTTAATAATGCAATTGCTGGATCATAAAGTAGTTCTATTTTTAATTTTTTTGAGAAACTTCCATTCTGTTTTCTACAGTGGCTATACCAGTTTGCATTCCTACCAACAGTGTAAAGGGCTCTCCTCTCTTTGTATCCTCACCAACATCTATTGTTTCCTGTGTTGTTAATTTTAGCCATTCTCACAGGTGTGAGGTGGTACCTCTTCATGGTTTTGATTTGTATTTACCTGATGATGGGTGATGTTAAGCATCTTTTCAGTGTCTATTGGCCACTGGATATCTTTGGAAAAATGTCTGTTCATGTCTTCTCCCCATTATTAACTGGATTATTTGTTTTTTGAGGGTGTTGGGTTTGGTAAATTCTTTATCGATTTTGGATAATAACCCTTTATCGGATATGTCATTTGCAAATACCCATTCTGTAGGTTGCCTTCTAGTTTTGTTGATTGTTTCCTTTGCTGTGCAGAAACTTTTTATCTCAATGAAATCCCAATAGTTCATTTTTGCTTTTGTTTCCCTTGCCTCCCGAGATGTGTCTAGTAAGAAGTTTCTGTGGCCAAGTTCAAAGAGGTTGCTGCCTATGTTCTCCTCTAGGATTTTGATGGTTTTCTATCTCACATTAAGGTCTTTCATCCAGTTTGAATTGATTTTTATGTGTGGTATAAGAAAGTGGTCCTACTTTATTCTTCTGCATGTTGCTGTCCAGTTTTCCCAATACCATTTGGTGAAGAGACTGTATTTTTTTTCCATTGGACATTCTTTCTTGTCTTGTTAAAAATTAGTTGACCATTTAGTTGTGGGTCCATTTCTGGGTTTTCTATTCTGTTCCAGTGATTTATGTATATGTGTCTGCTCTTATGCTAGCCCTATACTGTCTTGGTGGCTGCAGATTTGTAATAAAATTTGAAGTCTGGAATTGAGATGCCTCTCACTTTGCTTTTCTTTTTCAAGATGGTTTTGGCTATTTGGGGTCTTTTGTGGTTCCACACAAATTTTAGGATGGTTTGTTCTAGCTCTGTGAAAAATGCTGTTGGTATTTTAATAGGGATTGAATTAAATGTGTAGTTTGCTTTGGGTAGTATAGGCATTTTAACAATATCTGTTCTTCCAATCATGAGCATGGAATGCTTTTTCCATTTCTTTGTGTCCTCTTCAGTTTCTTTCATAAGTGTTTCATAGTTTTCAGAGGAGGGAACTTTTACCTCTTTGGCTAAGTGTATTCCTAGATATCTTTATGATTTTAGTTCAGTTGTAAATGGGATTGATCCCTTGATTTCTTTTTCTGCTGCTTCATTATTGCTGAATAGAAATCAAACAAATCTGTGCATTGATTCTGTATCCTATGACTGCTGAATGTGTATTAGTTCTATCAATTTTTTGGTGGAATTTTTTGAGTTTTCTACATAGAGTACCATGTCATCTGCAAATAGTGGAAGTTTAACTTCTTCCTTGATGATTTGGATGCCTTTTATTTCTTTTTGTTGTCTGATTGCTGAAGCTAGGATATCCAGTACTATATTAAATAACAATGGTGACAATGGGCATCCCTGTCTGTTCTTGACCATAGAGAAAAGTTTTCAATTTCTCCTCATTGAAGATGACAGCAGATGTGGGTCTTTTATATGTGACCTTTATGATGTTGAAGTTTTTCCCCCTCTATCCTTACTTTGTGGAGGGTTTTTAAAATGAATGAATGCTATACTTTGTCAATGTTTGTTTCTCATTTGTTGAGAGGATCATATGGTTCTTATTATTTCTTTTATTAATATGGTGTATCATGTTGGTTGATTTGGGAATATTGAACCACCTTTGCATCACAAGAATAGATCTCACTTGATTGTGGTGAATAATTTTTTAATGTATTGTTGGATTTGATATGCTAGTAGTCTTGTTGAAAATTTTCACATCCATGATTATCAGAGATATTGGCCTATAATTCTCCTATTTAATGGGGTCTTTGGTTTTGGAATCAATGTAATACTGGCCTCATAGAGTGAGTTTGGAAGTTTTCCTTCCAAGAAATCTCCATTTTTGTTACCTTTTAGAGAATTTTCCTTTCTCCTTATGGCTCCAGATAAAAAATTAGAAATAAATGAGAGCCTTTTGTCATAAAGGCCAGATTTTGTGAACATATGCAAAACACATCTTGCCAAATTAAAGCCAGATTTTGTCTTTTTATATGGAGGGATGTTTTGCATATGAGATATATATTCTTTGTACTCATTTGTAGTAAGATGTTGCACAGGAAAGAAGGATGTAAGACAATTTTGAGTTGTACCTCTATGATTATAAATAGGCATGTGAAAGTCTACTCAGGATCAGTTGGCCAATACAGTAATTTTTTCAAGAAAACTGAAGAAATTATCCAGATAATGTAAGCAAAATTCAGGTATCTCAATCACATGCAAATTTATCCTGGACTTATTGTGTGTCTGAATTATTTGTAAGATTGTAATTTTCCTACTTTATATGGTCAGGATAACTCTAATCTTCCTTTCATTAGATTTTACAAATAGTATTTTTCACTGAAACATATTTTCTCTTTTACATAGTAAATTTTGTGGAAAATTATGTTTATGAAAAATAAGAAATTAATAGTACTGTTGGCAGCCAAGTGACTAGGCCAAATATTAGCCTGCTGTTTAGCAACCCCGTTTGAATCCCAGGGTTCTTCTAAGCAAAAGCTTCCAAGTTTGTGTTATTACCAGAAATTTGTAGTCCAGTGATGTGGACAAATGGGCTAAATTGAAGCCATTAAATTCATTCAGTTTGAGGTCAAAGCCAGATTAAACCCAAACCTCTAAAGGTGAAAGTCAAATATATTAAATCAATATATCATGAAGCCTCATGCAAGATGGTTCCAAGCCATTAAAATTTAGTTAAAAATTGAAATATAAATTATTCACCAAACAAGAAAGTCCATAACATGTTCAATTTCAATACATCTATCATCTGCACCCTCTAATAGATTCTATTGCATTTCATTCATAAGAGCATTTGGAAAAAAATTGTAGATTGCAAATGCTTTAGAACATAACAGTATGCTAAAGTTTTGCACAGGCTAATGCACTTTAAAAATTTGAATAATTATTGAAAACTAGTTAATCCACTACTTGGGAGACCAATGCTCTGGGAGCAATATTTCTAGTTACTAAGAGTTTCTTTCTGACCAAAGGGACTAAAAAAGGATTTCTGTCCCATTGGTCCCCCTTTTTTCCACATTTACATCTTGGTGTCTCTGTTAGGGTTGAGAAGAATTAAAGGAAAAGCCTGAACTGAGTGTTTTCCATATTGTCAGAAATAGGTTCATAGCCTTAAATGAAGAGTATTTAGAAGAACCTGCTGATTAAATTTAAGGAGATATATGTATATAAATCAAAAATTCTATTATATTTCATTTTACATATCTAGGCAAACTAATAAAGTACATATTTCACATGTTGGCTGAATTTAAATCTACTCGACATTAAATAAAAGCTTTAATGTAATTTTGCTAACAAAGAAATATTTCCTTTTCTTTTTTTTCATAGTGCAACCATGGAAAATTATTATATTTCATGAATGAAAGATAACTGACAGGTAGGGTGCCCTTGTTAGATATAAACTACAATGAATCAGGTGTCATCTGTCATATTCATCAAAACATTATGTCACTTTGATGATGTTTGATTTATTTTCTTTTGTAAGGTGAATAGCTAGACTTGAATAAATTTTGATTTAATATGTGAAATGAGTAAAAAAAGAGAACACGCTACATAATTTATTGATAATATTAATTTTCATTATGTTTAAGCTTGGGTTCTTATTTTCCTTTAACATTGTAATAAAAAATAATTGATTTAGTTTCCATGATTAAAATATCCCTGTATGAGAAAATATTTAATAGAAAATTATGACTTTAAAAATTAAACAGAACTCAATTACTCTATTGTTCAAGGCTCATAAATACCAATTTAAGTTGGGATTTACTTGTAAACAGGAGCATAATACTTAATATGCATTCCAGGGTATTTTGGAGGTTCATTAGGATGCATTTTAGGTTTAAGGGTAAGCAAAATAGTATGTTGATTAGAAACAAAAACAACATATTTGAAATTCATCACCTTAAGTCTTTCAGTTTCACTGACAATTACAAACAGATTCAAACTGATCCTCAATTTTCCAGAAATAATGAAGTTTAGACATGTTTTTTAGGATGATAAGTTTAATTTCCTGTTGTCCTTTGGTATCTCACAAACTGACCATTGCATAGTAAAGTTAGTATATTAAAATATTGCACATTTGAAGTTTGAGGCATTTTCCAATTGTAAATATCAGTATAAAAATAGGTGGGAGAAATTCAAGGCTACATAAAGACCCTAACTAGGCTTTTGCTGCAATTCTAAACTTTATTTCTAAACTACTTTCTTGCATTACCCTCATTTTACATTTTGTTTTAATTACTAGGTCAAAAATTAGCATAGCAAATAAAAGAAGCCTTTCGTTGTTACATTTAGAACATGAAATTTCAAAGCATGTGAATTTTAAAAGAAAATTCACGTAATTTGGATAGAGATATACCGAACACTAACAAAAGAAATGCAATGATAATTAGAATAGATAATCAATCATTTGTTAACTCATTTTATTCGTCAGGTTTATTAACAGAATAAGTCATAATAATTAAAATCCTCTTTTGAAAGGTTTTCCAAAAGCTATTTTACAGCTTTTGCACAGAGTTACAGATACTTGAAATAGCACAGACCGTGGAATTCATCCATGGAGTCCTATCCAATAGAAATGTAATGAGTCACACAGGTGAATCACATATACATTTAAAATGTTCTATAGCTACATAAAAAAGTAAAGAGAACATGTGCAATTAATATTAATGATATATTTCATTGAACCCAATATACCCAAAATTCTTCATTTAACATGTAACAATATCAATACGGAGACACTTTGTATTTTTTTAGATCTTTGATCATTATGTGTTTTACATTTACAGCACATCTCAATTTGAAATAAACATTTCAAGCACTCAGTAATCACATGTTGTTGCTATCGATTGCCTCCGATGTTGTATGGCACAGATCTGCAGCACCCCACTACCTTGACATTCAGGTGTGAGAATACTTGCTTTGAAGTGAGTTGACACGGACGATGCATTTAGATAGGTACAGGCCGTCAGAGACGCAGCAGAGCTACCGGATGCAAGCATAGACACTGGAACCTACAGCTGCCGAGTCTCCCATTAAAAAGCTATGCGACCTTGGCATGCTATCTTTCCTCCTAATTTACTTGGTTCCATCAACAATAAAGAAGGAATCATCATCATCATGTCACAGAATAGTTATTATATATATATATATATATATATATATATATATATATATATATAAAATTACTTAACTCTAGTGCCTGGTTCATTAAGAGAATTGTTGTAAGTATACTTGTTTTACTCAATTTACTATCTTTACGTTAAATAATTTATTTTCTATTATTTACTTTTTACTGTTAAGAATTAGATTGGAATAATTATTGATTGAAGAATGCATTTCAACATAATAGCAATTTCTTGGGTCAATATGTTCTTGGTTAGTAAAATGTGTGCATGTTCTTTTGTACGTGTATATTTGTACATACATATAAATGTATATTTCTAAGGCTGAGTAACTTCTCAGGATGGCTATTAAAATCTAAAGTCACTTGTTAAAATTTTAGTTATTTCTCTATTTATACTATTTATCTTAGTACCAAAGTATCTAATTCTTTTCTTAAATAGCATTTAGATCCAGTTTCTGGATATTTTCATGTAACTTCTTAGTTATCAGTGGACAAAGCTATTCATCCTTTTTTTTTTTCCTTTTAAATCTAATCTATTTATAATGCCACTTGATATCCATAGTCATTTTGAGCTTTTTCTCTGAACTTCTTCCATTCTGTCTACATTTCTTTGCTGCTGAGGCAACCAAAACTGAATGGAACTTTGATGCAGTTCATCAGAATTACATAAGGAAAGCTATCACCCATGTGTCCCAGGATACCATGATTCTTTGCCTGCAGATCAAAGTAACAGTGAACTTTTATGCATTTTATTGAAGCATCAGCCAGATCATTTCAGTGGATGACTAAGGTGCTCTTAGAAGAGAAGAGTCAAAATTAATAAGACTCAAATAGAGGTCTAAAAGAAATGAAATCTATTCAACAGTTTTCTTCAAAATTGAACTTTGTTTCTTTCATCTGTTGTTCTTTCTATCTTTCTATCTTTTATTTTTTTAATAGACTTGGATTTAGGAATGGACTTCAAACATCATATGAGGCAGATAGACATTTGTCTAATGTTAATGGGAATGTGGAAGTGGAGCTAGGAAAAGTAGAGAATGGAGAAGGTAAATGTAAATAAGACAAAATTTTGCAAGTCTAGTGACTTTATAAATGATTTATTTGTAAGTATATTAGTATATGGAAAATTTTGTCAAGATTTGTTCTTTTTTTTTCTTTTGTTATGACCATGATCAAATCTTTTTATTATTTAAATTATGTACCAGTGTTCATTTATTTTTTGATTACTTGATTTTATGATGATTATGTTTACAGTGCCATTATATCTTTAGAGTTAATGAACATAATTCTATATTTTTGTGTCAATTTACAGAATATAAAATATATACAAAGTACATGCCAGAGAACTCATTTGTTTAGGCTACACAGTTTCAATTAGCTGACATGATGGCTAAACTCATTAGAAAAGTGCATGCTAAGCTAAATCAAGAAGAAAGGTGTTTTTAAGCGACCTCTTTTTACTTTGGGGAATTTATAAATGAAAAGACAGGATACAAATGCCTAATGTAATCAAAACTCTGACATTGTAAGGAAAACATAGGAGCTAGACCACTGTCCTTCCTGGGTATTAATTTTTAGCTAGTTGAAAAAGGAGTATTGTTTCCATAAGTCTTTGTGATTTTCTTTTGTGAATTAAATCCTTATTGAATTTATTTATGATTCTAGCATCATATTAGTGCTCATAAAAGCAGAGAATCTCATTTTTCCTTTGGTTAAATCCCTATATTCCAGTTCACAGTTAAGCTTTGATAATAGGTAAATACTGCTGAAGAATTAGATAGACCTTGTAACTGATTGTTGTTAATACCTAGTATAAGAAACACTGTATAATTCACCAAAGTAAAATCCCAATTATGACAGTATTGTATTGTTGGCATTTACAACTAAGAATGCTAAGATCTGATATCTCATATCTAATTTTGGAAACTTTTTAAAATGGAAGTATAATCGACATGCCATGTTACGTTAGTTTCAGGTGTACGGTAGTGATTTGACCACTGTATACTTTATGCTATGTCACAAGTGTAGCTACCATCTGTCACTATACAATGTTTATACTATACCTTTCATCCCCATGATTTATTCATTCCATAATTAGAATTCTGTACCTCCCACTCCTTTTCACCCACTTTGTTTATTCCCCTCACCCTCCACAATCTAGCAAAGATCAGTTTGTTTTCTATTTATGGGTCTGTTTCTGCTTTGTTTGCTTTGTTTTTTAGATTCCACTTCTAAGTGAAATCATCTGGTATTTGTTTTTCTCCCCCTGACTTTAGAAATCTTATTTACTCTGAATAAACGCATATTATTTACAGTACTTCGATTTTTGAGAAGTTTAGTATAATGGCAATTTTTGACATGTACTCTGCACTTAAAAAAATTGAATAAGCTAAAATGCAAAACATAAAGCTATTTTAATGATTGCACCAATAATTGTACTCATTAGGCTCAAGCAAATAATATTGTAAGCTTATAACTTAAGACTTTAGGTAATTGTTAAGATATTATGCACCTAATTATTTTCTATTATCAAGGTTATACCTATATAGGCAGATTTATTTTTACAGCAAAAATAAACATGCATGCTAGTTGTCTAATTAAAGTTTGTAAGGACTACTTCAAGTACATGATGATTCTTTACTAATTCCAGTTTAAATTTCAACTTATACTTTCAATTATATTTCAATCTATACTTAGAATTTCCCCTTATATTCCAAACTGAAATGTATTTCTAATGTGCCAAGGGATAATGGAGGTTTACTATTAATTCTTGTGAGACAGGGAATTAGTATCCTATGGTCATTAAAATATTATTTATAGCAAAAAATACTCTATATGAGGACAATCAGATTTTTGTAATTTTTATATATTCTCTAGGAATACAAGAGTAATGATGACTTCTAATTTTTAGGGTTATTGTAACCAATCTGCATGTCTGCATAGCAGGTATCTTCTAGTCTTCCTCTTAAAAGCTCCATTTAAACCCAATAAATAGAACAGAAATGGTTATATATTGGTCTATACTTTTAGAAAATAGTTTCTTAAGTGTCCATGCCAAATAGATAATTTTGCCATTTGTACATTGCTTCCCTGTGTTATTTTTAAAGTGATATTTCCCTTAATACATTGTATCTTTTTATTTAATATGATGAGATAGATGCATCACACTTTCTCAATTATCCATGCTAACTTGTCAAAAATATATCGGTGCATATAGTTGACCTTAGTATGAAGAAATATGGGAAGATATTTTCTCAAAGTGTAGTATTCTACTGTATCAATGATAGATTTCTCAACATTTGTTTTGAGAACTATGTGGTAGCACAGTTTTATACCTATTGTATGGGTTTCAGAGATAGCCAAGGGAAGTATGGATTCCAACCAAAATAAGTCGAGTAAAATATGACTTTAACTGAAAATTACACTGATGAATTTTTAACACAGTATGGCAACTCTTTCCCTTTTGAACTGAGTACCGAATGATTTACTTGCTTGCAATAGCCTTCTGAGTCATATCTGGGACTTCAGCTACTTGTAAAGAGGGGCTATGTGTGCAACCACAACTGTCTCTTCATTTGACATTTTCTTGATTGTCTTCTTCCACCCATCCATGGACTTAACCGAAAAGGGAAAATATCCACAACTAAGTCTTGATTGCTTGGTGCCATTGAAACAAAACCTGTGTGCTCTTTGTCAGAGTTTCTTATATTGTATTGACCTGTATTTCAAGTCTGCATTTTTCCTTCCAAAAATAAGCCCATTGAAGAAGCAACGTCTTACTCATTGTTCCTTCCTTCCTTTTTATACTCAGTATAGATTTTTTTCAACTGATATTTGCTTAATAATTCAAGAGTCAAAAAATTAATGACACATGAAATTTAGAAATATGGTCAATATTCATGTCAAAACAAGTACTTTTAAAACTGGACTAATTAGGAAATTAGCCATTCTTTTAGAACAAATATCAGTTATTTTCTAACGAAGACTTTTCTACAAATGAATGTATGGTTGATTTATATAGCTCACTGAATTACATCATTGCCATTTTATACTACTGTGGTAATTTGGAGTTTGAAGACATGTCATCATGGAAAATTATTGTTCCTCTCTTTCTTTGTTTATTTTAATATTTTATTTATTTATTCATGAGAGCGACAGAGAGAGAGAGAGAGAGAGAAAGAGAGGCAGAGACACAGGCAGAGGGAGAAGCAGGCTCCATGCAGGGAGCCTGATGTGGGACTCGATCCCGGGATTCCTGGATCACGCCCTGGGCCGAAGGCAGGCGCCAAACTGCTGAGCCACCCAGGGATCACCACTCCTCTTTCTTTGTAGATGGAAAGCTACCACTAGTACTCTTTGCTGATTAGATGTTTGCTTCAGTAGGAAATGAAATATACTTTTTACCCATCCCTAAGAATACCTTAAACAGCTATTTTATTATTACTCATATGGTTAGACAAAATGAAAGACAATATTTTGGTTCAGGTATTTTTAGCATTGTTTAAATTGTGTAGTAATAAAAAAAAATTTTTGTGGGGCACAGTCGTTAAGCCTCTGACTCTTGGTTTTGGCCCAGGTCGTGATCTCAGAGTCATGAGATCACACCCAACCTCAGGCACCCCACTGGGCATTGGTGCCTGCCTTTCTCCCAACCCCTTAAAAAAAGAATTGTGTGATTATATATGAAATAGTAACTCAAAGCAAAACTGGCTTTAAAAATACAGCATTTATAAATTTTCAACCAGGCTATTAAGAAGTTTATAGTCACAGACTTCCCAGAAAAACATGCTATGTGGATATAGAGATATCCATGGTGGTCTTTCATGAACTCATACTTGCATCCATTTTTCTTTAGAAGGAAATGAATTTCATTGTTATTGAAAATCTTTCATTTACAAAATGAAAGTCTGTAAACAGTCCAGAAATGCTGTTTTTCTTTGGAAATTCAGCATCTCGTGTTCTTTGAGGGAAGTTAAAATTGGGTTACTGACTTCTGAATATGAGGAGGAAATAGGGAAACTTGTATTATCAGAACAGTCAAAATTGAAAAAATTATGTAAAATATTTTGAATTAAATGGTCTTTTACACACACATATAAATATGTGTATACTAAACAATACACTTACAAGACACCGCTGACAACAGATGAAGTCAGTGCTAACCACTACAGGTAACTCAAACTCTCAGTAAATTTTCTGCCACTATATTTGGGCCTTGCCATCCTCAAAAACAAAATACAACTAGCTACCTCTATTCTTTTACATGTACCTTTCTTAGGCACTACGTGGTTTTCAAATCTCTTATGTATCTTAAATGAGTGAAAAATACTCTATTAACTTTAATACTTAAATGTTGGTATCAATGAGAGTTTAACAGTCTCAGTTGAATTTTCCTCTACACTTTCTTGACCACTTGACGACAATATTTATAATAATTTTAGCATCGTCACATTATGACCCCTGACAGATAAAATGGATTTTTCTTCTAAATCCACCCTTTGTACCTTTTGCCAAATAAATTATGATGACAGATGTGCCATACTTCATTTAGATTTCAATCTAGCTTCACCTGGTCAGTAACTTGACTGCAACTTCCATTCATTCCGGCATTTCTCAGGATGGCCTTTAAGTCTGAACTATCTTAGAACATCTTTATAAACACATTCATGTTATCTCTCAAAGCTATTGTGAAAATGAACTGACAATAAATATAACACTTAGTGTATAGCATGACATTTGTAAATGCTAGCTGTTATTATTATGATTAATTATTATTATTTACCGCAGTCAGAGTGTGCCACATAATGCCAGCATATCAGCAGTAAATCTGTGACCGTTTTATCTGTAAATTTGTCAAGTACATTCAGAACAGTTGTTACATTCTTTGCATGTATACTTGACCCTTGAACAACACAAGTTTGAACTACACAGGTCCATATATAGACATTTTTTTATATAAATACAGCACAGTCCTGTATGTGTGTTTTCTTTTTCTTAATACTGTTTACTTTTCTCTACTTTGGTTTATTGTAAGGATACAATATATAATACATATACAAAATGAGTGTTGATCAACTTTATGGTATTGGAAGGCTTCTAGTCAACAGTAGACTATTAGTAATTAAGTTTTGGGGGACTCAAAGTTATGCACAGGTTTTTGCATGGGAATGAGTGCTTCTAACCCCAATGTTGCTCAAAGGTCAACTGTACTATTTTTGTTTTCTTAGCTTCAGAATTTTTAGTGACTTTCCACAGAGGTGAAACTTAACAATGATTATTTTTATTATATCAACATCATTACCAATCCTGTGGCATAATTGTACAGGAAACAAGAGTTTCAAGTAGATCAGTTCATGTGAAGCAACACATAATTGATATCTTCATGAAAACAGAAATCACTTAAGTGGCAAAGTCCACATAGTTAAGCTATAATCTTTTACACAATTCAGAGAATTGAAATATCTTATAAACATGTCAGCACTGTATAACCTATCAAGCATATGGAGTCTATAAGACTTGAAAGTAAAACAATCTCATTTCTTGACAGTAATCCTCCAATATTTCTAATTAGGCTGATTTTCAAAAGAACTGTGAGTTTAAGTGGATCTTTTTTTTTTTTTTTTTTAAATGGGGGTATTTGGAGATAAGTATTGAGCTTCTGAATAGAAAATGCCTTTATAGCCAAATGGCTTATTTTTTTTGCTTCTTGTTATAGGAGCCTCTTCTTAAAAGACTGAACAAAGTTGTGATTTGGTATTTGTATGGTGTGGCAAAGTTTTATAATTATTTAAATTCTGCATATCATCAGACATCATACCATCATGCTGTTAGTAGAAGTGATGGGTTCCTAATATGATGAGTAAGGGATTTCAATTGTGCAAGATAATGCAATTACATCAGTGACCCATTCCATTATAATCTTTGAGTTTTAAGTGTCAAATTTGATAATTTTGCCTTGTTCCTAATGGGTGTCATATGTATTATGCTTTATAATATTTAAAAGAACCATGCTTTTAGCACTATTTGCCAAGGGGAGTGAGTAGGTGCACAGAACCCCATTAAAAGTTAAATTGGAAGGCATCTAATATAACATTATTAAAATGAGTGGATAATAAAAATAGTTTTCATTTTATATGGCTTAATAGCTTATAAGTTACTTACAAGATACTTAGGCATTTATTTTTCCAACAAACATTTTGGAGCAACTATATTTGGTAGGCAAGGGGGCTATTAAAATGAACATGATAAGTTCTGATTGTTAAAGAAGGTTATAGTCTAATTTGGAATATAGATCCAACTGGTGATTTTAATACATTCCCTAGAACAGTATCTAACACAAGAAATAATGAATGCTTCTATGTTGAAGAATGAGTGAATAATGAGCATGGTGTAATTGAGTACTACTGAATACAGTGCTATTTTTAATACTACTACTATTGATAATAATAATAACAACAATTATTCTAATAAGGCTGGCAGCTGGCATTATTGAAGGATTAATATCTACAGGGCAATGTGCCGCTACATTTAGTTTTTATAACAGCTCTATGAGGTGGGAATAGACCCAGTTACATAATTTACAAGGCCAAGTGCAAAGTGAAAATGTGGGGCCCTTTGTCCAAAGTCTATTAATAATTTCAAGATGACAAAAACTGAACAGTAAATCAAGAATCTTCTCAGTGTAAGGCTCTGTGTAATTGCTTAAGTCACAGGCACATGAAGCCAGTGGAACTACAGTTATTCCCCAGTTTACAGCTCAGGAAATAAAAAGTATACATTTATTGAGGCTGCTTACATGATCTTCTAAATTTTGGGGGACACTGCTTTATTGGTGATGCTCTCTAGCTTATAGAGTATAGAATAATTTAAAATGGACAATATTGAATTCAAAGACCAAAGACCGATACATTCCTTCAGGTTGGTGATTTTCTAGTTAGCTATTATGAAAATTTGGAGTTTTAAGACCACTATCAAAGCAATACCCAATATATGGCTTCTTTTTTTATTTATTTTTTATTTTTTTTTCTTTTATTTATTTATGATAGTCACATAGAGAGAGAGAGAGGCAGAGACATAGGCAGAGGGAGAAGCAGGCTCCATGCACCTGGAACCCGACGTGGGACTCGATCCCGGATCTCCAGGATCGCGCCCTGGGCCAAAGGCAGGCCCCAAACCGCTGCACCACCCAGGGATCCCATATATGGCTTTTAATAATGAGGTCATAAAACTCCATACCTATTTTTCCAACACTATCCCAGGACTTCTGATTTACACCATTCTAAGTTTGATCTGTCTGGAGAGAGTTATCTAAAAAGCATCAAAAAAACATCCTCAGTAGTATAGTATTTGAATACTGTTCAGAGATTGAAATCTACTTTCATTATTGAGCTTTTGATATTGGAACTTTATCTTGGGGTGATCTGTTCTTATGAGGTCAGTTAGTTCAAACATGTTCCTTGTCTAGAACTCCAATCAAATTAAAAGCCCCTAAGTGTCCTTATCCATACACTCATTGCTATATTGTTTGGTGTTACATCTTCCCACTCAAGGTCATTTCTTCCATTGCTGACCTCCTTCCCAACCCTTTGTATTTATTTTCTTGAAACTTTCCTCTGTTTCAAATATATCACCTGGATTTTTGACTAACCATAAGAGAGTACCTCGGTGTCTTACAAAAAAGCAAAATAAACAGAAACACTAAAAGGGCTGAACTAGATTTTACAATGGTATAAATCCACAAAGATGAAGGAAAGAAAGGACAGGTGAACTTAAGAAACACTAAAACGTGAGCGTCAATAAATTACGAAAAGCAAAAATAGGTCATTGGCAATTGATTTGGTGGAAAAAATTAAAGTGAAAACTAAGTGTTCGCTAGGAGGAAGCCCATGAGGACCGAGTCAATTTCTCACCCAGAACCTGCACAAGTGCACAGAATGGAGATGCAGAGAATCTCAGAGTGTGGACATGAGGGGAGGGACCAGAAAAGCAAGGATCTGTTGAAAACCAGACCTAAGTCCACCTTGACCAAAGGAGAGTTTTATGCTCTTTAGATATAAATCTGAGAGCCTGTGGATTGGGGCCTTCAGAGCCCACTGAAGGCATTGTGGGGTGGGTGTGCTAAAGATGGAAAGATTAAGTCAAATTCTCTATATAAAAAATATTCAGCTCCCGGTGCACTAGTTTATATATGCTTATATCCCTAAGAAAGGAGAATGGTGGGTTCTTCTTTGGAGACAATGAGAGGCTAAGAGAAAAGATTGATAAGCATTGGAATTTGGAGATCTTACCTACTTTTTTGTACATTGAATGCCATTCATTTAGTCCATTCACAATGCTCATGCAGGTTCACAAAGCTTCCAAATAGCAGTTTTTATGCCTCATGATATATCATGAAAATACATTCAAGAATCATGATACTTTTGAGGAAATCTACATCAAACAGAAATGAATATGAAGGGAACAAAGACTACAAAGAATGGAGGAAATCTCTAATTCTTAAAACAAGAACAGTGATAAAGAGACGATCAGAACAAGGGAAAGTATTTTTTTATTTGAAATTTGTTAGTTAAAATATAAATATAAATAGTGGAAAAGACATTTTGGGAAGCCATTGAAAGTAGTAAGAAATATATGGTGATATAAAAATAAGAATTATTCAAGAAACTTGAGGATAGATCCTGGGAATCTAAAAATCCTTCTGATAAGAGTTTCAGGGTAATTGCAAGCCTTGTGAGGAGGAAATTATAAAATTATTGAAGCAAATTTGACAGACATGGAATGGCCAGTTCAAAGAGCACACTGAGTACCTGGACAAAAAAAATTTAAATTACCCATATTAAGGTGTAATTGCCACACAGTTTTGAAAACCCTGAGAAAAATTAATGATCTTAATAGCTTCCAGAGAGAGAGAGACAGACGACAGATAGACGATAGTTTATGCCAAGAAAATCACGTTAAATAATGGTGTCAGTTTATCAAAGCAACCTTGGAGGTGGAAGGCAAAGAAAACCCTTCAAAATATAAAGGATATTTATTTCTGAAATAATTGTTTACAAACTTTCTACATTATCCATCAAGTATAATGATAGAAGATAGCATTTCCATTAATGCAAACTCAAGAAAAAAAGAGAAAGAAAGAGGAAAGAAAGAAGAAAGAAAGAAAGAAAGAAAGAAAGAAAGAAAGAAAGAAAGAAAGAAAGAAAAAGAAGAAAGAAAGAAAAAACAAGGAAAGAAGAGGAAAGAAAAGAAAAGGGGAAGAAACAGTACATAATGGAAATGGTGGGAAGTCATTTCTAGTAAAATTGATAATTAGTATAGATTGGAGCTAGAGAATGGGGATCAGGAGGTGGCTTTTCTACTTACCAGCACACCAAAACAAACAAACAAAAAACAAAGACAAAACTATTACCTCATGTATATGGCTCATGAAACAGGGGATTCACAATTTCTTGGAAGAACCTTGAAGAAGGATAGTGATTAGTACTTAGAAAGTCAAGCAAATAAAAAAAGGTATGCGTTCAAAAAAAAATGTTGAACAATGAAGATAATATTACTTTTGAGTCTTATCTGCCTTAGCTGTTAGCCTCGCTTACCAGTACTGCCATAGTTCATCTTTCTGCCGGTGTATTTGTCTCGTAAATAATTTTTCATTCAGTGTTCCTTCTCTTTAATCTATTCTCCAGATTGCAATTAGAAATGACCTTTAAAAATAAAATTTACAAAGTGGTAAAGTTACTCAGAGAGGAAACAGTTCCACATAACACATGTTAATTACCAAATGTGAATGTTTAACTTAAATAAAGGGGACAACTTAGAAAATAAGTTTGGAGATAGGGCAGTGAAACATTAAGTGATTCTTTAATGAGTTTCTACCTCATTCTATGAGAAATAGGCTGACTGAACCGGGTGTTGGAACATTGAAGAGGTGGGATAAGAGCATAGGGAATGTCGCACTGTTGAAACGTACAGGTAAATTCTATTTACGGTTATCAGTTTGGTGACCCTTGAGTAGCGAAATGATGAGGACTTTGGTTGACTTGAGACCAGTGCAAATACTTAAACATAGGAAAAGGAAGAATTTGAGAATGAAAGAGAAACTTTTAGCTATTTTGATGGATTGGATGTGTATCATGGTAAATAAGAAGGATCAGTTACTCCCTTCTGTAGTATTATTTAAGAAAAAAGTTTTCCTCCAGAAAAAAAAAAGTGTTTATTTTCAAAAGGAAGAAAGGCCCCAAATCATAACATGTGCCAGTATACCATACCAATTTTGTCAGTTTCCTTGTAATCGGCCCATTTCTTTTTTTTTTATAAATTTATTTTTTATTGGTGTTCAATTTGCCAACATATAGAATAACACCCAGTGCTCATCCCGTCAAGTGCCCCCCTCAGTGCCCGCCACCCAGTCACCCCCAACCCCTGCCCACCTCCCCTTCCACCACCTCTAGTTCGTTTCCCAGAATTAGAGGAGTCTCTCATGTTCTGTCTCCCTCCCTGATATTCCCCACTCATTTTTTTCTCCTTTCTCCTTTATTCCCTTTCACTATTATTTATATTCCCCAAATGAATGAGACCACATAATGTTTGTCCTTCTCCGATTGACTTACTTCACTCAGCATAATACCCTCCAGTTCCATCCATGTCGAAGCACATGGTGGGTATTTGTCGCTTCTAATGGCTGAGGAATATTCCATTGTCTACATAGACCACAGCTTCTTTATCCATCATCTTTCCATGGACACCGAGGCTCCTTCCACAGTTTGGCTATTGTGGACGTTGCTGCTAGAAACATCGGGGTGCAGGTGTCCCGGCATTTCATTGGATCTGCATCTTTGGGGTAAATCCCCAGCAGTGCAATTGCTGGGTCGTAGGGCAGGTCTATTTTTAACTCTTTGAGGAACCTCCACACAGTTTTCCAGAGTGGCTGCACCAGTTCACATTCCCACCAACAGTGCAATAAACAGGTTAATCAGCCCATTTCTATCACCAGATCTTACTGAGTTAGTAGAAATAAGAAATGTGAAGATTACACTCATTTATTTATTTACTGCCTAAATGAAAACTTGGGCAAAACAATGGGAAGATTGTCTGAAAAATAATCATAATAGTAAAAGTTACACAGTTGGGGAAGATGTATCAAATAAACAACAAAAACTCACAGTGGTCTGTTAGTAACTAGCAATAGCCCATCTCTAGGAACTGAGCATATATTTGGCCAAATTTATATAGGAAAATTGTTGCAGATTGCATTTAGATTTTTGTCTTTATAAGAGTTGTCAATTCTTTTTTTAGGGAACTTCCTGAAAAGATTATCTCCATGTTATATCTACCTTTACTCAAGTTTATATGTAATAGAGTACATAATCAGTTCCTATGGTAGTTTGTTTTCCACTTATGTGAATTTTCAAATGAGTATTAGTAATTACTAAAAAATCTTACCTGTTTTTTTTTTTTATTATTTTCATTCTCTCTCTCTGCTAACTCTAATTTCTGCTTCTGGTTTTTTTTTTTTTTTTTTTTTTTTTTTTTTTTTTTTTTTTTTTATTGTGCTCCAGTATGAGTTAAATAGTGATTTGCTTTGGATCCAAGTTAAAAGTAATTCCTCGATCACAGAAAAGTTGATCATGACATAGAAGCTCCTAAAAACACTATTAAATATTCTTTTTGTTTTTCCTGTTTATCACTTTTCATTTAATACCTTATCGGCTACATAGTATGAGTTGTGTCAACTCTACCCATGGAAGTGAGAGAGCGTCCCTACCTTCTAATTAGATTCTTTTGGTCACTGACTATGCTGCTTCACATGAAAATCTTTCAGACTGCTCTCTGGTGCTTTCTTTATGCAATTTACCATTCCTCAAAAACATAATCAGTATTTTTCTTCCCTTTTCCTTCCCTGTCTCCTAGGAAACTTGTTGAAAACTTCAATCTGGCTGGAAAGAGTTCAAATGTTTATATTAGCACGTGCTAATCCTTATAGCAGAAGGCTTTGCTTGTTTGTTTTTGTTAGTGGAGTTATATTTTAAACTATTTTCTCATGATTTATAATATGCTAATGTTTTCTGAGAATTGTACAATATACCTAAAGACATGACAGATTTTCATAATCTTTATCTTGCCTTTTCAACTGTAATAGTCACACATAAAGAAATCATTCCATTTTTTTTTTTAAATTTGTTTCCTTTCAATGACAGGTTGAGACACCCATTTTTCTCACTAGCAGGGAGCGGTTACTGCTATCAATATTGATTTTATTACTTTACTGATATATTATCTATTTATTTATTTATTTATTTTTTTGATATATTATTTAAAATGTAGCTGTTGTCTAAGCTACAGAAAATTAATACTACCTTTTTCTGGTTTCTCTTTGGTTGATTTTTTTTTCCTTCCCTCAATTCTTCTTTGGTGTATTGCTTAGGTTTTTTGATCTTAACCAGACAGTCCTCTGGGTGGTGGCCACATAACTGAGAAACTATATTTGTCTTGTTATTTGTTTTCTCTGATCCTTATGCCTCAGGGCAGAAACCCACCCGAAGGGAACATCAAAGTAGGCTTTGAGCTAAAGTAGTGGCTAAGTCGCCCCTCTGGATTAGGATGAGCCTCCAGATAATATGTTTTCTTGGCATCTATAGATCTCACTGGTGAGATGAGGAGGAGGTTCTCCCAAGAGGCATGAGGCAGAAAAACCATTCC
This sequence comes from Vulpes lagopus, assembly GCF_018345385.1. Taxonomy (NCBI): domain Eukaryota; kingdom Metazoa; phylum Chordata; class Mammalia; order Carnivora; family Canidae; genus Vulpes; species Vulpes lagopus. Next base: position 48,025,175 of record NC_054839.1, read on the forward strand.
GAGAGTATCAGCTTCCATCATTCTGATTGACAGAGTGGCACAGCTTATTGCAGCAGTCTACGAAGCTATGATTTAGGTCTCGGCAAACAATCAACAGATTTTTTTTTGTTCTTTTTTGTTTGCGTTCTTCCTATCTATCTTCCATTCTGGTGTGGAATGGAGGATGTAACAGAATGTGCTCAACTCCACTTTGAATTTCTCAGGTTGTGAATTTTAATTCTTCTGTCACCAACTTCCAGTAGAACTCTGGCAGGTGACATATCTCAGTTCACTGTCCTTGTTTCCTTGGCAATTGGCTTGCGTGACAAATTATGGAAGTGAATATAATAAGCTGACAATGTGCCTTATTTAACGCAGCCATTTCTATAACAAAAGTAAAAAATAGGTATTATAGAATTACACTCTATATTATAAATAAAGAATTACCTTTGGCAGAACTCAGCAATTTTCAAATTTGACTGAAATAATCTAAACAGAATAGCACATGTCTAAAAAAAAATGTGAAATAAGGGTATCAGTGAAGAAAAATCCCTTTGCTAATAAGAAAGAAGTACAGATTACTTGGAGATTATAAAGTGGGAAATAATGAATAGATTCAAATATCACGAAAATACTGCGTTCTTGGTCATGTATTAAATATTTTTACATGTGCTATTTTATTCAGTCTTCAAAAATTTTAGAGTAGAAAGACAGATCTCAGCCCAGCCTAGTGCTGCTTAAGAAAGGAAAAAGGCACAACTGGTTTTATGATTCAGCCTGTGTACATGAATTGTTTTTATTTTTATTTCTTTGGTGCTGGATATGGCAAAAAGGAAAAAAATAAGATGAGATACTGCTACTACTGAGTAATTGAGTCAGTTGGTTGAGTTTAGGAATTGTTAAGCTAGATAAGTTCCCCATCAGTTTATTTTTTTAAGATGATTTATTTATTTATTTATTTATTTATTTATTTATTTATTTATTTATGAGAGACACAGAGAGAGAGAGAGAGGCAAAGACACAGGCAGAGGGAGAAGCAGGCTCCATGCAGGGAGCCCAATGGTGGGACCAGATCCCGTGTCTCCAAGATCAGTCCTGGGCAGAAGGCTGCGCTAAACCTCTGAGCCACCCAGGTGGCACAATCACCATCAGTTTAGATCAAAAGTTGTTCTAAATAACCATAGGAAGGGGACAACAAACAACTGCTGAAACAGTTTGTTATGTTGATTATAGGTGGACACCCAGTAGTAATATGTATCTTAAAAATGAAACTACTAACAAACTGGAATCATTTAATATATTTAGTATGTGAAAATTTCTGTGGTAGGAAAAGACTACATATATGTGTAATGTGGCCTAGATTTCAGACAATGTTTTTTTTTTTTTTTTCTGCTATATGGGAGAAAATAGCTAGTGTAGAACGTCTGAAAGAGGCAAAGTTTTATTCTTTATATAAAAATCTTATCTTCAAATTGGGTTTCAAATTATATGCATTCAGTTTTGAGTTTCATCTTGGGGGCCCTCTGTTCCTTCAAATCAAAATTGAATGCATTCATAACAGATATGCATTACAGAGTTATTTACATGACCACCTATGTTAAAATTACCTTGAACTCACTGGGTAGAGGTTTGCATTAAGGTTCAGACAGGCATAAATACTAACTACACAATTTAAATCTGTAGGTAATATCACCTATATATATATATCTATATATAATATATATATATATATACACATATATATATTTATTTGGGGGGCTCCTCAGAGACAGTCAGTTAAGTGTCTGCCTTCGGCTCAGGTCATTATTCCAGGGTCCTGGGATGGAGACCCATGTCCATATCTGGCTCAGTGCTCAATGAGGAGTCTGCTTGTCCCTCTCTCACTCCCTCTGCTTGTGCTTTCTCTCTCTCTCTCTCTCTCTCTCTCTCTCTCTGTCTGTTAAATAAATAAATAAACAACAAACATACAAAATCTTTAGACAAATCAAAATAAATATATTCGTTTGGAATCTGCACAGTGACATCAATAAGATGGCCAAGTAGAAGACCCCAGTCTCTGTCCCAGCAAAAAGATAATTAGTGATCTGCAAACAAAAACAGCTCTCGGAGAGCCCTGGAATCCACATAAGAAACTTCAGTGACACAGTGGAACATAGGCCTTCAGAATAACTATGCTGGGAAGTAAGAGGAGCTTTATTTTGCATGGAACATCCCATTCCCAAGCTGGCATTGCCCAGCACCAAGAGGGAACTCCCTAGCTTAAAAGAGCACCCTTCACAGCCAAAAGGAATGGGGGGAATGACAATTTCCCTAGCCTTTTGGGGCACCACACAAAGGCCCTGCTTAGTTAGGTTACACCCCAAAACTGCCAAAGCTAAGATACGTGCATAGAGAGGGCTAGGAACCAGGGTGGAAAGCAGGTAATACCAGTATTGCCATGTTGTGAAAGCTCCACAATTGGTACCTGCCAGTGACCTGCTCTGCAGATGACCCTGGCTACCCCTGAATCCCTGCAGTTTTCACCAGTTATCATTGCAGATGGGGCCTTCTGTGATCCGAGTTTCCAGAAATCTGCAGGTTATAGACATAGAGAAATCAGTAAATGATACCGATGTGAATGGACTCTATTGTGTGTTATTCTCTGTAATCTTTCTTGCTTGGCTGAAAAATACCTACTGATCAACACAAAGAAACAATCAGTGGAGATCTTGGGAAAAAAAGTTTTTTTAAAAGATGAATAAACTACATAGAAACTAGGTAGCTTAGTTTCTTACTACTGTAATAATCAAGAAGATGATAATTTCACAAAAATCCATGCCACAATTTTACGAAAAAATTTTTTTAGCAACTTCTCATGTAATTTGTATAATAGGCATTAAATAACAAGCAGCAAAGTTCAAATGAGGTAGGACTTTGTTGTACAAAGATGACTTTTAGAATTGGCCGCTAATGAGTGGTGATGTTTTAGGAGAAAAAAGAAAAAAATATTGAAAAACGTGTATTAAAATAGATTGTCATCTCAAAGCATCACTCTCCCCAGAAGAGCGCGCACACACACGCACACACACCCTGAATATATTGATAGAGCCTTTCTTTATTTATAAAGAACCTTTTAAACATTTCACATGTATTCTTTATCAGCCCAGGAGTTAGATATCTTTAAGCCCATAATTATAGAGGAAGGTATTGAACTAGTGGGGTTATGAAAGGGTCCAAGTTTGCTGAACCGTAAGTACTGAAGATGAGACTTCAACCAGTGTTATCCATACAGGGAAACCTGCAAAGGTTTGTCCGGTCCCATTTGATATGATCTGAGTGTTTGTATCACCTCCAACATTCATATATTGAAATCCTACCCCCCAAAGTGATGCTATTATTAGTATGTGGGATCTTTAAAGGTGGTTGAGTCATGAGGTTGGAGCCCTGATGAATGGGATTAATGCTCTAAAGAGTCACCCTGAGTTCCTTAGCCTTTATACTATGTGCAGACACAAAAGGAAGTCTATGACTTGCAAGAGACCCCCCCCCCACCGAAACTCAGGGTCATGCTGGCACCCTGATCTCAGATTTTCAGAATCCAGAGCTGTGATAACTAAATTTCTGTTGTTTTTAAGCCACCCACCCTGTAGTATTTTGTTATAGCAGTCCAAACGAACTAAGAACAGATTGTAAAAAAGAATAAACAGTAGTATTAGGAGCTTGGAAACAAAAGCAGCCTGTGAATTTTGAAAATTATGGACAGTGAGACTGAGCATGCACCAGTACCACACAGGCCATGGGCAAGCCGGGATAGATGGCAGATGCAGAAAATGAAGAGAAGAGCTGGTGAAAATCCTGGTGCTACAATAATTGTACCAATACCACATAAAGGAGAAGTTGACAAGCTACATAGCCATGTAGTGGTCATTCTATCCCGTGTGATTTAAGTGCTAGTATACTCTAATTGGTTGATTCTATCATTTCTTATTGCATATTTTTTTTCTTTCAAGTACTGATTTTGCCCTCTCGTTTTAAAGAGACATTTAAGTAATTGTCATTTGCAAAAGCACTTATGAAGATGAAACATGCATTTAATGCAACAGTCTGGACTTTTTTTTTTTTTTTTTTGCAGTATCTTACCTAAGTGCTTTAACTGGGAAAATGATGGGATGTAGTTTAAAACATAGAACCTCAGTACAAATATATATAAACAAGCAGCCCTCCTCTCTGAAAGTAAACATACCCTTTCCCATTCGGAGAGAAGAAGTGTTGGAAATATAATTACCTATTGATTTCACTTTTAACTTTTCTAATATACGTCTAGAATTGAATTGGGTTAAATAAATGTTATTATTATTTTTCACTATGAAATAGATAAATGTCAATTCTGTATTGGAAAGAATGCAAATACATTTTTGCTCCTCTCTCCCAATTAGGTCTTAAGCAAACCAAATTAGATGACAGCTTTAGGGAGGGATGGTATTAATATTATTTCCCAATAATATTACTGCCAACAAATACTTTCAAAGACGGATATCCCTAATTTTATGACAGTGATAGAGTTTAGACAATTAACACTTGCTGCAAATATGGCTAATATTTTAAAATCACACATTTCCCCATGTTTATTCTGAATAATTGGTACTGAAGTTAAGTATCAATAAAAATATAAAACCTTTGACATAGTCAGATAACATTAATTTTAAAATCAATTGCAGTTTTTTCAAATCTAAATATACCATGTGTGTTAATTGGGGGAACATCTCAAGAGAAACATATCTCACTCTCTCACTCTCTCTCTCTTTCCCTCTCCCCTGCTCATTTCCTTCCTCACTCCCTCCCTCAATCCTCCACACTGCTTCTCTCTCTGTATATAAATATATGTGATACAGATATCATAACGATAATTATGTGCTGTTTGTGTGCATATATATCTATATATTATATATTTGACAATGCTGATGGTACAGTAATTTCAGCAACATATATATTATATGTTTGTGTATAAAATTTGTATATTCCAAGACAGAGAGATTTTAAGGAATTGGTTCCTATGACTGTTGAGGCTGGCAAGTCCAAAATCCGCAGAGTAGGTTGGAAGGCAGAAGACCCACAGAAAAACTGAATTGAAGTCCAAAGCCAAAGGGAGTCTTTTTCTCAGAATTCCTCTCTTTGGGGAAAATCAGTCTTTTTACTATTGAGACCTTCACATGATTGAAGTCCACCCATATTATAGGGTATAATCTACTTTATTCAGAGTCTGCTGATTTAAATATCAATTTAATCTAAAACTTCAGAGAAACATCCAGAATAATATTTAGCCAAATATCCGGGTACTGTGGACCAGCCTTGTTGACACATAAATTCACCATCACATTACATATAATAATTATTTAATTATTCCCATAGATGTCTATCTTGTCTCTGTTGAAAAGCAGTTCAATAATCTTTCTTAGTAATTAATCAATAAAAAGTATGTTGGTCACTTAGGTCAACACTAATCAAAATACTGATGACTGCACATTCTAGTTAATGATATACACAAAGAAATATTGATGGCCTTGAAAACAATGCAGATATTCAACAGGGGATTTAGACTTCTAAAATTTTGAAAGCGGTTTATTTTAAGGAGTTATTAACAATGCAATTGCATTGTTTTCATGAGAATTAATTACAACAAACAGTATTTCTTCTTGTTTTTAACATTCTAGAAATTGTAACTAAGAAATGAAATGCTATTCTGTAGTTGAATATTAAGATATTAAAAATATTTTCATTTCTTGAAAAATTATTTTACCTGACTCATCACAATTTTTATTTATTGTAAGAAATTCTATATTTGTTTTAGAAATGAAATCAGATATAGGAAAATATAGTATTTCTTAATTTTCATAAATTTCCTGTTAAAGGTATGGGGTGAAACTTGTATTCAAGCTGAGTAAATGGAGTTTGTGTCTTCTGTCAGTTATTCCACATTTACAAGGGTATGTATTTATTTTTTAATCCAATTTCACAGTTATATGTTCTTACTGCTTGCTGAGCCTGTAGAAGCAGTTACTGAAAGGATAATTTTGATTTTCTGCAGTAACATATTTTTATCTGTTAAAAGGTAGTCAATTACAATAGTAGTCTATTACTTTCTCGATAGAAAATATTTGGCAGTATTCCTTTTAGAAATATCTCCCATATGTTACTTGTTTGGGAATTTACAGGAAAGTTTTAAATGTTTATTTCCCAGAAATTCCTATTGACAAACATGCCAGTAATTTCATGTGAAATATATTGCTAGGTTTGTGACTAAACTTTCATAACCATTGAGTTTGAAATAATTTTGCTTTTGTTTGTTTCTTTGCTTTTTTTAATTGAAGTAGAGTTGACATACAATATTATATTAGTTTCAGGTATACAACAGAGTGACTTGACATTTATATACACTATTAAATGCTCACTATGGTAAGTAACAGATAGTTACTATCTGTCATCATATATAGTTACTACAGAATTATATTCCTTATGCTGTATTTCCATTCCTATGACTTACCTATTTTGTAACTGGAAGTGTGTACCTCTTAATCTCCTTTACCTATTTCACTCATTTCCCTAACACTTTCCCTCTGGGAACCATCAGTTTGTTCTCCGTACTTATCAGTCTGTTTTTGTTTTATTTTGTTTGTGTGTTAGTTTTTTAGATTCTACATATAAGTAAAATCATATGGTATTTATCTTTCTCTGTCTTATTTCAGTTAGTAAATACCCTATAGGTTCCTGTAACATAATACTCATATTGTTGAGGCAATATTTCATTATTTTTTATGGCTGAATAATATTCCACTATATATACATATAATTTCTTTATCCATTCATCTGTTGATGGACAGGTTGCTTCCATATCTTCTCCATTATAAATAATGCTGCAATTAATGTAGGGATGCATGAAAAGGTCAACCAGGAATGAAAAGGTCAACCAGGAATGAAAAGGTCAACCAGGAAATTAAGGAAGAATTAAAAAGATTCATGGAAACTAATGAGAATGAAGATACAACCGTTCAAAATCTTTGGGATGCAGCAAAAGCAGTCCTGAGGGGGAAATACATCGCAATACAAGCATACATTCAAAAACTGGAAAGATCTCAAATTCAAAAGCTCACCTTACACATAAAGGAACTAGAGAAAAAGCAACAAATAGACCCCACCCCCAGCAGAAGAAGACAGTTAATTAAAATTCGAGCAGAACTCAATGATATCGAGACCAAAAGAACTGTGGAACAGATCAACAGAACCAGGAGTTGGTTCTTTGAAAGAATTAATAAGATAGATAAACCATTAGCCAACCTTATTAAAAAGAAGAGAGAGAAGACTCAAATTAATAAAATCATGAATGAGAAAGGGGACATCACTACCAACACCAAGGAAATACAAACGATTTTAAAAACATATTATGAACAGCTGTACGCCAATAAATTAGGAAATCTAGAAGAAATGGACGCATTCCTGGAAAGCCACAAACTACCAAAACTGGAGCAGGAAGAAATAGAAAACCTGAACAGGCCAATAACCAGGGAGGAAATTGAAGCAGTCATCAAAAACCTCCCAAGACACAAGAGTCCAGGGCCAGATGGCTTCCCAGGGGAATTCTATCAAACGTTTAAAGAAGAAATCATACCTATTCTACTAAAGCTGTTTGGAAAGATAGAAAGAGATGGAGTACTTCCAAATTCGTTCTATGAGGCCAGCATCACCTTAATTCCGAAACCAGACAAAGACCCCACCAAAAAGGAGAATTACAGACCAATATCCCTGATGAACATGGATGCAAAAATTCTCAACAAGATACTAGCCAATAGGATCCAACAACATATTAAGAAAATTATTCACCATGACCAAGTAGGATTTATCCCTGGGACACAAGGCTGGTTCAACACTCGTAAAACCATCAATGTGATTCATCATATCAGCAAGAGAAAAACCAAGAACCATATGATACTCTCATTAGATGCAGAGAAAGCATTTGACAAAATACAGCATCCATTCCTGATCAAAACCCTTCAGAGTGTTGGGATAGAGGGAACTTTCCTCGACATCTTAAAAGCCATCTACGAAAAGCCCACAGCAAATATCATTCTCAATGGGGAAGCACTGGGAGCCTTTCCCCTAAGATCAGGAACAAGACAGGGATGTCCACTCTCACCACTGCTGTTCAACATCGTTCTGGAAGTCCTCGCCTCAGCAATCAGACAACAAAAAGACATTAAAGGCATTCAAATTGGCAAAGAAGAAGTCAAACTCTCCCTCTTCGCCGATGACATGATACTCTACATAGAAAACCCAAAAGCCTCCACCCCAAGATTGCTAGAACTCATACAGCAATTTGGTAGCGTGGCAGGATACAAAATCAATGCCCAGAAATCAATGGCATTTCTATACACTAACAATGAGACTGAAGAAAGAGAAATTAAGGAGTCAATCCCATTTACAATTGCACCCAAAAGCATAAGATACCTAGGAATAAACCTAACCAAAGAGGTAAAAGATCTATACCCTAAAAACTATAGAACACTTCTGAAAGAAATTGAGGAAGACACAAAGAGATGGAAAAATATTCCATGCTCATGGATTGGCAGAATTAATATTGTAAAAATGTCAATGTTACCCAGGGCAATTTATACGTTTAATGCAATCCCTATCAAAATACCATGGACTTTCTTCAGAGAGTTAGAACAAATTATTTTAAGATTTGTGTGGAATCAGAAAAGACCCCGAATAGCCAGGGGAATTTTAAAAAAGAAAACCATAGCTGGGGGCATCACAATGCCAGATTTCAGGTTGTACTACAAAGCTGTGGTCATCAAGACAGTGTGGTACTGGCACAAAAACAGACACATAGATCAATGGAACAGAATAGAGAACCCAGAAGTGGACCCTGAAATGTACGGCCATCTAATATTCGATAAAGGAGGAAAGACTATCCATTGGAAGAAAGACAGTCTCTTCAATAAATGGTGCTGGGAAAATTGGACATCCACATGCAGAAGAATGAAACTGGACCACTCTCTTTCACCATACACAAAGATAAACTCAAAATGGATGAGAGATCTAAATGTGAGACAAGATTCCATCAAAATCCTAGAGGAGAACACAGGCAACACCCTTTTTGAACTTGGCCACAGTAACTTCTTGCAAGATACATCCACGAAGGCAAAAGAAACAAAAGCAAAAATGAACTATTGGGACTTCATCAAGATAAGAAGCTTTTGCACAGCAAAGGATACAGTCAACAAAACTAAAAGACAACCTACAGAATGGGAGAAGATATTTGCAAATGACCTATCAGATAAAGGGCTAGTTTCCAAAATCTATAAAGAACTTATTAAACTCAACACCAAAGAAACAAACAATCCAATCATGAAATGGGCAAAAGACATGAAGAGAAATCTCACAGAGGAAGACATGGACATGGCCAACATGCACATGAGAAAATGCTCTGCATCACTTGCCATCAGGGAAATACAAATCAAAACCACAATGAGATACCACCTCACACCAGTGAGAATGGGGAAAATTAACAAGGCAGGAAACAACAAATGTTGGAGAGGATGCGGAGAAAAGGGAACCCTCTTACACTGTTGGTGGGAATGTGAACTGGTGCAGCCACTCTGGAAAACTGTGTGGAGGTTCCTCAAAGAGTTAAAAATAGACCTGCCCTATGACCCAGCAATTGCACTGTTGGGGATTTACCCCAAAGATTCAGATGCAATGAAACGTCGGGACACCTGCACCCCGATGTTTCTATCAGCAATGGCCACAATAGCCAAACTGTGGAAGGAGCGTCGGTGTCCATCGAAAGATGATGGATAAAGAAGATGTGGTTTATGTATACAATGGAATATTACTCAGCAATTAGAAACGACAAATACCCACCATTTGCTTCAACGTGGATGGAACTGGAGGGTATTATGCTGAGTGAAATAAGTCAATCGGAGAAGGACAAACAGTGTATGTTCTCATTCATTTGGGGAATATGAATAATAGTGAAAGGGAATATAAAGGAAGGGAAAAGAAATGTTGGGAAATATCAGGAAGGGAGACAGAACATAAAGACTCCTAACTCGGGGAAACGAACTAGGGGTGGTGGAAGGGGAGGAGGGCGGGTGTTGGAGGGGAATGGGTGACGGGCACTGAGGTGGACACTTGACGGGATGAGCACTGGGTGTTTTTCTGTATGTTGGTAAATTAAACACCAATAAAAGTTAATTAAAAAAAAATGTAGGGATGCATATATCTTTTGAATTAGTTTTCTTTAATTCTTTGAGTAATACCCAGAAGTGGACATATTAAATACCATATGTCATATGGTATGTCTATTTTTAATTTTTGAGAAACTTCTATACTTTTTTTCTGTAATGACTGCACCAATTTACATTCCCACTAATAGGACATAAAGTTCCTTTATTCACATCCTCACCAATGTGTATTCTTTCTTGCCTTTTGATAGGTATGGGTGATATTCCATTGTGCTTTTGATTTGCATTTCCCTGGTGACTGGTGTTCATATATTTGTTGACATCTGTAGGTCTTCTTGAAAGAAAAATGCCGATTCACGTCCTCTGCCCACTTTTTAAAAATTTAAATTCAGTTTGCCAACATATAGTATAACACCCAGTGCTCATCACATCATGTGCCCTCCTTAATTCCCTTTACCCAGTTGCCCCATCCCCTCACCTACCTCCCCTTCGGAATCTCTTTGTTTGGTTCCCAGAGTCAAGAGTTTCTCATGGTTTGTCTTCTCCTCTAATTTTTACTCACTCAGTTTTCCCCCATTCCCTATGATCACTTTCACTATTTCTTATATTCCACATATGGTGGAAATAATATGATAATTGTCTCTCTCTGATTGAATTATTTAAATCAGCATAATACCCTCTAGTTCCATCCATGTCAGTGTAAATGATAGACATTCATCCTTTTTGATAGCCGAGTAATATTCCATTGTGTATATATGTCACATTTTTATCCATTCATCTGTTGAAGGACACCTCAGCTCCTTCCACAGTTTGGCTATTGTGAACATTGCTGCTATGAACATTGGAGTGTAGGTATCCCATTTTTTCACTACATCTGTATCTTTGAGATAAATACCTAGTAGTGCAATTACTGGATCATAGGGTAGGTTTATTTTTAACTTCTTGATGAACCTCCCACACTGTTTTCCAGAGTGGCTGCACCAGCTTGCATTCCCACTAAGAATGCAAAAAGGTTCCCCTTTCTCCACAACCTTGCCAATGTTTGTTATTCCTTTTAGCAATTCTCACTGATATAAAGTGGTATCTCATTTGTGGTTTTGAACTGTATTTCCCTGATGACAAATTGTATGGAACATTTTTTCATGTGCTTGTTGGCCATGTGTAGGTCTTCTTTGAAGAAATGTCTGTTCATGTCTTCTGCCCGTTTCTCGACTGGATTGTTTATTTTTTGGATGTCGAGTTTGATAACTTCTTTATAGATCTTAGATACTAGCCCTTTATCTGATATATCATTTGCAAATGTCTTCTCCCATTCTGTAGGTTGTCTTTTAGTTTTGTTGACCGTTTCCTTTGCCATGCAGAAGTTTTTTTTTTTTTTTATCTTGGTAAAGTCTCAATAGTTTATTATTGCTTTTGTTTCTCTTGCCTTTATAGACGTGTCTTATAAGAAGGTGCTGTGGATGAGTTAAAAAAGGTTGCTGACTGTGTTCCCCTCTATGATTTTGATGGATTCTTGTCTCACATTTTGATCTTTCATCCATTTTGAGTTTATCTTTATGTATGGTGTAAGAGAATGGTCTATTTTCATTCTTCTGTATGTGGCTATCTAATTTTCCCAGCACCACTGATTGAAGAGACTGTCTTTTTTCCAGTGGATAGTCTTTCCTGCTTTGTAGAATATTAGTTGACCATAGAGTTGAAGGTCCACTTCTGGATTCTCTATTCTGTTCTTTTGATCTATGTGTCTGTTTTTGTGTCAGTACTACACTGTCTTGATGACCACAGCTTTGTAGTACAACCTGAAATCTGGAATTGTGATGCCCACAGCATTAGTTTTCTTTTTCAACATTCCTCTGGCTATTTGGGGTCTTCACTGGTTCCATAAAAATCTTAGGATTATTTGTTCCAACTCTGTGATGACAGACCATGGTATTTTGATAGGGACTGCACTGAATGTGTAAATTGCTCTGGGTAGCATAGATATTTTCACAATATTTATTCTTCCAACTCTTCCAGCCCTTGAGCATGGAATGTTTTCCCATCTTTTTGTGTCTTCCTCAATTTTTTAAATAAGTGTTCTGTAGTTTTTAGAGTACATATCCTTTACCTTTTTGGTTAGGTTTCTTCCTAGGTATCTTATGGTTTTGGGTACAATTGTAAATGCTCTACTCACTTTTTAATTTGATTATTGCATTTGTTGAGTTGTATGAGTTTGAAATAATTTTAATAATTTTAATTTTAAAACATCCTTTTGAAATAAACATTGGAGAAAACCATAAACCTTATGTTTTTTTGACAAGGAGCAGATTTTCATCCATTCAATTTTCTGGAAAATAATATGTATATATTTAAGACTATTTATTTTAGAAAGAGACTGTGTATGCACACATGGGTGGGAGGGGCTGAGGGAGAGAGAGAATATCAAGCAGATTCTGTGCTGAGCTGAAACCAAGAGTTGGTCACTTATCTGACTTCCATCCAGGAGACCCCAAGAAATATGTTTTGTTAACATTTTTCCATCTCTCCCTTATGAAAAGTGTTAACTTATTCCTAAGCAGTATTTTGTCTAGAGGAGAAAAATATCTATAAGAATACTGAAACAAGGCAAAAAACGCATTACCAGTGAGATTTTATGACTTAAAGGAAATATGTAGAAAAACTATATTTCTCAACACAAATGTCATATTCAGAGAGGGAAATCATTAATCAGAAAAAATATACATGGTATTTATAAATCTTTATGAAATTTTATTGAGTATATTTATATCTTATTGTAAAGTGGATAAGGAAAAGTACCACAACATTATGATTTTAAAACAAATATTTTTAGTAACTGAAGTATGTAGAAAAATGAATATTTCCTTTCTAAAGGAAAAATAAGTCATATTCTTTGCAGGAACTTGATCTTTATCTAAACTCTTAAGATATATGTGTTTGTGTTAATTTTTAGTATATCTTTTAAAACTCCACATCACCTAAATAAATAGTCATTGTTCATATTGAATGGTAGCAGTGGAGTAGTAATGCTTACCATTAACTTTTAATTCCTTAGTAATATTTTTATAGGAATAAATGAATTTAAAAATGTGAAAGGAGAAGATTTAATTTGTATTTTAGAATATGTGCATTTTCTTGAAGGCTGATTAATAGATAGAGGAAAGAAATCCAATTCTTTTACGGTGGTCAAAGTCACAATAATGAGGACCTTAATTCAGTTATAGCAATAGGGATGGGGTTAGACTTGGCAAGTCTTGGTTGATGAGTAGAGTTACTAATGAGAAAAAAGAATATATTTAGAAGAATCACTAAATAATTGGCTTAGGTGATTGGTAAATGGAAGTGCTATAAAAAAAGACAAAAAGTGCAAATGATAGGTTTAGCTTTTATTTGCTTGTAGTATTTCAGTGCAGGTTGGATATGATGGTAAATCTTAGCAGAAGTCAGGATCAAAGACAAAATTTGACAGAGATTATCTAGGAAAGGCATGTAATATGAAATGAAGATTACTAAAAGAGTGATATCTAGGAAACACAGCCATTTAAAGCTAGTAGTAAGAACATATCCAATAGTGGAAACTCAGTTCAGTTGGAAGAGAATCAGGAAAAAGTGATCCCTCATAAGTCACAGAGGTACAAAGGGATTTCAGAAAGAAAGAAATAGTGGCAATTATCACACAGATATTCAGAAAATAAGGAGGAGAAAGAGCATTAGGTGGATATAGCATCCAGACAATTTTTGGTGATTTTTCTCAGTCTAATTTCAATTCAGTTATTAATTAACTGCGATGATGGCTGAAAATGGTGGCTAAAAGTCTTTAAAGAAATAATGGCCAGGGGTGCCTGGATGGTTCAGTCGGCTAAGCATCTGCCTTCAACTCAGGTCATGATCCCAGGTTCCGGGATTGGAACCCTGTGTTGGGTTGTCTGCTCAGTGGGGAGCCTGCTTCTCCCTCTACCTTTCCCTCCCCTCCCGCTACTCCTGCTCCTTCTTTCTCTCTTAAATAAATAAATAAATAAATAAATACTTTAAAAATTTAAAGAAATGATAGCCAAATATTCTTATTTTTTTTGCAAAATGTAAGCAGAATAAATGCAAAGAAAATCATATCTAGACATATTATAGTCAAAATACTAACAATGAAAATAGGAAAAAAAAATATTGAATGCAGCCAGAGGGGAAAATAAAGATACAAAATGCAGGAGAACACTGATATAAAAGATGCCTTCTCATCAAAAAACAATGGAGAAAAGAACATAGAATAACGACTTTAAGATTCTTTTATTTTTTTAAGATTTTATTTATTTATTCATCAGGGAGGGAGAGAGAGAGAGAGAGAAAGAGAGAGAGAGAGAGAGAGAGAGAGAGAGGTAGAGACATAGGCAGAGGGAGAAGCAGTGAGCCCGACGTGGGACTGGATCCTGGGACTCCAGGATCATGCCCTGAGCCAAAGACACTTAACCGCTGAGCCACCCAGGCATCCCCAATTCTAAGACTCTTAAAAGAAACTATCAGTTTGGAATTTTACATGTAGCAATATATTTTAAATCATGAAGCAAACAAAGACATTTTAACATAAATAAAAATTCAATGAATTTTTAGCCAGCAGGCTTACACTATGAGAAATGCTAAGGGAAGATATTCAGTATGAAGGGGAATGACATAAATGAAACATTAGATCTATAGAAAGAAATAAGTATGACCCAAACAGTAAGTAGTGGATTAAATACAAGCATATATAATTTTTCTTTATTCTTAAATTCATCACACAATAAATGATTATTTAATAGGAAAATCACTCAGACAAGTAAGAATGGATGCTCACTTTCTCAATTTGATAAGTGGTAGCAATGAAACTCCTATAGCTATCATTTTACTGATAATTCTTTTACTATTAAATTGTGTAAAAGGCAAGTTAGCTTATTCTCATACCTACACTTGAGGTCCTAGACTGTGCAAGAGAGCAAAAAAAGAAAATAAAAGGCACAAGAACCAGAAAAGTGTGGATAATATTGTTGTTATTGGCAAGTGACATACATGTTTATATAGAAAACTCTTAATAATTTAGCATAAAACTATTAAGACAAAAAATCAACTTTCTCATTGGATACAAGGCCAATATACAAAAATCAGAGAACTGGGAAGACAGACTTAAGATTTACACCATTTGCAACAGTATTAAAAAATAAAATACTTAGGAAGAAATTTTTAAAAGATTATTTTTAACATTGTTACATGAAATATAAAAAATTATCAAGAGACATTGAATAGGACCTATACAAGTGAAAAAATGTATCATAAATATATTGAAAAACTCAGCTTTGTTTTGTTTTTAATTCCCTTTATATTGATTTATGGGTTAAATGTCATCTGTAAAAATCCCAAAGAGCTTTTGTATATAAATTGAAAAGCTGAGTCTATCCTTTATGTAGAAAAACATAGGGGCACCTGGGTGGCTCCATTGGTTAAGCATTTGCCTTCGGCTCAGGTCATGATCCCAGGGTCCTGGGATAGAGACCCATATCGGACTCTGCTTAGTAGGGATCCTTCTTCTCCCTCTCCCTCTGCCTGCTGCTCCCCCTGCTTGTGCTCTCTCTCTAAGAAATAAATAAATCCCTTCCTTTTCACTATTATTTATATGTTGGGAAATATCAGGAAGGGAGACAGAATATAAAGACTCCTAACTCTGGGAAACGAACTAGGGGTGGTGGAAGGGGAGGAGGGCGGGTGTTGGAGGGGAATGGGTGACGGGCACTGAGGCGGACACTTGACGGGATGAGCACTGGGTGTTTTTCTGTATGTTGGTAAATTGAACACCAATAAAAATTAATTTAAAAAAATAAATAAATCTTAAAAAAGAAAAACATAGAACTTAGAACAGATTTTTTTTAAAAATCTTAAACATCTTTAAAAATCTTATCAACTACCTGATATCAAGTCTTACTTTTATGGTAGATTTCAGTAAGTGAGAATGTGTTATTGGTATAAAGATAGGCAAACAGATCAATAGAACAATATTAGTCAAGAAATAGAGTCATATGTGCATGTTTTGGTATGTAGAATAATAGCCTCTCAAAGATGTCCACCTCCTAATTTTCCAAACCTGTGCAGGTAGAATTAAAGATTGCTAATCAGCTGATTTTATAATAGGGGGATTAGCTCAGATTATCTGTGTGGGTCCAATGTAATCACAAGGGTTCTTAAAAGTGGAAGAAGGAAACAGAGGGCTTTGGAGAGAATTGTAACAATGGAAGAAAATCAGGGTGAGGTCCCATCTTTGAAGATGGAAGAATGTGGTCATGAGCTAAGGAATGTGGGTGGCCCCTAGAAGCTAGAAAAGGCAAGAAACAGATTTTCCTCTAGAACCTCCAGAGAGGACCACAACCCTGCCCACACTTTAATTTTGCCTAGGAAGATCCATGTTCAAATCCTACCTACAGAATTGTAAGATAATCACTTCATGTTATTTTCAGTAATTATGTTTGTGGTCATTTGCTATAGTATCAATTGACAAAAGGAAGAATGGAAAGAAAAAGAAAAGTAGGGTGAAGAAGAATTGGTATGCAGGGCAGCAAAACTTATTCTATAGTTGGTTAGGTAAATCTAATTGGGAGGATGAGAATTGAGCAAAATCCTGAAGACCTAAAGAGGTGAGTGACTTAGTTAATTGAATATCTGCAAGACAGGAAAAAAACAAAACAAAACAAAACAAAAAAACGTTAAGAGCCTAAAGCAGGGATGTTCCTGGCATGTTTGAAAATAGCAGAGTAGTAGGTGTCACTGAAAAAGTGTTGGACAAAGGGGAGAATAATAGGGGAAGACTGAGTCATTGGTTTACATTTTAGAGTGATCTCTTTTGCCAGGTAAGAAATGCAAAGACCAAATCATGTCAATGAGTAACAGAAAGTTATATGATCAGTGGTTTGGACTTCTTAATGGACTTGAGAGAATGTTGGATTTGGGAATGCTAGAAGGAATGAGCTTGAAAATTAGGAAGAGGTGGTCAAGAATAGGATGCATGGCATTGGATTTATTAAAATATTGCTGTTAGTAGTAACACCAAGATCTGTTTTCATGGATGACCATGGGAGTGAGTGGTTGAGGTAGGGTTGACACCATCCTTGGTGAGCTACTCCATTGGTAGAATGGAACTGTCAAAAGGAAAGAAAGGTAGTTTTTAAAGTGTAAATTGGTATAAGCATGCCAGAAATGGAGTGGATCACTAGAGATTGAGGAAAAAATAGGCTTTATTAAATGACAAGGGCAATCAAGTTTATAAAACCTATAAGTAAATGAGTATCAAAGCTGGGAATTTTAGAGGACACTAAGGGAGAATATCTTGAAACACAATGACAAGCCCAGTCATACTAAGCCCAGGAAGCTAATCTGAAAACAAACAAACAAAACAAAACAAAACAAAACAAAAAACGAACAAACAAAAAGCAGGTCCCATGGGAGCAATGATGGCAGAGTATATATAGCCAGTTTTATATTAAGACAAAATTGATGGATTTGAGGTTAACATTTTCCAGATCTCGCATAAATTCATCTAATTTTGAAACTATTTTTGATACATAATCCTACCTGCAATGATATCTGGGAAATGTAGTTTTCAGCTTTCTGAGTTTTGCACTGAAGAAAAACTTCTGAGGAGGTGGGAATCAGTCAACAACTAATCATATTCAACTTCTTTTGAATCTTGAAAGCTTGCTGAATTTAAAGGGACCTAAGTTCCTTCTATCATCTGCTTCACATTTGTAAAATGTTATTTCTATCCTCAAACTCAATTTATAATCCAAGATGGTTGGTACAGCCATCATCACCATGTGCTCATTTTATGAAAAAGAGATAGGGAAAAGCAGGCAGTAGCCAAAATATATGCTTCCTAACTGACCAACCTGCCTTCCACCAAATACCAAATACTCTTTTTAATGTCACTGACGACAATTGAGTCATATGCCCATATTTAGCTATAGCGGAGGCTAGGAAATGCATTATTTTGGCTGTGAACACTGCTTTATTGAGTAAAATTAGGATTCTATTTCTAAGATAGAAGGGATAGAGGATATTTGGAAGGCATCTATGTTTCTGCAACTTTGGGGATAGCAGACAGGCTGAGGAGGATTCACATGAATGAAATTGAATAAACCATGGGACTGCGTTAAAGAGTTTAACATTAGATAATTACATTATCGTCCTAAGAAAAATGTAATTCACATTGAGAAATAATTAAGAACTATATATATTTTATAAATTAAAAAAAGATGATGACAACAGATAAGTGTGTCATGATGGTTCTGTAATTACAAGGAATTTGATGTTTGTATATATCTGGCATACATTGAGGTTCATATCTAAAATTTCAACATTTTCAAAGAGTAAGTCATTTTTTGTTGTACTTGGATCATTATTATAAGATATTAGTGAGAATTTATCCTTTATTAATAACATAAATTAAGCACCTTTCATAGGTGAGGTGTTACATGCGGAAAAAGTATAGTGGTGATGAAGAAGAACAGGACTGTGTGTTTAAGGAACTCACCCTCCAGTGGGGAGAAGAAATATCTGCTGAACATGAACACTTTGCTTTGAGAAAGGATGTGCCCAGTGTCATGCAATCATATACACAAAGCTATCTGTGGAGTGATGGGGTGGGTATACAGGTAAATCTCTTTGGAAGAATTGATGTTTAAGTTGAAATCAAAATGATAATTCTGACCCAGGAAATGGAAGAGAAATTCAAGAAGAGTAATAGGTATGGAGAAGTGAAAACAAAAAATCCACGAGGAGAAAGAAAGGAATGAAGGAACATCAGTGGCAAAAGATGAAATGATGTATACGATTGATGGAGTTCAGGTCACAAAAGTGTTTTTAGGCCATAAAAGATTTTGAACTGTATACTCAAAGTGATAAAAAGACTTTGGTGAGTTCTAAGTAGGAAAGAGATGTGATTGGATTTGCATTTCACAACAATTAAAATAAATGCAAAGTGGAGCCTGAATTTGAAGAGTACCTTGAGGGGCAGGACACCCTTAGAAGGTTGTTGACTGATACTTGAATTCAGTTAGGAAGAGGGTATCTAGATGAATAGGATAGATGGCAAATGAGTAAGGGACATGGATATTTTAAAAGATAGTGTTGAAATTATGAAACAAGGAAGTGAAGGATGGCCACGAGATAGGGAAAAGTGAAGAGAACCTTGGAATGGAGATTTTCCTCATAAGAAACAATAGGTATGGCCAAAGCACTGGAGAGATCAAAAGAGAAGAGACCAGATTATCTGATTTAGTGATTTGGGAAATAGGTTTTCAGGTGATCACCATGTAGGTGGGTAAGGGTGCTGAGCAGAGTGCAAATAAAATAACAACAGAACATTGGAGATGTATGGGTTAAAAAGCAGGGAGGCCAGGATATTGAGCAGATCATAAGCATTTTCTTGACATGCAAAGGAGGATTCTGAGCCAAATGACAATTGGCTGTATGAAGTGAGGTAGCTGGTTAGATGAAAATCAACAGAAACTAGCAAAGATAGAAGCTGGATCTCACAAAATTACCTAAAAGACAAGAGGGCTTTTTTTTTTGTATATATGGTTTTTAAAAATAAGAAGTGGTAAAAAAAAAAATAAAAAAAAAAAAATAAAAAAAAAAATAAGAAGTGGTAACATCATTGAGAACACTGAGGATTAATGCGTTCCAATTCTATCTTTTCACATTTAATTATGATGAGTGATGGAGAAAGAAGAGATTTTGCAAAACAACAGCTTTAAATTAGGTTCTCAGAGTGAAAGTAAGGTTTCATTAAAGGAATAATTTTTTGACGACCTGCGCCAGGCAGAATGGATCCTCCAAGGAAGAGTGGGAAGAAAGGCCTTTTGCCGTCAAAGAGGCAGTGACTAGAGACTATACCACCAACATCTGCAAGAGCATCCTTGGAGTAGGCTTCAGACAGGGTGCCCCTTGTACACTTAAAGATTCAGAAATTTACTGTGATGAGGATGGGAACATCAAATATGTCTATTGACACCAGGCTTAACAAAGCTGTCTGGGCCAAGGGAATAAGGAATGTCTCCTACTATGTCGGTGTGTAGTTGTCCAGAAAAGAATATGATTCACCAAACAAGCTCTATACACTCGTTACCAATGTTCATGTCACTACTTTCAAAACTCTACAGTCAGTATGGATAGGAGTTAACCACTGATTGTCAATAAAGTTATAACCGCCCCCCCCCCCCACACACACACAAAGGAGTGTAGGGGACAGTGTTAATCATACAAATATGAGGTCTTAGAAAGTACAATGGAAACTAATGGGAAGGAAGGAATGCCCTTGAAAATTAGGCTTGAAATGAATTGGCATCAGCACAATATGAACAGAACTTCAGGTGAAGAATAATTATTAAAGGAATTTATATATTGAATGATTAAAAGGAAAATAAGGAAATGTGATTTACATTTTTCCTCTCGCAAACTTGTAAGAGAATTATTTCTAGCTGGAATTATGTTATTTAGTTAAGTTACTGTAACATTTAGTTCTGAGATGTAGCATTCAGACTTTCAATTAATATTGTTTACGATCCTGAAATTTTCTTATTAGGATTTCTTTTTGGCCATATATTCAGCATAACTCAAGAACTTTTTATTTACATTTGCTAAATCCATTATATTTAATGAAAATCCTCTTGTTAATGTGTGAAGGTAGAAATACCTTCTTTTACCTTTTGTTCAAAGTTAGATCTGAACTAAATTGGTCACAGATTTTATTTTATAAGAAAGAATAATGACATCAATGCTTCTTTTCTTATAAGTATATGTGAAGAAGTTTTGCCAAGTGCTCTCATTTATTAATCTTGCTGTAGTGATGAAACAGTTTACCGTTTTTATAAATTACAGTGAGTGTGCTATTTTTCAGTTCATGCTTTAAATTTGACTTATTTTGTTAGTAAGCAAGTCTTTATCAAGGCATTGCTACATGTGTAACAACAAGTGAAGGGCTTTTGGGGAATAATGAAAAGCATATCCCCTCTAGGAGTTTAAAGCTTTATTGGCTGCACATGGTCCATATACATGAATCAGTTTAAAGACAATATATTGAATTATGAAGAGTTAGTCATGTGCTACACATTATAAATCACTTTAAAAACATGGTGAAAACGGAATCATAAAGTAGATATTTTGGGAAGCAAAAATGGGGAGTGATTTTTTTTTTTGCTGGTATTTGCAGCTTTTTTGAAAATCAGAACCTCTTTTTCATGAGTAATGTCTTTTCCTTCACAATGAGTTGCAATACAAGTCTTTAGCTATTAACACAAGCCTAGTTAAAAAAAAAAATAGATGAGTAAACTTTTTTCAGGGTGCCAGTGAAAATACTTGAGTTTATATGTTAGTTCCATTTCTATCAGCTTTTTGACTTGGCAGTTTCATTTTGTATGGAAATAGGCATAATAACTAGTGTAAATATAATGATTAAATAATATGCATTGTTATTAAATGTATGTTAACAAATACATTGCTGAGGAAATGAAGATGTGATTCTTATCTCCAGAGTGTAATGGGCAGCGTTATTTTTATTATTATTTGGATTCCATGTGCTAGAGATGTTTTATAACATTGGAGAGGAAACAGTGTAGCTGCTTGGAAAACTCAATGGTGGGAACCATTCTACGACAAAATCTAGGAGCTTTTACCTTTTGATTTGGTTCTATTCATGAACACCTGTTGTAAATATATGTTACCTGAGCTGTTGCTGCTAAAAATATGGAGCACCATATGTGAAATATATGGGAAAGGATAAAAGACTGGAGAACAAATGGAAACAGTAAAATGGTGGTATTATTTCTGCAGTTTCTTCTAAGTTTTCCAGCATAGGAGGAAAAGAAGGATATTTAGTTTTCATAATACTCACCAAAATATGGTATGTCCCCAAATAGTAGTGCTAACAAATGTAGAGACAACAGAAATGATTACACCTGAGTTAAGCTTAGACCAGTAAAAATTGATATTTAAAGTCAAACACCAATAAAATTCATTTCTTAAATGCTTGGTAGTTTCTTACAAAATTTAAAACGATACTGTTTTACCTTTAGTTTAATAACTTCTCCAAAGTTCGAGGTAGGTTTTGACCATAAAATGAAGGATTCCATCATATTCTGAATCAAATTGAAATTTTAATTCCCTTGTCAAATGTTCTCGTACCTCATTCTAAAGTTCGGTCAACAACATGTACCTGGTCTGCTACTCAGGGCTCAATAAACCTGTGTGAGCAGATGGGCTGAGTGTTAATCCGCTAGTGACAGCACTCAGATTCGGCAGGAATCTGCTTGGCTATGGCCCACACACCTGCAATGTACACTTTCCCTTGAAGATGTGGAGACCTCTAGAACAATATTTTCTTTATTAAAGGTACACATCTTTCTCTGGAGTTTATTTTCTTTACAAGGGCCATATATCAGATGAGAAAAAAAAAACATCACTCTTATGACTTTTAATAAACTCATAGAATACATAGCCTGACCACATTTGGGTGGATACTAGAGATCTTACTCTCCCAACAATACACTAGTTGGGTTGATCTTGAAGGATCAATCAAACACCTTACACAAAGTGACTCTGTGCCTCTGGAAATACAGAACAAGTTCTATATGTTCTCCTCAATCCCTATGCAATACCTTAAAGGCAAATTTGAATATAGCAAATCCTTCAATTGCTGTCATTATTTTCATTCAAGAAATTCTGAATTCAGTAACTAATCATCGCCGTAGACTAATTGCTCGTGATTTTTTACATTTTAATATATGTTCTTAGCATTTTTACATGAATATCATTTTACATTTCTTATTCAAATTAAGTTTTATATGCCAATAGGATAGCATGGTTGGATGCCATGGCAGGTTGGATGTGAATACCTAACCTATTTGTCACTCTGTATTATTTCTTTGTTCTTCTTCTTATTCTTTTTTTAAAGATTTTATTTATTTATTTATTTGAGAGAGAGCATGAGAAGGGGGGAAGGGCAAAGGTAGAAGCAGACTCCCTGCAGAGCAGGGAGTCCAACACAGGACTCAATCCCAGGACCCTGGGATTACTACGCAAGCCAAAGGCAGACGCCTAACTGACTGAGCCACCCAGGTGCATATCTTTGTTCTTTCATTCTTATGTATCACAATTAGAAATATCTTCCTTCTTAAGAAAAAGACTATGGTTTGTGTATAATTTAAGATTCAAAGTTGTTTCACAGTATTATATTTAACTCCTTTTTTGAAGTGATAATATATTATGTAATTTTGTTTATGTTTATGAACTTATGTGACTCCTATATTTTTAAAAATACTTTTACTTTTTTAAAAAATATTTTATTTATTTGTTCATGAGAGAGAGAGAGAGAGAGAGAGAGAGAGGCAGAGACACAGGCAGAGGGAGAAGCAGGCTCCATGCCGGGAGCCCAATGTGGGACTCCATCCCAGGTCTCCAGGATCACGCCCTGGGCCAAAGGCAGATGCTCAACTGCTGAGCCACCCAGGTGTCCCTATGTACAATTAAAATATTCTGGTTTTTTGATTTTGTGTTTCAAAAATCAGGAGTTATGTCTGTAATAATTGCTTTAAGAGAAGCAAAGGCAGTTGTATGCACAAAAAAAACAATATTTAAATATAGAATCCAGATTGTGTCCATATCCTATCCTTTATATATTCTGACAAAGTATATAATTTACATTTTATTTTTCACATAAAGAACTGGTAAGTAAAGTAACTATAAAGGAACCTGATAAAAAGTGTTGAAGTATATGGTTTCTGGACCTCAGTGATTGGGTTATTATTTTGTCTCAGACCTTATACTCTCTGAAGTTAAGAGTGGATTATTTTCCACTAAGAGGCAAACAATTACTCATGATTGGGCTCAGAACCTTTATGGCTCTCCTTTGGTTGTAGTGGTCAGAAAGGAAAAAAAATTGACTGGAAGGAAATGAATACATGCCATAAGTCATCTTTTGCAGTCAATGTTGTTTTCTTATGCCTATGTAGGAAGGGCTAGTGAAAGTGTATCCCAGTTAATTGCAGTGTGATAGGTCAACTTTAATATAAGAAATAAACCTAAATATAAAAATTTAAAGAAAGTATCTTATCTCAATAATTAATATATTTGATAGAGCTAGCTCAGGGAAAATTTGTAAAGTTAGTGAAGTTTGGCTTAGGGGCTTCCCATAACCTCTATTCTTTGAAAACATTTTCTGGCTTTCCTTTGACGTCTTGAGGCCTTTCTGTTCCAGGCCTTATTCTTCTAGTATTTATATCCATTCCCAGTTCCCCTGGAGTTTTCTCAGGCATGGTGCTAACAGCTAGACCAGAGCTTGACTTTATATAGATTCTGGAAGGGTTTAGGAGATGCTAAGAGTCACCAGACAATACTTTCAGGCTGTATAGCAAGTCAAAATTATTTTTACAAGACTGAGATTGTTTGGCAGAGTTTTCCAAAAGATATATTATTACAATATATTGAATGCAGAGCTGATATGACAATCCAATTGTCTTCTGTTAATCCAGACATTAAAGAGATTTATAAAAATGTAAAACAATGAACTCCTCTTACCATTCTTTTTGTTTTGGAAAATACAAGTGGCTTGTGTATGGAAGTACCTGACAATTAACTTTTTTGATTATAATATAAGTGCCTGACATTAACCTTTGATTGCTGAGAAATCCATTTAAAGACATCTATCTAGAATAAACATGTTGCCAGCTACCTAACTCGATAAAGAGCCAGGCTGCCTCACCCATGAAGTTCCCCTTTTAGAAAGCCCGGGGTAACCTAGATAATTGACAGCTAGAGTGACCCTGCTTTTCCCTTCCCTGCACTTGAATGCCCATTCTTATGTTTTAAATTTACCAGTAAAGGCACCCCCTCCTTCACCCCAATAAGGGCAGAAGGCCAAGACCAATCTCTTTCTACCTCATTGTGTGACCCCAGGCATACCTTGCATCCTTCAGGATTTGTGAGTAATAAACCTTGTTTTTTCCAAAAATTCCTTGATGGTTGTTGCTGAGGTGGTCTTGCAATCATAATAAGAACCACAGGGGTGCCTGTGTGGCTCAGTCAGTGGAGCATCCACCTTTTCATTTGGGCTCAGGTTATGGTGTTGGGGTCCTGGGGTGGAGCCCTGCTTCCAGCTTGGTGCTCAGTGGGGAGTCCCCTTGAGGATTTCTCTCCCACCCCCTCTGCCCCAGCCCCCACTCATGGACACGGATTCTCTTTCTCTCAAATTAATATATATATGTGTGTATATATATATATATATATATATATATACATTTAATAAATGTATATATATATATATTTTTTTTTAATAAGAAGAACCACAAAAGCTGGTCCACCCACAACATTGGTTTTGGTTGAGGAATTGTCTCAGGGGTCTCCCACCAATAACAAGAACCCACATGAATGCCCATTAGACATTTCCATGGATGGCATCACTATCAATATGCTGAGACTGACACAAAACAATGTTTTTTTTTTCATTAAAAGTATGACATTTATGTTAATATGCAAATGGTTTATTATCACTACTTTAGCATCAATCAATATTTATAAAACCTGTCAGTTCGAGTTTCTAATACTAAATATTGAGAGCTATGACCTGCATAAGCAAGAGTTCCTTGGGGTCTTTCATCAATTTTAAGAATGGAAAGGGATCCTGAGACCAAAATTTGAGAATCGCTGTTCTAGAATAGGTGGTGATGAATGGGAGTATGAAGGGAACAATTTTTCAGCTAATAAATCTGTGTATTACAGGAGCTTCCTGCAATCTTGATGCTTGGCTCCAAAGTAATAAACTTAAGTGTGATTTTAAAAGTTGTGGCAGGCTATTAAGCAGATTTGATTGTGGGTCTGAGGCAGGAAGGTGGTCAGGGCAGACAACTCTCATTCTATAAGAGAAGAGGCATTTGTTTACTTGTTGCAGAGCTGGCAGTGATGGATTTTCAGATTCCGAATGCGGCTTACTGACTCCACCATGATACGGGTTTTGTACTTTAAAAGTAGAACAGGTAGCAGATGGAACCCCATGTGTCTTAAACCATTTTCTCAACTCGCGAATGTGTTTTTTTTTTTTTTTTTCTGTTCCTAAAGGATCACTATAATTACATGTGCTATTTTGGTAAGTCCTATGGAGGAAAAAATTTCCAAGTTACGTCAAAAAAGCTTGTTCTAATTTTGTTTATTTATATATTAAAGAATGATGGCATTCTTTGTTGAAGATATCTGGATATATAAATTTTATTAAGCAATTCATTTTTTATGACTGCGTACTTCTGTCAAACCTTAAATCATGTATCAGGGGAACTGTACATATAAAATGTAAACTGTGAAAATGTCCATATCCCATTTAATTTTGTGAGTCTTTGTTGAAAATCTTATTAATCATTCCTTGAAAACTTGGTGAAAATGACCTTTCAAGTGCCCAAGTAGAAAAATCAGGAGAAAACAGAACGTAAGAAGATATCTGTTGAATGGTCTGTTGTTTTTTTTTTTGGTGTGTGTGTGTGTGTGTGTGTGTGTGTGTGTTTAAACAACATATATATATATATATATATATATATGTTGTTTTAAAGATTTACTTATTTTAAAGAGAGAGAGGGCACAAGTACTTGGGGGGAGGAGCAGAGGGAGAGGGAAAGAGAAACTCTCAAGCTAACTCCTTGTTGAGGAGCTCCTCTATGCTCCTCAAGCTCCCCTAAGCACAGGGACCAGATCTCACAACCCTGAAATCATGACCTGAGCAGAAACCAAAGAATCCCTTTCATCACTGACTGTACTGATTGGGCCATCCAGGTGCCCCTGGATGGTCTGTTTATAAAGACAATATGAATGTTGAAAACTTTAGTTTAAATATGGCTAATGCATTTTCTGCTCAGAATTTTTGAGTTTGCGGATAGTGCACATGAATTGCCAGTATATTTTGTTTGGCACATTTGGTCCAAACCTTTAAACTAAATAAAACTAAGATAGTTTTAAATTTACATAAATTTAAAAATATATATTTTATATATGTTATATATGTCTTTCATGTTTTATGCATGTATTATATTTATATTTTATATGTACATTACATTTTCTTTTTTTATATATAATATATCTATATTTTGTTAGTATATGTTATAAACCCATAATTTTTCTTTAGTTTATACATGTATTATTTTCTAATCTCTGTATATTATATATGCATGATATTTATATATTTTTTAAAGATTTTATTTATTTGTTTGAGAGGGAGCATGAGCTCGGGGAGGGGCAGAGAAAGAGGGAGAAGCAGACTTCCCGCTGAGCAGGGAGCCCAAATGGGACTCAATCCCAGGACCCTGAGATCATGAGCTGATTTGAAATCAACATCTAACCGACTGAGCCACCCAGGTACTCCCATAATATTTAAATTATATATATATAATTTAATATAATATATATAATTATTTTATAATTAAATAAATAGATAATTTAATTATTTTACATTTAAATATATCCTTATGCTATTGTTATATTTAATAAACATAATATATATTATATATATCCATACTGAATCATGGGAAAAATTAAAATATATTCTCAGTTCTGTAAAGGAGTAAAGATAATATTCTAGGTCAGTTTTCCCAAATATCTGTTCAGCTAAAGAGTGTTCCCATGAAATTTTATGAAAGTGCAGCTAAAAAACATTTTTATGAAATAAACCTCAGGAAAATTGCATATTTGTTCTATCTTGGAGAATTACAATACAGATTAACTTTTTTAATACTCAGAAGTGTTCCAATAAAGAGACAAGTATTTTCTCTATGTATGTGTGTGTATGTAAGTTGATCTTGGAAACACTTGTTTTGGAATATCAAAATTCTAAATTATAGATGTAGACGTCTAAGAAAACAGAATTGGAATGGATTATTACAGCTGCTTTTAATTTGAGTAAAACCTGAATTCACCATTTCTAAATTTCTTCTTGCCTGAAATTAAGGAAGAAAAAGTTCATATCTTGTTTAAACATGAAAAAATGGATTCCATAGAGTTACTTTATGCATAACTTTCATCTGGGCATTCCAATGTGTTGATATCGCGTATTGATTCGAAAATGTACAGAGAAGGCCAGAAAAATTGCAAGCTGAGACAGCATTTTTATGTTGCAGTTTTAGCCCAAATTCCTTCTTCAGGAAAACTGTCTTGGTCAGAAGACTTTCAGCTGATTGAATGAGGCAAATTCATATTATGGAGGGTAATCTTTTTACTCAAAGTCTGATTTAAATGTTAATCACATTGAAAAAACTACTTTCACACTTAATTTTAAGACTAGTGTTTTTGATCAAACAACTAGACACCATAGCTTAGCTAACATATAAAATTAACCATCACAACCATTAAATAAGATTTACTATTTTTAATTTTCTTTTGAGTTAACATATTGCGCCAATTCTAATATTTTCCTCATTTTATGAGAGATATTTCTAGCATAAATGAATAATACCTTTCTCAAATTATTTTGCTGCATCTATTGAGAGGAACAAATAAATTTTGCAATTTATTCTGTTATTGTGGCAAATTCCATTTATTGTTTTAAAATTTTAAACCAGTCTTGAATTCCTGGGACAAGTTCTAGTTGTTAATGATTCCTTTTGAAATCTATTTTTGCACCTATGTTGCTAATATATTTTATTTCAATGTTCATGAGAGATGTTGACCCACTTCTTTTACTCAAAAATTATGAATATCAGATTTCGAATAAGTGTTATGACAAACTCAAAAAAATAAATTTGTTTCCTTCTCTATATTGTGAAATTTTTTATGATTATTTTTTCCATAAATATTTGGTGTAATCTTACCAGTACAATCATTTGTACTTGGAGTGTTCTTTGTGGGAAAGTTTTTAATGAACCATTCGGTTTTTTTTTAAAATATAGGTTTATGTAGATTTTCTATTTAGTATTGTGTCAATTTTGGTAAATTGCATTTTTCAAATAATTTCTGCATTTCTTTTAGGTTGTGAAATTTATTGAAATAAGTTTCTTTTTGTGTGTGTATTCCATTATTTTGATACTTAAAAGCTTGGCAATTGGGAGTGATACTCCTCTCATTCTCTGTTGATAATTTGTGTTTACTTCCCTTTTGCCTTATTCAGTTCAAGGGGTTCATCAAAGCTATTAACCTTTAAAACATTTTTAACTTTGTACATTTTCTTGATTGGGTTCTACTTTTTTGTTGTGATATCTTATGTCTTGCTTCCTGCTTAGTTATGCTGCTATTTTATTTTTGAGATATCGAAAGTTATACATAATTAATGTGTAAAACTTGATGAGTTTGGAGATAAGTATATATACCTTTGAAACCCACCACTGTCTATTCCATAAACCTATGCATCACTGACAAAAGTTTCCTCTTGCCCTTTTATTTATTTTTATTATTGTTATTAATTTCATAAGGACTAATCATATCTACTTCACAAATTTTTAAGTGTACAATATAATAAGGTTAATTATAAGCAGGATGCTGTACAGTAGATCACTCTAGATGATTCATCTAAAACTGGAAGTTTGTATCCTTTGACTACTATCTCCCTGTTTTCCCTTTCCTCCCCCACCTTCAGCTGCCACCATTTCTTCTCTGCTTCTGAGTTTGACTATTTTAGGTTCATAGTATAAATAAGTGATATGTTGGAGTGCATATCTTCTGTGTAGAGCTCAATATCCTAGATATTTAGCATAATATTCTCCAGGTTCATCTGTGCTGTTGCGAATGGCAGTGTTTTCCCTTTTTAAGAATTAATACTCTTCCATTGTATGTATATGCCACATTTTCTTTATTCATTTACCTATTAATGGACATTTAGGTTGCTTCCATATCTTGGCTGTTGTGAATAATGCTGCAACAACTATGGGAGTGCAAATATCTTTTTGAGATCCTGATTTCAATTCTTCTAGATATACAGGCAAAAGTGGGATTGTTGGAACATGTGGTAGTTCTAGCTTTAGTTTTTTTGAGGAATCTCTATACTGTTGTCCATAATGGCTATACCAGTATGGAAGTTCCAGTGACCATACCAATTTACATTCCTACCAACAGTGTAATAGGGTCCTCATTTCTCCACTTCCTTGCCAGCCAACACTTGTCATCCTTTGACCCTTTGCTAACAGCCATCCTATTGTGAAGTGATATCTCACAGTTTTGATTTGCATTTGATAATTAATGACCTTGAATACCTTTTTATGTACCATTTAGTCATTTGTGTGTTCTCTTTGGAGAACTATCTCTTCAGTTCCTTTGTACTTTAAAAAAATCAGTTTGGGTTTCTTTCTTTCTTTTTCCTGTTGAGCTGTATGAGAGTCCCTTTGTATTTGGAAATTAGCCTTCACAAAATATCTGATTTGCAAATTGGATATCTGATTTCCCTTTCTCTGTTGGCTGCCTTTTCACTTTGTTGATTATTTCCTATGCTGTGCAGACATTTTTTTAGTTTGACATAATCCCACTTGTGTGTTTGTTTTTATTTCTAGTGCTTTTGGTATCATATCCACCACTCATTGCCAATACCAATGGTATGAAGCTTTTTCACTATGTTTAATTTTAGGAGTTTTACAGTTTTAGAGCTTACCTTTATGTCTTTAATTCATTTTGAGTTGACTTGTGTTTGGTATGAGTCCAATCTCATTTTTTTTTCGTATATGGATATCCAGTGTTTCTAGCACCAGTTTTTGAAGAGACTGTCCCACATCTACTATGTTTTCTTGGCACTCGTGTCAAAAAAAATCATTTGACAATATGTGTGTGAACTTATTTTTGGGTTCTCTGTTCTGTTCGATTGGCCTACATATCTGTTTTTATGCCAATGCTGTCCCGTTTGTTACCATTGCTTTGTAATATATTCTGAAATCGTGAAATGTGATGACTCCCACCTTGTTCTTTTTTTCTCAGGATTGCTTTGGCTATTTGGGATCTTTTGTGATTCCATAGGAATTTTAGGATTTTAAAAATATTTCTGTAAAACATGCCATTGAAATTTTGATAGGGATTGCATGGAATCTGTAGATGACTTTGGGAAGTATGGATATTTAACAATATTAATTCTTCCAATCTATGAACTGTATGCTTTTGCATTTATTTGTATCTGCTTTAATGTCTTTAGTCAGTATTTTATTGTTTTCAGTATGCAGGTTTTTTATGTGGGACTCGATTCCAGGACCCCAGGAGCCAGAGGCAGATGCTCCTTTGAGAGCTGAGCCACCCAGATGCCCCATGATCTAGTCTTTTTAGCAAGAAATTCCACTATCTCAAAGTTGTCCTAAAGTCTATTTTGTCTGATATAGAAATATACTCTGTTTATCATGCTTATGATATGTGTATTTTTATACTTTTATTTTCAAATGGTTCATGTCTTTATGTTTAAAGTGAATCTCTTGTTGATGGAAGAAAGTTGTTTTTTTCTTTTTGTTCATTCTGACAGTCTTTGTTATTTAATTGAAATGCAAATGAATTGGAATACATATTTCACTTACATTTTATTTAATTTTTGGTATGGCAGGGTTAATTCTACCACTTTGAAATTATTCTCAATTTGTCACATATAATTTTCTTTCTATATCCCTCCTTTTCTGCCAACATATTGATTAATATATTACTTATATTATTCCATGTATTTATTTCATATATTCATAATTTCCTGGAATTATTTTTATTTGTTTTAATCATCTAAGTGATTGCTCTCAAAACTATAATATATATCTTTAATTTATCACTAAAAGAATACTGGGATGGACCCACTAATATCAGATAAAATGGACTTTAATTAAAAAAAAATGCCACTGGAGACAAAAGACCTTTATAAGTTTTGAGAGAGCCAATTCATCAAGAAAGAGCAATTAAAAAAAAAAAATGCACCCAGAACAGAGCCAAAACAAAGAGCAAAAAATGATAACATTGAGGGAAGGAATAGGTAGTTTAGCAATAATAGTTGGAGATTTAACTAACCCACGTTCAACAATATTCAAAAAACCTAGGCTGTGGATCAGCATAGGAAAGAGAGAACTTGAACACACTATACACTAAATAACTTAATGGACATTAATATTTACATACCACTTAATGAACAGCAGCATAAGACATTCTTTTCAAGCACATAGTGGACATTTTCAGGATAAACTATATGCTAGATCACAGGTTAATCCTAAGTTTAAAGATTAAAATCATATAAAAATCTTCTCTGACAGCAATAGAATTAATTAGAGATCAACAATAGAAGAAAATTTGAGTAATTCACATATATGTGATGATCAAACAACATACTTGCAAAGAGCTAATGGGCCAAGGAGGAAATTATAAGAAAACAAGCATTTATTAAGATGTAAAAAAAAGCATAATTTACCAAAGCTTATTGTATTCAGCTAGAAGTAGGACTCAGAGGGAAATATAAATCTGTAATTACTCGTATTAAAATAGAAGAATGATCTAAAAATGATAAGCTAAATTTTCCTTATAAAAAGAGGGGGGAGGGGCACTTGAGTTGCTCAGCTGGTTAAGTAGCTCGCTTGATTTCAACTGAGGTTGTGATCTCAGGGTCCTGAAACTGAGCCCTGCCTGGGGCTCCACATTCAGCAGAGAGTCTGATTGAGGATTCTCTTTCTCCCTCTCCTTCTGCCCCCTCTTGTCACTCCACCAAAAGTGTGCTCTCTCTCTCAAATAAAAGTGTCAAATAAAAGTGTCTCCAAAAGTGTGCTCTCTCTCTCAAATAAACAAATAAATCTTTAACAAATTTGTTTTAAAAATTAGAAGAATAGAGGGAAAAATAATCCTAAAGCAAGTAGAAGGAAGGAAATAACAAACATCAGAGTAGATATAAATGAAATAAAAAAAATAGAAAAACAGAGAATCAATGATAATAAAGGATGGTTCTTAGAAATAATCAATTTCGTAAAACTTTAAGTTTGCTAAGATAGAACAGAGAGATATGCAAATAACAAAAATCAGAAATGAAAATGAAGACATTACTACTAGTATTAGAGAAATGAAAAGGATTGCAAAGTAATACTATTCACAATTATACCCATACATATGGGTAAAATTTTATCCAGATTATATATTCTAGATAAAATGGACAAATTCCCAGAAACACATAACTTATCAAAACCTCAAGAGGACCATCTCAAGAGATAACATGTAGATATATATCTGTTATTTGTCATGAAAAAGGAACAAAGTATCAATACATGATACAACTTAGAGAAACCTTGGAAACATGGTAGTCAAACATAAAATGTTGCATGATGCCTGATTCCTTTTTGTTTTACGTCCAAAATAGTCAAAACCATAGAGATGAAAGCTGATTAGATGTTACCCTAGTATGGGGCCAGGGGATTAGAATGATGATCTAAAGTCTATTTGGTGTTTTTATGGGGTAATGAAAAAATTTTGAAAGTACGGAGAGCTGGTGGTTGCAAACATTGTGAGTACACCAAATATCAATGAACTGGTAACCAAACACCAATGAATTTTATACTTTAAAATGGTTAATTAGGAGGAGGGGCAAGATGGCGGAAGAGTAGGGTCCCCAAATCACCTGTCCCCAACAAATTACCTAGATAACCTTCAAATCATCCTGAAAATCTACGAATTCGGCCTGAGATTTAAAGAGAGACCAGCTGGAACGCTCCAGTGAGAAGAGTTCGCGCTTCTATCAAGGTAGGAAGACGGGGAAAAAGAAATAAAGACACAAAAGGCCTCCAAGGGGGAGGGGCCCCGAGGAGCCGGGCTGAGGCCGGGGCGAGTGTCCCCAGGACAGGAGAGCCCCGTCCCGGAGGAGCAGGAGCTGCACCGACCTTCCCCGCGGAAAGGGGCTCCCGGGGAATTGGAGCAGGATCCCCAGAAAGGCGGGGACGCCCTCGGGCTCCCTGGGACAGTAACAGAGGAACTGAGCCCCGGAGAGTGCGCCGAGCTCCCTAAGGGCTGCAGCGCTCGGCGGGACCCGGAGCAGCTCGGAGGGGCTCGGGCGGCGGCTCCGCGGAGGGGGCTGCGGGGCTCCGGGAACAGCTCGGCGGCGGCGGCTCGGGCGGAGGAAGAAGCTCCGCGGAGGGGGCTGCGCGGCTCCGGGAGCAGCTCGGTGTGACTCGGCCTGCGGCTCTGCGGAGGGGGCTGCGCGGCTCCGGGAACAGCTCAGCGGCGGCGGCTCGGGCGGAGGAAGAAGCTCCGCGGAGGGGGCTGCGCGGCTCCGGGAACAGCTCGGAGGGGCTCGGGCGGCGGCTCCGCGGAGGGGGCTGCGCGGCTCCGGGAACAGCTCAGCGGCGGCGGCTCGGGCGGAGGAAGAAGCTCCGCGGAGGGGGCTGCGCGGCTCCGGGAACAGCTCGGAGGGGCTCGGGCGGCGGCTCCGCGGAGGGGGCTGCGGCCGGGAGCGCGAATCCAACAGCGCAGGCCCCGGAGCACAGGGCGCCGGGACACAGCCCAGGGTCCGGCCTCCCCCGGGACAGGCAGAGGCCGGGAGGGCCCAGGACAGCAAGGACGCTCCTGCCTGGAACTGAGCAGATCAGCGGCCCCGCCCCGGAGCCCCCAGGCCCTGCAGACGGAGAGCCCCGGAGCTACTGCGGGGGCTGACTCCAGGGTCCCAGAGCTGCCCCCGCCACTGTGGCTTCCTCCCGGGGCCTCACGGGGTCAACAACCCCCACTGAGCCCTGCACCAGGCAGGGGCAGAGCAGCTCCCCCAAGTGCTCACACCTGAGAATCAGCACAGCAGGCCCCTCCCCCAGAAGACCAGCGACACGGACCAGTTCCAGGGGAAGTCAAGGGACTTAAAGTATACAGAATCGGAAGATACTCCCCCGTGGTTTTTTGTTTTGTTTTGTTTTTGTTTTTGTTTTTGTTTTTGTTTTGTGCTTTTTTTTTTCTTTCTTTCTTCTTGATTTCTGATTGCTTCCCCCACCCCACCCCACCCTTTTTTTCTTTTTTCTCCTTTCTTTCTTTTTCTTTCTTTTTCTTCTCTTCCCCCCCTTTTTTTTTTCTTCTTTCTCTTTTTTCTTTTTCTCTTTTCTTTCCTTCTCTCTTTTTTTCTCCTTTTCCCAATACAACTTGTTTTTGGCCACTCTGCACTGAGCAAAATGACTAGAAGGAAAACCTCACCTCAAAAAAAAAGAATCAGAAACAGCCCACTCTCCCACAGAGTTACAAAATATGGATTACAATTCAATGTCAGAAAGCCAATTCAGAAGCACTATTTTACAGCTACTGGTGGCTCTAGAAAAAACCATAAAGGACTCAAGAGACTTCATGACTGCAGAATTTAGATCCAATCAGGCAGAAATTAAAAATCAATTAAATGAGATGCAATCCAAGCTAGAAGCCCTAACGACGAGGCTTGATGAGGTGGAAGAACGAGTGAGTGACATAGAAGACAAGTTGATGGCAAAGAGGGAAACTGAGGAAAAAAGAGACAAGCAATTAAAAGATCATGAGGATAGATTAAGGGAAATAAATGACAGCCTGAGGAAGAAAAACCTACGTTTAATTGGGGTTCCTGAGGGCGCCGAAAGGGACAGAGGGCCAGAATATGTATTTGAACAAATCCTAGCTGAAAACTTTCCTAATCTGGGAAGGGAAACAGGCATTCAGATCCAGGAAATAGAGAGATCCCCCCCTAAAATCAACAAAAACCGTTCAACACCTCGACATTTAATAGTGAAGCTTGCAAATTCCAAAGATAAGGAGAAGATCCTTAAAGCAGCAAGAGAAAAAAAGTCCCTGACTTTTATGGGGAGGAATATTAGGGTAACAGCAGACCTCTCCAGAGAGACCTGGCAGGCCAGAAAGGGCTGGCAGGATATATTCAGGGTCCTCAATGAAAAGAACATGCAACCAAGAATACTTTATCCAGCAAGGCTTTCATTCAAAATGGAAGGAGAGATAAAGAGCTTCCAAGACAGGCAGGAACTGAAAGAATATGTAACCTCCAAACCAGCTCTGCAAGAAATTTTAAGGGGGACTCTTAAAATTCCCCTTTAAGAAGAAGTTCAGTGGAACAATCCACAAAAACAAGGACTGAATAGATATGATGACACTAAACTCATATCTATCAATAGTAACTCTGAACGTGAACGGGCTTAATGACCCCATCAAAAGGCGCAGGGTTTCAGACTGGATAAAAAAGCAGTACCCATCTATTTGCTGTCTACAAGAGACTCATTTTAGACAGAAGGACACCTACAACTTGAAAATAAAAGGTTGGAGAACCATTTATCATTCAAATGGTCCTCAAAAGAAAGCAGGGGTTGCCATCCTTATATCAGATAAATTAAAATTTACCCCAAAGACTATAGTGAGAGATGAAGAGGGACACTATCTCATACTCAAAGGATCTATCCAACAAGAGGACTTAACAATCCTCAATATATATGCCCCGAATGTGGGAGCTGCCAAATATTTAAACCAATTAATAACCAAACTCAAGAAATACCTTGATAATAATACACTTATACTTGGTGACTTCAATCTAGCTCTTTCTACCCTGGATAGGTCTTCTAAGCACAACATCTCCAAAGAAACGAGAGCTTTAAATGATACACTGGACCAGATGGATTTCACAGATATCTACAGAACTTTACATCCAAACTCAACTGAATACACATTCTTCTCAAGTGCACATGGAACTTTCTCCAGGATAGACCACATACTGGGTCACAAATCGGGTCTGAACCGATACCAAAAGATCGGGATAGTCCCTTGTATATTCTCAGACCATAATGCCTTGAAATTAGAACTTAATCACAACAAGAAGTATGGAAGGACCACAAACACTTGGAGGTTAAGGACCATCCTGCTAAAAGATGAAAAGGTCAACCAGGAAATTAAGGAAGAATTAAAAAGATTCATGGAAACTAATGAGAATGAAGATACAACCATTCAAAATCTTTGGGATGCAGCAAAAGCAGTCCTGAGGGGGAAATACATCGCAATACAAGCATCCATTCAAAAACTGGAAAGATCTCAAATTCAAAAGCTCACCTTACACATAAAGGAACTAGAGAAAAAGCAACAAATAGACCCCACCCCCAGCAGAAGAAGACAGTTAATTAAAATTCGAGCAGAACTCAATGATATCGAGACCAAAAGAACTGTGGAACAGATCAACAGAACCAGGAGTTGGTTCTTTGAAAGAATTAATAAGATAGATAAACCATTAGCCAACCTTATTAAAAAGAAGAGAGAGAAGACTCAAATTAATAAAATCATGAATGAGAAAGGAGAGATCACTACCAACACCAAGGAAATACAAACGATTTTAAAAACATATTATGAACAGCTGTACGCCAATAAATTAGGCAATCTAGAAGAAATGGACGCATTCCTGGAAAGCCACAAACTACCAAAACTGGAGCAGGAAGAAATAGAAAACCTGAACAGGCCAATAACCAGGGAGGAAATTGAAGCAGTCATGAAAAACCTCCCAAGACACAAGAGTCCAGGGCCAGATGGCTTCCCAGGGGAATTCTATCAAACGTTTAAAGAAGAAATCATACCTATTCTACTAAAGCTGTTTGGAAAGATAGAAAGAGATGGAGTACTTCCAAATTCGTTCTATGAGGCCAGCATCACCTTAATTCCGAAACCAGACAAAGACCCCACCAAAAAGGAGAATTACAGACCAATATCCCTGATGAACATGGATGCAAAAATTCTCAACAAGATACTAGCCAATAGGATCCAACAACACTTTCAGAAAATTATTCACCATGACCAAGTAGGATTTATCCCTGGGACACAAGGCTGGTTCAACACTCGTAAAACCATCAATGTGATTCATCATATCAGCAAGAGAAAAACCAAGAACCATATGATACTCTCATTAGATGCAGAGAAAGCATTTGACAAAATACAGCATCCATTCCTGATCAAAACCCTTCAGAGTATTGGGATAGAGGGAACTTTCCTCGACATCTTAAAAGCCATCTACGAAAAGCCCACAGCAAATATCATTCTCAATGGGGAAGCACTGGGAGCCTTTCCCCTAAGATCAGGAACAAGACAGGGATGTCCACTCTCACCACTGCTGTTCAACATCGTTCTGGAAGTCCTCGCCTCAGCAATCAGACAACAAAAAGACATTAAAGGCATTCAAATTGGCAAAGAAGAAGTCAAACTCTCCCTCTTCGCCAATGACATGATACTCTACATAGAAAACCCAAAAGACTCCACCCCAAGATTGCTAGAACTCATACAGCAATTTGGTAGCGTGGCAGGATACAAAATCAATGCCCAGAAATCAATGGCATTTCTATACACTAACAATGAGACTGAAGAAAGAGAAATTAAGGAGTCAATCCCATTTACAATTGCACCCAAAAGCATAAGATACCTAGGAATAAACCTAACCAAAGAGGTAAAAGATCTATACCCTAAAAACTATAGAACACTTCTGAAAGAAATTGAGGAAGACACAAAGAGATGGAAAAATATTCCATGCTCATGGATTGGCAGAATTAATATTGTAAAAATGTCAATGTTACCCAGGGCAATTTATACGTTTAATGCAATCCCTATCAAAATACCATGGACTTTCTTCAGAGAGTTAGAACAAATTATTTTAAGATTTGTGTGGAATCAGAAAAGACCCCGAATAGCCAGGGGAATTTTAAAAAAGAAAACCATATCTGGGGGCATCACAATGCCAGATTTCAGGTTGTACTACAAAGCTGTGGTCATCAAGACAGTGTGGTACTGGCACAAAAACAGACACATAGATCAATGGAACAGAATAGAGAACCCAGAAGGGGACCCTGAAATGTACGGTCATCTAATATTTGATAAAGGAGGAAAGACTATCCATTGGAAGAAAGACAGTCTCTTCAATAAATGATGCTGGGAAAATTGGACATCCACATGCAGAAGAATGAAACTGGACCACTCTCTTTCACCATACACAAAGATAAACTCAAAATGGATGAAAGATCTAAATGTGAGACAAGATTCCATCAAAATCCTAGAGGAGAACACAGGCAACACCCTTTTTGAACTTGGCCACAGTAATTTCTTGCAAGATACATCCACGAAGGCAAAAGAAACAAAAGCAAAAATGAACTATTGGGACTTCATCAAGATAAGAAGCTTTTGCACAGCAAAGGATACAGTCAACAAAACTAGAAGACAACCTACAGAATGGGAGAAGATATTTGCAAATGACATATCAGATAAAGGGCTAGTTTCCAAAATCTATAAAGAACTTATTAAACTCAGCACCAAAGAAACAAACAATCCAATCATGAAATGGGCAAAAGACATGAAGAGAAATCTCACAGAGGAAGACATGGACATGGCCAACATGCACATGAGAAAATGCTCTGCATCACTTGCCATCAGGGAAATACAAATCAAAACCACAATGAGATACCACCTCACACCAGTGAGAATGGGGAAAATTAACAAGGCAGGAAACCACAAATGTTGGAGAGGATGCGGAGAAAAGGGAACCCTCTTACACTGTTGGTGGGAATGTGAACTGGTGCAGCCACTCTGGAAAACTGTGTGGAGGTTCCTCAAAGAGTTAAAAATTGACCTGCCCTACGACCCAGCAATTGCACTGTTGGGGATTTACC
Source organism: Vulpes lagopus (assembly GCF_018345385.1). Taxonomy (NCBI): domain Eukaryota; kingdom Metazoa; phylum Chordata; class Mammalia; order Carnivora; family Canidae; genus Vulpes; species Vulpes lagopus. The sequence continues at coordinate 48,064,959 of NC_054839.1, forward strand.
CCAAAGATTCAGATGCAATGAAACGTCGGGACACCTGCACCCCGATGTTTCTATCAGCAATGTCCACAATAGCCAAACTGTGGAAGGAGCCTCGGTGTCCATCGAAAGATGAATGGATAAAGAAGATGTGGTTTATGTATACAATGGAATATTACTCAGCAATTAGAAACGACAAATACCCACCATTTGCTTCAACGTGGATGGAACTGGAGGGTATTATGCTGAGTGAAATAAGTCAATCGGAGAGGGACAAACAGTGTATGTTCTCATTCATTTGGGGAATATGAATAATGGTGAAAGGGAATATAAAGGAAGGGAGAAGAAATGTTGGGAAATATCAGGAAGGGAGACAGAACATAAAGACTCCTAACTCGGGGAAACGAACTAGGGGTGGTGGAAGGGGAGGAGGGCGGGTGTTGGAGGGGAAGGGGTGACGGGCACTGAGGTGGACACTTGACAGGATGAGCACTGGGTGTTTTTCTGTATGTTGGTAAATTGAACACCAATAAAAATTAATTAAAAAAAATAAATAAAATGGTTAATTATAAATTATGTGAGGTTTAAATCTGCTTTAGGAAATCAAGCATGATTAATCTTTCTTTGTCACAAGGAAATATAAGTGTGAAACCTGCTTAAATTTGCAAGCTTATTTTTTGTGTCATGTTTACATCTTACCATTCATACAGTATTTCTTAAGAATTGAAGTATCTAGCATTTTATTCTTAATAATAATATAGCACTATTTAGCTAAATTTTTGTTGTCGAACTATTATTTTATTAGCCTAAAAAGAAGAGAGACAATCTTCACTAAAACTGGTTATAGTACATAAGTAACATATAGTACATAAGTAATAAGTATTGAAATAGTATTACTTATAAGTAAAACACTGTTCTTTGTCTTGCCAAATTTCTTACAGAGGTTCAATATACTTTGTATGACATGTGACATGCATCTTACTCAAGGTTAGCACACTTGTTGATTGAAATAATAATAGGGGCACCTGGGTGGCTCAGTTGATTAGGTGTCCGACTCTTGATTTTGGCCCAGGTCATGACCTCAGGGTCCTGGGATCGAGTCCCATGTTGAGAATCTCCCTCTCCCTCTGCCCCTCCCTCTGCTCACACACACATTCTCTCTCTTAAATAAATAAATCTTTAAAAAGATAATAATAGAAGGTTTTATACACAATAAAATGAATGTAGAATAGTAATGGTAAAATATAGTATAAATTTTAACAAATTCTGGAAAACATTACTCTGGTTTTTGCGCTTTAGAGTTCAACAAAGTAGACGTAACAGATATACATTATATGGTTATTTTATCATTTTGACAAGATTCTCTTTTAATTCATTATTTAGAAGATTTAGAAACTAATGATATACTGTACTAAAATTGCTTTTCTCTTTTCATCATAAAAGGACCCTCTAAAAATAATTAGGAATTGCATTGTAATTTAGTTGTAATGTATATATCAACTTAACTGACACTTATTTTTGTTTCTGAATTGTACATGAAGTTATTAGGGAAAATAGGTTAAGAAATTTAGCATGTTCTGGGTTTCAGGAACTGAAAACTATTGCCTTAGTTTTGATGTTTTCAATATAGTCAGTGATACCCTTAATAGGGTCATCATTCAGGGGCAGCCTGGGTGGCTCAGAGGTTTAGCACCGCCTTCAGCCTGATCCTGGAGACCCGGGATCGAGTCCCACGTCGGGCTCCTTGTATGGAGTCTGCTTCTCCTTCTACCTGTGTCTCTGCTTCTCTCTTTCTCTCTCTCTGCCTCTCATTAATAAATAAATAAAATCTTAAAAAAATAGGGTAATCATTCATAGTGTGAAATTGTTTGTTTGTTTTATAATGTAATTCTGGCAAGACTGACCTGAAAGCAAAGTTCATTTTATTGTATTAGTTATGACTTCCAATGGTAAAGAACAGGAGCCCAACTCAACCTGCCTTTAAGAAGTAACATAATTTAATGCCTTATACAACCAGAAAGTCCAGGGGTTGCTTTGGCTTCAGGAACAATTGGATCCAGGTACTGAGATATTTCATTAAGAATTAATCTTTCTTCATTTTATGACTCACTTACCTGTCCAGATTTGGCATGATTCCCAGGCAGACTCTTTGCAAATCTTGTCATTAAATATAGCCATCAGCAGCTTCCGAATTCCACCTTGGCATTTTGGCAACTGCCATGGAAAAAGCAAACTTATTTACAAATGTTTCAAGTAACGATTCTGTAAGATTCTCCTTGCCTTGATTGCATCATACCTATCTCTGAATCGATCACTGTAACCAAACACTTGGTGCTCTGGTGAACAGATCTGTAATGTGACTCAGGAGTTTGGATGTGAGACATTTTTGAAAGTAGCCAAATATCAAGAGTAAGGAAGACATATTCACCAGAGGAACATCACAAAGACTTCACCAGAAGAAAGATGGATAAATTAGGCTAAAACCATTCATGTTCACATAACTTAAATAATAAGTTATAATCTTTATGTAGCTGTGAAAACTGCATCTGCCATATATATTAGCCACTATACACTGCTGACATTATAAATTGTACACACACTTTGAAAAATAAGTTTTGCAAGCGATGTGCTTTTTTGCAGAAACCTATCTCAGGTTCAATGTTAGCTATATTTACATCTTAGAAAAGAAGCTTTCTATATAATTGGCATCAGCAATTTCAATTCTCTCAAAGTTGCAAATAGAATAGAGACAGCACATTTTGAAGATTTGTATTCCTCTGATTTCTATAATAAATGGAAATAAAGATCAAATAGTAGCCACTCTAGGATTAATAGTGCGTCAAATGAGAAAGTCAGTGTATTGGACATGAACACACAGAAGCATATATTTTTAAGAAGTCAACATATTATCCATCACAAAACAAGTTATGGCTACTAAAACCTTAAAAAAGCAGGAAGAAAGGTGCTGACATTCTTGAATATAAAGTTCTGTTATTACCTAAAATACACTCTTATTACTCAATTTTTCAATGGTGTCTGTATATACCAATTTAAAAGTAATATACTTTTTATTTTTCAAATAAATGTTGATGCCTAGTCTCAGCTCTTGGAAGGATTTACCAATAAAATTCAGTAGTTTATTTTTTAATCATTATGTGCTAGCTACCCTAGCATAAGACAAAACAGCAAACCTGAGTATAAAATACAACAAAGTTGGTTTTCAAATGTCTCTCAGTCCACTAATATTTATCAACACAAAAAGACACTGAAAATTGATGCAATTTAAAATATATAATAATAACTGTATTATAAAGTACTGAGGGAAAAATATGAGCTGGTGAATGATTCTATATTTGGGTGGGTAGAGGAAACAGTATGAATAAATGACATTTCAATAATTTGGGGGAATATAATGGAAATCTGTTAGTGGGGAGAGAGAGAATTACATTTTGGAGGATTATTTTGAAAGATTGCATGGAGGTATGCAGGGATAAAGTATTTTGATATATTGGCTTATTTAGAGTCTATTATATATGAGGGAAAACATGAAATTTCTAGGAAACTGGTGCTGGCATCAACATTTAACAATCTAAAGAGCCTGGATTTTATCCCATAGATTAGCAATTATCAAATATTTTGGCCTCAGATACTCCTTACACTTAAAACAATTGATGACTCCAAAGATCTTTAGTCTAGTTGACTAACTTAGGTAAATAATCTCTAAATAATTTAGAGAAATTAAAACTGAAAACAATGTTAAAATACATATTTTTTTTTTGAGAGAAGGGCAGGGCAGAAAGAGAGAGAGAGAGAATCTTAAGCAGGCTCCATGCCCAGTGTGGGGCTTTATCACAGGACCCTGAGATCATAACCTTAGCTAAAATCAAGAATCAGACACTTAACCAAATTAGCTATCCAGGCACTTCTCATATTTAATATTTTTTAACTTGATCATGTAGTTAACATTGACACATTTCAGTTTAGAACAAAGAATTACATTCTTTAACATCATTACCAATCTTTTTTGTAGTGTTTAAGTATTTAGAAGCTGTGACACGGATGCCTGGGTGGCTCAGTGGTTGAGCATCTGCCTTTGGCTCATGTCGGGATCCTGGAGTCTTGGGATCGAGTCCCACATTGGGCTCTCCACAGGGAGCCTGCTTCTCCCTCTGCCTGTGTCTCTGCTCTTTCTCTCTCTGTGTCCCTCATGAATGAATAAATAAAATCTTAAAAAAAAAAAGAAGCTGTGACAGATACAAGTTTTCCAAATCTCTAATTTTTATTTAAAAGCATGTATTATAGCATTGATAACAGATACTGTCATTTGTTTTCCTTTCAGCAACTATCTTTATTTCAATAAAATATCTGCCAAATACCCACATCTGCATAGTTTACCTCTCTGTCATTCCTTTAAATAAAAATGGTATTCAATGATAATGTGAGTAGTTCAGCTTAGGTTGTAGTCATTCACGTGTTTGCCTCAAGACTGTTATGTGTTGACTCAACTGTTATGTGGCATGCAGCAAAAGTTATTTTATGTTTACTCCTCATTTTTTTACACATATAATGAAAAGAGGTATATTTAAGTTCAAGATTTAATACAGTTGATATTTTGTATTGCCTTCTCAAGGACATTCTCTTTTTTTTTTTTAAGATTTTATTTATTTATTCATGAGAGACACACAGAGAAAGAGGCAGAGACATAGGCAGAGGGAGAAGCAGGCCCCATGCAGGGAGCCCAACGTGGGACTTGATCCCGGGTCCCCAGGATCAGGCCCTGGGCCAAAAGTGGCGCTAAACCGCTGAGTCACCCAGCCTGTCCCTAGGGGTATTCTTAAGTGAATCTATGCAACACTCACTTTAAAAAAATACACCAGAATGTATGGCAGTGAAGAATATAATGGTTTCTAGAATACGTCTGTACCATTGGCTTGGTTCATACTGACATACATGCAATTTTGCCCAACATTACTTTTGCATCAATAGTGCAAAAGTCAACACAGTTAAAATGGAGAGTAATTTCTAATATTACGAAGATATTTTTGACCTCCTTGACTCCCTGAAAACATCTTGGGAATGCCCACGAACAAACTTTGAGAAGTGCTATCATGGTAATGAGACACAAAGGAAAATTCAAAGTTTACATTTTAAAATTCCAAATATCTGAAAGGAATGGTTTTAAAAAGTTTACTTACTCTAGTGACTTTACCATAATTGTGATCTAGAAATTTCTTTGGTTTCATGCAGAGAATGGAGAGAGCTAAAAAGGCAAGTCCTCGAGTTTTCAGTAAAACATTATTCAGGACCCCAGCTAAGAAGCAACAGGTGACAGAAATGGGTCATCATAGTGATGGAGAAAAAAAGCAAGGAACATGATGATTTTAGAATGTGGTTACTTCTAGTGATAATTGATTTAGTGAAAGGATTGGGCCCAAATAGTTTCCATTACTGCTTCACATATCACATTTTGTTGACTAAGTAACGATGCTATTACTTGAGACAGAGCTGGCTTACTGAATGTGTACCAGTTGAGTGAAAGACAATGTATGACCATGCATTTTATATGCTTTTTAAAACATGTTAGCATTATGGTACTTATGAAGACCAATGGTTGAATAGAAATATATGATTAGATATTAACAAGAAGTAAGAAATATGCTTGGGGAGGCAAAGGGAGCTATAGAAACTGACTCAGACTTCAGCTGTATAACTCGTAGGAGACTAGCATGAGCTTTCTTCCCTCCGGTGCATTTCATAAATGCGGTGCCTAAAGTCTTCATCGGGATTCTCTAGTACCCAACACATGCTGTGATAAGGAGTAGGCGCTTAAGTATGAGTGGATGAAACAATGTACAATCAAGGAACAAAAATCCAAAAACAAAAATCCAGAGAAGGTAACATTGATACACCATATAAAGTTATTATAGTATCATTGGCTATATTCCCTATATTATATTTTCATCCCCATGACTTATTTATTTTTAACTAGAAGTTTTACCTCTTAATTCCCATCACTTCTTTTACCCATCCTCTCATCCCCCCTTGAAAAATTATATGACTACCAAGAAAGATATTTTGGAAGTAAGATTTGAAGTCAGATCAGATCCTTGTTAATGAACACATTTGTGTGAAAACTCAGGGAGAAGACCTTTTTCCTGTCTAAAAATGTTGAAAATAGACACGACTCAGTGTGAATGGGATAAAAAACTATTCTAATTTACTGCTTTTATGAGGGTAAAGTAGTCTAATTTTCTTTACTTTTAAATATTTCTGTATATTCTAAGCATACAGTAAATATTAGTACTTTATATTTATCATTAAAATGTAAGTGACTTGATCAGAGACATTAGAAGGGGAATAGATAAAATTAGTGTATAGGAAGAAAGTGGAAAATAAGTGTTCAAAAAGCCTGTGTAGTCAATTAACATTGGCAGATGCTATGTGTGTGGAGAGAGGTGAGATTGAAGCACCAAGTATGTGGTTATTTGGTGACTTTTTTAGGGCAAGTTTCTGATTGCCGGTTGTCTCAGTTCTATATGTAGTTGAAGTTGTGTGTGTGCATGTGTGTGTATGTGAGAGAGACAGAAACAGAGACAGAGAGAGACTATAATAGAAAATCAACTCAAGCAATACATAATGAACACCTTCCTCATTTAGATAAATTTCCTGATGTTCTCTTGCTATGGAAAATTGGAGGACATTTCTTTATAATATTCAGACTGATGCTTAACCATCTCCCTGTTTATAACTTATCCTCTTCAGTAGTTGGCCATATTAATTTTCCTCCTGAGTAACTTTGATATTATTATATTTGTGCTTATTTTCACATCAGCGTTCATAACTGAATGCTTAATATTATTTCTGAGTGTGCATTTATTAAAATAATGGGCACCATATATCTAATGAGATTTAATTGAAGAAATGATAAATATGTGTCCAACAGACATAAAAATGTCAAATTTGAGTGCCTCACATGCTTTTCTTGTATAAACTGTAATGTGAACCAGAGACCTATGTCGAGTAGCATTAAATTTCCAACTATTCCTACTTCTCTCTACATCTTTAATCTTCTATTTTCCTCTTCCTCCCTTGCTACTTCCACAATTTGAATGTCATAAACTTAACGTATTTGTTAGTAGTAAGGACATTAACAGGGCAACAATTTCATAAAGGGATAATAAAATAACTACAGTGTTAGTAATTCATCTAGTAAAATAAAAAGTTCTCTACAGGTAATTAAAAATGATCAGCTGGATCTTTCCATCTGTTCTGGGAGCATGAATTCCCTGCTCTCCAAGAAATACTTGTTTTCCTTTTACCCCTCCAGGAGCCTGCATTTTATTCAATGAAAGGCAACATTAACAGTGTAATTTGAGAAGCTCTGATAAATTTCGTATATTCATCTTTAGTCACTCTTACTCTATGTTCATAAGTAATTAAATGCCTGCTTATATTGGCACTTAATTATCTTGGGTAATGAACAGATACACAATAACAGTTTGTCAGCGAATGAATATATGTCAAATATGTCCACTTTTCTCTTTTTCAGCATCACAAAACTATTCCGAACCATAATCATATATCTCCTAACTGAAATATCCAGTTTCACCCCTGCAATCTCATACTTAGAAAGTAAGACAGAAGAAAATTTATGTAACTGGATTTTTAAATGGGTATTTAGATAAACACTAAAAGTTAAGTTCATTAAAAATTTTTGATAAATTGGACTTCATTAATTGTGACAAATATACCATTCTGATGTAATGCATTAATAAGAGGAGAGATTGGATGCGAGGTATATGGGAACTCTCTATTATATTTGCAATTTTTCTGTAAATCTAAAACTTCTAAAATAAAACATTTATTTGAAGAAAGATCAATATTTTAAAATGTAAAAAGTTTGATGACATACTTTACTGAAATTCTTTATGTTTAAAATAAAAAATCCACTATGTTTAAAATCAAAAGACCATTAATATGATTTAAGAGATCCTCTAATATGGTTGGTAACACCCTGAACAATACAGTCCTGATCTCTCCCTCCAGCTCCTCCTTGAAGGGCTCACGATGTTCATGTACACCATGATCCTGCTTCCCTGTTCGGCAGTCTCTCACTTTCTAGCTGATTTACTCACTCATTGGGAAGTGATCTATGCCACTCGTAGGCCTAGACAATATCCTTTCCCAATGCCTCTTCATTCCATTTCTGCCTTCTGATTGAACAGAATGAAAATGACAATGACAGTATTGCAGACTACCAGGCGAACATGGAAGAGTCTTCATCAGCATAAGTCCCTGAATCACTGTGAAGTAGAGCTTTTGTTGACCTAAAATGTCACATGAAAGATTAATTTTGTGTGTTCTAGATGTTGGGAGTCTACTTTTGTTATTGTAGACTTCCTTCCAGAACCTGACCCAAAGTTGTAATGAAGATGAACTGATATAATATGTATAAAGTTCATGGAACAAAATCTGGCACATGGTAAATAATTCATAGTTCTTATTGTGATTTTTAAAAGGGTACCAAATTTACCTGGTATAGTGATTTTATTGTATATGTGTTTATCTTCTAGGTATAAAGGTGAAAATCTGATATACTTAAGAACATGGCTGCAGAATCTGTACCTGACTTAGCCTCTCATTTTCTACATCTCTTCTTATAGTAAAGTGATGACAACATGAATAGAGCTAAGGTAGTTCCTACTAATGTTCTCAAATTTGGAATGTGTATCAAATTATATATTATTTGTAAGAATCATTTTCTTGAACACAACTCATTTAACCTTAAAATCACACTACTAATAATTTGTGAACATTTTATATGATTTCAAGGTATTTTGTCATTGTATTTGTGGAGTTTTCCAAGTTTTTAGAGCAGAATGAGATATTTAGGTTTTCCAAATTTATGAAACTAATAAATTTTTTTTTTAATTTTTATTTATTTATGATAGTCACAGAGAGATAGAGAGAGGCAGAGACACAGGCAGAGGGAGAAGCAGGCTCCATGCACCGGGAGCCCGACGTGGGACTCGATCCCGGGTCTCCAGGATCGCGCCCTGGGCCAAAGGCAGGCGCCAAACCGCTGCGCCACCCAGGGATCCCGAAACTAATAAATTTATTCTTAAATATGTTTATTTCATTTCTTTCCTTTTTTTCACCCAACAACCACTTATCCCTTCTTCTTTCGTTGAAAGGATAGGTATGGAGTTAAAGACAAAGCCATCTATGAAATGACATCCAATACAAAACTTAAAAAATGTCTCCACAGAATTAGGAAACATTACATAGCTGCATTATTTCCATAATAGAAATAATTCTTTTTGTTGTAAGTTAATGCTATGCCAATATTAATTGCTTAAATGTTTCCATAAACATCTGTCCATTATCATGTGTATGAGACAATAGAGATAAAAGGGAAGAAAAGCTGCTGCTGTAATGTGGTTGGTTTCAGAATCAGTAGCAGATCATTGCATCATCAAGAGTAATTTTTTTTTTTCTAGCCAAGAACAATTTTGGATAGACTTTTCTCTAGAATATATCCAGCCAGATAGGTCAGTAAAACATCATCAATTTGTGTGAGTATTATGGACATTTACCTCAGGTTTTTTTTTTTTTTTTTTTTTTTTTTTAAATTTTTTTTTTTTAATTTTTTATTTATTTATGATAGTCACAGAGAGATAGAGAGAGAGGCAGAGACACAGGCAGAGGGAGAAGCAGGCTCCATGCACCGGGAGCCCGACGTGGGATTCGATCCCGGGTCTCCAGGATCGCGCCCTGGGCCAAAGGCAGGCGCCAAACCGCTGCGCCACCCAGGGATCCCTACCTCAGGTTTTCTACTTAAGTTACGTGTGGGAAAATAGTTTCCAAAGCAATTTAATAGTATAGAAATGATACTGTTTCTTTAATAGATTTAAATCCGTATTGTTGGTAACCAAATCTGATAGAAGGTTTAACTACTAACAGTAAGACAGTTATATATATTTTTATTCTATAAAAAAACTCAAAAAATATAATTTTTTAAATGTCAGACATGCTTCCACTTTTGTTCCATTTTACTGCAAGTATTTGAATTAAAAATATATATTTCTGGGATCCCTGGGTGGCGCAGCGGTTTAGCGCCTGCCTTTGGTCCAGGGCGCGATCCTGGAGACCCGGGATCGAATCCCACATCGGGCTCCCGGTGCATGGAGCCTGCTTCTCCCTCTGCCTGTGTCTCTGCCTCTCTCTCTCTCTCTCTGTGTGACTATCATAAATAAATAAAAAAATTAAAAAAAATATATATATATATTTCTAAAATATGCTGTTTAAATTAGCCATTTAACTTTCTTATTTTTGAGATTATAAAAATAAGGAAAATTAGGGATATATTAGGATTATCAAACAAAGAAATGTTTTAATAGAATCTCTTTATTATATTTTAATTTTAGTTTTTTGTAATTTCATAATTTTTTTCTTTCTGATTTTAATCTACATATTACAGTTGAACTGTCAAAAATCCACATAGTCAATACATGAACCACAGGGTTCTTTAATGGGATTACAGAAAAAAAATCTCAATTTTCACTAAAAAGTCACATAAAGTTTTCTGGATCGCAAATTATTTCCATGTCTTAGATTAAAAAAATTATAGCATGCAAAGTAAAATGAGTAAAGGTCGTTGAAAATCAGAAGCACAAAATTTAAAATGAGAAGTTTATAAAATAGAAATCAAGGATTAGAGTGGTGGTGCGATGAGAAGTAAGCAAGGTAGGAATAATGACCCCAACCCCACAGCGTTGTCAATATGTGTAAATCACTAAAGGCATCACCATTATGATCCCTATCAGCAGTAGCACCCCCACCCCCGCCGTCATCAAAACCAATGATTATGTAACGGAGAGAGACTGTTTCAGATAGAAATGCTATAGGTGAAATTAGGGGAAGGTAAACTTGAAAGCATTTTCAGCTTATTAACGAGAGGCTTTTACCCTGCCTGAGTAAATATTTTGCAAAACTTGAATGTAATAATTGGCTTTCCCCTTAACTGAGGGATGGGGATAAGCTCAAGAATATGAACTTGGTTTAGAGATGAAAGAATATGTTAGCCATTAGGCGCGTTTTATTCATAAAAGAAAATGATTGTGCCAAGAGGAGAGTGAATTAAGAAAGGTTGCTGTGTTCATGAAAAAAAGGTGGCCTTTTTGAAGCAGAAATAAAAGGAAGATAGTACAGAGTTCCAGCTATTTTAGAGTGTAGCAGAGTTAAAATTTATTTGCCTTTCCTTGACTTTACTCTTGGCTATAGAGCACTGCCATGTAAATAATGTATATTCTTACAGTAATATCTAGCATGATATGATATAATCACTTAAGGATAGGCACAAACTCCTCAGATGGATTATTAAAGCAGTTTGAACCTATTCATAAAATATGTGTTATAGACATAAAACACCAAGGGCTTTCTCTTTTGGCAATCTTTGAGGAACTGGTGAAGCCTGACATACTGCCTGTGGAAACTGTGAAATGAATAAGCCATCAATGAGCGGTGTGGGGGATGGGCTCCTTGGCTCCCATAACCTGGGGAGTATTATGTTTTATGACTCATTAAAGGTGTGAGAGGAGGAAGAAATATGCACTCGAAGGTGCACAAACTTTTCTATCCCAGAATCACTCAATATTACTCTATTTTAATGAAATTGTGAACTGTCACAACACACCTCTAAGGTGAATTACATTTTTGTTGATGTTATTTCCTTGACTCTTAGATCTGTTGGGTAACACGCAGAGCTATATATTTAATGGGTAAACTGTGGGTTTGAAGGTGGCAGAGTCAAACTGCCCTGTGACAGGTGTGGCAGATGTACAGTTTCTTCTCTGGGTAAAGTCAGACAGCATATTCTAGAAGAATTCTTGAAGAATTTGATGGATTTTCCTTATTTTAACAACAAAGACACAAAGAGGAAGCTCAGATTTTTCTACAGGCTATTCATGAATTTGACTACTTGTCTTATAAAAGACCACATATCTTATACTAGAAAGTTTTGAATAAAAACTTTAAAGAATGAGTGATACAAGCAATGTAATTTTTTGACCAGTTTTCAATCACTTGAAATTTTAACTTAGTCACAATTGAAAATTAAACTTTTTGACAAGTGCCAGAGTCTGTGAAAACTCTGAATCTAATGATCTTCTCAAGATTATCACTGTTTTTTTTTTAGATTTACCAGAAACTTAGTAACTACAACATTTCCTAAAGCTGATTTCTTAAAAATATGAGAGAGAGAGAGAGAGCAAATAAAGATAATTAGTAAAATTATTTCAATTCTGAGAATTATTACTTTACCTGCAGGAAGACAATGAAATGATTCAAACTATTGAATTTCAAATCGGAAGTTACAAATTGTATCTTGTGAAAATTTAACAGTGTGGATTTTCTGGCTAGTAGAATTTTGATGAGACTATTTTCATAAATAATAATAAAAATAAACCATCTCCATTATTGGATTTGACTTTTGGTTACTGAGAGCTATTGCAGGGTCTTGGACATCATAGTGAAATGATAACAAGTTATGGGAAGGATCCTAAACGTTTATATGCAGGTTTTTGTGTGAATCTAATTTTCAAATAAATTGTATGAATACCTATGAGCCGATAGCTGGGTCATGTGGTTTTAGTTTTGTGAGAAACTCCTAAACTGTCTCCTCTTTATTGAAGTGCTTTTCCCCTATCCTCTTATAAACATATATATTCTCCAGACTCTCTTCACTCCTCATACACTGTTCTGGGGAAACTGCATATATGAAAATGACTTCACATAATACTAAGAGCTCATAAATGATCTCTAGTGAGTAGCCACTTGACACTTCGTCTCAAACTTTGCACGCAATTATCAAATTGATCATATTAGATTTTCTACCCTTGATAATGACGCTGCTATCCTTTTGTCAGAAACAAGCCGAAGTACACCTGCAACCTGGCAATGATTCTTTTTTCCCCCTTCTTCTTTATCTCCTTAATATGATCGCTAAATAAGACACACACACACACACACAGCTACAAACTCTTAATTATCTATTTTAAATATACACCTCTCCCCATTATTGCTCATATTATTTTAGTAGTATTTTAGGTAATGTTTATGTTTTGTTTAAAATTAGCATATAGGTCCTCTTTGTCTTTAAAATAAAATCACACTTCAATGTGTTCTGTACTGTAATATTTGATATATTTCTCACAATCCTTATTTTTTCAGTATTGTGTCTAATATTCCAGGGACACAGATGACTGTTTAACTCTTCAAATGAACTCTCAAAATACAGTTTTTCACATATTGTTGCCACACCCCGGAATAACCTTTCGTTCTCTGTGTTGACTGCAAAAAGTACTGACTGTCCTATTTCTGTAACATTTCATATAAACTTATTTCCCCTGTAGAATATACTTTGTCTCTTAAAATAGTTATCTAGTATTTACACTATCGTTTTTCTAACATTATCTTAGTGTGCTAGAATTAATCATGCATTGTCGGTTCTCTGGACTCTTTACCATGCTGTAAACACCATGAAGACAAAGATCTCTTTTCAACTGTATAGATCCCACACCACCTGAACTATGTAGTAAATGCTTACTAATTATTTATTGACTGACTGATAGTAAATGATATAGTGACTAGGGCCCCGTCAAGTTGATTTAGTCAATGTCACAAAGGAACTCAGCTTTAGGAGAGGTTAGCTTATTGTATTCTTATCTTGTAAAGAAAAATAAAAAAATAAAGAAAAATGCATGCAATTAGGAAAAAAAATACCTTGAAGGATTTTGCCCTTTTCTTGTTTGAAAGGGCAAAGATAATATGTACTTCTACTTCTTACAACTTGTGAAAGGGAAAATATTTCTTTCATGGACAGAGAAAAATGTGGTTTCTAAAAAAAGAAAAAAAACGTAAAAGAAAGAAAAGTCAATAGGTTGTTGCTTTGTGAAGCGATACTAGTAAAAAGAAGTCTTAGAGAAGAAAATTTAAGTCAAAATAATTAAATAATACAATGTTTCAAAGTAATTTTATGATTTCAATGATAGTGCAACGAGAGATTTTTCAGGGAGTGATACTCTATCTTTGAACATATAAAAATAGTTTACATAAAGGGCAACATAGAGTGTGAATTTCTTTGTTTAGTTTATTTTTTTGCTTAAACTTTGTAACCTACTTAAGTTTTTACCTGGGCTAGTAGCACGTTATGGCTAATAAAAAGCATTTTAAATTAGCAGGTTCATTCAGAAATTTGGCTTATATATGGATTGAGATTCTTTTTAAAGTTTACTGCAGTATGGTTTGATGAATTAATTATCAGTGTGCTAATAAACAACAAAAAAAAGATATTGCCCTTGCAAAAGTAAAAGGCACATAAAGGGGAATAAAAGTACACTTTTATATGTTAGGTCTCTTGTGACAAATGATCTGCCAAATACTACTAAGAAGTACTACCTTTGGGGAAAACATATGTTTCTTATCTAGTGAGCTTAAGAAGACACACTTGTTTGAAACAGTATAGGGAATTGAGAAACAAATGAACAAACAAAATTGTATCAGTTATTCCTCCACTAAGTGTCCTTGAAAAATTGCTTGAAAATATTTTAAATTAGACTGATGATCAAAAATTGAATTTTTAATGCCCTAGGGAAATCGTTCACACAAAATTATTTAAATTTCAAAAGTAAATTAATATATTTCCCCTGGTTAATTTTGGTAGCACATATTTACATGCATACATAACAAAAATTTTCACCTATATGATATCCTCTTAAGTGTTGATACTAAATTTAATTATTTGTTCTAAAAAATGTCAGTTTTTTTTTTCTTCTCTAAAGGGATGAATAATAAATATTTTAGACTTTGTGAGCCATTTGGTCTCTGTCACAATCATACCTTTGCTGGTGAAGCATGAAAACAGCCATAAACAGTGTGACAGTGTTCTGATAAAATTTTATTTACAGTAACAGGTGGCAGGTAGGATTTGCCATCAGGTTATAGTTTGCTGCCCAGTGGTATACGTTGCCAAATGTCCCTTGGTGTGGGGCCCAGGTCATCTCCACTTGAGATCTACTGTTCTAAAGAGACCAGGGCCACTGCAGTCATGGGTGCATATTATATGATATTCCTTATATCTAAAATATTCTGTATTTTAAAATATTATTTTAAAGGTGTGATCTCTGATTAAAAGTACATTGAGTTTAGTGGAATAGAAAACTCAAAAAATGACCATCATAAAAAAAAAAAAAACCACAATGAAGAACAAACACTATGAGGGCAAGATCTCTAATTATTATTCATTACTCTAGCTGCATAAGTTATATTACCTGACATTACCAGTAAACATTTGTTGAATATGTGAATGAAGAAAAGGTAAATTAAAAATAACTAGAACGAGGAGTGCTTGGGTAGCTAAACTGGTTAAGCGCCCCAGTCTTGATTCTGGCTCGGGTCATGATCTCAGGGTCCTGAAATGGAGCCCTCTGTTGGCTTGAACTGAGTGTGGAGCCTGTTTAAGATTCTCTCTCCTTCTCCCTTTACCACTCCCTGCATCATGTGTGTGCGCAAGCTATCACTAAAAAATTAAAAAAAAAAACAAAACAAAACAAATAAATACAATAAAGCAGACAGAACTGTGTTCCAGATATCAAGTGTTTCTTTTAAACTCATCAATACATGTGGACTCTGTAAAGCACATTTTCCCAGCAAGACAGCTCTCTGTTAAGTGTCTGCCAGTAGGGGGTGATAGATCCCCAAAGGCTGAAAGGGAAAGAAGGACTGTGCCATTTTGTTGTTGTTTGTTTCCTGTACCCATCAGCATCACCTTAGTAGAGAGCTGCTTTATCCTAACCATGGCACTTTGCTTCATTAGTAGCAATTTCCATGACACTTAGGAAACCAGAACCATGGAACCCAAGGCAGAAGCACCTTCTACTCAGACATCTATTTTCCCCTGAAGGGACCCTCCTCCGAGTTTGCTACAATTTAAATTTTGCAACTGGTTGTGTTACTATATATTGGCAAATTTAAATAAAAAAATAAATAAAACAGAAAAAAAAAACCAAAAAACAATGTGCAACCCTTTGTTCCTCCAGCCTTAGGGATGCAGCTGCTTTCTGTTGTTGCCTACCTAAGGAAATACTTTCATATATCCATTTTGTCTTTTCATTTCTTCAATACCTAGCTAACAAATCTTTATATTAAGTTCTCTTTGCTGAAGTAACTGCTGTGGTTTCTATGCCCAGAATGAACCCTGAATGATAGAAGCTTAGTGAGTGCAAAAATGTGGACACCGTCCATTCTATTGGCAGTAAAATGGAGAGTGGAGGGTCAAAGATGATTTAATTAAAGAGATGATTTCCATTCCTTTAATCATTTCTTAATTGGTTCCTTAAAAACTATATGGATGTTTGGCAGACTAGCCATGTAAGCAGTAAGGGCATTTGAGGAAAAAGAGAATGAAGCTCCTGAGCAAAAACACAGAGCTGAGAAACAGCAGGGATACAGAATATGATAATGGTTCCATAAGTGGATGGGAGAGATTATTGTGATCATAGTGGGCCTAGGGTGATACGACATTGGGTATCCTGGATCGTTCATTCAATCAGTGTGCCGGTTTTATGGCATAAACTGAATACATGCCTAAAGGTCTAGCATTTTTTTGTCTGGTTGAAAGATTGGTGTTACATAATTAATTTTTAAAATAAACATTTAATAAAACAATTCCCCCAAAGAAAAAGGAGTTGAAATTCAGAATGCTAGCATGAATAATAAGAAAACTGATATAAATTAAGTTATGACAAGGAATTTTTTCTGATTTAATCTAAGACCTAGAGAAGGAAGAGCATTTGGCCAGAATTAGTGAGGAAGGGAGTTTGCTATAAATTTGGATTTATAGCAAAAATCATTGGGTTCCGTTGAAGGATTTAAGTATGGGAGTTGCATGGTCATAGTTGTGCTTCAAAAGATTATCTTGGTAGCATGAAGGAGCCATTGGAAGAGAAAAGCTTGTGCTCTCCAGAAACTGTGTTGTAGGCAAGTGATGGTGGGAGAGTCCTGGACTTTTGCAGCACAGGTGAAGAGGATGGAAAGCCTATTAGTGCAGTTCTGGAGACAGACATGAGACAATCATTGCATGAACATGAGAGATGTAGGGTGGGGGATAAAGGAATCAGCTGTACTAACTAGGTTTCTGAGTTTGGTGATGATGTGAGTTCAGTAATACTGTTCATCAAGATTAAAAGTGCAGGGTGATCAAGGATAAGGGTTTATTTTCAAATTTAGGGATATGTCTATTGGATGAAGTTAGTCACTTATTTATGTTGTTCCACTCTTCTGTATCCTTGCTGATGTTCTCTCAGATTGATCTTTTAGTTGCTGAGAGAGGTCTCCAGATGTGGTTATGTATTTTCATAACTTTGTTTGGAATTCTGATAATACTAGTTTTATGTATTTTAATCCTTTGTTTTTAGCTACATATGTGTTTAAAATCCTTGTATCCAATTAAAACAGAACTTTTTGACAAACTAGCTGCACAACCTTTCTTATTTTACAGTTCCTCTTTTTTACCCTATTTGAGCGATGCTATCCTTTCTCTTGTTTTTGGATTCTGTGCAAGTACTTGCTTTCCTTTCTTCCAGAACAATCGTTACTATCCATGACTAATTTGACATGCATTTTGAGATGTCAACTTATTACATAAATCTTCTCTGGGAACTTTATAAGAAATAACACTTCACTACATCAAAATCCATCCACTTGCCATGTTTTACTTTTATTTCTAGCTGTTCTCAATGAATTATTTATTTGTTTATTGTTTGTTGATCCTCACTAGATTGTGAGTTCCATGACAACCAGAACTCTGTTTGCTTATTCTCTATTGTATCCCTGGTGTCTAGCATATTGTAGGAACTTAATAAATATTTATTGAGGAACAAATATGAATTAAATAATTTAACACTACACAGTGGCTCTAAGTCTGTTGATAGCTTTTATTTAAAGTCTATTTTGTATCATGTTAATATAGTCCAGTGGTTCTCAACTAGGGGTGACTTTGTAATCCAGGAGTCATTTTATAATGCCTGGTGACATTTTTGGTTATCACAATGGAAGTGGTGGTGCTACTGGTATCTAGTGCATGGAAGCCTGGGATGTTGGTAAACAGCCTGCAAGGACAATATCTCATAACAAATAATTATCCAGTCCCAAATGTCAATAGTGCCTCTGTTTAGAAAGCCTGATGTAGCCATACCAACCTTCATTTTGGTTAGGATTTCTTGTTGCATAATTTTATATTATCTTACTTTCAACCCTATTATAAGCTTATGATTTACATATATATTTCATTAACATTTTCCTTGGTTTATATTTTTTAATATTCTAACTGAATAGTTAGCGCATTTGCATTCACCATGATGCTTAATACATTTGCATGTATACCTTTATATGTATTGTTTGTATCTTTTAAAAATTTTCTTTCCTGAATTCCTTTTTATTGATAATGGAATGTGTTAAAAGTTTTAAAAAAACTTTTCATCAAAGTATAATATGCAAACAACGTACATAAGCGCATAACTGAATAATCTTTCTTTTAAAGATTTTATTTATTTATTCATGAGAGACAGAGAGAGAGAGAGAGGCAGAGACACAGGCAGGGGGAGAAGCGGGCTGTATGCAGTGAGCCTGATGTGGGACTCTATCGCAGGTCTCCAGGACCACACCCTGGGCCAAGGGCAGGCACTAAACCACTGAGCCACCCGGGGATTCCCTGAATAATCTTTTTTATAAATTGAATATATCTATATGTCCAGCACTCAGATTAACAGAGTATTATTATCACCCTAGAAATTCTCTCATGCTCCTGTCTCGTCTTTAGCCACTCAAGAAGAACCACTGTTCAGATTTCTAGCAGCACAGATGAAATTTGGTATTTTGTTCTTTAGATAACTAGATTTTTAGAATATGTATCTTTTTTTGTCTGATTTTCTATTCTATATTATGATTATAAGAGTCATTTTTATCTTCCTAGGCATTTGCAGATTGTTTATTCTTGTTGCTCTGTTGTATTTTATTTGTGAATACACCACAGTTTACATATTCATTCTGTGGTCGATAGGCATTTGAGTGGTTAACAGTTGTACTGCTATGTACGCCAGCATGTATATTTTGATAAATCTTTTTGTTTTTACTTTTTTTTATTTTGATAAATCTATGTCTGCATTTCATTTAGGAATATACCTTCAATCCAAATCAAATAGTTTTTCAAAGTGGTTGTATAAATGTATACTGTGACAAACAGCATACAGAATCCTGGATGCTCTACCTCCTTACCAACACTTTTTCATCTCTTTTGTTTTAGACATTCTGGTGTTTAGACTAACAGCAGTGCAGTGGCATTTTATTGGTGGTCAGAGAAGTTCAACGATGCTGTTACCCATGTTGTGTAGCTATTTAGATAATATCTCTGTTTTTGGTGAAGTGTCTTTTAAGTCTTTTCTACCCCCTGTGTTTCCGTCATCTGACTTTTCTTCTAGTTGATTTTCTGGAGTACTGTATATGTTCTGAACTTGTCAAATATCTGTATTGTGAATATGCTCTCTCTCTCTTTGGGTTGCCAGCAAGTTGGTTTTTAATCACTATTTCTTATTTATTATTTTGGAATGTATGCATCCTATTTTGATTACTTTAGGGATTGCCCTTAAAATGTTAACATACAGAGAATGTTAAAGTTAATAATTTTCTCTACACTGCTCCCAAAGGATATATGCTTTATACTCACTCACTGATCTCAGGAGAGATATGCTCTTCCTAGTATTTTGTTTACTTCTTTGTTTTTTAGCCCTACAAATTAGACCTTAATTTATCATTATTTTAAAGATTTTTAAAATTTTGTTTATTCGTGGGATTCACAGAGAGAGAGAGAGGCAAAGACATAAGTAGAGAGAAAAGCAGGCTCCCTGGAGGCAGCCCGATCTGGGACTTGACCCCGGCACCCCAGGATCATGCCCGGAGCTGAGGACAGATGCTCAACCACTGAGCCACCCACATGCCCCATCATTATTTTAATAGGCTGTGTTTCCTAAAATTTACCACATTGGATATTTTCTTGCATTTTAGTTCTTCTGTGTGAGGTTTGCTTCTTTCTGGAATGATCTTTTAGGACAGTGATCAAAACTATACCATAGATAAGAGTGACTTGGAGGGCTTGTGAAAACGGATTGGTGGGCAAGTGATGTGAACAAGCTCCTCCTAGGAAGACACTGGTGACCTGGAGGGAGCCAGAGGGAGAGGCAGAGATGGCATCCCCAGCCCCTTGGTCTCCCAGAAGAATCAGTCAACTCCTAAATGTGTACTCAGTGAGAAACTTAACAGCATGGGTTATGCTTTTAGCAGCTTTTGAAGTATGTGAACAGGCCTCTTTCAGGAAAGACTGGGAGTTGGGTGTTTCTATCTGCTCTATCTATGCTGAGCCTAAATCACAGAGAGTCCTCTGGGACAATCTAAGAACTATATCTGTTTGCTGTTGTCTTAGGGGTCTCACGGATGCAAGCCCGATGAGCTTTAAGAGTGCGGTGTTTTAGGGGCCTGCTTCTAAATGGACATCTTAAAAGTTGGAGCCCTGGACATTGGATCCAATGCCTTCACTTCTCAGGAAGAAGTTGGAAATTGGGAGTTCCTTCCCAACCGTATGTTACTGTGCTGGGGATATGGTTTATGGCAAGAATGTGTCTCAGCCTTTCCTACATGGTTCAACGTGGGTATTTTCTCATTCACTCGATGGAAATGACTCCCTCAGCTAGTTTCTGGATTTCTTTGAGTGGCAAATTTCTCCATGTATAGCTATAAATTTGGTGCATCCATGGGTGGAGGTGAGTTCCGAAGTTTCCTATTTCAACATCTTGAAATAGAACCCTGTCATTCTTTTCACTCATTTCCTCATCTTCTTATCAATGAAACCTGTTCCCTCAGAGTAATTCACATCTCAGTAAATGGAATCTCGTTACTTCAGATGCTTAGATTAAAACTTTTGTTAATTTTTTTTTTTTTTGTATTTTCTCATATTACTCTTTTTGACTCCTCACTCTCCCCTCACTCTCCAATTTCAAGCTGGGGCACTGATCTTTCACTGTTCACCAGCACCCCCTTCCTCCACTCTTTGTAGGACATTTGCATTTACTATTTCTTCAGTTCTTCCTCTAGATATATTCATGACTTCTTCCCTCAGCTCCTTCTGGTAATTATTCCAATGACAATTTGTAAGACTGTCCCTGCACACATTATAAAACTGTGACCAGTTAACCACATTTCCTATTCTCTTATCTGTTTATTTATTTTTTTAGTGTGTCTCACTAACATACCAGGCATTGCACTTATTGTCTGGAATATAGGCTCCATGGAAAGAAGGATTCCTTTCTTTTATGCTCAACATCATATCTTTAGTGTCTATCACAGTGCCTGGCACTGTGAATACATTTTTATTGGATAACTAAATTGACCTTAAGGATCACGTTATTTTATCTTCCTTGCTCCATATTAATACCTGATCCTCTTGTCTTTTCAAGTATTTTTAATGTTCATTTTTATATAATTTTTCTTCTTTTCCCCCTAATTAAAGAAAGAAATTATAAACTCCTTAGTGGTAGTACTATATGTTATTCAAATTGTCTCCTTTAAAGACTAGGTTTAAGGTGGTGATTTTTTAAAATTCATTTGTCAATTTCTGCAATAAGATTTTTATAACATTAATCTATTGTATAAAATGAATGATTTATTCAACACAAAGTCTGATATGTGCTCAATAAATATATTATTAATGAACAATGGAAAATGTTCATTAATATTTTACTTTTCCCCCAAATTCAAAGTAGACTTATAGACTACTTTGGGGGAACATATAGTCATTATGTTTTCATTAAATATATTCTCAAATATTCAGAATTACCTATCTCTTGTTCTTCACTCGTATTTGATTTCTTAGAACCTTGGAGGTAAATTATACTTTTAAAACCTTAATCATTCTTGCTATTCTTTTTTACTCTTGCTTTTCCCAGTAGTTCTGGTGATGAAGTGTTGTTGTTGTTTAATGTTCATAATATATAGGTTACCTCTATTCTGTTTTACTGATCATAGAAAATTTTCTTAAAATCTGAAATGCATTACTTTATAAAATAGGTATTTGTGAGACTAAACTACAATCGCAAAAAATTTGTACTATATTTAGTGTTTTTAGAGTTATTAGAGTTATACACATAAATATTCCAAAATAAGTCATGATTGGAAGACTGAGGAAATAAAGAACAAACTTAACAAGGAGGAACTTCAATTTGGCATTGAAGGAAAAATGCCATTTTAGCAAATGACTGGCATAAAGGTGCTGCTTCAATGAGGCAAAGCTGTGATGAATTAACTGAATACTCACAGCCATAATGCACTAATATTGGTCAAAATTATTATGTTTCAGCAGAAGAGAAAGTAGAATGTAGAGTTAGAGATTTTTGCTTTATGGATGCCAATTCTTGACCTATCGGCTAAAACACACATTAGCATTTCTTCTGAATTATAGTGTTTAGAATGATGTGTAATGAATCATGGGGGCATCTTTTTAATGCCTTAAAAAAATCTCAATAACAAGTAGTACAAATTTGCTAAGGAAGAATTTTCATCATTAAAGACTCTTGTAGGGCAGTTCTTTGTGGATTAGTCTTAAGACAATTGTAATGTGTTGAAATTAATCCTCTCATTCAGGAGAGATGAAAGCTGTTATAAGGGTCCTTTTGTCTGTTTAATTAGTCCTTGTTCTAAATCCTCTACATAGCCCTGAAAAACCGATTTGTACATTAGTAAAATCCAATAAAATTAACGTGTGGAAATGAGGGGTTGGAGGAACTAAAACCTGTGCAGAAGAAACATTAAGGAGGGTGAATAATAGAGTCATGGATTTTTCTGAAAGTCACTGAGCTTTAGTGTGGGGGATGCTGGGGAAGGAGGTGATATACAGCCGGTACTGGATCAATTCCAGGTAAAGGGTGATAAATCTGTGCTTCTAATGCTATTCCTTAAACACTGAAAATTATAATATTACCAATTTCTTGTTAGCACCTAGCATTATATCTTAAAATAACACTCGACTAGATTATAAACTCCTTGGTGGCAAGGGTGATGTATAATTGCTTTTTATGCCATTCACAATGAAGCACGTATCATCTGTAGTAGAGACTAAATATCTAATAAATCATGAATGCTACATTAGATGTTCCTGAATCTTAATTTAAAGCAGATGATAAGCATTTTTCTTTTTATCCTACATAATTAATTTGGAAAGGGGGACAGTATTTGGAAGTCATTCTTGCATCTTCTATCTAGTATCTCGCAGGTGAGTTTCTCAGGACCCTGAAGCTACCTCTGGAGAACTGGCTGACATCCGCTTTTCTGAATTTTCACTTCTCCTGGGGAAGTACATTACAATGCAATGTGTTACTCTATGAGATCTGTTGTAAAGAACATTTAGAATTTTGAAGATACGTTTTTATCCCAGACACATCTGCTTAAGCCCTTCCACTTTTCCAAGGGCAAAGAATGACTTGTATTTATGATGTTTTGCATGCTTTAGAACTCAGCTGTAAGAAACCCATTTCTTTTTAAGGAAGAAGAAAAAGGAGAGTGTGATTAGGAGATAATACTGAATCGATGCCACAGCAAAACATACTCCAGAGACTGCATGTCTGCATGTGCAGGGGAGAGAGACATGGAGAGAAAGAGATACAGATAGAGAGATAGAGATGTTTTATAGCCAATGATGTGAAAGATTAAATTTAAAATATTCACCTCCAAAAAGCTAGAGTAAGAACTCTACATTATTCATTCCTTTTTGATAAAAGAGCATATGTTGTGAGGTGAGATATGTATATTGGTTTCTCAAAAGGAAAATATCTCTATAAGTTTCAATTTAAAATGTCTAAATTTCCAATATAGAAAGCCCTTATTTTTGTGCTATCTGAATTTAAAAAAAAATGTTGTTGTTGTTGTTGTTAGCCAACAAAATCAACTAGAAGAAGAAAGGCTAATTACTTGTGGTCCATAATTATGACCCCATAATGTTATTATTTCTTTTAATTTTGTGTATATAAAAATGAGGACAGAGAAGCATAAATCATTTGGAACTTTTGTTGCCAATAAGTATGACAAGTTAATTTTTAAGTAAAATAAGAAGTAAAAGTCTCTTACATTCTTTTCAATAAAGTTAATTTTCCTCTCATTTCAACGACACACACACACAAGCACACACACTCACTGTATTATATTCCTTATTTTTTTAAAGATTTTATTTATTCATTCATGAGACACACACACAGAGAGAGAGAGAGAGAGAGAGAGAGAGAGGCAGAAACAGAGACAAAGGAAGAAGCAGGCTCCATGCAGGGAGCCTGATGTGGGACTCGATCCCAGAACTCCAGGATCACACCGTGAGCTGAAGGCACACGTTCACCACTGAGCCACCCAGGCATCCCATCACTGTATTAGATTATAAATAAATATTTATTAAACTTTGAGCAGTGCTTTAAATTAAAGTGTGAGTGAAGAATCCTAGAAATGGTATGGTTTGCATGAGGGAACAAGATCAGATATCTGCAAACAGATCAGAGAGCCAAAACTATATTGGAAGACAGTTAATTTCAAAAGAGCACTTTCATTGAAACACTTTCTTATTCATTTTATAAGGTGACATTAAAGTCACCAAAAATTGCCATAAGTATTGGCAAGTGTCTTTGCATTTACAGTTGCTCTTGAAAGCAACACCCAGGAATCCATTAGGTTGTTGCCGAAGGGGGAAAACATTGAATCATGCTACAAATAAAATTAAATTATTGAGGGCAGCCCTGGTAGTGCAGCGGTTTAGCGCAGCCTGCAGCCCAGGGCGTGATCCTGGAGTCCGGGGATCGAGTCCCACGTCAGGCTCTCTGCATGGAGCCTGCTTCTCCCTTTGCCTGTGTCTCTGCCTCTCTCTCCTTCTCTCTCTTTCTGCATCTCTATGAATAAATAAATAAGATCTTTAAAAATTTTTAAATTATTGAGACACTAATATTAGAAAGAAGGTGATGGGGGCTAAAACAATATAAATTTTAAACTGGCTGGTGGAAATACTGAAATGCTAGCACTTCCTAGTATGATTTTTGTCCTGATCAAATGTGTTATATTTGATAAGTTAAAGAAATTGTGACAGTACTTTAATTAACATCCAAAGATAGAATCAAAAAAGTGTTAGCCAGATGTTATAGGCATTAATGATGATTATCTTTTGGAAGGCGATAGGTTTCCGTAAGTTGAGCAGAGTCCACTATTTTATATTAGTAAATGTATACAATTCAAGCTATCTCATACATATATATATGAGATATATATTTTATATATATGATATATATTATATATAAAATATTCATGATATATATATGATATCATTATATATGTATTATATATATATATAATTTTGTTATTTGAAATCAGAGTCCACTACTTTATATTAGTAAATATATGCAATTCAGGTTATCATTCATATATATATACATAGATAAATATTTTTGTTATTTGAATATTTATATTGCAACCTTAAATACTTAATTTTTAGTAAAGGTTCCATTGTGACACCTTTCCATCATGTGTGCACAAAGACAGAGATAACAAAAACTGCCCTCTAGGAGATACTAACCATGTGCCAATCACGACATTAAATACTTTTGTTATTTTTAATTTTCACAACTATATGAATGCAATATCTAAATTCTTATTTATTTATTTATTTATTTATTTATTTATTTATATTTTAATTTATTTATTTGAGAGAGTGAGCAGGGGGAGTGGCAGAGGTCGAAGGAGAGAGAGAATCCTCAAGCAGACTCCCTGCTGAGAGTAGAGCCCAAGGTAGGAACTGGTTCCCAGGACTCTGAGATCAGAACCTGAGCCAAAATCAAGAGTCAGAAGCTTATTGGACTGAGCCTCCCAGGCAGCCCCTTTACTCCTCATTTTATAGTTTTGAAACTGAGTCTCAGAGTGCCTAACTTAAATCACATTTAGAAAGCCAGGGAGTCATTCAGTGATGCTTTGAACTCGGGTCCCCATGAACCCCAAACCTTTCTTTGTGTGACACAGAAGACTCTTTTGCAAAGAAATAAATGCACATAGCTTAGTTTGCTTTCTACCTCATGCCGAGGATAAGGATAGCAAGGTACTTAGGCCACCTATGTTCTTTCCTGGTTAGAGAAAAAAAATGTTTTTTCCTTACATTCTATCCCTCTTGTATTTTGTTTCCCTTTCACATAGACTTAAAACTCTGAAGAAAATAACTCCTTACTTGCTATCCGCTTGTGTCCTGGCAAAGCAATTTTAATGCGTCCATTGGAGGCTGTAGGAACACAGTGGCAAGACACATTTATGAGAAAGCCAGAGTGAAATTAAGAGACTTAGTATTTCATTCCTGTCCTATTCCTACAACACTTCACATTTACACAGTGCTGTGCAATTATCTTATCTTCACAGCTCCTATGTGAACTTTATTATCTACATGCTATCGTACAATGCAGAAGCTCAAACACTGAAGTTAGGTCACTCTTGCAAGGTGACATGACAGGATACTGAAAAATTTAGAGCCCAGGACACATCTATTTCACTAAGTAGGTGATATTCAAGATTGTTTTGTGCAAGGAGAATTAAAATTGGAAAGAAAATTCATTGCAATGTTTGAGGCGATGTTTTCGATAAAGCTAAAGGCTGGAGCTGATTGTGAGTGGCAAGACTGCACAGTATCAGTGGAAAAGGACAAAATGATATGGAAATAGAGAAAATATTTAATGTGAAAAAGTACAAAAAGCTGTTTGAAGCACAGAGACCATCTTCATTATGTGGTAACAAAACTGTCAAGAGTGGATTATGTCCTGACACCTGAACACTGTAATCCCTGCAAACAAAATCTAAACTAAAAAGTTTATGATTTGAGTACTGTGACACAAAGCAGTGTTTGAGATAAAAAATACTTTTAAAATAATGTAATTAACATAAAATGTCTAAAGATGTAGCTAGACCAAAATGTAGCATGGTAGTGGAAAGTGACTCAAAGTTGTTAAAAAAAAACAAGTTGAGGTATGGTAATTACATTTTAATGTGATTGATCAGATCAAACAAAATGCATAAAAGAAGATTTTCTTTTATACTTGCGATCGTTTCTTCAAAAACTAGAATTAGATGCGCAATTTTAAAGGAAATGTTATAATTAGATAGCAATCCCACTCAGAACAGAAATAATGATTCTTGCAATTAATTTTTAAAAAGAATAAAATCTATTCTTAGAGATTTTAGAGGAGCTAAATGTGAACAAGTACAGAAGATAATCTCCAGTAAAAGAAATCAAAATATAAATTTAAAAATTTCATATAATTATAGTATTGTCGTTATTTAAAATAAGTTGATAATAAGCTAGAAGTACCTCTTTTATTTTTAAAATTTTCACTTGACATTTTCTTAGGCATTTTTTTTTATATATATACAATAGTGCATATTGGCTCAGGCAATTCATTTCTGATGGATAAAGTCCATACTTCTGATGTGACACCAAAGGACTCTTGTGACCTTACTTCCTTTGGGAGCTCTGGAGTCATTCCCTATTTTGGATCAGGCTGTAGTTTAAATAGCAATCAGGGCTGGGGGAAACTGGAAAACTGTGTTTGCACTGACCCCCTTTTCTCTCTGTTATCGTTACATTAATATCAGTTTAAGAAATTGCTATCCTGTCTTGTAATTGGTACTTTATATGCCCTTGAGGGAAAAGTGTACTTTATTTCTTTTTTTTTCCAGGAATAAGCCACAGTTCCTGGTTCACTATCAGTGCTCACTAAAAGTTTTTGGATACTTTTGCCATATGATAGTCTGAATAATACCATGCCTTAGGAAGAAAATCACTGTTTAACTTACCACTACCCAGTAATATTTTTATTAGCTGGTAATAAGTTCCAGAAAAAGAGTCTCTATGCATTTTAAAAACCTGCCAAACTTCTGACGGTGGATTTAACGGACAGCATGGTGACTATAGTCAGTGATATTGTAGTGCATACTTGAAAGATGTCAAGAGAGTAAATCCTAAAAGTTAACTTTGTATGGGGATGGATGGTAACTTGATTTATTGTGGTGATCACTGCAAAGTATACAAATGTCAAATTATTATGTTGTACCCCTGAAATCAATATATAGTTGACCATTGAACAACACGAGTTTGAATTGCATGAGTCCACGAATAGTCGGACTTTTACAGTACAGTACTGTAAGTATATTTTCTCTGATGATATTCTTTTTTTAAACCAGTTTTCTTAATTTTTTTAAATTTTTATTTATTTATGATAGTCATACACACAGAGAGAGAGAGAGAGAGGCAGAGACACAGGCAGAGGGAGAAGCAGGCTCCATGCACCAGGAGCCCGATGTGGGATTCGATCCCGCGTCTCCAGGATCGCGCCCTGGGCCAAAGGCAGGCGCCAAACTGCTGCGCCACCCAGGGATCCCTCTTATGATATTCTTAATACTATTTTCTTTTCACTAGCTTACTTTTTTGCTAATTCCAACAGGTGTGTGCTGGGTGTTCTCTTTATTTACTTAAAAATTGAGAAGTCTTAGTCCTGGAGTTGGGAACAGTGTAAATTTGCCCTATTTTAACCTATATGGCAACAGAATAGAATAGAAAATATGTAGAAGTTGATGGCATATGGAATTTAGTTTGAATTCTATCTCTATCCTTTAGTTGATATGATAATTTTATTATTTTTGATCTTTGGTTTTCTTTTCTTTATGTTCTAAAAATTTATTTTTTTTATTTTTAATTTTTTTTTATTGGAGTTCAATTTGCCAACATATAGCATAACACCCAGTACTCATCCTGCCAACTGCTCCCCTCAGTGCCCAACACTTGTCACCCCAACCCCCCACCCACCTCCCCTTCCACTACTCCTTGTTCATTTCCCAGAGTTAGGTGTCTCTCATGGTTTGTCATCCTCACTGATATTTTCACTCATTTTCTCTCCTTCCCCTTTATTCCCTTTCACTAATTTTTATATCCCCCAAATGAATGAGACCATATAATGTTTGTCCTTTTCTGATTGACTTATTTCACTCAGCATATTACCCTCCAGGTCCATCCACGTCGAAGCAAATGGTGGGTAATCGTCTTTGCTAATGGCTGAGTAATATTCCATTGTATACAGAGACCACATCTTCTTTATCCATTCATCTTTCGATGGACACCGAGGCTCCTTCCACAGTTTGGCTATTGTGGACATTGCTGCTAGAAACATCGGGGTGCAGGTGTCCCGGCGTATCACTGCATCTGTATCTTTGGGGTAAATCCCCAGCAGTGCAATTGCTGGGTCGCAGGGCAGGTCTATTTTTAACTCTTTGAGGAACCTCCACACAGTTTTCCAGAGTGGCTGCACCAGTTCACATTCCCACCAACAGTGCAGGATGGTTCCCCTTTCTCCACATCCTCTCCAACATGTGTTGTTTCCTGTCTTGTTAATTTCCCCCATTCTCACTGGTGTGAGGTGGTATCTCATTGTGGTTTTGATTTGTATTTCCCTGATGGCAAGGGATGCAGAGCATTTTCTCATGTGCTTGTTGGCCATATCCATGTCTTCCTCTGTGAGATGTCTCTTCATGTCTTTTGCCCATTTCATGATTGGATTGTTGGTTCCTTTGCTGTTGAGTTTAATAAGGTCTTTATAGATCTTGGGTACCAGCCCTTTATCTGATACGTCATTTGCAAATATCTTCTCCCATTCTGTAGGTTGTCTTTTAGTTTTGTTGACTCTTTCTTTTGCCATGCAGAAGCTTTTTATCTTGATGAAGTCCCACAAATCATTTTTGCTTTTGTTTCTCTTGCCTTCGTGGATGTATCTTGCAAGACGTTACTTTGGCCAAGTTCAAAAAGGGTGTTGCCTGTGTTCTTCTCTAGGATTTTGATGGAATATTGTCTCACATTTAGATCTTTCATTCGTTTTGAGTTTAGCTTTTTGTATGGTGCAAGAGAATGGTCTAGTTTGATTCTTCTGCATGTGGATGTCCAATTTTCCCAGCACCATTTATTGAAGAGACTGTCCTTTATCCAGTGGATAGTCTTTCCTGCTTTGTCGAATATTAGTTGACCATAAAGTGTAGGGTCCACTTCTGGATTCTCTACTCTGTTCCATTGATCTATGTGTCTGTTTTTGTACTAATACCACACTGTCTTGATGACCAAAGCTTTGTTGTACAACCTGAAATCTGGCATTGTTATGCCCCCAGCTCTGGTTTTCTTTTTTAATATTCTCCTGGCTATTCAGGGTCTTTTCTGATTCCACACAAATCTTAAGATTTTTATTTATTTTTTATTTTTTAAAAAAAGACTCCAGACTATGGTTTTTATATGATCTCGAGACATCACTTCTGAACTGAAGGAAACCCCATCCCTGATGCCTACGCACACCAGGATCACAAAAACACTGCTGCTACAAAAAATTAAAGTCTTGAGACTCTGCCGCCACCCCTCGCCTCCAGAGCCAACAAGCAGACTGTACAAGGTCAATAATTTAAAACCCGCCCCCAACCCGCCCCCCCCCAAGGTGCAGAGCCCAGGTGGCGGTCACCCTCACCCCTTAAATTAGCCACTGTACAAGTCCATCTTCTGACAGACACAGGTAGGATCAGGACCTGGGGTACACACAGTGGTGCCCCCCACTCTGGGCAGAAGAAGGCGAGGGCACTGGAAGGGAACCTCCATGAATAAATTAAACAATAAATAGCCCTCCTCGGTGTCAGACCATAAATAGAGGGGTGCCGGCGCACACCCCGCCAGAGATTTGTTCCAACTCTCTGAAGAAAGTCCATGGTATTTTGATAGGGATTGCATTAAACGTGTAAATTGCCCTCCATAGCATGGACATTTTCACAATATTAATTCTTTCAATCCAGGAGCATGGAATATTTTTCCATCTCTTTGTGTCTTCCTCAATTTCTTCAGAAGTGTTCTGTAGTTTTTAGGGTATAGATCCTTTACCTCTTTGGTTAGGTTCATTCCTAGGTATCTTATGCTTTTGCTGCAATTGTAAATGGGATTGACTCCTTAATTTCTCTTTCTTCAGTCTCATTGTTAGTGTATAGAAATGCCACTGACTTCTGGGCATTGATTTTGTATCTTGCCATGCTGCCGAATTGCTGTATGAGTTCTAGCAATCTTGGGGTGGAGTCTTTTGGGTTTTCAATGTACAGTATCATGTCTTCTGCAAAGAGGGAGAGTTTGACTTCTTCTTTGCCAATTTGAATGCCTTTAATGTCTTTTTGTTGTCTGATTGCTGAGGCTAGGACTTCTAGTACTATGTTGAATAGCAGTGGTGAGAGTGGACATCCCTGTCTTGTTCCTGATCTTAGGGGAAAGGCTCCCAGTGCTTCCCCATTGAGAATGATATTTGCTGTGGGCTTTTAAGATGCTGAGGAATGTTCCCTCTATCCCTACACTCTGAAGAGTCTTGATCAGGAATGGATGCTCTATTTTGTCAAATGTTTTCTCTGCATCTATTGAAAGGATCATATGGTTCTTGGTTTTTCTCTTGCTGATATGATGAATCACATTGATTGTTTTACGAGTGTTGAACCAGCCTTATGTCCCGGGAATAAATCCTACTTGGTCATGGTGAATAATTTTCTTAATCTACTGTTGTATCCTATTGGCTAGTATCTTGTTGAAAATTTTTGCATCCATGTTCATCAGGGATATTGGTCTATAATTATCCTTTTTGGTGGGGTCTTTGTGTGGTTTGGAATTAAGGTGATGCCGGCCTCATAGAAGGAGTTTGGAAGTACTCCATCTCTTTCTATCTTTCCAAACAGCTTTAGTAGATGGGTATTGTTTCTTCTTTAAATGTTTGATAGAATCCCCCTGGGAAGCCATCTGGCCCTGGACTTTTGTGTCTTGGGAGGTTTTTGATGACTGCTTCAATTTCCTCCCTGGTTATCGGCCTATTCAGGTTTTCTATTTCTTCCTGTTCCAGTTTTGGTAGTTTGTGGTTTTCCAGAAATGGGTACATTTCTTCCAGATTGCCTAATTTATTGGTGTATAGCTGCTCATAATACGTTTTTAAAATCGTTTGTATTTCCTTGGTGTTGGTGGTGATCTTTCCTTTCTCATTCATGATTTTATTAATTTGAGTCTTTTCTCTCTTCTTTTTAATAAGGCTGGCTAATGGTTTATCTATCTTATTAATTCTTTCAAGGAACCAACTCCTGGTTTTGTTGATCTGTTCCACAGTTCTTCTGGTCTCTATTTCATTTAGTTCTGCTTGAATCTTTATTAACTCTCTTCTTCTGCTGGGTGTAGGATCTATTTGCTGTTTTTTCTCCACTTCCTTTAGGTGCAAGGTTAGCTTTTGCATTTGAGTTCTTTCCAGTTTTTGGATGGATGCTTGTATTGCTGTATCCCAAAGATTTTTAATCATTGTATCTTCATTCTCATTAGTTTCCATGAATCTTTTTAATTCTTCTCTAATTTCCTGGTTGACCCTTTCATCTTTTAGAAGGATGGTCCTTAACCTCCATGTGTTTGAAATCTTTCCAAACTTCTTGTTATTTAGTTCTAGTTTCAAAGCATTATGGTCTAAAAATATGCTGGGTACGATCCCAATCTTTTAGTATCAGTTCAGACCCGATTTGTGACCCAGTATGTGGTGTATTTCGGAGAAAGTTCCATGTGCACTTGAGAGGAATGTGTATTCAGTTGCGTTTGGATGTAAAGTTCTGTAAATATCTGTGAAATCCATCTGGTCCAGTGTATCATTTAAAGCTCTTGTTTCTTTGGAGATGTGCGTAGAAGATCTGTCGATTGTAGAAGCGTGTTCAAGTCACCAAGTATAAGTTATTATTATCTAAGTATGTCTTAACTTTGGATATTAATTTATATACTTGGCAGGTCCCACATTCAGGGCATAAATATTCATGATTGCTAGGTCCTCTTGTTGGATAGATCCTTTAAATATGATGTAGTATCCCTCTTCTTCTCTTACTACAGTCTTTGGGATAAACTTTAATTTATCTGATATAAGGATGGCTACTCCTGCTTTCTTTTGAGGACCAATTTGAATGGTACGTGGTTATCCAACCTTTTATTTTCAGGCTGCAGGTGACCTTATGTCTCAAATGAGTCCTTTGTAGACAGCAAATAGATGGGTCTTGATTTTTATCCAGTCTGAAGCACTGCGCCTTTTGATGAGGTCATTAAGCCCATTCACGTTCAGAGTTACTATTGAAAGATATGAATTTAGTGTCATCATGATACCTATTCAGTCCCTGTTTTTGTGAATTGTTTCCTTGGGCTTCCTCTTTCTTTTACAGAGTCCCCCATAATATTTCTGCAGAGCTGGTTTAGTGGTCACGTATTCTTTCAGTTTCTACCTATCTTGGAAGCTTTATCTCTCCTTCTAATCTGAATGAGAGCCTTGCTGGATAAAATATTCTAGGCTGCATGTTCTTCTCATTTAGGACCCTGAATATATCCTGCCAGCCCTTTCTGGCCTGCCAGGTCTGTGTGGAGAGGTCTGCTCTTAATCTGATATTTCTCCCCATATAATTTAGGGATCTCTTGCCTCTTGCTGCTTTAAGGATCTTCTCTTTATCTTTGGATTTTGCAAGTTTCACTATTAAATATCGAGGTGTCGAGTGGTTTTTATTGATCTTAGGGTGAGGGATCTCTCTATCCCCTGGATCTGAATGCCTGTTTCCCTCCCCAGGTTAGAGAAGTCCTCAGCTATGATCTGTTCAAATATACTTTCTGGTCCTCTGTCTCTTTCAGCGCCCTCGGGAACCCCAATTAAAAGTAGATTTTTCCTTCTGAGGCTGTCATTTATTTCCCTTAACCTATCTTCATGATCTTTTAATTGTTTTTCTTTTTTTTCCTCAGCTTCCTTCCTTGCCATCAACTTGTCTTCTGTGTCACTTACTTGTTCTTCCACCCCGTTAACCCTCGTCGTTAGGACCTCCAGTTTGGACTGCATCTCATTTAATTGATCTTTAATTTCGGCCTGATTAGATCTAAATTCTGGAGTCATGAAGTCTCTTGAATCCTTTATGCTTTTCTAGAGCCACCAGTAGCTTTATAATTGTGCTTCTGAATTGGCTTTCCGACATTGAATTGTAATCCAGATTTTGTAACTCTGTGGGAGAGAGGACTGTGTCTGATTCTTTCTTTTGTGGCGAGTTTTCCTCTTAGTCATTTTGCTAAGTGTAGAGTGGCCAAAAACAAGTTGTACTGGAAAAAGGAGAAAAAGAGAGAAATAAAGGTGGGGGGAGAACAAACAGAAAACAAAAAACAAGGCAGAGTATCCTCTGATTCTATATACTGTAAATCCCTTGACTTCCCCCTGGAACTTTCCAGTGCTGCTGGCTTAATAACTTGCTTTTCCCCTCTCCTTGCAGTGGTCTTCTGGGGGAGGGGCTTGCTGTGCTGATTCTCAGGTGTGTGCACCTGGGGGAGCTGCCCAGCCCCCTGCCAGTTGCACGGCTCAGTGGGAGCTGTTTATCCTGTGAGGCCCCTGCTCAGTCCCATGTACAAGGTGACACCAGGAGGAACAACCACAGTGGTGGCGGCCAGCTCTCCAGCTCTGGAGTCAGCTTCCGCAGTAACCACCGCAGCTCCCAGTCCGCAGGGGCCTGGATACTCCGGTGTGGGGGGCGTCAATCTATACGGCTCGGGGTTGCCTGGCGGCAGGAGCATCCTCGCTGTCCTGTGCCCTCCCGGCCTCTGCCTGTCCTGGGGGGAGCCCCTGATCCTGGGCTGTGTCCCCTGCGCCCTGGGCTCCGGGGCCTGCACTGCTGGAATAACGCTCCTGGCCCTCCTGGCCGTGCAGCCCCCTCCACGGAGCAGCCGCCGGAGCCCCTCCAAGCTGCTCCCGGGTCCAGCCCTGCATGCTGCAGCCCTTTAGGGAGCTCGGCCGCAGGGTGTGGGGCTCTCCCCAGGGCGCAGGTCCTGTTAGTGCCCGGGGAGCCTGAGGGGATCCCCGCCCCCCTGGGATCCTGCCCGAGCTCCCTGTGAGCACCTCTCCCTCCAGGAAGGTTGATGAAGCTCCTACTCCTCCGGGATGGGGTGTCCTGTCCTGGGGACACTGGCCCTGGTCTTAGCCCGGCTCCTCACGGGGCCCCTCCCCCTGGGATGCTTTTTTATTTCTTTATTATTTTTCTGTCTTCCTCCCTTGATAGAAGCACAAACTCTTGTCCCTGTAGAATTCCCCTGTTCTCTCTTTAAATCTCAGGCTGAATTCGTAGGTCTTCAGGATGATTTGAAGGTTATCCAGGTAAGTTGGCGGGGACAGGTGACTTGGGGACCCTGCTCCTCCGCCGTCTTGCCCGCCCCCCCCATCTTTGGTTTTCTTGTCTTCAAATTAACATATATTGCTGAGAGCCCTAAAATAGATGATATACACTAAGTCTATAGCACTTTGCTGCAAGTGTTGTGGGCATCCAGTCAACATATATTTTATACATTCATATGTAGACTTATCCTTTGCTTTCTTTCACTTCTTTTTCTGCCCATATGGTCATCATCCCTGCTCCTTCCAATGCTTCCGCCACATTTTTTAAAATTTTTATTTATTTTTAATTTTAATTTTTTCTTTTTTTTGCTTCCACCACATTTAACTGGTCATTTACCCACAATAATACCAATTTTCTAATTACCAGGAATTCTCCATCTGTCTCTGATAGGACTCCAGGGTTTTAAATTTTTTAATATTTTGGCCTTATAGGAAAAAATATACTAAAAATATCTGAATCTATAGTTCTCAGATCTGTCAAATCCTAATATTGTGTTCTTTATTATTACTGGAGTTTTATTAATCATTTAATCTGTAAACTACATGTAACTCCATGAATTCTCTCTCTCCAATTTCCTTTCCTACTATCAAGAATCAATCAGTATGTTGCATATAGTTTTTGTAGTTCTCAAATGTATTTTGATACCACTATTATATATGTCTGTATCCAAAAATATAGTAGTTTTTCTAGGTCTTAAAATTTGAGTAAAGATATCATACTCCAAATATAAGTTTGCACCTTGCTTTTAGGACTTACCATTATGCTTTTAGGCTTATTCCTTTTAAAAAATATTTTATTTATTTATTCATGAAAGACATGGAGAGAGAGGCAGAGACACAGGCAGAGGGAGAAGCAGGCTCCCCATGGGGAGCCCGATGTGGGACTCAATCCCAGGACCCCGGTATCACCTTTGGCAGATGCTCAACCACTGAGCCACCCCAGGTGCCCGCCTTATTCCTTTTGATACAACAACTTTTATTCACTTATTTTGATTATTGTATTCACTTTTGTGAATATGCTACTTAGCAGTAACCATCACTCTACCAAAATCGTAATTATCCACTTATTTTGGTTTCCTATGTATTTATATATATAAATATATAATGCTTTATAATATTTTCTGTAAGGATCCTGCAAACATTTGTTAGCTCTAATCAATTCGCTTTCCCTCAAAGTAATATAAGCACATTGTTATGTTTAAATATTACAAGACTATGACAAATTATGACAGTTTCCTGCAATTATTTTTCTAAGCACTATTCTGTTCCCCTGAACACAGTATTTTTCCCATTTCGAATTCATTTTTTGAATATTCACTCAATTTTTCTTAAGGGAAGAGTTTTTTTATTCTGCTAAGTTTTGCACTGCTCTTCTCTTTTAAATATAATTGAATGCATCTCACTTTCTTCTAGTATGAAAATCATTCCTAAATTCTCCTAAAAAGGTTTTTTCATGATTTTTTGAAAAACAATATTCAGTGTCAACATCCATCTTTGTGTATAAATATTTTCCATAGCTGAACTATTATTTATTTATTTATTTATTTATTTATTTATTTATTTATTTATGACACACACAGAAAGAGAGGCAGAGACACAGGCAGAGGGAGAAGCAGACTCCATGCAGGGAGCCTGATCCTGCACTTGATCTTGGGACTCCAGAATCACACCCTGAGCTGAAGGCAGACGCTCAACCGCTGAGCCACCCAAGCGTCCCAAAAGCTGAATTATTGTAGTATAATTTTCTTTCTTAATTTTGAATTCTTTTAAATTTTATGGGCCTTAGGTTTCTTTCTTTCTTCTTCTTCTTCTTCTTCTTCCTTTTTTTTAGATTTTATTTTATTTTATTTTTTTATATTTTATTTATTTACTTGAGAGAGAGTGACTGAGAGAGAGAACACATGAGCAGGCACAAGGGGAGAAGCTGATTCTCCTGTTGAGCAGGGAGCCTGATGTGGGTCTGGATCCCAGACCCTGGGATCATGACTTGAGCCAAAGGCTCAAGTCACACTTAACCTATGGAGCCACGAGGTGCCCAGGCCTTTGTTTCTATGCTGTCTCACTCATTGGACTTTAAATGTCCTGAAGTAATTCTAGAACAATTAATTGCATCATGTTATCTATTAATTCATTTGTTACTCTAGAATATTACTCATAGAGCCTTCTGACTTTCTGTTCTAATTTAGACTCCATGTTCACTATCCTCACTGGACAAATCTTATCTTGGGACTTCCCTTAAATCATCAGTCTAGGAATGTATTTCACTTCTCACCTACACTAGGACCCCTGCTTCCTGCATTCCCAGGTCTTGCTTATTCCTCACTTTCACATCCTCCTTTCAGTAGTACACAACACCCGTTGTCTTTCTCGGGTAAAACTGTTATTAGATATAATATATGATAGTATATGTTTCTACTCACTTTATGGTATAGTTGGCTTGAATTCTAGATTGAGAATACTTTTCCCTCAGAATTGCTTCATTATCCCTAGGTCCCTTTCGATCTGGAAACTCAATTTAATTATTTTTAGAGAAATTTTCCTCTAGTAGTTGTTTAAAGATATCCTCTCTCTTAATTTATTTTTTTTATTTTTTTTTCTTAATTTATTTTTTAATCATTATTTTCAAATAATTAGGGGATCCAAAGTTTTAAATATAACATAAATCAATTTAGCTACCACTCGACAAAGGTACATTCAAAATTATTATAGTTATCCTACCATATGGAAATAGGTCAAAGACTATGCTTTGATATTTACTATTTATACCTTCAATAAAATAAGATATTGCTTAATTGCTCTTCTCTATTATTTTCCCAAGTAGGCTCCATCAGCAGTATATGAAAGTTGCTTTTGTTCTACATCCCTCCTAACACTTAATATTGTCAAATTTTAAAATTCTGCCCATATCGAGAGCATGAGATCCTGTTTTATTATTGTTTAATTTGCATTTTTTTATTGCCAGTGAGAGCATCGTTTCTTATGTGTCAGGCTTCTTCCTCTCTTATGTTGCCACATTTCCAGTGCCTACATGTCAAGTTTCAAACCCACATTCCAAATTTGAGGCATAGATGATATTGACCTCTGTCTTATGGGAATTTAGAATGTCTTTTCCAGTTCTGATATGTAGACACATTTTGTTTCTTTAGCTCAACTATGTGTTTTCTACATATATAAATATTCTAGATACATTCATATGTATGAATATATATATGTATACATGTATATTCGATATACATTCACATATATATATTAATATATACCTAGGTTTTTTAAAAAAATTATCTGTTGGCTCTCTTCCTCTTCGGAGGCGGGGAGCCCGTTTGCGCAAACGTCCAATAAACCCTCTTGCTAATTGCATCTGCCTGTCTGGGGTCTGAGTCTCTGGGGCGTCCACCGGGACACCTTGGCACCCGTGAGCCAGGGTCCAACATTTGGGGGCTCGTCCGGGATCCGAGATGCCCCAGGCTCAATCCTAAGACCGGTAGGAGGTAAGACCGAGCTCGCTAAATGTCATATCTATCTCGTCTGTTTGTCTGACTGGCCGGGTCTGTATTGTGCTGGGTCTGTATTGTGCCTGCAGGACGTTGTACTCTGTATTTGGACCAGCGGGGGAGGCAGACGTGCCCGAGACCCCTGGTCCCCCTCCCGAGTCGGACTCTGGAGTGGTCTGGAAGAGGAACGGAGCCCCGGCACTCCCTCCTCTTCGGGGAGGGTCGTTGTTCCCGACCGCTCCCATCTGAATCTGCTGCGCCAGTCCTGTCATCTGTGTACGTCTGTCTGTTCTGTGTCTTTCTTCCTGTCCTCCTCCTCCCCGCTCACCTCTTTTCTACACCCGCGGGGCAAACTGTAACCACCCCTCTAAGCCTCACTCTAGATCACTGGAAAGAAGTCGCTGGCCGGGCACACAACCTTTCGGTCAAAGTCAGAAGACGAAAATGGGTCACCTTCTGCTCCTCAGAGTGGCCGACTCTCAACGTCGGGTGGCCCAGGAATGGAACTTTTAATATTGATATTATCTTGCAGGTGAAGGCCCCGGTCTTTCAGCCAGGACCCAATGGGCACCCTGATCAGCTCCTGCAGACTCTCCTCACCACGGAGGAGAGACAGTGCATCTACAGAAAAACGTCCCCGGGGCTGATGGGAGGCCGCCCCAGCTGCCTAATGAAATCGAGGATGTTTTCCCCTTGGTTCGCCCGACCTGGGACTACGACACTGCTGCTGGTAGGGAGCAGCTCCTTCTCTATCGCCAGGTACTCCTAGCGGGTCTCAAAGGGGCAGGGCGACGCCCCACCAA
The DNA here is from genome assembly GCF_018345385.1 of Vulpes lagopus. Taxonomy (NCBI): domain Eukaryota; kingdom Metazoa; phylum Chordata; class Mammalia; order Carnivora; family Canidae; genus Vulpes; species Vulpes lagopus. The sequence continues at coordinate 48,104,595 of NC_054839.1, forward strand.
TTTGGCAAAGGTACGTGCTATAGTGCAGGGAAAAGATGAGACGCCAGCAGGTTTTCTGGAAAGATTACTGGAGGGCTACCGTATGTATACTTAGAGAGAGAGAGAGAGAGGAAATGCAGTAAAGAACTGACTGGGATACTGGCCACCGTAGTACAGGGCTCAGGGCAGAGTAAGTCAGGACAGAGTAAGGACCTGGGAGACAAGAAGACCACCGGTTGAACGAGACCAGCGTGCCTACTGCAAGGAAAAAGGACATTGGGTTAAAGATTGTCCAAAGAAGGGCCAAACGCAGGGACCTAAGAAGAAGCCCATTCCCGTGCTGTCCCTAGAGGATGAAGATTAGGGATGTCAGGGCCAGGAGCCCCTGCCCCCAGCCTCGGATAACCCTTAAAGTGGGGGGGTCAACCAGTGACCTTCCTGGTTGCTACGGGAACTCAACATTCAGTTTTAACTGAGGCAGAAGGACCCTTGAGCTCTATCTAAAGATGCATTCTTTTGCCTAAAGTTAAGCTCTCAAAGCCAGCCTATTTTTGCCTTTGAATGGAAAGATCCCGAGATAGGATTCTCAGGACAACTCACTTGGACAAGGCTACCACAGGGATTCAAAAACTCCCCCACCTTGTTCAACGAAGCCTTGCATCAGGACTTGGCAGAATTCGGAGTTGGCCATCCGGACCTCGTTCTCCTGCAGTACGTGGATGATTTGCTCATAGCGGCTAAGACAGAACAGGATCGTGTAAAAGATCCTAGCCGAGGTCCATGGCACCAGAAGGGACTTGACGGACCAGCCTTTGCCAGATGCTGAAGCAACCTGGTACACCGAGGGGAGTAGCTTTCTACGAAATGGTGAACGCAAAGCCGGGGCGGCCGTGGTAGATAATTCACTGTCCGGGGCATCAGCCAGGCAACGACCCAGTAGCAGAGGGGAACAGGATGGCCGATGAAACAGCACGGGCCGCTGCACTAGGCCCACAGGAGGATGGACAGAAGCCTTCCCCACCAAACGAGAAACTGCCCAGGTGGTTGTCAAGAAAATCCTAGAAGAAATTTTCCCCTGGTTTGGACTGCCCAAGGTAATAGGGTCGGACAACGGCCCCGCCTTCGTCTCCCAGGTAAGTCAGTTGGTGGCCAGATTACTGGGGATACATTAGAAATTACATTGTGCATACAGACCCCAGAGCTCAGGGCAGGTAGAAAGAATAAATAGAACAATTAAAGAGACCCTAACCAAATTGACATTGGAGACTGGCACTAGAGACTGGGTCCAACTCCCCCCTATGGTTCTGTTCCGAGTCCGGAACACTCCCGCGCGCCATGGGCTAACTCCTTACGAGATTCTCTATGGAGGTCCCCCACCAGTGACGGACTTACTAGATTCTGCTATTGACCCTCTTGCTAACACTCCCGGTTTACAGGACAGGCTAAAGGCGCTCCAGATTATCCAGCGCCAGATCTGGAAACCCCTTGCGGCTGTCTACCGCCCCGGAGACACAACCTGTTCCAGATCGGTGACTCCGTCTATGTCAGGAGACATCAGTCCAGGACGCTTGAGCCCCGCTGGAAGGGCCCATACACTGTACGACTGACCACCCCAACCGCCCTATAAGTAGACGGTATTGCTGCTTGGGTCCACGCCTCACACGTCAAGCGCGCCCCATCAACGAGCACCGCTGACGCCAGCCAGGACGGACCGGGCGAGCCACTCCAATGGAAGCTCCACCGCACCCAAAACCCGCTCAAGATAAGACTTTCAAAAATTGTTCAATGACAGTTTTTATATTCCTACCTCTCCTAGCGCTCTTCACCCCTGCCAAAGGTGACCCTCATGCCCCCAAAAGGTTAACCTGGCAGGTACTAACGTCTGGGGGTGACGAGGTCTGGTCTATAACTAAGACCGCCCCCGTGGGAACCTGGTGGCCTAACCTATATCCTGACCTATGCAAGCTAACCATAGGGGTCCCTAGCCCACGGGACCTAGAGGGATACTTCGACACCTCTAGAGCCCCTAACCGAGAAAGCTCTCCAGGGCGACTGGGATTAAACCCATGGAGAGGATGTGGCACGCCTGACAGCAGGGTCATGCTAAGCACTCTTCCCTTTTATGTCTGTCCCGGGTACCACAGAGATCCAGGCTAAATCCCACCTGTGGAGGGGAATACTTCTATTGTAAAAATTGGGGGTGCGAGACTAGGGAGACACAGGATGAGAGGCCCTCCTCCTCCTGGGATTACATCACTGTCAAGGCTAACTATACTCACCCGCGGTTACCAGGAACTCTGCAACACTACCGCCCCGATTTTAGGGACTGACTCTTACCTGGTGCCCCAGCCGGGAACTTGGTGGGCATGCAACAAAGGCCTCACCCCCTGTGTGTCACCTAAGGTTCTAAATAGCTCAAACGACTTCTGTGTCATGGTGCAGATCATACCCAGGGTGTTCTATCACCCTGCTGAAACTCTAGAAAATCAGTATAATGAACATCCCACCCATTTTTGGCGCGAACCTGTCTCCCTAACCCTAGTCGTTATGTTGGGACTAGGGGTCACTACTGGGGTGGGTACTGGCGCAGCTGCTCTGATCCAGGGCTCACGACGTCATATAGAACTCCAGGCAGCTGTAGATGAAGATCTACGGGCACTAGAGAGGCAGGGAGCCCGTTTGCACAAACATCCAATAAACCCTCTTGCCAATTGCAAAAAAAAAAAAAATTATCTGTTGATTCTGAGTGTTATAAACCATGGCAAAACTGCTTTCTGTGCCTTTTGCTGTAAATGACAGTTGAGCACTGATTTAGGTGGTTTTTGTTTTTCTTAAATATTTTATTTATTTATTTGAGAGAGAGTGAGTGAGAGAAAGGGCACAAGGAGGAGAAGAGGCAGAGGGAGATGGATAAACAGACACCCTGCTGAGCAGAGAACCTGATGTGGGGCTGGATCCCAGGACCCTGGGATCATGACCTGAGCTGAAGGCAGACACTTAACCTACTGAGCCACCCCGGCACCCCAGATGCTTTTTATTTGATTTTAAACTACAACAGTTTTAAAGCATATAATTGAGAAATATTCAAGTTTATAAATGTTAAAGCTATGTGACATAATTCATCAGTGTTTTTGATTACCTAGGTTGTGTTTTTTTCATGATCTGTAATATCTAACAGGTTATGAGGTTAAGGTTGCCATGTTTAGTCAACAAAAATACAAGATGCTCAATTCAATTGTATTTCAGATAAACAGCAAAATGTGTTTGAGTATAAACATGTCCCAAGTATGCCCAAACTTATCTGAGCATCCTGTATTTTTCTGTTAACAATAATAAAATGCATTCTATAATTAAATGCTTAAGTGAATGTTACAAACATTTTTCAAACAAATTTTTGAGGTTTCTGCTTTGGTGGATTTTTCTACTCTTCCATTTTTTCTTACTTACTAAAATCAGCAATACAATGGATAATGCATGCTTTTGAGTGACAATAAAGGTTCCATATGACTACAAAGTATGACTGCAGTGGGAGTTGTATAATGTGGTGGAACAAGATTGCTGGGCTAGAATTCTGGCTTCAACATTGACTAGCTTTGTGAATTTAGGCATACTGTGTAACCTCTGTGTGCCTTAGTTTCCTTTTCTGGAAATGAGGTAATATATGCATTGAATATACGATTCAAAACAATATGTTATGTGAATAACACTCTGTAGTCTTAGCTATTTTTATCTTCTATCTTTACATTTATTTTTTAAAATAATCTGTGAATATGTATGCATATTTTAAACTATTAGAAGAGAAATAGGAATAATTTAGTAATTCTTGACTTGCCAGCTTAAATTTAATACATGAAAGGATACTGAGACAAGCCATCAAATTATCAATTTACAATTCCCTAGAATAAGAAACTTTGCAAGCAGTATAATATTGTAGAGAGTACCTATTATGAGCCCAATTTGATATGCATCTGTAATAAAATGACTTTGTATCTAGACAGAGAAAGACCAAAATATAATCCCTATGATCTCTGGTTTTATCTTGAGATTTTATCTTATATCATATTTTCATAAATGATTAAGGACATGGAGTTGAAATTGAAATACAGTTCTGTGAGCTTCACTGTCTAGAGAATGCCATTCAGAGATTCCTTGCCAGTAGCTCACTGACAGTCTTAGAGTTGTAACACAGAGTCTGAGTCACAAGACTCGTATCATTTAATTATTGCCTCCCTTCTCCAGTAGATTCATTTTTAGAATACCACTGAAGCCCAGATAATGCATTAACTCTCTTGAAAGTATGACTACTTAGGCACAAAGTTTGGGAACCATCAATTTCCAGAAAATTTTGTTGCAAAGAAAAATCTGAGTGTTAGTTGAACCACGCAATGAAAATAGGTAGCATTTGAACAGCAGCCTTAGAAATAATAAAATAGAAATAATAATAACATAGAAATAATAAGTAGGAAAAAAGTTGACCAAGATACCTAATCAAAAAACAAACTAAACAAATAAATGAATAATACACTGTGTAAAAGCAGTTTTAGAGTACCAATATTAGTTCTTTAAAGACATATGAATAACAAAAATTTAAGGAAATACATTAAATAACACTACATTAATAAATTTGAATACTTGATAAAATAAAACATTTTATAAGATTTGAATTAAATATTGCCTCAATAAACTACTATATTATAGACTGAAATTTCTTCTACATAAAAATGACTAATTAGGTTATATAATAACCCATTCATAAAGCAGAAAAATATAGATATAAAATGTAAGAATATTAAGAAAAAATGTACCACCTATATGAATAAAATTTACAATTATTGTTGAAGACCTTTTTTTGTAAATAATTTTTATTTATTTATTCATGAGAGACACAGAGAGAGAGAGAGACAGAGACACAGGCAGAGGGAGAAGCAGGCTCCACGCAGGGAGCCCAACGTGGGACTCAATCCTGTGTCCCCAGAACGACACCCTGGGCTGAAGGCGGCACTAAACCTCTGAGCCACCAGGGCTGCCCTATTGTTGAAGACCTTGTTTAAAAAATTGAGAAACATATTTTTTTCTTGCCAAATAGCTGGTTTCACCCTGGTTTACCATTCCTGAGATATATTAGTTTGGTGTATGTATGTCACTCATTGAAATATATTAGCAGCAGTCTATAAGTGATGTTGTTAACCACATTTACCTTCTTATTTTTTTCTCTAGTCTAAATTTATATTTTATGTGCTGCTTTCATGTTAAAGATATTTTCATTTCAATCAAGGAAATGCTATGCAAACACATTGCTAACATCTAAGTCATCGAGGACAAAGTTAATTATTTTGTTTTTTAGATCCAACAAACAAAGACTCTATAATTGCCTTTCTATATTCATATACTATATAATTTGTTTTTAGTTATGCATTCTTTAACAATATCTCATTTTTCTTGTTAATTTATTAATATACTTTCTTCTTCTCTTGCAAATGCAAATGACATTGTTTATTTTGCTTAGAATCCTTTTCCTACCCATGTGTTATCACATTATTAGATCTATTGTTGAGCATCTTCAGTTATTTTCTCTCCAAACAATTCTTATGACATAGAAAGCAGACCTCATCTTCCTCTGAAAACAGTAACTTGAAAGAAGTGTGCGTTCTTAAGACTGTAATAGTGTTTTAAACCCCTGAACTAAATTCTCCACTTGAATTTTCCTTTCATTAATTATTTTTTTAATTACAGAATCATTACAAATTACAAAAATCTTTTTCTGTAAGTCTGCATTTTCACTTCTCAACTTTTCACAATTGAAGATAATGATACTTTTTTTGAGGACAATTATATTCTTATGATGAATGATTTTTGAGCAAAAGTAGAAAGACATTTTCTAACTCTGCAATATATTGAACAAATTACAAAGTAGGGTGTCTTGTTACTATTTATAAAAATACTTTTTTCAAATTAAAAATAAATACATCCTCATTGAGTCTTTTGAAACAACAGAATATAATATAAAAGAAAATACCTATTCATGATAATCTCTACACTTGAAATAGTCTGTTAGCAGGAGTTATATAGTTGTTTTTTATTTTTATTTTTTTTATTTTTTTTTATTTTTTTTTTATATAGTTGTTGATTCTTGTCAATACTGTTATTTTTTAAAATATTTTACTTATTTATTTGAGAGAGAGAGAGAGAGAGAGAGAGAGAATGAGTGGGGAAAGGAGCAGAGGGAGAGGGTGAGGGAGGGGAAAAGAATCCCAAGCAGCCTCCATGCAGAGTATGGAGCCAGATTGGACCTCAATCCCACGACCCTGAGATTATGACCTGAGCCCAAGCCAAGAATCTGATGCCTAACCAACTGAGACACCCAAGTGCCCCTCTTCTCAATAATTTTTCTATACTACTTAATGCTTTTTTTTTTAAAGATTTTATGTACTTACTTGAGAATGAAAGAGAGAAAGAGTGAGCAGAGGGAGGAGCAGAGGAAGAGGGAGAAAATCTCCAGCAGACTCTGTGCTAAGCATAGAGCCTGGTGCAGGGCACGATCATAACCCTGAGATCATGACCTGGACTGAAACCAAGTGTCAGTCACTTAACTCACTGAGCTACCCAGGAGCCCCCTGCTTCACACTTATACTTTTCTAGTCATTAAGCTAATTTTGTATATAGCATTTTGCATATTTTTTTCATCAGTAGATATCATACTGTGAGTAATTTGTGTCTTTCTTTCCCATTTCCTTCACTTATCGGAAAGGGAATATTGATTGTCCCCTGCTCCATCCTTGTGATGTTGCTAAACAACAACAACAAAAAATATCTTCTAGGCAATTTGAAAACAATTGAGAGAGAGAGTAAACATTACTTGAGAGGAAAGATGGAGATACAGAATCAGAAAGAGAAAGGAAGAGAAAGAGAAAAAGGAAGAAGAGTAGAAGAGGGAGGAGGAGAAATTTGGTTGACAAGTGACATCTTTTAAGGACTATGATTGGGCTCAGAAAGACAATGGTTTATATCTTCAAAATGCTTAAGGAAAATACTAATCAATTATACTGCCAAAGGTGAAAAAGAAGAGTTAGAAACACTGAATATTCAGAAACACTGAATAGCCCCAGTGTCAAAGTTGCCTGTAATAATATACAAATTGAGGGACACCTGGGTGGCTCAAGTGGTTAAGCATCTACCTTCCACTCAGGTTGTGATCCCAGGGTCCTGGAGTCTAACCCCAAGTTGGTGGGGGGGAAGGGGAGGGGGAAGGGGGTGAGGGGAGAGTGTCTGCTCAGCAGGGAGCCTACTTCTCCCTCTCCCTCTGCCTCTAATGAAATCTTAAAAATATATATATATATATATATATATATATATATATATATATATATATATACAAATTGAGCAATGCTTCCATAGGTTTTATAAACTAATTTTCTCAACTTTTTCAAACTGGTGTATAGAAAACTTTGATAGCACATGTGACAATTACATAATGTACCACGAACGCCTTTTATTATACATTATTCTTTTCTTTGATCTCTCCACCCTTTACTCAACATAGTCTGAAAAGTTAAAAATGCACACAAAAAGGAATATTGTGTGCCCTGGAGCCCTTCACAGGTATTTAACCCAGAGTGCAAAACTTTGACACCTGCAGTAACAAGCAGCTTTGCAACTCTTACCTGCACATGTAGTGACCACTGTGTTCTTTTTGAAAGATTAATTTCTAAACTAATATTTCTTTTAGTGATGTGCAAAAAATATAATTAACCTTGGTGAGGCACTTATGAACATGTTTTTATTTGTTTTTATATTTTAAAAATTTTATTTATTTAAAAGACAGAGCACAAACAAGGGGAATGGCAGAGAGAGAGGGAGAAACAGGGTTTGATCCCCAGATCCTAGCACCCTGGGATCATGAGCTGAGCCAAAGGCAGACACTTAATCAACTGAGCCACCCACGTTCCCCATTACATCTACTGCCTAGTGCTGCCTAGGTGGCTCAGTCAGTTAAGTGTCTGCCTCTGGCTCAGCTCATGATCCCACGGTCTGGGATTGAGCCCCATTTCTTGCCTCATGTCTGGCTTTATGTCTGGCCCCATATCTGGCCCCATGTCCACCTCTCTGCTCAGGAGGAAGCCTGCTTCTCCCTCTCTCTCTGCCTCCTGTTCCCCCTGTTTGTGTTCTCTCAATGTATCAAATAAATAAAATCTTTAAACATAATTAAATAAATAAATATGTCTATTTTTATGATATATTTATTTTTAAATGCAATCTTTGAACTCTTTCTGCACCTTACCTTTAATAAAACTATTTTTATCAATAATAAACTCAATTCAGTCATATTTTTAAAAACTAATTTTTATTATTGATCACTTAAAATATTTTAGAATAAGTGTTTTGAATGGATTTTCCTTATTTTTAAAACAAATCTAAGGATATTATTAAAATATTTTACTCATACTAAAATATTTACTTCAAAATGTAGGCATGTGGGATCCCTGGGTGGCGCAGTGGTTTGGCGCTTGCCTTTGGCCCAGGGCGCGATCCTGGAGACCCGGGATCGAATCCCACATCAGGCTCCCGGTGCATGGAGCCTGCTTCTCCCTCTTCCTGTGTCTCTGCCTCTCTCTCTCTCTGTGTGTGACTATCATAAATAAATAAAAATTAAAAAAAAATAAAATAAAATGCCTTAAGTTTAAAAAAAAATGTAGGCATGTAATCTTAGGAAAAAGTGAAAAAAACATAAAAGAAATATTTTTTTAAATAAATATTTTTAATAATGAGTTTTAGTCCTGAATTATGCAAATTTATAGCATTTATTTTAATTGAATAAATTTGGGTTACTTATAATCATATAATCAATTATATTATATTAATATTAATAATATTTATATTTTTAAAACCTATGAAATGGAGTCAAATATTTAAAATTCATGTGGTATATGATATCAGTATAAATTTAAACATAATCACAATTATAAACCATAGAAGTAAGTCAAAGTGTGGTTTTAAGATTATGAGTCTATTATGTGCTAGCATTTATGTTAGGAGAAATACAAATATATCTGGGAGAATAACATAACATATAAATAGTTAAAAGGAAATTATTATCTAAAAATAATGGGCTGATAATATAGAAAAATCCTTAGAAGGTCTTTCATTAAAAGGAAATGTTTCTGCCTTTAGTCATTACTGTATCAATTTCATCTACGATAGGTAGTCACCCTTCTAATTTAAATGGATCAAATCAAATTATACCGACATCTGCAATTTTTGCGTCACAAACATTGATCGATAATGTAAAGGTTTTTAAATTTTTTCCTCTAATCTAGAAATTTCACTGAAGAAATCTTAACATGTTATTTTATAGTTATTACCACATCTCCAATCCAAACAATTCATGATTCTCCATATGTTTTTTTTACTAATAATTTTTTTTAAGATTTATTTATTTATGATAGACATAGAGAGAGAGAGAGAGGCAGAGACACAGGCAGAGGGGAGAAGCAGGCTCCATGCACCGGGAGCCCGACGTGGGATTTGATCCCGGGTCTTCAGGATCGCGCCCTGGGCCAAAGGCAGGCGCTAAACCACTGAGTCACCCAGGGATCCCCTTACTAATAAAATTTTATTAGTTATACATTTATATAAATTTACCAACATGTATTTATGCACTTGAAAAAAACTAGCCAATTGGTTGGTTTGTTTATATTTTTGTCATTTTCCCTAATAAGCAAGAAAATTCTATTTATTGCCTAATTATCTAATACTGTGGTAATACTGAGGATTTCTGCATTGACAAATGATGAAATAAGGCAAATTCAAACAGAAGAGAGATTTCAGTAAAGCCATACATTTGACAGTTCCTTGTCTTAATTCTCTTTACAGCCTCACAGCTATCAAACAGGTATTGGGCATCCAGTAGATGTACAATTGCCAAGATGCTTAAAAATCAAATAAATTGATATTTAGCTTGTGCTTTAGAAACAGTATATGCTGGAATAAGGGAAAGTGGTATAGTGTCCTTCCATATGCACTTATTCATTATTCGTAGATATTTATTAAACACCTACTATGTGTCAGTCAGTACATGCAGATACGTGGGTGAATAAGACAAAACAAATTAATACATATTCAATATATCAAGTGGTAAAAGGCAGTAGTTAGAAAAGTAAACCAGAACAGTGAGAAAGGTTGATAAAGGGCTTTATGTGTGTGCATTTTCATGAATGTGTGTGTGTTTGCGCGCATGCATACTTATAGGTATAGGTGATAGATTCTTTAATATTACTATGGTGCCTCTGTTATAAAAATAGCTTTTCCATCTTTATGCCATTCTCTTATCCCTTCCTGTTCCTGTCTGGGGAGAGGTCAAACATTCATTTGAGGAATAGCCAATGGTTCTAAAATTCTAGCCTGGTAAGAAACATTCAGATTCTGAAAACTTGAAATCTCACCCAAAGGTGTAGTTTAAGGGCAATAGTTAGATTTATATGCTTTTGGATTTCTTCTGAATGTATCACCAAGGCATAATACACTTTACAAAGGCCTGTAATGGTTCCAAATACCGGTGTTATGTGTAGCTCCAGGTCATATTTTCTATTACAGGAGATAGGAGAGTATAAAAATTGCATTGCATAGTGCATCAATAAAAGAACACTATGGGCCTTATCTTATCTTACAGAAATTTCCAATTCGAAATGTGCATTTTTGTTGTGAAAATGCTTTAAAAGTTCACAGTACTTCCTGCCTCTCTCCGGTCTGAATTATATCCAAGCCATTTTAGGCTAAGCTTTTGTTCTGGTTGAAGATCTATGAACAGAAGTGGTGCTCTGCTAAAGGAGAAACAGAGGGCAGTGGGGCAGAGAGTCTACTGCTGAATGATAAAGTAGAGGCAACTCTGGGAAGGATTCTACAAAGAGATTCAATTCAATGAAAGAGTATATCAATTTTGATTGTAATATTGTTTTTCCAAGAAGAAAATAAAAATATAATTTATTCTAAAATCTCCTAGCTTACCTCTTCAGAAACCATCTTTTAAAGAAAATTTCTGTGAGGATTGTCAAAATAGCATATTCTGTGGGGCTATTAACTCACATTGGGAGGAAAACTAAAAGGAATGAAACACATCTGTTTTATTTTTTCTTACCTCTTATCAGCACTGGCTTAAAAGTTATTTATCCGGGCTCTATTTTTTCTGCTGTTGCCTCTATACGATCTATTTGAATAATATTAATTCTAATTGATAGCATGTTGTTTTGCTGGGTCATGCAAAGGTCTCCATTAGGAAGACAGATGTTTGTTAAAAATACTAATTAAAATAACCTAGGAATTATCTCCTTTTACTTAATCAAAATAAATTGATTTGTGAACAAATCCAAATATAATTAGTCAAATATAGGGATATTAGAAGGAAATGAAAATAAGCTAATAGGAGACAACAGAAATATTCAGTTTTGTCTCTATCTGTAGCAGTGTTACAGCCTCAAAGCAAGAACATATTGGACATCTTTAGTGAGCAAATTAATCCCTGGGCATAAATTAGGAATTTGTAGGATTTATTTACTCTTACAATGCCTGCAGTATCAGTAATAAGAAATTAAATAAGTAAATATGTAAACAAATTAATCTATTAATTTGCTCAAACATACACACAGCTTTACTAGGTTGCAATGCCCCAGAGTAGGAAAAAGTGAAAAAAAAATTCTAGATCCTAACTTTTATATTGCATAGATAAAATTTATTAATGTGCTATGACTTACATGAGTAATTTACTGAGACTGTTGTTTGTCCAAATACCCAGCACTGTGCTATTATCTTAGAAACATTCCTATTTATTGCTGCCCATTTATTGTTTGAAATCCATGTAATTGACACTAACATTCGCTGTTGCCTGTCAGAGTATGCGAGTACTATGTTCTTTCCAGCCTTTATCATGGACAGTATTTTTGCTTAGAAAAGGCTAAAAAAAAAAAAAGAAAAGGAGAAAATAAGTAGTATATGTATAAAACATTTGGACTTAATACCATTGAAGCAATTGATTAACATATTATTCATCATTGCTTGTTTGCATTTCTTCCCACTCACAAAGGCAGACCCCATGTCTTTGAATCCCTAGCAACAGGCAAATGGAAGTATACAGGGAATATGAACCAACCCGGGCTGAGAGATAACAAAGAATGACAGCATTTGATTGCAGGATCTATATTCTAATCCTGTCACGGAGTTATCTTGGACAGGTTACTGAAATTTCTTTAATTTTAATTTCGTTTTCTGAAATAGATAATAATAATACAATAAGATTAAGGATTAAAGTTAAACAGCACAGACTGGTCCAGGAAAAGTGATTAATAAAGATGAATTGGTCATCATTACTCTTACAAAGGTAATTTCTGTGTACTAAATTGTGTACCCCACTCTCCAAGCTTATATGTTGAAGCCCTTAACTTCCAATGTGAGTGGATTTGGAGATAGAGCCTATAGAGAGGTAATTAAGGTAAAATGAGGACATAACACTGTGGATCTGATCGTATAGGACTGCTGTCCTTATAGAAAAGACACCGGAGTGCCTACTCCCTTTCCTTCTCTGTGTATACAAAGACCTCATGTGAGAGCACAGCAAGATGGCAGCTGTCTACAAATGAGGACAGGAGGCCTCACTGGAGACTGACCATGCTGGTACTTTGATCTCAGAATTTCAGCCTCCAGAACTGTGAGAAAATTAAATGCATGATGTCTATGGTACTTTATTACAGCAGCTGGAGCCAACAAAAACAATAACGCAATGAATGCATGAGCAATACTGCAAGTGCTAATGGTGATTTTTCAGTGTTGATAGATTTGTATTATTTGTTATTTTTTGACCTATCAAGAGAGTCAAGCTGAGAGAATAAATGCATTAACTTAAAATTGTAGCTCTTGCTAGATGTGTCTTTCTTGGCCATGACCCTGGAAAAGAGATGCTATCAGGACCTAAATTGTAATTTGAATCAAGTTCTAGGCTTCTGAACTAATCACCAAAACTAAATTGTATGTGTTTAACCACTTAAGAGAATATACTGGAAGTGACGGTTGTAGTTTTAATGAGTCCCTAAATAACATCCTTCTCTACTGCCTCATACTTGGAATGAATTTAGAAATAGACACAAGAGTCAGTTAGATGGGGACCAAATTGTCAGCTTTACTGCTAATAAAAAATAGATCAAAGGAGTAAAGGACATGGCTTAGATACACAGCCAAAGGACTTGAGAATACCTCTTAGAATTGGACAAACTTATTTACCCAGTTACTGGAAGAACTGCAAGCTGCTCCACCAGAGCATCGCCAGCTCCCTAAGCTCACCACCAGGCTGAGAAAGCAGGCCAGAACACATCTGTCCATAATGCAGTCTTGCTCCAAAGAGGAACATTCTTCCAAACTCATTAATCGGATAACTCACTCTTTCCTTCCTTGGAGAGGAATAAATGAGGAGTCTAGGGAAATGGGTCAGAACAAGGAGTATTAGTCTGGCTTAAATCCCTCCACTGGGAGGCCTGAAGAACCATGATGGTTGCTTTCTCTTAAGATCAGTGTCACGTGAAGGGGAGTGTGCAGTTAAAACCAGAGAGACTCGGGTCCCCCTGGCTTACTTTACAAGTCTTCTGTTCATTGAAGTTTCACTTGCTCTTTGAAATTCCTCGATACTGTTTCTTTTTTCCTGTTCCTAGTGTGAGTTAAGTGACCCCGTGAAACAATTGTCTACTTCTGTCATCCAGGCTGATAGCATTTTACTGGGCCATTCCAATCTTATATATTTGAACTCCTTGAGGACAGGGACCATGCCATAATTATTTTTCTACCTTTACTGACTAGTATAGCACCTGGCATAGGTATTAAATAAAATACTCTTGAATTTAATCTGATATTTTCTTAATAGTATTTCTTTTTAAAAAATACTGAGTGTGGATTTTTTTTAAGTTAATAAACAAGTGAAAGTGGAGTGTGGTCAACATTCAGTAATATGCTCCTCACCTCATTTTGCCCTCTGTGTGTGTGTCATACAGAAATAAAATGATTTGTCCCAGAATAATTGAAAGAACACTGAAAGTCTTGTATATAGATATACATTTAAGGATTTATGTATTTATTCATGAGAGAGAGAGAGAGGCAAAGACACAGACAGAGGGAGAAGCAGGATCCATGCAGGGAGCCCGATGTGGGACTCAATCCTCAGACCCCGGATCGCACCCTGAGCAAAAGGCAGATGCTCAACTGCTGAGCCACCCTGGTACCACAATATTACCCTTTAATTGTTAGATCTTGGGTAATTCTAAGGATCTAGGGAGAGGAGCTAGAGCAATCTGAGTTAATGTGGTCTCTCTGGTGATTCATGGAGCAACTACTTAGCAACTGATATGAAACATTTTTATGCTTAAATATTTTAACAGTATAACTAGACATCAACCCTACTTTTATTCCAAGAAAAAAAATTCTCTTTCTCCTGCCCTATTCCTTCCTCTGTTTCTTTCTTTGATTTTGGTTATTCTGCTGTCTTCTCTCTCTGTAATGTAAGACATCTATGTTCTTTAGCCCACAGACTTACTGTCCTCTCCTGTGCTATTCCAAGAGTGGCAATTGAATTATTTATTTTTTTTGTAATTGCTTAAACCAGAAAGAAACAGATTTATTTATTATTTATAGAATTTTTTTTGAAAGGGGGGGGGAGAGAGAGAGAGAGAGAGAGAGAGAGAGAGACAGTGTGAGCAGGGGGGGGAGGGGCAGAGGGAGACTGTGAACCTTAAGCAGGCTTCACACTCAGTCCAGAATCCATGTGGAGCTTGATCTCAAGACCCTGAGATGATGACCTGAGCCAGAATCAAGAGTCAGATGCTTAACTGACTGAGCCACCGAGGAACCCCTGGAAACAGATTTTTTTAAAAGAGCAATATATGCATCAAAGCACAGCCTTCTACACTGCCTCAGCTCAAGGTTTGGCTGCTTAATTCAGTCCTAACCATTGTCATGTGAGCTTCATGAGCCTTATACCTTTCACATATTTTTTTTTCATACTGAAAAGTCTATGGAAGCAAGTATTACAGTTGAAAACTAAAGTCTGACTGAGTTAATGAATCAATAATAAACTGACTCTTCATGGTCTTTCAGTCCAAGACTGTCACAGCAGTGGCACAAACATTTTTAATATTCTCGGTAATCATTAGTTAAATTTAATATGATACATGTAAACATTTATACATAACCTTTAAATAAATGTTAATTACATACACAATTTGGAGAAACATGAGTATTGTCAAGGTCTAAAGTAATAAAAGGTGAAAAAATGTGTTAGAATAATGTTTTTCTTTTACATTGTCTTGAGAGTAGGGCATTAGAACTTACATTCTAATAGTAAGATTTCTCATGCATTTTAACTAGATATGTGCTAATATGCTGTTCTCCTTAATACTGAAACAAAGAATTTCTCCTAGGTCTTCATTGTCTTTAGAGCCCTCAGAAAATAAAATTGTAGAGGTAATTTGAATTGTCCAAGGTCAATATGCTTAGACATTAATCACTTATAATCATATACAACATATAAATGTATGTAATATATAATACTATATATATAATATAATAAATATATATATTATAAATATATATGAATGCTATTCAATTGAATGAGACTTTTACAAAATAGAAAAACCCACAGATATAGGCTATTTTTAGGGCAGGAGGTTTTTATTGCATTTTTACTATATATCCTACATGCTAAAAAGAAGTCTTGGAATTTAAGAGATACTTAATAAATATATTGGGCTAATAAGCACTATTTCACTAATTTAAGCATAAGATATAATTGAAAATTTGTGTGCAATATGAAAATTGTATCAGATGGTATTTTCTGTGGAATTTGCAGTGACATGTTCAAATAAAATGTTATTCCAAAATATAATAAAAATTATATACAAGAGCACTAAGTTCACCTCAAAGAGCTTACCTCCTACAAGAAATACTAAATAAAATTATATGTAAGTACACTTTTGATGGTTAATTTTATGTGTCTCCTTGACAAGGATAACAGATGCCTAGGTATCTGGTAAAATGTTATTTCTGAGTTCATCTGTGAGGGTGCTTCTAGAAGAGATTACCATTTGAATGAATAGTCTGAGTAAAAAAGATGCCCTGACCACTGTGGGTGGTCATCATCCAATCCTTTGAGGTTCTGAATAGAACAGGAAGGTAGAAGAAGGGTGAATTTGCTGTCTAACTTAGCTGGGATTTCCATCTTCTTCTGACTTTGGATATCTATGTTCCTAGTTCTCAGACCTTTGGACTCTAAGTGGAATTTACACTATTGGTCCCCTGGTTCTTAGGCTCTTGGACTTGGGCTTAATTCCCACCACCAACTTCCCTGCACCTCCAGCTTGCAGAGAAAACTTCCTTATCTTCTTAGTCTTTATAAATATGTAAGGGAATATAACATATATATCTTTGTATATATCTGTTTATATATACTTTTTATCTATCTATCTATCTATCTATCTATCTATCTATCTATATATCTGTTTATCTTCTATTGGTTCTGTTTGTCTGGATCCTGGATAATATAATATATATACATACATGAGTTGCTTATCAGGCTTATGCATGTTTTGATATAAAAAATTACCTATGGAATACATAACTTTTAGATGGATAGATGTAGAGAATTTAAAAATCATAATTCTAGTGGGTTGTAAGGCACATGAGAAGTCAATTTCTCCATTTGTCATCATCCAGTGCACATGTTTGAGTATTTATCTCTGGGCCCATCACCAACCAATTCCAGCAGCATCTGTAGTTTGTATCCGTCTACTGTCAACCTGACCAAGTGAGGTGTTAGGCTATAATTAACTATTGAATGAATTGGGATGATGACATCTGAAACCTCTGACTAATCTTAAAAGTATAAAGAAAGAAATAAGTAGGTATTATGCAACTCTGATATGGTACAATAAGAGGTACACACCATTACCTATGATTTTGTTATGTCAGAAAACCAAACATGAATCTGATCAAGTATTCTGCTCTAAAACTAAAAAAAAAAAAAAAAAAAAAAAGTCAAAGGACTGTATTAAGCCACATCATGGGGAAGTAATTAGCCACATCTAACAAAGAGCATGAGGAGAATTCTTTAGTACAGAATACAGTTCTGCATTCTCTACTACATAAATTTCCAACACAAAAAAAGAGTGGGGGACACCTATAGATTAAAAAAGAGAGTGAAGAGACTAACATAAATGAGGATTGGTTGATGTAATTTCCAATAAATCAACAGTCAAAATGACTTTATGAAATAAGTGGAGAAATTTGAATTCTGACTGGATATTGATATTAGGAAACTATCATATTTCTAAGATTGATTTTTTTTGTTTTAAAATGACATTTTCTTGCAAGTAAAAAACAAATATGTAGAGATTTATAATTTTCTATGCTTACTCATTTTAAAAGTTTATATATTCAATTTTTCATTTGTTTTAGGGATTGTTTTATTATTTGTTTGTATATCTTTTTATATCAAAATGCTCATAGGGTGGGTAGGGAAATTAACCTCACCAAGAAGTTAACAGTGGTATCAATAATGGACATCTTAATGAGTTCAAAAGAGCCTTTGACTCCAAGATTTTGAATTTGTTCTGTAGGTTACTGTGATATTAGTGATACATTTCCTGAAAATAACCAAAAATTTATAGAATTCTCTCATCCAATGTCTATTTCTTCTTTCCAAGTTGAAGAAATAATTGGACAATGTTTTTTCTTGACTAAGGAGAGTGCAGAAAGAAAACTCTGTGAGGGCTTTTAGCCCTAAACTCTCAATAAAATCTTTAGCAGTATATAGTACTTTCTTGGTATAGGTCGAAATGTGAATTCTATCATTTATCAGATGACAAAATCCAGCAGTGATATAATGAAACTACACTTATTAAGGATAAATTATCTTATCAATTTAATATTACATGTAGATGTTAGGTTAAAAAAAGAGAGAGAAATAATAAGTACTTATGATTCGGATATATCCGAAATCAGAGATCAAATTGTAAATACACTATAAAGAGATAAAAATGCCCCTAGAACCTGGGTATTTATATAATTGCTAACACCTTTGTAACTCTGACAATATATTTAATAGGATAAAATTCATATTGATTTCTAATAGGTCATTGTTCATGCAAAAGCAAATTCTTATTATCTGGTATTTAATTATAATTTCCAAATTATTCAAGCCCCTTGTTCTCCTGCCTCTTTTTTTGTCGTTATATGTCTCTAATAATTATCACATCTGTCTGATGTTTTTAAAAAAATGACAAAGAACTAAGGCACAAGGGTAAACTGATTATTGTTCCAGTAAAAGTTTTATGAAGTCAATAATAAAAAAATAGATAAAGTTAGGATTTAGTGGAATCAATGCTCCTTTCAACTTATTATTTTTAACTATCATAATTATTACAGTTCTTAGAATGTGCAATTCTCTTTAGGAGAGTTTGTTTGGGCACAGGTTGGTACAAGCCATGATAGTCAAATTAGGTGAGGCCATGCTCTATAGTCAATGTTCAATTTACCATGCTACTAATTTCTTTTTTTTTTTTTAAAGATTTTATTTATTTATTCATGAGAGGCACAGAGAGGGAGAGAGAGAGACAGAGACACAGGCAGAGAAGCAGGCTCCCTGCAGGGAGCCCAACGTGAGACTGGATCCTGGGTCTCCAGGATCATACCCTGGGCTGAAGGCCACCCGGGCTGTCCTACTAAATTCTTCTAAGTCAACTTAGTTGCTTCATTTGTCACGCAAGAATAACAAGTCATTTCATGGTATTGTTGTAAGATCTTAGTAACTTTATGTGTGTAACATCCCTAGCATGTAGTTTCTGTCATAGATTATGATTCAAGCTGAGATAGTTGTATCATTGGAATATTATTAATATTACATAATATTCCTGGAACTCAATTTTCTTATATGTAAACCGAAGATAGTAGTAATATATACTTATTGGAGTTTTTATATTAAGTGAGTTAGTGTATGTAAAATGCTTAAAGCAGGGTCCAAAAGATAGTAATGATAAGGAGACACTAAAAGTTGTTATTATTATAAGTGGTGGTATTCAATAAAACTTTCTCGGCATTTACTTTCTTGTATTAAAAAAAAAAAGTATTTACAAGGACAGTCATAAATAAGTACATCCTCCACCCTTTCTAATGTAGTGCCATTAGATGTGACTAATAAGTGTTAAAAAATGAATGAAGCTGTATTCCTGAATGAGATGATTGCAGGCATATAGGGTTTTTCTAGAATAAATTTTTGTCACTTGAAAGATAGTATCTGTATTTCTGTGCTTCTCGGTATTTAGATTTAGAATTATCAACATAGTTTGATGTTTTTGAAATTCTCTGGTAAGTATAGTAATAATCTCTCACAGTAAATAATATAAGGGGATGATTGTCTAAAATTACCTACAAATTATTTTCTAGGCTTTGTGTCAAAGACAACTTGGATCTGGATGAAAGTATTGTACCATGAGATACATTTATTATAATGAGAATTGGTGGCAGTATAAACAGCTTTAAATGGCCCTATGCTGTGGAAACCCTCCAGACTCCCACATAATGCAGTTGGTTCAACTTGTGAAGAGGCTGGCTCTAACACCAACTGAGCTGTAATTTAAATACACAGACCTTTCAATTTATATGGGTTTTCCAAACCACCTGTGAAATCTTGGAAAACTGCATTTCCAATAGCTTATGGAATATTCATGAGATACTGCTGCGAACAATAGATATTTCTTGAAATTACTACTCTAGATGTGGTCACATGTAATTACTAAAATAAACATAATCATTGCTATTCTATTCATTCGAATATGTAGTTTCCCTTGTAAGTGGATTTCTTTTCAAATATGTTGAGTTAATTGAGAAATAAAACCAGTTCAGGATGGTCTTATTCACTTACTTTTTAAAACTATGTTGAACCAATATAGAAAAGTAGAAGAAGTGATAGGGGAAACATTTAAAATAGAGACAGAATAAAAGTTGGTTAAGATAAGCATGAGTATGAGCAGTTTAGAGTAGAATGCACAGCCATTCATCATAGGGTCTCTGCTTACCTCTACATCCTCATTTTTTATCATACCCTAGTCCTACACTTACCCTGTGCTTTAGTGACACATAGTTACTTAGAATCACTGTATTTCTGATCTTCTGAGACTTAAAACATGCTACAAACCTAATTAAATGCAAAAAATATCCTCAACTCATGACTAAGTCCCATTCTTCAAGCAGTTTAAAAATCACTTTATCCATTGATCTTAAAGGCAAAGTAGATGCCTCTGCCTTTGCTCGCACCATTACCACTACTCATCCCTCTCCACTGTGATTATCTTTCCCTGTTGACCTCCCCTCCATAGTTAGAGACAATGCAGCTGTATCCACAGTGCCTAGAGCGTAGTAGGTACTCTGTAAATGTGAACCAAAACCAAGATATTAATTTTAAAAATGGCAAGAATACTGACAGTTCACAGAAAGGGCATACAGATTGACAAAACAGCAACTAGAAACATAAAAACATGTCTCAACACACCAAAAAAAAAAAAACAAAAAACTTAACAATATATGACATTTTGCCAAGTTCTATATTGAAAAAGAATTAAAGTGGTTAAAAATAAAATATTCAAGTAAATGGGCCCTTTTATATAATATGAGAGGGAATGTAAAATGTTACAAACCATTTCATTAAAAAAAATAGGGCAGCTATGACACATTCGTTTCCATTTAATCTATTTCCTTAGGAAATCACATGAACCTCAGGAATAGCATTTTAAAAATGACATCACTGAATGATATTCAATTTGAAATAATATGACGTGAAGAATTGGAAACATTTTTATTACCAAAGTATAGTAAGATGGCTAGTAAAACTAAGGGATATTTATGGAATAAATATGGTTGACCCTTGAATGACATGTGTTTGAACTGTGCCAGTTCATCTAAACAGTTTTTTTTCTCTCTCTCTCTAAATATAATACTGTCCTGTAAATGCATTTTCTCTTCCTTATGATTTTCTTAATATTTTCTTTTCTGGCTTACTTTATTGTAAGAATACAGGGTATAATACATATAACATACAAAGTGTGTGCTAATTGGCCCTTTATGTTGTTGATAAGGCTTCTGGTCAACAGTTGCTCTATTAGCAGTTGAGTTTTTGGGGAGCCAAAAGTTATATGTGGATTTTTGACTACTGGGGACTGGACGAGTCAGCACCCTTAGCCCTGCCTTATTTAAGGGCCAGCTGTGTACTTTGTGATCTTTATTTAGTTAAGTTTTATGGGTAATTTAAAAATACTATAATAATAAAAAGTTATGACATTTATATCATATGATGATTACAGAGAAATATATAGATATATGAAAAAATTGTGGAAATGAATCCTGGATATACCCTAAAAATTCTAAAATGTGGCAATTGATATGTTTCTCTCCCATTCCAATGGATTGTGCATGGTATCCCTCTGATTTGGAAAATATCAGTGGAATAGAAGTCTAGCAGCATTGGCTCTGGAGAGAGCTTGGACTTAGGACCAGGCTATACTACTTACTTGCCCTGTAATCTTCAGCAATATTTTTATCCTAGGTGTTCCCTGATTCTCTCATCAGTAAAAGCATGACATTACTAATGCTTGCCTTATGCACTATGAGTATTAAATGCCTTAATATCTATGACAAAGACTCTCTGACCTCCTTAGCCAGGCTCCTCTGAGTTCTCTTTTTGACTAGGTCTTGCCCTTGGGACCTGCCCTAAGCCCATTTAGTCCAATTTTAGCAAGAATCCTGCTCAGTAAATATAGTGAAAATCCTCACCCTTGATGTGTGATCACTTTCCTTATCCCCCACCTTCAATATCTTATCATCCTGTCCTGCCCTCAGCAAAAATTCTGTCAAGTGAGCTTAGTCAGAATCCCCTTACCCCTGAGATCCCCTTTTAGTACTTTTCCATTTGCTGACTCTTACCCTGCCCCTTGGCTATAAATCTCCACTTGTCCTTATGGTATTTGGGGTTGAGTTCAATCTCTCTCCCCTATTACAAAACCTCATTGCCATAGTCCCACCAAATAAAGTCCGCCTTACCATCTTCAACAAGTGGCAAAGTAGTTTTTCCTTTTATACCTATAAAGTGAGTACAAAAGTACTTCATGTAGTGCTTAAGCAATTTTGGCTATTGTGATCCTTATTACTATTATTATATTTTTATATCATTATTACTATTCCTTAAAATTTTCCATTACTGTCTTGCTTGGGAAATTTACCTTGAGTAGGTGATATCAAAGCAGCCTGCACTTCTATCACTGCATTTATGACAGCTTTATTATTCTAACTTCAATAAGGGCATAGTCCATGTCTGTCTTGTTCATGGTTACATCTCCAATGTGAAGAAAACTGATACATGGGAGACTTGTAACAAGTGTTTGCTGATTAAATAATTAATTAATGTTTAAATCTAACACAAAACCTTTATCCTTCTGTTATCCTTCCCTTAATCCTAGAAGATACTCCTAAGACTCATCATCAAACTCTACTCAGCATTTCTTAACATGATTCTCTTTGTGTAAAATAACAAATTTTAGGGGGAGAGGGTCTGTTTTCAAAACAAATGTTGCTGCTGAATAATTTTTTTCATATCCATGAAGACAAAACCTTATCTAAATTATAAACTTGAGAGCAAAGAACTTGTCTCTTATTTTTTTTTAATATTGATCCATAGTTCCCCTATGAATAGTTTACATACGATAAAATTTTAAGCATGTTAAATACTAAAACAGTGTCTCATAAGAAAAATGTCTTTGAGCTAGAACCCTACTTGCAATTATATCTTCTCATATCTAAATGTATTAATGATGTGAAAAATTGACATGAATGGAACCATTTTTAAGTGGAGCTGGAGGAGCCACTGCAGAGAAACTGCCCCACCTGTCTCTGAGCTAAGCCATAATCTTTGGGTTGGCCAAGATGACAACTGTTTTAAGCAATTTCTTGTTAAGTCAGTAGGAGACAGACATCCTGATCACAAGACTGATGGTTGTGGACTTTGTGAAGTTAGACTCCATAGTCAATCAATGTATAACTCAGGGTAGTTTAGCTTAACACCCATAGAAAAATGGGGGGGGGGTTGTCCTCTTAATTCATGAAATTGCCCCTCATCTTCCTTTTCCTTATTAAAACTCTCTTGCTTTCACTCTACAAGCAGGACATTATTTGAGTTTCTATTTGAATCTGTGCTTCCAGAATTGCGATTCTTTGATACCAACTAAATACTCGTTTGCTTCTCATTATGGCTCTTTATTTTATGGTTAACAATAGAAATGAGATTCATGGCTATAATCTTTTTATTGTGGCTCAATTAAATAAATACAGGAAGTCTTTAATGATAAAACAATGCCTTTGGCTTGATAGAAGCTGTTTGTTCTTATAAAATATTATTGTTTTATAAAAATTTACTTAAAGGGCTACTCAAACTATTCAACTAGCTGTCTTTCCTTTATAGAGACCAGTAGATAAAAGAAATTCACAGAATATCTTTTCAAAAGTTTATTATGAAGCATGTAATTAATTGACAGTGCGTTTGCCTGCTCTTGTTTTATATGTTGAATGTTCATTGCAGTCCAGAGGTTACAATATGTTTTTTTATTTAGATTGTTCCAATTTTAGGCAACTTCCTTCCAAGACATTTTATTTTATTTTATTATTTTTTTCTTCCAAGACATTTTAATCATTTAATGGAACTTCTAACAAGATATCAGATGGAAAAATTTGAAAATATAAATTATTCTTGAAAGAATTGAGTAATATTTGCAGTTTAAACTATGCATTCAGCAGACCTCTTAAAGAAGGACTATTTCAAACCATGCAAATACAGCGACTATAAGCATATATATCAGTATAAAAAATGGACACCAGTAAGGCTGGGGAGGCTGTGTAAATTTTTAACATTTAAACAGGTGGCTAACTTACCAAAACAACTTAAACCTTTATGATATCTTATCATGCTGAGACAGATCCTGGTGTGTTACAATGACATTAACATTAAAATTTAATTTTTCCTGCAGAGTTAATAATTAGCCAGTGTCAGTGAACAAAAATAGTGAGAACCCATCAATTTTTGATTGTCATTTTGAAAGAGGAAGGGAAGATATTCTTCCTGTCATGGGCCAATGAATACTGCCTTGTGATGGTGTTAAAATAGCTCTGAATATGGAGGGAAGTAGCTCTGAATTCTCTTGCTGGTCTTATTTTAGGAATTTAGGAAAGTAAATTATATCTTTCATTTTATAAAGTAAAAAGTTAGGGAATCTGTTTACATCCAGGTGCTGATTTGGTGTCAGCACTTTATTCAAAGAGGAAAGATCAACATTATATTAAACTGACGCTAGAGTAACCTATCAAATTTCTCATTTCATAATATGTATTACTTGATAAATGTATAGAGCACTTAACCTACAGATCTCTAGGATAATTTGAGTTAATTAATACATTAATCCTAGTAACCTATTTGGCTTGTTGGTTGGACAATACCAGATAATACCAAATAATACATCCAGTGAGAATACACAGTCTCTAATAAGAGACATTGAGCTGAGCCTTCATCATTTACTGTTTTTGCCAACACTTATACATATAAAGGCAAATGTGAGAGTGGCCACACACTAAAGTGGCATTTAGAGATCTTTAGAAGCCATGCAGGGCTTGTCTTGTTCCTACTTTCTTCCTACTTCATTTACTCACTTTATTCCAGGGAGTACCCTGTTGCTTCTTGAACTTTTCATTTTCTGGAAACCTTGACCATTTGCTCCATATTTCTACCTTTAATAACTTCCTCTAGCCCTTGATTGATTGATTGATTGATTGATTTTTATTTATTTATTTATTTATTTTTTTGCCTTTGTATTCTCTGTAGGCTGTATTCCTTAGCATAGCAATCCCGGATTTCCTGTTAACTGGCATGTTTGCACATGCCCTTTGGTTTCTGAATTCCTGAAGCTTCTTGCCCTTCCAACCTAAATGACTTAGAATACTCACTGTGTGCATTTTTCTCCCAGTACCCAGTTTTAAAAAGAAAAAGTGTAATGAATAACACAAGTGAATTAATTAGTACCAAACTTTGAATTATAGGTATCTGATACATTGTCAAAATAGTATTTATGGCATTTATTTATAAAGCAGACTTATAAACCATCTTTTTAAATTTTTTTCAGAGACAAATTTGCCACAGAGACATTTCTCTCTCTTGGATGATGTAGTAAGCTGAGTAATAGCCCACCAAAAGATATCCAAGTCCTAATTTTGGAACCTATTAATATGTTACCTTGCATGGCAAACAGGATTTTGCAAATTTTATTAAATTGAGAACTTTACCTAGGGAGATTATCCTGGATATCTAGGTAGACCCACTGTAGTCACATGGATTCTTAGAACCGGGGACCTTTCTTAATTAGAAAAATGGTCTGAAAGATAGAACCCTGCTGATTCTGAAGATGAAGTCACAGAATGTGTGGGCTCTAGAAGCTGGAAAAAAGATAAGGAAATAGATCATTTTAGAGCTTCCTGAAGGAAACCCAACCCTGTCAACATCCCTATTGTAACCCAGGAAGACCTGTATTGAACTTTTGACCCATAGAATTGTAAAATAAAAAGTCTATGTTGTTTAAGCCACTAAATTTGTGGTAATGTGTTATGGTAACAATAGGAAACTAATACAGATGATATAATCAGGTTTAACTTAATAACTAGAAGATCAGCTCCTTTATAATAGTCAAAGATCTGAGATTGATATTTAGTTAAAGCCTCTCTTCTCTTCTTCTCCAGCACTTTCCTGGCAAGAGAGTGTGTGTTTGGCTTCTACTTTATGTCTCTGTCATCTTTCCTGTTTCTGTTCCTCTTCATCCAATTTCTGAAGCTTGCAAAGTTGGAGTAGTGGGAGTCAAAAGAAGAAATTTGGAAACAGATGTCTTCTAGACTGGTAACATCATGGTAATCTATAATCTTTGCCCTTTGAACTTGGAATATGTTTCATTCTTTCTCATTGGACACCTCTTTGCATTGTTGTTAATTGACACCAACAGCCCAATTCACTCCTGCAGTGTCCATTCCTCTAAGTATATAGATTTTCACCAAAATTACTGTTTCTATATTGGCTAGTCATGTGCCATACCTTTTGTAGCCCCAGGCATTTGAAAGTCTACTCTCAGCTCTCACGGGCTGCCTGAGTGCAAGTAACTCTCAAACTGCAGTTAATCTTGTCCTTTAGATTTCTCAGACATTATGTAGACATTGATTTTCTGTTTTCTCATACCTTGTTTCGTATGCAAAACTCTACTAAAGTCTTACAATGTGGACCTTACAATTCTACTCTGCCTTAAAGTGAAAGAAGTATATCCTTTCCTTCTGGGGCTTGGGAATCACAGCAGATAGCTAACAGTTCCTCCCAGGCTCTTGGGTGACTCAGTTGGTTAAGTATCTGACTGGCTCAAGTCATGATTTCAGGGTCCTGGGATGGAGCTCTGCATCAGGCTCCCTGCTCAGTGGGGGGGGTCTGCTTCTCTCTCTCCCTCTGCCTCTCCCTTCATTTTCTCTCTCTCTTTAAATAAATAAAGGAAGAAAGAGGAAGAAAGAAGGAAAGAAAGAAAGAAAGAAAGAAAGAAAGAAAGAAAGAAAGAAAGAAAGAAAGAAAGATCTTAAAAAAAAAATCTTCCTCAAGAATGTTCTTCAAGGGATGCCTGGGCGGCTCATTGGTCGAACATATGCCTTTGATTCAAGTCACGATCCCAGGGTCTGGGTATTGAGTCCCGCATTGGGCTCCCTCTGAGGAGCCTGCTTCTCTCTTTGCCTATGTCTCGGCCTCTCTCTCTGTCTTTCATAAATAAATAAATAAAATCTTTAAAAAAATTAATGTTCTTCAAAGGTAGTCTACCTACCTATCCTTTTGTATCTTTGCCATGAAAGAATGGTCTAATAGCCATTTAATCAATTTTTCAATGTCTACTTTGAACCTTGTCAGTCTCACTTAGTCAAAAAGTGGAAAGGACCTGTTTTAAAAAACCTTGTTTCACTACACTAAATATTGTTGTAGATAGATTGATTTTGATATGAAGTAATCATATTCTTTTATTATTCCTTCCCACACTTTAGCTTATTTGTGATTCAACCACATGTTTACTCACTTCGATTTTCCTCTGTTAGCCAAGCCTCAGCCATGATCAATTGAAGAAACATAAAGGAATATGGAAAATAGAGGAAAATTACTGGAAAAGGTGCTGGGGAGAAAGCCATAGAGAAGAATAAACAATAGGAACAAAGATTAAGAAAAAAGGAACAAAGATAATTTCAGAAATATCATGGTCATAAAATAATATAAATATTACTAACGAGCTGTTTTCCAAACTGCATATGAAGCACTATTTTTTTTTTTCAGTGGATTTCTTTTCAGGTCATTGTAGTGGGTTGATGGTATTCCTCCAATAAGATATATCCACATTCTGATTGCCAGAACTTGTGAATGTTACTTTATTTGGAGAAAAGGTCTTTTGCTATGTAACTAGGTAAAGGAATTTGAGATTCAGAGGTTATCTGGGATTGTCTGAGTGGGCCCTAGCAACACTGATGAGTACATGAGGGATATTTAACAGACTTAAGAGGGGGTGGCAGTGTCATTGCAGAAGCAGAGAGCTGAGTAGTGCAGCTGCAAGGCAAGGGATGTTGGTTGTCAGCAGAGACAAAGGATATATTCTCCCTTAAGACACCTAGAAGGACTGTGGCCAGGGCAAAACCTTGATTTTTAAATTCAGGCATTCAGAACTATGAGAGAATAAATCTCTTGTTTTAAGCCACATGGTTTATGGTAATATATCAGTCTCAGTAAGCTAATACAGTCATTCTGCTACCAAGATCCAAAAAGGATCAACTGATTCATAATCTGGATTTTAATTTTTTTTATTTTTTTAAATATTTTATTTATTTACTTGAGAGAGAAAAGGAGAGAGAGAACAAGGGAGAGCATGAGCTGGGTAAGAGGCATATGCAAGGAAAGGAAGATGGAGAGGGAGAAACAGACTCCCCACTGAGCAGGGAGCCCAATATGGGGCTCAATCCCAGGACCCTGAGATCATGACCTGAGCAAAAGGCAGACACTTAACCAGCTGAGCCACCCAGGCGCCCCTAATCTGGATTTTTAAATGATGAACTATTTAATCTCCCTCAGGGCAGGCCTTATTTTTTCCAATTTTAATGTTTACATTTAATATGCAAAAGTTGCACATATTTAATGTATACATTTTGATGAATTTGGATGTATGCATATACCTGTGACAAAATTAAAAAACAAAAATTTCCAAACAAGAAAAAAAAAAGAAAAAGAAAAGAATTAAGTGGAGAAAGAAAAAAAAAAAAAAAACAACACTCTATTGGTTTCCTATGACTTTCACTCTTTTTTTTTTACTCCAGAGAATTAAAATCTCTCCTCCTAAAGAATTTCTGTGTATTCTCACATATTCAAAATTGCCATCTTCTGATAGTCCTCATTATAGCAATTCCAACAGATATGCAAAATTAAGACAAATTAATATTTCAACATCTTTTAACTAGTCCATTATGTATGCTTCAGTGTTAGAAAAGTATTCAAAGCTCATATTTTTATCTTATCTCAAATTTTATGAAAAAAAAAGCAAAGGAATTATTTGTCACAGCCATCGAACATATAAAACTTTAGTGTATGTAGAAACAGAAGATTTCAAAGTAATTTCTTGAAAACAATTAATTATATAATTTTATGATATATTGCATTTAAATTTTTTGTCGCAACAATATTATCTTGGAACTATTATGTTTAGGTGATTTCCTCACTGGGATCTAATCTTAGAAAACGTTTTATAGAAGGGTATAATAGAAATGTTTTCTAAAGCACACAGACACATACACAAATCTCTATAGTAAGCATATATGATAAAAACTACATTAGGATCCCTTAGATTAAAAAATTATTTGAATGAATCATTACAAGGTAATTTTAAGCAAATACGGTAACACTGACTCCTAGCAATGAAATAGAGTATGATAACCGCAGTCTTCCTGCTTTATTAAGAGCAAACACAGCGGGATCCTTCTCTGAACTGTCACCCCCGATGTGTGACTTTATGCAACTGAAAGAAGCATCTAGATCTGTTGACTGTATGACCCTGGGGGGACTACACTTGAGAAGTCACAAGTAGCAATACCAACCACTGGAATCAAGGCTGCAAAATGCAAATGATAGTGGAAAGGCTACAAATAAGAACAAAGTGCACATCCTAGGTCAGAAAAAGAAAGTGTCAGTTCAAAATGAGTCAGATTGCTTGTATTCCTCTTTGACATATTTAAATCTATGAACATAGCTCCCAGAATGAATTTTTCAGAAGGCAATTCTCATTATCACACTGATGTTTCCAAATATATATTTTAAAATTAGCATATATTTCATATTTTTAGCAAAACATTTTGTGGCTGTGTGCTAGAAAATATAAATATGACAGTTGAAACAAGGCATCAGAGTTGTTACACATGTATTTATTTATTTATTTTAAACTACAGCTCTATATTGCAGAGTTTATACTTGCTTGAAAAATACAAAATATAACATTGATAAAATTGAAGCATGTTGAAGGGTAAGCAGAAGAATGGTCCTTTCAGCAAGAGGGCAATAAATACAGCATCCCATGTCCCTTCCAAATGAAGGACTTTTTAAAAATAAGAGTCCGATTTTCATACATGCATCAGGAAATATTAAAGAAAAAAATTCCAAGTGATTCTACTTGATTTTAGAACCAATGTATTTGTTGAAGAAATTTGTAAATTGTAGCATATTTACTTAGAGAAATCATCATCTCAATGAGTGAATGAAAGTATTTCACATTTATAAAGTATTAATTGATAAAAAGAACTGATTTCTAAACTGTTTTAGTTTTTCCTTTCCAAATAGGTGGAAAACTAGCATAGGTTTCTAACTTTCCTGAAACCGTCAGAATCTGGAAGATGACATATATTGATAACTCTATATCTTTCCCTCTGTCACATGTACACACATCTGCATACACATAGATGTGCACACACATGCCACACACACACATACACACAAACTATGAGAAATCTGCAGGTATTCTTAGAATTGGTTTTATCCCCTTGGTGTGTAGATGTGTAGATGTGTGATACCCAGAGTATATCTGTGTGAGTGTGTGTGCGCGTGTTTTGTGTGTAACCAGAGATATCTGTGAATGAAAGATTGGGCATAAGTTAGGGGGGAATCTTAGTAAAACAGTGAACTAATACACAGTTGTAGGAATGTATCTAGATGGCACTGCTTAAGAAAACAGATATTACTTGCTAAAATTGAAGATACTCATATGATATATATTAGCGGGCTGCCATAAAAGAAGAAAGAATAGTTTTAAGTAAGTAATAATGTTCTAAACAGAGATACAGCGTCATTATTGTTGAGAAATGTAAGTTTAAATACAATGAGCTAACACTCTATATCCATCAGAGAGCAAACATCAAAAAGTGAAATAATTTCCGGTGCTGATGAGAGCACAAGCAATTGCAAGACAGTTTTTTGGAAATACTATTAAAATGAAGTGTTTGTAAATCCAATATACTAGTAATTTTATTGCAAAGTATTTAACCCAGTAAACCTGTGAGACACATTCATAAGGAGTCATATTTAAGGCATTCATCAAAGTATCATGTTGGTAAAGGTAGAGAGACGTATTTGTTCATTCATTGTAGAGAAATGTAAAAGTAAAATGAGTACACATACTTGATGAAAATGTAAGCAATCAGACGTAATGAACTAGATGTACACACATGGAGGTCTTATTAAATGATAAAAAAATAACAGAATGAGACAGTTAGTATACTAGTAGTGTATTTTCAATGTATACACTCTGAAACCAAAATCATATTTTTAAGAATAGATGGAAAGGTGGAAAACCCACTTATGGAAGGTAGTTTGGAAGGGTGTTTTTTATAGACATGTAGATTTTTAATCTGTAAACCAGTTGTGAAAAGTATGTTAGGAGGACTTATATTGAATCCAGTATTGTGGGTGTATTGGTGAATGTAGATTAGGGATAAGGCATAAAAACCAAACCAAACCAAAAATAGTACAAGATAGACTTGGAATTAATGTATATTTAAAAATTTTGTGGACATATTTGGAATCAGACATTATATGATGTGATTTCCAGAGTGTCACTTAGGTTAGAACTCCAGAAAATCTGACATTAATTTCCTAGTACGCTTTCTATGTTGACATCCACATATTTTTCAAATTGAACAAATTCAAATGATTCATTCCTATTACCTTTTACCTCCCATCCCTTTAGACATTTCCCATTTTGGTAGTGATAGCAATTGTCTAAGGCTATAAATTGTTCTAATCTGAATTCTCTACCTCACCCTCAACTTTTTTCAGCTGGATTACTATAGCCATCCACTTGGTCTCCAATGCCTTCCTTTAATCATTCTTTTGTTCTGCCCAGATGGATGACTTTAAAACAGAAATATGACCTGTTATTCTCATTGGAGACTAAGTTCTCCCATCCAAGTACTTACTAACCAGGCCCGAGATTGCCCTGTTGGGAAGTGTTAGAAGGTGGAGGAGGTTTAGTAATCTATCCTCCAAATTGAGAAGGCACCTTAATCCTCAAAAGTGAAGCAAGCCACTCCATATGGTTTACACGGAGTTTTATTCAAGATAATTCACTGACTTGGGCAGCTGATCCAAGGCACTATGCAGCTACTCTGCACCCCCTATCCTCCCCACCCATTTCCACAACTTAATCCCCAGCTGTCATGGAGCTAGGGGCACAGTGGTGAGGTCACAGGATAGTTATCTAAGGGGCACCACCTGTGTTCCAGAGGCATCTCTAGTTATTTAAAGTGGCACCATCTGTGAACCAAATGGGAGCACAAGATGGAGAGTCAAAGAGGAAATCAATGTCGTCAGCGTTCCTGCAGGAAGGTAAGGGTTCTAATCACCCTGGGTGCAGGGGGCTGGGGGTTTCCCCACACCATCAAGAAATTCTCATATACAAGCTGGGTGTCCTACAATTCAACTCAATTCTGACATTGTCTACCTGGAGATAGCATCAGATCCGCAGGTTAAGAACTCAGTCCCCCGAGACTGTCGCTCACTTCAGATGCCAGGTGAAGTTTGAGTTGCTACTGGTATTTCTGACCTACTGGCTATCAGAGGTTCTGACAAACTCTTCCTTGGGTTTAATTAATTTGCTAGAATGGCTCACAGGATTCAAGAAACAAGTTTGTTCACTAGATTACTGGTGTATTACAAAGGCTGTTAATGGATACAGTCAAAGGCCAGGGGAAGAGATACATAGGGTGAGGTCCCCCCCAAAAGGGATTTTTTGTTCTTATGGAGTTTGGGGACCTGCATGGTGGCACATGGAAGCTTTCTGGTTCACCAATCTGTAAACCTTCGAACCTCCTTCTTTTGTGTTTTTAGGGAGGCTTCTTTACATAGGCATTTAATCATTGCTTATAACATTGGCCAGTGGTGATTGATTCAATCTCTATCCCCTCTCCCCTTCCTGGAAATTGCTTGAGGGTTCCAACCCATCCATTCCCTCTGGTAACCAGCCCCCGCACCCCTACCTTCTCTAGGAGATTTCCAAAAGTCATCTCATTGAAATAAACTCAGCTGTGGTTGAAAGGGGTTTGTTATGAATAAAAAGACATCTGTTTCACCTTTATAGCCCTGAAGCTTTTTAGGAACAGAGAATAAGAGAAAAAATATTATAACGAAAGATATTTCCATTGCTCTTACCTTTCAGAATATTCCAAGGGTTTTGGAAGCTGTAAGCCAGGGACTTGGATGAAGTAAAAATATAAAAGAAATATATTTGGGTCACCTGTTATATTTCTTATAAATCAAAATATCTCAGGAGGGCAGAACCGTAAAAACAGAGGGCAGCTTCTGGCCAAGAATCAGGTAGGACGTTAGGCCTTCAGACCAAACACCCAAAAAGAATTGCATCCTGCAACAACCATATAACTAATCTTGAAAGCAGATCTTCAGTAAACATATTGAAAGAAAAATGAAATGAATGAAATAATTCATTATTTGCTCATAGCTTTCACGATTCCTTTAATTGTATTTTCTCTGGAAAATTTTTCCCAAAGGGCATGCATTCCATTGCATAATACAGTAGTGCTCACTTGTAGGAATGACACCTTTTTTATTTTTTTAATTTTATTTATTTATTTGAAAGGGAGAGAGCACTTGCACAAGCAGGGGGAGAGGCAGAGGGATCATGACCTGAACATTCACTTAACTGACTGGGCCCCCTAGGCACCCTCAGAATGACAACTGCTGCAGAGTGCCACCCTCCCTCAACTCTGTCCCTGATGAAATACAAAAGATATGCACAATGCTTTTTGTGTGTTTCTATTAAATGTCCTCTCACAATTGCCTCGGATGATGAAGGGTTTTTGTATACCACTGTAGAGAACGGACAGTAGTTAGTATTTTTAAATATATAAAATATTTCCTTATTGTGGTACAATAAATTTGTAATAATCTTGATTTAGTATCCTCTTTGATCGTAATGACTTAGGATTACTAGGAGACAACTTTGAGATGTATTTTCATTATTATGATTTTACATTCTGTTTTTAATTTCTATCTCAGATCAACTGATGTTTTGTTTCCTCGTTTGAATATCTTTGGGTGGAACTGAGTTTGCTAAAAACAAAAAAAAAATTTGGATAAATTTTGCAGGGGACATTTGTTTTCCCACTGACTGACAATCCAAGTTACAGTTTCTCAAGGCATTTTTCTTAGTTTCAACTCCCCAGCTGCCAATCAGTGACAAAATCAAATAGTTGGACTACTTTGTTAATATTCAGTAAAAATCAGATAGCTTTCATTTATTGAATGTCTATTGCATTCTGAAACTAATATTTTATGATTATTCTATTGTGTGCTACAAAGTAATTTTTAAACATAAAATGATGTTGAGAAATTTAGAAACAAAAAGACTTTTGTAACTAAGAATATTATTCTTACACATTTATACAGTGGAAAATATCCTTAGGTTAAGCTGTAAATATTAGTAAATTTTTAATTGTAAGTTGCTTTATATTATTTATTTCAAAAGCAAAAAAGGTTTATTTGGATGTAACTACAGCAAAACAGAGTTTTTGCTTGCACAGGGCCGAGAAGTCCTGTATTCCCAAATAAATTTCTCCTTACACAAAATTTCTTTGTCATACAACTTTTTCAGAAATCAAGTTTAAAATATTAACTCATTATTTTACATTTTCATTTCCTAAGGGAAAGAACTTATTTTCCTTGTGAAATATTTTTTTGCTTATTAGTATTTGACTTAAATAAAAAATAAAATTTAATATTCATTAATTTTAAAATCTGATTCTAAATTCAGAGCCTTAAGCATCTTGTCTAAATACCATGTAGTGTTTGAACACGTTCAATATCTCCAACAAATATTCACATTTTTATTAAAGACTTCAGGGACTGGTATGCTAGGTAACCCACACTCTGAGGCAGTTCAATCATGTTTGGATAATTCTGTTGGCACGAGATGACTTTTAAAAGTCTTCTGTAGCTTTCCCCCATTAATTCTTATTCTGTCCTATGAATTCTCACGTGGAAACCAAGAAAGTGATTTCGTATGTTAGTTCTTATTATAAATGCTATATTACAAAAGTCCCCAGTTTAACTCTCCCCACTGTTTTGAGCTTTAGCTTTTAGTTTTAATTTTATCGTATATTGTTTTCATTTGTGTTTTTATAGTGTTTTAGAAATGTGTTTACTAGAACAGAATGCAGTTTTCAAAGTCAAGGAAATTTACAATAGTGTGATTATGTATGCCTTAAATCTCCATGAACTACCTGAAATTTCATGCAGGATATTATTTTCATAAATATTTTTTAAGGTTGGAGTACAATAATTTTCATCAGACTCCAGAAACATTAAAAGCCCCTCAATGTCTAATTTATCAGACAATAATCACTACCTTTTAGATGGTCAACTAGGGAAAAAAGAGAGGGAGAGAAGAAAAAAACAAAAACAAAAATGAGCCTGTGTGCTTTCTTGGATTTTACTTTAATAAGAAAATATGAATTTTTTAAGGAAAAGTAGACTAAAATTATATATACATACACGGACAATCCCCATTATTGGCAGATTCTGTATTTGCACATTCACCTGCTGGATAAAATGTGTTTGTAACTCCAAATCAGTACTCATGGTGCTTTGACTGTATGTCATTCATGCACAGGTGCACACCAGTGAAAATTTGTATTACCCAATTGCAAGTTCCTGGCTGAACAAGGTGAGGATCTGCCTTCTTATTTCAGCTCTCAAACTGTAAGCAAGTATCCTTTTCATGGTCTGCATAATGCCATATTTCCACATTGCTGTTTTTTGTTTGTGATTTAACTTTTTCAAATACCCCACAAGCATAGTACTGAAGTGCTATCTGGTGTCCTTAATCAAAAGAAGATTGCTTTGGGATTTATGGAGAAAGTATTTGTAGATTAGCTTTATTCAGGCATTGAATGGTGCTGTTGGCTGTGATTTTAATGTTAAAGGATCAGTGAGATATCATTATATATAATAATTGTCAATGATAATATAAGCTGTCTTTAAACAGAAATATAAAGAAAGGTTATCTATTGATCAGTTATTGGAAATGTGACCAGAAGCTCACAAGAACCTGTATTTTGTCTAGGAGCAATGGTTTACTATTCACTAGTGTATCCAGCAACTTTATAGAATATGACCGCTGACTACCATGAGTAACTAGAATCAACTGTATACACCACCTGTATGTTAAATGATCTTAAAATATTTTTCACAGATCATTTTATCTCCTTTCAGTGATTGCTGTTTTGGAAATAATTATAAAACTTTGACATTATTCTATTAAATTTTAGCTCATTTTTCTGGTCTATCAGAAACTTTTTAGAACAGAGTTATAGGTCTGTGTATGTTTATCCAACTGATTGAAAATTCATCCAAATGTTGTGACCATATTTTCTGGTAATGTCTAAAAATCATTAAGAATATTGTCCATTTGTCTGAAAGACAAACCATTTAATTTAAAAAGATATTTATTGAAATTCCATTTCAAAGTATTTTGTCAATTACCTTTGAAAATAAAAAATAAAGCCAAGAGTTTTAGTTTATCAGAGAATTTGCAGTCAAGTTGAATGAGCTGGGTGGGATGAGATGAATTGTTATTTAATGGAAAAATACTCCACATTTTGTAGTCAGAAAACTGATATTCAGGTGCCAGTTTTATAACATACCAGGTACATGATTTTAGTCAAATCAATTTGCTTACAGGCTTTAAGAACTTAATAATATCTATCTAACACAGCTATAGTCAGGATTTAAATGAACTGACATGGGAAAACAATTTGTTAAGTAGTAGCAAAATTTAGTATGGCTTTAAAAAGGCAAGTTTACAAGGATCTTTCTTAAGCATGAATGTTTTAAGATAAAATAGGTAATTTTGTTTCAATATCAGATGACTTTTGCCTGCTTAGATAATTATGAATGGATAAATCTATGATGTCTTTATTGGTAGAGATAACATAGGAGGTATAACTTTGGTAAAGTAAAATGATCAGCATTATTTTGTGCACAGACAGTTCCATTTTTCTATAAAGGGTAGGAAAGTAATAGAATAGTAAAGTTAGAGCCTTATTTTGAACATTATGGATGTTATATGAGTCTTTGTTAATAATTTTGTAGTCACAAGAGAGAGATTATAGGTTTTTAAGTTGAGTTATATGAAGATAAATCCAAGAAGTGTGTAGGGTGGACTGAAATGGGAAGGTTCTGAAGGAGGAGAGAACAACTGTATATTCTTTCAAGGATGAGGTAGCTTTAGTCTGAATTAAGATGGTGGTAACCTGAACAAAAATGAAATTTAAAAAAGAACAAAGCATTTTTGTTTTAAAAGTTTCTTTATTTGATTTTCAATTTATAGAACTAATGTGTGCGTACTTTAACAATTGAAATACAATACAAAATGGAACTGGAGGGTATTATGCTGAGTGAAGTAAATCAATCGGAGAAGGACAAACATTATATGGTCTCATTCATTTGGGGAATATAAATAATGGTGAAAGGGAATATAAGGGAAGGGAGAAGAAATGTGTGGGAAATATCAGAAAGGGAGACAGAACATAAAGACTCCTAACTCGGGGAAATGAACTAGGGGTGATGGAAGGGGAGGAGGGCGGGGGTGGGGGTGAATGGGTGATGGGCACTGAGGGGGGCACTTGAGGGGATGAGCACTGGGTGTTATTCTGTATGTTGGTAAATTGAACACCAATAAAAATAAATTTATTATAAAAAACAAAATGTAGAAATACAAAGCTTATCATCTTGCTTGCTCTTTTTTTCCAAAATGCACACACATATATACACAAAGCTTTCTCATGGCCTTGAGCTAAATGATTTTTACCCCCCCGGTGTGTATCTTTACACTGTGTTATCTCCACTTGAGTAAAAATATGCAAGTATCTGTGTCTATATGTTGAGAATTATTTGCTTTTTTCCAAATGATAATCATACTTTATGCATTGGTGTTTTAGATGGCTTTTTAAAACTTGGCAATTGATTTGATGATTTAAGAGAGGAAAAGAAATCCAGAATAAAAGAAATTTCCAGCACAGCAAACTGAACAATAGATCCTTAGAAGGAATAGGAAAAATGGGAGAAAGAAATATTTTTTGGTAGAAAGAGGTAAACAACTAAAGTATAATTTTAATACTTTATACTGAAATAGATTATTCAGTTAATCCAATGGACAAATTAAGAATAGTGTCTTTATATTTGCATCTTCATAAAACACAGTCCAAAAAGGTTCTAGTCCCTCTTCTTTCCCATCAACCTTATTTACTTACTTCATTTATTCAGTGTTTATGTAGCACTTGTTATATGAAATAGGTTTGTTTTCTTTGCCATAATAGTGCTTGCATTGTCCTGGTGAGACACAGAAAATGTACAAATAAACAACAGGCAAACAAAACATAAATAGAAAAATGGTTTGCAAAGATCTGGGGACTGAGGTCATGCTCTGAGTTGAAGGCTGACAGTCAACTGCTGAGACACCCAGGCATCCCTTATTTCTGATTCTATAGTGACAATCGCAAAATAGGTGCTTATTAAATTGGCGTTTGATTAGTCAAATATTCTGTAAAAAAATCAGTGGTATGTTTTAGAAAATGTGAGAATGACAAGAGGAAAGAAAAAAAATATGGAGTAGTAAAAGAGCTAGCATTAGATCTGAGCTGAAGTTTACCCAGAAAAATCTGTCATTCATGTGTGAGCCGATAGCAGTGAACATTATCATTTTTATTTGTGGAAACATCATATATTCTCTTGAATATTTTATCTTACAGTTATTTCTGTATCTTATAATCCATAAAATGTTTTATATATTCCTCCTCTTATTTTATACTGAAATGGTAAAATGAAGGGTTACAGGGGTAAACTCCTAGAGAACATCAAGAACATCAGTCTGTATTATGAGCCTTCATTCCCCATAATTAAAAAAAAATGGTTTAACTAATAAAACTCAGCAGCTACATAACAGATGTCTCATATGTTCTGTGAATAAATAAATGGGTGAATTAGTGAATTAAAATTGCAGGATGCTAATTCATGGCCAGTATCATAAGAGGGAAAGAAGAGCCCAACCCTGAGGAGGGCAAGGCATCTTAGCATAATAGTTTTGTTTTTCTTTCCAGACAAATTTAATAAGAATTGTATTCTGTAAAAAAAAAAAAAAGTGATTGAGAACATCTGTATCCAAGGTTATGTTGCCTGTTAAGAACTACGTAATGATTATGGCTATGACTTAAGACATTTTGACTAATTTGAAATCAAACTTTTTTCTGGTCTAAATTACATTATAGCTATCTTCAATTCAAATTTCTGTTGGATATTGACAAGGTTTATTCAAAAGCTGACTTTTTTACCTAAAATGGAGAAGACTGACTTTTTCTGTACTTTTTAAAATTCAATTTGCCAACATATAGTATAACACCCAAGTGTCCTCCTCAGACTGACTTTTAACTTGTTATATTTGTAATTATATAGTCATTCAGCTACTAATTGGAGGATTATGTGAAGCTAATAAAACACTAATTTCTGGGAATATATGAAAATGAGGAGTAACTAAGAACGGTAAGAGAACTATAGAAATTGTGACTTTCAGTTTATTTCCAAGAATCTGTTGTCCACAGGTGGTAAACTCTCTATTTGTTAAAAATATTTAGAGATAATTTTTGCTGGACTTGAGGTGTCAAGGTTAATTGGAGTATTTGGTGAGCTTATAATGAATGTTGATTATAAAATTTTGAGGACTGCTATAGACTTATATGGTATTCTTTTGGCTACTAGGAATTATTACATTTCAGTGGTATTATTTGAAAAAAAAAAGAAGGGGGAAGAGAGCAACTTACATATTTTTAACATTATCATCAGAATTGTTCTAAACTATATAGCACATATGTCACAGAATCATGAAGAAGGGAACTAACATTTCTGATGGGAAATGAATCATATCACATAATATCTTTATTTCAAATACTTGTAATTAGGATAATAGTAGAAGGAAGTAGATATGACAGATACTCCTAAAAGCTTTGCTTTAAAATTTATGAATCTCATTTGGATGCAGATATCTAGTCAATCATGCATCTCTGGGGTTTCTCAGCTCTTGCTAACAGAGAGGTAAGACAATTATAATTATGTGTCACATTCTATACATTCATCACAATACAAAAGTTACATATGCCATAGTGAAGGTTAATATTTCCAAATATTGTTCAAGGCATAAAATATTTAAGATTAAGATATAGTGGTTTATGAATATATACCTCAGTTTTTGCCACAAGAGCATATATTTACAATGTGATAATTATTAAAACAGGTACAATAGGAAGACTGAGAAGAAAGTAAACTAGAAAAATTGTTGACAGTTGTGTCCATACAAAACTAGCATGAAAATTTTTATAGAAGCATCATTCACAATAGCCCAAAGGTGGAAATAACCCAAATGTCCATCAATTAATATATGGCTAAAAATATTATATATGCATGCAATAGAATATTTTTTCAACTACAGAAAGGAATAAAGTACTTGATACATGGTGCAACATGGATGAGCCTTGAAAACATTGTCTTAAGTGCAAGATATCCCTCACAAAATACCACATATTCTGTTATTCTACTCAAATGAAATATCCAGAATAGGAAATCAATAGAGGAAGTTGACTTAGTGGTTGCTTATGGCAGGAGAGATGGGATGAGAGAAGGGTGGATGATAGCTTAAGACCACAGAGTTTCTTTTTGAGGTGATCAGAATGTTCTCAAATTGTGGTTATGGTTGCATGTAACTGTGAAATACTGATAACCATTAATTGCATGCTTTCAATTAGTGAATTTTATGGAATATGAATTATATCTAAATAAAACTGCTAAAAGGAAAAGTAGTATGGACAGTACCCCTATGTCCCACAGTGAGTTTTCCTTTTATTAACATTTTACATGTGTATTGGACATTAGTCAAAATTAATGAACATATATGGATATGCTATTATTACTAGTGTCCATATTTATTCCAATTTTCTTGATTTTTTTTTTAATATCCTTTTTCAATTCCAGGATCCCAACCATGATTCCACATTCCATTTAGTAGTCCTACCTTTTTAGATTCTTGATGGTTTTGATGATTTTTTAGACTTTTCTTATTTTGATGACCTTGAATTCTGGTCAAATATTTTATAAGTTGTCACTCAGAAATTGTTTGATGCTTTTCTCACTGAGGTAATGTGTTTTGTGAGGAGGCTCATAAAACTAGAATGCCATTCTCCTTACATTAGTCAAGAGTATATACTATCAAGATGACTTATCACTGTCAATGTTAATAATCACCCGGCTTGAGGTAATGTTTGTCAGTTTTCTCCACCATAAAGTTACTATTTTTTCACCCCTTTCTTTTTTTACTTTTGAGAGGAAATAACTATGTATTACCCACACTTAATGAAAAGATGTTATAAGCCGCCTTGTTAAGGGAAAGTATCTACATATATTATTTGGGATTATTTTGCATGGGAGATTTATTTATTGAATCTATTTATAGTAGAATGGGTTCATGGATGTTTATGATTCTATGCTACTGTCTTTTTTTTAAGATTTTATTTTATTTATTCATGAGAGGCAGAGAGAGACAGGAGCAGAGACAGAAGCAGGCTCCATGCAGGGAGCCTGACGTGGGACTCGATCCTGGGTCTCCAGGATCAGGCCTGGGCTGAAAGTGGCACTAAACTGCTGGGCCACCAGGGCTGCCGCATCCTACTGTCTTTATTTTGTTGCTGAATTATTGCAAATTTTTCAGTGAGAGCTCTTTTAGCTTTTCCACAGACCCTTTTATATACCCTCATCTTTGGAGGTTTTGTTTTTATACCTCCCCTCTCCCCCAGAATTTTCATCCCTTCAGGCAATACAAGATGCTCTGTGTTCATTTTGTGTATTTCCAGTTCCAGACCTAGAATCAGTCATTTCTTCAATGATCCCTGGTTTATTTTATTGAAAAATCCTATTAGAAACCAAGATCTGGGTACTTAGCTATGCTTGTTGCTCTGGGATGTTTTTGCACTGAGGTTCTTTTAGCTGACAGCAGAAACATGAGTGTGGCACATATTTATAAATATTTCTATGTATAATCATCTTATATTAAATGAAGTTTGACGTAATACTGATATCCAACTCTAATCCATTACCACACAGATCATTCTATTTCTGTCCTCTTGTTTACCTGTAACTGCTCACTCCAACCATGAGGAACCTGGACTTAACATTCTGCTTTCCATTTCCTTCATGGAAATATGTGTTCAGTTGCAGTATACTTGTAAAATGGTTTCAGAATTGTTTGTTATTTTATTGTTTCCAGCCATATTGAGATATAATTGAAATATAACATTTTATAACTTTAAGTTATAAACATTGTGATTTTTTATACGTATATATTGCAAAAATTATGAAGATCAGTTAACGCAATCACTACCTCACATAGTTACAGTTTTTTCTGTGTAGTGAGAACTTTAAAAAACTGTCAATTATACCCCCTGCCATACCACTGTTAAAAGCTACTCTATCAGCTGGAGTATAGTACTTCTGTTCAGCTTCTTTTGCCTTTAGTCTTATAGAATCTACTTATTTTCAAAGTAACTTAGGTTAACTCCTTATTCCCTACTCCTTTTAGTGAGGTTTTTATACATTTATAATACACTTATATCATTAGTCACAGTCTGTATTCCTCCTAGAGCATCCCTGATCTCCTAAATGCTTGCTTTTTATTTATTTTTAAGACTTATTTATTCATTTTAGAGAATGAGGAAAAGAGTGAATGCAAGTAGGGGAAGCAGCAGAGGGAGAAGGAGAGAGAGAATATTAAGCAGACTCCTCACTGAGTGCTGAGCCCAGATGCTCTAGATCTCACAACCCCAAGATCATTGACCTGAGACAAAATCAAGAATTGGTTGCTCAACTGACTAAGCCACCCAAATGTTCCTAAATACTTCCTTTTATATAATAAAAATTATATACATCCATATAGTAGAAAATATATGTATAATATATAAAATATATGTAAAGTAGATATAATATATATTACATATTTAAAATACATATATCTATGCATATATTATATACTTATATATACATATATATTTATACCTATTTTTTTTACTTTTTGTGTTCTAAAATTCCATGACTTCTGACTAATGCTTAATATGGTATCATACAGGTTAGTTTTTCACTGCCCTAAAATAGTTTTTATGTTTCATTGTTGCCTTCCCCAGCTCCCTGGCAATCACTTCTCTGTTTATTATCTCTGCAGTTTTGCCTTTCTCAGAATGAAATATAATTGGAATCATGCATTATATTGCTTTATGAGATTAGCATCTTTCAATTAAATATAAGAAAATAAAATATATCCATGTACTGTCATGGTTTGATAGCTCATTTTATCACAAGATAATATTCCATTGTTTACATAAACTGCAGTTTATTTCTCTATGAAAGAACATAATCGTTGCTTCCATTTTTTGGTGATTATGAATAAAGCTGCTCTACACATTCACGTGTGGATTTTGTGTGTGTGTGTGGGGGGGCATAAGTCTTCAAATTAGTGTGTAAATTCCTAGCAGTGCAAGAATTTAAGTAGATGTAGGGACACCTGGGTGGCTCAGCGGTTGAGTGTGCCTTTGGCTCAGGGCCTGATCCCAGAGTTCTAGGATAGAAGCCCACATTGGGCCCCCTTTGAGGACCCCGATTCTCCCTCTGCCTATGTCTCTGCTTCTCTCTGTCTGTGTCTCATGAATAAATAAAATCTTTAAAAAAAAGAATTTAAGTAGATGTAAGTAGATGTTTAATTTTGTAAAAAACTGCCAAACTGCTATCCAAAGTGGCTATATCAATTTTTATTCCCACCATCAACTGATGAGAGTTCCTGTTGCTCCATATCATTAGTATATATTGTCAATTTTGTTTCTTATTTAACTTGTAGCCATTGTAAAGTATGTATTGAAAAAAATTATAGTTTTAATTTGCAATTTTCTAAGGACATATTATGTTAGGCATCTTTGCATATGCTTATTTACCTTCTGTGTCTTTTTTAGTGTGTTGTCTATTTAGATACTTGTGCATTTTAATTGGATTTTTTCTAAATATTTAAGATTTTCTGGTGGTATATTTTATTTTTTTTTCAATTTTTTAAATTAATTTTTATTGGTGTTCAATTTACCAACATACAGAAAAACACCCATTGCTCATCCCGTCAAGTGTCCGCCTCAGTGCCCGTCACCCATTCCCCTCCAACACCCGCCCTCCTCCCCTTCCACCACCCCTAGTTCGTGGTATATTTTAGATACAGTCCTTCATCAGATATGTATTTTGATAATATTTTCTCCCAGTCTTTATCTTTTTATTCTATTAATAATAGCTTTCATAAAGAACAAAATTTTAATTTTAATAAAGGCTAATTTTTTTCATCCATGGATATTTCTTTTGGTATTATATTTTAAAACTTAGCATCAAATCCAAGATAATGTAGATTTTCTCCTAAGTTATCTCCTAGAAGTTCAATAATTTTGTGTTTTTCATTTTAGTCAGTGATCCATTCTGAGTCATTTAAATGTAATATATAAAATCTAGGTTAATATTTTTGCATGTAGATGACCAATTCATACAGAGCCATGGGTTGGAAAGATTATTTTTTATTGATATGCCTTTGATCTTTGTTATATGTTTGCTGACTATGTTTGTTGGGGTCTATTTCTGGGATCTA
Source organism: Vulpes lagopus (assembly GCF_018345385.1). Taxonomy (NCBI): domain Eukaryota; kingdom Metazoa; phylum Chordata; class Mammalia; order Carnivora; family Canidae; genus Vulpes; species Vulpes lagopus. Next base: position 48,148,994 of record NC_054839.1, read on the forward strand.
TGATATGCTCCATTAACCTCTGTTTTTTCATCAGTAATACACTCATTTGGTTAGCAAAGTCTTCTAGAAAGGTTAAACTCAGAAAGTATGAGTCCTGTAACTGTTCTTTTTCAATACTGTGTTGATTCTGTCAATGCTATTGGTTTTCTGTATAAATTTCAAATCAGTTTGTTGAAATCTAATAGTTTGCTAGAGTTTTGATTAAGATCACACTTAATCCTTGGATCAAGTTGGAAAGAATTGACATCTTAACACTATTAAGTCTTTCAATGAGTGATTGAAGAATCTCTACATTTTTTTTATTTTTTATTTTTTAAATATTTTATTTATTTATTCATGAGAGACACAGAGTGAGAGAGAGAGATGCAGAGACACAGACAGAGAGAGAAGCAGGCTCCATGCAGGGAGCTCGACGTGGGACTGGATCCCGGTCTCCAGGATCACAATCTGGGCTGATGGTGGCGCTAAACCACTGAGCCACCTGGGCTGCCCTATACATTTTTTTAAATATAAGAAATGTATTATCATTTTGTAATTTTACATGAACAGATTTTTAATATATTTTGTTAGATTTATTCTTTTTTTTTTCAAATTCAATTTCCCAACATATAACACCCAGTGCTCATCTCAAGTGCCCTCCTCAGTGCTCATTACCCAACTACCCCATCCCACCACCCACCTCCCCTTCAGAAACCCTTTGTTTCCCAGAGTTAGGAATCTCTCATGGTTCTCTCTCTCTTTAGTTTTTCCCACTCGGTTCCCCTCCTTTCCCTTATGATCTTTTTCATGATTGCTTATATTCCATGTATGAGTGAAACTGTATGATGATTGTTGTTCTCTAATTGACTTACTTCACTCAGCATAAAACCCTCCAGTTCCAACCACATCGAAGCAAATGGTGGGTATTTATTTTTGTGATGGCTGAGTAATATTCTATTGTATATGAATACCGTATCTTCTTTATCCATTCGTTTGTCAAAGGATATCATGGTTCTTTCCACAGTTCGGCTATTGTGGACACTGCTGCTATAAAAATTGGGTCCAGGTGTCCCAGCATTTCACTACATCAGTATCTTTGGGGTAAATACCCAGCAGTGCAACTGCTGGGCCCTAGGGTAGCTCTACTTTTAGCTTCTTGAGGACCCTCCACACTGTTTTCCAAAGTGGCTGTACCACTTCACCTTTCCATCAACAGTGAGAGAGGGTTCCCCTTTCTCCACATCCTCTCCATCATTTGTTGTTTCTTGTCTTGTTAGTTTTAGCCATTCTCACTGGTATGAGGTGGTATCTCATTGTGGTTTTGATTTGTATTTCCCTGATGACAAGTGATCTGGAACATTTTTTCATGTGCTTGTTGGCCATGTGTATGTCTTCTTCTTCTTCTTCTTCTTTTTTTTTTTTTTCCATGTGTATGTCTTCTTTGGTGAAATTTCTGTTTATGTCTTCTGCCCATTTCATGACTGGATTGTTTGTTTCTTGGATGTTGAGTTTGATAAGTTCTTTATAGATCTTGGATACTAGCCCTTTATCTGATAGGTCATTTGCAAATATCTTCTCTCATTTTGTAGGTTGTCTTTTAATTTTGTCAGTTGTTTCTTTTGATGTGAAGATTTTTATCTTGATGAAGTCCCAATAGTTCATTTTTGCTTTTGTTTCCCTTGCCTTCCTAGATGTGTCTTACAAGAAGTTGCTGTGGCAAAGTTCAAAAAGGTTGTTGCCTCTGTTCTCCTCTAGGATTTTGATGGATTCTTGTCTCACATTTAGATCTTTCATCCATTTTATCTTTGTATATGGTGTAAGAATGGTCTAGCTTCATTCTTCTGTACGTGGCTGTCCAATTTTTCCAACACCATTTATTGAAAAGACTGTCCTTCTTCTAGTGGATATTCTTTCCTGCTTTGTTGAATATTAGTTGATCAGAGAGTTGAGGGTCCATTTCTTGGTTCTATATTCTGTTCCATTGATCTATGTTTCTGTTCTTGTGCCAGTACCATGCTGTCTTGATGACCACAGCTCTGTAATACAGCTCGAAGTCAGGGATTGTGATGCCCCCAGCTTGGTTTTCTTTTTCAATACTCCTCTGGCCATTTAGGGTCTTTTCTGGTTCCATACAAGCCATAAGATTATTTGTTCCAACTCTGTGAAGAAAGTCCTTGGTATTTTGATAGGGATTGCATTGAATGTGTAAATTGCCCTGGGTAGCATAGACATTTTCACAATATTAATTCTTTCAATCTATAAACATGGAGTGTGTTTCCATCTCTTTGTGTCTTCCTCAATTTCTTTCAGAAGCATTCTGTAATTTTTAGGGTACCCTTTGCCCCTTTGGTTAGGTTTATTCCTAGGTATCTTATGGTTTGAGGTTCAAGTTTAATTGGGATTGATTCCTTAATTTCTCTTTCTGCAGGCACATTGTTAGTGTACAGAAATGACACTGATTTCTGTGCATTGATTGTGAATTCTGCCACACTGCTAAATTGCTGTATGAGTTCTAGCAATCCTGGGGTGGAGTCTTTTGGGTTTTCTATATACAGTATTATGTCATTTGTGAAGAGGGAGGGTTTGACTTCTTCTTTGCCAATTTGAATGACCTTTCTTTTTGTTGCCTGATTGCTGAGGCTAGGACTTCTAGTACTATGTTGAATGGCAGTGGTGAGAGTGAACATCCCTATTGTGTTCCTGATCTTAGGGGAAAGGCTCCCAGATTTTCCCCATTGAGAACGATATTTACAGTAGGCTTTTCATAAATGTCTCGGCCTCTCTGTCTCTTGTGAATAAATAAATAAAATATTTTAAAATAAAAAATAAAATAATGTGTATTTCTTTGGTATTGGTTGTGATCTTTCCTCATTTATTCATGATTTTGTTAATTTGAGTCTTTTTTTTCTCTTTTTATTAAGTCCAGTTGGGGGTTTATCTATATATTAATTCTTTCAAAGAACCAACTCCTGGTTTTGTTGATCTGTTCTACAGTTTTTCTGCTCTGTATTTCATTGAATTCTGTTCTAATCTTTATTATTTCTCTTCTGCTTGGTTTAGGCTTTATTTGCTATTCTTTCTCCAATTTCTTTAGGTGTGAGGTTAGTTTGTATATTTGAGTTTTTTCCAGTTTTTTTGAGGGATGCTTGTATTGCAATGTATTTCCCTCTTAGGACCGCTTTTGCTATATCCAAAAAATTTTGAACTGTTGTATTTTCATTTTCATTAGTTTCCATGAATCTTTTTAATTCTTCTCTAATTTCCTGGTTGACCCATTCATCTTTTAGCAGCATGCTCTTTAACCTTCATGTGTTTGCATTTCTTCCAGATTTCTTCTTGTGGTTGAGTTGTAGCTTCAAAGCATTGTGGTCTGAAACTATACAGAGGATAATCCCAATATTTTGGTATCAGTTGAGACCTGATATGTGACCCAGTATGTGGTCTATTCTGGAGAAAGTTCTATGTGCACTTGAGAAGAATATATATTCAGTTGCATTAGGATGGAATGTTCTGTACATATCTGTGAAATATAATTGATTCAATGTGTCATTCAAGGCCCTTGTTTCTTTGGTGATGTTCTGTTTAGAAGATCTGTCTTGCTAAGAGTGCCATGTTGAAGTCTCCTACTATTAGTGTATTATCTAAGTATCTCTTTACTTTGGTTAATAATTAATATACATGGCGGCTCCCACATTAGGGTCATAAATATTCATGATTGTTAGGTCTGCTTGTTGGATAGATGCTCTAAGTAAGATATAGTGTCCCTGTTCATCTTTTATTATGGTCTTTGATATAAACTCTAACTTATCTGATACGAGGATTGTTACCCAGCTTTCTTTTGAGGACCGTTTGAATGGTAAATGGTTCTGCACCCCTTCTTTTTCAGGCTAGAAGTGTCCATAGGCCTAAAATGAGTCCCTTGTAGGCAGCATATAGATGGGTCTTGCTTTTTTATCCAGTCCAGTACCCTGCGTCTTTTGACGAGACCATTTACTCCATTCATGTACAGAGTAACTTTTGAAAGATATGAATGTAGTGTCACATTCAGTGACGCTACTCAGTCCCTGAATTACCTATTCAGTCCCTGCTTTGTTGATTGTTTCTTTGGGCTTCCTCTTTCTTTTACAGGGTCCCCCTTAATATTTCTTGCAGAGCTAGTTTGGTGGTGACCTATCCTTTCAGTTTCTGTCTATACTGGAAGCCCTTTATCTCTCCTTCTATTCTGAATGAGAGCCTTGCTGGATGAAGCATTCTTGGCCACATGTTTTTCTAATTTAGTACCCTGTATATATCCTGCCAGCCCATTCTGGCCTGTCAGGTCTCTGTGGAGAGGTCTGCTGTTAATCTAATATTTCTCCCCATATAAGAATCTCTTATCTTGAGCTGCTTTAAGACTTTTCTCTTTATCCTTGAAATTTGCAAGTTTCACTATTAAATATTGAGGTGCTTAACAGTTTTTATTGATTTTGTTTTTTTTGTTTGTTTGTTTGTTTTTGGTTTTCTATATCCTGGATCAAATGCCTGTTTCCTTTCCCAGATTTGGGAAGTTCTCAGCTAAGATTTGTTCAAATATACTTGTGGTTCTCTCTCTCTTTCTCTTTCTCTCTCTCAGCCTCTTCTGGAATCCCAATTAGACATATATTCTTCCTTCCCAAGCTATGATTTATTTCCCTAAGCCTTTACTCATGGGTTCTTAATTGTTTTTCTCTTTTTTCCTCAGCTTCCTTCCTTTCCATCACCTTGTCTTCTATGTCACTCACTCTCTTCCACCTCAGTAACTCTAGCAGTTAGAGGATCCAGTTTGGATTCCATCTCAGTTAAGCTACTTTTAATTTCGGCCTGATGAGATCTCAATTCTGCAGTAACAGTGTCTCTAGAGTCCTCAGTTTTTCTTTTTTTCTTTTTTCCCCCCCAGAAACACCAATAACTATAATTGTACTTCTGAATTCTGAATTGATTTTAACATCATATTTAAATCCATGTTCAGTAACTCTGTGGCAGAGAGTATTAATTCTGGTTCTTTGTGTATGTGTGTGGTGAATTCTTCTTTCTAGTCATTTTGTTGAGTGCAGAGTGGCTGTATGAGTGAGCTGAGTCAAAAATATCAACCACGACCTAAATAAAATACACCTTTGCTAGAAGCAAAAACTTTTCTCTCTGTATCATTCCAGTTGTTCTCTCTTTACATTTCAGGCCAAATTCATAGGTGTCCAGGATGTTTTGAAAGTTATCTAGGTAAGTTTGTGGGACCAGATGAGTTGAGGACCCCTACTCTTCCACCATCTTCAAATCTAAACCTGTTAGATTTATTCTTAAGTATCATTTTTTGATGCAACTCTAAATAGTATTTTTATTTTATTTAAAGATTGTTTATTTTTATTTATTTATCTGAGAGAGACAGTAAGTGAGCCTGAGCTGGTGGGGGAGGGGGATGGGGATTGTCAAAGGGAAAGAGAGAAGTAGATTCCGTACTGAACAGGGATCCTGACATGGGGCTCTATCCCAGAAACCTGAGATCATAATCTGAGCCAAAGCAGACACAACTGACTGAGCCACCCAGGTGCCCTCATGAATGGCTTTATTTATTTATTTATTTATTTAGGCATTTTTAAAAACAAATTCCATCTGTTTATTACTACTATGTAGGAAAACATTTGACATCTGTATATTATCAATGCTGTAAACTTGTACAACTCATTTATGTGTTCTAGGGGGGGTACCTTTGTTGATTCAGTCATTCTTTCTTTTGGTTATTCTATTTTATGTAGAAAATTATTTCATCTGCAAATAACTCTTTCTATTTATATTTTATTTCCTTCTCTTACTGCATAGGAGTGGTGAGGGAGGACTTTTTTGTCTTTTCAATTTTAGGAAAGCTGTGATCTGTTTTGTTCCATTAAGTATGCTAGCTGTAGGTTTTTTTGTAGATGTTCTTTATAAAATTGAGGCAAGTCCTCTTTTGTTACATCCTCTTAATGTTAAGCCTTTTTAAAAAATAAATGGTTATTGTATTTTGTCAAATGCCTTTCTTGCATCAGTTGGTATGACCAAATGCTTCAGCCTTTTAGTCTTTAGTTTGTTGATATGGTGCATTACAATGATTGTTCTTCAAATACTGAACCAGCCTTTCATATCTGGAATAGAATCCCAGAATTCTACAATACTGGAATAAATCTAACTTGGCCAAAGTTGATAATTCTTTTTATACATTGTTGTTTTCAATTTTAAATATTTTGTTAAGGATGTTTTTGAAAAATATTGGTGGGCAGTTTTCTGATGAAGTTTTATATCACTTTATTATTAAAGCAATGTGTGGAATAAGTTAGGAAATATCCCCCCTGCTTTTATATACTGGAAAACATTGTGAAGAATTAGAATTATTTCTTTCCAAAATGACTGGAGAATTTACCATTGAAATCATAATGGACTGGTCTTTCATTTTTGAAATATTATTAACTATTAATTCAACTTATCTGATGTCTTATTATTCAGGTCATCTTTTTCTTCAAATAAATTTGGTAGTTTTGCCTTTTTTTAAGGTTGATTTATTTAGAGAGAGAGAGCATGAGCAGGAGGGAGAGAGAGGGAGAATCTCAGGCAGACTCCACATTGAGTTCAGAGCTCAACACAAGGCTCAATCTCAGAACCCTGAGAGTCGAAGCTCAACCAACTGTGCCATGCAGGTCCCCCAGTAGTTTTGTCTTTGAAATTCCTTTCCCTTTTCATCTAACCAAATTGATAGGTATCAAGTTGTCTGTAGCATCCTTTATTATCTTTTGAATATCTGTAAAATAAGTAACATCTCTTACATTTCTGAAATTTATAATTTGTTTCTTCTCTTGTTATCCTACCTATAAATGCATTCATTGGGAAAGAAACTGCTTTTGGTTTGATCTTTTTTTTTTTTCCATTATTTTCTTATTTTCAATTTCTTGATTTCTGATAATGTTTATGGTCTCTTTCCTTCTGTATGCTCAACCTTAATGTGCTCTTCTTTCTCTAGTTTCCTAAAGTGATAGCTAGGTTATTGTATTTTAAATCTTTCTTCTTTCTTGCTATATATAATGTATCCTGCAGATGTCCCTCTACATACTGCTTCCACTGCATCCTACACATTTTGATAAGTTGCGTTTTCACTTTCATTTAGTTCATAATACTTTGACATTTTTTTCAAGAATATAGTTGTGGCCTTTGTATTATTTAGAAAGGCATTGTTTAGTTTCCAAATATTGGGGAATTTTCTAGCTTTTTCTTTAATAAATTTTTATTTAGATTCTAGTTAGTTAACATACAGTGTAACATTAGTTTCAGGTCTATGGTGTAGTGATTCAACGCATCCATATGTCACCCAGTACTGCTGTGTTTCTGTTAGATTAATTTAATTATATTGTGGTCTGAGAACAAACTTTATGTGATTTCTACTTTATTAAATTGTTAAGGTTTATTTTATGACCTAGAATGGGGTTGATCTTGGTGAATGTTCCATGAGAAGAACGTGTATTCCTTTGAAGTTGGGTGAAGTTTTCTTTGAATATCAATTTGATCAAGTTGATTGATAGTCTGATTCAGGTCAACTATATCCTTTTTGATTACCTGCCTATTTGACCTATCAATTATTAACATGGAAGCCTTTGGTTGTAATAGTGGGTTTATCTACTTTTCTGTTCAGTTTTATTAGTTTTATTTTAGGGAGAACACAAGCCAAGTACAAGTGAAGGGAGGGGAAGAGGGCTAAAATCCCAAGCAGATTCCCTGCTGAGCACAGAGCCTGATGTTCTGCTTATGCTACTTTATCTCATGATCCATCATATCATGACCTGAGCTGAAATTACCAGACACTTGACTGACTGAACTCCCCAGGCACCCCTACCACATATATTTCTACATTCTATTGTTAGATGCATACACATTTAGGATTGCTATACATTGTTGCAGGTTGATCTCTTAATTCTCTTTATCTGTGAAAATTCTTATTGATCTCAAGTCTTCTTTGTTTGAATATAGCACTCCTCCAGCTCTGTTTTTATTAGTGCTAGTATGGTATATCTTAATTCATCCCTTCATTTTTTTTTTTAAGATTTAGTTTATTTATTCATGAGAGAGAGAGAGAGAGAGAGAGAGAGAGAGAGAGAGGCAGAGACACAGGCAGAGGGGGAAGCAGGTCCATGCAGGGAGCCCAACATGGGACTCGATTCTGGGTCTCCAGGATCACACCTTGGGCTGAAGATGGTGCTAAAGTCACTTGGGCTGCCCCATCCCTTCATCTTTAAGCTATTAGTTTTTCTATTCAAAGTGTGTTTCTTGGGGGAGGAGGCAAGATGGCGGAAGACTAGGGTCCCCAAGTAACCTGTCCCCACCAACTTACCTAGAAAACTTTCAAATTATCCTGAAAACCTACAAATTCGGCCTGAGATTTAAAGAGAGAACAGGGGAATGCTACATTGAGAAGAGTTTGCGCGTCTATCAAGGTAGGAAGATGGGAAAAAATAAAGAAATAAAAAAACAACCAAGGGAGTGGGCCCCCTGAGGAACCAGGCTAAGGGGGGCGGGGCAAGAGCCCCCAGGACAGGGAAGCCCCACCCGGAGGAGCAGAGCTTCACCAACTGTCCCGGATGGAAAGGTGTTTGCAGGGAGCTCGGGCAGGATCCCAGGAGGGCGGGGATGCCCTCAGGCTCCCGGAGCACTAACAGGACCTGCGCCCCGGGGAGAGCCCCACACCCCGCGGCCCAGCTCCCTAAAAGGCTGCAGCGTGCAGGGCTGGACCCGGGAGCAGCTCGGAGGGGCTCAGGCAGCAGCTCCATGGAGGGGGCTGCACGGCGGGGAGCACGATTCCAGCAATGCAGGCCCCGGAGCCCAGGGCACAGAGGACACATAACAGGATCCTGTGCTCCCTGCAGGACAGGTGGAGGAGGGGAGGGCCCAGGACAGTAGGGACAGTGCTGCAGCTGGGCGGCCCGAGCTGTGCAGGCCAGCGCCCCGCCCCCCGAGCATCCAGGCCCCTGTGGACTGGGAGATGAGGCGGTTACTGCAGGAGCTGACTCCAGCGCTGGACACTTGGCCGCACCACTGTGGTTGTTCCTCCTGGTGTCACCTTGTACCTGGGAATGAGCAGAGGCCTCACAGGATAAACAGCTCCCACTGAGCATGCACTTAGCAGGGGGTTGGGCAGCTCCCCCAGGTGCACACACCTGAGAATCAGCACAGCAGGCCCCTCCCCCAGAAGACCAGCTGCAAGGAGAGTGGAAAAGCAAGTTATTGACCAAGCATCGCTGGAAAGTTCCAGAGGAAGTCCAGGGATTTACAGTATATAGAATCAGAGGATACTCCCCCTTGTTTTTTGTCTTCTGTCCACCCCCCCCTCCTTTTTCTCTCTCTCTTTTTCTCCTTTTTCCAGTACAACTTGTTTTTGGCCACTCTGCACTGAGCAAAATGACTGGAAGGAAAAACTCACCACAAAAGAAAGAATCAGAAACAGTCCTCTCTCCAACAGAGTTACAAAATTTGGATTACAATTCATTGTCAGAAGTCAGTTCAGAAGCACAATTCTAAAGCTACTGGTGGCTCTGGAGAAAAAGCATAAAGGATTCAAGAGACTTCATGACTGCAGAATTTAGATCTAATGAGGCCGAAATAAAAAATTAATTAAATGAGATGCAATCCAAATTGGAGGTCCTAACGACGAGGGTTAATGAGGTAGAAGAAAGAGTGAGTGACATAGAAGACAAGTTGATGGCAAAGAAGGAAACTGAGGAAAAAAGAGAAAAACAATTAAAAGATCATGAAGATAGGTTAAGGGAAATAAATGACACTCTCAGAAGGAAAAATCTACATTTAATTGGGGTTCCCGAGGGCACCAAAAGAGACAGAGGACCAGAAAGTGTATTTGAACAAATCATAGCTAAGAAGTTCCCTAACTTGGGGAGGGAAACAGGCATTCAGATCCAGGGAGATCCCACCCCCCAAGATCAATAAAAACCGCTCAACACCTCGACATTTAATAGTGAAATTTGCAAATTCCAAAGATAAAGAGAAGATCCTTAAAGCAGCAAGAGACAAGAGATCCCTAACTTTTATGGGGAGAAATATTAGGGTAATAGCAGACCTCTCCACAGACACCTGGCAGGCCAGAAAGGGCTGGCAGGATATATTCAGGGTCCTAAATGAGAAGAACATGCAGCCAAGAATACTTTATCCAGCAAGGCTCTCATTCAGAATAGAAGGAGAGATAAAGAGCTTCCAAGACAGGCAGGGACTGAAAGAATACGTGACCACCAAGCCAGCTCTGCAAGAAATATTATGGGGGATTATGCAATAGAGTAAGTCCAAGGGAACAACCACAAAAACGGGAACTGAATAGGTTTCATGATGACACTAAATTCATATATTTCAATAATAACTCTGAATGTGAATGTGCTTAATGACCCCTTCAAAAGGCACAGGGTTTCAGACTGGATAAAAAAGCAAGACACATCTACTTGCTGTCTACAAGAGACTCATTTGAGACATAAGGACACCTGAAGCCTGAAAATAAAAGGTTGGAGAACCATGTACCATTTAAATGGTCCTCAAAGAAAGCAGGGGTAGCCATCCTCATATCAGATAAATTAAAGTTTATCCCAAAGACTGTAGTAATAGATGAAGAGGGACAGTATATCCTACTTAAAGGATCTATCCAACAAGAGGACCTAACAATCATGAATATTGATGCCCCAAATGTAGGAGCTGCCAAGTATATTAATCAATTAATAACCAAAGTTAAAAAAAATAAAAAAAAATAAAAAAATAAAAAAAATAACCAAAGTTAAGACATACTTAGATAATAATATTTGGTGACTTTAACACAGCACTTTCTACAATCAACAGATCTTCTAGCACAACATCTCCAAAGAAACAAGAGCTTTAAATGATACAGCAGACTAGATGGATTTCACAGGTATTTACAGAACTTTACATCCAAACGCAACTCAATACACATTCTTCTCAAGTGCACATGGAACTTTCCCCAGAATAGACCACATACTGGGTCACAAATCAGGTCTCAACCAATACCAAAAGATTGGGATCATATCCTGAATATTTTCAGACCATAATGCTTTGAAGCTAGAAGTAAATCACAAGAAGAAGTTTGAAAGGATTTCAAACACGTGGAGGTTAAGGACCATCCTGCTAAAAGATGAAAGGGTCAACCAGGAAATTAGAGAAGAATTAAAAAGATGTATGGAAACTAAGGAGAATGAAGATACAACCATTCAAAATCTTTGGGATACAGCAAAAGCAGTCCTGAGGGGAAAATACATCGCAATACAAGCAGCCATCCAAAAACTGGAAAGAACTCAAATACAAAAGCTCACCTTACACCTAAAGGAGCTGGAGAAAAAAAAAGCAGCAAATAGATCCTACACCCAACAGAAGAAGAGAATTAATAAATATTAGAGCAGAACTCAATGAAATAGAGACCAGAAGAACTGTGGAACAGATCGACAAAACCAGGAGTTGGTTCTTTGAAATAATTAATAAGATAGATAAACCATTAGCCAGCCTTATTAAAAAGAAGAGAGAAAAGACTCAAATTAATAAAATCATGAATGAGAAAGGAGAGATTACCACCAACACCAAGGGGGAAAAATGATTTTAAAAACTTATTATGAGCATCTATACGCCAATAAATCAGGCAATCTAGAAGAAATGTACACATTTCTGGAAAACCACAAACTACCAAAACTGGAACAGGAAGAAATAGAAAACCTGAACAGGCCAATAACCAGGGAGGAAATTGAAGCAGTCATCAAAAACCTCCCAAGACACAAAAGTCCAGGGCCAGATGGCTTCCCAGGGGAATTCTATCAAATGTTTAAAGAAGAAGCCGTACCTATTCTACGAAAGCTGTTCGGAAAGATAGAAAGAGATGGAGTACTTCCAAACTCGTTCTATGCAGCCAATATCACCTTATTTCCAATACCAGACAAAGACCCCACCAAAAAGAAGAATTATAGACCAAGTTCCCTGATGAACACAGATGCAAAAATTCGGAACAAGATAGAAGCCAATAGGATCCAGCAATGCATTAAGAAGATTATTCACCATGACCAAGTGGGATTTATCCCCAGGATGCAAGGCTGGTTCAACACTCATAAAGCAATCGATGTGATTGATCATATCAGCAAGAGAAAAAACAAGAACCATGTGATCCTCTCAATAGATGCAGAGAAAGCATTTGACAAAATACAGCATCCATTCCTGATCAAAACCCTTCAGAGTGTAGGGATAGAGGGAATATTCCTCAGCATCTTAAAATCCATCTACAAAAAGCCCACAGCAAATATCATTCTCCATGGGGAAACACTGCGAGCCTTTCCCCTAAGATCAGGAACAAGACAGGGATGTCCACTCTCACCACTGCTATTCAACACAGTACTAGAAGTCCTAACCTCAGCAATCAGGCAACAAAAAGAAATCAAAGGCATTCAAATTGGCAAAGAAGTCAAACTCTCCCTCTTCGCAGATGACATGATACTGTACTTAGAAAACCCAAAAGCCTCCACCCCAAGATTGCTAGAACTCATGCAGCAATTCAGCAGTGTGGCAGGACACATAATCAATGCCCAGAAGTCAGTGGCATTTCTATACACTAACAATGAGACTGAATAAAGAGAAATCAAGGAGTCAATTCTATTTACAATTGCACAGAAAAGCATAAGATACCTAGGAATAAACCTAACCAAAGAGGTAAAGGATCTATACCCTAAAACCTACAGAACACTTCTGAAAGAAATTGAGGAAGACACAAAGAGATGGAAAAATATTCCATGCTCATGGATTGGAAGAATCAATATTGTGAAAATGTCAAGGCTACCCGGGGCAATTTACACGTTTAATGCAATCCCTATCAAAATACCATGGACTTTCTTCAGAGAGTTAGAACAAATCATCTTAAGATTTGTGTGGCAGGGATCCCTGGGTGGTGCAGCGGTTTAGCGCCTGCCTTTGGCCCAGGGCGCGATCCTGGAGAGCCGGGATCGAATCCCACGTCGGGCTCCTGGTGCATGGACCCTGCTTCTCCCTCTGCCTATGTCTCCGCCTCTCTCTCTCTCTCTCTCTGTGTGTGACTATCATAAATAAATAAAAATTAAAAAAAAGGATTTGTGTGGCATCAGAAAAGTCCCCGAATAGCCAGGGGAATACTAAAAAAGAAAACCATAGCTGGGGGCATCACAATGCCAGATTTCAGGTTGTACTACAAAGCTGTGGTCATCAAGACACTGTGGTACTGGCACAAAAACAGACACATAGATCAATGGAACAGAATAGAGTATCCAGAAGTGGACCCCCCATAAATGGTCAACTAATATTCGACAAAGGAGGAAAGACTATTCACTGGAAAAAAAGACAGTCTCTTCAATAAATGGTGCTGGGAAAATTGGACATCCACATGCAGAAGAATGAAACTAGACCACTCTCTTGTACCATACACAAACATAAACTCAAAATGGACGAATGATCTACATGTGAGACAAGAATCCATTAAACTCCTAGAGGAGAACACAGGCAACACCCTTTTTGAACTTGGCCACAGTAACTTCTTGCAAGATACATCCATGATGGCAAGGAAAACAAAAGCAAAAATAAACTATTGGGACTTCATCAAGATAAGAAGCTTTTGCACAGCAAAGGATACAGTCAACAAAACTAAAAGACAACGTACAGAATGGGAGAAGATATTTGCAAATGACCTATCAGATAATGGGCTAGTATCCAAGATCTATAAAGAACTTATTAAACTCAACAGCTAAGAAACAAACAATCCAATCATGAATTGGTCAAAAGACATGAAGAGAAATCTCACAGAGGAAGACATAGACATGGCCAACAAGCACTTGAGAAAATGCTCTGCATCTCTTGCCATCAGGGAAATACAAATCAAAACCACAATGAGATACCACCTCACACCCGTGAGAATGGGGAAAATTAACAAGGCAGGAAACCACAAATGTTGGAGAGGATGTGGAGAAAGGGGAACCCTCCTGCACGGTTGGTGGGAATGTGAACTGGTGCAGCCACTCTGGAAAACTGTGTGGAAGTTCCTCAAAGAGTTAAAAATAGACCTGCCCTACGACCCAGCAATTGTACTGCTGGGGATTTACCCCAAAGATACAGATGCAGTGAAATGCCAGGACACCTGCACCCCGATTTTTATAGCAGCAATGTCCACAATAGCCACACTGTGCTGGAGCCTCGGTGTCCATCGAAAGATGATGGATAAAGATGATGTGGTCTATGTATACAATGGAATATTCCTCAGCCATTAGAAATGACAAATACCCACCATTTGCTTCAACGTGGATTGAACTAGAGGGTATTATGCTGAGTGAAGTAAGTCCATTGGAGGTGGACAAACATTATATGGTATCATTCAGTGGGGAATATAAAAAATAGTGAAAGAGAATAAAGGGGAAAACAGAAAAAATGAGTGGGAAATATCAGACAGGAGACAGAACATGATTGTCTCTTAATTCTGGGAAACGAACAAGGGTTGATGGAAAAGGAGGTTGGCAGGGTTGGGGGTTACTGGGTGATGGGCACTGAGAGGGGCACTTGATGAGCAGTGGGTGTTATGGTATATGTTGGCAAATTGAACGCCCATCAAAAAATAATAAAATAAAATAAAATAAAATAAAATAAAATAAAATAAAAATAAATAAAAGCTAGAAGTCAGATGAAAGTTTTTTTAAAAAAACTTTTAATTAACTAAAAAAAAAAACAGTGTGTTTCCTTTACACACATATACTTGTCTTTTTTTTTTTTTTTAACCCCACTGACGGTCATTGCATTCTAATTGGTGCATATATAGCATTCATCTTTAAAGCATTTATCTATAGCTCTTCTTAAATTTACAGTGGGGTTACATCAGAATAAACCCATTGTGTTTTGAAAATATTTTAAGTTGAAAATGCATTTAATGTACCTAGCATACTAAACATCATAGTTTAGCCTAGTCTACCTCAGACGTGCTCAGAACAGTTACATTAGCCTACAGTTGGGCATGATTGTCTCATACAAACCCTATTTTACATTAAAATGTTAAATATATCACGTAATTTATTGAATACTGTCATTGAAAAACAGAATGGTGGGATGCCTGGATGACTCTGTGGTTGAGCATTGGCCTTTGGCTCAAGTTGTGATCCCAGAGTCCAGGGATTGAGTTCTGCATCAGGCTCCCTGCATGGAGCCTGCTTCTCTTCCCTCTATGTATGTCTCTGGCTCTCTCTCTGTGTCACATGAACAAATAAATAAAATATTTAAAAAAGAAAACAGAATGATTAGTGAACATGTAAGTGTGTAAGTTTATCCATTATTTACCCTTGTGATTGTGTGGTTGACTGGGAGCTATAACTCTCTGCACCGCCCAGGATCATGAGAAGGTTTCATATCTCTATATTGCTAGCCTAAGAAAAGATCAAAATTCAAAATATAGTTTGTACTAAATGCATACCACTTTTGCACCAGTAGCTGGATTAATATCTACTATATCTGGAAATGTTCTCTCATTGTTGCTAGAAGTCTCTTTAGCTTCCTCTTCTGATAGAATATTTTATGTAAATCATCTTTTAGTACACCAACTATAAACTTTTTGTCTTAGAATTTACAATATACATTTATGACTAATTCACGATTTTAAAATAAAAGTATTTCACTTTTAATGCAGGTACCTTTTAACCTTCCTCCATACTTTGTGACAATTGCTGTCATTCATCTCACTTATCTATTTGCTACAATCATTCAATACACTGCTAGTATTATTACTTTGAATAATTATCTCTTAGATTAGTAAGGAATAAGGAAAATATTTTATTTTACCTTTTTATTCCTTGCCTGAAACTCTTCTTTATATTGATCCATGTTTCTAACTTGCATTTTCCTTCTGCCTAAAGAAAATCATTTAACATTTCTTGCCAGGCAGATCTGCCAGTAATGAATTCCCTCAGCATTTGTTCTGCCTAGATTGTCTCTATTTCTCTTTCACTTTTTTTTTTAATGTTTTAAAACCAGAACATTTATTATTGTGTGACTAATCATTGAAATCCTTAAGATGAACTGGATGCAGCAACAGCTGCCCTCTTGGGATTAGGTGTTGTTCTTTCATCCATCTATGCCTGAATCTGTGGTACGTAATTTTTAGGTGCCTCATTACACTGGTCCCAATAGTATTTCATCTTTTAGCTTTGGCACTCCAGTTATACTTCCTCTTCTACTTGGCAAGATAGCCACACTTGCCACAGGTTGACCTCTGAAGGTGGTAGCCCTTAGAGCAAAGCAGCAGCACAATGTGTGTGCCTTATTGTGAACCTTTCCAAATGACTATGTCCCCTTTGTCATCTCATTTCTCCTGCCTAGACCAGAGAGTTCTCTTTCACTTTTGTTTTTTGGTTTTGTTTTTTTTTTTTAATTTATGATAGTCACAGAGAGATAGAGAGAGAGGCAGAGACACAGGCAGAGGGAGAAGCAGGCTCCATGCACCGGGAGCCCGACGTGGGATTCGATCCCGGGTCTCCAGGATCGCGCCCTGGGCCAAAGACAGGCGCCAAACCGCTGCGCCACCCAGGGATCCCTCTCTTTCACTTTTGATAAATAAATTTGCTGGATGTAGAAATCTAGTTTAGTAGTTTTTTTTTTCTTTCAAAACTTTCAAATCTACTGTCGTCTTGCTTACATGGATTCTGATGAGTAGTCCACTGTAATTCATATCCTTGTGCCATTAAAGGTAAGATGTCTTCTCTTTGTCTTCAAGATTCTTCTCCGTATCCTAAAATTTTCTGAAGTTTCAATATCTCTATGTGGATTTTGGCTTTTTTTTTTTAACGTTTAATTTTTGTATGTTTTTTTTTTTTTTTTTTTTTTTTTTTTTTTTTTAATTTTTGTATGTTTACTTAGCTTCTTGGATAAGTATTTTGGTGTCATTAATTTTGCAAAGTTCTTGGCCATTATTACTTCAAATATTCCTCCTGCTTCATTATCTCTTTCTTATTCTGGTATTACACTTTACATGCATGTTGAAACTTCGAAATAGCCCTACAGTTCTTGTATTATATAATAACTTGCTAATAAGCTAAAAAGCCAGTAAGAAAATGGGAAACAGCTTTCAACACTTGCTTCATAAGGGTGACCTGTGAATGGCCAATAAGCACATAAAAAGATACATAGCCTTATTATTCATTAGGGGAATGCAAATTGTATCCCTAATTATATCCCATGATGAATCCATTAAATAACTAAATTTTTTAGAAGTGACAATACAGTAATGATGAGTTTAAACAATTAGTACTCCATATAATATTGCTGGGAATAGAAAATGGGACAGTTGCTTTGGAAAATACTATGATGATATTTTGAAATGTTAAAGCTACTCTTCTTTTTAAGACTCACAATTTCCACTTGTAGGTAATTATCCAATGGAAATTAACATATGTGCCCACACAAATATGTCCATATGGGTAATTATAGCCGGATTATTCATTAAAAACTAGAAGCAAATAAAATGTCCATTAATCAGTCAATCAGTAATCAATAAAATAATCATCAATAATAATGGATTTTGGTATATCCATATTATGGAATAGTACTTGGAAGTAAAGAGACATGTAATATTAATACACAAGATATAGGTGAATCACAAATTATTATGTTAATTGAAAGAAATCAAATACAAAAGACTATGAATTGATTTCATTAAATTATGCTAATAAAAAGTCTAAAAGCAGATTAGTGGCTGTCTGTGTCTTGAGGTCAGATTAGATTGACTGCAATGTGGTTGGAGGGATTTTTTTAGACCTGTGGAACTGTCTTAGGTCCTGATTGTGGTAATAGTCATTGCAATCATATGTAATTATGAAATTTATCAAACTATACAATTAAACTGGAAGAATTTGATTCTATATTACCTTAAAAGGGGGTAAAGGAGAAATCTTGTCCATTATGTTCCACCAATGGATAAAGAGAAATCATTTTTAAATCTCTTTGGAGATATGTAATTTCTTCCCTTGGACAAGTAGAAATCTTTATTTCCATTGACTACAGTTGATGTCTCATTTTACTTGAAAAATTTTGATTCCACACAGTGAAAAATCCTTCATTTTGTGCTACCAATGACAATCTAGTTTCACCTACTTTGTGGCTTATACTTATTCAGTCAGTTGACAAACTCCACTTTTGCCCAAATGCTGGCAGTTTTGGCTAGTATAGCATTTTGTACTGCATTTGATTTAGAAACAACGACAAACCCCCAAAACCAAGAAACTAAACCCCCCAAAGTCTTGTAGAGATAAATCAGTATGTATGTCTTACTGTCATAGGTCTTCCTCTATGGTAAAAAAATAACCAAAAGAATCATTTGTCTCATAGAGCACAGGTCCTATTTTGTAGATACCAAATTATATATGTATATATAATTATGTGATTATTTGATCATATATATTTATGATTATTTGATCAAATTTATTATAGAATAATTCTAAAAATAAGAAATATAGAAAAATGAAGATTGCCGATAACAATTACACATAAAGGTAAATATTTTAAGTTTTTTATTATTTCAGGTATTTTAGTCAGTATTGTATAATTATGACTGAAAAATCTGATTTTTTTCTTTGCTTTGAGATATACTATTAATATAATTTGAACACTTATTTTCTTTAGAAAAGTATATTTTGTTTTTATATATTTTGTTGTTGATGAGTGAGGTCTTCATGTTTTTTTGTGGCTTGCTTCTTATTGTGTTCCTAGCCTATTACATTGGGAGTTTTAAATATTCTATAATTTTGCTGTAGAAAGTACTTTATTTTCAGTTATCTGATATAGTAACATTTAATGTAGCCAAAATTATCTGGATATTACATTGCTTCAATTGCCCAGGCTTACCTTAGGAACAATAACCTTAATATATTGGTGGTCAAGGCACTATTTGAAGAAAAATGACCATTCTTTTCTTTGTTTGCTTTTGACAGTTCTTTTAACTTTAAAGTTTTGTCATTGAAGTCACTAAAGCAGAAATGTTTTTATCAGCAAATTTCTTAATCAGCAATATTTCATTGGGACATTAAATTTTACCTGTATTTATTGTATAAAATATTGTTGAGCTTGAGTAATAATATATTCTGTGAAGCATAGCTAAATTATCTTACTTTGGTGCTGATATTATCTTGACCAGATTTCAGATACATGTGAGACTTAAAAATTAGGCATGCTTTCTTGATGAATAGGGTTAGAATGGTGAAACTGGACAGAAATCTGAAGGAAGAGTAAATGAGTGAATTATTTTAGAAAGTTAGGGTTTGGATCAAGAAAATTTTTTTTCTTAAACTCAATTCTATGATTTTCAATTCTCTCATAACGACTGTTTTTACTTCTCACTCCTTTACAGCATTTTGTGATGGTGAGTCATGGCCATATAATTAAATGCTGGTGATGAATAACTCTCTGGGAAGGCCAGCTAAAGGCTTATTTCTTTAGGAAAGGAAAGTATAGCTTTCATTTCATTAATAATGACTGTAGACAAGGAGACAAGAATAAGCTTTTGAAGTTTGGCCAGCTCTGGAAAAGTATAATTTTATTTGGGTTCCAGATAAACCACTAAGGAAAACTATATTTCCTGTTGCTACTTCTGTCATCCCTAGAATCTCTGAACAGATAAAATAATTTCTCTTTTGTATTTTTATTTCTGGAGAAAATCTTTTTTTTTTTTCTGGAGAAAATCTAAAATAATTAGGGTAGTTTATATACAAAACTATTGCCCCAGATTTTATATTGTAAAGCATGAAGGTGACCACAATTTTACAGGTGGCATTTAAATAAAAAACAGTGATAGTGGGCATAAGGTTTATATGCCCAGGCTGTGCAGTCATGCATATTGGCTCCATTAGGAATCTGTCTCTTCCACCACATGGTTGTGTGGCTTTAGAAAAGTTATTTAATGTCCCTAAGATTCCATTTATAAAACTGGAATGCGCTTGAAAGGACTGTTGAGAGAAATAAAATTAATCAATATAAAGTCCTTAGCACAGTATCTTCTCCAGGGGTGTAAGAAGTTAAATATTTCTTATTATTAAGTTGCCTTTAAACAAAGTGATAATGATATTGAGTATATAGTCTGCAATTAGGATTGTTATATACATCTCTTAAATGCAACTCTAAATTGAAAATTAAAAATAGGTAGAAGCTATAGAATAAAACCTCTGAGTACCATTTTTTATTTCAGTTGCTAAGCCTATGAAACTTTAGCTTATACTCACTTCCAATAAATGGTACTCTCAGCTGAAGATGTCATGATCATGTTCTTTGTTCCCTCACACCTGCAAGTTTTGCTTCCAAACTAAACACCCACACTATTGCTTGATTACATTTTTCTTAATTAAATGGTGTGTACAGCTTGCATTTTCAGTTAACACAGCAAAAGAAGCCTGCATTCTCATAAGTCATTTTTATGAGTTGGGCCCCTATCATTTTAATGTGGCAATTAATTAAGTGCTTAATAAAACTGTGCTTTATTATAGCAAGGCCTGGTTGCAGGAATGTAGTTATGGATGTGTCAGAATTATTGTTACTAACTCCGTTTTATCTTCTCATTAATTGTACTATAAAAATTTGCTTTGGGTACAAATTTTGAAATGGTTTGAATTGCAATAATAAACAGTTATTCAGATATAAAAAATAATTTTAGTGTGAACCTATGTATAAAGGGATGGTTAACTGAATTATTTTCCTGCCCCTCCCTAGGAGTATTGTTTACTTAGCATCAAAATATAGTCTACCTGCCTGTTCATTAATGATTTTGCTCATGTTGACAGATTCTCTTCACTCTTTTGGCTAATTGGTTATATCCCCAATGAGAATATGCTCCTAAAGAAGATTTTAAATACACAATAAATGTTGGATTAATGCTATTATTATTAAAGATATAATTTCACTATATCTTGATCAGGAAAATTCTTATAATAACTCCATGATTACATGGATCTTCTTAAAATGTGATACATAGGAAAATATCCTTATGGAAGTATTTCCAAATAAAAATCCAAAATACAATAACTAAGCTTGTTACATTTTAAGATTACATCCTGAACAAAAGTTCAGAAAATTAATTCTTCAGAAATTTTCAGTGAAAAATTTACCCTAAAAGTTATTTAGTACCCTAGGTTGTTGAATACACCAAAGAATGTCTCTGGTGTCCTGGTTTTCCTATATAATGATATAAAATTATTCAAAATATACAAAGTTCAACACTGTAATATAAATATTTATTAAGATGTATTTCTATCTGGTTTGTCTCTGAACACTTTAGAAAAATAATGGGATTTTTAGAATTGTTAACTAGGTGAGTTGAAAGCAAAGAATACATTTAAACACAAGCTAACTTAATATAAAATTCTTGCCACTCTTCTGAAACAACTGAACCAAAGTGGTACACTTTCCCTCAAAAACTGGTTAGTTTTGAGAAACTTGAAACATAAAAGGAGCATAGAATTATCTGGTAAGGCCCCCAACTGTGATCAGATATACATGAAAACATAATATATGTTGATGGAGCATATTAAGAAGACCAGTGAAACAGAACAGTATAAGAACTACTACTAATTTCTGACAGAAAAATGTATATGAATACAGTTGAGATTAAAGAGTGCTTCTACCATCTGAACTCAGGAAAATATGCAGTCTAATCCGTAAAAGAAAGAATTGGAAAAAATTCATGGTTGGAGAAAATATATATGACTAATAAGAGGTTTTGTTAAATTACCTAAAATTTCAATCCCTATTTCTAAACCAGGTTTTTAAATGTGTAATACAGTGCAATAGATTCAGTGTAAAAATTTTCCATGAACATAAGCCAGTAGTTTTCTTTAAAGATTGATTGAAAAAAAATGATTGATTGATTGGTTGATTGATTGATTGATTATTGGTTGATTTTAGAGTGACTGGAGGGGCAAGGGGCAAGGGGGGAGACAGAGCTTGAACCTCAAGCAGACTCCCGTCTGAGCTGGAGTGTGTTGTGGGGCTCAAATTCATGATCCTGGAAACCATGACCTAAGCCAAAATCAAGAATTAAACACTTAACCGACTAAGCCACCTAGGCACCTCAATAAGTCAATATTCTAATATCTATTTTATAGATATTTGAGCCGAGTGCTTTTGATTTGTAATAGGTAGTAGATGTTTACAACTCCTCAGGCCTATGGCACGTAGTGTGTAATTTAAGAGACTCATTCATTATCACTATTACTATCACTAGTAACTTTGACTTTTTAATAATACATTTCAATATAATTTGTAATGAAATATTATCAAGTAGACAAAGGGGTAAAGACTTAGATAACTATGCAAGGTCTATATTCAGATATTAGAAGTTTATGTAAGAAGCCTAAAGGGAAATACATTTACTTTTCAATACCTTCTTAAAGCCCTCTTTTTTATCATGGTTCTCCAGCAACCATCAAATATTTAAAAAATAGTGGTAATATAAAACTAATAGAGACAAAAAGACTAAAATATATAAATATCACTGTATCAGAAATTATCAAGCATAATATCAAAACTATATGATAAAAAGCAATTTGAACAATTTTAAGATGTCTGTATAAAGAATCTTCTCTTTTTCATCTGAAAATCATTGAAAATAAACAGAAAAATCTCAGTTTATGAAACTGAGAGAACTGTAATGTTAAAGCACAATAGTTAGAAATGGGCAGAGTGGTAAACGCCTTTGTAAAGCGAGGACAGTGAAATGCTTGGAGCCTACTTGGGATCGTCTGTCTCCCTCTCTCTCTCTGCCCCTCCCTCGCCTTCCTCCAGAATATTAAATGAAAGTTAGCTCAATAAATAGCAAGGGTGTTACAGGATTGATTTTTCCCTACTTAGTCAGTTGGAGGATTAAAAACAAACAAACAAACAAACAAAAAACCTTAGGAAGCCTATGGATACTGATCTTTAGGATACCTCCACAGATTATTTCTCATTCCCTGACCATCCTATATTCAGTTCCACTAAATGAGCAAACCTGTACATAACAGAACTTTGTTATCTATTTATTACTTAAATTTTGAATATGAAATGCCAAAGAATCAGTAGAACTTGTTGAGGAAAGACAGAAGCTAAACAAACAAAAACAAAAATTGAGGCATGGCATCCAACTAACAGTATTTTCTAAAAGACAAAATATATAAAAGGAGAAATGTTCAGGTAATGACAAAGGAAAACCTCCTTGGATTGTAGGTAATCATCTCAAGAGTAAAAAGGTCTAGAAAGGACCCTGAGAACAAAATAAAAGAAAGGCCCAGCCTAAGGCATGTATCAGTGTGAATTTTCAGAACACTGGGATTAAAATAAAGCTTCTAAATCTTTACAGGGTAAAAGAAAAAGTACACAGGAAGGATGAAAAATAAACAGATCATCTTAGTATCAACAGCAAAAGAAAATAAGACAAAGGAGGCATAGTTTGAAAATTCTTGATTAAAAAAATTATAGTCTGGATTTCTAATAAAAAAATACTTTTTTTCTGCTGGTCAACAAGTTTTAAAAGATAGGTTTTAAATATGTTTTCACCAAATATATTTTCACCAAAACAAGTGTGAACCAAGAGAAAGGGGAACATGCTGCTCCATGAATGAGAGAGTAATGGGAGAGAGAAGGATATCAAAAGAGAGAGTAGAAATACGAACAGTAGCTAATATGTCTTCAACATTTAGGTGCAAAATATAGATTAATACTTTAAATAATCATCTACAATATGAATCCCACATGTATACTATTGAATGGGAGAAGCTGACACAAAAGAGTAAAAACTATGTTATTTGAATTTCTATAATATAAAAAATCAAGCCAACATGAAAATCTTTATTCTAGTGGAAATTCTAAACTAAACTATAGTAATGCAAAAATAGATTTTAAAAAATAAAGAGCCAATATTTTTTAAATCCTAACTGGAGGACTTGACTTTTCAAACATAGAAAGTTTTTTTTTTACACAGAGAAGGTTTTAGGTCATAATTAAGATGTTGGGTGCACAATAT
Organism: Vulpes lagopus; assembly: GCF_018345385.1. Taxonomy (NCBI): domain Eukaryota; kingdom Metazoa; phylum Chordata; class Mammalia; order Carnivora; family Canidae; genus Vulpes; species Vulpes lagopus. The sequence goes on from NC_054839.1 coordinate 48,173,028, forward strand.
TGCATATGCAAAGAAATAGGATAATTTTCAGAAGTGTGGAAATTGCTTACTATGACTGGAAGTCATTCCAAGTCTTTGTACCACTCTGAGAACATAAATGATTACCTCTAATTGCATGAACCACCTTTCTAAAGATTAGGAAAGAAAAATACTTTGGATGCTCACAATTTTTCTTGGACTAATTCTGTGTTCTCATTAGCATACCTATTCCCTCCAGTTTCTGCCCTCATTTGTACCTTGTAAACAGTTTTTAATAATTCCCCTTCCCTATTCATTCAAATGCTGACCTTTATATTTCAAAAGAAAATTAGTAGTGAGGAAAGCTTCTCAACACACAAACACAAAGCAGAGGGCAAATTATTTAACTTACACTTAAATGTTTTTCTCTTAGTTCACATTAACTCTACTCCCATCTATACTTTTTCACCCCGTACCTATTAAAGCAATCCTTTTATGTTCAGATAACCTTTAACTGACATACTAAATTGTGGATAAGATCATTTCTTTTATTTTGTACTCTTGTAAATATAAATTGTCCTTTAAAATTTCATATACATATCTTATAAGACTTATGTAGTTGCATGGTCAAAATCACTCTGTAAGAATAAATGAATAATTACCATATTAATTTAGATTTAACAGACATCTTGCTGTTCTATTTTTTAATATAATGTCTAATTTTTATTGAGAATTACTTACTATTCTACTTTTTGCATACAAGTTTTAGTTAAAGCAGAATTTACGTACTTTAAATTTAAGTCTTTAGAGATAGGTATATATCTTTGAGTCCTATATTTGGAGCTTTATTTCTACAATGTTCAATTGCCTTTTTAATGCACTTTTTTAAGGGTTGTGGTTACCTATGTTAATCTGGAAACACTTTAATGTTAATGACATTTTAATAATAATAGTAAAAATACTCCTAATCCAATAATATGTCTCTAAATCTGACTATAGGGGTGGAGAGTAATACATAAAGCTGTGTGTTCTTCAATAATTCATAATTTCTTAAATGTTAGCATTTATCACCTCAGTTTAAGGAACAATCTGCCTGTAACTCTGTTGGAAATGTGCTTATTTGTTTAGACAGATGGGCAGGCCCTGAGGTTCATTCTCTAGGTTAAATGAACAATTGGCTTTATGATTTTTAAGAAGCAGCTGATGAAAAAGAGTTGGGTATCCAAGAGTTTGTTTGGAATGTTCAACAAATGAGATGCAATATGACAAATTATTCAGTAGTCATGACTAGACATTTTTTTGTATTAAGAATACATTTTTAAATAATTGAATTGCAATTATCAGATTAAATTTTAAAAGTTAACAGACTGGATTTTTTTACATTCAAAAATATGTCCCTCAAGATAAAAAAAAATAAACATGCATATCCTCATCCAATCTAAGAGTAGTCAGCACTTATGATGACTCAGATATATGCAGTTATTTTTTTTTTTTACAACAAAAATCAAGTGGTCTCATTCTAGAAAAAAATTACTTTCCTATTATTTTACATGTCTGTTTAATAAGAATGATGGCTTTTACATGAATTTTTGTGAGACTAAAATTTTTCTTATGTATTTAGGTTTTCAGAAGAATGATAGAGATTATACATCTCCCAATAAATAATATTTAAGACTTAAAAAAGGTCCATGTTCTCAAATTTCATCTCTTCTTTCTTGTTCTAAGAGGGAGTCCCTTAACTTTTCCATGTCTCTGGCTCTTCCTTAATAGTTTACAGACAAAAATTCTAAAGTATGTCATAAAGATGTTTCATGAAGTGTTAAACCAAATTCTGGAAATATGAAACTGAAACTAAGAAGGGAGGAAGGAAGAGATGGAGAGAGGGAGGAAAATTAAGCAATCCGGAATAGTTTTCTCAACTCTGAAAACTGCCTTCAACATACCTTTGGGACTGTTGAGTCAACATAGTGATATATCCAAACAGCACATTTAATTTTAAGAAATCTTTAAGTAGATTCTTGGACATTGTTTCTCACATACATTTTTTTTCAGATTTTTTTTTTGCAAATGTAAGGGTCAGTTAATTAAAGCTTATCATATTCCAGGATAATGTTTGTTTTTATATCTCAATTTGTTGGCTAAATATTTGATATTTACCTTCACTGATGCAATAGCGAATTTTAAGGCAAATACTTTGAGCTCTTTACCACTATAAATTCCACGTTTATATTAATAGATTCTTGAGTTATCTTTTCATGTAGTTCCAAGGAAGGAATAAATGCATCTAATACAAAGTTGAGTTATGTTTCACCTTAGTCCAAAAATGTGTTTAGAAGTGGCGGGGGATATGGAATTTATTTGCAATTTGATAAAATTGATACATGTTATAGAGAATTCAGACTGTTGTTCTAATCATGATCATCATTATCACATAATTATCTTTGTTATGCTGTATTATTGGCTTAAGGTAAAGGGATACAGCAAAGTTTGGACTGGCTTCATAAACCAACAAAAGCACATATATACTTTTCTTATTGAAGCTTCCAATAACTCTATGTAAAATTTGTATTTTCATGATAATTTAGGAGAAAATCTTGCTTGCAGCCTGTTTTTATAAATATTTTAATTCTCTTGTTTTCATCTCATACATTTTTTTCCAAATTCCATTGCCTATGTAATAGTTATTTACAGCATAGAATGCCAAGACATTATCATTTCTGACACTGAGTCAGCCTTAGATCAATTAAGTTTAAGAAACTTATAGAGACAGCACCAGTATCTAAGCTATCACCATCATCTATGATTGTTCTCTATCAGTTGGTAATATTTTAAGGATGGCAAACAAACAAACAAACAAAAAACTAAAACTAAAAAAAAAAAAGAAAACAAAAAACAAAAACCCTACGGAGATGTTCTGAAGTAGATCTTAAGGGTAGATGGTAAAAAAAAAAAAATTGATGTTTTCTTTGTTCAAAATATCATTCCATATGTAAAATCATAGTAAATATTTTGGGGCTAATTAAACCTACACAGACTCACTTGATAGTATATAGCTCTAATAAGAAGTGAGTGCACTATTCTATGTCCAACTGCTATGTTCCACTGCATTAACAGGAATCATGTTTATTAGCATAGAGATTTCCTTCCTCCCTTGCTAAGCCTGTATCATCTCGCTGCACTTACACTCATGAACTACGCAGTATAGAGAATGCTGTAGAATAGGAGCCTATGAGCACAGTCCAGTTCATGGCCTATTTTATATAGCCCATAAATTAAAATATTTTTTTTTTTACATTTTAAAAAAGTTGCAAAAAATAAAACACGAAGAATAATGTGCACAAGACAACTTAGGTAGCCTTGAAAACCTAAAATATTTACTTTCTGTCCCTTTAAAGAAAAAAATGTTTTGGCTTTTCATAATAGTGACCTGTGTGTGTGTGTGTTTGATTTGAATTACTCTCAAGTTTTTCTGTGGCTGTTAACTGATTTGGAAATAAAGAATGCAGCCAAAAATCCTTTTTCTGAAAATAGAGTCTAAGTAAAATTTCTAGACTGACTTTTATTTTTTGCCAATGTATATTTCCTGGTCCTGTTCTATCTTTAAGTTCCCATAAGTGCAAAGCAGGCCCAGATCCACTATATGTATATATGTGTGTATTGTATATGTATACATACACAAACTATATATGTATAGTAGGTATACAGACACACTCATATACATACCTACATATAAATAAGTATATGTGTTTCTACTTTGGAAAGCAAAAAAAAAATTGCCTGTCCTCTTTCAAAGTGTCTACTCTCTATCAATATTTCCATTAGTGGGAATTAGGAACAGAAAATCTTTCACATAAGGGAGTTTTCTTTTTCTATTTTGTCCTTGATTCCTTAGAGAAACTATTGTAAATTATGACTAGCAAATCTATAATAAAGTGTTTTCTCAGTTGATTGGGGCTATATTATAAAAAGTCCCATCAAGCTAGGACTTTGTCATCCTTATGTTGAAGTATAGAAAGAGAGGGTATAAAATAAAATTTTCTCCAGTATGAGTCATATTGTGAAAGATGGTTTACATACTACACTATTTGTTTTCTTTCCCACAACACTCTTGCAAATACCATCTATGCTTATTCAATACATGAAGATACCCATTTATTTTTTTTTTAATTTTTATTTATTTATGATAGTCACAGAGAGAGAAAGAGAGGCAGAGACACAGGCAGAGGGAGAAGCAGACTCCATGCACCGGGAGCCCGACGTGGGATTCGATCCCGGGTCTCCAGGATCGCGCCCTGGGCCAAAGGCAGGCGCCAAACCGCTGCGCCACCCAGGGATCCCAAGATACCCATTTAGAGTTTAGTAAATATCTTAAGTATCAGCTCTTTCAAACAAACAAACCCGGGACTAAATGATAAAAGATGCAAAATATATGAATGAATAAATGAAAAAGCATAGGTAACTTGAAGGAAGGGCAATCACAGAAGGTATGTGCTTGAACTCCTCTAAAATGAAATTTTTGATTGACCTAAGTCAAGATCCTTGAGGCCAAAAAGTAAACAAAGCAGAAAATCTATTCAAAACTCTGAAGTAATATATAGTCAAGAAAAATTATACTTTATTACTAGTATGGCATGTGCGGCTGGCTTCCTTAAAAAATTACCCTCAAGGAAGAGATTTTCAAATAGGTCAATTATGTGGTGTTCTTAAAATAATACATATAAGGCATAAGTGGGACAGATTTGGAGAGAGGGAGATATTGAATTATGGTATAGCACCAGAGATACCAGCTAATCCCACTGGGAGCTCTGGAGCTAGAAGTATACATTAATTTGGTGAGAATTGAAATAAAAGGGCTAGGCCATTGTATTTTCATCTATTAGTTAATGGGGCTAGGGCTACCCCTGGTTGGGGGATGTAGCCTTCCCTACTGAAGGGCAAATTCCGCAGAAGTGCTTGTGGCTGGGAATGAATGTCAAGTTCCAAGAGTAGAGAATAAGTTGTCAGACTTCAACATACACTATTGTCCACTCTTTGCTCTTCTCAAATCCTCTTTACAGGATGATTTTATTCTATCTGGGAACAGCTTCTTAAGATTCTGGTTGTTTTAGTCTCCTTAGAGATTCATATAGTAGTAAAGTATGTCAAAAAAACATGCAAGGCTGGTGTTGAAGCTGCTACTGTTGTTCATCTATTTCTTTTCATTTCTATCAACCATTCTAAATTCCTTTTACTTTTGTCAGTTCCATTATAGACCCACGCTGTCTATCTGGTGGAGTGATCTAGACCCTCCCACTTGAGGAGTCTGAGCTGCTGGTTAACATGGATGAGTAGGAGGCTGGGGAAAGTGGTTCCAGTAAAAGATTATGGTCCCTCCCCCAATTGCTAGATTTGAGGAAGTTCATAGACTCAGAAATCTTTGACTGAGGACAGTCTTGGTTCACATCAGAAAAAAGGCTCTGAAACAACAAGGTATATTTTTTGGGAGTGAATCTCCTAGATCTTTTCCAAAGAGACCTACAGTTCTTGTTTAAGTATCTATATGCTAGAGAAGGGATATCAGATGTGTTAAGAAAAGTAACACAAAACCATAGAAGCTAGGGGCCTAGAAAGTAATTTTGTTAATAACATAGGAAAAAAGAAAAAATGTGTGATAGCATTAAACCAAAATATGGAGAGAGAAATTGGGAATATACTATTGTAGAGTCCTTCTTCATTGAAGAAGTATATTCTTATCTGAAGGCAGACTTTGGCTAATAAAAACTACATATTGTAAATCTTAGGGAAGCTATACAAATAAAAATTTTAAAAGAGTTAATAAATTATAAATTAATATGAACATAAATGGGACTATAATATATTATCAATTAATCCTAAAGAAAGATAAGGAGGGAAAATAAGCAAGAACTGGTGGAATAGAAAAAAGTATGATGTTATATTTTAATCCAAACATAGCAATAATCACAGAAAATATCCATCTTCTGAACATACCAATTAAGCGATTGTCAGATTGGGTGAAAAAATAAGAGTGAGCTCTGTGCTGTCTATAAGCAACCCACTTTAAATATAATAGCATAGGTTAAAAGTGATAGACCAGTCACTAATTAAAAGGCAGATTAGATGCCAAAGGAAATGACAGAACAAGGAATATTGCCATTGATAAAAAGTGGCATTACCTAATGAAAGAGGCATCAATTCTCCAAGATCTAATAATTCTAAATATGTGTGTACTTGAGAGAGTTTTATAAAATTTAAAGAAATAGAGAGGTCCATAATTATAACTGTGGAATTTAACTCTTATTTATTTTTAAAGGATTTTATTTTTTTGAGAGGATTTTATTTATTTGAGAGAGAAGCACAAGCGGGGGGAGAGCGAGAAACAAACTCCCCATGCTGGGCAGGTTGTCCCAGGCTGGGCTCAATCCCAGGACTCTGAGATCATGACCTGAGCTGAAGGCAGATCCCTAACAGATTTTTTTTTTTTTGCATCCCAAAAGCGGCTAGAGCCAGTCACCCCTTTCTCCTTTTAACAAAATATATAGCACATTTAGAAAAACTCAGTAATAGAGAAGACCTAAAAAAAGAAGGAATCAATTTAAACACATTATCATAACACGTTGTCTCCAGTAAGAGAGTACTTTAAATGTTTTTATCAACTCTATATGGAACATTCACCAACATAGACCAAATCCTGAGTATAAAGCATCAATAAATTTAACCGGATACATGCTAATAATTTTTGCTATTCATCTGTGAGAATCTTATAATTCATTTCATGGTTTTTCATTTAATTTATTTTCTTTTAACTTCTCTTTTGAATTATGGCAGTCTTAAGAGACATAAAACAATGAAACAAAACAAAAATAGAGATGAGAAACATGGGAAATTGTTAGTCTGGTATATTGTTTTGTTATAATCATGAAAAGTGAAAATATCTGCCAATTTATGACCAGAGTCAGAATTTGTACCAAAAAGTCATACCTGGATGATGAATTATCATGGGGCAGATATGATAACCCTGCATAGAAATCAAGGTCTATCTACTTCATATCCTATGTTTTTTATACTGAGCCATCTTTCTTTTGACTGCTTAAATGAAACCCCACCAGTACAGTATTCTCTTAAAATTTCTTGTTACAAAATGATTCTGGAAAATTGTCTGCTTAAGACAAACACAAAACTTCAAGAACTGTTAACTGTAGGCAATCAAACATGAAAATACACTTTCTTCTATGTTTACTAATATATATCCTAAATCATAATTTAACCAATAGCTCTCTTTTTAGAAGAGGTATGATACAGTCATTCAAATAAGTACTTATGATCTATGATCCTCTATTAAAATAATTATTGGCACACTATCAAAATTCCACACTAAAATATCTATGACACTAAGAGTGCTTTACAGGATGTGCACATTGAGGAGCTAAGTAAATGTTGTGCCTTGTTAGATAAAGGAAACATATGCTGCAGCTTATAAATATGTATTTAATCCCCAGCAGAACAAATGAGTCATGTATAATAAATGAAATATGTTTAGGAAAAAAATTTATTTGTAAAGTATTTTAATTCTCAGTATTAAGAAGGGTGCCATTTGTTCTTATTTTAGTAGTGTTTTATAATATATAATTTTTGTGTAACATAATTCATATGCCTGGATTTGTGAATAGATTCATGTACAATATAAACCCTTGTCGGTATCAGAGCAATAGATTCTGAGATAATGGACCATAATAAAATGTTTATGGTGAATCCCAACATAAGCATCAACTGATTGATGAAAGATCCATATAGGTAACTTTGTTATTAATGATCTGAGAGAGGAATGAACAGATTTTAAGTAAGATTTTAATAGACTTTATAATATAGAAATACTTAATGGAAGTTTGCAGAAAATATTAGAAAGCAAAGAAATCAAAGAACCACATTTTACCATGGTAAAGGGATAATCACTTAAAGTGGAGCACATGGAAATACAAACTAAGCTTATTAAGAAAAAATAATCAGATGCTATCAATGGTATGGGTTGTTTGGAAAAATATAATTTTTGAATGTCTGTAACAGGTGGTGCTGAACTGCAAATGAAATGAGTGAGCACTGTGCTATGGCGCCAAGAAATATCAGTATATGTGTGACTCAGTATTCAGTTTGTCTGTCATTGTGGAAGGCATTTTTGTTTCTTTTCAGGCACTCCTGGTGAGAACTAAATTACATATTTTATAAATCCGAAGCTGTTATGATCATGAAATACAAACAGCATTAAACAGTTTTAAGAGTAAGGCATAGCACAGAACCTTGGAGGAAAATGATGTAAAAATAAAATCTTAAAAGATTATTAGCTTTGCCTGAGCAAAATCTTCACAGGAACATTATAGGGTATCTTAAAAAAATATGCATGTCAATATTTGATTTAATTATTTTGCCAGGATATAAAAAATAAGTGGAGATTGTCTTCCCACTTATAGCTGACTTGAACAATAAACATAATTTGAAGTGTTCAAACCATTCATTTTTAGGGGTTTATTTGAAAACAGTTAAACAAGGTGGGTTGAATGAATCCTACAACACAGGTGAACAAATATAAATGAGCTGCCAGAGAGGAATCCTGAAAGATGTAGCTTTCTTGAGCTCTCCTACTTTTTTTATTGTATTTTCTTCTCCCTGGAAAGAATAAATATATGCATTTTTTCTCAGTGCAATCCATTCTTCAAGACTTACTGATTCAGAGACGGTACTAGATCTCCCAGTCTGGCCTTTAGGATATCTTTCCTGCAGCTAGTTATTTGTAGTTTGTAGTCACAAGCACAATAGAGCAACACTCAGTGACTCAAAGAAACAGCTCATCCTGATGTGGTTGTAATTCTTGTTAGAACTTTAGGGAGTAACTGCTTGTTTTCTCAGTCAGACACAGGGACAAGTTAGTGTGAATTCAATATTATTTTACATTAGTGTTTACTTTTTTAAAAACTTAGCAATGTTATCTAATAAATAGAAAATATTTCACCACACATCTAATTACTCTGCCTCCAGACCACAACCTTATTCCTTATTTTACCTTTTTAGGAATACCCTTGTTTTACATGGACCATTTCAGTTCATATACCAAGAATAATTGAGAATTAATAGTGTAATTGAAGATTATAAAATTAAAACCATTGGGACGCCTGGGTGGCTCAGCAGTTGAGCTTCTGCCTTTGGCTCAGGGTGTGATCCCAGGATCCGGCTTCCTGTGAGGGGCTTGCTTCTCCCTCTGCCTATGTCTCTGCCTTTCTCCCTCTCTCTGTCTCATGAATAAATAAATAAAAATCTTTAAAAATATTTTTTAAAATAATATAATTAAATTAAAACCATGTTGACATAATGCATATCGAAGTAATTTTATTTCAATGGAAATTAGTACAAGCCATTTATTTTGAGTTGTGAAAATAAAAAATGGAAGTTAGATTAATAGCAAAAAATTAATCAAATTCTGCATCTGCACCTCAATTTTTGCTGTGTGTATTAGTGTAAAAGATTACAAAAGACTACTTTTTACCCTCTGACTATGAAACTTTTCTCCAAGGTCTATTTATGAGAGGATTTTATCAAGATAAAAGGAAGGTGACTTCAGTTTGGGAACAAATGCAAAAGCATCTCATTTTCAGAGCTAAATAGGAGTGAACTCTCCTAAGTGTGAAAAGCTATTTCTCCACTAAAATAGGAAAAGATCAGATCAGACCACCTGTGACCATTATCCATATCTAGCACAAATAGCCCTGGTGAGAGAACAAAATCAGTTCATTTTCTTCTTGAGAACAAAATATATTTGCTAGAGGTTTGTTGTTTCTCTGTCTCTCACTGACATAGAGAAATAATAAGCCAAATTCTCCCCAGTGCCTATGTCACTCCCTCACAGTAAATTTAGATAGTAAAGAAGAAAATGTTACCTCCTTCTGATCCATAAACTTGCATTCAATCCATTGTTACTAAAAGATAATTTATTTAAAAAGTAGAATAACTATGAAATAAGTTTTTCAGTTGTGAGTTTGTGTGTTTGTATACACATATGTATATGTGTATGTGTATATACATGTGTACATGTTTCCAAATTTACTCTCAAGTATATTCTATGAAATGGTTAACAGATATAAATTACAAAGACATTATTTTACTATGTGTCTCTTTACAATTATACTCCACTGAATAAAAATTCTAAGTATATAAAATGAGTTACTTTTAAGTGCATCAAATGTTTGGCACTTTTAACATTGATAGCAAAGAAAGCCATAGTTTAAAAAAAATCCCTTTCTGAATTTAAGAGCATTTAAAATTAGAAGGAAATTTCTTGGTCTCTGTGTGATCTTAGGGAAATAATTTCACCTATCCTTTTCTTCATGTTGAAAATCAGCATGTTGAAGCATTTCCCTACTGTGATTCCTTCTCAGATATAATTCTGTGATACAGTGAATTATCTAAACACAACACATGTATCAATTTTGATACTTTGATGTTATTTGTCTTCTAAATTCAAGCTTTCCTTTTTCAATGAAGACTTAACATCTACCATGTGTCGGGATCTATTGTAGACCAAAGAGACAAAATTGTACCAAGCCCATTTATCAACATGGAATATATAATTAAATTACCAGAATAATATATTTTAAAGAGGTCCTAAATATCAACCTAGGGCAGTAGTTATTGCAAAAAAAAAAAAAAAAAGAATAATCTGATTCCAAAACTTGCTATGAAATTGGTCAAATTGTACCTAGTTCTTAGTGACTATTGAACCTTCTTATTTCTTGTTTTTTTTTTTTTGTTTCAAAGTGTTTATTGTATTTTGCTTTATAACACAGACATTATATACTTGATAATACAGAGAGTGCATTTTTATCTTTATACTTTACATATCAGACGTTATATATTTCTAGAAATTTACCCATTTCTTCTGGGTTGTACAATTTTTGGCATATAATTTTTTTATAATATTATTTTATAATGCTTTGTATTTCAGTGGTATCAGTTGTTTTTTCTCCACCATTTCTGATTTTGTTTATTTGAGACTTCCCCCCACCCTCTCTCTGATACACCTTAGGCAGAGCACCTCCCCCCACCAAAAAGAAAAAAGTATCAGTTGTGTTGAAATTTTCAAAAAGAAGTTCCTGGTTTCATTGATCTGTTCTATCACTTGTTTTGATTTTTAGTTTCTATTTTGTCTATTTCTGGTCTAATCGTTATTATTTCCTTCCTTTTATTGGTTTTGGGATTTTCTAGCTCCTTTAGGTGTAAGATTAGGTTTTTATTTGAGATTTTTCTTCTTGACGTAGGCTTGTATTGCTATAAGCTTCCTTCTTATAATCACTATTGCTGAATCCCAAAGATTTGAACCACTATGTTTTCACTTTTATTTGTCTCCATGTATTTTTTAATTTCCTCTTTGATTTCCTACTTGTCCAATTCATTGTTTAGTAGCATGTTATTTAACCTCCAGGTATTTGTGTTCTTTCTAAACTTCTCATGGTTGTTGTTTTGTAGTTTCATAGTGTTAGAGTGGAAAGGATGCATGGTATGACTTTGATATTTTTGAATTTGTTGAAACTTGTCTTTGGCCTAATATGTGATCTATTCTGGAGAATGTTCCATGTGCACTTGAAAAGAATGTGTATTCTGCTGTTTTAGGATGGCATCTTATGAATATGTCTGTTAGATCCATCTGTTACAATGCGTCATTCAAAGCCACTGTTTCCTTGATTTTCTGTTTGAATGACCTATGAATTCATGTAAGTGCAGTGTTAAAGTCCCCTACTATTATTGTATTACTATCGATTACCTCCTTTATGCTTGTTATTAGCTGCTTTATGTGTTTGGGTGCTCACACTTTGGATGCATAAATATTTACAACTTTTATATCTTGTTGGATTATTCCATTTAAGATATCATAGTGTCTTCTTTGTCTCTTACAGTCTTTGCAGTCTGTTTTGTCTCATATAAGTATTGCAACCCTAGCTTTCATTTCCATTTGCATGACAAATTATTTTCCATTTCTTCATTTTCAATCTATTTGTCTTTAGGTCTGAAATGAGTCTCTTATAGGCAACATGTAGATGAGTTTTACTTTTTTAATTCATTTTGTCACCCTATGTCTTTTGACTGGAGCTTTTACTCCATTTACATTTGAATTAATTATTGCTACATGCTCATTGCATTTTATTACTTGTTTAATGGTTGTTCTTGTAGTTCTCTGTTCCTTTCTTCTCTTTCTCTCTTCTCTCATTGTTTGTTGGCTTTCTTTAGTGATATATTTGGACTCCTTTCTCTTTTTTTCCATATCTTTTACTGGGTTTTGACTTGTGGTTATTATTTCTTAAGATTTTATTTATTTATTCATGAGAGACACAGAAAGAGAGAGGCAGGGACACAGGCAGAAGGAGAAGCAGGCTCCATGCAAGGAGCCCGATGTGGGACTTGAACCTGAGAATCCGGGATCATGCCTTGATCCAAAGGCAGGGGCTCAACCACTGAGCCACTCAGGCATCCCAAGATTTGTGGTTATTATTATGTTATGTATAACATCTTCTATATTAATTTGATGGTTGCTTAAGTTTGAGCCCATTCTTTACCACACCCCACATTTTATGTATTTGATATCATACTTGCCATCTCTTTATTTTTTGAATTCTTTGAATGAGTTTATGTATATACTTAATTTTGCTGCTTTTGTGCTTTGTACTCTTCTTACTTCTACTTATGGTCTTTACTTCCCCCTCAAAAGGTCCCCTTAAACATTTCTTGTAGGGCTTGATTAGTGGTCATGAATTCCTTTAAATTTTGTCTGGGAAACTCTTTTTTTTTTCTTTTAATTTTATTTATTTATTCATGAAAGACAGAGAGAGAGAGAGAGAGAGAGAGGCAGAGACAGAGACACAGACACAGGCAGAGGGAGAAGCAGGCTCTATGCAGGAAGCCCAATGTGGGACTTGAACCTGGGTCTCCAGCATCACACCCTGGGCTGAAGGCAGTGCTAAACCACTGAGCCACCCGGGCTGCCCTGGGAAACTCTTTCTATTCTTAATGATATCCTATCTGGATAGAATATTCTTGGCTCATTTTTCCCCCTTTTAGCACTTTGAATATATCATCCTACCCCCTTCAAGCCTACAAAATTTCTGTTGAGAAATCTGCTGATAGCCTTGTGGGATTTCCCTTGTATATAACTGATTTATTTTCTCTTACTGCTTTTAAAGTGTTCTCATTTTATCACTACCATTTGCTATTTTAGCTACTATCTTTCTTGATGTGGCCCTACTTCCCTTGATTTTGTTGGAGGCTTTCTGTGCCTCTTGGTTTGGCTTCTGATTCCTTTCCCAGGTTTGGGAAGGTTTTAGCTATTATTTCTTCAAATAAATTTTCTGCCCCATTTTCTCTCTCTTCTCTTCTGGGATCCCTATAATGCAAATGTTACTATGCTTAATAATGTCACTAAGTTCCTTAAGTCTTTTCATTTATTATTATTATTATTATTATTATTATTATTATTATTAATTTATTTTCTGTTTAGCTTTATTTGTTTCTATTATTATGCCCTCCAGGTTGCTAATCTATTCTTCTGCTTCCTCTAGTCTACTATGTATTCCATCTAGTTCATATTTATTGAGTTCTTCATCTCTGATTGGTTTTTTCTTATGTTTTCTATTTATTTGTTAAGGATCTCACTGAAGTCCTCCCCTTTTAAGTCCAGCTAGTATTTTTATGACAATTGTTTTAAATTCTCTATCAGGCAGATAACTTTATCTCTATTTCATGGAATTATCTTGCTGTAATTTGCCATGTTCTTTCATTTGGGAAATGTTATTATGTCTTTCCATTTTGTTAAACTCTTTTTCTGTGTGTTACGGAAATCCACTATATCTCCTGCTCTTGGAAATAATGGCCTTATGAAAAAATGTCCTATAATATCTGTAAAGCAATATCCCCTGTTTGCCAGGACTCAGTACTTCAGGGGTGTCTCCTATGTGTGTTGTATATACCTTACTTTTGTGGCTCAGCCAAATTTGCCTTTATCTCAGTCATCTGCAGTGGCTCCTTTTGTCTGTTGTAGGCAGGATTTGGTCCTTGTGTTGTTTGTGGGTCAGTCTGGAGTTGTTTTGTGTTTGAGTCAGAGCAAGCATTTTCCAGAAATGCAGTAGCATTGAACTGCAGAGCACTTTCCCTGTGTTGTGTATTAAGCTTTAGTTGGTGGGTGATGCCTGGAGTCAGACCAGATGTCTGCTCCCAGTCCACTGCTGGGGCCTCAGTAAGACTTGTCCATGTGGTTATCTTCTGCTCTCCCTGGGGTAGTCACAGAACCCACAGAAGTGTGTGGGGGTGGAGCCAGTGGTGTTGGCAAATTAGGTAAAAAGAGTTGTTGCTTTGCTGGTTCCCATGGGTGTCTGTGTGAATAGGCTGGGGGTGGGGGAAGGAGAAGGGAATGATACCTGCCAGTTGTTTGTTACTGGAAAAGTCTCGACGATCCCTACCCCTCCAGCATATACTCTCCTTCCATATAACCAAATCTCGTATAGTCAAGATGATTTTCAAACTGCTACTTCACTGTTTTATCTTTGAGGAGCTTTTTGTTGTACTATTTCTTTAGTGATAGGAATTCAGATTTCTGTCACCTTTTGGCTTTCCCAGACCTCAACTTGCTGATTTTCAAAATTCTAGGCTTTAACCATATGATTTCACTGATATGTGGAATTTAAGAAATAAAATAGATGAGCATAGGGGCAAGGAAGGAAAAATAAGATAAAAACAGAGAGGAAGGCAAACCATAGACTCTTAACTATAGAGAACAAATTGATTGCTGGAGGGGAGGTGGGCTAAATGAGCAATGGGCATTAAGGAGGGCACTTGTGATGAGCACTAGGTGTTATATGTAAATGATATATTACCAAATTCTCCTGAAACCAATACTTTGCTATATGTTAATGAATTTGAATTTATTTTTTAAAATTTTTAAAAATGATTGATTGATTGATTGACTGACTGATTGATTTGACAGAGAGAGAGAGGGTGACACCCCGGGGGCTCAGTGGTTGAATATCTACCTTCAGCTTCGGTTGTGATCCTGGGGTTCTGGGATGGAGTTCCACATCAGGCTCCTCGAGGGAGCCTGCTTCTCCCTTTACCTATGTCTCTACCTCTCATCTGTGTCTCTCATGAATAAATAAATAAAATCTTAAAAACAGAGAAAGAGAAAGAGCCTAAGCAGGGGGAGTGGCTGGAGTGGAGGGAGAAAGAGAAGCAGACTCTCTGCTAAGCAGCGAGTCAGATGCAAGGCTAGATCCCAGGATCTTGGGAGTTGTGACCAGAGCCAAAGGCAGCCACTTAGCTGACTAAGCCACCCAGGCATACAACTAACTTAAATTTAAATAAGAACTTGGAAAGTAAAAAAAAAAAAAACAAAAAAACAACAACAACAAACAAACAAACAAAAAAAAACCCCAAAAAACTCTAGGTATTAAGCCTTACTGATTATAAGAACTCACAAAATTCAGCCCTTCTGGTTTTTATTTATTTATTTATTTATTTATTTATTTATTTATTTATGATAGTCACAGAGAGAGAGAGGCAGAGACACAGGCTGAGGAAGAAGCAGGCTCCATGCACCGGGAGCCTGATGTGGGATTCGATCCCGGGTCTCCAGGATCGTGCCCTGGGCCAAAGGCAAGCGCCAAACCACTGCGCCACCCAGGGATCCCCCTTCTGGTTTTTAAAGCTAAATGGGCGTTCACATGCCTGAGGTATCTGTTTCTCTCCACTCTCTGTTCCCGGTGCCCTACCTCCATCTCACAGAGAGTCCTGCTAGTCTGTTTAGCTCCTGACAATATCTCCCACCTCCCTATCCTCTGCTCTGTTGCCTCTTTACATTTAGTTGTGGAGGGTCTATTCTGCTAGTCTTTGGGTAATTTTCTGGTTTATTTACAGATTGAATGTTATCTAGTTGTATCTGTGGGATGAGGTGAGCTTAGGCTCCTTCTACTTCATCTTCTCTGGAAATCTTTCACTTTATGTATCTTTTTTTATTTTTATTTTTATTTTTATTTAATTTTTATTTATTTATGATAGTCATACACAGAGAGAGAGAGAGAGAGAGAGAGGCAGAGACACAGGCAGAGGGAGAAGCAGGCTCCATGCACCGGGAGCCCGACGTGGGATTCGATCCCGGCTCTCCAGGATCGCGCCCTGGGCCAAAGGCAGGCACCGAACCACTGCGCCACCCAGGGATCCCCTATGTATCATTTTTTTAGTTTGTTTTTTCATATTGTTTTTTTTTTTTCATATTGTTTTTAACTCTTCTTTATTTAACATTATATTACAAAGATATTCTGAGTTCATTTTTTCAAAATCATAATTTAAACAATCCATTCATTATAAGGCACTATATAATTTTTGCATATTTAATTTTAGAAGTTAATTTTTATTTCTTTAATGTTAGAAGAGTATAAATATTATTACTTATATACATACTTATGAAATTCAAGCATTTATGTTTGGGAATATAATTTTATTATACTTTAACCACCATAAATAATATAATAAAAATATTTATGAATGATTCTTTGTTCTAATTATTCATTATTTCCTATTGATATATTCCATGAAGGAAAAGTCTTTCAACCTTTCAAATGTCAGTGAAGCTACCTTCCAAAGGCCACAGACTTATACCTATACAATTAGCAGTCTTCCTTTCAACTCATATAACTTTGTAAATTTCTCTAATCTACACTTATTACTGAAAAATTCCAATCAAGTTGTTTTTACACAAATACAAAATATTGTGTACATGTATTTCTTCAAACATCTTTAGTGGTTTTCCATTTATTAAAGTAAGACATTTGGCTCTTTTGACATATTCACACATCACTTCAGGTTTATTTTTCCCTTTTTTTAATTAATTAATTTATTTATGATAGTCACAGAGAGAGAGAGAGAGAGAGAGAGAGAGAGAGAGGCAGAGACACAGGCAGAGGGAGAAGCAGGCTCCATGCACCGGGAGCCCGACATGGGATTCGATCCCGGGTCTCCAGGATCGCGCCCTGGGCCAAAGGCAGGAGCCAAACTGCTGCGCCACCCAGGGATCCCTAGGTTTATTTTTCCTAATGTATCTTCATGCATTTTTCCAAACAAAATTATATCTGAAGAGTTCAAAGAATCCCATTGTTTTTAAAAATTGCATATCTATATTCTTGATACATGCATTCCGACTTAATCCCCAAATGTCTGCTCAAAACTTGGGAATCCATCACTAGCAACCCATCAGGAAAGTTGCTTTTCGTTGTTTATCTGAATTCCTATAGCATTCACCGATACAACTACACATTTAATGGATATCTATATTAAAATCCATTATAGTTTTTAATGAAATTTTTGTTGTATTTCTTATATACTAACCCATACTATGTTCACTGGGAATGAGAGTTTTTTAAAGCCCTTCTTTCTCTCTATAACATATAGT
This sequence comes from Vulpes lagopus, assembly GCF_018345385.1. Lineage (NCBI taxonomy): Eukaryota > Metazoa > Chordata > Mammalia > Carnivora > Canidae > Vulpes > Vulpes lagopus. The sequence continues at coordinate 48,190,456 of NC_054839.1, forward strand.
TCTGCATAACATATAGTATAGTAGATGTTTGTTAAAATAATTATTGATCTGCTCATTAACTGCTTCATATGCCTATATATAAGACAATTGTGGTGATTATAATTCTAGAATGATGCAGAATATAAAGGATATAAGACAATAGTATGAAAAAATATAACTTTATTTTGCATTTGTTCCAAATTACACCTCTCCAACATTTCCCATAACCTTTATTCACAGGGTGAATGGATCCACATGAGATGAATTGAAGGTCCACTTAGTTTTACTTATGAACACCCTGATGGATATGAAAAAGTTCTGAAATTGCTATATAAAGAGCCCTTTTTTTCTAGACCAATCATTGCCATTTGAAAGACAGCAATTCAACCTATCATTTGTAGAAAAGTTATGTACATCCTGCTTGTTTTTCATGCTTATTCAGAGAAACAAATGAAATAATGAATTTTTAAATATTTTGTATTTTTTAAACATTTATTAAAATAAACTGGCATTTTCCTTTGTACTTTGTCTTCTAACATATTTAAGATTAACGTTTCCCCATAATACACATAAAAATTGGGCATATTTATGTTCATAATAATAGACTAATTCTCAGAGAAGATGACAGGAATAATCCGCCATATTTTTTTTTGCACTCTCTTTAAAATGGTTCTTCTGCTGATTCCAGTTATTGGATAAAGTAGCATAATCAATTTCATGTCATTTCTTATGAAACAACAGAATTTCAAAAAGAAAAAAGAATAAATCACTTTCAGGAATTCTCTTTGTTTAAAATGCTAAAGGGAGTAAAAAATAGTAATATTTCTTTTTAATGTGATTAACAAATAAGAGCCAAATTAAAAATAAAATAAAATAAAATGGAATAGAAGGAGAGCATGTGTATCAGTTTTGTTATCCAGGGTAATTGGTCAGTCATAATAATAATAAAATAGCCAATACTTGTACTTGAATATTATTATAAATTTTTTAGGGAAATAAAATATTAGGTAAAAATAAAACAGGGGTAATTGGTCAGTCATAATAATAATAGAAATAGTCACTACCTGTACCTGAATATTATTGTGAATTTGTGTAGAGAAATATAATATTAAGTAAAAATAAAATAATCTGAAGGATTTAAACAAATAGAGCTTCTTACAAAAGTTTCAAAAATTCAAATAGGTGAAGTAAAGAGGTAGTGCCTCTGGCATCTTTTCATCTCCCACATTAGAAGAGTTCAGAGAGCAAATTATAAAACAACCTATGAAATGTGTATTTGCTTTATAAAAGTTCTGGGAAATTTATGTATGACAGAGAAAGTCAAAGTCTCTTTCAAAAACAGCCTTCTAAATGCATCAGTATTTGCTGTCATTACTATGGAAATCATAAATTTGATAACCTGACCTTGAAAAATAAAGTAACCCCTCTACTCTTTTTCTCTTATTTAAATTGTCTCAGTTAAAGGTGACAAAAGAGGGTAACTGGCACATTTTAGGAATTTCTAAGTATTTGTGGAATAAAATAAATATATTATTTAGTTATGATTAGGTTTATATTATAAACATGTTACCTAATTTCTAATAACCAAGTGTCATTTAAATAATTACTGAAACACTGATATTAAACTTTTGATATTCTGTTAAAAACTTTTTTTATTTAGAAATGTTGATAATTAGCAGATCTTTTACCTTTCCATTTAGCCCCAATAACTCTAAAATGATGTATTTTAACAAAATAATTGTGTCTTTTAGATTCATATGAAAGATCATTTAAAGTCCTATTTTCTATGAAGTTAAGAGTTTCTGGATGTGGCAAATTGTAACTTTTTTTTCCTTTTGTAAAAATATGAACATTAGAAGGAATGAAATGTTGTTGTAATGGGGAGGGTAGCCTGTGATTTTCAAACAGCTGTGGTTTCCTGAAAGCCAACTTTCAAAAATTAGGTTATTTAATTCATCCAATTTTACTGAAAAAAAAATTATGTTATCTATCTAGCTCAGATCTGGATTAGCATTTGCACATCTTCTAATCTGTAGTAGGATGACCTCAGGACAGACATCTGTTTGGATGTCTTGGATGAGTTCACATACAACCATCTGCTCATGGAAGAGTAGCCTCTTCAAAATTGGTCAGAACCTTTGATGAGACGTTAAGGGCACAGGGCTTTTCAGTATTACAGTCCTCTTACTATGTTACATTAAAAAAAAAAATCAAAAACAAAATACCAAAAAAACATGAGAATCACAATGTTCTAAGGTATATCAATCAGTGGCATATTAGTTGAAAGAGCCTAAATCCTTTCATAGGGTGTTTAATATAAATGAACACCAAAATAAATGGACATATAAAATCTGATATTCATATTTTGAATAAATATCTGAGAAATCTATAATTAAAGTCATAAATAATGAACTATTAAAAACAAACATGATTATAAAATAGCACTGTGTGATATTTATTTTAAAGAGAATGGGGAAAACAACCTGCACAATTTATTGCAAGAACAATAAATCTATAACTTTTAAACAAGTTGAATTTGCTGCGATTGAGAGGCAAAGCCAAATTAGACCTACTGGTTTGTCAGGAAATAATAATAAATTTGAAAGATAAAAATGACAGACCGGGTTTTCAGAATCATGAATCTTAAATTTTCAATAAACTATACAACTATGATAATCATATTTGTAAAAGCAAGAGTGAATATTATATCCAAAAATGTAACATTCTGAGCTAGTTGACACTATACCAATCTACTGTTGAGCTATCTCAAGTGTATATTATTAGGACTCTCAATATACTTACAGATGGGAATATTTATGATGATTATTCTATCAGACAGCATAAACCATCTGTTTTGTGTAAACACAACCTCTTAAGTAGCTAACACAACGAAGTATCTTTTTAATGGGAGAGAGGGATTAGGTTTTTGTTTGTATTTATTGTTTTGTTCTTTTTTCTTACTCATACAATCCACAGCAAGTTTGGTTTGTGTGACAAGGGAGCTGACTTTCAATCCTTGGCTCCGCCTAAATACATTCTTCCATGATTACCATAAGAGAGTAGGGTCTTGCACTAGCAATTAAATTCATTAGCTGGAAAGAGACACAAGTCATTTCAGTCCCCGGTCCTTTGGCCAAAATAAGTTGCATGGCAGTATCTTGCTAAAGGAGAGGGTACAAAATATAATCCTGTGCCTGAAAAGAAAAAATCAGATATATGTGAGCAAACATACCTGTGTATATGTGTGGATATAGATTATACATATATGTAAATGCACATGTGAAATATATTTATAAGTATACATATTATATTCTTTATTAGGAAGAAGATTAGACATTAACCCATGTGCCAGCTGTTGGATGAGTTTGAGAAATGTTTTTAACTTTACCATTTCACATCCCTTGTTAATACTTTCTTCAGTCACATTTAAAAATGTCAAGGCATCAATTCAAAATTTTACTTTCATCAAAAAAAAATATTCATACTATACACTTTTTCCTCATGCTATACATTATTTTCATTATTATACTATATATTATTATTTCTACTATACATGTGCCGTAAAGGCTATATGCCTTTTCAAATAATTAGAATGTTTTAGCCCATATTTTTTTCTCATTTTATGGTGATTTAGTTGTGGTGCTTGAAAGACACAAATGGGGTTATTTTACGTTTGGCAGTCACAATATCAGATTTGTTACTTCCTAAATACGTATTTTACATGTGAAGCAGGATACTGAGCATGAAGTATTTATTTCATCGTCTATTTTTCTGATTTTTTTTCCCCACAAAGAACAATGGTTTGTTTAATTTTTACTTTTCTCTTGGGGAAAACAGGCTCCTAAAATAATGATGTTGTTTTCAGAGCCAGGTGTTTTGGACAAAATGGATCCACAAGAAAGACTTCAGGCAACCATAAGATTCAAGTAATACATAATGAATATGTTTTTTACTGCATAACTACTAGAACCTAATTTCAAAATTTTCTTAGTGCAGGCAATGAAGGTAAAGAGTATACATCCTAAAATCTCTAGCTTAATACCTCTTGAGATTACTATTCAAAAATAAAACCTTGTATTCCATTATAGTGTTCTTTTTTTTTTTTTTTTAGTGTTCTTATATAAGGATGCAAATCTAAATTTTAGTAGAGTTTAAGAATTGGGTTGAGATTGGGTAGCTATCTGCTAGAACGGCTTGTCTTACTAAGTCTGCAGTGAGAGAGATGCCAACCAAACATCTGATCACTTCATTTCATGGATGATGGAACTAATGTTCAAAAGAGTTAGGAAGAGGGTCTCAACTCACAAAGTTCACTAGTGATGGTGCCAGGATTACAATCCAACCCTCCTGATTAACATAGTATTTCCTTGCATTTTAAAGCAAGATTTTCCAAGAGTAACTACTTGAAATCATACTTTTGATTAGATTTCCAAACATATCTTAGCCTTTAAATCCATCTGTTCCAAATTCTGCCATTTTTAATCAGAGCTCATTCTACGTTCTTCACCAAGAGTATCAACTAAATACAAAGTAAGTACTCCCCAAAGAATTTTTTTAAAAAGGATAAAAAATCCATTTATTCAGGTAAATAGACCATTTTTTTAAATTACTGATTCACTATCAGCTTTCCCTAAGCCTCCCACTGGGCAGCTAAAAACAGTTGGAGAAAAATCACACACTGAGGAGATTGTTCGCAATGTAAGTGCATAGTCACTAACCTCAGCTGGATCTCAATACTGGCTGAAAATTTTATTATTACATTTGTTTTGTATAGTTTCTATAGTCAAACTTTTCTATTCTCTACACTCCTCTACCTCAGTGGTTCTCAGCAGATGACTTGCCTCCTACTTGCTAGAACAGATAAAATCTATCACAAGCAACCACCTCAAGTTCCTGCCACCAAGTTTTCAACTCTACATCTATCTGCACTTACTTTTAATTCATGTAAATGGTATGTTTCAATAGAACCTATTTCTGTGTGTCAGTATATTTTCAGGGAGTATCCATGCTGGGTTGTGTGCAGATATATCTGCCTGAGTGTGTATGTCTGATATTGGTTACTTCTAACTGCTGCAATGTATACAGTGTTGTACATCAACCAGGGTCTTCCAATTTCCCCTGTGTGACTTTCTTGAGAGGCTTCCAGCATCCCACTACTAAAAACAATTCTGTGATAAACATCCTCAAATGTATATATGTGTGAGAATTGTTTTTTAAGTTGACACATTTAAGAAGCAGGATTATTACTTACACTTACCGTGACTGAGTGCAGATACTTCTAACTAAAATGGCTTTATTCCTTTACATTTTCAGCTGTGAGCTTCATCAGCTTCAGCTGATAACAAAACTCAGCGTATCTAGGTTTTCCTGATTTAATGATGGTGGTGTGCTAATAGGTTGTTTTTAAGTTGCGGTTCTGTAACTAATACATTTGAATATCTTTTTCATATTTGTTTTTTGGAATTTGAGGTTTCATCTTCTCTGAACTGGCTATTCATATCTGTTTGCCAGTTCTTCTGTCAGGTTGCCTGTATATATATTTTTGATTTCTAGACATTTCTGTTTATTTTAATGTCGTGAACATATTTATTTTAGATAATACAAATATCTTTCAAATTGCAATTTCTTTGTTATTTTCTTCATTAGAAATGACCCTTAAATTTGATATAATTAAAATCATCAATTTCTTGTCTCATTGTTTGAACTTACAGGTTTTATTAAGTAGACATTTTTAACATTGCAGGCATGGTGATATCTCTTTATATATTTTTTAACTTTGTAGTTTCCCTTTTTCTAATTAATGTCCTTAGTTCTCACAGATCCTTGTTATATGTAGCAATTCAATAAATTATTGTTTCTATGGGTCAACCCAAATTTCCCAACATTTCCCAAAATATACACACATTCCTCATTAAATTAGAGGAATGTGTGTATATATATATTCTAATATATTCTATCAATCTAACCCATTGTAAACTTATTTTTTTCTGTTCTTACATCAAATTCATACTAATACATATTTGCAGCCTTACTACTTGGCAGGGTAAGTTCTCCTCAGTCTTTTGTTATTGTTTTGCTTTGTTTTATTGCCTCTTTCTTTTTAATTTTGTTTTTTTTTTTAATTTTTATTTATTTATGATAGTCACACACACAGAGAGAGAGAGAGGCAGAGACATAGGCAGAGGGAGAAGCAGGCTCCATGCACTGGGAGCCCGACATGGGATTCGATCCTGGGTCTCCAGGATCGCGCCCTGGGCCAAAGGCAGGCACTAAACTAGTGCGCCACCCAGGGATCCGTAATTTTGTTTTAATATAGGTTGACTCAGTTATCCATGGTCTTTTATTTTCCATATATTTTTTCTTGGATAAACTTATCAAACTTCTCAAAAATTTAGATGGAAATTTTATTAATATTGCATTGAGTATATGAGCATATTTTAATATCAAGTTGGGCTATATTTCATCTATTCAGATCTTATTTTGTGCTCCCTTATAGAATTTTGAAATATTTTATATAGAGAATGTATATATTTTCATTTAAACTCCTAGATTCTTTCGATTTTCTGTTGCTACTATAAATGGTACCTTCATTTTTATAAGACTGTTTCTTTTATTGAGACATAATTGAAATGGATCCTAAGTTAATATTTGGATCAGTTTTGTCAAAGGCATAAACCTGTGTAAGTCATATCCCTATCAATATGTATGTGTGTATATATATATATGTATATATATGTGTGTGTGTATATATATATATAATTATATATATATATATATATATATAGCAGTGTATACTTTCTATGTCCCAGAATCCTCCTTCTTGTCCATTATTCATTAGTTCCAACTTTTGTCCAAGCAGGCATTTTTTTTAATTTCTATCACTATGGATTTCTCTTATGACGGGTTTACCTACCATCAAACTTCATACAAAGGAAATTATACAATTATGTACTCTTATGTGTCTGACTTCTTTACTCAGTTGAATATTCTTGACATTTTCCATGTAGATGCATGTACCAGGAGTATATTCTTGCTACTGCTAAGTAGTACACCATTGTATAAATAGACCAGTTCATTTGTTTTTCTGTTGATGAAAATGTAAAGTGAGTAAAGTTACTATGAATATCTTTATAAAAGTCATAGTGAACGTATTTTCATTTTTTCAATATCTAGAGGTGGAATTGCTTAATTATAGAGTTAATTGAATGTTTTTAAGAATTGCCCAACAGTTTAGAAAAAAAAGTTGGACTGGGGGCACCTGGATGGCTCAATGATTGAACATCTGCCTTTGGCTCAGGTCATGATCCCAAGTCCTAGGTTCAAGTCCCACAACAGACTCTCTCCAGGGAGCCTGCTTCTCCTTCTGCCTGTGTCTCTGCCTTCCTCTCTGTGTCTCTCCTGAATAAATGAATGAATGAATGAATGAATGAATAAAAGTTGGACCTTTTGTCAGTATCAGATTATTTGTAAATCACATAGCTTTTCTACTTTAGCTATTAGAAATTATACAGTTGCCTCTGATAATTGCTATAACTACAAATAACAGAATGCTATATTTTATTTATTTATTTTTTAAGATTTTATTTATTTATTCATGAGAGACATATATATATGTGTGTGTGTGTATATATATATATATATATATATATATATATATATATAGAGAGAGAGAGAGAGAGAGAGAGAGAGAGAGAGGCAGAGACACAGGCAGAGGGAGAAGAAGGCTCCATTCAGGGAGCCCAATGTGGGACTCAATCCCGAGTCTCCAGGATCAGACCCTTGGCTGAAGGCTGCACCAAACCGCTGAGCCACCCAGGCTGCCCCAGAATGCTATGTTTTAATTATTATTTAGTTAAAATATATACTTTAAATTTCCCCTTTGATTTTTTCCTTTGATTCTTGGAATATCGAGATGTTTATAAGGCTTAATTTATATACTTAATACTTAATTCTCAAGTATTTGAAGATTTTATGAATATCTTAATGTTAATGATTTCTAATGGTATAATTTGTGGTTCAGAACCCATCGTCTGAGGGTTTTTGATCCTTTGAAATTTATGGAGACTAATTGTTTCGATGATTCTGAATTACTGTTTTGTATTAACTTGAGAAGAATGCATTTTGCTTTTACGGAGTGAAGTTTTCTACATATACATATATGATATCACTTTGGTCATTTGTGTTCAAATTATATACATATACATCATTTTAGATTTATCTGCTTTTTTATTTCAGTTATTAACAATATAATGTTAAAGTCTGCAGCTATATTTGTGGATGTGTTTATTTCTCCTTTTAATTCTTTTTTTCTTTGTCTGGGATCTGTTTTATTGCATGAATACATATATTACACTCCAAGTATTTTTGATAACATGACCCTTTTGTCAATATGAAATGGCCTTATTTATAATATTGTACAATTAGTTTTTTTAATATTTTTAAAAATTCATTTGAGAGAGACAGAGAGAGGGAACATGATCAGAAAGAGGGAGAAGCAGACTCCCCACTTGGCAGGGAGCCCCACGTGGAGCTTGATCCCAGGACCCTGAAATCACAACCCTAGCCAAAGGTGGATGCTCGACCCACTGAGCCACCTAGGAGCCCCTGTTGTTGTTTTTTTAAAATTCGCTATTTTTCTGGGACACCTGGGTAGTTCAGTGGTTGAGCACCTGCGTTTGCTTCAGGGTGTGATCCTGAGGTCCAGTGATCAAGTCCCATATCATTGAGCTTCCTGTATGGAGACTGCTTCTCCCTCTGTCTATGTCTCTGCCTCTCTCTCTCTCTCTGTGTCTCTCATGAATAAGTAAATAAAATCTTTTAAAAAATTCACTTTTTTCTGATATTAATAGAGCCACTTCAGGGTTTTATGCTGTGTAGAATGTTTGCATAAAAGAAGTTTTTCCTTTTTAGACTGTAAATATCACTGTTTGTATATTTGTTTTCATTGTCTGCATACAATAGGAAGATATGCTTCAAAAGACAAAATAATTATATATTTTCCTACAATATCCCAAGGAATTATTGCCAACTAGGCAAAAATCTTTGTATTTTTTCTCTTAAACAAAACTATATTATTGAGGTATCATTGGGATTAGAGTTAGAAGAACAATAATTTCCTGGGTGTAGTTTCTTAGCTTCTCCAAAGCTAAGGCTATATTTCTCTCTGTGCTTTATGATTGTCTAAGACATTCTTAGGGGCTTATAATTATTTTATTACTTTATTACAAATTACACCTGAACTCTATCATTTTACATATTTAATTCTAGGTGTACCTATTTTCTTATTAGATTTTTAAAAGTGCAATTAGTCTGGTCTCCATTATTCTCCAAATGTCTAGATTTTCTTCTCCCATTTTTTTTCCCTTCAAGACAAGTTTAAAATATTAGTTCAGTATCTTGGCTACTAAAAACTCATCATTAATTTTATTTCCCTCTTAATTTATAGCAAGCTATTATCCTTCCTGTCTCATTCCCTTCTGCTACATTTGTTGCCTGTTACTTTTATTTTATGCTCTCACTTATTTTCACTTGCTATCAAGCTTTAACCAATCAATGCATGTGAATGTGTATCCGTACATTTGTGGCATCTTATTACTTTTATTTTGTGCCAAATAATTAATGTTTTTGAGTTTTTATATTGTTATGACTTATCTGTGTTGTCTTTCTGTTTTAAAGATCATTGTATTTCATCGTGTGAAATACAATAAATAAAAATTCCATTAATAAAAATTCCTCTCTAATAATCTTCTAAAGTGTGCCCACTCAGGAGGATAATGATTTCTCCTTTTCCCTTCTTATTTCTCCCCAAACACTGTAACATAATTATAAAGCCTTCTTCTTAAACAGATGAAGCTTAGAAGTTAAAGTTAAATGAATAGTTTATGGTAGTGCTAATATAATGAGAAGAAAACTGGCAAATTATTACACCTCAAAACAGATTCTTCTTTCTATTAATTATATGTTATTGGCATTCACATAGGCAAAAGGTATTCTTCAAAATGTTTGCAAACCAGAAAAGATCACATTTATTTTCAGGTGAGCAAAAAGAATCAAAAGAATAAGGGAAATTCCAGAAAAGTATGTTGTGGAGTGCAATCATGATTTGGAAATACCATTTGAAACAGGAGTATTTATGATTGAAAAGTCTACCAACTAATATCTGAGATTTTTAAAAAAGATATTGAAGAAAAATAATGCTGCTGTTTAAGTGAGATTTTTGCAGATTTTATTCACCCATTTTGTTTGTGTGGTATTTTATTACGTTCTGTAGTAAAAAAAAAATCTCTTCCATGGAATTTTCCAATTGGAAACCAGAAACTGAATATTCAAACAAAGCAAATATAAACCCTGTGGGATTGGGCGTTGGATATTCAGGAAGAAATGTCCCTTTTAGCCAAGACTAAGTTTTGGAAACAAACTGACAACACTAACTGCGTTTTAATAAAAATCATTTCACTGCCTCAATATGCATGGCAAACAGCTGCAAGTGTCAGGTTCAGATAAGCTGAAAGCAAGATGGCTGAAAGGTACATTTTCTAATCAACTTCCTGAATTATCTTTGACTCCTGGTATGGCCTCACATGTGACCTAATTATGAAGCATAACATGCCAATATTTTCATAACAAAAAAATGAAAATTGGTCTTTTAATTCTTTGGAAATGGTTCATGATGTTATCCTTGCCCTGTTACTTCAATGAATTTTAGATATACTCTTCCCCTTAAACTTTGTCTTCTGACTAAAAAGTGGCAGACACCAATTTTTGGTGACGTCACTTTCATTCTGTGTTCCATTATGCACATTTTGCAAGTTCTCAAATTTATATATTTCAGTAGCTAATATTTTTTTCCCTGAGGCCATAGTTGGTTAAAGTCTTTTAAAAATGAATTTTATCTAGGCCTTGGCCAAAGTGGTTTACTTTTTAAAAAGTAGGCAGTAAAGGTATGAAAATTCAAAATAACATGCCTAGGCATGTTTATCAAGAGTAGGATGGAAAATATGGTTTATATATTTTTTTCCTGCTCTATACTTCAAATAGTTTAGTGACTTCACTTTTATATTAATCTTTCTTTGTTCTTAATTCCCCTATCCCATCCTTTCTTCCTCCTTTCTTCTTTTCTTTGTCTTTTCTTTCTTTCCTGAAAGACACTTTTATTTTTACCATGAATATGAATGATACAGAATTTAGATTTCTCTTTTTTAAGATTTCATTTACTTATTTAGAGAGAGAAAGAAGAGAGTACCAGTAGAAGAGGGGTAGAAGAAGAAAGAATTTCAAGCAGAGTCCACACTCAGCATGGGGCCCCATTCAGGTCTCCATTTCACCACCCTGAGATCATGACCTGAACTGAAATTAAGAGTTGGATGCTCAATCTACTGAAGCACCCAGGCACCCCAAAAGGCATTTTTTTAACCATGAAAAAGCAAGATGTTGAATTTATACTCCTTAAGCTGTTGGTAGCATTGAAAAATTTGTACATGGAAAGATGATTAAGAGCATTTCAGGAAATAGGTACAACAGGTTCTGATGTAGAAAAAAATTTGGCTAGTTCAAGAAACTAAAAGACTAGCAGAGAAATGAGAATTCTAATTGATAAAATGGTATCCATGTGGACTTTGATATTACTGAAAATGGTAAGAGTAAGAGAAGAAAGATAAACAAGTATTTAACTTCTTCAGTGATTACCAGGGAGTGACCAAGAGACAGATAGGTGAAGAGGGGTGAGAATATTTGAGCCTTCAGTAACACAGTGAAAGAGAAAGTTTTGCTATTATGTTTTTGGTAGTGATGGTATCTTTTAGGATAGCAAAGATCTGGAAGTGGCAATTGCAGGCAGAGAGGTATCTGTTTACCCTCCTAGGTACAGGTGTATAAAACAACAAAAATAGTTCCAGATTGGTGAAATTATAGGAGAAGCCGTTGTTCAATTGACAGCTGGTTTAGCAAGCAGCTAAAGCAAAGATAATAATTACAATGCAAAATGGTACAAATACAGGTAAGTTTGTCAATAATAAATTGGTGAAAAGTATGGAGAGAAAAATAAACGATAGTGGATTGGATTCAGTTCGGTTACGCAATCTACAGAAATTATATTTTAGGTTGATTGGAAGAGACTTCTGACAGTGATTGGGGCCAGCAGAACTTCAAGGAGAAATGGATTCATTCTAACAGTCTGAGTGAGGCAGGATAACTATACTTATTGCTCTTTATAAGCAATTTATTGCGAGGCATATTTCCAAATATGTCCTCTCACCTATAGCAGCATACACTGTACAGACTATTGAAAGCTTCATGTTTACACATGGTGTTGATACACAAATGATAACTTCTTAATGTTTCCTGCTTCCGAACCAATTATTCCAGTAAGGTGAAACGATGGCAAGTAAAAATTGTATTTGTAACAGTAAAGAAATAATAGAAACCAAGGCCCAGAGCAGTGAACTACTCATGATGTGTGTTCATAAATGCAAACAGTGTGTTACTTTGGTGAGGATGCCATAGACTGTTTGACTTAAACAACAGAGATTTACTTTCTCACAGTTCTTGAGGCTGGATTTCTGAGATCAAGGTATTAGCGAGACTGGTTTCTTTTGAAGTCTCTCTCCTTGGCTTACATATAGCCAACTTCTTCCTGTGTCTTCACATGGTCCTCTGCATGCACATGGTTGTGTCCACATTTCCTTTTCCTGCAAGGATACCAGTTACATTGGACTGGGTCCCATCCCAAAGTCTTGATTTTAACTTAATCACATTTTTTGAAGACCCTATCTATAAATATGGACACACTGAGGCACAGGGTTTTAGAATATATGAATGAGCATGTAAACATTTGGAGTTTTGTGGAATCCATAATAAGCAAGGAAAGTTAATGTGCTTTTATCTAAAGGTCCACGTGTATGCCTTAATAACAAAGGATTTTCTATTCCACCACCTACTTATAAGGTTGGTAATGAAAAAAAAAAAAAAAAAAAGGTTGGTAATGTGCAGCAAGGAGAGAGCAAAATATACCTAAAGAGGGCACCATTGGTACACTTTATTTTTGGCCTCTTGATACCTCATTAAAATGCAGAAACGGATATAAGTAATTTGATAAGCAGACATGGTATGTGGTATTTTATTCAGTGCTGTCTACAAAAATTGTAAACTTCCAGGTATGTATAAATAAACACAAAATAGTTTATATACATGTGATACAATCTACCACAGTTTTAAAGAAAAAGAACTACTAACAGTTAAATTTCAAAGCTATTACTAATTATGTGGCATTAGACAACTCACCCAGTTATAATAAACCTCTTCATTTATTCTTTCCAAAATTAGAGTTGTGGACAAATGCTACCTAGGGATCCTTTCAGTTTCAAAGTCTCTATATCTGCATTTTCTTTTTCAAATATTAAATAAGATGAGCATAAAAATTAGGTAAGATTTGAAGAACTATAGCAGATAATATTATCTTTAAGTTCAATTAACTAACATATAGTATATCATTAATTTCAGATGCAATATTATTATTCTCGCTGTACAATCTTAAGTATTTTTCATTTTCTTATAATTTGATGTTGCATTTACATTTTTTGGGAAGGGAAAGGGTGATATTAAGCAGTTTCAACTCTGTTGTAAAGCTTCAATACTCCTTCATAGCCCATGTTGAATCCTGCTTTCCATAATATTACTCTGATTGTTTCAGAGCAACAGCACAACTTCAACTTTTTTTGTGTGTTTACAGAGTGAAGGAAGAATTGTAACTATTCTCTTGCTACTAGGTTTACTTATCAGGTGATCTTATTCTAATGTAAACTACCCCAGACCTCTCCTATAAAACTTCTAATGTGATACTTTAAAAACAATATCCACACGTTCAGGTAAGGAAAAAAAAATAAAGAGAAAACAAACAATAATAGAATAACTATACAAAAACCTAACTAGATCACATCTGTGCAAAATACCTTCCATCTCAAAAAAGTCAACTTTTTCTAAACTGAAAAAGATATCACCACATTATTGGTTGACCATTTATTACCTTTTTTAAAGTTCACAAATAGATCCACTTATTTTCAATATTACGGCCAAAATAAATTCAATGAATTGGTAACATAGAACCTTTGTAGCTCAGTATTGGTAGTGAAGGTTAAAGTCTTTCAATGTGAGAATAAACAAACAAACAAACAAAAAACCCATAAATATTATAATGTTTTCTTATCCACTAATATGTTTGTTCAAATCATGTTTTTCTTTTTCCTGATATCTTAGAAGACTTTCTACTTGCCTATTCTCTAATGTTTCACTTTTTGTCATCTGAAACTTCTTGTCTGTTTTTCCTCAGGAAGTCAAAATGTGAATATCTTTTTAAAAATTCTCTTGTACTGATAAGTGATATAAACATCATGGTGGCAGGAGTCATTATTTTCCTCTCTCCTCTTTGATTTACAACTAATTGGACATTTTTAAAAAGGCACATTGCGTAGCTTATTATCATCCATTTGCGCATGAGAAAGTGGGTGGATTGGATTGTGGAAGAGGCATCAGAGCAAGGCAAGTGGTCATAGAACCAGTGGCAGCAGAAGCAGTGATGGCAAAGAAAGTAGTGAAGAGTCTGGCTGTGAGTCAGCACTGACTTCTGGCAGAGGAGGTAGAGAATAAAGACAATGAATAGGGACCTGTTCCGCCACATGGACTATAGCTGAAGGGACTCATTGATATCTCCGAGGCCAGGGGAGATGCTGGGGTGAATGATAAGGAAAGGGAAGACGACTGGCAGACAAAAAGGAGTGAAGGAAAGCATCTCCTGGTGTCTTCCCTGAGAGGCAAGAGGATAGCCCACAGAGTTCTGGTACTCCCCCAGACTTGAGGATCCCCCTCTTGAGCTGTGGGCACAAAAGCACTAAGCACATACCTCTCCCAGTCTGCTGCCATACTTTGCTTTTTTTTTTTTTTTTTTTTTTAATGTGCATGCTCCCAACCGTAGTGGTGAGTAAACTCTTTGAGGAGAAAATAAAACTTACTTTCAACTTGTTGAACTGTTAGAATCAAAGTAAACAAACCTTGCCTATAAAGAAACGTGTTCACTACTTTAAATGCAGTGGCAGAGGCACTTTTCATCAAACAGCATGAAAAATCATGGTAATATGGCATTACAAAAGAAAATGACAATTTTCCAGCAAATAAACCTTAAGACATGGAATATTACAGTATAGCTGATAAAGAATTTTAAGTAGCTCTTATGAAGAAATTCAACAAACTGCAAGAAAATTCAGAAAGGCAATGCAATGATATTGAGAATAAAATTAATAAACAACAGTACTTTACCATACAGATTGAATTTCTATAAAGGAACCAAACAAATTCTGGAGCTGAAAAACTTAATAATGAGATGAAGAGTGAACTAGAATGCATTGAAAAATAGGGCATATCATATGAAAGAATTAGTGATCTTGAAGATCAAAGTATAAAAAAAATTATTCAGGTGGAAGATGAGAGATAGCTAAATTTTTAAAAAGTGAAGAAATCTACAAGAACTATCTGACTCCATTAGAGAACCCAACATAAAATTAATGGGTATCCCAGAAAGGGAAATGAAAGAGCAGGGAGCAGAGAGTGTATTTGAAGAAATAATAGCTGAGAGTCCCAAGCCTTGGAAAGGAATGTGATATATAACAAAAAGCCAAAAGAACACATCATTATATCAATGCACAAGACCTTTTCCAGTTTTGTATTAAAACTGTCAAAAGTTGCTGATAAAGAATTTTCAAGGCAGTCAGGGTAAAAATGACAGTAACCTATAAAGGCACCCTCATCAGGCTATCAGCCAACTTCTCAGCAGAAACTCTAAATACCAGCAGAGAGTAGAATGACATATTTAAAATATTGAAAGATAAAAAAAACTGCCAGCCAAGAAGAGTACTTTATTTAAAAAATTATCTTTCTGATATGAGAAAGAAATAAAGGCTTTCCCAGACAAACAAAAGCTAAGGGAGTTCACTACCACTAGACCTGTCTTACAAGAATGTTTATAGGAGCTCTTTCAGATGAAACAACCACCACCACAACAACAACAAAACAAACACACACACACACACAAAAAAAAACACAAAAGTGTACACAATTCTGATTAATATGAGATCAGTCAGAAGTAGAATATTTAAAAAAAATAACAGTCATTTTAACTGTAGCATAAAGCTTATAGTAAATGAGCATTAATAACTACCACAATTTGATAATGAAAGCATAGCCTAAAATGAGTTAATTTGTGATATCAAAAATATAAAAGAGGAAG
Source organism: Vulpes lagopus (assembly GCF_018345385.1). Lineage (NCBI taxonomy): Eukaryota > Metazoa > Chordata > Mammalia > Carnivora > Canidae > Vulpes > Vulpes lagopus. The sequence goes on from NC_054839.1 coordinate 48,206,708, forward strand.
AATGTAAGGATGGGACTTTTATAACTGAATGAAGATAGATAGCTATCAGCAGAAAAAGGACTATTTTATCTATGAAATGTTTCATGAAAACCTCATGGTAAACATGAAAGCAAAAATCTAGAGCAGAGACACAAAACATAAAGGGGAGGGTGAACAAGTCACCGTGGACAACTACCAACTTACAAAGCTAGATAGAAACAGAAAGAAAAATAAACAATGGAGAGACAAAATAACCAGAAGTCAAAAGTTAAAATGGCAGTATAAATCATGACTTATTAATAATCACCCTAAATATAATGGATTGAATTCACCAGTCAAAAGCCATAGAGTGGCCTAATGAAAAGAAAATGAAACCCTACTATATGCTGCCTACAAGAGATTCATTTCAGATCCAAAGACACACATAGGTCAAAGTGAAAGGATGGAAGGAGATACTGCAAGAAACACAGAAGTGAAAAAAGACAGATCCAGCCATACTTGTATCACACACTTGTACCAAGCCAAAAAAGGTAACAAGAGACAAAGGAGCTCTGTACCTCAAGAAGGTATAACAATTCTGAATATGTATGCTCCCAACACCCAAGTACTGAAGAATACTATGCAGTTAATAACAGAACTTAAGAGGAAAATAGACAACAATACAATAATCATAGGGGACTTCAGTAGATAGGTTATACAGATAGATGATGAACAAGGAAATACTGAAATTGAAGCATACTTTAGAACAAATGAACTTAATAGGCAAATAAAGAACCTTCCATCCAACAGCAGCAGAATATACATTCTTCTCAAGTGCACATGGAACATTATCCAGCATAGATCATATAATAGACCACAAAGTAAATCTCAGCTAATTTAAGATTGAAATGATACCATCTTCTCTGACCACAATATTATGAAACTTAGAAATCGACAATAAGAGGACTTTAAAATGAGAAGATTGACAAATATGTGGAAACTAAACAACACACCTTTAAACAACCATTGGTCAAAGAAGTCAGAAGTGAAATAAAAAAAAATCTCAAAAACAAATGAAAATGAAAATGCAACATATCATATTGTGGGATGCTACAAAAGCAGTTCTGGGAGGAAAGCTTATAGCAATAAATGCATATTAGACATTAGAAAAATCTAAAAAACGAATTTTATGCTTCAAGGAACTCAAAAGGACAAACTAAGCCCAAAGTTATCAGAAAGAAAGACATAATAAGAATTTAAATGGAAGTACATGAAATTCAGACCAGAAAAAATAAAAAGGATCAACCAAAGAGAAGATCTTTAAAAAAAAGTAAATAAAATTAACAGATTTTTAACTGGACTAAGAAAAAAGAAAACTCAAAAAAAAAATGCAAACAAAAATAGAGACCTTACAACTGATACTACAGAAATACATAGACTCGTAAGAGACTATGACAAACAGTTATATGCCAGAAAATTATATAATCTAGATGGAAAGAATACATTTCTAGAAACACACAGGCTACCAAAACTGAGTCAGGAAGAAAGAAAATCTGAACAGAATAATGATGAGTAAAAAAATTGAATCACTAATAAAAAAAACTCCCAAAACAGAAATATTCAAGACCAGGTGGCTTCACAGGAAAATTCTGCCAAACACTTAAAGAAGAATTATGACCAGTCTTCCTTAATTTTGAAATTATGAGGAGAAGGGAACATTTTCAAACTTATTTTATTAGACCAGTATTACTTTGGTAATACTTACCAAAACCAGGTAAGGATAGCACAAGAAAAGAAAAATATAGACCAATACTCCTGATGAACATAGATGCAAATTTTTCAACCAAATATTAGCAAACCATTCTTGGGATGCAGGATGGTTTAACATACACAAATCAAGAAACATAATATATTGCATCATTAAAATGAAAAATAAAAATCACATGCTCATCTCCATAAATGCAGAAAAAGAATGTGACAACATACAAAATCCTTTCATGATAAAAACTCTGAACGGACTGAGTATGAAAGGAACATATCTCAACAAAATGGAAGTTATATATGACAATCCCACAGCTAACATTATGCTGAGAGGAGAGAAATTAAACGTGTTTCCTGTAGATCAGGAACAAGGCAAGGAAGCCTGCTCTCACTATTACATTATAGTACTGGAAGTCCTACCTACAGCAATTATGCAAGACAGAAGTAAAAGGCATTTAAGTTGTAAAGGAAGAAGTAAAATTATTATTTGCTGTTGATATGATCCTATATAGAAAGAATCCCAAAGAATCAATTAAAAAAAACTTTTGGAATTAATGATTTAACTAAAGTTACAGGATATAAAAGTGATATAGACATTAACTTCATTCCTTTTTACTAATGATGAAGCATTGTAGAAAGAAAGAAAACCGTCCTACTCATAATAGCATTTTTTGCAAAAACAATACTTAGGAATAAATTTAATCAAGGAAGTGAAAGATCTGTACAATGGTAACTGTGGAACTTTGCTGAAAGAAATTGAAGATGACACAAACAAATGGAAAAACATTTATTTATTTGTGGGTAAGAATCAATATTGTTAAAATGGTCATACTACCCAGATATCTATGGATTCAGACTATCCCCCATCAAAACCAGAAGCATTCTTCAAATAGAAGAAACAGTTCTAAAATTCATGTGGAACCATAAAAGACCACAAATAGCCCCCCCTAAAAAAATCCGGGGGTGGGAGCAGCCACAGTTATCTTGCCTCTGGATTTCACATTATACTACAAAGCCATAGTAATAAAAATAATATGGCACAAAAATAGACACACTGATGAAACTGAATAGAGAGCCTAAGTTTAAACCCCAGCTTAAGTTGTCAGCTAATATTTAACAAGGAAGCCAATGGAGAAAGGATAGTCTCTTCAACAACTCATGCTGGGAGAACTGGAGAAACATATATAGCATAATGAATTTGTACCCCTATTTCACACCACTCACAAAAATTAACTCTAAGTAAATCAAAGACTTACACATAAGACCTGATACCATAAAACTCCTAAAAGAGCATGTAGGAAAGAAATTTATTATATTGGTCTTGGCAATAATTTGTTGGCCATAGACCAAAAGCACAAACAAAAAAAAAAAAAAAAGAAAAAAGAAATAATAAATAGGAATACCCTGGGTGGCGCAGCAGTTTAGCGCCTGCCTTTGGCCCAGGGCACAATCCTGGAGACCCGGGATCGAATCCCACATCGGGCTCCCGGTGCATGGAGCCTGCTTCTCCCTCTGCCTATGTCTCTGCCTCTCTCTCTCTCTGTGTGACTATCATAAATAAATAAAAATTTAAAAAAAGGAATACATCAAACTTAAAGTCCTTTGAATAGCAAAAGAAACAACAAAATGAAAAGACAGCCTACAGAAGGGGAAAAGTTTACAAATCATATATTGGATAAGGGGTTAATATCCTAAGTATATAAATAATTTTGTCAACTCGATAACAAAAGCCCCCCAAACAATCCAGTTAAGAAATGGGCAGAACAAAATAGATATTTCTCCAAAGAGGACATAAAAATGGCCAATAGACACATGAAACGATACCCAGCATCACTAATTACCAGGAAAGTGCAAATCAAAACTACACTGAAATATCTAACAGCCACCTGTCAGAATGGTTATCATCACGAAGACAAAGGACAAAAAATACTGGTGAAAAGACAGCCCTTACACATTGCTGTGGGGGGGGGGGTATGTAAATTGGTCTAACCACTATGGAAAACAATGTAGGACACCGAGGCTTGACGGGATGAGCACTGGGTGTTATTCTGTATGTTGGTAAATTGAACACCAATAAAAATTAATTTATTAAAAAAAAGAAAACAATGTAGGAATTCCTCAAGAAATTAAAAAGAGATCTACCATATGGTCCAGCAATTCTAAGTCTGGATATATGCCCAAAGGAAATGAAAACAGCAAGATACATGCATATTCATTTTTATTGGAGCATTATTCACAATGGCCATGTTATGGAAACTGTTCGAATGTGCATCATTAGATGAATGGATAAAAAAACATGTGGTATATATACACAATGGCGTATCATTCAGCCATGAGGAAGGAAGATGCCTTCCCATTTGCAATACCATGGATGGACCTTAAGCATAGGATGCTAAGTGAGATAAGTTGGATAGAGAGCAAGTACTATATGATATCACTTATGTGTGGAATCTAAAAAAAAGTTAGACATCTAACAAACAGAGTAGAATGGTGGCTACCAGGGTATGGAGGGAGGAGGATCATAGAGTGATGATATTTTAGGGTAGACAGTTAAAATAAGTAGTGAATAAGCCATAGAGACCTAATGCACGTTATAGTGAATATAGACTACGATAGTGTACTATCACTATGTACTGTGATAAATATCACCACATTGGCAGTCATATTTTAATATAGAAAGGTATCAAATAATACATTGTACTTACACAATGTTACCTGTCAAATTTATTCAACAAAAATTTCTTTTAATTCTGTCTTACTGCTTAATTAAAATATATCTCATTTTAGCTGGGAAGAATTTATGCAGAGGTTATATATAAGAATATATAATTTATTAAGTTTTTTTTCTTTCTTTACTGTATACAAAGGCCCTGTATTTTCCTAATCACTCACAATTCAGGTAACAAATTAGCTTTTCTTGACCAAAGATGGAGGTGCTGATATATGTATATATACATATATATATATATATATATAATATATTAAACTATCTCCATTAGTTTTTCTATGGTATTTATTTCTTTCAAAGGCATTAATTGTGTATCATATTACTTTTGTTCTATCTTTGATGACTTTTAAATCAGATTATTCTATTGATTAAGTTTTTATATATGCATTTTTCTTCTTTTCATTATTTTTCTAGTTCTTTGAATGTTCTGCATGTAACATTTCCCTCCTTTATTTTACCTAGAATCTTTTTCCCTATCTTTTTTAGCACATGCTTACCTTAGCAGTTAAGTATACCACAATCCTAACTGTTAAGTTAAAGAGAAGCTTAATATAAATTTGGATGCACTGATTATAGGATTTGTCATCAATATTGTTGTGAAATTATTGCTAGTATAACCCAATGTCATCAATTTCTAAAGACATTTATGAATTTTAGAAATCTCACTGAGATAAGTCTCAAATTTGTTCATCCCCTGCCCCCATGTTCATAATTAAATTTATGTTTTCTTATATCAGCATTTAAGATGAATAAATATTTACAATTCAGTGCAAGTTTAATTAGGATTTTTAGGACAGTATTTCCTATACTTTTAGTTATCAGTAAATGGTATGTCATCCATGTCTATTAGCTATTAATAATTGTGAAGAGCTGCTTTGTGTATTCACTTAAAATCTATTAAATTTCCATACCAAGTTCCAACAAACTCATATGAGGTTGAGGATGAAGATCAAATTAATTAAGATATCTACATGAGTATTAAGATATCTTTATATACGTTCTAGATTGTATTACTGGTTAAAAGTATTTATTTCCTTTTTCTCCTGGACCCTCTCCTGCAGTAGAATTTTACTTCTTGCCCCACTGATAGAAGTCTTGACAGTGCAACTTGCTTTGTTAGTTGGGATGTATATGGCATTTCCAGGTATATTATGTCATGTGACCAGGGTTTTATTTGTTTGATTGTTTTTGGTTCTGTTTTCACATGCAAGACTCACTGCTTGATCAAGAAAGAAGATACCTATTCCATGTTATAGTCTTGTTGAATTTTTTTTAATAAATTAATTTTTTATTGGTGTTCAATTTACCAACATACAGAATAACACCCAGTGCTCATCCCGTCAAGTGCCCCCCCTCAGTGCCCGTCACCCATTCACCCCCACCCCCGGCCCTCCTCCCCTTCCACCACCCCTAGTTCGTTTCCCCGAGTTAGGAGTCTTTTTCTTCTCCCTTCCCTTATATTCCCTTTCACTGTTATTTATATTCCCCAAATGAATGAGAACATACACTGTTTGTCCTTCTCCGATTGACTTACTTCACTCAGCATAATACCCTCCAGTTCCATCCACGTTGAAGCAAATGGTAGTTATTTGCCGTTTCTTAGCCTTGTTGAATTTATATCAGTTATTAATGAATGCATAAGTTTCTAGAAAATGGAAACATTGGGGCGCCTGGGTAGCTCAGTTATTAAGCATCTGCCTTCAGGTCAGGTTATGATCCCAGGGTCTTGGGATCAAGTCCCACCTCTAGCTCCCTGCTTCTCCTTCTGCCTCTGTCCCTTCCCACCTACCTCCACAGGTACTCTGTCTCAAATAAATAAATAAAACCTTAAAAAAAAAAAAAAAGAAAACGGAAACATTGCAGAAGGCATATTTGATTATAGTTTGGCTGTTCATGTTCTCAAAAATTGCTTAAAACTGTTAGATTTGGAAGTGTTGGCATTTATATTATTTAAATGAATTATGCTACATATGACTTATTTAAGATAATCATATTTGAAAAAAATTATAAAAATATTAAAACTAAGTATTTTATTTGTTGTTAATAAATTCAGTTGCCTTTTTGTTAGATTTTATTTTTAACAAGTTAAGACCTAAGCTAATCTTTAATAATTCATCTTATTTTATTAGAAAAAAATTACTTAAATATACTTGCTACATTGTTTTCCATAGTATTTATTTTTAAATTTAATGCCAGACAATCTCTTATGGGGAAACATGGATGGATAATGTCTTTGTGCTCTTTTTACTCAAGTGTATAAACCAGGGTTATAGGAGTCGCTTCCCCACCATAGACATCCCATAAGATCCTGCGCTGAAAAAAATATTGTCCTTTTGTGTGGATCCAGAATACTTTTTCCCTCCTGAACACAAATCCCTCCACATCTGTTCGACCAACTCTGCTCCAGGTTAAAAAAAAAAAAAAATGTATTGATGAATTGCAGGGCTTGTTTCACACTCTGTTATTCCTGGCAGCAAATTCCTTTTTTTGTAAAGATGCAAACCCAAAAGCCATTTTTAGTTCTCTGTCTTTTGTTTTGTGAAATCTTCCCTATAAATACAAGCTATAAAGATGTGTCAAGATTTTCTTTTAAATTATAGAGTTCTTGATATTTAAATCAAGATATATTTTTAAGTGCCAATGCTATTTTTAAATTTATCTAAGAACCTGGTGGAAGATGGAGACAAAAGGAAAGAAAACTCTTATAAGAGGGTCACCTTTACTGATATTGGCAAATCTCAGGGTTTCCTGCCTGAAAGATGATTCATGGAATGCATTGAGGTTGCTTTCCTTTAGCAAAGTGAATTCGTAAAGTGTAAGCAATACATAATACAAAGCAGCTTCAGTGTCTTTAGTACATTCGATAAATAAATATAAATCTCGGGCCTATTTTGAAAAAGCTTTTTTTTTTTTTGAATAGTTTACATGGACTTTCTTTATCCTTGTTTTCCACTGAGATAAAAAAGTACTATCTAGAGCATTTAATATCATGAAAATGTTCAGCCTATGATAAGCTTTCTCAAAAGGTAGTACAAAATCTGAGTTGAAAAACTTGGTATATGCTTCACTTTTGATACAATAATGTAATAAGTGGATAGTAAATATAATTTGAACAAATAGTGATCAATTAAAATATTTTCCAATATTGATTGTCTAATATATACATTAGTACCTTTAATGATACAGCTCAGAAGTAGTGTATTTATCCTTATTTATCCTACTTTGATGAATTAGCAGTTATTTCTCCAATGATTGAAATCATATGTCTCAATGATGGATTCACATTGATTCTAGTTATTTTCCTATTAATACCATCATTATACAGAATTTGAGTTTTCCATTTGAAAATCCTTTAAGTGTTTTTGAATACCTAGTATATATTCCATAGACTTTTCTTTCTCAGGGTTAAACCTGCCTTGATCTTTCCAACAATTACATTTTGAATGTTTTCTAGTACTATCACATTAGGTTATATTCTTTTCAATGTTTGTCTCTTTGGTGTGGCCCTCTACATTGCCCTTCAGGTGGAAACAATGATCAAAATGTGGTACAACCAGTGTGGAGTATATTTAAAATGTAACAATTTGGTATCCTCCCTTTTCCTTCTCAAGCAACCTAGAATTGTATAAAATTTGCGGATGGCCCTCTCAAACTGTGACACCAACTAAGCTCATTTTTACCTTTATGATTATTTTCAGTTGTCATGATTCTCCAATACAATACACCTATGATAACGTTCGTTTGATGAACATGTCCTCGGTACCAAAGGTTATTTGCTCAATGTCTGCTCACCCCATGGATTTGAGTCTTTATACTACAACCTCATCATGGTTACGCTGTTGTTTTTACTCAATGCTTGTTAATGTGGTAGTGGGGGCAGAGGAGTGGGGCATTCTCTGCTGTTCCGACTAAGCCTGTCTCACAGGTCCTACATCCTTGGGTCTTGAGGGTATGACCTAAGAAAGTTTTCATGCCCTTTCTAAAACTGTAGCTCTGGAGCCAGCAGGTATTATCGCTTTCAAAGTCAATTTCTGTTTTTATTTCTTTTCCCCCTGTTCCCTTTGCCTCTGCAGATTAAATGTTTTGTTTGGAGGAAGAAAGGAAAGGGCTGGTCTGTGCAGAGTTTCAGCAGTACTCCCTGTTTCCTTGCCCTAGCCAAGCATCACCATCAAAGTGTTCTCAGGGTTGTTTTTATTATTCCCAGCCAATGTGGATGGGGTTAATTGAGGAAACATATCCAAGTGGGAGTGAATCTCCCTTTATAGTCAACCCCCAGTGGCTTCAAGTTCTCACATTAATTCACACATGGCTTTAGCAATTCATTAAAATTTTTCAACTGTGTCTTTTAACTGGCTTATATGGCATATGGCCATATGTACCCTAGATAAGCAAATGTGTGTGTTCTGATTCTCCCTAAAGGTGCCTATCTCTCCCAAGTTTTCAAGTTCTGTGATTTGCCTGAAACCTCAGTTCTCTGGTAAGTTAGGAAAAAAATCATTAATTTGCAATTTTTCCATCTTTCTCTTTATTGTAAGGATGAGAGCAACATTCTTTCTAGCTTACTACATCTGAGATAATATTTAGAGATGTCCTATTAGGGTATCTTCTTAGGATTTTTAAAAATTCTGAATCACTTTGCCCCTGTTTAATTAAAACGACAAATACTCACCATTTGCTTTGACGTGGATGGAACTGGAGGGTATTTTGCTGAGCGAAGTAAGTCAATTGAAGAAGGGCAATCATCATATGGTTTCATTCATACGGGGAATATAAGAAATAGTGAAAGGGATTATAGGGGAAAAGAGAGAAAATGAGTAGGAAAAATCAGAGAGGGTGACAAAACATGAGAGACTCCTAACTCTGGGAAACGAACAAGGGGTAGTAGAAGGGGAAGTCGGTGGGGGGATGGGGTGACTGGGTGCACTTGATGGGATGAGCACTGGCTGTAATACTCTATGTTGGCAAATGGAGCTACAATTAAAAAAATATACAAAAAATAACCTCTACAATACACTAATCAGCTTTCGTTTTGTTTTACAGTCCATGCACTACTAGCAATTTATTATTTTTTTCAAGCTCCTCTTTCGTTGGGCCAGTTTTAAAACCTAGACACAGGACTATGTGGTAGGATGGGTGAAAGCCTAGGACCAATCCATAAAAAAACTTTGAGTGAGTTGGCCATGTTATTATTTAGTGCCTGTGGAAGAGGACTGCCATTTCCAGTTTAGGCTCAACCACACCCTATTTGCCATCCTCCTTCCTCCCTACACTCTTATAAGGGTGTCTGTGAGCCAAGCAAAACTTTCAGAAGTTATTTTGATTGTGAACACTTTTTTTTTTTTTTTTTATGAAAAGATGACGTGCCCTTGTGTAGTCCTTTGATTTCCAGAGTATAATTAGCTTATGGTCTAGCTAGTTAGTTTTCTCCTTTCATTCTCTGCTCTGCACACTTCCTGGGTTCATACTGCTTGTTTATCCCTCCTGATTTGGGCATTTATATTTTCATACCCTAAACTGATGAAGTGGGCAAAGCTGTGGATAAGAAAGGGTGCTGTTAGAAACTCTCTTGGTTTCTTTCCACATTTCTTTACACCAATTACCTTCAACCACCTCCAACACACACACACAGACCCACACATGCACGCACGCACGCAATTGAATTCCCAAATTCACTTTTTCCCCCCTGTGCTAAACCTGGTCTATTATATTTCCTAATTGATTTGTGAGTAGAGAGTCATCAGTGGAGGTTAATATGCCATCCTGTAGGGAAGGGTTGTTCAAGGATTATCTTTTCTTTCCAAGGAAAGAAAACGCTTGAAATTTCTTTAATCTGTTCAAATATCCCTGGGAAACTCACCTTTCTTTGCTGCTATATTTCATGTGGAAGCCAGTAACATAGATTTTAGACAACCTATATGAATTTTAAATTTCATGAATTAATTCATACTGCTCTTGGGTCAGAATCTCTGAATGCAGAGGCTGTGAGTTAACCAGAAGTAGACTTTGGCATAGCAGATAGAAACCATGACAGGCCATGAAGAAGGTTCATGGAGCTGAATGTAAGATATAACACAAGGTTGGTACTTATGGTGCAGGTACTTAGGAAAACATATTTTCCTAAATGCTTATTTTTTTTTAAGTATGATAGTTTCCTAAAACAAGGAAATAAATTCATATTAGAAACATATTTTTCTTTCTGATAAAGTCAGAGGTATGATTTTTCCTTTCTTTCCAGAGTCTGTAAATATTATTTGCCATTTTAAATAACCGTTTTGCCACTGTCTAGAAGACTATGGGGAAAATATGTATTTGGGTTTGTAGACAGTTTTCTTATTATGTGGAATTGCACATATGCTTCATCATTAAAATTATAAGTAATATTAAAGTTTTACACATTTTTTAGATATTTTATTTATTTGACACAGAGAGGGAACAAGCAGGGGGAGCAGCACGCAGAGGCAGAGGGAGAACCAGGTTCCCGCTAACCAGGGAGAGTTATGTGGGGCTCAGTCCCAGGACCCTGGAATCATGCCCATGCCCCCCTTTTTTAAAGATTAAGTTTCACATATTTTAAAGATGCTTAAAATAGAAGGTTTTTTTTTGACCAATAAAAGAAGCATATAGTTTTAATAGTTTTTCACTAGAGTCTATGCTCTCTGCTTTGCCTAACATTATCACTATTCTCTCTAGTTCCCAAGAATATAGTAGGATCTCAATAAATATTTTGAGTAAATAAAATGTTGGTGACAGTAAAACTGCTATCATCTACATTCTTCATTTTCAAAGGTGTTTTCTCATATAAATCCATTTATGTCATTTGAGATTATGGTGCTACTTTTTGTTCTCTAGCTTGAACATACTCTTCCAACTTTTTTATTATATTTTCTTTTTATTTATGTTAACACATAAGAAATGCAGTTCTGGAATATCATACTTAGAATAAGAACTATGTAAGAGAATTTGTTAGCTTAATTTTATTCTGTTGGAAGCTCATTAAACGCATATTTTTGAGTTTATTTTCTTATAACAAATCAGTTTCCATTCTTAGTAGTTTATAACAATACTGTTTTGCTGATGTACATTTGTTAGAATAAGCAATCCAAGCATTTTAAAAAGATCACCTACACATTAAAATCCTATTTAAAAAGATGTCTATTTGGTTTGGTGTTAATATATAACAAGGCTATTATCTACATAAGGATAGATATTCTTCAAAAATGTCATATGTGTTTCAGAATATTAACTCATATCTAGAGAGAGAATATATTTTATGTGCTAACAACATACATGTGTTTAAAGAAATTACTTTTGTGAGGAGATCTGGATAGATGGAAGGCTGTTGGGTTCTATTAGGTTCCAGAGTTCAGTTTTTATCCTAATAGTTAAAAAAAAAAAAAAAAAAAACTAGACAACCTGTTAATTGTAATGAAATTGCAGTATCTACTCTGACATTGAAGTGTGAGATTTATTTTAGTGATCTTTGACTAGAAGAGCAGAGGGAAATATTAAATTATTTTCGCAACTCGTCGCTTACTTAGCTTAATAAAATGTGGTTGAAGGGACTCTTGATTTTAAAGATAAGGAAACTAAGGCACTGAGAGAAGCTCAACAATGTCCTGCTTTATTTTTACCTATTCTTTCTGCTTTAGTGTATCTCTGGTTTGGTCTGTAACACCAAAAAAGTTATGATCACTGATTGGCTCCACCTGTGAAGAAAAAAAAAAAGAAAGCTGGACATTGTGGAGACTGGGGCAGGCTTCTTTCTAAATACAGTAGATATTCTTGTTGTATTTGGTTAGCCAATAACTAGTTGATTAAAAACAGTACTTTTCAAAATATTATGATTAGGATTTGTTTTTATATGCTAAACATCTTTGTTCATTGCCTTATTGCTATGAAAAAAAATTTAAAAAATACTGCACCAAATCATTAATTTCTACATATGAATTTAAATAAAAATGTGAGTCATGAATAAAAAAATGAAATATTTAAAAATCAAATAAAAACATGAAAAACTACTAAACCAACATTATTATGATAAAATTCATATTGAAATTCAGAGGCCTATAGTATCACTCCAAGAAAGAAAACTAATCCTCTTAACAGATTGTATTAAAAGATAAACATTTTTTCCAGAAATAAGTATTACATGCAAAGTGGATAACATATTACTATTGTGGTTTCTGAAATTGTGATGCCCTAAGCCTCGGTCGTGAGGAAGACAATAAACTATTATCTTTTTCGCCCAATAATTCTGTACATTACTCAGTGCTCATCATAACTGTATTCTTTAATTCCCATCACTTATTTCACCAATCCTCTCATTACCACCTTATCATCTGCTTTCTATAGTTAAAAGTCTGTTTTTTTGGTTTGTCCCTTTCTCTCTCTCTTTTTTTTTTTCCTTTGTTCATTTTGTTTTGTTTCTTAAATTCCACATATGAGTTAAATTGTACTATTTGTCTTTCTATAGTTGCTTTCTATAGTTAAAAGTCTGTTTTTTGGTTTGTCCCTTTCTCTCTCTCTCTTTTTTTTTTTCCTTTGTTCATTTTGTTTTGTTTCTTAAATTCCACATATGAGTTAAATTGTACTATTTGTCTTTCTCTGAATGACTTATTTCGCTTAGCATTATGCTCTCTGGATCCATCTATGTTGTTGCAAATAGCAAGATTTTTTTTAATTAAAAAAAAAAAGGAGACAGACAGAGAGAGAGAGAGAGAGAGAGAGAGGCAGAGATGCAGGCAGAGGGAGAAGCTGGCTCCATGCAGGGAGGCTGACGTGAGACTCAATCGTGAGACTTGATCCCAGGTCTTCAGGATCATGCCCAGGGCCAAAGGCAGGCCTTAAACTGCTGAGCCACCCAGGGATTCCCCTATTTTTTTTTAATGGCAGAATCATATTCCATTTTATATCCATACCACATCTTCTTTATCCATTTATCTGTCAATGAGTACTTGGCCTCCTTCCTTATCTTGACTATTGTAAATAATGCTGCAATAAATATGGATTTGCATGTACTCTTTGAATGACTATTTTTGTTATCTTTGGCTAAATATCCAGTAGTATGATTAGTGTTTTTGCAATCTTTGGGTAAATATCCAGAGGTATAATTAGTTCTATTTTTACCTTTTTGAGGAACCTCTATAGTGTCTTCCACAGTGGCTACACCAGTTCACATTCTCACCAATAGGGCACAAGTGTTCCTTTTTCTTCACATCCTCACCACTTGTAGTTTCTTTGTTGTTGTTGTTGTTGTTGTTGTTGTTGTTGTTGTTGTTGTTTTCATTCTGACTGGTGTAAGGTGTTATCTCCTTGTGGTTTTGATTTGCATTTCCCCACTGATGAGTGATGTTGAGCATCTTTTCATATATCTGTTATCCATCTGTATCTCCTCCTTGGAGAAGAAGGAGGATCTCAGGCACGTGAGATTTTCAAATTGGATTACATGATTTTGGGTGCTGAATTCTATCAATTTTTCATATATTTCGGATAGTAACCTTTTACCAGATATGTCATTGACAAATATATTTTCCTATTCAGTAGATTATTTTCTAGTTTTATTATTTCCTTTGCTTTACAGAAGCTTTTCATTTTGATGTAATACCAATAGTTTATTTTTGCTTCTGTTTCTCCTGCCTCAAGAGACATAGCTAGAAATGTGATGCCACAGCATATCTCAAAAAAAAAAAAAATTACTGCCTGTGCTCTCTCCCAGGAATTAAGATGTAAGAAAGTGGTCCAATTTCATTATTTATGTATAGCTACCCAGCAGCCTCCAACATTTGTTGAAGAGACATTTTTCCGATCACATATTCTTGCTTCCTTTGTTGAAGAATAATTGATCATATGGTTGTGGGTTTATTTCTGGGTTTTCTGTTCTGTTCTATTGACCTACATATCTATTTTTGTGCCAGTACCAAACTGTTTAGATTACTACAGCTTTGTAATGTAACTTGAAATCTGGAATTGTGACACCTTTAGTTTTGTTTTTCTTTTTTTAAGATTTCTTTGGCTAATCAGGCTCTTTGATGTTTCCACATAAATTTTAGGATTATTTGTTCTAGTTCTGTGAAAAATGCTATTGATACTTTGATATGGATTGCATAAAATGTGTGGATTGCTTTGGGTCGTATGGGCTTTTAAATAGTAATTATTCTTCTAATTCATGAGCATGAAATACCTTTCATTTCTTTGTGTCATCTTCAATTTCTTTCCTCAATATTTCCTAGTTTTTATAGTACAGGTCTTTCATCTCTTTTGTTTCAGTGCTGTTGTAAATAGGATTGTTTATTTAATTTCTCTTTCTGCTGCTTTAATATTAGTCTATACAAATGCAACAAATTTCTGTACATCAATTTTGTATCCTATGACTTTACTGAATTCGTTTATCAGTTCTAGTAGTTTTTTGGTAGCATCTTTAAGCTTTTTAAAATATAGTACCATGTCACTTCCAAATAGCGAAACATTTACATCTTAACTTACCAATTTGGATGTCTTTATTTCGTTTTGTTGTCTGATTTCTGTGGCGAGGTCTTCCAATACTGTGTTGAATGAAAGTGGTGCGAGTGGACATTGCTGTCTTATTCCTGACCTGAGAGCTTTTCCCCATTGAGTTTGATGTTATTTGTAAGTTTTTCATATTAGTCCTTTATTATGTTGAGTATCCCCCCCCCCACAAACCTACTTGTTGAGGGCTTTTATCATGAGTGGATGTTGTACTTTGTCAAATGCTTTTTTTTCTATTAAAATCATAATATGGTTTTTATCCTTTTTCTTATTGATGTGATGTATTGAATTATTACTTTTAGGTAGAACTATTCATATTGTATTTCACACTTGGAAATTATATTTGTAAAACAAAAAATATATCTCAATATGTGAATCTTTTCCTTTCACTAGATGTTATGAACTAGCTACTCTTAATAAAGTATAAGTCTCAGGCTAACTAATGAAACGTTTTTTTTAATGAAACTTTTTAAAGGGTACCATGCTTGTCACCCAAACTCACAGCTATTGATTTTGTACTTATTAGGTCCTATGTTTTAAACCTCCACAGGCGGTTCCATGTACAACCAAGATTGAGAAATACTGCTGCAGAGGTTCCCTACAAAAGAAAACATTCCTTTATCTGTCCTTTTATTTCTACTCTCTCATCCAAATTTTCCTTCCACTGTCTTTCTCCTTGACCATCTCAGAATGCAGATGTGTTGCAGAATTGTCACAAACATCAAAAACATATAACTGTCATTCCCAGTATAGATTTCCATGAGAATATATGTGTGGTTTTGAGTTGTGCCACACACAGAAAAAAACACATGAATACAATCGCCATTAAAATAGTCACATAGTGTTATAATTCAGGATTCTTTTAGACAATTCATTGTCTAAATCACCTATTAGTATCTCAAGATTTTCCTTGGTTTGTTTCAGTATTTCACTTTATGTAGTGAAACAATCTTTAGGCCTTTGCACGACGTAGATCAGCATTGCACAAATATTATCGAAGAGAGTACATTAACATTTTCAGATGAATAATACATTTAATTTGACTCCAAAAAGTGCTTATAGAAATGGAGGAACTGTATAGTTTCTTGCTTATTGGTCATTTCTGCTTGGCATATCAATGGATATAGTCAAAACTGAACACATTATATTTAGTTCTTAACTGAAGTTCTCTCTTAACAATAAATGACTCCACTGTTAAACCTATTTTCAAAGTGTTAATAACATGGAAATCATCGGTTATTTCTCTTTCTGTCCTTACTGTCACTATTCAGACACCAAGTACTAACATTACTATTTCCTAAGCATTTAACAAATTCATCTCTAGTCATCCTTCTTGTAAAAGCAATGATCAGATCATCTCTTGCCTGAACTAGTACAACAGACTGTTAAATGGTTTATTCATTTTGCACGCTACAGTAGGATCATCTCTTAAATCATGTCTGCATTGCTTTAATTCTTTCATTGGATTCCCATTGTCCTAGGAATAAAGCAACCTGCCTCTCTGGGCCTTGTATCATAGGGCTTTGCCTTTCTCTCCAACCTCATCTCTTGCCTTCGCTCAATCATATATTCAATGTCCATAAACTCTAAATCTCAGTTATAGTGAACTATTTTTGCTCACCAGAATGACCTGCTGTGTCTTCCTTTTAGGCTTTTGATTTTGTTCAAAAAATGAGTCTCTCATCATTCATTCCTCACTATCTGTCCTTCACATTTCTCATTTTCTCTGAGAAACTCTTATTTATCTTTCAGATCTGTCCCTTACATAGTGCTTCTTCTGGAACACCTTTCTGGCCATGAGACTAAGTCCATTTTATCTTTTTTTTTTTGCTTTTGTCTCATTCAGGGTTTCCCCTATCACAATACTTATGAAATCTTAATATGATTACCTATTTTAATTATCTTTCTATTTGCCCAAATTGTATTATAGGACTATCTCTGTTTTGTTATAGCTGAATTCCAAAGGTCTTACCAAAACAAACAAACAAACAAACAAACAAAAACAAAAAACAAAAAACAAACAAAAAAACAACAAATTAATATGTATTTTAAAAGTGAAATAAAATAGTAAAGGAAATCCAAAGTCACCAAAGTATAATAATTAATGTGCCACTTGAAAGATTCAAGTAAAGATAGAGAAATTTCTTAAGCTGAAAAGAAAATATTATATTGGACCTGGGAAAGCTATGGGGCATGCTTATAAGCATATTAGTTTTGTACTTGCAGGCACCAGGAATCATGTTAAAGCTATTATATGTGTATACACACACATACACACACATATACACATATAATTTTTTCTCTAAAATAGGACAAATAGAAGGCCTTTTGGTGGAAATTTTTTTAAAAGATTTTATTTATTTATTCATGAGAGACAGAGACAGAGAGAGGCAGAGACACAGGCAGAGGGAGAAGCAGGCTCCATGCAGGAGCCTGACGTTGGACTCGATCCTGGGACTTCAGGATCATGCCCTGGGCTGAAGGAGGCTCTAAACCACTAAGCCACCCAGGCTGCCCTTGGTGGCAATTTTTAAGTGACTTCTGTGCCTGGCAGCTTTTTGATTAACATAATCACATTGCTTTGAGACAAGTGGTTGTGGAACACTGTGGCACATAGAGGTCAAGGGGCAGTCCCACAGCATATAAATTGGCAGTACTTTAGGAGGTTATAAAGAATGTACTTTCATAATTAACAAAAAAAAAATGAAAGAGTACAATAATGCAGTGCATCACTTTTATTAGGATAAGATTCCAAGCTCAGGAACATAAAGTGGTGCTAGGACAAGGCGTCCTTAACGTCTTTCAACTTTGTGGGTTAACTGCTCAGATGTTCTAAGGTGATCATTTTTCAAATATAATTCCCTATAATAGCTGGTAGATATTGGTCCAAGATTCTAACAAGATTATAGATTTCTTCATACACATTGGAGCCTGTGCTTTTTGCACTTGCTGCTTGGACTGCTTCTCTGCCTGCCTTTTTGGTAACAACTATTCATTACTTAGTAATCATTGAAGAATCTCCTTCTCTGTGAGGTTTTCCTTGACAGCCCCTTCTCTTAAAAAACAAATAACGAAATATAAAAAAAACAACAAAAAAGAATTCATTCTGCCATTCTGCCTCAGAGAACCTCTTTTTCTTATTGCAGTATTTAAGTTCTATTTATTGGTTTCATTTCTGTCTTCCCTACTCTTCCATATGGGCCCATTAGCATAGAAATAGGTCTAATTTTTTTTCTATCTTTTTCAGTACTATGTCCTCAGAGTCCAATCTTGTACTTGATCAGAGAGGAATCATTTAATACATATTATTGTGAAATCACAATTGAATTAACACATAAACATAACTGGAAGGAATTACATTGTTGATATATTACTAAATCATAATTTTTGTTTTTATATTTTTGATTATTATTTTTAAAATCTGTGAATTTTATTGTGATTAAAAGTTTAGTATGGTTAATACAGTTTAATACACTTTTACAGTTGTGATATGACAACAAATATGGACTGGACTTATTGTGTATCAGGTACTTTTAGATGAACTCAAGACTCAGCAGTGTTACTGCTCTATTTTTACTGATTTATAATTGAGAAATATTTAAGAATGGTAATTATCATGATAAATCCTGTATCATATCTGTAAGTTATATGAGAAGAACTTGTTATTATAATTTGATTCCTGCAGAATATTGATACAGCAAGAACCTAAATTTTCACATGATGGCAGAAATAAATCAAGCTAGTAGATTATGTACCATTTTGATCAAGAATACTTATTTAAGGATGTATAGTTTTATGAAAAGAGTGGTCAAGTTACTAACTTCTGCCAATTTTGTTAACTAGTGTTCTGTAGGCTCTAAAATCAGGTCACAGATTGTTTGAATTGAGCCATTATACATATTAGCTATTATTTAACTTATATCAGCACTTATGACAGTAACAAAATACCAGTAAAATTTTTATACTTATAATCACTGATTGACATATTACATTTAAATGATGACTTGTATATGTATTAACGTTATAGTAGCTGTGACAGACATTATATTATAAATGTTAAATATTAAAACCTCCGCTAAATTATTTTACTTCATTAGTTTATTTGTACCAATAATTTTTCTGAAAGCAGTCAAAGGGTGTCTGTAGACACAGCTTATAGGTTATTTTCTTTCTCTAAGAAAGATGTAAAAGCCTTGTGAACATTTTTCAAATATACATTTAAAGTGAACTCCAAATTATATATGTTTTAGTATCCATTGCTGCACAGCAAATTACTCCATAATTTGATGTCTTTTTCAGCACTATTTATTATTTCACATTTTCTGCACAAAAGGAATCAGAGTATAGCTTAGCTAGTTCTTCTGTTGGTTCTTTGACCAGATTCAATCAGAGCTTCAGTTTTATATGCAGACAGAAAAGGATCAGTTTCCAAGCTCATTCACATGGACCATGGCAGGATTTACTTCTTCAAGGGCTGTAGGCCAGAAGTCACTCTTAGATCTTTGTCACAGAGGTCATTCTGTAGGGCAGTTCACAGTTGCCTACAGTTGCCTAATGGCAACTAGCTTCATTAAAAGAAACAAGTGAGTAAAGCCGAAGAGACTATGTACCAGCTAAAAGTGTATCACAGTCATTTATTTTTTAAATAAGAAAAATCATTTCACTGTGGTAAGAACACAACATGAGATCTACCCTCTTAACAATTTTTTAAGTGTACAGTGCATTTAAGTTGCTCCTAGGTGCAATGCTGTACAACAGATCTCTAAAGCTTCCTCATCTTGCTCAACTGAAATTTCATGCCAGTTGTTTAGTGATTTTCCATTTCCTCTTCCCCCCCACCCCAGTCCCTGGTGGGGTGAATTTGACTATTTAGACACATGTAAGTGGAATCATACCCTTTGATTCTGTGAATTTGACTATTTTAGATACATGTAAGTGGAATCATACAGTATTTGTCTCTCTGTGATTGATTTATTTCACTTAGATTAAGGTCTTCCAGGGTCTTCTATGTTGTTGTATATTACAGATTTTCATTTTTAATTTTTAAGGTCAAATAATATTCCATTGTATATATAAGCCACATTTTCTTTATCCATTCATCTGTTGAGGGACAATAGGTTGTTTCTATAACTTGGGTGTTGTGAATAATGCTTATTGTAATGAACATAAGAGTGGTAACATCTCTTTGAAATTCTGATTTCAGTTCTTTTGGATAAATACCCAGAAGTGGGCTTACTGTGTCATACGGTTTTTCTGGTTTTAATTTTTTGAAGTAAATCCATTCTGTTTTCCATAATGACTATACCATTTTGCATTCCCAATAGTGTGCAAGGGCTCTAATTATTTCACATATTTGTCAATACTTAATGTTTGGAATGCTTTCTCTCTCTTTCTCTCTCTCTCTCTCTCTCTATATATATATATATATGTATATACATATATATATATGTGTGTGTGTGTATATATATATATATATATATATATATATATATATATATAATGACTGCTATATAATAGCCATCCTGAGAGGTTTAATAAATTTAAGGAAATCAATCAAAGACTCATATACTGCAATACATAGAAGAGACCACAGGAGCATCCCTAACTCCTACCCATTGGGGTATCTACCTATTTAGTTTCTTTGCTTTGTGAAATTCCAGTCATTCTGGTTATTTGCTGTATATATATTTACATCTTTTTTTTTTTTTTTCCTAAATTTTTTTTTTTTTATTATTATTTATTTATGATAGTCGCAGAGACAGAGAGAGAGAGGCAGAGGCACAGGCAGAGGGAGAAGCAGGCTCCATGCACCGGGAGCCTGACGTGGGATTCGATCCCGGGTCTCCAGGATCACGCCCTGGGCCAAAGGCAGGCGCCGAACCGCTGCGCCACCCAGGGATCCCCTATATTTACATCTTTTTTAAAAAAATATCCAGGGAATTTTTTACAAAATACAAATAACTTTGTGAATAAGAATATGTGAATGATCTTTAAATATTGTTTTATAACACTCTATTCAAGTTTGACCGTCAAATGTCATGTTCATCTGTTTGTAGGCTACGAATAGTACACTGAGGAACACTGAGTGTGAGGGAATTAAGGCCTAACTTGAAATTTTAAATCATTAATCATGGAAGACAGAAAGTTATAGAAAATAAATTTACAGAAATAGCATATTACCAATTTTGAGGGAAGGGTGCTCATTACAATTACAGATCTGCTTAATATTGCCTTTTGGATGGAAATCTGACTTTAGGAAATATTTTAATAAGACATGGTTTTTAAGTAACTCAATTCAATCAAATGTCATAATGTTTGTGAAAGCTTCTCTTCTCAAAATTGCAATATATGCCTATGTAAGAGTTGGTGATAATGCAAATAGTGAAAATGTCACATCTAAAGCAGTTTTTACTAGTAATTTACTGTGTAGGTGTGAGAAGATGTTATTAAGACTTAACCAAATATGTATTGTAGCTGATATCTATAATAAATTGCCTTTCCTTTTGAAATGGCCTAATTCCGAAGCAATGAGAATAAAAGAGGAAAGGAGATAAATAAATCCCCTTCTTTGAGAATGTGGATTATATAACTTGTTAAAAATAGTAAGCCTCCAATTTTCATCATCTTAGGATATCAGGAATGTTGCTTCCAGGCTTTATCCATCTATACATAAACAGGATAGGTACGAATGGGAAATGTAAATTTTACTTTCTGCTTTGCCTATCTGAGACAAAATATGCTTTTATTCTAGTCAGATGCATCTTTTTTCACTCTTTCTCATAATTTTAAACAGATTATTTCTTCACTTTATTCTTTAATTCTCATCATGCATTTCTTTTATTCTTCACATTCTTTCCAATTTTAGTATACATACTGCCAAAATGAGCACCTGTATTCTTTAAATTCTTATGATCCCATTTTTTGATACACTCCAAGAAAAATGGTTAATCTCCCAGAGCTCTTCTTTAAAACACTGTCTCATACCACAAAATTTTATTTATTTATTTATTTGATTGCAAATAATATTTAACACGCTTTGGTCAGTACACTTGAGAATGCAAAGATCAATAAGACATAGTTTCTGTTTTCAGTAAATTTTGGACAAATAGATTTGTATACTGACAACCATAATACAAGTAAGCATATACTTGTTTACTTGTTATTAAAGAAGTGAAGACAGGACAGCCTGGGTGGCTCAGCGGTTTAGTGTTGCCTTTAGTCCAGGGCGTGATCCTGGAGACCCAGGGTCGAGTCCTATGTCAGGCTCCCTGCATGGAGCCTGCTTCTCCCTCTGCCTGTGTCTCTGCCTCTCTCTCTGTTGTCTCTCATGAGTAAATAAATAAAATCTTTTAAAAAAATGTGAAGACACATGGCATGTTAAAACACATCTGATTGGTAGCATACAGGAGGGAGGAGTTTGCCTTTTAGATGGGCTGTGCACAATAGTTATTATTTAATCAGAAAAGATTAAAGGGAATTATCATTTCCAGCAGAATTACAGGCACAAATAAGGTGTTGTGTGTGTTCAGATAATAGTAAATTGCAGGACGAGTAGCAGCAAAAGGATTGGTTGGGAAAGGGAGGTTCCAGGAATATCCTAAAGGACCATGAAAGTCAATGGAACAGTCTATAAAAGTCTATTCATATTCCAGTGTTTTTAATTGCTGTGAACCTAATCTTTCACCCTTTTCCTTTGAACAAACTTTGGAATACCCGTTTACTTTCTACATCATTTTCCTAGAACTGCCATGATGAAGTACTATAGCCTCAGTGGCTGAAAACAAAAGACATTTATTATTTTACAATTCTGTAGGTAAAGGTCTAAAATCAAGGTATCAGCAGAGCCATGCTCCCTCAAAGAGTCTAGGGAACAATTTTTTTTCTTCTCTTCTTATCTTCTGGAGGTTGCTGACAATCCTCAGTGTTCCTTAGTTGGTAGCAGCATAATTCCAGTTTCTACTTCTGTCTTTATGTGGCCTTCATCTCTATGTATCTGTGTATCTGTATTCCTTCTCCTTTCTGTTGTTAAGGTATCAGTCATTGAATATGGGAACCAAGCAAATACAGTATGACTCAATCTTACTTGATTATATCAGCAAAGATCCTATCTCCAGGTAAACATTCATAGGTACCTGGGATTAGAACTTTTACATTTCTTTTTAGGGGAAACAATTCAACCCACACTTTTCCTAAAATGAATTTAAGTATGGTATAGTCCATTAGACATATAATTTACCAAATAAATATAACACCTTAACAATGAAGAGGGCTGCATATAAATACTGCATAGTAAATATACATTTTAATATGTTTAGGTACTACTAAACTATGTAATGAGCTAGTCAAATACTTACACTTGCAGATGGAATCACCATGTGAGAAGAAAAAAAACATATTTTAATATTGGTGATCCAGTACCATAGCAACATTACTATTAGTGGGCTGATTTTCATAAATAATGTATCATTGTGATAAAGATGTGGTGAAAGCAAAAAATAATCTTGCCCCAATTCACAAGACACTTGAATTTTGGAATTAAGTTTATAGTAAAACATGTGAAAACATTTGTGTTTGTACATAAAACAAAGTTGATTTCCATGCTCAGATACTAACAAACAAGTTTTTCATTTATATGATTAGACATTAGAACATATGAGAGCAATGGAAAATGCAAAATAATTTTTTTGTAGATGTGCAGTTCCATGCCTAAGAGTAGAACAAGCATTTCTAGCCCCACTAAAAGCTTAAAAATACTTCTACATCCCCATTTTGTGAAATGGAGATAGCCTCCCTCTATCAATTAATAAAAACATAGTTTGGGAGCAGTGTAGTTCCTATAAACCCATAGTCATAATTCTAAAGCAAACCCTAATCAAAGGGATTTGACCTGCAGAATTTGGCCTCTTTATAATCTGGCCTCTATATATTATATATGTATATGTGTATGTGTCTCTGTATATGTATATATGTGTATATATGCCTACAAAATTCAACACACACATATATACACACACACACACATATATACACTATATATATAAAATAAGTTTTATAGTTTACTCACAATACCAACTGTATTATGTGCTAGATACTAAATTATGCCTCGGGGACAAAATGCCAAACAAGAAAGATAAAAATGAAAAAAAAACAAACAAACAAAAAGAAAGATAAAAGTGCTTCCTTATGAAAATAATTCATCATTGGATTATGTATGTCCTTATTTAATACATATTTTAACCAAAAAATGTCTCAAATCATATATAAAATGCATACATATGTATATATTTATATTCATTATGTATATTTGTTGCAAAACGTATGTATATAGAGTTAAGACTAGAAACAAGAATACCAAAAGGTTAAGCATAGTTACATATTGTTTTTTCTATTATGATTGTTATTGTTTATTTGTCATTTTCTGGAATTTTTGTGTAATTATAAGAAAAATCGGGATCCCTGGGTGGCGCAGCGGTTTGGCGCCTGCCTTTGGCCCAGGGCGTGATCCTGGAGACCCGGGATCGAATCCCACGTCGGGCTCCCGGTGCATGGAGCCTGCTTCTCCCTCTGCCTGTGTCTCTGCCTCTCTCTCTCTCTCTCTCTGTGTGACTATCATAAATAAATAAAAATTTTTAAAAAATTAAAAAAAAAGAAAAATCATAATAACTCTATTTCATAACTACTGTGATAGTTGACTTACATGTTAATCTTTTCACCTTCTGAATTTCATAATTTTTGTCCTCTATTAACTGGGAAACTGAAACATATAGAAAAAAGAAGTGGAGTATTGCTATACTGGTATATTTCAGACATCATTTTGGATTGATTGAAGTGTATTTTGGGATGTGCTACTCTGCAAGAACTCTTCAGATCATACCATATAGGCAGAGACCTAGGCAGGCTATATGTAAAGTCTGGTTCTAGTCTCAATCCCTTATTCATCATAACTTCACAAAGAATTGAAGATTCACATGAGGAACAGATTGCAAACATAAAACCCTTACACGTGTGCTTGATGAATAATACAATATGGAGGAAGGCCAGGTGTTGGAGCTATGCTGTTGAACAGGTGGCACTATGCACATGACACGCACATGAGAACAGAATCAATAATGCTTTTAGTGTAGGGACAGAGCTTTATTGTGCTTAAGAAGTACAATGGACATACATTACTAAGTGAAATGCCACGAAAGGAAAACAAAAGGACCAATCTTCAATTATTATAGTCTCTTTCTCCTCTTCATTTTATTATGAGGTTATTCCAAGTTCTATATGTCCATATAAAGAGTGAGGATATTTGTGATTTAGGATTCACTGGAGACATTTCTTACAGTGCCTCAGAAACCTATTACCTTAGAGCCTGGAAATATAGTAGTGGCATTTATTTTTGAGAAAGTTAAACATTAATTCTTTCACATGAATAAGTATGATTTAATGTAAGGTATACAGAGTTCTGCTACAAATATAGAGATAATGCAAAAAGGATAAACATGAATACTTAATACTTTTATATTACTTTCTCAGTGAGAGTGGTTTGTGGTTGTTGTTGTTGTTGTTTTGGTTACCATGAGGTAGATTTTGCCCTTGAGATAAAGTAGAAGTGGAAAAGAAGAAAATAAATATCCAGATATACACTTTGGATGTCTATTGGTGTTGACAGGGGGTTTTTCTTTTAGACTTTGATCCTCAATTATCAGCAATGCTTTCTATAGTACCAATTTGCCTAGACTCTTGTTTAAGGAAAACCTTATTCTCTTTAAAAAATGGTTTTGAATTTGTAGCCTAAAGTAATTTGTTTGCAAAGTAAATGTGGTTAAACTCATTACGCGAAAAGCTATTAATATTTTTTTAAATAAAAACAAAAATTCAGCAAATTTTTAACTTATTCCATACTACCATCAAATATTTAAAAAGGCCTTTAAATAGCTTTAAACATGGTCTTCATTAGCTCAGGGATCTGATTAAACAAAATCTTTTCAAATTGGACATAGGAATGTTTTATCAGCTAAAGAAAGAATCTGTAAAGCAAATTGCCCACGCTAACAAAGAGGTAATTAAGAACTACACTGGTGTTAATGGAGTTCTCTGAATGACATGTCTAGAATAGGAAGTGATAGGAGACCATTAGCTAGTGAATATGTGGGAGAGGTAGGCAGAAACCAAGTAGGCTACATAGAACTTGCAAAGGACACTGTAAGTCAAAAACCCTACACCTGTTACCCTTACTCAATAAATTTTTAATGTTGGATTCATTGAGCACTAATGAGCCCTTTCCCTTTCATCTGGAAAAAGGAAAATGTACAAGGTAATATAGTTGAAAATGTTTGAGGGTTAAATAATGATGCAAGTAGATATTTTAAAACATTGACATAACAGCAATTTATTTTGGGCAGTCAGAAACACAAGAATAAAATTATGGATGGCAAACATTCTTTTTTTTTTTTCCTTTTGGGTATATGTTTTATAGGGAATATATCAAATTGTGTGAGAATGATCCCTTCCCAATTCCTTGCAAAATGGGAAAATGGGCCTTTAAAAAAAAATGTCAATACAACTTTGGAAGTCTTTTATTTGCATTATTTACCAATCAAACAAAAGAAGTTCATGACCTGATTCAACTTAAGGTTTAGTTATTTACACTCTGATTTCCAGTTGCACATAACCTAGAAGTTAGATATAAAAACCTCTTCATTTATAAACTGAACAAAAGCTATAATGAATAAATTTAAATAAATGCTCTTAAAATTTGGAATTAGACATACATCACATCTTACCAAGATCAAACTTTAATTATTTCACAAAACTAGCTCTCACAATAAACAAGGGACATGGGGAACTAAAAATTAATCATAGATAGCATCAATCTTTGAGTGATTTAACTTCAAAATTAAGATGATGGCATAGATAAGGAGTCCTGTAAAACAACACTTTTCTGTATGGTAGGATATGACAGGTTCTGACTCTACATGTAAGGAATTTGGAAGTTGCCATTTCAACCTAATAAATAAAAAGCTGAAGAGATTGAAAAATTAACAATTCTTCTTGGATCCAAAGGAGAGGGGAAAACACAGGGAAAACCACTGTCATTGGAGAGGCCACAGGCAAATAGAGGAGAATTGTGATTTATTAGAACAGAACTCCTAAATGTAGACCACCTTGGGAACCAGGAAGGGCAGGGCAGGAAAATCTGAGCTCTAATTGACAAATTGCTAGATAACCAGTGTGGACAAGTCTTGAGAGTTTAAAATTCCAGAGGAATCCAGTCATAAATTGGGCACAGTAATGTGAGATTTACATCTAGGAGTTTGACCAGGTCCCGATAGTAAATGATAGTAAATACGAGAGAAGTCTTCTTGTGCTTCTACAAGGAAAGGAAAGGAAACATTTTGAACTATTTCAGAGCATTCTATTCTTCTAAACAAGGACTCCCTCAGGGCAAACTACTAGAACATAAGCTACTGGGGTATTATCAGAGCTTAACTGACCCAGAAAATGGAAATACTCAGCTCCAGCCCACTCTAGCCATCCTGTCCCACTAAGGTGGGAGGAGAAAAAAAAAAAAACCCTTAGGAACACTTGTGAAGTTCACAGTCCAGAGGTACATTAAAAGACTGAGACCTAATCACAGGACTATGTAGAATTCTGTCCTCTTCCCCCCCAGCCCCCCACACCCCCAAGTCACCACGGCATTACTGAAGGCTTATTTACTCAAGCTCCTTTAACTCAGTAGGTCATATTTGACTATCAAGAAAAACTTACAAAGCATATCAAAAGGCAAAAACACAGAAACAAGGCACAGTTTGAAGAGACAAAACAAGTGTTAGAACCAAATATGGCAGGAAATGTTGGAATTTATCAGACCAAAAATTTAAAACTATTATGATTAATATGTGAAGGGCTCTACTGCCCTAGAATTCAGATCTGAGGACTAGGGCAAGTGTGGGAAATGGAGAGAAAACCAAGACTCAAACAGAAGCCAGAGAGTCAGATAGATTATATTCTGTGTGAATTAGAGATTATACTTAGTTTTATATCCTCGCATGCATTCAGGGGCTCAGTTCATTCCTGAGAACCAGGACAGTAACAGATGAGTCCAGTTGACTAGATCTTGTTCTTAAAGCTATAATCTGAGCATTAGGGATCCTCAAAGGCCATGTTCTTTCCTCGACATTAACTTTTTAGTATGTGCTTTGTTACTACCCACAAAGTTAATAATTAACCACATGGATACTTCAAGTAGAATGAATAGTATACACTATGGAAAAATGCAAGATGGAAAGTCAAAAAACATAAAATTTTTTGCTGAGTTTCTCAACAGTCACTTTGGCACATGTGGAGAACGAATGGATTACTAAAATTGGAATTTTATATAATTTTGCCTTTAAAGAAGAAATATAAAGGATACCTTATCTAGTTATTCAGCAAATTGCTGTTTGGGGTTATTTAGTGAGAAAATGTAATCAGTTGAATAGCTGACATTTTAAACCAATTTTCCTAGATTATGTAGTATGGAAATTAACTCACACTCATCGTAAATAAATTTTAAAATATAACAGCTCAAATAATTGAATTATAGTTTCAGAATGTGTAGCTACTATTGTTATTCTGTTATAAATACACATTTTATATATTATGCAGAAAAATATTTAAGGTGGGGGGAGGTTGGCTTACTTTAACCTTACCTCCACTAAATGAATCACTAATTCTTGTCAGTGCTACCTGCTAAATTTCCTTTGAATCTTTTAATTTCTTTTGTTTTTTCTCTGTCACCTTTTATTGCAGATAGCTATCGTTGAATGATTAGAAAATCACAATAGTATTTTAACTGCTTTCTCTGTATTTAGATTTTTTTCTTTTCTTTTCAAGATATTAGGTCTCCACATGTAGTCGGTATTTATGTAAAACAAATTTTATATATGTAAAAGCATAAATCAAGTCATGTAGCTCTCCTGCTGAAGCCCTACAAGTATTAAATCACAAACTTGAGTGAAAAGATCCTTGAAGAGGTAAACTGCTATGTAACTGCTATGTGTTTCTCCAGCCTCACCACAAGTACCACTTATGTCTTTCCCCATTGCTCCTGACTAGTTCAATCTGACTAGTTCGTTTGGGCATGCCACTTTCTCTGAGAATTCTTCTGTTTTTCAGCCTACAGATTAGATTGGGTTTAGCACCTCAAACTTTCTCTATCATTGATCTGTTCTCTTTAATAATGTTTTTAATTGTCCTTCCCTCACTAGCTTATCAGTTTCATAATGTCAGAGACCATGTCTGCTGTGTTTGCTTTTGAACCTCCACACCAACCATAAAGTTTTTTAATAATAGAATAATTTTTTTAAATATTCAATTTTTAATAACAGGTATCCTCTCCCTGCACACATATTATTATTATTCCCTCTTCTTGGCACATTCTTTCTCTCCAGTATACTTCACTGACTCATAGTCTTAAGGCTTCAACACAAATGCTGTTTTTTTTTTTTCAGAGACTTTGAATCCTCAACGTAAGGTATATTCTTCTGTAATGTTGTATTTTCCAACATGGGGCATATTGTGTTTTGTAATATATGTTCATTTTTTGAATATTTGGCTATGTCCATCTCTCTCACTATAAGGTCCATAAGGTCAGGGGATGTGCTGATTTTGTTCATTTTCTCTCTGTTGTCCTAGTAGAGGGCTGCACAGCATGAAAACGGGTGCTCAGTAGACATCTATTTGGTAAATGGTGGATGGTGAATTCGTGTTCGTTTTTACTGCTTTTGTTTTGTTTGGGACTTATTTTTATTTTATGTCCTGTCTTAATGAAAATAAATTTTGCCAGCAGTACAACAACCCCCAGTTCCCCGTGGTTGCCATTGTTTCTGGCTCATGAAGCCAAAAATCTGGAAAACACTGCTACAGAAAATGCATTCTGATATTGACAGAATAAACACAAAGAATTTGGGGTCTATTTAATTGGACATTTAAATCAGAGAAGTAACTTTTCCTATTTGTATTTTATATCACTGTCAAAGTACTGTCTGCAAAATACATATTTCTTATTTTCAAAATTGTGATATGACAGACACATGTATCATTCAACAATTTATGATATTTTTACCTTAACTTTATGGACAAACTGATTCAGGGTTACTCCTTTGTTGTCTCTGTGTCTGGGAATCAAAATGCACAAGTGGATGTTGAAGCTTTAAATTGCTTGCGTTCTATTGGCAAACTGTAAATTTTTCAGCTCATTTATGCAAAATAAAGATTACCTCAGACCTGGAAGTTAAATTAGATTAGCATTTCAGTTAAGATCAGCATGCAAGGTGAGTAATGTCTCTTTCTAACAGATTAGTAAACAATATGTACTTCTTGGATAATGATAAGTATATCATTTCTGAGGCCACCTTCAAGGAGACGAGTGCAAGAAAAACAGTTATTTCTGGCAGTTAACAAATGAATAATTTATTTATAATGATTTGGAAATTTTAGTCACAGAAATTTTTTAAAAGAACAGTAACTCTTATACATATGCATCTTGAGAAATGTTTTATAAAACCAGTTTTTAATAATGTTCCTGCAGGAGTACAAATAGGATTTAACAATAGAAATGAATTTAAAATGCTCATCTATTATTAATACTGAATGTATAAACCCTATTAAGAAAAGAGCAGGGACAATTTAATAAGACACTATCCTATGGATATGGATGTGTCAATAACTCTCAAATGATCGTTATATTCATCCATTCTTCATTAAAAATGCATGGCTATTTAATTCCTGACAAACTCAAATATGAACACTATGTTCTAGAAAAAGAGGCAAGCCTTTTAATAATAAGTTTATTTATTTTTAATATAATTTATCAGTGATACTATTGTAACAAAATATTTTGTCACTGCAACTGGAAATTTGGCTAGGAATTTATTAAAGATTTATTGCCGTTTCCCTTAGAGGACTGTTTACATGAGTTGCATTTTAAAATACTAAAGACTAACAGAGAAGTTAAAGTGGAGGTATGTCCCTGAAAATCCTATTGTATAAATAGGCTCAGCCTTTACTTTTGCACCACAGCAGCTTTCATTTGGAACACTTTTCATTATCCAATTTTAAGGTATCCAACCCTTAAAAATTTGAATTAATGTTGTTAAGCTCACTGAAATATAAATGAATTTACTTGTTGACTATTTAGCCTATCAAGAGAAGATAGAACTTAATGGATGTGTTCTTAGTTGATCTTGCTTCACATAACATAAAATTTGACATATAGAAGCAGCAATAACAACAAAATAGGAGAATATTAAGTAAAATAAACATTGGGAAAAGGGCAAGAAAACAGGGGAAAGTTACGAGTCTTTTTAGTCCTTTGAAGCCATATATCATAAATTGCCAACCTGTTTCCCGGTTTTTGTAACACGGCAGAAAATTTCAAATTTTTAATGAAGTAGATTTAATGCTTTTGAATTCGTTAATTTAATCGAAAGCATAATACTATATCTTAAAAATTCATTTCCTCAGTCAAAATATATATATTAAAAATTGATTGCATTCCATGCTTATTGTAAGTACTGAGGGTACAGAAGTGATGAAATAGAGACGAGTCTTGATCTACTAAAGCTTTCAATAGAAGGAGGAAAAGGTATTGAACAAATAACCAAATACACAAAAAATGATGGCCTATGATCATTTATCTGTAGAAAATATAGCACAATATGGGAAATTATACCAGGGTTACCAAATTTGCAATGTGGGTCATGGAAAGCCTTCCAAAAAAAGTATATATAAGATAAGACCAGAGGCCTAATAGAAAGTATGAACAAAGAGTCAGTGAAGGGCATAGACAGAGCAAGCATCATATGCTTCCATATCCAAAGATATTAAAGATGCTGAATGGATTCAAATATATGAAAGTCAGCTAGCATGGCTGGAAAATAGCAAGGGAGGT
This sequence comes from Vulpes lagopus, assembly GCF_018345385.1. Classification (NCBI taxonomy): domain Eukaryota; kingdom Metazoa; phylum Chordata; class Mammalia; order Carnivora; family Canidae; genus Vulpes; species Vulpes lagopus. Next base: position 48,238,582 of record NC_054839.1, read on the forward strand.
AGAATTGATGCAAGAGGAGACTAAGGAGTCTTCAGATCATAAAGGGATATGTTGGCAAAAATGTAGGAATTTGAATTTTGTAATATGCTTATTGGGGGGCCATGGAAAAATTTTAGTAGGAAAGTGATATGCTTTTATTTCCATTTTGAGAATATAATATAGCTTCAGGAGACTTGAATGGGGGCAGGGAAGGTCAAAAAGTGAAGAGACAGGAGATACTGCCAGCAAGAAAGAATTATAGTTTGAATTAGAGAAGTCTCAGTTGCAATAGATAAAATTGGATAGATTTGAAATACATTTTTAAATTAAGTCAAAATAACCTGGTAATTGACAGGTGGTTGATGGAAAGAGTGGAGCCAGAGGAGCATGCACTCTATTTCCAACAAACAGCTGAGTGGCATCACCATTTATAGATTGGGGAGTTTGAAGGAAGAGAAGATTTATGGGAACCAACAAAAATTACATTTGGGTTATATTTTGTCTAAAGCCCGTTGAGACATCTGAGGTGGAAATATCTGGTACTTACTGGAAATAGAGTTAGAAGGGAGATTTAGACTCCAGATATATTAGTTGTGGTCGTAGTTTATATGTATTTGAATGTATTGGGAGGACAATGCAACCCAGAGAAGACATAGAGTGAGAGAGAGAAAGAGAATGAGAAAGACAGAAAGGAGGAATAAAAGGCAAGAGAGATTTTCTAGAAGGAAGCAAGAGTAGAAAAAGTGATGAATTCTGTTTAGAGGCCAAGTAGAATGCTATTTAAAAATGCCCAGAATGGGGGATCCCTGGGTGGCACAGCTGTTTAGCGCCTGCCTTTGGCCCAGGGCGCGATCCTGGAGACCCGGGATCGAATCCCACGTCGGGCTCCCGGTGCATGGAGCCTGCTTCTCTCTCTGCCTGTGTCTCTGCCCCTCTCTCTCTCTCTCTCTCTCTGTGACTATCATAAATAAATAAAAATTTATAAAAATGCCCAGAATGTCAAGAAGAGAGTGTAAGAAAACAAGGGAACACTTCCCTCCCTCCCAAGAATCACATATCAATTTAGATAACAATATTTTTGATATTATTACCAAAATAATTACCAAAAATAAGTTAAGCATCTCTCTGAATTAAAAATAGGACAGAATCACATCCTGTCAGTAGGTCTGTATCAATGGATAAAACTTTGCTGCAAAATTAGAACACTGAGTCCAGGAGGTCAATTTCACAGGTGTATTGGGAATCTTAATTTACCACAAAGCAAGAAAACTGGACTTGTGGAGTAAGTCTGTGATATTGGAGATTTGTGTTTAAAAGTCATGAAATTTCCCATTTCCCTTAGGTTGTATAAAGCTTCAAATATTTTTATCACAAAAAAGTGAGTAAACATCGATTAAAGTATCATAACTTTCTTTGACTCTCTCAGAAATCTGAGACCTCAAAACAAATATGTAACCTAAAATTCAAGAAAGAGGGGACATGTCCTCTGGAGAAAGGTAGAATATGAGTATTCCCTTAACTGTGATAGAGGATAGAAAAAGAATCTGTGTGCAGCCTCAACAAAATTTAATCAGCTGAATTACAAAATGCAGAAAGTCAAGTGGCCTAGCTTGTCAGTCTGTAACAGCCAAGACTTATGTACCTCAGTCTTTACTGCTTGACCTCACAAAACAACTAGCATTCTATTAAAAAATTTAAGAATACACATACAAGAGGAGCCAACCTATTGTAAAGAAACAAAGCAATAAGCAGAACCAAATTTTTAAATGACTTAGATATTAACACTATTTTACAGGACACTTTAAAATAACTATGATAAAAATATTAAAACATGTGAGAAAGGTGTAAAACATGTATGAATATAGTAGGCATTAATCTGGGTTTTCGAGAGAAACAGGACCAATAGGTATATTGGTTATAATATCCCCAATATTATATGTAAATATATTGTAATATATTTACATAAAACATTTTATATAAAGATATTTATTATAAGAAATTGGCTTATGTGATTATGAAGGCTAAGAAGAACCAAGATTTGCATTTGTTTTACTGGAGATCCAGAAGACACAACGGTGTAAGTTCCAGTGTTGAAAGCAAGAGAGGACAGATGTCTCAGCTCCAAAACAATCAGAGACTGAATTCTCCCTTTCTTAGAGATTTTTGTTCTAATCAGGCCTCCAATAGATTAGATTAGGCTCATACCTGGTGGGTAAGGCCATCTGATTTACTCAGTTACTTACTATGCTGAGTGAAATAAGTCAATCGGAGAAGGACAAACATTATATGGTCTCATTCATTTAGGGAATATAAAAAATAGTGGAAGGGAATAAAGGGGAAAGGAGAAAAAAATGAGTGGGAAATATCAGAAAAGGAGACAGAACATGAGACTCCTAACTCTGGGAAACAAACAAGGGGTGGTGGAAAGGGAGGTGGGCAGGGGGGTGGGGGTGACTGGGCACTGAGGGGGACACTTGATGGGATAAGCACTGGGTGTTATGCTATATGTTGGCAAATTGAACTCCAATAAAATAAAAAAAAAATAGAAGGTGTTAGAAAGCTAGCAGCTATAAAAGTAAAATAAATGGAGATATGTGTATCAAAAATAGGTCAAACGTTAGAGAGAGACAAATATATGATATCAGTCACTTGTGGAATTTAAGAAACAAAACGGACGAACAAAGGGAGGAAAAAAAGAGACACACACAAACCAGGAAACAGCCACTTAACTATAGAGAACAATCTGGTGGTGACCAGAGGGGAGATGGGTGGGGGATCGGAGAAATAGATAATGGGGATTAAGGAGAGTACTTGTGATGAGCACTGGGTGTCGTATGGGTGTTGAATCACTGTGTTGTACACCTGAAACTAATATCACACTGTGTGTTAATTCATTGGAATTTAAATAAAAACATACAAAATAAAAAAATATAAAATAAAATAAAAACCATAGAAAAAATACAATATTAATCTCATCCAGAAACTCCCTTACACACACAGAATAGTTTAACAAAATAGGTGGGCTCCCAGGCAATTAGACACTAAAAATTAACCATCACAGGAAATTTCAGCAGAGATTTAAGTGAAATAGTCAGATGGAAATACCAGGAATAAGATATAAATTGCCATATATGATAGAATAACTTCAGTAAGGAATATCAGTAGACTTGAGAGAACTGAAGAGAAAAATCATTGGATTTAGTGGGGTTGATAGAAATTATCAATGTACAAGAGAGAATGAAGGGGGGCAGCGGGTGCAAGCCCAGAATAAAACATTCAAGAGTTCTAATACAGTATCAAATGCCTAATACAGGTATAATTTCAATCCTAGAGGAAAAGACCAAGAGGAAGGGGTAGAAGGAACACTTGAAGAAATAAGAGCCAGTAAATTTCTTCAGGTTGATTTTTTTAAATTGCATATATAACAAAACTTTATTCTCTGTGCAAAACTTTCAAATATCTCTCTTTGCTTTCAATATTAAGTATCATTCTTTTAGTCTGACTTAAAACCTCTATAATATTATCTTTTTTGGTGTCCAAGCCATATTTCCAGTTATAGTCACTGAAGCATTCAATACATTAGCATATGCAACTGTCTCAGGCTCCGGATATATACCATTTTCTCTTGCAATATCTGCACTTGAACATGTGGGTTCCCTATTCTCAGAATCCCTGTCCACACCCAAGCCAACCTGATCTTAACTCATATATCAAGGATCAAAAGAGGGTTGTTTTTATGTGAGTTCTTCCCTGACTTCTAGTTTATGTTAGTAAGATCCCATATTACCACCAGCTCGCTTTTACCACATTTATAACGGTCTATTGCAGTTTTTTCCTTATGTGTGTTTTTCCAGTAGGCAGTAAATCTCCTGAGTTTGGTGAATACATTATGGCTTTCTTGTATTTCTCTGTGTAGTTCAATGACTAGTATATGGCAGATGCTTGATAAATGCTCACCAAATTAATAAGTGGCTGATTTAATAAGATAAAAAATAATGAATAATATTAATAGTAACAAAGAAAATATGACTGGCCAGCTACAGATTTCAGTATAGTGTGTATGAATAGTTAGGTGTTCTTTAATTATCACTTTTAAATGTTCAAGACACTTCTTAATTTATTCTTCTGCGCTCGGCACATTTGTAAAGACTCATAACTTGTAAAAATCTAGGCATCAAAAGTTAAGAATAAAAAAAGCAATTTTACATAGTTTAACAGTATGTAAAAACACAAGCTAGCAGTTATTGTAAATCACTAATAGAATGCACAAACTTTCTCAGAGCACAATGTAACCATGCTGCAAAAGGTTGTAGATATAACTTGTAGCAAACCTTTCAAAGCAGACTCTATTAATCTTAATTTTTACTGTTGCATTTATCAGAATTAACGCATGAAAGATTATATATGTGTGCTATTTATATGATAATGAAATTGTATAAAATCTGTGGTATGCACAAATCAAACATTTATATTTGCTTGCTTTCTTGCTATGCTTATTTTGTTATGTTTGTGATTTGTAATTTATTTTCATATTCCATATTTATGAATAGGAAATTGTAATCTATATAAACTATATTCACACGAGATACTGTATTATAAAGACTTTGTCAGTCTTTTTTTTTTTTTTTTAAGGTTTTATTTATTTATTCATGAGAGAGAGGCAGAGACACAGGCAGAGGAAGAAGCAGACTCCCTGTAGGGAGCCTGACGTGAGACTCGATCCCAGGACTCCAGGATCAGGCCCTAGGCCGAAGGCAGGTGCTAAACAGCTGAGCCACCCAGGGATCCCATAGACTTTGTCAGTCTTTTGCTGGGGTTATGTCTCTTTATTATAACTATATCCTCTAAATAATGGTATATATGATTGCAGTCTCAACAAAAAAACTCTACATGTACTTCTAAATGAATCTGGAATTTTTTTCCGGTCATCCAACAGATTATGTTTACAGCAGTCATTTTTTAAATGAACTTTTTGAATTAAAGATCATCCTAGAAAGATATTTATCAAATTTAAAAGGTGCATTCCCCCATCCCACCCCCCAAAAATCCAGGATTTGAAGATAAAAGAATTTCATTTGTGCTAGATGGAATTATAAATTTGATCTCCATTCGTGTTCTTTCACTTTCTACAGAACTTTAATTTTCACTTAGGTACTCCGGGAGTACAGCACTACCCTTCCAAGTACTCATGGAAATCTAATCTCAAAGGCTTCAGTTTTTCTTTTTCCTGTTTTTAACTTGTATCCTCTACATGATAATACATGTGGATGTATCATCCACATTATTTTATACAAGTTTTATTTTTTTTAATTTTTTTATTTATTTATGATAGTCACAGAGAGAGAGAGAGAGAGAGAGAGGCAGAGACACAGGCGGAGGGAGAAGCAGGCTCCATGCACCGGGAGCCTGATGTGGGATTCGATCCCGGGTCTCCAGGATCGCGCCCTGGGCCAAAGGCAGGCACCAAACCGCTGCGCCACCCAGGGATCCCCTACAAGTTTTATTTAAACATTTCTCCTTTCCTCAAGCTTCTTTGTAATCCTTGAAAACTACTAATTTGGAAATTCAGTATTTGAAAGTGCTACCTCATTAAGATTTCATTTGTTTCATTCCTTCCTAGAGCCTTGGTTTTCCCTGCTAATCTTTGAATAAACATTTGTAACGTTTCTAATCTTCTTTCCTATTCTACATCTTCTGTGTTCTCTTCCACCTTTCATTATTCATTTGAACTTAACTTCAAAAACCATATTCCCCCCTTTGAACTATACATGTCATTATGTAATAAAATTCCATAAGAAATCATTGGCCAAGCAATTCAGATTTACTAGTCTCAAAACCTGTTCAAATTGTGTGTATTTTGTAATAAATCACCAGTTTTTATGAGATGAAATTATTTGAATGTTGATTATATACACACATATATATGTTTAATTGCATAACTAAATGCATAATAAATATATTCTAATTTATTGGAGGTGTAATTGACAATTAAAAATAGGATTTGAGGAGGACAACTTCATTATATACATATATATATATATGTATGTATGTATGTAAGCATTGTGAAATAATCATGACCATCAAGCCAATTAATATATCCATCACCACCTTTGTTTTCCTCTCTCTCTTTTTTTGGTAGTGAGAACATTTAATATCTACCCTCTACGCAAATTTCAAGTACATAATACTGTGCTGTTGACTATATTTAACTATAGTCACATTGTTATACATTAAATCTCCAGAACTTCTTCATCTTACATAACTGATACTTTGTACCCCTTGACCAGGACCCCTTTTTTGTATCTCTCCCTATTTCCAACTTCCCCTAGCCTCTGGCAACCATCATGGCACTCTCTGTATCTAGAAGTTTGACTATTTTAGATACCACATATAACTGAGCTTGTACGTTGTTTTTCTATGCCTGGCTTATTTTATTTAGCATAATGTCTACTAGATTTATCCATATTGTCACAAATGGCAAGATTTCCTTATATCTTATGCATGGCTAAATAATATTCCATGGCATATATATACCACATTTTATTTTTTCCCCCCAAGTTTTTATTTAAATCCCAGCTATTTAACCTCTGATGTAATATAAGTTTCAGGAGTATAATTTAGTGATTTATAACTTAGATACAACAACCAGTGCTTCTCACAGGTGCCTTCCTAATACCTATCACCCATTTAACCCAACCCCTTGTCCTCCTTCTCTCCTATTAATCTCAGTTTATTTTCTGGAGTTGAAAGTCTATTTCCTGATTTGCCTTTCTTTTTTACCCTAAGTTTTTCTGTTTTGTTTCTTAAATTCCACATGAGTGAAATCATACGGTATTTGTCTTTTCCTGACTTAACTTTTCTTAGCTTAATACTCTCTAGCTCCATCCATGTGGTTGCAAGTGGCACCATTTAATTCTTTTTGATTGCTGAGTAATATACCATGTCTTCTTTAGCCATTCATCAGTCAATGGACATTTGGGTTATTTCCAAAATTTGGTTCTTGTTGATAATGTTTCTGTAAACATTGGGGTAGTGTATACCTTTGAATTAGTATTTTTCTACCCTTTGGGTAAATACTTAGTAGTGCAATTGCTGGACCATAAGGTTGTTCTATTTTTAACTTTTTGAGGAACCTCCAAGCTTTTTTTTCAGAATAGCTGAACCAGTTTGCATTCCCACCAACAGTGCACAACAGTTACCATTTCTCTGCATCCTTGCCAACATCTGTTGTTTCCTGTGTTTTTAATTGTAGTGATTCTGAAAGGTATAAGGTGATATCTCATTGTAGTTTTGATATCTTTTCCCTGATGATGAGTGATGTCGAACATCTTTTCATGTGTCTGTTAGCTATCTGGAAGTCCTCTTTGGAAAAATGTCTGTTGATGTCTTCTGCCCATTTCTTAACTGCCTTATTTGGTTTTTGGGTGTTGAGTTTGATAAATTCTTTATAGATTCTGGATACTAACTCTTTATCGGATATGTCATTTGCAAATATCTTCTATTTGGTGGTTTATTTTTGCTTCCCCCGCCCCTTGTTTCAGAAGACATATCTAGTAAGAAGTTGCTATAGCCAATGTCAGAGGTAACTGCATGGTTTTGATGGTTTCCTGTCTCACCTTTAGGTCTTTCAACCACTTTGAATTTATTTTTGTGTATGGTGTAAGAAAGTGGTCCAGTTTCATTCTTCTGCATGTTGCTGCCCAGTTTTCCCAGCACCATTAGCTGAAGAGACTTTTTTCCATTGGATATTCTTTCCTTCTTTGTCAAAGATTAGTTGACCATATAGCTGTGGGTTCATTTCTGGGTTTTCTATTCTGCCCCATTGATCTACGTGTCTAATTTTGTGCCAGGATACCATATTTTTCTTATCTATTCATCTGTCAACAGACACTTAGGTTGTTTCATATGTTGATTATTGTGAATAATGCTGAAATAACCATGAGAGGGAAGATATTGCTTTGAAATTCTGATTTTATTTCCTTTGGATATCTACCTAGAAGTGAAATTCATGAAACATAAGGTAGTTGTTTTTAATTTTTTGAGGAGCTTCCATACTATTTTCCATAATGGCTATGCCAACTTACATTTCCACTAGTTGTGTACAAGGATTACTTTTCTCCACACCGCCAACAACACTTGCTATCTTTTGGCTCTCTGCTAATAGGATTCTAAAAAGTGTGAGGTGATATCTCATCATGGCGATGATTTGCATTTAGATGATGTTGAGTATCTCTAATATACCTACTGGCTATTTTCATGTCTTCTTGAAAATATGTTTATTCAGGTCCTTTGTCCACTTTTTTCTATTGAATTATAGGAGTTCTTTATTTTGGATATTAACTTCTTATCAGATATATGATTTGCAGGAAGTTTATCCCATCCCATAGGCTGTTTTATTTATTTTTTTTATCCTGCTGATTGTTTCCCTTGCTATGCAAGGCATTTTAGGTTGATACAATCTGATTTGTTTCTTTTTTCCATTTGTTAGCTTTGTTTTCAGTGTCCTATCCATGAAATCATTGTCAAAACTAATGTCAAGGTTCTTCCTTTTATTTTGTTCTGGTCTTTATAGTTTTTTATCATATGTTTAAATGCTTAATTGATTTGTAATTGATTTTTATTTTTATTTTTTGGTGATAGATATGGATCCAACTTTACTCTTCTGAGTGCAGATATTCAGTTTTTCCAAACCCATTTATTGAAGAGATTATCATCTCCTCATCATGTATTTTTGGCAACTTTGTTGAAGATCAGTTGGCCAAATACATGTAGATTAATTTCTGGGCTCTTTACTCTGTAGTGTTAATCTATTTGTCTGGTTTTTGTTGTTGGTATTGTTTTTTTTGAGACCACACACAAAATGTTCTGTCCATTGGCATAGCTTGATTGTCATAGGATGCCCTCTGTAACTCCTCTAAACCCCTCTCCTTGTCAAATCAGTGTGGAGGTGCTCCTGTTAAATCACAATGCACAAAATATTGTCTTGGGAGCAATAGTAGAAGGACACAAAACAAGTTAGATACAGATTATTCTGATCCTCAGAATCGACACTTCCTTTTTTTTTTAAGATTTTATTTATTCATGAGTGACACAGAGAGAGAGAGAGGCAGAGACACAGGCAGAGGGAGAAGCAGGCTCCATGCAGGGAGCCTGATGCACGACTCAATCCCTGGACTCCAGGATCACGCCCTGGGCCAAAGGCAGGCGCTAAACCACTGAGCCACCCAGGGATCCCGACACCTCCTTTTATTCTTTTATTTTGTCTATTTGTCTGTGTTTATGTCAGCAACACACTGTTTTGTTTACTATAGTTGTGGAATATGTGTTGAAATCAGGAAGTATGATACCTCTACATTTGTTCTCTTTGTTCACTATTGCTTTGACTATCTAGGTCTTTTGTGGTTCCACATAAATTTCAAAATTGTGCTTTCTATTTCTGCAAAGAACACCAGTGGGATTTTGATAGGAATTGTATTGAATCTGTAGATAACTACATGTAATTAGGACACTCTTGAAATACTGAGACTTCCAATCGATGAACACAAAATGTCTTTTCATTTATTTTTTTTTAATTTCTTTCATCAACAATTTACAATTTCAATGTACAAATCTTTTACCTCTTTGGTTATATTTGCTACTAAATATTTTATCTGTCTTGATGCTATTCATTTCTTAATTTCTTTTTTTGGATAATTAATTATTTGCATAAAAATGTGTAACAGATTTTTGTATGTCCATTTTATATCTTGCAACTTTCTGGAATTTAATTATTTTTTTTGTTGAGTCTTTAGGATTTTCTACATTTTTTATTATGTCATCTACAAACGGGTCATTTTATCTTTCTTTCTGAGTGGAATGCCTCATTTCTTTTTCTTGTTCAATTACTCTGGCTAGGACTTCTAGTACTATGTTGACAAGAATTTGTTAGAGTTAGATTCCTTGTTGTATACCACATCTTAGACGTAAAGCTTTCAGTTATTTATCCCCTCCCCTTGATCATGATATTACCTATGAGGTTTGCATACGTGGCCTTTATTGTTTTAAGTTCCTTCTGTCCTATTTTGTTGAGGGTTTTCATTATGAATGGATGTTAGACTATTTCAGATACTTGCAGTTCATTTATGATCATGTGGTTTTAAAATTTCACTTTGTTCATCTGTCTTATTAGATTAACTGATTTATGTATGTTGAACCATACTTTTATCCCTGGGATAAATCCCATTTGATCTTGAGGTATGATTATTTTAATGTGCTACTGATTTCAGTATGCTACCTCACTTTAACCAATTACCACTGAAAAGAACCTATTTCCAAATAAGGTCACATTTTGATTTTTGGTGGCCATGAATTTTGGGGGACACTAGTCAACCCAGTATACAATCAAAGCCATTTTCTGATTCTACTGATACCAGGATTGTTTATGTGGGATCCTTATCCTCTTTATGAGCTTCATGCAACAGTATGTGACTTCATACTACATGATGTTTAAAATACATATATATACATATATATTAACACATTAATATAAAATATATACATATATATTAATACATTAATATAAAATAAAACATAAAATACATTAATATATATACACATATATGACTTGCTGGTTTAGATAAATTATAGATTAAGCACAACTACTTTTTTAGATGATTATAAATCACTGATTATGGAAAATAGGTATATTCTTATGGTTTCAGTCAATCCCACTTGTTTGTTTGGATTTGTTACTGTTTCTTTTTATTTTTAAATAGAGTTCAATGTGTTTCTAAAGATAAAGCTCCTATATGTCAGCAAATATTTCTTTTTTTTCTTATTTAATGATATATATGTCTTGATACATCTAACATTTTAAACCTTATATCCTTTTATGTAATAGCAGATATTACAATTATTTACATAGCTTTCAGACACTGTTGATGTGCAACATTCTGTACTTACCATCTGAATAAGTAAGAAATACTATAGCTTGTTACAGAATGAGGTAAGAGAACTTGCTCATCTTTCTTTTTAGGCAAATGACAAGATGTCAATGTGCGGTAGGATATAAATATTTTTTATCTTACTCTGGAGCAATTTTGAGTATTTTAATTGTAAAGAAGTCACAGATCAAGTATGATCTGAGCAATATTATTTTATATTAAAATATGATTTTATATGTAAGATTGTGCATATTTATTAGTAAATAAATCCCAAGTTTCTGTGATCATCCAATTTAAATTGTGATTGAAGACCCTTGTGGTTAGGTGGATATAAGAAGATATATAACAAATCTAGATGTAAAGGGGGAGAGGGGAAGTTAAAAGATTTACTATATAAATTCCTGAAAATGTCCATTGTTTCAGAGAGCCAATAGCTAGCATAGAAAGCATGAGATCCACACTAGACCTACTGAATGAGGTAAGTGGGGTCAGTGTGTTGCTACTGCTTGAATATGGCTTGATGTTCTTTAATATCTTCCCTTGATGAGTAGCAATTGAAGGATGGGCATAAGAAGGTATCTCTTTATGATTAAAAGAATAGAATAAAATATGTAGGCTACTTATTTATTTTTCCTAACTAACGTAAAACATGTCCCTCTGTGATAAAATAGAATATCTTAACATGTGTAGCAAAAGAGTGTGGGAGCAGCAGAGAATCTAAATCCATATGCTTTAAATTATTACCATGTACTGGCAGTTATAAACAATGTCAATTATAATATACTCCCCCACTCCTAATCCATCCCTCCTTCTACCCCCTACACCACTGCCAAGAAGTACTCCTCATGAAACATCTACTGCTTTCTTACTTGAGGGGATCTACTATCCTTTGAATCTCCCTTCATAGTAAGTTTTTTTGTGTGTGTGTAGAGAAGTCAAGGACATAGGGCAAAGAGGTGGGGAGGCAGGGGACTGATTAGATGGGGTGAGGGGAGAAAAAGAGGAAATGGAAGACTTACTATATTTGTATTTAACTTCCAATCTATACATTTTGCTTCTGAATTAGGATCTCTAGTGTAAAAAAAAAAAAATCTTGATGTTAAGCGGGTCAGGAAGAAATCCAGTACTAGAAACTAATGTTGAAGACTATAAATTGTCTCTCTGTTTTTAGATGTATTTGAATAAATAATTAGAAGTAGGTGTATTGAGTTTATTAGCTAGCAACCCACTGTCTACCTTGGCTCTTCCTCATCTTCCTTCCTTCCTTCTTTTTTCTTCTTTCACTAGTGTTCATTTGATGACTATGTGTACTGTCCAGGTTCTAGTTGTATGGTATTAAGCAAAACAGGTACTATTCTAATTCATATTGTGTTTACAATCTGGAAATAATGCTCTACTTAGTGAAGCATTAATTTGCAGCAATTAAAAACTTGTCAGAATAGAAAATTTGTGAAGGTATAAGGTATGTATTGTTTGAAAATATAGGACAGATAAAATAAATGAATAAATATGATTACAGACATTTTAGTATTATATATTTGTTTGAACCAGGTACCAGATAATAGTATTTAAATGCATTCAAGTGACTTTAACTTGTATCAAAAACTTAAAAATGCAAATAACTAGCAATGTCCCTGATATAGAATATGAAAATGTACTACAAGAATATATCTGACATTAAAATGTTAGCAGCATTCAGAACTAATAATTTATAGTGATAATGAGAACTGGAAACACATAAAATTATAGTAAAAATAAAAATGACATAGGCAAGCTGAAAGCAATGGATGTTTTATAAAAGACTTTTCACTGGATATCAAAATGCTGAGTCAGGCAATATCATATTTTAGGAAGCAAAAAACAAAACAAACCACCACAACAACAAAACAAAAAAGTCACAAACCCCCCAAAATGTAACAAATTGCTCTTTAAGCTATCCAAAATATGTTGTTCTAGGAACTTAACTTTGAGATTTAAGAGAAACTCCATAATGGAGCCACACTTTCAATTATGCCAGAAAGGAGTGAAACTTTAAATATTAAAAGACTTAACTGAATTTCTTATTTTAAATTTTTTGTTGTAAGACCAGTTAACATGAGACTTAACAAATTTTTAAGTGTACAATGTAATATTAACTATAGGCACAATGTTGTGTAGCAGATATCTAGAATTTATTCATGTTGTATAACTGGTACTTTATATCCACTGAATAGTAACTCCTCACCCTCCCTACTCCAGCCCCTGGTAACAACAATTCTACTCTCTGCTTCTATGAGTAAGATTGTTTTAGATACCCCAGATAAGTAGAATAATATAGTATTTGTCATACTTATTTCAACTATTATAATGTTCTCCCTATTCATCCATGCTATTGCATGTTGCAGAATTTTTTAAGGCTGCATAACATCATTTCATGTATATATATATATATATATAAAAGAACATATGATATATATAATTTCTTATATATATAAGAACATGTGATATATATAACGTGATATATAATCACATGTATATATAGCATGTGATATATATGTCACTTGTTTTTATATATCACATGTTTATATATATATATTATATATGTATATCATGTTCATTCACATGTTTTTCATCCATCCTTCCACTGATGGATATTTAATGAACAACCTTCCAGTGACAGAAGTTGTTCTACCTGTTGGTTATTGAGAATGATGCTGCAATCAACATGGGAATGAAGATCCTGGTTTTAATTATTTTGGATAAATACCCAGAAGTAGATTGCTAGATCCTAACATAGTTCTATTTTTAACTTTTTGAGGAATTGCCATACTGTTTTCCATAGTGGCTACAACATTCTACATTCTCACCAACAGTGTACAGAAGTTCCAATTTCTCCACATCTTTACCAACACTTGCTATATTTATTTTGATAATGTCCATCCTTATAGGTATGAGATGATATACCATTATGGTTTTGATTTGCATTTTTCTGATGATTATTGGTATTCAATGTCTTCTCATATATCTGTTAGCCATTTGAGATGTGTTTTCAAGTCCTTTGTCCATTTTTAATCAGGTCATTATTTTGATACTGAATTTGGGAGCTCCGTATATATTTTAGATATTAATCCTTTATCAGATACGGGATTACAAATATGTTCTCCCATTCTGTAGATTGCCTTTTCTAAACTGTTAATTATTTCTTTTTCTGTGTATAGGACTTTTAGTTTGGTGTTGTTTCACTTGTTTATTTTTGCTTTTGCAACCTAGAAGTTCAATGCAATTGCTGTCAAAATCCCAATGGCATTCTTTCAGAAATAGAAAAAAATGAAAATTTATATGGAATCACAGAAGATACCCCAAATAGTTAAAAAATAAGAAAGAAAAAGCTAAAGTACCATACTTCCTAATTTCAAAACATATTATAAACCTATAGTAATTTAAACAGTATGTTATTGGGCATGAAGATAGGCATATGGACCAATGGAACAGAGTAGAGAGTACAGAAATAAAGCCTCAGATACATAGTCAACTAATATTTGACAGTGGTCTCAAAAATATACACTGGGGGAAGGATAGTCGCTTCATTGGTGGTGTGAACACTAGATATTCACATATTAAAGAATGAGGTTGGGCCTTATTTTTACACTATGTGTAAAAATCAACTCAGGATGGATTAAGTACTTAAATATGAGACCTGAAATTGTAAATATCCTAGAAGAAAACATAGGGAAAAATCTTCATGACACTGGCTGTGCCCATTGATTTCTTGACTATGACACCAAAAGCATAGGTCACTTCATTTCTTCTTAAATCACAATTAGAAGATTCCAATTATAGGACTATAACTATTTTCAGGAATCATGACAGATAATATTTGGTGTGCTATTCTGTTGATATAATTACTGTCCATTGATAGTATCCAAATATATTATGTGATTTATAATAAATTATGATATCCAATATTATAAATTGACAAAAAGGAATGTCAGTATCAAATCTGTCAGAATCCAGTTTTGAAATAATGACATATATAAATTGATAAGATAAATATGTAACTTAAACTCTCCATCTTTCTGTATAGCAGAGATCACATTATGATCAAGTATAAAAGAACTATTGACAATCCTATAAGATACAATTATATGGATTATTTCACTTTTCTCTGTGATATTTGGTGGCTAAGGTATCAGTTATTTTGTCTCCAGAGAACGATTAATGCCACTTTAAGTTCCTTCAAAATACTGACCAAAAAAAAGGGCATAGGCATTTTGTGTCTTTCAGGATATACCAATATAAATAGAATTGAACACTAAGTGTTTATATTATAACAGTATTGTATTAGCAAGCTTTGTTTCATGAACAAATCAAAATCTCAGTGTATCATGAAAGAACATTTATTTCCAGATTACATTACTTATCAGTAGTTGAAGATAAGTTGAACTTGCTCCATATTTTCTTCTTCTTCTGACACTGAAGACGAAGCTGCTTTTTGGAAGATGTTGTAGCTGATGCTATGTGAAAAGACCAAGAAGTAAGAAACATGGGTTCTTTTTAAAGTTTCAGCTCAAAACTGGTACATTGTCCTTTCTGCTCACATTGACTCATGAATGTCACACAATCAGACCTGAAACTGAGGTGGGGAAGTATTCTCTGCCCACACATGACAATGGGAGGGGATGCTTAATCTGCTATCAGAGAAGGAATGTATTATTGGGAATAATAATATAATCAATCATACATGTGTTTTTAATTTTCTTTTTCTATTAGGGCAGGTAGTCATTCAAAACAGGAATGACCATCAACTATCCTAATACCCTCTTTATTTTCATAGTGTTTTTAAAACATATATGTGTAGGAGATATTTGTTAGTTAAACTGAAAGCATCCAGAGGATTAATCCTAATTAGTTAAACTGAAATCAACCAGAGGATTAATCCTAATTCTGTTATAGTTATTCCTACTTCTACTTACCTTCTGATATTGAGCAAAAAGAAAGAAAGAAAAGAGAAAGCAACCAGAGTATGATGCTCTGGGGCAATTTGGTGATTTTTCAAAACAATATAAGACCATATATTCAAAATTGATGGGCACAAAAATGTTCTCTCCATGTGATCAGAAAGGTGGGCATTTTTAGGGGAGCAATTTCTAAAAGCTCTGTATCCTCTTGCCAGAGTTTAGAGGGACATTCAAAGATTGAAAATTAGGGGTTCTTAGTGGTCCCAGGGAGTATAAATTGCTGTAATTGAGATTCACACTGAGAATATAAAGAACATTAAAATGCCATTAACTTCAAATACTCACACTCTGATAATACATTAAATCTAATTATTATGACATTATAGAAATATGTAGTATCCAAATGTTCTTTAAGCTATTTACAAAAGTGAATATAAAAGTGTATTTGGCATCAGAGAACATGTTAACCTAATTGTAGGGGGAAAATGCCACTGATTCCATGTAGAGAAAATTCAACACAAAGTATATTTGGATCTATGTCCACTTTTCTCATGAATAGCATAGTGAATTCAATTTATTGAAAGTGAATAACTTTCAAATGGATTGGTTTCATAGGAATAAAAACTGGAATAGAAGCAAGAGAGGACAAAGAATAGCATACCTCATTCACTTATTGGTTGTTTTATTTTCTTCAATATTTTGTCAGCGTTTTTTCTTCTCTTTCTTTTTATAAATTGTCTTGATTGGCATTGCTTTGATATCCTGAACACACAAGGGCTGCCAAATTTTCCAAAGGTGAAATTTTTCTGCCAATTGAGTTTTTAATGCTTAGCTTTTGTGTTAGCATTGTTGAAGTCACTAAATGATTTTCTAACAAATCACACCAATGGGCTATAGTTTTGATTTATCCTGCAAAACAATCTGACTGAGCAAAGATCTCTCTGGTTTCATATAATAACTTGAAACAAGTAGGCATTTTAAAGGTAAATATGTTATGATGACGCTTAAAATTTAGACAAAGCATAAAACTAAATATTGAATTGCATAAAAGCCAGTCAACGAGAAGGTACTCACACTTGTGTGCTCTTTCTCTTTCAATCTCTCTGTGAAGAGTCCAATTACCACTAAGTGAAAGAAATATCCCAAACACTTGTGCAAACATTGTTATATTTCTTGTTATATACATGTTAAGAAGAGATTAATATAGAAGCAAACAGAAGAGTGGACCTGGTCCACTATAAACATGTAAACACTGTCCATTGTAAACATAAGCTGATGGGATCTCCCCAAATTATAATCAGACTTATAAAATTGCTCATTTGTATCTCCTATCCAGAAATTGCTAAAACCTCATTGTCCCTATAAAGTGTATTTGTAAAATAATATTTTAAAGATTGTGTCATCATTCAAAAAGCCTGATTTTCACCATTTGTACAAATTATTGGAATAAAAATTGAATTATAAGTTAATAGAAATATGAATGCATTTTTGCTATTTAAATAGAAAGGATAATTCTGGCAATCTTTTTATTTTTTACTTATTTATTTTTACTTTGTTTTCATTTTTTTAAATTTGAGTGTAGTTAACATATAGTGTTATATTAGTTTCAGGTATACGATGATTCAACAATTCCATCAAGTGCTCATCAAGATAAGTATACTCTTAATCCCCTTCACTATTTTGCCCATCCACCCTACCCACCACCCCTCTAGTAACCTTTTTTTTTTTCCCCCAATTTTTGTTTTCTATAGTTAGGAGTCTGTATTTTGGTTTCTTTTTCTTTTTCTTTTTTCCTATTGTTGCTTTGTTTCTTAAATTTCACATATGAGTGCAATCGTATGGTATTTGTTTTTCTCTGACTGGCTTATTTTGCTTACCATTGTACTCTAAATCCATCCATGTTGTTACAAATGGAAATATTCCATTCTTTTTTATGGCTGAATAGTGTTCAACCATATTATATATACATATCACTTCTTTATTCATCTATTGATGGATATTTAGGCTGCTTCCATGATTTGGTTATTGTAAATAATGCTGCAATAAACACAGGGTTGTATACATCCCTTTGAGTTAGTGTTTGTATTCTTTGAGTAAATACTCAGTGGTGTGATTACTGGATTATATGGTGCTTCTATTTTTTTTTTTTTTTTTTGAGGAAACTCCATGCTGTCTTCTCCAGCTATACTAGTTTGCTATACTATACTAGTTTGGCTATACTAGTTTGCATTCCCACCAACAGTGCACTAGGGTTCTTCTTCCTCCATATCCTCACCAACACTTGTGGATTTCTGATTTTAGCTATTTTGAATAGTGTGAGGTGTGATCCCTCATCGTGGTTTTGATTTGCATTTCCCTGATAATGAGTGATGTTGAGAATCTTTTTGTGTGCCTGCTGTCCATCTTTATGCCTTTGAAGAAATATCTGTTCATGTCTTCTGCCCATTTTTTAATTGGGTTATTTCTTTTTTGGGTGTTAAGTTGTGTAAGTTCTTTATATATTTCACAGATACTAAGCCTTTATAGATATACCAGTTGAGAATATCTTCTTCCATTGGTTGTTTTTTTTTTTTTTTTAGTTTTTTTTTTTTTTTTTTTTTTTTTTTTTTTTTTTTTTTTAGTTTTGGTTGTTTCCTTTCCTGTGCAGAAAATTTTTATTTTGATTACACTCCCAATAGTTTATTTTTGCTTTTGTTTCCCTTACCTCAGGGGACATATCTATAAATATATTGCTATAGCTGATGTCAGAGATATTACTGTCTGTGCTCTCTTCTAGGATTTTTCTGGTTTCAGGTCTCGTATTTAGGTCTTTAATCCATTTTGAGTTTATATTTGCATATGCTGTAAGAAAGTGGTTCAGTTTCATTTTTTTGCATGTAACTATGCAGTTTGCCAACAAAATGTACTGGAAACACTATATATTCCATCGCATATTTTTCTCCTTTGTTGAAGATTAAATGACCATATAATTGGGGGTTTATTTCTGGGCTTTTTGTTCTGTTCCACTGTGTCTATTTTTTTTAAGATTTTATTTATTTGTTTTACATACACAGAAAGAGAGCACACACAAGCAAGGGGAGCTGCAGGGAGAGGGAGAAGCAAGCCCCCCGCCAAACAGAGAGCCTAACATGGGGCTCAATTCCAAAACTCTAGGATCATGACCCAAGCTGAAGGCAAATGCCCAGCCAAATGAGCCACCCAGGTACCCTTCACTGTGTCTATTATTGTGCCAGTACGATACTGCTCAGATTACTACAGTTTTGTAAAATAACTTGAAGTCTAGAATTGTGGTACCTCCAATTTTGTTTTTCTTTTGCAAGATGCTTTGGCTGTTCAGGATCTTGTTGTAGTTCTGTGAAAAATATTGTTGGTATTTTTGATAGGCATTGCATTAAATCTGTAGATTGCATTCATTGGTATGGACATTTTACCAGTATTTCTTCTTCCAATCTATGAGCATGGAATGTCTTCTATTTGTTTGTGCTGTCTTCAATTTCTTTTACTGATGTCTTATAATTTTCAGAGTAGAGGTCTTTCACCTCTTTTATTAAGTTTATTCCTAGATATTTTATTATTTTGGTGCAATTGTTAATGGGATTGTTTTCTTAATTTCCCTTTCTGCTGCTTCTATTATTAATGTATAGAAATGCACTATGTGTTGATTTTGTATCCTGCAACCTTAGTGAATTCACTTATCAGTTCTAATTGTTTGGTGGAGTCTTTAGGGTTTTCTATATATCACATCATATTATTGGAAATAGTGACAGTTCTACTTCTTCCTTCTAATCTGGATGCCTTTTATGACTTTTTCTTGTCTACTTGCTATGAGTAGGATTTCTTTAGCTACTTAGATATAGGGTTAGGTTTTTTGAGGCTGTTTTGGTTTTCTTTGTTTGCTTCATGAGGTAGGCCTATATGCTCTAAACTTCCCTCTTAGAACTGCTTTTTCTGCACTCCAAAAATTTTGGATCATTGTGTTTGCATTTACATTTCTCTCCATGTATTTTTTTTTTTTAGTTTCTTCCTTGATTTTCTAGTTGACCCATTCATTATTTAGTAGCATGTTATTTACTACCATGTATTTGTGTTTGTGTGGTTGTTTTTGTATTTTGTTTTTTTTAGATTTCATTTTGTGGTCGATTTCTGGTTTCAGAGTATTAGGGTCAGAAAAGAGGCATGGTATGACTTCCAACTTTTTAAATTTATTGAGAAATGCACTGTGACTTAACATGTGATCTGTTCTGGAGAATGTTCCATTTGCACTTGACAAATATGTATATTCTGCTGTTTTTGGATGGAATATTCTGAATATATCTGTTAAATACACCTGGTCCAATGGGCCACTCAAATACTTTGTTTCCTAGTTTATTTTCTGTTTGAATGAATTGTGCATTGCTGTAAGTGGGGTGTTGAAGTCCCCTACTAGTACTGTATTACTATTGATTACTTCCTTTATGTTTGTTAATATTGCTTTGTGTATTTGGGTGCTCTCATGTTTGATACATAAATATTTGTAATTGTTAGATCTTCCTGTCGAATTGTTCCACTCATGATTTTGTAGAGTCCTCTTGTTACAGTCTTTGTTTTAAAGTCTGTGGTAACAATACATATATCAGACAAAACAGTTTTTTTGCACTTCCATTTGCATAGTAAATCCTTCCCTATCCCTTTCAGTTTTAATCTGCATGTGTTGTTAGGTCTGAAATGAATCTCTTCTAGGTGACATAGAGATGGGTCTTGATGGGTCTATCACTCTTTGTCTTTTAGTTGGAACCTTATTCCATTTACATTCAAAGTAAATATGGATAGGTATACTTATTGATATTCTGATATTTGGGGTTTTTTTAAGATTTTATTTATTCACTCATGAGAGACACAGAGACAGACTCAGAGACACAGGCAGAGGGAGAAGCAGGCTCCATGCAAAGATCACGATGCGGGACTTGATCCTGGGATTCCAGGATCATGCCGGGGCTGAAGGCAGGTGTTAAACCACTGAGCCACCCAGGTGTCCCCTGATATTTGTTTTATGGTTCTTTTTGTAGTTCTCTGTTCTTTTCTTTTTTGTTCTCCTCAGTTTACTGGCTTTCTTTAGTGATATGCAAAAATAAAGAGGAAGAAATCCAAGTATATCCAAACTGGTTTTTGACTTGTGGTTACCATTAGCTTTATATTTAACATAATATGCATATAACTGTGTATTAATTTGATGGTTGCTTAAGTTTGAAACATTCTTAATCCACTAAGTTTTTACTTCTTTTCTCCCCACACCTTAGGTATATGGTGTCATACTTTACATCATTTTACTTTGTGAATACTGTGACTAATTTTTGTAGAGATACTTAATGTTACTGTTTTTGTGCTTCCTACATTTCTCACTCCTGCTTATGGTTTTTCCTTTTGATTCAAGAGTCCCCTTTAATGTTTCTTGTAGAGCTAGTTTAATGGTCATGAATTCCATTAACTTTTGCTTGGGAAACTCTTTATCCTTCTAGACTGAATGACAGCCTTCCTGGATAGAATATTCTTGGCTGCAGATTTTTTTTTTTTTTTCTCTCAGCACTTTGAATATATCCTACTCCTCTGGCCTGCAAAGTTTCTGCTAAAAAATCAGCTGATACTCTTATGGGCATTACCTTGTATGTAATTATTTTCCTTTTTCTGGCCAGTTTTCAATTTTTCTATTCATCACTATATCATGCCATTTTAATTATTATATATCTTGATGTAAACTTGCTTGGGTTGATTTTGTTGGGGGTTCTCTGTGCTTCTGGGTTTTGAATTTCTGTTTCCTTTTCCAGATTTGGGAAGTTTTCAGCTATCATTTTTCAAATAAACTTTCTTCCCCCTTTTCTCTCTCATCTTCTTGGATCCTTGTAATGTGAATGTTATTATGCTTGATGGTGTATGTGACTTCCCTTAACTGATTCTCATATTATTCTCTTTTGTTCCTGTTCATCTTGATTTATTTCCATTACTCTATCCTCCAGGTCACTGATCTATTCTCTGCTTCCTTTAGTCTACTATTTATTCCCTCCAGTGTATTTTTAATTTCAGTTGAGTTCTTTACCTATGCTTGTTTGTTTTTCATGTTTTATATCTCTTTGTTGAGGATCTCACTGAGATACTCCACAGTTTTTTTTTTTTTCAAGTCCAGTGAGTATCTTTATAACCATTATTTTAAATTATATATCAGGCACACTACTTTTTGCATTTTGTTTATCTCTTGCTGTGATTTTGTCCTTTTCTCTCATTTGGGACATAATCCTATGTCTACTCTTTGTGTCTTTTCATGTGTTAGGAGACTCAGCTATATCTTCTGCTCTTAAAAATAGTGGCCTTATGAAGAAGAGTTCCTTTTGTGCCCTGCAGAGCAATCCCCCATATTCACCAGAACCTGGCACTTCAGAGGTGTCTGTAGTGTGTGTTGTTTCCCCCCTACTGTTGTGGCTGAGCTCTGTTTGCCTTTGGTCCAATTGTGTGCAATAAATCTCTGCCTGTTGTGGGTAGGATTTTGTTTCTATATTGTTAATGGACTAATCTAGGGCCACCTTGAAATTAAGGTGGGACAGACCAGGTTATTGCCATAGCTGTGGTTGCATAGAACTGCAAGGTGTTTTCCCTGTGTTGTCTCCTGAGAAGCTTTCATTGGAGGCCAGGGCCTGCAGTCATATAGATGTCTGCCCCCAACCTACTGCTGGGCCACAGTCAAATGCTACACATGGTTATCTTCCTTTCTCCCCAGGGCTGGTTCACTTCAGAATGGCGCTGGCTCTTACTGGGACTGCTTGCACACTGCCATGCTTGTGGAACCACTTTGAATGGACTCCTGCCAAAGGCAGGTTGTATGTGGCAGTTGGCCAGAGAGAGCAGGTTTAGGGCACATAGTGTTAACAAAGTTTGTGCTATTTTGCTTGTGGGAGGAGGCCTGTAGCAGCTTTGGAGAATTTCAGCTGAGGACAGCTTGGAGAGAGAAAATCCACAGAAGAGCACATGGACAGGGCACACTGTTAGCAAGCTAGGTGGAGACTGTTCATACTGGTTCCTGCAGGTGGTCATGTATGTAGGCTGGGGTGTGGGAGTGCAATGACAGTGACCCATTCTTTTGTTCTTGGAGAAGTCTCTTGAAGATTCCTGGGATTAGTTCTGAGATTAACAAGTAAATCTCCATACCAAGGAATGAATATCCCAGGCATTTTTCAAACTGCTGCTTCTAGGCTACATCTCAGAGGGGTCATTTGTTTTGCTGTTTCTTTAAAGGCAGGAACTCCATTTCCTATCACTCCTAGGTTCTTCCTAATCCTAGCCTGCTGATTTTTAAAATTTCAGGTGTTAGGCCCCAGTGATTGTAAGAACTCACAAAGTTAAGCTCCTCTGTTTTTCAAGGCCAGCATTTCCCAGTGAGCCCCCTCATGCCTGCTGTGGGCTCTGTTCCTCTTTTCTCTGGTGCCTGCAGTGTCCCTCACTCCCACAGACAATCTTACAGGTCAGTGTGGTTCCTGACAACATTTCAAGCCTACTTACCCTTTTCAATGTGGCCTCTTCTTCTACATTTAACTGTTGGGAGGTCAATTCTACCAATCTTGGGTGGGTCACTTTTTTTTTTTTTTTTTTAACAGTGATGTGGGTATTATCTTGGTGTATCCGTAGGATGTGGTAAGCTTAAAGTCCTCCTACTCTGCCATCTTCCCCAAAATTCGCCTAAAAAGGATAGTTTTGAAATAAAGTGATTCATTTATCATTTTAAAAAGCATTATAATTCTCTTTTTGGTGACGCCGGGTGGCTCAGCAGTTGAGCATCTGCCTTCGGCTCAGGGCATGATCCTGGGATCCAGGATCGAATCCCACATCGGGCTCCCTGCAGGGAGCCCGCTTCTCCCTCTGTCTGTGTCTCTGCCTCTCTCTCTGTCTCTCATGAATAAGTAAATAAAATCTTTAAAAAATTTAAGAAAATAATTCTCTTTTTGTCATTTTTCACTTGTATAATATTGATAGTAGTAATTGGACATTATAAGGCAACATACTTGGTAGATTCTCAACAATTGATCAACTTTTCTTTCCTTTCCTTTCCCAACTACTCTAGGAAGATATAGAAGCTTCTCTAAAACTGGTATTGCATTCATTATTTGTTGCAGACATACCTTGGAGATGTTGTGGGTTTGGTTCCAGACTGCTGTAGTAAGGTGAGTCAAATGAATTTTTTTCATATTCCAGTGTAAGAAAAATTATGTTTATACTGCAGTCTAATTTAAAAATAGTCTTTGCAAAGACTAGTAACCATTATCTAATCTTTCAGCAAGTCATAGTCACAGATCACCATAACAAATATAAAAATGAAAAAGTTTGAAATTTTTTTTAGAATTATGAGATTGTAACTCAGAAAATGAAGTGATACTAGAAAAATGGCACTGATAGACTTTTCCAGTGCAGGGTTTCTACAAACCTTCAATGTCTAAAAAATGGAATATCTGTGAAGCACGATAAAGTGAAGCTTAATAAAATGAGGTATGACTGTATATGACTATCATTTGCATTTATCTTCCTTGTTAAACCAAGATGGTTCTTTGTCCCTTTCTCATTTGTGATACTATAAACTTGAAAAAAATGAACAGAAATATTAACTACACATTATGTACACACAAGAATGTATATAAAATTCATATATTAGATACATATTTGTATAATAAAACTAACAGTAAAAGAGTTTGGATCATGAAGGACCCCTGTCCCAAATAATAAATATTCTCTGTGAACAAAAAAAAAAAAAATCAATCCCTAATACCACCAGTCACTTTCTCTTTGTATGTTAAAATATGTACACAAATTACAGAAATAAAAAAATGTACTATATTTCCCCCCTCTGTGCCTTTGGGTTGATGGTAAGTAGATAACAGTTGGGACAGATAAAATATATAAGTGATGACTAGATAGAAAAGAGACAGATAAATGTGGATGTTATTTTAACTGTCTCTACAATATGGAAAATAATGCCACTAATCCAGAACGTATGAAGAGAATACTCAAACTAGAGCAAGTCTGAGATGCTATAAAGTATAGATTGTCTGACATTGTATTTAGAAAGGTATGGTAAACTTTAACTTATAGCTATTTCAATAATTTTCAAAAGCAATATATTTGACACTGATCATCACATAGGATGGTTACAAACAGAATACACTATTTTTTTAAAAAAAATTTATTTATTCATGGTAGAGAGAGAGAGAGAGAGAGAGAGAGAGAGGCAGAGACACAGGCAGAGGGAGAAGCAGGCTCAATGCAGGACTTGATCCCGGGACTCCAGGATCATACCCTGAGCCAAAGGCAGGCACTAAACTGCTGAGACACCCAGGGATGCCCCACAAAACTGAATATACTATTAAAAACTATTAAAGAAAGAAACATGTAAGAGGCAACTTTTTGTCATCAGAATATATAACCCAACTATTTTGTTCATATTCTGATCCTTAAGATTCTTTTCTATATACTTTCTCCCAACTAACTCTATAAATTTAGTAGATATAAATGATAATATAAACTAGAAAGGATCAGGGGATTACTTTGCTTGGATGAAAAACAGGTTATATATTACACATGAGATTTATATATTCCTTAGAATCTTAGTTTGATGGGCTAGAAAAAGCATATTCCTCAATTTTATATTTTAGGTACAGACCACCTCATGTTTTTGCCTCAGTAACATTTACAAGCATGTCACACCATTCCTTTCAAGAATCCATAAAAACTAGCACCATCATTTAATAATATTCTTTTCTCAGAATTTGAAACATCCCTTTGCACAGCATGGGGAACACAAATAACTCTGGCTTTAAAACCACTAAACCCCATGTATGCTCAATGCAATGCACAATGTAGCCATTTATTTTATGACATTTGTAAGTGAACATTATATGATGCTATCTCCAGATAGGGGTGTTTACAGAGCTGCTGAGAGAATAGAATGCAGACAGTTGGTAAACTGCCAATTAACAGAGCCAAATATATAGCAAATGAAAGACTCCAAGAGAGAATAATGATGACATGGATGAAAATAAATGCAATATCGTGTGATATTTCAGATGTATAATTTTAAATGAATGTAGAATCTACTTTCATGTTTTATATTTTAAAGGTGGATTCATTCTTGTAAATGAAAGCTTTAAAAATATTAGATCTGTATTCTTTTATTCACGTTAGGATTTAAATATTTGAGTTATTAAGTCTTTAGAAACAAAGCAAAATGAGCAATAAAATTAAGGAACATTATATCGTCCCTCTTTTCTTCATCAGTTGTATATTTTATTCAGTGTGCTGGCCATTAGGGTATCTGGCTGCTAATTTAGAAATTCATATGAAATTTTTTTTATTATTTCCTGAAGCAATTATTATAAAATATATTATTTGCTAGTAGGAAATTCTCCTTATTCTTATTTTAAACACATCTTTAACCTTTGCAACTCTATTTTTTTTCTTACAATCTCAAGCTGGAGCTGGGAATTTATAAAATTGTAGCTCATTAATATTAGGTGAAGGTTCATAAAAGAAGCATCTATTTGGTCATGCTTCATCTGGTGTATCATAATACAAAAGTAGCATCATAATCACATATTATATAAATAGCGATATTTAAATATGAACAATTTATCTGGTGATGTAGCATTTCTAGTCATCTGTCACTACCATTTCTCTCCAGCATAAATAGTAACTCCCCCAGTTCTCAAAATGTCTTGTTAATAAGTGGCAGTTTTGCTTATTACTCCCTGATTGGCTTCTAAGAACTTTGATCCCTTTGTTGCTAAGTTTAATGCTTTCCTAATGTATTTATTATTTCCTTATACTCAGTCTCCTCCAAAGTGTTCTTTGGAAACTACCCTGTTTTCTTAAATTCTTTTGGCAACTCAGACTTTTGCTGTTAGTCTCCTTCTACTTGCTAATACCAACTAAATGCCTGCATTCTTCAGATGACGTCATATTCAAAATCCCTTATTCCAAATAGGATATTCTTATTCCCTTTCATGGTGACTCACATGAAAGAAGTAAAATATACCTCAGTGCCCTTGATTACTTTTTAAAAAAATCAGTGTTGCCATATTTGTTGTTCAACTAAAAAGAACTCACAGTTGACTTCTGTAAATCAGTCTTGGACCCCACTTAGGTTTTTGGAACACCTTGATTTCTTTTTCTTCTCAGTTATCAATCCTGGGTAAAATAATAACAAAATGTATTCGTAAAGCAGTCTTACATAACATATGAGATATCATTGAATAGAGAAGTCTTGAATTTTTTAAATTCAAAAAAAATAAAAGGAAGAATTTGAGGGGAACAAAGAAATTGCCTGAATTTTATGAGTCTGGCTCAAGTTGAAAGCCAACCTTATGAATAAGTAGAAAATGATAAATAAATAAGTTGGTAGAGAAATAAAGTAGCAGAGGTAAAAATAGTTGTTTATAATAGAAGAACTCGATATTCCAATTTTCTATTTAAATTAAGCTACCCTGGTTAACTGTCAGAGGAAAAAAGTAACTATATACACAGACTTACACAATAGGTATAGGAGAGCTAACCTTGGTGGCCACAAATGATAGAACCTATATTTTCAATATTTTCTTTAATGGGCATATGTTTTATAATGGAAGTTAAGAGGTATCATTTAATAATTTGATAACAAATGGAAGTAAATTCAAATCCCTTTGATACAACTATTTTTTGTACTTTGAAATTATTAAATCAAAAGATCTAAAAATGACTAGATTGATTTCTAGATTCAGGTCTATTTCTGGAAATTTCTGAGGCCATCCTTGGCCTTTATGAGCAACAATACCAGATCTATGAGGTGATGCAGTCATCCTTGTAATGTTATCTCCTTCGGTTCTACAGTCATCTATCTGATGATACATTTTATTTTTCCAGTTCATCATTTCTTCCTCATCTTTGAAATAACCTAATTCTCAGGGACGTAGAGCTTTGGTAATTAGAAAAATATCACTGCTTATGACATTATTCCATTTGTAAAAGCTGACAGATACTTTTCAGTTATGTAATTTGAGACATAAATTGGGGGAGATTGAAAAAATGAGTGATAAGACATGAGAATAATTAAACTTTTGCTTGTGAGCTGGCTCCACTTTTTATTTTGGTATGCTGTGATTATTAAATTTAGACAAAACAGATGAACATGGGGGAAGGGAAGGAAAAATAAGATAAAACAGAGAGGGAGGCAAACCATAAGAGACTCTTAATTCTAGGAAACAAACTGAGGTTGCTGGAGGGAAGCAGGGTGGGGAGATGGGGTAACTGGGTGATGGACATTAAGGAGGGCACTTGATATAATGAGCACTGGGTGTTATATGCAACTGATGAATCAGTAAATTCTATGCCTGAAAGTAATAATACACTATAAATTAACTAAATTGAATTTAAATTTAATTTTTTTAAAATTAGACAAATAGTAAATTAGACAGATGGAAATGTGAGCTAAGATGTGACATAAGTCAACTACACAAAACAGCTACTCTATACACAGACTCACGATGAATTACTATCCCTATGCTGAAAGTGGAGGTATTTGCATTTTCTCATCACATTTCTATTTGATGATGCCACCAACTACCAATTTATCTACTTCAGCTTAGTCTGTATCCTGAGATTTAGACCAAAGGGCTATATATAGGTAACTAATTACTTTTGGAATTTCTGATCCTGTTATCAATATTTTGAGACCAATTGGCTGCTATTGCCTTTTCATTTGTGTGCTTCCCACTTAAATTCAGGGAACCAGATGCCTCCTAACTCATATTTCCCATAGATCATTAAAATCAACTGGTCATAAAGTAATTATTCAAAATGTGAATGAGTTTCCATGTGTAGTCAAGACACACCAGGATCCCTTTGTTGAATTGTTTTCCCAACTATCAGTGGGGCTCAATTAATATATGTAATTACATAGGAGAAAGGAATTTAAAAAATGCTCACAGATTTCTCTCAAAGTCTGGCTCTTTGCCTCCAATGCAGGGTTGAGTGAGAAATATGGCAGTAAGCCAAATTGTCCATCTTCCAAAATCAGTCACAATAGAATCTGCTGGATTGAAATAGAACATTAGGAGTTTAGTTTGGCACTCAGTACTTTCGGCCAGTTCTATATTTATGACATGATTTACTGGGCCAATCGCCCAAAGAAGCTCTGTGTCTGGCTGCCCAGTTTTGAAATAGAGAGAAGAGTTCATGACCACCATGCTTTGTAAACCTACATTTCTGAAAATTATGTTTCTTTATTTAAAAAGGCTGTGAGATAGCCAGATGTGTGTATTGGGGAAAATCAACTGTTTTGTGAAAAGGCTTTTGTGCACAATTTCTAAAAACCATCAGTATCACTTGAATTGGTTACACATTGCTTTCTGGCAGAGTAATTTCTGTATTTATATAGTTGGCTAAAAATGATCATCATTGAAATTTCATTGAAAGATTCTACAAATGTATCATTCTTGATATTGTGTTTTATTAAATATACTGTTAGGATAACTATGTGGCCGAGTGGAAAGAACATGTACTTTGTGTCAGGTATGAATCCAGACTTGTTCTTGTACTTCCTGTGAAAGCATGGGCACATTTATTAATGAAATTTCTCAAGATTTACTTTTCTAACCATTTGTAAAATTGCCTCACTGGGTGGTGGTAGGATTACATGAGTTAATGCATGTAAACCCTGACCACAACATCCCATGAGTTATCATTAATTTACCCACTTTTAAACTAGGGAACTTAAAGCTTCAGTAATTTTTTAATGGTCAGGAAGGAAACAAGTGGCCATGTTCATGTTTAGACATAGACAATGTGACCTCCAAACCCAAAATATATCTAACCAAGTACTATCTCTTCTAATATCACCTCACTTATCTGTTCATCAACATCCTCCTAATTATCATCATTTTTAATGTCATTGGTATCATTGTCTCATAATCATTGGATTCATTGAATTATCATACCATTATCACTGTTGTCATCATTATAAACATAAATTTATGATCTATAAACACCATTTATGATCTAGTTCTATAGCCTCCTAGCTCTGTAAACTTGAGCAAGTCACAACTTTTCTAAACCTCAGTTTTCTCATTTTCAAATTAGAAATGATATTTTTATCCTCATCATAGTAGTCACTGTTAACTAAAAATATTTGAATAAATATTTGGAGTAGTAAATATATATGGTTATTTTAAAGTATGGTTGGCAGTTATAATTTGATTATCAATAGGATGAAGTATAACTGTTATTTTTTTAAAGATTTTATTTATTTATTCATGAGAGAAACACACACACAGAGAGAGAGAGAGAGAGAGAGAGAGAGAGGCGGGGGGGAGAAACAGGCTCCCTGCAGGGAGCCGACATGGGACTCCATCCCAGGTCTCCAGGATCACACCCCGGGCTGAAGGTGGCGCTAAACAGCTAAGCCACCAGGGCTGCCCCGAAGTATAACTGTTAAAGATATTTGACCTTAATGGGTGTTTAATAATGACAATTTTTACTAAGTTATTTTAGATTTGTATTTAAGTTAATTCTCAAGTCAAAATGGATCAAATTTAAGCCAGTATACTATAATTTAAAATGCACTAGGTAGGAGTAAAAAAATTCTAAGTTGAGGTCTTAGCATTACCACTAACAAATTATGTGATCATTTGCTAAAGCTGTAACCAGACTGAACCTAATCTTATTCATCAAAATCTTCATAAATGTTAAGTAGAAACTTCCTTAATTACCTTCAAGAATGGTCTAAAGAATTATATTAATAAAAATATGAGCTGAAATCTAATATCAAGGTAACACTATTTGGAAAGTTTATTCTTTCTAATAGATATTATCCTAAATTTTTGGTGAAAAAAGAGGACTAGACATGTCTCTGGATCAAATTCTATGAATGGTGAGTCTGATTAGGGCACAAAGTTTACTAATTTTGGAATTTTTTAGGCAAATAGAAATATCATAAATTATACCACAAATATTAGTACTATTGTAATTATCACAAATCAAAAAGTAAACTAGAAGACTAGCAATAGATATTTCTGCTTGTGAATAAGTGAGGTAGTAATAACTTTTAATAATTAGGATTCACAAAGCAAAACAGGCTAATGGTTGGAATAATAAACTTCTCCTTTCAGTGTAAAAAGTATTTAGTCTTCATTTATGCAAATGCTCCTAATGAGGACAGTGCTGATTGAGTACTTTGACCCTCTGTACATCACTTTTTTTCCAAGGC
Organism: Vulpes lagopus; assembly: GCF_018345385.1. Classification (NCBI taxonomy): domain Eukaryota; kingdom Metazoa; phylum Chordata; class Mammalia; order Carnivora; family Canidae; genus Vulpes; species Vulpes lagopus. The sequence continues at coordinate 48,269,667 of NC_054839.1, forward strand.
AAAACTTTACTTGCCCTCTTTCTCATTATGCTTCGCTTTGAAATTGATTCATATTCAGCTCTGAAAATGAAGAAACCTGGGCATTCATTTAGATGATTAATTAGGAAGAAAAATTTATTCAGTCTGAAAAAAATTATACACAACCCTACTAGCCACTCAACACTGGCTGAAAATGAGATGTGATTCCCAGAAGTATGACTTGTTTTCCTGGGAATGAAGGAATTACTGCAGCCTTAGACTTCAACTGACTGAGCTGACTTTATTGCACTGGAAAGACATCCCTAATGCAGTCATAACATCGGCTTACCAGTATCCCATTTACTTAAGTCATAACATTTGAACTAATATTGGAACTGATTTACTCAACATCCTTCATGTTTAAGTTAACGATGGAATAAACCTTTTCTAAAAGAGAATACTGATATATGCCTGACTCTTGTTAAGGTCGAATATTTTATCTGCTTTAAAAAATTATTAGGCCAGGGGTACCTGCCCATGGCTCAGTCAGTTAAGCATCTGACTCTTGATTTCAGCTCAGATTATCGCAGGGTCATGGGATCGAGCCCAGCATTGGGCTCCACACTTCGTGCCGAGTCTGTTTGTCCCTCTCCCTCCCCACACTTGCTCTTTCTTTTTCTAAGTAATTAATTAATTTAATTAGAATTTAATAAGCCAGATTTTAGAAATAGGAAAACTACAGATTTTCCGTCTAACACACTTTAATCACTGTGATAGTTGTAATTAAGAAGCCTACCTTCCATGATATCCACTGAATTTAATAAGTAGTAAAGCCCTACTTTGTGCTACAGGGGTAATACAGAGAATTAGTATTTTCACTAGTGTTTACTTTTAGATTTCATGTAAGAGTACATAGCTGTGCAACAATTAGAGAAGTGAGTGTTTGTTATGGTGGAAAAAGTAATACTCTGTGACTAGACCATTTAAAGAAAGTTTCTCTAAAAAAATATATATTGTTATCATAGGAAGGCAAGAGCATAGAAAGTTTGCCTAACAATGAACTGGAAACTTTACAGCAATAAAATTTGAAGAGATTAACAAGGAAATAAATCCCATTTATGGTTTGAGAATATTGCAAACTGAGGTAAGCCAATTTTGGTAATTACATTTGTTTCTTTTGTCAGATATCAGTAACATTAAATAGAGACAAATGAAGTATAAAATTATCTTCTCTCGCCATACTTAAATCTTCTATCAGCTGGAAGCAAATCTAGAATGAGGTTTTGATGTATAACAACATGTATTTAGCAAGAAGGCAAAAACAAGCAAAACTACCATATAACCTGTAATTTTGATAAAGCTCTAACTCATTTTATCACACTGAAAAGTACCTTGTATGGAAGGTTTGTTTGAGATTATTATGACAATATCCTAGACACCAACTTTAGCTAACATTTTAATCTGTTTGAAATTTTCTTGCTGGCTAAACATACAGGACTGGATAGGGGTCTGGGCCCAGGGCATCATTCTGAAGGGCCAGCTTCCAAATTTTAGAGTATTAAAATATTATACATGGAAAATCATGGTGTTTGAACAATTTTTCTCTCAAATTACATCCCTTGAGTACTATTTAAATTGAAAAAAAAGTATGGGATGAATTATGTTAATTAAGAAATTCTATACTAATCAAAGATGAAGATACTTGAGATAGGATTGAAAGACTTGAGTCAGTCATAACTAAAAATGCCTAGAGTATATATATTTTTTTCTCAAGTTCATTTCAAATATGAACTACATAACTGTAGTTTGTACACTGAAACTGATTTACTTCCATATATAACTACAGTTAATGCTAACATTTCAAAAAGAAAATTATAAACAATATAGTTTTAACCAACTACATATTTTAGTATGATTCTCTAGCAATTTAAGCATCCCCTCATATGCTGAGGATTACATTCTCAAGAACAACGGTGATTTAATTATAATATGTTAAATATTCTAACCTATAGTTTCCCCCCAAAATTATCTTTACAGCTCATTTTCTGCATTAAGATATATTTTAGGACCAATCACAGTAGATTATTTCCAGACTCCACATTTTTAACAGTCCTTTTTGTTAATAATATTAGTTCTTAATAATAATAATAATAATAATTAATAATAGTTGTTGACGGGAGCATATGCATCTGACTGTCTTATTTTGGTGAAGATTGAATTACCCCAATCCCCTAAAATTCTTGCAAATTGGGAAGTCAAAACAAAGGACTTTATGAGATGCAAGTTAAGCTTTCTTAAAATTATATCGTTTAATTGTATATGTATGATATTTAATGCTTAGTTTTACATTAAATATTAAATTATATTTTGTCATCTCAGTATGAGTGATGCTGAGATTAGGCAGTTGATTAAATGATAAAAGTTTGATTCCTTCTTCGTGTATTGTTTTTCCTTTTGTTATCAAAATATACCTTAGCATCACACGAATATCCAACATCCCTTTCTCTCCCCACCCAGTGCCACTTGATGATTCTTGCTTAAGTTAATGATCATATCAGGAGTTGAGATATAGTGATTTTTAAAAGAAATCTATAATTTAATCCATATTTATTAGCTTTTATCACTAAAGTAGACTTCTGATTGTACAGAACTATTCATTTATACAGGAATGATAGTGACCACTTCTTAGAGTTCCTCCAAAACTGTTACCTAATAATCATAACTTTTAAAACATATTTTTCCTTATTTCTGATTTATAATCATTTAGACTGTTCTCAAATTATTTTAATTGTTAAAATGTCCATATGACCCAAAATATCTACCGATTCAATGCAATCCCTATCAAAATACCAATAGCATTCTCCACAAAACTAGATAAATAATCCTAAGATTTGTATGGAATTACTAAAGATCCCAAATAGCCGAAGCAATCTGGAAAAAGAAAAATAAAACTGGAGGTTTTGTAATTCCAGATATCAAGATATACTACAAAGCTGTAGTAATCAAAACAGTATCATACTGGCACCGAAATAAACACAGAGATCACTAGAACAGAGTAGAGAGCTCAGAAATAAATACATGATTATATGGTCAATTAATTTATAACAAAGGAAACAATAATATACAGTGGGGAAAGGGTCTTTTCAATATATGGTACTGGGGAAACTGGATAACTATATGTAAAAAATGAAACTGGACCTCTTTTTAACACCATACACAAAAATGAACTCAAAATGGATTAAAAACTTAAATGTGAGACCTAAAACTATAAAAATCCTAGGAAAGAACACAAGCAGCAATTTCTCTGACAGCCATAGCAGCATTTTTCTAGATATGCCTCTTACGGCAAAGCAAACAAAAGCAAAAAATAAACTATTAGGACTACATTAAAATAAAAAAGCTTCTGCACAGCAAAGAAAATAATCAACAAAACAAAAAGACAACCTGATTAATGGAAGATCTACTGAGTCAAGTCTTTTTGTACCTATGGAGACAGTTTTCCTAACCTAGCTTCCTGGAAGTTCTGGTCTAATCCAATGTGGTTAAGCATGTTTTTGAAGGTCCTTCAGGAATATTTCATCAAGTAAATCTATATTGACATTCTTATTTTCCCAATATAAACCTGTTAATGGTGTCATTAAGGTTTGGGATCCCTGCGTGGCGCAGCGGTTTAGCGCCTGCCTTTGGCCCAGGGCGCGATCCTGGAGACCCCGGGTCGAGTCCCACGTCGGGCTCCCGGTGCATGGAGCCTGCTTCTCCCTCTGCCTGTGCCTCTGCCTCTCTCTCTCTCTCTCTCTCTCTGTGACTATCATAAATAAATAAAAATTTAAAAAAAAGGTTTGACAAAGATCATTGCTCTGTAAAATTATGAAACTGATTAGTGATAACCATGTGAGGTCCTCTCCTAAACAGTTGGTGTAATTCATAAAGTTTTAAAAACTGACATGGTATAAAATATATAAATACTGAACTATTCTAACTCTTTGGGTTTGTGTAATAGGCCTAGAACACTGGCTAAGTCCACATTCTACCATGAACAGGGGATGCTATCACATAGCTTGACTGGAATATTACTTGACTCCTAAAATATAGTACTATTACACTGGCCTCCAGTCAACTCTAAAAATACTTATCAGAGTAGATAGTTGTGCTTTATCAAACCTTTAAGATAAACTTACATTTGTTGTGTCAAATTGTAAATGCCTGCTTTAATTTTGTGGTAGAATTTAATATTAGATTTGCTTTTATTGTAATAGAACACCTGGTATCTCAACTGTGAGGAAAAGAAACCATGCCCAAACCTACCTTTAATTGTGTGAGATTATTATTATTATTGATATCTACCAAAAGAACCCAACAATAATGATCAAATTGGATCTGATAAATTAGCAACAGAGAGCACCAAAATATTAGTAATGCATAAGATAGAATAGTATGGAAAGACTTCCTCTGTTTAAATTTTAAAGAATGTACTAAACTTTAAAAGAATTTTAATATATACAAATTCAATAGACTACTGGATGCTTAAAAAGTTCTATAGCCCTCTCATCTGACCAGAAGTATATCATATCGGAGCTAAAGTGATAATTTTGAGAAAAGTATTCAGACATTTTCAGTCAACATTTATTTGAAATAATAATAGTAATTTCAAAGAGAATATATTCGTTTATGAAGCATTTCAGTTTAGGCGAAAACCCAGAAATTACATCACCTATATTTCCAGAACATCTTTGATCCTGGCTCCTAATATAGTACTGTCACTGGTAAAAATGTAATATTTGTGATTTTACTTAAGTATACCTTATTAAATATATCTTTATTTATTATTAGAAAACATTACAGAGTCACATTACATTGCTGTAAGGACTTTATTACCAGATTTAAGGATGTCAATATAATGTAACAAAATTACCTTTAAAATGATAAAAGGAATGACATTTCACTAGAAAGCTCATAAAGAGCATAAGAGGGAAGGATTGGAAATAAATAATGTATACAATGATTAAATAGATGTTATATTTAATGTTATTAGTGGTAGATTCCAGTCATGCCCTATTTTATTTAAAAGTTTATAAGCCAAGGTAGCCAAAAGATAGCCAAGAATTGCTCATATTCTATCCTTTATTGTATATATGCAGTAATATATAAAGAGAAAAAGAGTTATATATTCTCCTTTATATATCTTACTATTTTCTGGAACTAGTTTAGAATACTGTGGATATAATATCTATCTATGAGTATAAATCAGTATTAGAAACACAAGCCATATGACTAGCAATTTTCTTCAGTGGAGAAACAAAATGGATAATTGCTTCATTTACCACATTTTATTAATTCTAAGTCACATTTAATCATAAAATGCTCTTTTCTATAAATTTACCACTACATATGAGAATAATGCGAATGAAACTATAACCTAATTCTTTTTCCTCATGAATGCTGATGACAAATTTGTCATGCTATTTCTGCTACAATTCCAAGCACAGATCCCAGGCTTATGATCATGCAGGGGAGCAGCTGATATTCCTCAAATCACAAGTATTGAGATTTCAATATAGAACTAGACCTGTGTTGGACCTTCAGGGAAGATGGCAGAGTAGAAGGATCCTAGGCTCACCTTAACTCATAGATACACATAATACCCACATCAGTATAATTAACCCAGAAAATGATCTGAAAACTGGCAGAACAGATTCTCTGCAGCCAAATATAAGAAGAGGCAACACTGAAAACAATAGGAAGGGCAGCAATGACAGGAACAAAACTCACTCAGGAGTCTATCCCCAGGAGGGACGGCTACTGCCAACAGAGAAGAGACAGGAGCAGACCTCATACTAGGCACCACAGGCATGGAGGAACCTGCACTGGGAAGAGCAATCCCGCTAACATTTGGCTTTGAAATCCAGAGGGCTCTAACTTTGTGAGTTCATACAATTAGTGGGGCTTAACACCTGGAAATATAAAATACAGCAGAGTTGGCAAAAGGAAACTGAGTACCCTTAAAAAGAAAGCATAACAAACAACCCTACTGTGATACAACATAGAAACAGCAGTTTGAAAATACCTGGGGTATATGGTGAGGAGATTTATTTACTAATGTCAGAACATGTGGAGGAGAGGCAGGGATCTTTAGATTTCTCTAAGAACAAAAGAGCCATTTTCCTCTCCAGCCTAGATACAACTGGTGGAGCTAGTGTGAATACTCGCCAAACATCTTGCTCATGGTGCCCCATGCCCTGCATTTTCCTACTAACTTGCCATGTCAATAGTTTTCCAAAGCAGCTCCAGGTCTCTTCCCACAGCAGACAAACATTGACACTATGTGACCTGCCCCCATGCTTTCCTACAGAGCTGCTCAACCAACCTGCCTTTGGCAGGAGTCCATTTAAAGCAGCACACCAAACTTGGCATTGTTCAAATAGCCACAACAAAGGCCAGTACCACTGAAAAGTGACTCCTGCTCATGGGAAAAGGAAGATAACCACATGCACAACCCAACACTAGCCCCAGAAGTGAGCTGGGGGTAGACATTGGCCTGACTGCAGGCCCCACCTTACAACAAAAAGCCACTTAGGAAACAACTAAGGGAAAACATCCTGTAGTTTGGTGTGAACACAGCTCTAGCAAATGCCTGGTCTGACTCAACTCAATCCCAGGGCAGCCCCAGACTGGCTCACTAAAAGCACAGGGCCACCTTGGGCTTGAGTTAAATCAAACAAGACCTGCCCACAATAAGCAAAGAGAGTCACTGCAGATGACTAGACTGAGGCAAGCACAGCTCAGCCACAACAGTAGGGCACACATATACACAAAAGAGATGCACCTGAAGCATCAGGTTCTAGTGCAGTGGACACTGCACTACAGGATACCATAGACCTTTTCTTCGTTAAGTCACTACTTTCAAGAACAGGAGACATAGCTGACTTTTCCTAACACATAGAAACAAAGAGAAAATGAGATACAGGAAAATGTTCCAAATGAAAGAACAAGACAAAATCACAGCAAGAGAAGCATGCTAAACAGAGATAAGTAACACCCTGATAGGGAATTTAAAGTAATGTTCATAAAGATACTCATCAAACTTGAGAAAAGAGTGGAAGATCTCATTGAGAACTTCACTAAAGGAATATAAAACATAAGAAAGAACCAATGAAAGATGAAGGACTCAATAACTGAAATTAAAAATTCACTATAGGGAATAGATAGTAGACTAGAGGAAGGAGAAGAATTGATTAATAACACGGAGGACAGAGTAATAGAAAGCAATCAAGCAATAAACAGGATAAAGAAAATAAAATACTAAAATATGAGAATATATTAGGGGAACTCAATGACATGATCAACTGTAATAACATTCACATTATAGGGAACTCAGGATTAAAAATAGAAAAGGGAACAGACAATTTACTTGAAGAAATAATAGCTGAAAAGTTTTTGAATCTGGGGAAGAAATCCAGATCCAGGAAGTAAAGAGATCCTCCAACCAAATCTATCCAAGGATGTCCACACCAAGATGCATAGAAATTAAAATGGTGTGACAAACTGATAAAGGAAAAATTTTGAGAAACAAAACAGTTATATACAAGGGAAACCCCATACGTCAATTAGCTGATTTTCTGCAGAAACTTTGTAGACTGAGAGTGCCATGATATAATCACAGTCCTGAAAGAAAAAAAAAAAAAAAACAAAAACAGAAACACAAACACAAACCTGCAACTAAGCCTACTCTATCCAGCAAGGTTTTCATTCAGAATACAAGGAGAGATAAAGATTTCCCAAATAAAAGTTAAAGGACCCCATCACCACTAAACCAATCATACACGAATTCTTAAAGGGGACTCTGAATGGAAAGGAAAGACTATAAGTAGGAGTAAGAAAAGTAGGAAGCACAAAAACAGTAACATTAAATATATCTATAAAATTATTGAAGGGATTCATAAAAGGATGTGAATTATGACTCCATATACCTAAAATGTGAGTGAAGGAGGACAGAGGAGTAAAAATGGGATGCTTTTAGTATGGGTGCAAACTTAAACAACCATCTCATTAATATAGACTGCTACATGCAAATGAGCAAATGATGTTATATATAAAATTAATGGTAACCACAACCCAAAAACTGGTAAAATATATGCAAAAAATAGAGAAAGGAATCCAAGTATATTATTAACATAAGCCAGCTAACTGTGAAAATAAAAGAGAGGAAAAAAAGGAACAGAAAATAAGTACAAAAAAAACCCTGTAAAACAATTAACAAAATGACAGTAAGTACATATTTATCCATAATTACTTTAAATGTAAATGGACTACATTTTCCAATCAAAAGACATAAAAGAATGGATTTTTAAAAAAGCAAGACTCATCTATATGCTACCTACAAGAGACTCATTTCAGACATAAAGACATATACAGATTGAATGTGAAGGGATGGAAATACATTTATCATGAAAATGGGAGTGGAAACAAAGCTGAATAGCTGGATAGTAATACATCAGACAAAATAGACATTAAAGACTATAACAAGCAACAAAAAGGACAATATAAATCTTAAAGAGAATACTCCAACAATAAGCTATAACAGTTGTAAATATTTATGCACACAACATAGGAGCACCCAAAAACAAAAGCAGCTATTAACAAAAATAAAGGAAGTAAACAATAATAATACAATAATAGTAGGGAACTTCAACACCTACTTACATCAATGGATAGATAATCCGAACAGAAAATCAACAAGGAAACTTTCACTTTGAATGACACATTGGACTAAAGGCTTCTAACAGATATATTTAGGGAATTCTGCCCCTAAACAGAATGCACATCATTTTTAAGTGCAGTGGGAACATTTTTCAGAACAGGTCACATGTTAGGCCACAAAACAAGTCTCAATAAATTCAGAAAGATACAAGTTCTACCATACATCTTTTCCCCAACCCAAACTATGAAACCAGGAATCAACCACAAGAAAATCTGAAAAGAACACAAGAAAGAGAAACTGAAACAGAAACTGAAACAGAGAGGGGACTCAAATATAATAAATGAAAGACTAGGAATAACTATCAACGGCACAGAAAACATAGGGCTTAAGAGAATAGTATGAAAAATTACACACCCATAAACTGGACAACCTAGAAGAAATGGGCAAATTACTAGAAACATAAAACTTCCCAAAACTGAATCAGGAGAATTAGGTCATTTTAACAGACTAATTACCAGCAATTAAACTGAAACACTAATAAAAAAAACTCCCAACAAATAGTAGTCCAAGACAGATCGCTTCACAGGTGAATTCTACCAAACATTTATTTATTTTTTTTTAATTTTTTTTTTTTAATTTATGATAGTCACAGAGAGAGAGAGAGAGGCAGACACACAGGCAGAGGGAGAAGCAGGCTCCATGCACCGGGAGCCTGATGTGGGATTCGATCCCGGGTCTCCAGGATCGCGCCCTGGGCCAAAGGCAGGCGCCAAACCGCTGCGCCACCCAGGGATCCCCTACCAAACATTTAAAGAAGAATTAATATTTATTCTCAAACTATTTCAACAAATAAGAGAAAGGAAAACTTCCTAATTCATTCTATAAGGTCAGCATTACCCTGATACTAAAACCAGTTGAAAATGCTAAAGAGAGAGACAGAGACAGAGACAGAGACAGAGAACAGCAGGCCAATATTTTTAAAGAACATAGATGCAAAAATTGTCAACACAATATTAGTAAATGGAATCTAAAAATGCATTAAAAAAATTCACCACAATCAAATGAGATTTATTTTGGGGTTGTAAGAGTGGTTCAATATTTGCAAATTAATCAAATGTTATACACTACATCAAGAAGAGAAAGGATAAAAACCATACGATCATTTCAAAAGATGCAGAAAAAGCATTAGACAAAGTACAATATCCATTCATGATAAAAACTCTCAACAAAGTAGGTTTAGAGTGCACATACCTCAATATAATAAAGGCTATATATGGAAAACCCACAGCTAACGTCATATTCAATGGGGAAAAACTGAGAGCTTTACAACAAATGGTGCTGGGAAAACTGGACAGCCACATGTAAAATAATGAAACTGGACCACTTTCTTACAGCATACAAATACAAACTCAAAATGGTTTAAGAGCTTAAATGTGAAACCTGAAACCATAAAAACCCTAGAAGAGAACACAAGCACTAATCTATCTGACATCGGCCATAGCAATATTTTTCTAGATATGTTTCCTAAGGCAGGGAAATAAAGGCAAAAATACATTTTGGACTACATCAAAATAAAAATCATCTACACAGTAAATAAAACTCTCAACAAAACCAAAAGACAGCCTACAGAATAGGAAAAGATATTTTCTAATGACGTATCTAATAAAGGGTTAGCATCTAAAATATATAAAGAACTTACGCAACTCAACACCAAAAAACAAAAATTTCAATTTAAACATGAGAAGAATACATGAACATTTTTGTCCAAAGATTTGCAAACTGTTGTAGTCACTGTGGAAAACAGTATGAAGCTTCCTCAAAAAGTTAAAAATAGAATTGCCACATGCTCCATAAATTCTACTACTGGATAGAATTGGTAACCGCTAATTTGCAAAAGTATTTATATCCCTATGTTCATTGCAGCATTATTTACAATAGTCAAAATATGGAAGTAACCCAAGTGTCCATCATAGATGAATGAATGAATAAATACCCACAAACAGGAATATTACTCAGCCATAAAAAAGGAGAAAGATGTTATCATTTGCAACAACATAAATCAACGTAGAGGATATAATACTAAGTGAAATAAGACAGAGAAAGACAAATACCATAAGATTTCACTTTAATGTGGAATTTAAGAAACAAAACAAATGAATAAAGGAAAAATGAGAGAAACAAACAAACAAAAAATACTGAAATATAGAGAACCAATGGTTACCATAGGGGATGTGGAGTTAGGGGGTGTTGATGAAATAGGTGAGGGGGTTTAAAAATATACTAATCATGAAGAGCGTTGAGTAATATGTGGAATAGTCAAATTACTATACTGTACACTTGCGACTTGTATAACACTGTACATTAATTATACTGAAATAAAATATTAAAAAAAACTAAATATTAGCAAGCAAAAACAAAACAAGAGAACAGGACCTGTGTTACTGCCATATCATATTTTATTGAATCCCATCAATTGCTTCTTTCAGCAGTAGGGCTGTGCTTCTTTAACTATACAGCTAAAAGCACCAAAGTCTGAGACTTTCTTCTATACTCTGATATCCAGTTTGCCTAAAACACTGTGTTCTGCCATAAAATACCATGGATCAACAGAAGTCCATGTTTCAGGTACTATTCCTGTTTCTGCAGATCTTCACAAATAAATGATTCTTTAGCACGGTTAGTGGATTGTAAATGTTTGCCTTTGTTTTAGATAGCAATCTTAACGATTATTGAATAAGCTACTTTAAATTTCATAGATGTTTCTAACATACCAATTAGGGTACATATAAATTAAAAATGCATATATGAAAAATGATTAAGAAACTGTTAAATATTCCCTCTCACTAATAGCCTAAATCTATGTTAAGTTTTCCAATCATAGTCAACAATTTCATTTATTTCCACATAATGCATTAGTTTTTGCCCTCAAGAGCATTGGTTATCCAACTTTTTCAGACAAGAACTTAATTTTTGTCTACAGAATTTTCTTCTAAGCCACTGAAACCCATTTTTAAAATTTAGATGCTGCTATTACATAAGTATGTTTTATTTTACTACAGTCATAGTTGTTTTTTTTTTCTTAACAAAATTACTTATTGCTGGAATGTAAGCCACTTGTACAAAATCACTGGACGTTCTCACAAACTGATAACCTAAAAATATCTAATTTTCCATAGTAGTCTCTCTCTCTCTCTCTCTCTTTCATTTAAATATTACTAGAAATTTTACAATTTCCCGTTTCATTTTTTTTCCCATGGCCAGTGATTAGAAATTCTTTTGTGAATCTCAGAGTAATAAGCTAGCTTTCTTACTTGGGAGTGTCTTCCTTTCTCAAGTCCCATAAAGGATTTGCTTGTGGCTTTCAAGAAAATTTGAAATTGCAGCCACATTCCTCCAATGATGAATATTTGCTTCACTAATGTCTTATTTATGCCCTGCGGTTCTGCCTCTGTGCCTCTGAATACACAATAACATTTTGCGTTGCAATGCTGAGACATAGTGGAACATTTTAAAAGACATTTAAAATGGTAATCAAACTTGACATGTGTAGTTCCAATAATGCACATGATTCAATTGAAGTAATTACAATATGAGTAGCTGAGACCAAGGTCATACATGGCAGGTAATGACAGCTCTGTCATAACTGGTAACAGTCTTACGGTGATTGTAAGACTATAACAATTGTGACAACAATTGTCAAATGCATCCCACTCTTACTAATATGAAAATGTGCAAAAATACATTTCATAGTGTCAATGAAATAGTCACTTAGAATCAATGAAACAGGTTTTTGCATATACCAGATAAAGGTTTTATCCTAGAATACAGATAAAATTGCTTCCTCTCTTAAATTATTCTTTTTTTACTAAATCATGGAGCTTTTTTGTTATTGAGAATATAGTCCCAGCTAAACATTATTTGTGTTTTGATATATATATACATTTATGCTTCCAAATGTGTCCCAATAAATCTGTGTATATTTTAAAAGCTGAAACTTTTCTTTGGATATATTTAATTAGTAATTATGATATAAGCTAGAGTTTTTGTAATTTTAGAGATATATCACTCTTGTTTAAATATTTTATTTATTTGAGAGAGATTAAGAGAGCATGAGCAAGGGGAGGACCAGAGAAAGAGGGAGAAACAGACTCCCCACTTGGCAGGGAGAAAGATTTAAGGCTCTATCCCAGGACCCCCGGGATCACAACCTGAATTGAGGCAAACACTTAACTGACTGAGCTACCCAGGCATCCCAAATATCAACTTTAAAAAAAAAACATACTCAAAACCAAAGCTATTAATGCACTGATAAAAAGCTTTAAGAATACACAGCTTAGAAATATAAGGAGAGATATGTCTATACTCATCTCGGTATAAGAAGTTTTTGTGCAATTTACTAAAGCTTTGTAGGCAATAAATCCCCAAAAAAGAAAATCTTTTTTTAAACTAGGCTCTATGCCCAATCATGAACCTAAGGTCAAGATCTGAGCTGAGACCAAGAGTCAGACATTCAACTGACCGAGCCACCCAGGTAACCCAAAAGGAGAATTTTAATTTAAAATCTGGGCTGAGAGATTCGCCTTGAAACTGAGACATTGAGTCCTATCAAAGGACTATGTATGAAATTCAATAAGAATTTTACTTAGATTTACTTACAAGCCATTTTTACATGGCAGCATGTAAAATGAAAAATGGCAATCATTACAGAGTTTTAGCTATGTGTACCACTATCAAAATTATAAATAGTATTTAATATTAGTAAAAAGACTGAAAAATAAAGCTTTTTGGTTTCTCTTTGTTTCCTTTGTCCTTTGGTGCCCTCTTAGTTCCATCAATTGTCCTGCGTTTGGCTCACAGCCATTCTCTTTCACATCCCCCTTCATTCTTTCTTTCTTGTATCCCTCCTGTCTGATCTTCTCTCTTTTGTCTCCTTTAAATCCATCATTTCTTATATCTAGTTTAAAAGAATAACAGAGACAAGTTGGAAATAATTTTTTATGGAGATTTTGTTCCTTTTCAGTGGAAAAGATTTCACCTTTCTTCTAAATATTTGAACTTTACTATAGCATTAAAGCATCATACCTTTCACAGAAGGTAAGAGTAATGAATGGGCAGGGCAGTGAGTATATCAGTGATAAAAGGAGACAGAGAAGGGAAGAAAGGTAGTAATAGTTATTTTTAAGTATATTTTATGAAAATATATTTATAAAAAAGTGAATGGGACACCTGGGTGGCTCAGCGGTTGAATATCTGCCTTTGGTGTGATCCCCAAGTCTGAGGATCGAGTCCTACCTTGGACTCCCTGCATGGAGCCTGCTTCTCCCTCTGCCTATGTCTCTGCCTTTCTCTCTCTCTCTCTCTCTCTATGTGTCTTTCATGAATAAATAAATAAAATCTTTAAAAAAATAAGTGAAAACATTGTATGGTTCATTTTTTTTTTTCAAAATCAGCATCCGTATGAACACCACACAGAACCAGAAATGAGATATGAATCAGCATTCAATATCCTCCCCTTCTCCCAGCCTCTCCTCTTTTCATTTCTCACTCTTCATTAGTTTTGCCTGTTTTTTTTTTTCTTCACTTTACAATAATGGAATCATAAAGTATGTTTCCTTTGGTATTTGGTTTATTTTGTTTAATATATGTAAGTTCATCTATTTTGTTGCATGTAGCAGTCATCTATTCATTGCATTATAATATTCAGTTTTAAAATAAAACATACATTATTATCTACACACAGTTGCAGTAGCTTTGGATTGCATCTGGTTTGGTGCCTATATAAATGAACATATTTAAACATGTTTGTGTGTCTATCTCTCTCTCTCACATACACACACTCATACACACACATGTTTTGTATACACCCATGAGCGAAATTGCTTGTTCAGAGGATAAGCATGTATTGAACTTTGTTATATATTGCAAAGAGTTTTCAATTATGGTGCTGATTAAATTCCCAACAATAATCTTCTGATGACTAAAGATTATGTTCTTTTCAGGTATTTGTCATTTTCATGTCATCTTTTGTGATGTTCCTATAAATATATTTTGCCAGTTTTTATTTTGTTTTATTTATTTATTGTTGATTTTCTGAGAACTTAATATTAGGTTGGACACTAGCAAATTATTTTATTTTAAATATGAATGGAGATCAATTTTATAGGTTCACTCTATTCTGGTAGAAATCTTTGGCAGATAGATGCAGTTGTAAATAGCTTCCACAAATCTGTGGCTTTTAGAAGTTATATATTTAGATATTTAATTAGTATGAATAATATAGTTTTCTGTTTATATGAATTTTCATTTTCTTTATTCAGTCTTTGGACACAATTTTCTGTGATTTTTCCTAACTAGTTGAGAAGTGTGCTTATATTATTGAATTTTCAGCCTTCTTCTTTTCCTAATACTGGAATCTAAGTCTAAAGATTCTTTTGTGAACAGTTTTCATTGCCTTCCACACTTTGAGATATGCCATATTTCATTTTTATGGAGTTGAAAACATTTTATGATTCTCATTTCTGAATCGGCAGATGCTATTATTCTAACTAAATAGAATATTTTTTTTAGTTATGGAATTTATTCTTTTGGAACTAGTGGAGACTTTCTTCAGAGCCAACTTTCACCAATTTTGGTAAGATTTCCTTGAGATACTGTAAGGAATATTGTCATTGCATGAACAAAAGAAGTTTAACAAGGAAATACCAATCACAGAAGAAAGAAAGAGAAAGAAGAAAGAAGAAAAGAAAGAAAGAAGAAAAGAAAGAAAGTAAAGAAAAAGAAATAGAAAGAGAAAAGAAAGAAGGAAGGAAGGAAGGAAGGAAGGAAGGAAGGAAGGAAGGAAGGAAGGAAGAAAAAAAAAAGGAAAAGAAACAAAAATCCAGAAATCCTAGAGTTGAAAAATACAGTAACTAAACTGACTAATTCAAGAGAGTTTCAAAAGTAGACTCAATCATGCAGAATAAAGAATCAGCAACCTGGAAGATGGGATATTGGAAATGAGAGTGAAATAAGTGAGACAGAGAAAAACAAATACTATATGATCTCACTTATATGTGGAATTTAAAAAACACAGAAACAAACAAAACATCTCATAGAAAAAGAGACCAGATGGGTTGTCTGGGTGGCTCAGTGGTTGAGCATCTGCCTTTGGCTCAGGGTGTGATCCAGGAGTCCTGGGATCAAGTCCCACATCAGGCTCCCTGATGCATGGAGCCTCATTCTCCCTCTGCCTGTGTCTCTGCCTCTCTCTCTCTCTCTCTCTTTCTCTCTTTCTCTCTCTCTGTCTCTCATGAATAAATAAATAAATCTTTAAAAAGAAAGAAGAAAGAAGAAAGAAAGAAAAGAAAGAAAGAAAGAAAGAAAGAAAGAAAGAAAGAAAGAAAGAAAGAAAGAAAGAAAAAGAGACTAGACTTGCAGTTACCAGAGGTGGAGGGTTGGAGAAGAAGAGGAATTTGAGGAAGGTGGTGAAAAGTTACAAACCTCCAGGTATAAGATAAATAAGTACTAGGGATTTTAATGTGCAACATGGTGACTATAACATAGCTTATATATATATATAAGCTATATATATCATATATATATATATGATATATATATATCATATATATATATGATATATAGGAAAGTTGTTAAGAGTTCTCATCACAAGAAAAAAATCTTTTTATTGTATTTATATGAAAAGATGGGTATTAGCCAAACCTATTGTGGTAGTCATTTCATAATATATGTAATTCAAATCATCATGCTGTATGCCTTAAAATTCTACAGTGACATATGTCCATTTTTCTCAATGAAACTCAGGAAGAAAAGATTTATAGCAATTTAAAAACAAAGTACGTCTTGTATGATTTCATTTATCTGAAATTCTGTATAATTCAGATTAATCTATAAAAGCATTAGTAGAGGACTTCTGAGTGGCTCGGTGATTGAGCATCTGCCTTTGACTGAGGTCCTGATCCCAGGTCCTGGGATCAAGTCCTGCATTAGGCTCCCAGTGGGGAGCCTACTTCTCCCTCTGCCTACGTCTCTGCCTCTCTCCCTCTATCATGAATAAATAAATAAAATCTTTTTTTCTTTAAAAAAAGAACATTAGTAGATTAGGGATTAATCACCTGGGGAAGATGAAGGGTTGGGGAGATGTGGGGAGAGGCGGATAAGCTGGATTAAAAAGAATATAAGGAAACTTTTAAGGGTGACGAATATGTTCTTTATCATTTTGATGTTGGATTTACTGTCGCATATAGATATCAAAATGCCAAATCATAAAATTTAATTTACTGTATGCCAATTATAACTCAATAGAGTTGTAAAGATAAAATTGTAGAAGATATATATAGTCTCAACATGTGGGTTATTTAGTTATATTCCACTTTACTTCTTTACTTTAAAAATGAGAACTAAAATTATGTAGATTTATTCCCTTTGTAATATGCGAGCACACAAGTGATTTCTACTTAACATAGGTCACAGAGTGTCTGACAAGTAAAATAAATAACAAACGAGTATTTGTGTCAGATTAACATTTATGTTAGCAGTTACTTGAAAGTTTAGCGTGTTTGTTTAGCTTTTAATTCTTGATTCAAACATATTTGCATAACATTTACTTAAAAACAACCTAAATGCTTGAAATTGCTTATTAATCATTGTAGTTAAGTAGTCTACCTGTATAATTTAAGTTTGTTATTCTGACACTACTGCATAAATTTGCATGGTTGCATAAAATGTCAGTTTTATAGTTGTTCATACACAATTGCTACTGAATTCCTATTGTGTGCATATCACTAATACACCTTTGAAGTTTTCTTTATTTGCTCCAGAGATGTTGCTAAGGTCTACGGCGTTTTGTAGCTCACTGTGAACCAAAACCCATCATAGACTGCTCTGCTCAGATTTCTCTTTTCCAAAGGAATATTCTCCTTGTAATGAATAGTGTGCATCAGAGGAGTCTACATGGCTTACATATGCATTTCTTTTTGCCTATATGAAAGCAATTTAGTAGTTTAAGCCTCAGTTGTTAAGGAGTAATGGCACATTGCCCAATAGCAGCACATATCCAAATGAGTGAAAATGGATATTCTGATGAGTAACAATACAGTGATTGATGTGAAATACTTTTCTATTTTAAAAGGTCACTAAACTTCAGAACAACATTAATCAGGTATTGGATTTGCAATTAGAGATACTATCACTTTTAAATCCATCAGACATGTGTATGGACAGGCATAATCAATCACACACTGATTGTTTTGCACAAAAAAAAGGCATTTTCATTCCCATCCCATTGAAGTCTGCCTGAAGAAATAGTAATATAATATTTTAAAGCATAGTGTAGAAATTTTGATACATAAACTGTCTGAACTATAGTATTATGTGAGTCTGTTGGTGTTTATTTGAAAAAAGGTGTTGCTTATTATCATAATTATCAATTCAATTTCATATTTTTTTCAGGGTTTTGAGGTCTATGTCAATAAAGTAGTATTTCCATTTTATTTA
This sequence comes from Vulpes lagopus, assembly GCF_018345385.1. Taxonomy (NCBI): domain Eukaryota; kingdom Metazoa; phylum Chordata; class Mammalia; order Carnivora; family Canidae; genus Vulpes; species Vulpes lagopus. The sequence continues at coordinate 48,287,815 of NC_054839.1, forward strand.
AATTGTGCATTTTTAGGAAGAGGCAAAACTACGTAGATAAATGAAAGGACCTAGAAAAAGCTAGAGATATTTAATAGTAAGAATTTCAAGTAATAATTTAGGATTCTTTTAATTATCAAGCTTTCAAACTTGACAAGTGCATTTTAACTGGCAATCTAAAATATATCCATTTTGCTATTAATTTCCCTTTTCACTTTGCTTGTCTGAGAACATTAATGTTTATTTACTTTACTTTTTTATGCATGACTATTTACATATTTACTATTTTAACAGATGCTCTGGTTAGTAAAATACCATGAAATATGTTTTTTCTAAAGATTTTATTCATTTATTCATGAGACACACAGAGAGAGAGAGAGAGAGGCAGAAACGCAGGCAGAGGGAGAAGCAGGCTCCATTCAGGAAGCCTGATGTAGGACTCAATCCCGAGACTCGAGGATTATGCCCTGAGCCAAAGGCAGACGCTCAACCATGGAGCCACCCAGGGATCCCTATGAATCATGTTTGACTTAATATGCTGAATGATTTAAATTAACAAAGTGATTCAACATGCTGCCTGAATTCATGAGCCGGACCAATAGGCTTCAGTGCTGTCAAAAGAGAGATTCAATTCTTATAATGTAATTATTTCAGTAGCAGCCTTTTCATCAGATAATTCCAAACTTGAAAAATGACAATTTAATGTTATTAACATTGTTTTTCAATCCACTGTTTTTCTGCCCCTTGAACCACATATGTATCTGTGTCATAAACTCTGTTCCACATTCTGTTTGTGGAAACCTGGTCATTTGCATATAGACGTGGTAAAAACATTGTGTGAGCAAGAACTAGGTGTCTACTTGCTTCAAGTAGACCAAGTATATACATCTATCACTCCTCTACTTCAGGTTATTATTGAAAGTAGAAGAAATGTACTTTTATGAAAGAAACCATAACATTGGAGAATTAAACTGACCATGGATATTATAAGGATATTCAATTTATGAAGAAAATAAAAATTGTAATTCAGAATACATGAAATATAATCCTTTTCTGAGGAAAATCAAGACATGCTCCTGGCTCTGAGTCTGAACATCCAGGGTAGTGGGAGGGGCAGTCATCGACAGAAAAGAGTGAAAAGACTGTAATTGGAACCACAGAGTCCATACCCATATGTTCCACCCTTCTCAAGCTTTCCCACTCCTTCCACCTTGCCATGAATTTTTCATCATTCCTATATAGGTCATATACGTGGTGCAGCAAAGGCATGTGGTTCATGGAGAAACCCAAGAATTCTATGTAAATTTACTCCTGGAGGTTTCTGGTGTGAATATATAATAATCTGAATGGAGACCTGAATCAGTTTTTTTTTTTTTTTTTTTTTTTTTTATGATAGTCACAGAGAGAGAGAGAGAGAGGCAGAGACACAGGCAGAGGGAGAAGCAGGCTCCATGCACTGGGAGCCCGACGTGGGATTCGATCCCGGGTCTCCAGGATCGCGCCCTGGGCCAAAGGCAGGCGCCAAACCGCTGCGCCACCCAGGGATCCCCCTGAATCAGTTTTAAGAAAGTTCTCTACCACTTCAATCCATTCGACATGGTAAAAGGAAAAAAAGAAAATGAAAAGGCAAAGCAACTCTATTTCACACAAGTGATATACATAAAAGGAAAAAAAAATAACTACTGAGGGTGAAAGATATTTTAAATTTAATCAACATAAATGCTTTCACAAATTCATGTTTGATTGACATCTTTTTTTTTTTTTTGTCTTAACTGCTCTGTATTATTGAGATATGACTTAAGATGTATACCAGACTCCTTCTAGTACTTTTTAGGACATCTTTTTCTTCACTACTGTAGCCAAACATACTCTCTTCAACATGGTTGGCTGGGTGCATACTTAAATATACAAAATATACAACTTAAACCACATCTCTTCTTAGCTAAAAAATTCTCCAATATTTTATTATCTAAATTAAAGCAAAATCCAAATCCCTTACAAGGACCAGCAAGGTCATAATGGATCATCCCCAATCCTCCTTTACCTCTGGCGAAATTTCCACTATCTTCACAATATCCTCTTTTTTTTCTTTCTTTTCTTTTTTTTTTTTTTTTTGAGAAAGAATCTTAAGCCTGTTCCATGTCCAGGCCCAGCACAGAGCCTGAAGAGGGTCTGGATCTCACAACCCTGAGATCATGACCTTGGCTCAAATCAGGAGTCAAATGCTTAACACACTGAGCTACCCAGGCACCACTATCTTCATTCAATTGTAAACTGTGTGAATAAAGGGGATTTATTTTATTTGTAGTTTTATCCTTAATACCAAAATTAATGCCCAGAGATATTAGGCACTCAGTAAATATTAATTTTAGTGAATTAAAAGATGTAGATATTGCATGAATTTCCTTAAAAATATATTTGATTGTAATTCTACAATTTCATAATTTTTTGCTTATTTGAACAATGATTTGGTATTTATAACATGCTAACAGAAAATATGTGTTCATATATTTTTTATAGAGTTTGGGTAGAGAAGGCTTATCAAAGAATGAGGCAGTTCTGATTGTCTTTTTTTTTTTTTTTCAAAATGGTAGATTTGACTACCTAAATATCTGTAAACCAAAACCACAATCAAAAGTTGTTAGCCACAATACCAAAGTCATAGTCCAAGAAAAAATAATCAATAGACCTCACTTCATTAATTATATTTAAATTTCTGCTCTGCAAAAGACACTGTCAAGAGAATGAGAGGACTAGCCACAAATTGGAAGAAAAATATTTGCAAAGTGACACATCTGCAAAAGACACATCTGACAAAGGGATGTTATTTGAAATAAACAAAGAACTCTTAAAACTCAATGATAAGAAAAGGAACAACTCAATTTAAAAAAAAAATAGGCAAAAGACCTGGACATCTCACCAAAAAAGATACAGCATACAAGAAGATGCTCAACATCATGGGTCATTTGGGAATTATAAGTTAAAACAACAGTAAGATACACTATATACCCATTAGAATGGCCCAAAACAAAAATGTCAAGTACCAGTGAGGATATGAAAAAAGAACTTGCATCCATTGCTGGTAGAAATGCAAAAATGGGGGGATCCTTGGGTGGCTCAGCAGTTTAGTGCCTGCCTTTGGCCCAGGGCATGATCCTGGAGCCCCAGGATCCAGTCCCACATCGGGCTCTCTGCATGGAGCCTGCTTCTCCTTCCGCCTGTGTCTCTGCCTCTCTCTCTCTCTTTCTATGTATATCATGAATAAATAAATAAAATCTTAAAAAAAAAGAAATGCAAAAATGGTACAGCCACTTTTGAAGACAGTTTAGCAGTTTCTTACTAACTAAACATTCTCTTGCCATGTGATCCAGCAATCATAATCTTTGGTATTTACCCAACGAATTTAACAACATGTCCACACAAAAACATCTATGTAAATCTTTATAGCAGCTTTTTTCATAATCGCCAAAATTGGGAAGCCAAAATGTCCTTCAGTAGGTGAGTTGGTAAATAAACTGTGGTATATCTGAATATTATTCAACATTAAAAATAAATGAGCTATCAAGTCGTGAAAAGAGATGGAGGTAACCTTGAATGATTATTACTGAGTGAAAGAAGCCATGCTGAAAAGACTACATAGTCTATGATTCCAAGTACATCACACTCTGAAAAAAGCAAAACTATGGAGAAAGTAAAAGGATCAATGGTTACAGGGGTTAGGAGAAGGGTGAGATAAATTGGCAAAGCATAGAGGATTCTTAAGGCACAGTATACTGTATGACATTACAATGGTTGGATGCATGTCATTATACATTTGAACTATTCTGGTATGGGATTTTAATAGTGGGGAGACTTGTGTATATGTGGAGGCAGATGGTATATGGAAACTCCCTATACTTTCCCTATAATTTTGCTGTGAACCTAAAACTGTTCTAAAAAACTCTAACACAAGTAGACTTGAAAAGAAAGATACAAAACTTAATAATCTACACACACCCCAACATGTGAACATCTCATAAAAACCAGAAAATCAATAAGAAAAGATGAACTAATGTAAAAATGTGAAAAAAATGTGCCAAAGGAGAAAAATATTTTAGTCCAGAAATGCAAAACAAAAAATAATATAATGTTGGCCATGTAAAGAATTTTAATTCACTACCAACTTTTGCCTTTTTTCCCTAGTTCCTTGTATTTTTACAATAATACTATGGGTCATCAGCAGCAAGTTTTCGGAAGGATGAAAGTGATTCCCTGTAATATGCATTTTTATTAAATCCAAGTTTGCCTTTTAGCCTGATTTCCTGCTGGCCTTTTAGTGCATCTTAGCTTCTTCAGTCCTCATTAGTAAAGAAAGTAAATGTTGCTATTAGAGCAAGCTGTCAACCATTGGACAGATGGCTCTACTGGGGATAGAATTGGTTGAAGAGTCTGGTAGAATAATTTCTTGAGGTTTAGAGATTTGTAGAGATTTGGCTCTGTGGTCAGCTTCAAGATGTGCCTAGTCAGACCAGCAATGGCACCATCCATGTTGGATATCTGTCCATTTGATTACCAATGCCAATGGCTTGGGCTTTTTATTACTTCTGCAGTCTGTTATGATTCCGAATAGTTAGCAAGGAGCTCTACATTGGAGATGTTCTTTACAAAAATTCTTAATCATTTGTGCATGTGTGATATTCAAAGTAGTACATACTTATTTTAAGAAAAGTAAAGAAATATATGACTGAGAACTTAAAAAAAGAAAAAAAAAGAAGCGTGAAATCAAAATAAATATTACCTTTCAGTCCTCTCAGGGATTAAGGAAAAGAGGTAGTCTCATGCAATCTTGGAAGACATGTAACTTAGAACTATCTTTTTGGAGTATATTCTGACAACAGGTATCGAAATTTATTTGAGTCACTAGCTCCACTTGTTAAATTTATCTCAAGAATATATAAATCAAGTAGGCTAAAGTATGTTATAAAGATGTTAACATAGGATTTCCCATACTGGAAAACCACGGAACCAATAATTTTGTGTTGATTAAATTAATAAAGAAGACTTACAAAATCGGGTTCTATGAAGCTATCAATAAAAGGTCAGTTATATCTAAAGTTGATGTTAGAAATATTTAATAGTTGGCACATCATGCGAGCCTATAGTAACATTATAAATAAATATTTAGCTGTCTGATGCTTTGTGGGTGACTTTCAGCCATGGGTTTAACCTTTGACATAAAAGCATACATAAGACAGATACATTGTTAAATGAAAGGAGATGATTTGGTTTCAGAACAAAATCAGTCTATTTGGTCATTTGAGAGCTTTAACATATCTTTTATCTGTATTGCCAGTTTTGTATGACTTGATACTACCTAAAATTCCAGCCAGCCCTACTCAAAACAGAATATATTGGTAAAATTACCCCTGCATTTCCCTATGCTCATCACCAACCTCACCCTCTCTATTCTGCATCCCTTTTCCTCAATGATGTATCAAAGAGTATCTCCTGTTTTCTTACAATAAGATGTAAGAATTTGAGGAAACTTTAATTTCTTGGGACCCTGAACCTTTGCTTTTTAATAGAAATTAAAACTTGAAGCCAAAAAGAAATGAAGATTTGTCCTTGAAAGCTAGCTTCCACGTCAGGTGTATAGAAGCCTTTTCATAAAGTGATCAAGGCCTTGTTGACTCTGAAACATGAAATTCAACCAAAATTTATGGAATTGGAGGTCAGAAAGGATAAATGGATAGGAAGAGCCACATAGATATTTTTAATTTTACTAGTTTATTTCTGGAAAAATATATATACATGTGTGATATATAATGTGCATTTTTACAAAAGCCAGCTATATTAATACATGATAAAACATTATGTGGATAATTTCTTCTTCTCTGGCCATTCAACTATATTTCTTTGATCAACTATATTTCTTTGATCAAATTAATTTAATTTTACTAGCTAAAAGTAGATCTCAGTTACAGACGTTAAATTGTACTTCCCCAAGAAAATAGGAAAGTAAGAAACACATAAGTGATGGACATATCCCTTCCCCTCTTCAGCTTGTGTCTATCACCACAGTCAATCTAGGTCCTGACTGCTATTGGAATAATCACCAGATGTCTTTTGGGTATAAGCCGTTAGAGTCCATAATAAGAATACTAAACATGTGACTTCAATAATAATCAGGTCAAAAGACACAAACTGCAGTGGTTTCAACGGTATTCTTCAATCAAAAATGAAGAAATCTGTTACACAATTTCCCCTGAAGGATCTAGATTAATCTGGGCATCTGTAGAACCCAGGAGGCCTGTAGAGATTCAGTGAAAGAACAGATTTGGTGGCTATATATCACTGAATTGAGAGTATACTAATTAAATCTCCCATAAAAGAAAACTATTAGGCTTTTGTAGAGTGCTATCATTTATAAGAAGTTGTCATTTGGGTGTAATAAAAAAGTACATCAATAATTTATTATCTACAAATTTTAGGCACGTATATTTTGAATTAAATTTAACTTACAATTTTCAAACATGAAACTAAATTTAACTGCGTTTGAAATGCCATTTCAATATCAACCAGATATTTTATTAAAAATAAGAATATTTATACATCACACCCAAGAATTCAGCTTCTCACTAAGATTCTACAATTGTCTGCATAAAGGAAATATATGCAGAATACTTGAAGTAATTTATCTGAAAAATTAGGACACAGGCAGTTTCAGTCCTTGTTCTATGAAAATACTAGAGTATGCATATCTATCTAAATTGATATATGCTGATTAGCCATAAGGTAGTAAATGAATAACTGCCATAAGAGTCTTCTTCGTTTGCCTACATTGGCATTATTTCCAACATGGTGTCACACCAAAATACTGACCATAGAAAATAGCCTAAAGTCAAAGTATGTAGCTCCTCATTTAAGATCAGCTTGTTTTCTTGGGACATCAGTTCTGCCTATACTGAAAAGATGGTGGGAATGCAACCACCTAAAAATCAGGTATACCTAATTTCAACTTAGATACTTTTTTTTTTTTTTTTTTCACATTGGTGTCATTTGAAAGACTGATGGTTACGGTCTTCCTTCTTAGCCATAGAAGCTGGTAACTTGAAGGAAAAGAACCCTTCTAAAATACCTGAAGGAAATCTTATTTCTTTGCTTTGAATCTGTGGCATTTTGGGCTGCCTCTGAGAAGAAAAAAAATGCTATGTCTCTGTTCATAGCATATCTACTCTCTCAGTAGAACACGGCACAGCAGTGATTTTTCTAACTTTGATAACACTCTTTATCCTAGGCAGAGAATTTCGATTTTCTGTATCATCATTCAGAATATGTTCCAGTTTCGGTGTATACTGAGTATATACACATAAAGTGTATGAGAGAATGCTGTTATTTTTTAAAAGGGAAAGCAAATAGGAAATACTGAATGGGATGCATTCTATTCTATTTTATTATTTTATTTTTTATATCTATTTTAAATTGGAACATTATCTTCCTTATCAATTGCTATGTACTAAGTATCCACATTGTATGTTTTGTCCATACCTGGCTAACGGAACTAAGCAGAAATTCTACTCGTTTCCATCAGTTGATAATGTAAACTAAATAAAAGGGATTTTGAAAAGTATATAAAGCTATATATCCAGAACAAATTGTGCAAAACCTAAGAGATAATTGGCTTCATAGTTTGATATTTTGTATCCCTTATGCAAAATAAACAAGAAAATAAGGCCAATGCAAAGTTTCATTACTACTTTTTCTAGACATATTTTGCACCTGTGTTGAAAGTTTGAATTGTCTCAATGGGCATGAGTTCCATACTGCTTTGATATTTTAAACTTTCTTTTCTTTCATGCACACAAAAATACTATCATTCTCTATTACTTTGTACTACACATTTTAAAGTCTATATTTTACAAGGAGTGCATTGTGTGATACCAAATTTGACAAATTACTCCATCTTGTAGGCATGTTAAAATAACGTTATACTTTATGTGTAATTTGTCAAAAAAAATTCAATTACCTGGGAGAACAAAGATGTCATTATGACTGCAACAAGTTGTGTATGTTCTTCAAAGAAATCAGAAACAAGGGACCTTTCTTTCTTATTCTCTATGTTTTATACAATTTCTAAATAGTTCTTGAATTTAATTTGCAAACTCCTAAAGCTGAAAGAGAGAACTCTCTTGGTGTTATAGAATTTTGAACTTATTTCTGGGCAAGAAGAGAGTTTTCTTATGTGCATTCAAATTTGCTGTCTACATCTTTTCTACGTTTCATGGCTTTGAGACAGAGTTATGATCGGTTTAATGCCATTCATATAATTATTTGAAACATTTTGACAATGTCATGAACTTAAAATTTAAGTTTTACAACTAGTATCATTATTCCTTAAATTTACATGCCACTGTTTAGGAATCCCCATTCCTGGTTTTCATATTTGTGTTGAAAGGGTATAGAACTAAGAAAGCATCAAGGTACTGCTATAAAAAGTACCTTCTATTTTTCAGTAGAGAATTATATTTAGGAAAATATTTAACAATGTAACAATACTAATTCTTTTGGATCATCTTTAACTTTTTCTATTGAAAAAAATTATTCTGACTTTTTCTCTTATGTCAATATGTTCTAAACCAAAGCTCTGCAGGAGAAGAGATAATAATCCAGAAAAGGGTGACATACAAAGTATTAGAATAGGATAACTGATTTGATTGTTGTATTCATTAGGACAAGTGCATTTTGACTACGTGGCCTTCTTGCTCTGGATAACAGTCATCCATCATCAAGCCAGTCAGTTCTGCATCTTCTTAGTCTTCAGATCGCTACATGGAATTTCTTATAGGAGAAGCAACTAAGTTAGAAATGAATGCTGAGCCTTCACAACTTCCACCACCATTTGTTGATTATATGAACAATTAATTTGTTTCTTCTACCTCTGGAATACAACTGGATATGACATCCATTTCCACATTTCCTAATCAACAATTGGCATCTTTGGAAGTAACATACTTTCAGCTGTCTTGCAGGAGCTAATCTATTCAGAGGCTTCCTCTGTTCCTCTGCTAAGTGAATTCTATTTATGCCTTCAGACCTGCACTTTATCTGAATCATATTTCAAATATGATGAACATCTTCCTGGCACTTTCATATGATTTGGCAACAGGAATAAAATGATTATGTTTATGTAGAAAGAGGAGGAAAGATAAAAGCAAAGAAATAGTAGTGCTCAACATGAACAGAAGAAACCTTTCTATATAGCTTCTTTACTATCAATAAAAAAAAAAGTTGTCAGTTGTGAACACAAATAGATAATATCTTGGAACCTTTCTATCTCTCCTTCTGGTAGCAAACCATGACTTAATTATTGAGAAATATTACTATAATTATTGCATTTCTACTTGTCTTTTCTCTCTCATGACTCTGACTTGTGATGTAGTGTGGTTATTATTCCGGGGATCAAATAAATTGAAAATACACAAAGAAATAAGATAATTTTAAGTTGATTTTGCCTTTCACTCAAATTTTCTGTGAGAATAGGTGCCAATAATATTTCCATAAGTATATGTTTTGTATAAAATGCTATATTGTATATATAATTTATGTCTGAGAGAAAGCACACTTATGTATTTTTTCAGGTAAGATATATTCTAGGTCTTCTGAGAAGTCCTTCCAAAATTTATGTTTTACTTTACTAAATCTACATTAGTTGTGTGTTTTTTTTTTCAGTTATATATCAATGCAAAATTATAACACAGTGGATAATTTACCCCTTCCTTACCTTCTTCTACTCACATACAGCTAAATATAATCAAAGGACTAAAGAGATAATCTGGTATTTGAAAATGGGCAGAAAATATAGTAGAGAATGCTTGAATTTATGAGTCATGACAGTTGTGATATAAATCATTTGATATATTTTGTAAGATCTAACTATATTCTGAGAAAGTCTTCCAAGGCTTTACCCTGACAATATTTTTGAAAGAAAAATAAGTCACACACATAGACAAATTTACATGAGACATACTTAAAATAATATGGGTAATAAGCTAAGCCAAATATTTTAAAATATTGATTCATATACATGCCTTCTGCTGTAGCACTCACTGTCTTTATTTTCAGATTATGTTCCTAATTTTATTAACAAAATTAAATTGGTATTGGTATGATTAACTCTCAGCTAGAAGGAGATTCAACTGTTATTTTCCTAATGAATTTGTAACGTTCTCTCAGAGCATGACCATAATGGAATATACTGACTGTGATGTTAATTTTATATGCCAACATGACTGGACCATGAGATACTTAGATACGTGGTCACATATTCTTCAGGGTGTTGTACCATTGGATCTCCTGGGTCTTTTGCTTGCTGACTACAGGGACAGTAGACTTTGGGACTTGTCAGCCTCCATAATGTTAACCAACTCCTATATATGTTTTAAAATACATTAGTTGGGCAGCCCAGGTGGCTCAGCGGTTTAGCGCCACCTTCAGTCCAGGGCCTGATCCTGGAGCCCCGGGATCCAGTCCCACATTGGGCTCCCTGCATGGAGCCTGCTTCTCCCTCTGCCTGTGTCTCTGCCTCTCTCTCTCTCTCTCTCTCTCTCTCTCTCTCTCTGTCTCTCATGAATAAATAAAATCTTAAAAAAATAAATTACTAAAGACTATAAATATGGGAAAATAGCAGCCATGGAGGATATGTTCTAAAAGTGAAGTATTCCAAAAGATGTAAATTTCTAACAGGGGCAGGAATAAAAAGGTTTTACTATATGTGGCTTTATATGAGACTCGTTTTTAAGGGACACATATCAAATGTAAACAGAAAACATACTTTAGACTACAAACGATTTGAAATATTTAAATCAATCAATGAATATACGTCAGTCTCCTTCTATTTGTAATACTGTGCCAAAGGCTGCAGAGGATACCATCACATTCTGTACCATCATACAATTTTAAAGTACATTGGCAAACATAATGCTAGTAAATGTCAAGGCATCTCTTCGATTCCAAAAACATTGCTGTGCCATATGAAGATAGAGAGAGGAAATTTTTTTCTAATTTATTCAAGACAATTATTTGATGACATATTGTAGCATGATGACAACTTGAGAGAATAAAGCCACAGGTTTTAAAAATGAGTATATCAGCCGGAAGTTTGGTGGGACTGGACAAGAAAGTAATTTAACGTAGGCTTATTCATTGAAATTGATGTAAGAAGGATATGAAATAGATGGTGCTTTTTGCTATTTTCTTTTTTATTCCCGACTCACTGCCCCTGCGACTGCAGGGCATGTCCTTCAGCAGTGGCAGGATCTCTTGATAGCCTCAAAAGTTCACCATTGTATCTCTGTCTCTCAAAAGTCAATTATGATAGGCTTAGCCCTCTCATCAAGTAATTGATTAAGACAGAGACATCCATTCCATTTCTGGCCATTGAAATTTGAGAGAAAGGCTCTTTTGGATGCTTCCTAGAAGTTTTATTTCACTCTTATTTCACATAACCCAGCGATGATCCTTTTTTTTTTTTACTACTTTTTACCTTCCTATAAGGAAGGAGCCCTGAGAATATCATGAAACAGAGGGAAAAGGCAGGAGACAAGCTCAGTGGAACTAGGATGTTGCCAAGTAGCCGAATCAACCAATCTCTGAATTGCCCTGCCTTTGGACTCCCTATTATATGTAATAATACATCTCATTATTTTATCCAATTGGTCTGCTTTCTCCTATGGAAGAAAAATACCATAGTTGAATTGTTAAATAATGGCCCCATGGTGATTTTCAGTGTGTGAATTATTTCTTGATCATTGTGCTGCCTTCAAGAAAACAGTAAGAGAGGGAAGAAAGGCTTCACTATATCTACAGTAGAAAAACAACCTGACAGCTTATGGGCTAACTCCTACACGAAACTTCAGCCAGTATTATCCATAGGAAATTTCACATAAAAAGCTGAATTTCTCTCTTCTTTTAAAATATGATTCAATTTCACTGAGCAACTTCCTACATGGCAACTTGGAGGAAACAGTTAACACTGGGTTTCTAAATTCCTTCCTTCCTCCTAGTACCTAACCAGAAAGATGGCCTGGTTCTGTGCTTGCATTGCCTTCTGAATCTATGTTTTTGTTTTGTTTTGTATTTTGTTTTTATTTTTCCTGGATATATATATATATATATATATATATATATATATATATATATATATATATATATATATTTGCATAGGTTTACCTATGCAACTAGAATCTGGAGATTAAAAATTCAGAACCAACAGTGCAGCATTTTTGGCAGAAGAGAACAAAATGAAACCTCACCCAGTTGATTGTGTCCGACCCTTGATTTTGGCTCAGGGCATGATTTCAGGGTCTTGAGATCAAGCACTGAGTCAATTGAGATTTGTCTGGCCTGGGGCCTCATCTTCCTTCCAGCTTCATCCTCTAGGAGCCCATTTGGGGTTCAGCTCTGTGCGTAGGAAAACTGCCTGCACAGCAGTCTCCCACCTTTTGACCGCCAAACAGAACTTTTTAAACATGCTAAAGAGCTTTTAAGTTCTTATGAGGGTTCTCATAGAACTTGATGGTTATTATACATGAAGCCATGATTTGGATTTATGAGATGCAGCTGGGTTCACAGTGAAAATTATCAAGTGATTGGTACAAGTAAGTCACATAAGCCCTTTAGCTACATGACAATCAAGATATAAAAACCAAAAAGAACCCAAAACTAAGTGGCTGCCTTGTGTTCAGCTGTTCTGCATGCAGTTGGCATTTGTCACTTTGAAATAGAACTACATCTCAGAGTGCCAAAAGAGACTTTTGGACATCTAAAACTTCTAAAGAATGATGATGAGCTTGTGGCTATTTCCTGGTTGTTTTCATTCTTTACTAATCATTAGCAAATGTCAGTGTTGGGGAAAACCTGTGACTTACGGGATCTGTTTTGACAACTCAACGATTTCTGGTGATGCATTAACAATTGGTTAAAAACAACAGACTGAATGCACCTTTTCAGTGCATCCAGAACTCATGTACTTGGCATTTGCACATTTAATTCTAAACAGAAGTCCCTTTTGCTGTTTGTGAAATATTGCTGCAAACTGGGCGCCTGGGTGCCTCACCCAGTTGATTGTGTCCGATCCTTGGTTTTGGCTCAGGGCATGATTTCAGGGTCTTGAGATCAAGCACTGAGTCAATTGAGATTTTCCCTCTCCCTCTCCCTCTCTGCTCCCCACTGCTCTCTCTCTCTCTCTTCTAAAATAAATCTTTAAAAAATATAAAATAAAATAACTTAGGGACAGTCGCAAACTTAGAGGACAGTTGTATGGAAAAGTATTGTAATTCTTGATATCCACAAAAACATTGATGTGACTAACAAACTTTTGGTAATATTACCATCATAGTCATAACACTGTGAAATATCTTATTCCAGTATTTTGAGGAAAATCTTAAGATATTCAATAAACACTGTCAACTTATCTAAGTGTTAATAAAAACAGTGTTCTTGCAATGGGCAGTACAGACACTAGACAAGATCCAACCATGACAAAAACAAAACTACAACAGTAATGGCAACCAACATGATAACAAGATCATATCAGTAATGCTGTACAAATACATAAAATTTAGGTTAATTTCATGATGTACAATGATATTAGTATTCTTTTATTGTTTTACTCACATCATATAATCAGTACAAGAATTGATTAACCATAAAAAACGAAACTAAAATATATTGTTTATAGCAAATTTATGTTGGTTTCTAAAAAATCAGATATATAAGAATAAGCTAGGGATCCCTGGGTGGCGCAGCGGTTTGGCGCCTGCCTTTGGCCCGGGGCGCGATCCTGGAGACCCGGGATCGTATCCCACGTCGGGCTCCCGGTGCATGGAGCCTGCTTCTCCCTCTGCCTATGTCTCTGCTTCTCTCTCTCTCACTGTGTGCCTATCATAAATAAATAAAATTAAAAAAAAATTTAAAAAAAAAAAAAAAAAGAATAAGCCTAAAAAATTTGAAGAATTACAAGTTATGCAGAGGGTAAAAGGAAAAAAAAAAGATATATTGACATAAATACTGAGATATGCTCCTAAATGAAGAATCATATTTGTCAAGCTGATAATTTGTCATCTGAATAAAAAATTAATTGCATTTAAGCTTCAAATGCCTCTTCAGAATTTACATTCATGGAACTTAATCAAGAACACTTGCAAATTTAAATAAAATATTGTTCATCATGGCACTGTCATCATCACCATTGTATTTTTTTAACCTAGAGGGTATCTTCATTGTATTAATCTACCAAGCCTGCCATAACAGAATACCATTGACTGGATGGATTAAACAAAAAACTTTTTCCTTATACTTGTGGAGACTGGAAGTCTCGGATCAAGATATTGGAAGAATTGGTTTCTGGTAAGGTCATCTCCTTGAGTGGCTGACCAATGTCTTCTTACTGTGCCCTCACAGGCTCTTTCCTCAGTGTATGTACTCTCCTGGTATCTCTTCCTCTTCTTATAAGGACGCTAGTCCCTTTGGATTCAGGTTCTACCCTTATACCTCCTTGAAAGACCTTCTCCAAACACAGTCAGATTGGGGTTTAGGGCTTCAACCTATGAATGTTGGTGGTGGTGATGGAGAGGGTAACAAGTCAGAGCATAATAATCATCATTGTCATTTAAAAAAAAAAGTATTATGGCCTTGTGAGTCTCTTTTTTCTTATAAAAAAGAATATAATCATGATAAAATATTAAATGAAAGATGTAAAAAGAACAAGTTCCATGTAATCTCATTCCTCAAAGTCAGCAGTACCTATTTGATATTTACTCTGACATATCTTTCTCTTTAAATTAAAGGCACCATAATTTGATTTATGTTGGAATCACACTGAATGTTCCATTTTTTTTTACCAGAATTATCTTTGCTAGACAGCAGATATTGATATATAGACATACATGATACAGATATATAAATATACAGATATAGATGTTACTGGTTGGGTTATCTTGAATACTCAGGTACAGATGCACATGCAGGATGTTTATAAGTTTAGACTCCTTCAGTCAATACCTACAGAATGTAAGAGGAAAGGGCAGGATAAAGAAAGGGAGAAGCTGAGCTGTGATGCCCTTTAAATGAAATTCTTACCTAAACCCATAGAAACATTTGGAGATTGAATGGTGCTTCTGAATAGTCCTGAGCTGGAGTTAGACAGCAAGACTTTAACCCCCTACATTTACCAGTTATTGAATGTGGGTTGTCCCTTGAAAGGAGAGGTATGACTTTGTTTGAAATAGTTTTCTTAAAAAAAAAAAAAAAAAAAAAGAAATAGTTTTCTTCAGTCCAATAAATCTCTGTAAAGGTTAAAGGCACTCATTCTTAGGGGGAATCTAGGAGACAAATTACAGTTTACACCAGTTTACACCTCTTGTCACATTTACCTCCATATTAGTCTAGACAGTAGTAGCTCCAAGACATAAAGGGCAACCATCCAAGAGCTAAGGCATTCACATGTTTACAGAACCTTACAAAAATTTTTTAAAAAGTGATCCCTTTGAAAACAAGGGACTTTTATTTAGATGTTAAAAAAAGTTGCAGTCACAGAAATATAATATACTTTATGCTTGGTAAAGACATTGTTTTGAAGTCTAATATTTAGAATTTCACACTAATATCTGAATATTTATAATAATTTTCACTAAATGGCTTCATGGAAGGAGACAACTACCAAATATCAAAATAGTATAGAAAAGAATAGTGAAAAATGCTAATCCATTCATCAACAACAACTGAGCATCTGTTATGAATTTGACAGTCTCCTAGTTCCTGAGGACACAATAGTGAAAAAAAAAAAAAAAAACACTTCTCTGTAAATTTATAATCCAATGAAGGAAATAGATAACAATCAGGAGTACTTGGACTAAAGAAACAAATTCTTATTTATAACTAAGAACAGCAGTTCCATAACCACAAATAGGTTATAGTCATCAGCAACACAGATGGAATAATTTCAGAAAAAAAAAAAAAAAAAGAAAAGGTGACTATACTTTGCCACTTATGGTCATAAACTGACATAGCAGCTCCAAGCTACCAAAATCAAATGGTAAAAAATAAATAAATAAATAAATAAGACTGATGAAGAGACATTAATCAAAACTTCTGACAGTAAGCGTCATATGTTGGTTGAGGGGCAACCTGTAGAAATCCAGTCAAACAAACAAACAAACAAACATAAATAAATAAATAAATAAGCAAGAAAGTAAAGAGAAAATAATTTTAGTAGAACACTAGAGGCCGTATAAAGCAGATTATAAATAAATTCCACAGAATGAGTTAACCCAAGTAACTAAACAAAGTGTTAGATAGAAGCTAGACAAGACCAATAGAAGGAACACCCCAAGGCAGAGCCCCAGGTCCTTGAAGGGGAATAACAGAGACATTTGCTGGAGGCAAGGATGAGTGATAAATGGGTTACACATTAGAAGCCTGAGGTTCAACATCCTAACCTTGTGGTTTCTAAGACCTTGAGGCTGACAGATCAAGAGCCACTGGTGTGGAACAGGCTATTTCCCCCAGGGTAATCCCTAGACTCATGGTAATTCATCTGCATTGCAGGTGCAGCACCCTTCCCAGCCTTCCAACCCCCAACCCTATAGAGAAAGGCAGCCATGACGGTTATGGTACCAACCTTGTAGGGACAAGAAAAACTGGTAGAGAAAAACTCCCTCTCCCAATCTGTGGGAGGAGTTCCCCAAATAATTGGAAGCAGCCTCCATTAAAGACCCCCAACAGCTCCTCCCAGCCAAGAGAGATGCAACAAATATCCAACTCTAAAACAACCTAGGACAAGTTCTACCTTGGGAAACTTGCCCTGCTCTTCCACTTCGAGAATGTACTTTCACTTTAATAAATGGCTTCATACTTCCTGTCTTTATTTCAATGCCTATCTTCACCTAAATCTTTTCTTGGGGAATCCAAGGACCAAGGTCTCCATTCACGGAAAGCAGCCCAGAGGTCACAAAAGGAACAGGTAAAATCATTATACACAGTTATTATAATTATTATCAAAGTACCCAATTTTTAATTAAAGTTACAAGAGTATGAGATGTATATAGGCACAGAAAAGTGTGATCCTTACACAGGATAAAAGCAGGCATTAGGAACTATCTTTGAAGGGGCCCAGATGGTAAACTTAGCAGACAGACTGTAAAGCAGATTCTATAAATATGTTCAAAAGAACTGGAAGAGATTATCCCTAACACATTAAAGGAAGGTATTATGACAATGTCTCATTAAATTAAAAAAAATCTATAAAGAAATAAAAATTTTTAAAATAATCGAATAGATATTCTGGAGTTGAAAAGTACAATTCCTGAAATGGCAATTTCACAACAGTACAGCTGAAAGAGAAGACAGAAACTACGTAAAGATACAATGACCAAACACTTTCCCAAACAGTTAAAAAACACTAATCTATGCATCTATGAAGCATCACAAGTCTAAGTAGGATAGATGCAGAGAGATCATACTCAGACACATCATGGTCAATATATTAAAACCAAACACAAAATCTTTAAAGAAGCAAGAGAAAAATGACTTTTGTACAAAAAAAGCACAATAAAAACAGCAGTGGACTTCTCATCTGAAAACATCAGAGCCATGAAGCAGCAGAACAGCATATTCAAAGTGTTGAGAGTAAAAAGCAAAGCAAAACAAACAACAAAAAAAACCCTATCAATCAATAATCTTATAACCAATAAACGTGCCTTTCAAAAGAAGATAAGATACATTTACATATTTTTTAAAAAGCCTGAGAGAATATGTTACAGATAGGATAAACTTATAAAACATATTAAAGGCTATTTTATGAAAGCTCTATGTCTAAGTTTATTTTTTTTTACATGAGGATGACCAAGTGTTATAGCACCATTTGTTGTAAAGTCTATACTTTCCCCATTCAATTGCCTTTGCATGTTTAAAAGATCAGATGACTGTGTAAATCAGTTTCTGTTTTCTCTGTATCAAGTATGTGCTTTGCAAATAATCTTTACCTGAGGGCAGAGTTGAATATCAAGTGCACTTTGTCATCTCTCTACCTTCATTGATGAACATTATGCTGAACATGGCACTGAATCATAGTTGATACAGTTGTTTCCACAGGCCTATGGGTTTTGGCTAACAATTTTGATACTGCTATACATGTGAGCTGAAATTGAACAATTAAATGGATGGCAGATGGTAGGAGCCACGTTTTTCACTGTTACAGTTGGTGTTTATAGATAATAATAGGAGGAAGCTCACTAATAAGAGGAAGAGGCTAAAAGGATCCACATGTTAAAGGAAATTCTGGTAGGAACAAACATACCTAAAATAGCACCATATACTGATCTCTAACATCATTCTTTAGTAAAAGAAACCGGGATCCATGGAAAAAGCGTTTATTCTAGGACAGAAACAAGAAATATACAAGATGATCCTGGAGCATCTTGTGGTGTCAGAAAATAAGAAGGTGCTCAACACACAGACACACACAGACACACACAAATGATAGGGATATTTTAAATGGAATACAGAGCCACTGGAAGAGTTCCTGATAGCCAAAATTGGAATAATTTGAGCAACCAAAGAAAGTAGTATTGGCTTATTTTCTAAAAGTATATTGTAAACATTCATGAGTCTATACTTATAGAAATAAGTAAATTAATTAATACATAAAGGATTCTGGACAAATTTCCTATGCAAGAGAATTTCAAATAATTTATGCAGCTATTCATTCCTCAAGGAGAAGAAATAGAACTCCCCACTCTGAGTGCATAATGCACATAATAACTCCATTTCAAAAAGCGTTAAGACTGAAAGGGAGGAAAAGAGAGCAATCTTAGAAACATCATCTCAGCCAGGTCACCAAGGTCAACATTAACAGTGATAAGTCACGCTGATAGTGTACACCTGATGTGATGAGATGATAATAGAACATTCCTGCTGTGGTCTGCTTCCCCAGAACACAGACTCCCTGTCGAATCATGAGAAATATATTAGACAAATCTTAATTAAGGAACATTCTAAAAAACATAAGACCATAACTCCTCAAAACTATAAAAGTCATCAAAAACAAGGAAGATCTGGTCACAGGTATAGGAGCCTAAGGAAACATGCTGACTAAATATAATAGAGTATTCTGGATAGGATCCCAGAAAAGGAAAAGATAACAAGTAAAAACTAAAGAAACCTGAGTAAAATAAGGAGATTATTTAATAATAACATATTATTAATTATAAGTTTATTATTATAAAAAATGTACCATACTAATGTACAAGATTAAGATGTTATTAATTGTAGCAATTGGGTGTGCAGGGCTTGAGGAAGTGTGTACTCTCTTCAAAAGTTTTCTGTAAACTGATTAATAGGCTAAACTTTATTAAAAATAGATATACAATACAAACATCAAATAGTGTACTGTTGTAGGAATTTGTGTTTTGTGAAGAAAGAGGTTTTCAAAACAGGCTTCATAACATGGCACACTGACATGAATTAATAAAAAAATTTAGTCAGAGGTCCAGTGTTTGAATCTTATTTACCCATTTAGAACTTTTCAACTGTTATTTGTAAATGATCTTTTTTTTCTCTCTTTTGAGCTATTTTATCTAATAATCCATCAACTATCTTTGACATTTATTTATTTGTTTGCTTTTAAAGATTTATTTATTTTAGAAAGAAAGAGAGAGACTGTGAGAGCAGAGGAAGGGGAAAGAGTCTCAAGCAGACTCATCGCTGAGTACACAGCCAGGTATGGGGCTTGACCTCACAACCCTGAGATCATGACCTGAGCTGAAAGCAACGGTCATTCGCTTGACCGACTAAGCTATCCATTGCCCTGAAATTTATTTTTAATATTATATTTAGTCAACAGACCCTGTGTAGTCACATCAAAGTCCAATAATGCATTCTTAAATCCAAGTTCAAATCTGCCAGTATCTAGCTCTTGGTTACTCTTGGTACTTGGGCAATTAACTTCTTTGGATTTCATATTTTTAGTCTTTTAAGAAAATGTGCTAATGGCTGAAGCCCTTAACATTAGTTTATATTTTACTTAGTTATCAGTTCTTTTTAAAAGAATATCCCACAGTAAAAAATGTCAAATACTGGGGGATCCCTGGGTGGCTCACAGTTTGGCGCCTGCCTTTGGCCTAGGATGTGATCCTGGAGTCCTGGGATGGAGTCCCGTGTTGGGCTCCCTGCATGGAGCCTGCTTCTCCCTCTACCTGTGTCTCTGCCGCTCTCTCTCTCTCTCTCATGAATAAAATAAAATAAAATAAAATAAAATAAAATAAAATAAATCTTTTTAAAAAATGTCAAATACCAAAATGTCATGTCAATAAAGTTGTATTATTTAGACAACCAGATATCTTTCAAGAGTCAGCTATAAAGTCAACTTCAGGGTTTTTTTTTTTTTTAATATATTTTTTCCCATGCAATTAAGGGTTAATTGTCCCTTCTATTTGCAAACCACAGCACATTACACACATAACATTTCGTTTGCCATGTTATGATTATTTCTTTCCTTCCCTCTCTCCCATACTAGAATATATACCAAATTTGAGAATGTTTATGAAACATAAATATATATTTTTATTTATTTATTTTTAAAGATTTTATTTCTTTATTTGACAGAGAGAGAAAGAGAGCATGTTCACAAGCAGGGAGGACAGCAGGCAGAGAGAGAATCAGGATCCCCACTGATCAGAGAGCCTGACATGGGGCTCAATCCCAGGACCCCCGGGGTCATGACCTGAACTGAAGGTAGATGCTTAACTGACCGAGCCACCCAGGGACCCCTAAAAATATATTTTTTTAAAGGCAGTTTTCAATCAGAGGAAAGACTAGACAAAGCAAGCTAACTAACCTATGCAAGATCATGTTTTCATTAAAATCTCCAGGGGAAATGTTTATCCCCATGTATCTTGGAGTTTATTAAGGATATATTTATAATTGATCAGAATATGGCATAAAAAGAGACAGCCATAAAGAAATAAAGCCAAAGAAGAGAGAAAAAATAGTAACATTAGAAGACAAATTATTGCACTAGAACTTAAGGAAAAGATTAGGCATCTGGGTGGCTCACTCGGTTAAGCATCTGCCTTTGGCACAGGTCATGATCCCTGGGTCCCAGGATTGATCTACAAGTTGGCTCTCTGTTCAGCAGGAAGCCTGCTTTTCCCTCTCTCTCCACTCCCCCTACTTGGGCATGCTCTCTCTCTCTCTGTGTCAAATAAATAAAATCTTTAATAAACAAAAAAATAACTTAAGGAGAAGAAGAGAGGAACTAACCAAATCCAACAAAAAGTATGTATTCTTGAAAGAAGAAAATACTAGACTCCTGCTTAGCCTAGACCATGTAGCCTTTGTCTCCAGTATTTCAGAGGCTGATAAGGGATAAATAAGTTTTTAAGATATAAACACCATCCAGCTAAGTATATGCTTTGATTATATGCCTGTGTAAGTGAGATATGTGTAAAGGTCAATAGATTAAATATGTAGTTTAATCAGCAAATTATGTAAATTAGCACAAATAAAATACACTCTACAATTTATGATCAGTAAAGCATGCAATTCCATTAGCCAAAAGTAGGTACATTTAAGTGAGTTAAATATGCTCTTAAAAAAATATGCTCTTAAATCAGCATGATTTAAAAAAAAAAAAAAAGAGGAAAACTATAAAACTTCAGATGTGGAATCTGCTCAAATCTGGAAGGTATTGGCACACTGGCTTCCAATCGTGGAGAAACTGTTTTATGGGACTAGTCCTCACTTGGATAGCACCTAGAAACGGAAAATATTTGAAAGGAAAACACAGAAACAAAACAAAACAAAAAACTACTTACAGGTAATGGAAAGGAACCCAAATCAGTAGAAACTGGCACAAATGAAGGCACTGAGTGAGTTCGCTTTTTTAAAATTGTATTTTCTTTTTTATGGCTTTTCCCTGACCAAAGGTGCCCACTGACACAAGGAGCACTAAAATTTAGGAAGAAACCTACAGTCTTACTGTCTTGGACCAGGGCACAGAGTTCAGGGGTCCCACAGCCTCTAGACAGTGAAGGGGAAAAACTGCAAAGAACTGAGCCAAGAAGGGAAGTTGAATATCTGTGTAAAGATGGGAAAGAAACTGTGTATAGACCCAAATATCTAGCTGAATCTGGACCCTCCTGTGTGGGCAGAAGACATCAAGCAGGCCAGTGACAGGTGTAAGAATTATACAGAGATTTCAGCTGCTAGCAATTGAAAGACAGGGTTTGGAGTTGGAATTCAGACTATATTCTCTCATTCTTATTTTGCCCACATTTCTAATTTATTTAAACCATACAACAGTAATTTTACCCAGCACTTAGTTTACTCTTGTATATGTTTAACACTTATGTGTCTCTATATATATTTCTATCCCTATTCAGAAAAGACCAGAAATAACTACTTATAAATAGATATGAGAATCTGCATAAAACAAAAATATGTTAATGCATTGACTCGCCAGGTGGTAGAGGGTAAAAAAAAAAATGTTTTCAATTTTTATGTCTAGTACTATAATGCTTCCCAGTGCTAAACTTTATTATTAAGTTGTTTTCCTAAAAACTTTGCCTGTGTGTTAACAAAAATAATACCCAAATCTTCAGAAACCAAAAATTAAATTACAGCAGAAAAATTGTTAAGTTTGTATCTAATTGAATAAACCATACAGAAGTACAACAAAACTATTTTTGTTATCTAGGTCTGTATTGACACATGTGCAAAAGTCAAAGGGATTCTGGGTCATGAACAACCTGACAAAAAACACATATCTTAACACACAGGAAAAGTTGTGCATAATGAAAAAGATGTCAAAGAGTTGGTTGCTCCCTAGCACTGCCTATGATAATAAAAGGAGCAAGGGTGCAAGTGGCCCAGTCGGTTGGGTGTCTGACTCTTGGTTTCCACTTAGGTAGTGGTCTCAGGTACTGGTCTCAGGTTAGGGTTGGACCCTGTGACCAGCTCCAAGCTCAGAACTGAGTCTGCTTGAGACTCCCTCTTCCCCTCTCCCTCTGCCCCTCCCCACCCTGCTCTCTCTCCCTCTCTCTTTCTCTCAAATAAATAAAATCATAAATAAATGAATAAATAAATAAATAAATAAATAAATAAACAAATAAATAAACAAATAAATAAATAAAGCAAAAACTAATAAGTTATTTTGTATAGATAAAAAATAGGCGTCACAGTTTCTTCTCTTGACATTTTCTTCTTGAATACATACAGAAAAGATAACATGTATTCATTTGTTAATGCTTTTTTATATTGCATCCTTAAACAATAGTAGTGTTCTTAAAGAAAAATAGTATATTCTAAAGACTTTCTAGTCTCAATTATAGATTTTAATATAAATATTTATATTTAACATAAATATAAATATTATAAATATATTAGATTTTATTAAGCCAGTACCAGTGGTTCTCAAACAAGTGTAATTTTGCAGATATTTTTGGTTGTCACAACTGGAGGGAGGGGGCTGCTGGCATCTAGTGGGTAGTGCCAAATAGGTGCAGATCCCTGACCCTGAACAAAATATTTGGTCTAAAACGTCTATAATGCCTTGGCTAGGAAAGTTTAGAGCCCACAATTTACAGTCCTAGTATTTTGCTTCTTTATTTTTTTTATTTTTTATTTTTCATTGGAGTTCAATTTGCCAACATATAGCATAACACCCAGTGCTCATCCCATCAAGTGCCCCCCTCAGTGCCCGTCACCCAGTCACCTCCACCCCCGCCCACCTCCCTTTCTACAACTGCTTGTTCGTTTCCCAGAGTTAGGAGTCTCATGTTCTGTCTCCCTCTCTGATATTTCCCACTCATTTTTTCTCCTTTCCCCTTTATTCCCTTCCACTATTTTTTATATTCCCCAAATAATGAGACCATATAATGTTTGTCCTTCTCCAATTGACTTATTTCACTCAGCATAATACCCTCCAGTTCCATCCACGTCAAAGCAAATGGTGGGTATTTGTCGTTCCTAATGGCGAGTAATATTCCATTGTTAGTATCTTGCTTCTGACAGTGTTTTGTGATATAAAAAAAAAACATGCTCTATTGATACAGTAACCTTCTGTGTCTCTGAAGATAGACTGACTGACCACAACTTGTCACACTTTGGAGAAAGGACCTCTGTGTTATAAGCTCCATTTTCCTTCCCTATAAAATAGGAACTCAGAGCAGAACCTCTCTCATAGTTTGAGGTAAGAAAATTCTACCTGAAATGGGTTGTAAGTATTGACTGTGGTGAAGCTGCCATGGGCCCAGGATTTATATTGAATTGGAAATCTATGTGAACATCCCATGGTTTTGATTCTTATCATATTTTTTTTTAACA